>NW_026061713.1:4800000-6110180 GCF_023897955.1 Schistocerca gregaria | reverse complement strand
ACTAATTCATTGACCAGAGACTGTTGAATGACGGAAGTCTGTCACCTGTCATAATGTTTTTATTGTACACTAGCTGACAGCCGGCACTGTCGGTCGGGGTGTTCACTTTGCTAGTTTTCCACAACGAGGAACCTTGCACGCACACCTGCCAGTAGGCTCGGCGTGGGATGATGCGCTTGGCACAGCTACTTCGAGTATCTGCACGCCTCTGCGGCGAGGCCTACAACCGTTTGCGCCTCATAGTTGAAAGCTGCCAAAAGCGCTGCCTGGTGTCACTTCACTCGACTTCACTCGACTGCACGAGTGGCTCGGCAGTAAAGAGTCCTACAACGATGCATTCATGTAGGCGCATTCAGCGGCGTATGTCGATACCGTCAGCAAAATATGTTGCTAACAGAGTGAGCAGCAAGGATAAATATAAACATTAAGCACACTCCGGCAGTTCTTCACACATCTTGGTGTTCATGACGTCGGATCTCCCGAATTATGTGTGGCATCATGATATAATTTTGTATGTGCCTTTCGCTGCGAATGTCTGCGAAATTTGTTACGAATAGAGTTAGTAGTACAGAAGCAAATTTCAACATCAGGCATGGTGCGGCTGATTTTCATGCATCTCATCGTTTATGATGCCGCACCTCCTGAATTATGATTGTTACCTGTCAGTAAGGGGTATGCGCACAAACTTTGGTCCATATCAGTCCAGTGGTCTAGGGGGAGATGTGCCACATACGTACATACATCAATTTTTTGTAATATGTGTGGGTTCTTTCCACGTAAACAGTGCAGTTACAATCGTCTACTGTGTGTATCTGAATAACCCAATTCCTTCTGTCCTTCACTTGAGACAGTTCCACACCACCAGTCAGAGACGTTAATCACACCTACCGTTATCTAAGATTAACACAGCTATTTCATGGAGACTACGAAAATATTCAGATTTCGTAAGTCCCCCAAATAAAAAATAAGAGTAGTCATAACAGTTGTGAGAGAACTAGTTCTGTATTTGTTTTTCGCATTTACCACTACATATTTCCCTTGTGTCTTTCCTAAAATACGCTCGTATAGCATATTGAAATAGTACTGTGTTTACGACACAATAAATTCTTTTAAAGCTGAGGGCCTCATGAGCTAGATGAAGAAGAGAGTTTCAACTACAGGGTGAGGCATAATAAAGAGCGATTTTTGAAAAGCTGTTAAATGAAGACACTTTTTCTATTTCATAATCGTAAAATATACGAAAAAGTGTTTTCTGTAACAGTAAAACGTCAGTTACTTTTTCACCGAGCGAGGTGGCGCAGTGGTTAGCACACTGGACTCGCATTCGGGAGGACGACGGTTATATCCCGTCTCCGGCCGTCCTGATTTAGGTTTTCCCTGATTTCCCTAAATCGCTTCAGGCAAATGTCGGGATGGTTCCTTTGAAAGGGCACGGCCGATTTCCTTCCCCATCCTTCCCTCACCCGAGCTGGCGCTCCGTCTCTAATGACCTCGTTGTCGAAGGGACGTTAAACACTAATGTCCTCCTCCTCCTCAGTTACTTTTTCAAGATAACTGTCTTATTATGGCGTCCGCTTAGAAGCACGCATTCCTCCAGCCAGACCTTGTACTGACTCATCACACTTCCTGTCGCATCCACTCTTTCAGGGCTTCAGTTGTTCAAGGTGGGTTATCTTGCTAAACTTTCCGCTTCAGATAACCCCAAAGAAAAAGTCACAAACATGTGACGTCCAGTGAACGAGAGGGCCATGCAATGTACCCATTTCGGGAGGCCATATCATTTGGAAACAAACGACTGACAATATTCATGTTTACTAGCGCAGTATGGGACATTGCTCCGTCCTGCTGGAAACATTTACTCCACAACTTGCACACAATGAAGTGAACGATGAGACATAAGTTTTCTAAAACGTCTGCGTATCTCTGCGAAGTCACTGTTACAACTTAAAAATCGTTTGGCCTTATGATCCCTAATTGAAGACATTACGAACCACGCAGTAACTATTGCCCAGTGCAGTGGTTGCTGATGCAGTTCTCTAGTACTAACGTCACTGCAAAATCGAAAGTTCTGCTTGTTCACATAACTGGAGAGACGGAAGTGAGCTTCATCCCTCATCCACAAACGGTTTACAATGTCCTGGTCCCGACTAATCATGACCAAAACTTTCAATCAGAAGCGGCTGCGGATCACATAATCTATTCCCTTAAGGACCTGTACCGTTTAGATTTTGTAGGGGTGAAAGTGCAAATCCTGGGGTAAAATCCTTCCTACCGTTCTCTTTGAAATCCCAAGTGTAGCGCTGTGCCGGCGAACTGAGCGACGAGTGTGTCTCTCAATGGCAACTCTAAAGACTAGGCGCAGCGCAGCGCGCGTTTTTGCAACTTCACAGGTTCAAATGGGACCGCGCAAACTGCGACGCGACGCGACTGGGACGCGACACGCGCCTGCGCCGGGTCGCGCGGCTTTGTGGTAGCGGCGCAGTTTCTCGCGCCGCGCGTCACGCGGGTACTGACGGATGTGTGAGGCGGGGAGCGGGAGGGCAGTTCTGCCATATACTCACTTCGGCATGGCGCATACGGACAGTGGAAGTATTGTCCATCCGAAGAGTACGGCCTGTAATGTAAACTGAAGTTTTCTATCACTGAGCAGTGTTCTTTTTTTCGCTGTTTAAGCGCTCCGTCCATTTTCGTTAGCACGTAATAGTTTTCATTTACATACATATGTACAGTTCTTTTGTTTTGTTTATTCTTTGTCAAAAAACCCAATGCACAGTTCAATAACCGGTGAGCAATTAGCCACTGAAAGTATATCGTCTGCCTCCACAATGTTTTCAGAACGTAAGAAGGGACAGACGATTTACCGTGAGGGTAGTGAATAAGGAAGTAAGGAATATTATAAAATCGTGTCATCTAGAAGCAAGACAGGAAAGTAAAACAAGGTTACCTACTTGCTGCCTCTTATGCTGAAGTATCTCTGCGATCCGTTACAAAAAGTCGGGAAGGCATAATTTCCACAGGTATGACCCCTTTGCGCTCCTGGTAAAAAGCGTCCGAGATAGTAAAACTTACGTACTTCATATCATCATGTGGGTATGGGTCTAATAAGAGACGTTATACTTCGTACATTGCAAGGCCGAAATAGTCGAGAAGCCCTCTTAAATAACGACGTTTTAATCGGCTCGTCGTGACGAGGAAAAGTATTTCAGTGGTTGCATACACGCTATCAGCGTTAATAAACTAATTACACAACAGGCTACACAAAGGAATTAGTGTCGGTACTAATATAAAAGTAGGAATATCCTGAAAGAGTGTGGTGATATGTAGAAATGTAATGGTGACAAAGGCAGATCTACTTTCATGACAATGTTTTCGGAACGATGTGAACTCTTCCTCTCACAAAGCACACTTGCAGGCTTCCGCATTCTTGTCGATCGATTTATTCCCAGCTGCTGACGATACACTGGCCATTGTGTTGTGCCACGTATCAGTTGTTTACTTTTCTCAGTAACAACTATTTTATTCGCGAACCACGGACTGTCAGTTTGGCAAGGCGTTGGTGAGGAACCGGCATCAGTAGTGTGCGTGGTATCCCGCCTGAAGACCACGCTCTTCATTACTTTGCTATTGCTCAGATAAAGAAAAGGAATAAAACTCCTTTGGTAAGTTTCCATTTCAGTCGCTGGTGTTAAAAATAAAATGGGTTGTGGGATTCAACCAAAATTCCAACAGAATTAGCGATTTATTTTCGTGTGAGTTGTTAACCACTTCTCATTCGAAGAAGCAACACCATTTGCGAGTAACGGCCACACTTCTCTTGTTGAAGGGTTTGAGAGCACTTCTTTTGCCAAAACACAATATGATTTGCATAAACTCATTTTTGCAGCAGTTATTGTGACACACTGTTTCAGAAATCTGTCTCATTAAACAAGTAATTGGCGACCAGAGAGCCGAATATCTTATCAAAAAACTCATTGTGACGGTTTGTGGCAACATAAGAGAAGAAATTTCATGTTTACTTTCATATTAGGACACTCTTGTCTCACTAGCTGTCGATAACTCTTAAAAAATTAGTCAGTGGAATGAAAAAAAATAAATAGGGAAGTGTAACTACTGATATACCGTGATAGATAAGAAAGCTCAGTGTGTTTACGACGTGGCAAAGTATGGTTCAAATGGCTCTGAGCACTATGGGACTTAAAATCTGAGGTCATCAGTCCCATAGAACTTAGAACTACTTAAACCTAACTAACCTAGGGGCATGACACACATCCATGCCCGAGGCAGGATTCGAACCTGCGATCGTAGCGGTCGCGCGGTTCCAGACTGAAGCGCCTAGAACCACTTGGCCACAACGGCCGGCGTGGCAAAGTACTCTCCTCCTTGTGTCGTCATTCGCCAAAATCTCGTTTTGATGTCTCGAGCGGTTTAGGAAATACCAGTGATGTAGGAATATTTCATTCCCGTGGCGTAAGATTGGGAGTGAATGCGCTACATGGGATCCATTTTCTCGAAATCGAAGACAGATGGAGACCTCCTCCTAAGTCTAAACAAAAATTTAATATGTTAGCTGAATTTCATACTCAGAAACATATGGTGTAATACGCACCAAACGCTAAATCATAGCGTCCCCTATTTTTCATTGCAAACTTTTTGAGTTTTGCGTAGTGACTTACTAAAATGTGTAGATCCCAGTAAGCATGACCATTAGCGAGATGATGGGCACTTGGCCAAGACGTTCACACATAAAGCTACAAGTACGGAAAAAAATCAAATATTTTCAGTGAATAGTTTCTGTAAATTATTAGAGAAAGATAAAAAGGTGCGCGCTTCGGTTCTTTCATTGCAGAGCGTCGCCAGTCGGCGCGTGCTAAGTACGGTGTACGTGTCGCAATATGCACTGCAGCCGCGCGACTCGTGCGGCACGTGCGTGTCGCGCTGTAGTGTCGTGTCAAGGCACACGTGCTATACGCGTTTCATTTGGCGTACACGTTCGATGTTTTTCAGGCGAGCGCACAGTTTTTGGTTTCCCAGTTGGCGCCGTCTCCTCAATGTTCCCCAGCCACTTTTTAATCGCCCAGGCAGGTGCACCGGCCGATTTCGATTAACGCTGAAGTCGTTGCGGATTGCACGACGTGCTAGCTGGTACGAACTACCGTTTTGATAAAATGCTTTGACAGTGTACGCTCCATTATGACTAAATGCTATTTCGCGTCAAACGTAAGTGAAGCTATCCCCTGCACCTCTATCCGACGCAGCTTGATTCACTCGCTTTTTAAAATCGCTCGATATTATATCTCACTGTGCATAAAACTATAAAAAGGTAGCACGTGCAAGAATGTAATGAATCATGAAGAAATCCCAAGAAAGATCATCGAAATGCCAGCAAGATTATTAACGAAGTAGACGCCTTGTGATTAACCGAAGAACCTTAACTTGGAAGCCACGGTCACATTATTTGCTACTTGTGGATGTCTGCTCATGTCCGAGAAAAGTGAACTAATAATACAAATTAAGCCAATAATACTGAAGTAGCCAGATCAGTTATTCATGTTTTCCGAGTGAGCTACGTGGTGTGCTTACAATTTAAAGCCACAGTGGCCACAAGACGGCAGCCTTTTCTGATGAACGGAGTGCTCCAGTATTCATCTACAGACAAGAAAACGAAGTAAACGCGCTCTCATACGGCTTCTATTTGAAGTTCTCTGCAGGAAAGCCACAACAAACGACAAGACTGAAAGAATACTTGCATTAAGGTATATGTCCATTCGGTTTGAATGTTTCTTGTTTTGTCATATTTTGCCTGATAAAGAGGTGATAGCTCGAAACGCGTTGCAATATTAAATAAGTTAAGTAAGTGAACTGGTAGGAATTTCTGAAAAACCTGTTTGTAAAGTCCTGTGATAATATTCTTTTGTACTCTCTTTCGAGAGATGTATTCGAATCCAGACCGATTGCTTAGGTTTACGCTTTCGACGGCACCACCTCAGAATGGGTTTTTGATGTCGCCGTAGAGAACGTCACAACTACTTCTCACCTCAGTTGTGTACAAAACGGTGGGACCCCGAGTGAGTAAACAAAAGAATTACTATAACGGATTCAGTTTTTAGACTACAATAACGCACCGATAACTGATTACCGCCCGAATGCACGGTTATTGGTTGCGGGACTGAATACACGCAAAAGATAACAGCAGGAACGAATCGCCTTACGTAACAGGTTAAAGAGTGACTGATACGGCGCACTCGGAGTGTCTCTTAAAAACAGTGTAAATTACCAGTCTGTGTGAGAGGATCTCTTGAAAAATACTCAGCCAGTAAGCAACTATGTCGTTGCACTATACGAAAGGTATCGACTGGCTTTATTACCTAATTCTGCCTGAAGTAAAACGTGTGAAAATGTAATTTTATTTACGTTTTGTACTCCTAACACAAAGTACCTCTTAGAAAGCCACCAAATGATTTTATAAAATAAGGGCAACAAAATATATTAGGAAAATACTTTAATCGGTCTTCATGAACAACTCCATTAGCCACGATACACTTCTGGCTACATTTATAAAGCTGGAAATGTTCTTCGGACAGATTGAAGCATTACCGCCACACTACTTCGGATGTCTGTTCGAATACTAACCACACAGCTATACCCAACTACCGTAAAGGCTACCTAAACCGTTCTGGATTGAATTATTAGTACTACGTTTTTTTGAGGATCAACCTCAATAGCCACGAGGCTAACGATGTAGCTTGTATTCTTATGGGAAACGATTTCGATAAAGAAGAAACCACGAATAGATCTTACATCAAACCTCCTCCATCCTTTCTGGTGCGATAGAAATGCTTGCATATAATTTTATATGCAGGGAACAAAACCAGATCTAGACGTAGGCTGGAAAAAAGTTAGCATAAATCAAGAGAACCACCCAAAACGTTAATAAATATTGAAGGCATCTTATATTCGTCACTCTTCTTTTAACCTGTAGCGCAAAGTGTCGAATATTTCGAGGTGGGGCTGTCCATCAAAACAAGGGAAAAAAATCCATTACACGTGGATCGGAAAACGCATACTTTCTGTGATCTGCACACTTGTCCATAGGAGCCGTCCATCCTGATATCCGTTAATGACATTTCTCATATGAGGTGCTCAACGTGACGTTCCTCCAATATCAATGTATCGCTCTGATCCTCAGCTTAAGAGATCACGCACTCTCCGAAATACGCTTGCTTGTTGTTGCGTCGAAGACGCGATCCTGTAGTGTCTGGGTATCGTTGACCGGCGTGGCGTCGGCTGAAATGTTACAAGCCATCTGGGTTGCCTCCATCCATTGATAAACTAACACCATCCGCTCCTTATGACGGAGAAATGCTGGAACACGATTCTCATCACTTTATTAAACTCTCATTACTATACTTGATTTTCACTATTGTGCCTGATAAAAATTCCAGAGGTTGTGTGTCTTAACTTACGTCACTTCAGCTGAGAGAATTCGTGGGAAACTCGGAGTTTGTTTCCCCAGGAGTTGTAGAACGTCCGAGGCACACAACAATGGGAATAAGGGAGGGACAGCCAGCTCACCGCTCAAAGCATTGAGTCCCCGGTTATAAGTGCGGCAGGGCAGTTACATTGGGGCCCGCAGGGGTCACGCGCCGTTTGGAGGAGGGTGGGATCTTCGGTGTTGCGTGCGCTACTGGCGGCTAGCAGGTCTGAGTCTCAAGACCCGGCGTTAATTCCTTAGCTTTCTGGGATTGTGACTCGCGACGTCGCGCCAAAGGTACCCAGTGCTGCCGCTAGGTGTCACACTCAACGAGTCGGCACCAGAGAGGGAGAGAGAGAGAGAGAGGGAGGCCAACGCCGCGACTGTGCGGCAACCGGGTTTCTCTCCAAAAATGTAGCGGCACATACGAATGGATGACAGCCAAGCGCAAAATCTGTTGTTGTACCTCTGACACTGAGGCAAGAACGTAAGATCAAATTGCGGAAAATGAGGTAGTAAACGAGTTTTGAAGTATTGTACGCTTACTGATTCTATAATGCACCTCCCTAGAGCTATTTACGCTAACAGTGTATACAGTTCTGTACAGACATAGTAAAAATGTACATACATCAAAAAAGTTTCGCATCACCTCGGCTCCAAGAGCTCCGGAACCTGTACACAAAATTGGAATTGAGATCAACATGAATATCCTTTGCACCCTTTTTATTGCTAATGAAAGTCAGGCATTGCATCTTGTACCACCATACAGGGACACCTTCGGAGGTGGTGGTCAACATTGCTGTACACACCTCTCCCTCTAATAGCCAGTAGCACGTCCTATTGCATTGATTCGTGCATGTATTCGTCGTGGCATTTTAGCCATAAGTTCATCAAGGCACTGTTGGTCAAGATTGTCCCACTTCTCTACGGCGATTGGGCGTAGATCCCTGAGAGGGTTGGTGCGTCACGTCTTCCATAAACAGCCCTTTTCAATCTATCCCAGGCATGTTCTAGAGCGTTCATGTCTGGAGAAGGTGCTGGCCACTCTAGTCGAGCGATGTCGTTATCCTGAAGAAAGTCATTCACAGGATGTGCACGATGGGGGCGCGAACTGTCGTCCATGAAGACGAATGCCTCGCCAATATGCTGCCGACATGGTTGTACTATCGGTCGGAAGGTGGTATTCACGTATCGTACAGCCGTTTCGGCGCCTTCCATGACCACCAGCGGCGTACGTCTGCCCTCCATAATGCCATCCCAAAAGAGATGGGAACCTCCACCTTGCTGCACTCGCTGGACAGTGTATCTTGAGGCATTCATCCTGACCGGGTTGCCTCCAAACACGTCTCCGACGATTGTCTGGTTGAAGGCATATGCGACACTCATCGGTGGATAGAACGTGATGCCAATCCTTAGCGGTCCATTCTGCGTGTTGTTGGGCCCACCTGTACGGTGCTGCAAAATGTCGTGGTTGCAAAGATCGACCTCGCCATGGACGTCGGAAGTGAAGTTGCGCATTATGCAGCCTATTGCGCAAAGTTTGAGTCGTAACAAGACGTCCTGTGGCTGCACGAAAAGCATTATTCAACATGGTGGCGTTGCTGTCAGAGTTCCTCCGAGCCATAATCCGTAGGATGCGGTCATCCACTGCAGTAGTAGTCCTTGGGCGGTCTGAACGAGGCATGTCATCGACATTTCCTCTCTCTCTGTGTATCTCCTCCATACCCGAACAACATAGCTTTGGTTCACTCCGAGACGCCTGAACCCTTCCCTTGCTGAGAGTCCTTCTTGGCACAAAGTAACAATGCAGACGCGATAGAATACGGTATTGACCGTCTAGGCATGGTAGAATTACAGACAAGACAAGCCTCGTACCTCCTTACTCGTGGAATGACTGGAACTGATCTGCTGTGGGGTTTCCAGCTATTTTGGTGGAACGAATTATGTTTGCAGAAACAAAATAATATAGTCACATAAAACTCTCAGAGTTCATGTGAATAAAGTGAAAGAGCAAATAAATATGGTGATAAGCATCCTTCACAGAAATAGATTATACACTCCTGGAAATTGAAATAAGAACACCGTGAATTCATTGTCCCAGGAAGGGGAAACTTTATTGACACATTCCTGGGGTCAGATACATCACATGATCACACTGACAGAACCACAGGCACATAGACACAGGCAACAGAGCATGCACAATGTCGGCACTAGTACAGTGTATATCCACCTTTCGCAGCAATGCAGGCTGCTATTCTCCCATGGGGACGATCGTAGAGATGCTGGATGTAGTCCTGTGGAACGGCTTGCCATGCCATTTCCACCTGGCGCCTCAGTTGGACCAGCGTTCGTGCTGGACGTGCAGATCGCGTGAGACGACGCTTCATCCAGTCCCAAACATGCTCAATGGGGGACGGATCCGGAGATCTTGCTGGCCAGGGTAGTTGACTTACACCTTCTAGAGCACGTTGGGTGGCACGGGATACATGCGGACGTGCATTGTCCTGTTGGAACATCAAGTTCCCTTGCCGGTCTAGGAATGGTAGAACGATGGGTTCGATGACGGTTTGGATGTACCGTGCACTATTCAGTGTCCCCTCGACGATCACCAGAGGTGTACGGCCAGTCTAGGAGATCGCTCCCCACACCATGACTCCGGGTGTTGGCCCTGTGTGCCTCGGTCGTATGCAGTCCTGATTGTGGCGCTCACCTGCACGGCGCCAAACACGCATACGACTATCATTGGCACCAAGGCAGAAGCGACTCTCATCGCTGAAGACGACACGTCTCCATTCGTCCCTCCATTCACGCCTGTCGCGACACCACTGGAGGCGGGCTGCACGATGTTGGGGCGTGAGCGGAAGACGGCCTAAAGGTGTGCGGGACCGTAGCCCAGCTTCATGGAGACGGTTGCGAATGGTCCTCGCCGATACCCCAGGAGCAACAGTGTCCCTAATTTGCTGGGAAGTGGCGGTGCGGTCCCCTACGGCACTGCGTAGGATCCTACAGTCTTGGCGTGCATCTGTGCGTCGCTGCGGTCCGGTCCCAGGGCGACGGGCACGTGCACCTTCCGCCGACCACTGGCGACAACATCGATGTACTGTGGAGACCTGACGCCCCACGTGTTGAGCAATTCGGCGGTACGTCCACCCGGCCTCCCGCATGCCCACTATACGCCCTCGCTCAAAGTCCGTCAACTGCACATACGGTTCTCGTCCACGCTGTCGCGGAATGCTACCAGTGTTAAAGACTGCGATGGAGCTCCGTATGCCACGGCAAACTGGCTGACACTGACGGCGGCGGTGCACAAATGCTGCGCAGCTAGCGCCATTCGATGGCCATCACCGCGGTTCCTGGTGTGTCCGCTGTGCCGTGCGTGTGATCATTGCTTGTACAGCCGTCTCGCAGTGTCCGGAGCAAGTATGGTGGGTCTGACACACCGGTGTCAATGTGTTCTTTTTTCCATTTCCAGGAGTGTAGTACTTAAAAATTCAAAAGGATAGACTGTATCTGCAGAACGATCTGCTGGTCAACTGCAAATGTGTATTGATTGCCCTTTTTGTACATACTCTAGTCACTGTGAATGTCGAGTATTTCTTTTTTTTCCATTACATTGAGAAACGAACATATAAAACGCACCAGTATTACTGATGGAACCTTCTGGCAGATTATTCTAGTTCTGAGAGGACGTTTCATCGCAGCGCACTCTCTGCTGCAGAGTGAAATTCTTTTTGGGAACTTTATTAGTATAGACAAGTCATTTCACATGTCTGAATCAAATTTTAATTTATTTGATTTGACTCAAATAAAATCGTATTTTCATTAGAATATTATAATTCAGTATTTCCAGTTGACAAAATAATACAATGTTAATACAATTAAAGAAACTGCTGAAAATGAGGTTCTAACCTCGACACTGTTTCAATATGAAACTCAAATACTTACGAATAGATTTGTATTTAACTGAGCCGGAAAAATATCTCCCTTTTTTTAGAATTAACATTTTTGAGTTTTTTAAAATTGTCACGTTGTTTTAGTAAACTGATGTTTGGGCACAGATTTTCGAATTACATAAATGTAGGTAAAGGAAATCGAACAGGGCCAGTCCACAAGCTCCGCTAGCCACATAACAACGTATATGTACGCTCACAAGCGTAAAATCTATACCAGCTGCTGTCTGAGCAGGATGAAAGCACATACAGAGCGCATAACAAATCCGGCAATAACTCACGCATTACAGTCATTTTCACGCCTTGAAGAAGAAAGTTTTTCCGAGTCTGACATCCAGTGGCACACATAGTGACGTCCCGAGTCACGACCCCAGGAAGCTCAGAATTTGACGCTCAGTGTCTTACCCGGTAACATCTGGAGAGAACTGACCAGTTCTTGACGAGGAGCGGCCTGCTGCTGTGTGAACCTGACCTGGTGAGGTTCCAGCGGCGTTTGCTTGGCTTGTTGGAAATTCTGAGTTGTTTATACGAGGCTCTGATTCGTCCGCTGTCATTGGACAGAAGTACATAACGTTTTACCTGATATGCTTGTTGCCATGACGGCCCAAACTGAGGAGTTGGATGTGGATGATCGAACACTCTTGGGTCGATCGTCGTAGAGGAGACTTCTCGTGCTCGATCGCTGAGGGGGGGCGGGGGGGGGGGGGCGATCATTCTGGTGTTCCGCACTGGGAAGTCGTCCTGACAACTTAACTCGGTCCACAAGTTCCATGGGGGCGCAGATCTCGTGTTGACGCACACATCTTAGTGTTACAGGCCCTTTGCTGTTCCTTATCCGTATAAACGATTTGCGAGACAATCTGAGCAGTCGCTTAGGTTGTTTGCAGATGACGCTGTCGGTTATCGACTAATAAAGTCATCAGAAGATCAAAACACATTGCAAAGAAATAGATAAATGGCTCTGAGCACTATGGGACTTAACATCTGTGGTCATCAGTCCGCTATAACTTAGAACTACTTAAACCTAACTATCTTACGGACATCACACATATCCATGCCCGAGGCAGGATTCGAACCTGCGATCGTAGCGGTCACGTGGTTCCAGACTGTAGCGCCTAGAACTGCACGGCCACACCGGCCGGCAAACAAATTGCAACGACCATAAATAACGAAAAGTGTGAGGTCATCCACATGAGTGCTAAAAGTAATCCGTTAAACTTCCGTCACACGATAAATCAGTCAAATCTAAAGGCCATACATTCAACTAAATACCTAGTAATTACAATTATGAACAACTTAAATTGTAAGGAACACACAGAAAATCATGTGGGGAAGGCTAACCCAACACTGCGTTTTTAGCAGGTACATCGAAAAAGTGCAAAGATGGTAGCATGTTTTGCATCAACGCGAAATAGTGGGGAGAGTGTCACTGAAATGATGGAGGATTTGTGATGGAGATTATTAAAACAAAGGCATTTTTCGTTGCGGAGCAATCTTCTCACGAAATTCCAGTCACCAGCTTTCTCCTCTGAATGCGAAAATATTTTGTTGACGCCGATCTAGATAGGAAGAAACGATCACTATGATAAAATAAGGGAAGTCAGAGCTCGTACAGCCGGTCGCTGTGGCCAACCGGTTCTAGGCGCTTCGGTCTGGAACGGCGCTTCTGCTACGGTCGCAGGTTCGAATCCTGCCGCGGGCATGGATGTGTGTGTGGTTAGGTTCGTTAATGTTTAAGTAATTCTAAGTCCAGGGGACTGATGACCTCAGATGTTAAGTCCCATAGAGCTTAGAGCCATTTGAACCATTTGAAGAGCTCGTACGAAAAAGATGTAGGTGTTTGTTATTTCCGCGCGCTATACGACATTTGGAGAATAGAGAATTTTGAAGGTGGTTCGAAGAACCCTCTGCAAGGCACTTCAACGTAATTAGCAGAGTATCGATGTAGATGTGGATGTAGATCGAGATGGCTAGTGATTGGTGAGCACATTGTAGCGGCACCAATTTGTCTGGGAGATTACCATTTTATAGTTGTACACCACCGCAGTACCGTAAGATTACGGATACGAAGAGAGGTTCTTTTCATTTTAGTCCCGACAAGGAACCACTACATAGTAAAATTCAGATTCGTAGGGTTTATTCACATTGTAATGACACATTCCGACGCAGAGACATACAACATCTTAAAGGCTGCGCCAAAGATCAAATTGAGAGGGATGTAGAATATAATCTCTGTAATGTTCATATTGGATTCTCTTTTGTTTCATACTCCAAGAAGGAGCTAAGAGACACTTTCGATTGTTGCCTTGTGGAGGACGGACGTAATTTCGGACTGTGCGGAAAGGCAGCCATGTTGTTAGTAGTCATGATTTGTGCGACGAGCAGAGCAAGTCTTATTGTCTTGTGAATAAATAATTTTCGTAACACTTCGATACTTCTCACTATTTTTTAAAGTGACGTAGCATTGTATTTCCTTGGTTTCCACCGTCTACGTGAAGTGAACCGATGCCGACTTAGGAAGGTACACACAGTCAACAAAGAGCAGAACATCGAGGGCGACTAAAGAATTAATATTGTGGCAGAAGGACTAATTCTACGTCTAAGGTGAGAACTCTGATTAAATCAACAGTGACGTAGAATTCAAAAATGTAATTAATCGGAATGGTAAATTATATTACAGGCATATTTCACGCAGCACTGAATTTGTCCGCATTCAAGCTGGTCAATACAGCCCGTAAAAAAACAAACGCCTTTCAAAAATTCCGAAGTTACAATTCCATGTCCACAATTTTCCCTCTTTACAAAAAACCAAGAAATTTAATTTTTTTATTTATTTCGCCTCAACATCGTGGAGGGAATGTGCAGCATGAACACATTATCCTTCCCTGGACATTATGCTTTTGCTGATTGTCAGTATTAGTCTAACATGATAGACAGTTAGTCTATTGGTTTTCTTGTGTACGAAGAAGACTTTTTGCAATAAATCACCAGTTCATTTTTTACTTGAATTTCATTTAAAGAATTTAGTGTTCCTTTCATTTGATTTGCATTATTAATTGTTTTTAAAATACAGTTATTAAGTAATTTTATACAAATTGTTCACCCTAGGACCTCATGTAAGGGCCAAATTTCAAGTAGCATATTTCCATTGTATTATGTATATCAAAACTGTATCTAAAGGGATTTGTCAGAATCTAAATAGTCTCCGACTCTGGTAACGATTTCTAATTTCACATACATGTGGTACTGCAAGACTAACGCCTTGAACTGTTCCCATAACCAAAACTACAGAGGACTGAAGTCGAGGGAACAGGGGACCAAGGTGTGCCCCCTCCGCCCCAACCATACCAAAAGACATGAAGCGTCAGCATCCGATATTCACACACATTGCAGATGAAATGTGACATAATGCATAAACCACATCGGTAGTCTTTACTGATGTGGTACCTCCTCCGACAAGGTAAGCAAAATGTTAACAAGAAGTTGACGATAATGAGCTCCATTAAATGTTTGGAGTAGGATGTATGGCCCTAGTAACTTATCACCAAGAATGTCTATCCATTAGTTGACGGAGAAATGAGGTTGATGTACTCCTTGTACAGCAGCATATGGGTTTTCATAAGCCCACACGTGCTGAGTATGGAAGTTCACAGCACGACCCTTTGTGAACCGCACAGGATCAGAGAAATAAATTCTTCGTCGAAAACAGTGGACCTGCAGCACGCTTCTGTATGGGCCAATGACACAACTATGATTGGCTATCGTGGTCCTCTGGCATTAGTGCCTGGATGTGTTGAAGGTGTTACGGATACAGCAATAGCTCAAGCAGTACCAGCCGGACAACAGGATGACTTATGCCTTCTGTTGGTGTCAATCGCCAAATACCCACACTGCTGTTGCACGTCTTTCGTCCAGAAAATCTGGTATGTCCTCCTGCATCTGAGGTGTGTGAACTGACTCATTCCGTCCACTATTCGTCTTTTGGAAGCTAGAAAATCCGTGTCCTTAAGAAGCCGAAAACTTTGGGTCAACAACTTATCGCATGGTACTCTGCAACGTGGGTATTTTTCTGCGTAGTGGGAACGTGCTTACGGGCTATTTCCAACTGCTAACCCATAGCAGATAATTATATCCGCCATGTCACTTTAGGAGTAGTACGCTTCCATTGTTAACAAGCAGAAGAGAAATGGAAAATTTACCAACCCATTCGTGCACAGTGCATTACAAATATCACAGTGACAGTAAACATTGCGATATGACTTACAGGGACTAGATGTTTGTCTGTGAACACATGTAATATAGAATAACGTGATGCAATTCTGAAGTGTACTTAAATGCCATACTCCGAATAAATAAATGCGATACATACCCATAGTTGCAGGCAATTTACTACAAAATAACACACACTAACAACGCTAAAACTATAGTACATGCAACACAACTGCCTGTAGATTACCCAGTGCTCAGACTTGTGTACACTGGAGTACGTCAATACGGAAAGGCACGTACAGTAGTGAACGCTATTGACGGATCATGGGTTGGGGTTCGGTTGTTTGGGGAAGGAGAGCTGACAGTGAGGTCATCGGTCTCATCGGATTAGGGAAGGACGGGGAAGAAAATCGGCCGTGCCCTTTCAAAGGAACCATCCCGGCATTTGCCTGGAGTGATTTAGGGAAACCACGGAAAACCTAAATCAGGATGGACGGACGCGGGATTGAACCGTCGTCCTCCCGAATGCGAGTCCAGTGTGCAAGCCACTGCGTCACCTCGCTCGGTTCACGGATCATGGGGACAGCACCTGTGGCCATACATCACTTGTTTATTTAATATCTACCTTGCGTGTCAGGCGGACATATTCACACCCGAACGTCTTCAGCCACCATGGACAAGTGTAGAGATCTCACAAAGTATGCATTTCCAGACCCACGTTCAAGGTATTTTTTTTTTTCTTGTTCTTGTGGTTGGTATCACCTATCAAAATATTTGCCACTATTTCTCCAATATTCTGTGTAGGTATTCCACCCAAGAGTCTTCAGGCGCATTTGCTCTGGTGTTCCGACAGATATTTTCAATTTCGTGTTTGGAATGTGTAGGTGGAGTCAGTCGAAATTAATACTGTTCATTACGCCTGTCATGATGTGCCACTGTCGCCGCAAAGCGTCGGTTGGTTCCCCGTTAAAAAAAAAAAAAAAAAATTAATTTATTTTCAAAGCGGAATTTCACGTACCCATTCGGATGGACGGGCCACAAACTAGTCTACAACGTTTTTCGCTTCATCCATTTGTATTAACAGGAGCGGGAAAACTCTAAGAATAACCGATACTCTAACAGCGACAACAAGGCCCTGGCCCAAATTGATTGCTACCGCCGCTCTCCGTTTTCCAGTTTTCCTGCTAATACGTATCGCTAAAACGAATACCAAGCTGGACTCATCTCGGGCTGCTCTATCGAATGAGAATGTAAAATTCCGCTTCAAAAAGCATTTCGCGTGTAACGGAAACAAACCGAAGCTTTCCTTCGACGTGATGACCAGTACACGTTTGGACTGACTGCATCTACACATTTAAAATATCTACTGAAAAGCCAGAAGAAATGTGCCTGAAGACTTTTAAGAGAGACATCCGGTACATTTATACACTGAAGTGGCAAAAGTCAAGGAGCACGTCGTAGCATCGTGTCGGACATCGTTTCACCCAGTACAGAGCATCATCTCCGTGTGGCGTGTACTCAAAAAGTCGACAGAAGTCCCTTGCAGAAATATTGCACGCTGCCTCTGTAGCCACACATAATTACGAAACGCTGCCTCACCTGTAATCGAACACAGGCAGATGCAGCTCAAGTGCGTTCTGGGTGCTGATATTCTAATAGAGGTGGTGACATCTGGCATAAAAGCTGAAACCTTACTGCCTGCAGTCTACTGTCACAAATCGTCCCGTGTGCTGGATTTTTCCACGTGTAGAACATTCGCACTTACCTTGCTCAGAGATCCGTCCTGTTCCGCACCATTCTGTCGCGAAAGTTCCAGCCACTCATTGTCGTTAAGTGGATTATGTTGTGGGTCAGCGGGTTCGATTTTCTCCAACTGTGGTGGTCCCGCCAAGGCATTCCTATTCTGCTCACGGTCCCCTCATGAGCAGTCTCTGCTTTCGTGGTGTAACGTTTTCTGGCAGCACGCATCCAAAGTGAAAGTTAAAAGAACATTTCGATGTATAATGTTCATTGCAACAAATAATTTATATGTGTTTCTGTTAATTGTATTTCAAAAGGACATTTAAAAGATAATTATGAATTTTGCTATTATAAATGATTATTCAAAGACTGTTAAATACTATCTGTGGCGGAGGATGTGAAAACCGCTACAGAAGAAAGGATATGTTATCAAAAACGACAAAGACTGTACAAAAATTAGGTAAGATATAAATTGGCAATTTATTGTAGTAGAATCGCTTGCCTTCTGCACAGACTAAATGGGAGAGGAACCCGCAACGTTGCATTAGGCTATTACGTAGTCTTCATTTGTCATAAGTCGATGATCGACGCCATTTGTAGCTGGGATTGTAAACGGTGTGTAAAGATTTTAATTGTTTCTGTTAAAATATATTTATCTAGTAAAATCTGTTTGTCACAATTACTGCAAAGTTCGCACCGGACATTACCCATTTTATTTTAGAATTTCCAGCATTTTATTGGATATCGCTGGCAGTACGGAGCTGCACCGTGAGCGAGCATTCTAGAACAGCGGCAGATTAAAATATACCATCGCAATAACGACCACATCCTAAAAAGGGTACAGGTAGAGGTGAACGAAAATAAAAAAGTGTTTCTTTTCACAGCATTCCATACGCAGAATACAAAGAGATAGTAGATTTTATCTTGTGCATTCACAGGTGGATACAAGCTGCAGCTCTTTTAAATTTTCATTCAAAATTAGGAACATATCGTGAAGTGTATTTAAAAGTGGATAATTTTTCAGGAGAGCTTACAAATATAAAAAAGAATTCATAAAGTAAAGATAGTCTTATGCTTCAAAGCTAGTCGGGCTATATCCAGTAAACAAAAATCCAGTGCAACGTGAAAATCTTTGCTAAGTTCGATGGAAAATAATATTTTCATTCTTGTACAAACAGCAGTAGTCCTTGAATAAAAATTAAACTTGAATCATTATTTTGGGAACATTCAAAGAAATTCGTTTTTATTAATCTGCAATAGAATATTTCATACCTAAAGTAATAATCACAGATAAAAAATTTATTGTAACCTTTGAAAACTCCCTTTAGAAAAATTTTTGTATGATTGTGCTGATAATCTCCTTTACGTTATTTGATTTTCAAACAGCTGAGCAAAACTCAACGTACTCAGACATTTCTCTTTACTTACTCTGATCATCACTAAACGGACTCACAATATTTTAGCGCAACGCAATCTGACTTATAAAATCCCTACAAAAGAATGGCCCCGACTAACAATAACCTATACCTTTCATGAATCACTAACCTCATAAAAATCTTCCTTACTCGAACTACTGCAATATAGCGAGCGCCAGTACTGCCAGCTACATAAAAGATTCTAACTATTGAAGGCACTAACTAGATATAAAGTCCTACAAATTTACTCTGATGAACACACGTCCAGATCATCCGCTCTCAAAACTCTGTCATCTCTCTCCCCACATCCAACACTGCTGGCGGCTCACCTCCAACTGCGCTACGCTAAGCGCTGTTCACATCCAACTGCCCAACACTACAATAGCGAATATTTCAACAATGCCAACCAGCCACAGACTGCACACAGCATAATCAGTGATTTTCATACAGAGCGCTATGTGGCGTTACCAACATAAAAACCTAAACAGCCTACTTACACCTTTCATTTCTCATGTCCATCCATGTATATGTTAAGTTCAATCTCAACGGTTTCCCAATCAAATTAAACGCAGAAAACAAAGTTTAAAACCAAACGGTCAGCTCCCGAATAATTAAATAGACAGAAAGGCATTAAAGTGGTTTCTGATCCCACTGCTTCCAGGGTTTTGTGATTGCGTTCGCGTGTCTCTTCATTCCTGTACTGATTTGCCCTATTTTTTTCTATTCCCCAGTTGTTCCCAAATCACCGCCACCCGTTATTGCTATCACCACTCAGCTGATCCCAGCCCCGTAATCGGTCTCACTACGACCGCCCGTTGTTGTCGCTACTACATCTACATTTATACTGCACAAGCCACCCAACGGTGTGTGGCGGAGGGCACTTTACGTGCCACTCTCATTACCTCCCTTTTCTGTTCCAGTCGCGTACGGTTCGCGGGAAGAAAGACTGCCGGAAAGCCTCCGTGTGCGCTCGAATCTAATTTTACATCCGTGATCTCCTCGGGAGGTATAAGCGGGGGAAGCAATATATTCGATACCTCAACCAGAAACGCACCCTCTCAAAACCTGGACAGCAAGCAACACCGTGATGCACAGCGCCTCTCTTGCAGAGTCTGCCACTTGAGTTTGCTAAACATCTCCGTAACGCTATCACGCTTAATAACCCTGTGACGAAACGCGCCGCTCTTCTTCGGATCTTCTCTATCTCCTCCGTCAACCCAATCTGGTACGGATCCCACACTGATGAGCAATACTCAAGTATAGGTCGACCGAGTGTTTTGTAAGCCACCTCCTTTGTTGATGGACTACATTTTCTAAGGACTCTCCCAATGAATCTCAACCTGGTGCCCGCCTTACCAACAATTAATTTTATATGATCATTCCACTTCAAATCGTTCCGCACGCACACTCCCAGATATTTTACAGACAGAAACGCATAAAAATGGTTTTTGATCCCACTGCTTCCAGGGTTCTCGTGACCGCGTACGTGTGCCCCTTCATTCCTGTACTGATTTACCCTACGTTTTTCTATTCCCCAGTTGTTCCCAAAGGAACTAGGGTGGCCGCGTACGGTCAGTCACTCTGGTCTAGGTTTTCGACTGCGCCCGCAACTGGAATCGTGCGTTTGCGCACCGAGTGACTAGATCGTATACTTAGACACATACTCCCCCAAATCGTACTCGAACTCTTATTGCACCGCTTTAAATGCTTCCAAATCATCCTTTCATTTTGCAAAACGATGAGATATCAGTCCCCTATAACTTAGAACTACTTCAACCTAACTAACCAAATGACATCACACTGAAGCGCCTAGAACCTCATGGCCACACCGGCCGGCTGCATTTGGCAGCTGGGATGATGTGACACATGTGGGTTGGCATTATAGTCAGGCAAATACTGATCAGCTCTGCTTCTCCGAACGTATAAAACAAAAATTGATTAGCCTGTACCATGTGTTCGAGCAAACGGGCGGCGCTCGTAAATCCAGAATATTTAAAGAAGAGTATTACGATAATGTTGTGTGGGCTCGTGCAGCCTCCGACCAGTAGGCTGAAAGGAATGTGTGTGAGTGAATTCCTAAAGTACCAAATTGCAGAGATCATCACTTACACTAACCCCAACTAAGAACAACACACAACCCATGCAAGAGACAGGACTCGAACCTCCGGCAGGAAGGACTCTCAATCCGTGAAATGCGCCTCAAACCTCATGGCTACTCCGCCCGGCGCTGAAAGGAAAGCCTGCCGAAATTCCCTTACTGTCGCACAACGCCGCGATCTGGTCCTCATTGGCATGGCAGGTTCCCCTGCTAAGAAACAACGCACGAATCCAGTAGTGTGTGCTGGGCCACACTGGGGAAAGCACAAATTCGAACAGTTCCGACCAGGCATAGGGTGAATTCAGTTAACCGAGTTCAGGAACAACTCAAACTCACGTAGTGAAAGGAAATGCTTAAAACAGAAACTTTGCCTTTCTCTCGCGAAGGTCTGTCCTCCGCCGCGAAAGCCTCCCGCAACATTGCTTTCCCTGTAATCGCACTTATCCTCGCGTTCCGAGTCCCTCTTTGCACTTTATTCCCTGAGGCTCCAACTCCATCAGCCCCTATACATCTACATTTACATGGATACTCTGCAAATTATATTTAAGTGGCTGGCAGAGGGTTCATCGAACCCCGCTCGACCGTTACGGTTGCAGGTTCGAATCCTGCCTCGGGCATGTGCGATGTCCTTAGGTTAGTTAGGTTTAAGTAGTTCTAAGTTCTAGGGGACTGATGACCTCAGAAGTTCAGTCCCATAGTGCTCAGAGCCATTTGAGCCATTTCATCGAACAACCTTCACAATTCTCTATTATTCCAATCTCGTATAGAGCGCAGAAGAAACGAACATATATATCTTTCAATGCGAGGTCTGGTTTCCCTTATTTTATTATGCTGATCGTTTCTCCCTATGTTGGTCTCCGTCAGCAGAATATTTTAGCATTCGGAGGAGAACGTTGGTGATTGAAATTTCGTAGGAAGCTTCCTCTGCAACGAAAAACGCCTTTGTTTTAATGATCTCCATCCCAAAGCCTCCAACATTTCAGTCACACTCTCTCCCCTATATCGTGATAATACACTTTTTCGAGGCACCCCGTCAGTCCTATGTGGCAAGGATCCCACACCGCACAGCAGTATTCTAAAAGATAACGGACAAGCATAGTGTAAGCAGTCTCCTTAGCAGATGTATTACACTTCCTAAGTCTCCTGCCAGTAAAATGCAGTCTTGGGTTAGCCTTCCCCAGAACATACTCTGTGTGTGACTTACAATTTCAGTTGTTCGTAATAATAATTCCTAGGTATTTACGACCTTTAGATTTTTCTGATTTATTGTGTAACCGAAGTTTAACGGATTACGTTTAGCACTCATGTGGATGACCTCACACTTTCCGTTATTTAGGGTCAATTGCCAACTTTCGCACCATCCAGATACCTTTTCTAAATGGCTTTGCAATTTGTTTTGATCTTCTGATGACTTTATTAGCCGATAAACGACAGGGTCATCTGCAAACAATCAAAGACGGATGCTCAGATTGTCTCCCAAATCGTTTTTAGAGATGAGGAACAGCAAAGGACCCTGGAGAACGCCAGGAATCACTTCTGTTTTACTCGATGACTTGCACCTCCAAACTCTGATAGGAACCTAATTGGTATACACTCTGGGCCAGAAGACATGCGTTTATTAAGTAATTCAAGTTGCTTCACTACTCCAAGGATATCTACTTCGACGTTACTCATGTTGACACCTGATCTTGTTTCGAATTCTTGAATATTTACTTCGTGTTCCTTTGTGAAGGCATTTCGGATAACTGTGTTTAGTAGCTCTGTTTTGGCAGCACTGTCTTCGATAGTATCTCCATTGCTATCGCGCAGAGAAGGCATTGATTGTGTCTTGCCGCTAGCATACTTCACATACGAACAGAATCTGTCTGAAATTTCTGCCAGGTTTGGAGATAAAGTTTCGTTGTGAAAACTATTATAAGCATGTCGCATTGAAGTCAGCGCTAAATTTCGAGTCTCTTTAAAAGATCGCCAATGTTGGAGATTTTGTTTCCGTTTAAATTTGGTATGTTTGTTTCGTTGTTTCTGCAACAGTGTTTTGACGCGTTTTGCGTACCAATGAGGATGAACTGCGTCGTTTGTTAATTTATTTGGTGTAAATCTCTGAATTGCCGCCGATACTATTTCTTTGCATTCAAGTCACATCTGGTCTGCAGTGACATTATTAATGTGAAAGGAGTGGAGGAAGATGTTATGTGAATTTTTATGTGCTTTTTTGAACAGGTATATATTTCGTTTATTTGTGGAGGACTTGGGGGTCTGGGTACGTTCAATAATACCAGTATCCGTTTTAATCCGCGTTACTAGTTCAGGATTATTCCGTGTTAACAGGTAAAGCGCGGTTTTCACAACTTTTTACTATTCATGAAGTAACTGCTCGAAATAGTTGTCGGAGAAAGCGTTTTGCAAAATTTCGGATGATGTTTTATGCGTACCTCCGGAATTAAACATGTATTTTCACTAACATATCGAGGATAGATTAAAGGCACCACGAACTATATTTGTATGAGTCGGGTACGCGTTTGAAATTAAACTCAACTCGTCTTTGAACCTTTCAGCTACTGTATGTTGGAACACGTGAGGCAATACTGACCTTACGACTTATCTTAGAAGAAAGATTAAGAAAAGGCAAACCTATGTTTCTAGCATTTGTAGATTTAGAGAAAGCTTTTGACAATGTTGACTGGAATACTCTTTTTCTAATTCTAAAGGTGGCAGGGGTAAAATACAGGGAGCGAAAGGCTATTTATAATTTGTACAGAAACCAGATGGCAGTAATAAGAGGCGAGGGGCATGAAATGGAAGCAGTGGTTGGGAAAGGAGTGAGACAGGGTTGTAGCCTCTCCCCGATGTTATTCAATCTGTATATTGAGCAAGCAGTAAAGGAAACAAAAGAAAAATTTGGAGTAGGTATTAAAATTCATGTAGACGAAGTAAAAACTTTGATGTTCGCCGATGACATTGTAATTCTGTCAGATACGGCAAAGGACTTGGAAGAGCAGTTGAACGGAATGGACAGTGTCTTGAAAGGAGGATATAAGATGAACATTAACAAAAGCAAAACGAGGATAATGGAATGTAGTCAAATTAAATCGGGTGATGCTGAGGGAATTAGATTAGGAAATGAGACACTTAAAGTAGTAAAGGAGTTTTGCTCTTTAGGAAGTAAAATAACTGATGATGGTCGAAGTAGAGAGGATATAAAATGTAGACTGGCAATGGCAAGGAAAGCGATTCTGAAGAAGAGAAATTTGTTAACATCGAATATAGATTTATGTATCAGGAAGTCGTTTCTGAAAGTATTTGTTTGGAGTGTAGCCATGTATGGAAGTGAAACATGGACGATTACTAGTTTGGACAAGAAGAGAATAGAAGCTTTCGAAATGTGGTGCTACAGAAGAATACTGAAGATAAGGTGGATAGATCACGTAACTAATGTGGAGGTATTGAATAGGATTGGGGAGAAGAGACGTTTGTGGCACAACTTGACTAGAAGAAGGAATCGGTTGGTAGGACATGTTTTGAGGCATCAAGGGATCACAAATTTAGCATTGGAGGGCAGCGTGGAGGGTAAAAATCGTAGAGGGAGACCGAGAGATGAGTACTCTAAGCAGATTCAGAAGGATGTAGGTTGCAGTAGGTACTGGGAGATGAAGCAGCTTGCACAGGATAGAGTAGCATGGAGAGCTGCATCAAACCAGTCTCACGACTGAAAACAACAACAACATCATCTGAATTGGGAGGTCGGTAAAAGGATACAGGTATTATTTGATTCCGGTTGCCAAGAATGTCCTCTGTGCATACTAATTCGCAGGAACTGTCTACTTCAATTTCGGGACAACCTGCTTTGAGGTGAGCCACACGTTTCTTCAAGTCACGAGCTACGTATCGTCCCCTCTGGACCAGACCTGGGTGTTGCTCACAGTAGCCGGCAGTCTGTTGCTTTATCGCCACCGCCTGCGGCCGAACTGGTGCTCTCTGTCTCTGCGACGTTAACTCCCTGCTCTCGGTAGGTCTTTGGAGCAGGAACTCGGGCGCAGCAAAAGACAGAGTACGTATCGCGCTGATTCTCTGCTCTGCCTGACCCTTCGTGGCTTCCAAACGCCCGGCAGCCGCTCTCTCAGCTCGGGACAGTAGCTCTACGCGTTCACTTTGGGACAGCCACGAACGTCGCCATATCCCTGTTCTCCTGTTCTTCGAGCACTCTGTTTAGCGGCAACTGCTCGCTTTCAGCTTCACAGACGCTTCTCGACGACCCTCGACGTTTTCGCTAACTCGATCGCTATTTCATCCCGTAGCATCTTCTAAAGTCATTCGCTTTACTTTCCACGTTCCGTTCGAGCTTAAGATTCGCAGCTTCTAAGTCATCAAATAGCTTTTCATTCACTTTCCTCGGCTCATTAAATTTCTCTTCAGTCCCTTCGTGAGTTCACCAACCGGCACAGAGGTTGTTTGAGAATAGCGGAAAAAAAAAATTTGCATGCAGTTAATGCAATACTAAATCTAACCATAGTACATAACATCGTTAAATGAACCTGTATAATTAATCAATGGATTGTGAATTTGGCACATTAGTTCTACTCATTCCTCTCTCTGGGTACTTCGTTATCACTGTCTTTTTGTGCAGCATATAAAAATCAGGCTAATATTTCAAAGAAAGAAGCAGTTAAGAGCATCGAGTTGCAAGTCTGGCAGCTATTTGGTGCGTTCTGAAGTAGTTAGAGGACACACGATTTGAGTTTTCATGAAACACATTTATTCAAAAATAGCCACAAAGAATTATGGGTGGACATTCTGAAGATATACTTAAGTTGTGCCTGAACACGAAATAAACTAATCTGATCTGGCAAGAAGAAATTACATAGCGCAATTTAACTATGCATACGTGAGGGAAAAGAGAGGAAAGGGAACAGAAACATATGACTTCAGTTATCCAATCAAGCTTCACACGAAAACGACGAAATTCAGAGGAACATTACCTGCATTGCCTGCATGCACTAACATCAAAGGGGTTTACACCGATTGAAACATCTTGTTACAGCAAATACACCACCTGAGAATTCACGGAAGCATCATGGAAAGAAGTCACCTGAGTTGCACATCCAACAGTTTCAAACAGATGTGAGTGAAAATCGCTAAATGTATAAATCAATGAGAGTACACCACTGTAAGAACGAATAGATCATGAATCACACCGAATTCATAATAAAACCATCAAGGCGGAAGGCCCCAATGATTCGAGAAACATATGGCCCCCATTAAACAAAGGCAGCTGCTACACGTTCCCACAAAACACGGAAATGCAGTAACGCAAATATTCACCCATCACTTATCAGTTAAAATAACACGGACCAACTATTGAGATTCAGTAATAGAGCGCAACGCTCACAGAATAAAGACAACTCGAGATTACAGCAGAAAATAGAACATGTGATAAACTACAATACATAAAAAGAAATATCGCACATACACGAAAACACAAGTTCTGTCATATTCACAAAGCTTTAAAGCACATTAACTCAGGCTAACCATATCCCGTAGAGCGCATTGACACAACAATAGTAGAAAGGAACAAAGCAAACTCCGGACACTGACAAAATCATAGACTCAAGCATCCTATTAAGAGCAATATAAAGCAAGAAGTAATCGAAACACTTCATTCAGGCCAAGAGCTTTTCCGAACGGCTCCACGCATGAAGACCGCGTTTGAAGCTATGACCTATCTCATCACTGGCAGGAGAGGGCTCACTTAAGAGCACAGCTACATCCACCGAGTTCAGTCCGGAACCGCGCGACTGCTACGGTTGCAGGTTCGAATCCTGCCTCGGGCATGGATGTGTGTGATGTCCTTAGGTTAGTTAGGTTTAAGTAATTCTAAGTTCTTGGGGACTGATGACCTCAGAAGTTACGTCCCATAGCGCTCAGAGCCATACATCCACCGACAGCCACCGCTCGGCTCGGAGCGCATGGAAAGCCCACACGGGAAACGGACAATACCAACTTGACAACCACGAAGCTGTCGAACAGCACCGATAGACCTCTTTGCCCACGTAAGAGGTACAAAATTGGTTATCCTGTGCTTCTAGCAGACGAAAAGCAGCTCAAGTACCAAACCCAAGACAAACCTGAAAAGACACATAAAAAGACCTGGTCACACAAGATAGGCTAATGGACGAACTTTATAAATATGGGTCTCGATTACACATGGAACATAAATGGATCACTTAAGGTACTGACATACTGATGCGCAGAACGAGTTGCTTGCACTTAACGTCAGATTATCACTGAAACTTCTCAGTCCTTCTGGGACAGTTAGTAGAACCAACTGCAGACAAACAGAATCAAACAGGGCAACAGTCTTATCAAGCGACTGTACACAGACATTTCAACATATCATAAACACACTAATTATAATCCTTCATGCAGTGATTTATGCGTTTCCTCCTGTTGAGTTACGGGGTACTTTTAATGATATGAGCGTCCATATTTTAACTGTTCCGCCAAATAAACGCAGTCTTTGGTTTCTCTTCCCCGCATCATTTTCTCTCTCTTCTTTCCACTTAAGTAGTTCGTAACTGTAATTCTTAGGTATTAATTTAAAATTACGGCTTTTAGATTTGATTTATCGTGTAGCCGATGTTTAACGGATTCCTAGTAGCACTCTTGGGGATAACCCCACACTTTTCATAACTTTGCGCTAATTGCCAACTGCCAACTTTCGAACCATACAGATATCTTTACTAAATTGTTTTGCAACTGATTTCGATCTTCTGATGACTTTACTAGACATTACCTACAAACAGTGATCGTAGATGGCAGCTACTCATGATCGCAACAGAGTTTCACTGGACACGGGGAGAAGAACATTTTTCCATAACACATCCGTCAGTAGTTCTCTTTGATGAAGAGGATGTGCTTCACTTCAGCAACTGCTTCATTTCTGCACTGCAATAGGGTGTCTCATGGAGACCTAGGAGCTATAAAGGGCTTGGAAAATCCCTGTCGGCTAGTCTCATAGTCTTTAAACCGGAGATGCTTATTTTGCTGTAATTGGTTTTGTGGAACCGAGAATTCATGCAGACTTTTCCCCATGGGAGTAATGTCTCAAACTTTCTACGCTTTGATCGATCCCTGGAAGACCAGTAGTAGGTTCCGAAGCACATCTGGAGGCATTCTGTAAACTGTGGACTTTCAGAGTATTGATAAAACACAGAAATTGCATAGGGGTTGAATACAACATGCACAATGCGGACTTTTCATCATGGGAGTAACGTCTCAAACTATCTACGCTTTGATATGTTCCAGGAAGACCAGTAGTAGTTTCCGAAGCACATTTGGAGGCATTCTGTAATCTGTGGACCTTCAGAGTGTTGATGAAACACAGAAATTGCATCGGGATTGAATATAACAGTCACCATGCGGACTTTTCTCCATGGTAGTCATGTCTCAAACTGCCTACGCAATGATCGTTCCCTGGAAAACAAGTAGTAGTTTCCGAAGCAAATCTGGAGGCATTCCATAATCTGTGGACCTTCTGAGTGTTGGTGAAACACAGAAATTGCATCGAGATGGTATACAACATTCACCATGCGGACTTTTCTCCATGGGAGAAAAATCTCAAACTGTCTATGCTTTCATCGTTCCCTGCAAGACCAGTAGTAGTTTCCGAAGCACATCTGGACTCATTCTGTAATCTGTTGACCTTCAGTGTGTTGATGAAACACAGAAATTGCATAGGGATTGAATAAAAAAGCCTCCATACTCACGTTTCTTCATGGGAGTAATGTCTCAAACTGTCTACGCTTAGATATTTCCCTGTAGGACCAGTAGTAGTTTCCGAAGCACATCTGGAGGCATTCAGTTACCTTTGGACCTTCAGAGTGTTGATGAAAGACAGAAATTGCATCGAGATTGAATACAACATTCACCATGCGGACTTTTCTCCATGGGAGTAATGTCTTAAACTGTCTATGCTTTGATCGTTCCCTGGAAGACCGGTAGTAGTTTCCCAATTACATCTTGACTCATTCTGTAATCTGTTGACCTTCAGTGTGTTGATGAAACACAGAAATTGAATCGGGATTGAATACAAAAGCCTCCACACCCACGTTTCTTCATGGGAGTAATGTCTCAAATTGTCTACGCTTAGATATTTCCCTGTAGGACCAGTAGTAGTTTCCGAAGCACATCTGGAGGCACTCTGTAATCTGTGGACCTTCATAGTGTTGATGAAACAGAGAAATTGCATTGCGATTGAATACAACAGTCACTATGCTTACTTTTCTCCGAGGGAGTAATGTCTCAAACTGTCTACGCTTTGATCGTTCCCTGGAAGACTAGTAGTAGTTTCCGAAGTACATCTGGAATCATTCTGCAATCTGTTGATATTCAGTGTGTTGATGAAACCCAGAAATTGCATGGGGATTGAATACAAAAGCCTCCACACCCACGTTTCTTTATGGGAGTAATGTCTCAAACTGTCTACGCTTTGATGGTTCCCTGGAAGACTAGTGGTAGTTACCGAAGCGCATCTGGAGGCATTCAGTAATCTTTGGACCTTCAGAGTGTTGATAAAACACAGAAATTGAATCGGCATTGAATACTACCGGCACCATGCGGACATTACTCCATGGGAGTAATGTCTCAAATTGTCTACGATTTGATCGTACCCTGGAAGACCAGTAGTAGTGTCCGAAGCACATCTAGAGGCATTCAGTAATCTTTGGACCTTCAGAGTGTTGATGAAGCACAGATATTGCATCGAGATTGAATACAACAGTCACCATGCCTACTTTTCTCCATGGGAGTAATGTCTCAAACTGTCTTCGCTTTGATCGTTCCCTGGAAGACCAGTAGTAGTTTCCCAAGCAAATCTGGGGGCATTCAATTATCTGTAAACTTTCAGAGTGTTGATGAAACACAGAAATTGCATAGGTATTGAATACAAAAGCCTCCATACTTACGTTTCTTCATGGGAGTAATGTCTCAAACTGTCTACGCTTTGATATTTCACTGTAGTTTAAGTAGTAGTTTCCGAAGCACATCTGGAGGCATTCAGTTATCTTTGGACCTTCAGAGTTTTGATGAAACACAGAAATTGCATCGAGATTGAATACAACAGGCACCATGCGGACTTTTCTCCATGGGAGTAATGTCTCAAACTGTCTACGCTTTGATCGTTCCCTGGAAGACTAGTAGTGGTTTCCGAAGCACATCTGGAGGCATTCAGTAATCTTTGGACCTTCAGAGTGTTGATGAAAAGCAGAAATTGCATTGAGATTGAATGCAACAGGCACCATGCGGACTTTTCTCCATTGGAATAATCTATCAAATTGTCTACTCGTTGATCATTCCCTGGAGGACCAGTAGTAGTTTCCGAATAACATCTGGAGGCATTATGTAATCAGTGGACCTTCAGAGTGTTGATAAAACACAGGAATTGCATCGGGATTGAATATAACATTCACCATGCGGACGTTTCTCCATGGGAGTAATGTCTTAAACTGTCTATGCTTTGATCGTTCCCTGGAAGACCAGTAGTAGTTTCCAAAGCACATCTGGACCCTTTCTGTAATCTGTTGACCTTCAGGGTGTTGATGAAACAAAGAAATTGCATCGTGATTGAATACAAAAGTCTCCATACGCACGTTTCTTCATGGGAGTAATGTATCAAACTGTCTACGCTTAGATATTTCCCTGTAGGACCAGTAGTAGTTTCCGAAGCACATCTTGAGGCACTCTGTAATCTGTGGATCGTCAGAGTGTTGATGAAACACAGAAGTTGCATCGGGTTCGAATACAACAGGCACCATGCTTACTTTTCTCCATGGGAGTAATGTCTCAAACTGTCTCCGCTTGGATCGTTCCCTGGAAGACCAGTAGTAGTTTCCGAAGCACATCTAGAGGCATTCAGTAATCTTTGGACCTTCAGAGTGTTGATGAAACACATTAATTGCATTGGCATTGAATACAACAGGCACCATGCGGACTTTTCTCCATGGGAGTAATGTCTCAAACTGTCTACGCTTTGATCATTCCCTGGAGGACCAGTAGTAGTTTCCGAAGAACATCTATAGGCATTCAGTAGCCTTTGGACCTTCAGAGTGTTGATGAAACACTGAAATTACATCGAGATTGAATACAACAGGCACCATGCGGAATCTTCTCCATGGGAATAATGTCTCAAACTGTCTACGCTTTGATCGATTCCTGGGAGACTAGTCGTGGTTTCCGAAGCCCATCTGGAGGAATTCTGTAAGCTTTCGACCTTCAGAGTGTTGATGAAACACAGAAATTGCATCGAGATTAAATACAACAGTCACCATGCGGACTTTTCTCCATGGGAGTAATGTCTCAAACTGTCTTCGCTTTGATCGTTCCCTGGAAGACCAGTAGTAGTTTCCCAAGCAAATCTGGTGGCATTCAATTATCTGTGGACTTTCAGAGTGTTGATGAAACACAGATATTGCATCGAGATGGAATACACATTCACCATGCGGACGTTTCTCCATGGGAGTAATGTCTCAAACTGTCTATGCTCTGATCGTTCCCTGGAATACCATTAGTAGTTTCCGAAGCACATCTGGACCCATTCTGTAATCTGTTGACCTTCAGTGTGTTGATGAAGCACAGAAATTGCATAGGGATTGAATACAAAAGCCTCCATACTTACGTTTCTTCATGGGAGTAATGTCTCAAACTGTCTACGCTTTGATATTTCCCTGTAGGAAAAGTAGTAGTTTCCGAAGCACATCTGGAGGCATTCAGTAATCTTTGGACCTTCAGAGTGTTGATGATAAGCAGAAATTGCATTGAGATTGAATACAACAGGCACCATTCGGACTTTTCTCCATTGGAATAATCTCTCAAATTGTCTACTCGTTGATCTTTCTCTGGAGGACCAGTAGTAGTTTCCGAATAACATCTGGAGGCATTATGTAATCTGTGGACCTTCAGAGTGTTGATGAAACGCAGAAATTGCATCGACCTTGAATACAACATTCACCATGCACACTTTTCCTCATGTAGTAATACTGAAATTGTCTACTCTTTGATCGTTCCCTGGAAGTCCAGTAGTAGTTTCCAAAGCACAACTTGAGGCATTCTGTAATCAGTGGACCTTCAGAGTGTTGAGAAAACACAGGAATTGCATCTGGATTGAATATAACATTCACCATGCGGACGTTTCTCCATGGGAGTATTGTCTTAAACTATCTATGCTTTGAAAGTTCCCTGGAAGACCAGTAGTAGTTTCCGAAGCACATCTGGACCCATTCTGTAATCTGTTGACCTTCAGTGTATGATGAAACAAAGAAATTGCATCGGGATTGAATACAAAAGTCTCCATTCGCACGTTTCTTCATGGGAGTAATGTATCAAACTGTCTACGCTTAGATATTTCCCTGTAGGACCAGTAGTAGTTTCCGAAGCACATCTGGAGGCACTCTGTAAACTGTGGATCTTCAGAGTGATGATGAAACACAGAAATTGCATCGAGATTGAATACAACAGTCACCATGCGGACATTTCTCCATGGGAGTAATGTTTTAAACTGTCTACGCTTAGATAATTTCCTGGAGGACCATTATTAGTTTACGAAGCACATCTGGAGGCATTATGTAATCTGTGGACCTTCAGAGTGTTGATGAAACAAATAAATTGCATCATGATTGAATACAACAGGCACCGTGCGAACGTTTCTGCATGGGAGTAATGTCTCAAATTGTCTACGCTTTGATCGATTCCTGAGAGACCAGTAGAGGTTTCCGAGGCCAATCTGGAGGCATTCTGTAATCTGTGGACCTTCAGAGTGTTTATGAAACAAACAAATTGCATCGAGATTGAATACAACAGTCACCATGCGGACTTTTCTCCATGGGAGTAATGTCTCAAACTATCTACGCTTTGATAATTTCCTGGAGGACCATTAGTAGTTTCCGAAGCATATCTGGAGGCATTATGTAATCTATGGATCTTCAGTGTTGATGAAACACAGAAGTTGCATCGGGTTTGAATACAACAGGCACCATGCTTACTTTTCTCCATGGGAGTAATGTCTCAAACTGGATACGCTTAGATATTTCCAGTTAGGACTAGTAGTAGTTTCCGGAGCACATCTGGAGGCATTCAGTTATCTTTGGACCTTCAGAGCGTTGATGAAACACAGAAGTTGCATCGAGATAGAATTCAACAGGCACCATACGGACTTTTCTCCATGGGAGTAATGTCTCAAACTGTCTACGCTTTGATCATTCCCTGGAGGACCAGTAGTAGTTTCCGAAGCACATCTGGAGGCATTATGTAATCTGTGGACTATCAGAAGGTTTATGAAACAAATAAATTGCATCGGGATTGAATACAACAGGCACCATGCGGACTTTTCCCCATGGGAGTAATGTCTCAAACTGTCTACAGCTTGATCGTTCCCTGGAAGACTAGTAGTAGTTTCCAAAGCACAACTGGAGGCATACAGTAATCTTTGGACATTCAGAGTGTTGATGAAACACAGAAATTGCATCGAGATGGAATACAACATTCATCATGTGGACTCTTCTCCATGGGAGTAATGTCTCAAATTGTCTACGCTTTCATTGATTCCTGGGAGACCAGTAGTAGTTTCCGAAGCACATCTGGAGGCATTATGTAATCTGTGGACTATCAGAAGGTTTATGAAACAAATAAATTGCTTCCTGATTGAATACAACATTATCCATGAGGACTTTTCTCTATGGGAGTCATGTCTCAAACTGTCTCCGCTTGGATCGTTCTCTGGAGGACCAGTAGTAGTTTCCGAAGCACATCTGGAGGCATTATGTAATCTGTGGACCTTCGGAGTGTTTATGATGCAAATAAATCGCATCGGGATTGAATACAACAGGCACCATGCGGACTTTTCTCCATTGGAATAATCTCTCAATTTGTCTACTCGTTTATCATTCCCTGGAGGACCAGTAGTAGTTTCCGAATAACATCTGGAGGCATTATGTAATCTGTGGACCTTCAGAGTGTTCATGAAACGCACCATGCGGACGTTTCTCCATGGGAGTATTGTCTTAAACTGTCTATGCTTTGATCGTTCCCTGGAAGACCAGTAGTAGTTTCCGAAGCACATCTGGACCCATTCTGTAATCTGTTGACCTTCAGTGTGTTGATGAAACAAAGAAATTGCATCGGGATTGAATACAAAAGTCTCCATACGCACGTTTCTTCATGGCAGTAATGTATCAAACTGTCTACGCTTAGATATTTCCCTGTAGGACCAGTAGTAGTTTCCGAAGCACATCTGGAGGCACTCTGTAATCTGTGGATAATCAGAGTGATGATGAAACACAGAAATTGCATCGAGATTGAATACAACAGTCACCATGCGGACATTTCTCCATGGGAGTAATGTTTTAAACTGTCTACGCTTTGATAATTTCCTGGAGGACCATTAGTAGTTTCTGAAGCACAACTGGAGACATTATGTAATCTGTGGACCTTCAGAGTGTTCATGAAACAAATAAATTGCATCATGATTGAATACAACAGGCACCATGCGAACGTTTCTGCATGGGACTAATGTCTCAAATTGTCTACGCTTTGATCGATTCCTGGGAGACCAGTAGAGGTTTCCGAGGGCCATCTGGAGGCATTCTGTAATCTGTGGGTCTTCAGAGTGTTTATGAAACAAAGAAATTGCATCGAGATTGAATACAACAGTCACCATGCGGACTTTTCTCAATGGGAGTAATGTCTCAAACTGTCTCCGCTTGGATCGTTCCCTGGCAGAGCAGTAGTAGTTTCCGAAGCACATCTGGACTCATTCTGTAAACTGTTGACATTCAGTGTGTTGATGAAACACAGAAATTGCATAGGGATTAAATAAAAAAGCCACCATACGCACGTATCTTCATGGGAGTAATTTCTCAAACTGGATACGCTTAGATATTTCCAGCTAGAACTAGTAGTAGTTTCCGGAGCACATCTGGAGGCATTCAGTTGTCTTTGGACCTTCAGAGCGTTGATGAAACACAGAAATTGCATCGAGATCGAATTCAACAGGCACCATGCGGACTTTTCTCCATGGGAGTAATGTCTCAAACTGTCTACGCTTTGATCATTCCCTGGAGGACCAGTAGTAGTTTCCGAAGCACATCTGGAGGCATTATGTAATCTGTGGACTATCAGAAGGTTTATGAAACAAATAAATTGCATCGGGATTGAATACAACAGGCACCATGCGGACTTTTCTCCATGGGAGTAATGTCTCAAACTGTCTACGCTTTGATCGTTCTCTGGAATACTAGTAGTAGTTTTCAAAGCACAACTGGAGGCATTCTGTAACCGGTGGACCTTCAGAGTGTTGATGAAACACAGAGGTTGCATCGGGTTAGAAAACAACAGGCACCATGCTTACTTTTCTCCATGGGAGTAATGTCTCAAACTGTCTACGCTTTGATCGTTCCCTGGAAGACTCGTAGTAGTTTCCGAAGCACATCTGGAGGCATGCTGTAATCTTCCGACCTTCAGAGTGTTGATGAAACACAGAAATTGCATCGAGATTGAAATCAACAGGCACCAATGCGGAGTTTTCTCCATGGGAGTAATGTCTCAAACTGTCTACGCTTTGATCATTCCCTGGAGGACCAGTAGTAGTTTCCGAAGCACATCTGGAGGCATTATGTAATCTGTGGACTATCAGAAGGTTTATGAAACAAAGAAATTGCATCGGGATTGAATACAACAGGCACCATGCGGACTTTTCTCCATGGGAGTAATGTCTCAAACTGTCTACAGCTTGATCGTTCCCTGGAAGACTAGTAGTAGTTTCCGAACCACATATGGAGGCATTATGTAATCTGTGGACTATCAGAAGGTTTATGAAACAAATAAATTGCATCGGGATTGAATACAACAGGCACCATGCGGACTTTTCTCCATGGGAGTAATGTCTCAAACTGTCTACAGCTTGATCGTTCCCTGGAAGACTAGTAGTAGTTTCCTAACCACATATGGAGGCATTCAGTAATCTTTGGACCTTCAGAGTGTTGATGAAACGCAGAAATTGCATCGAGATTGAATACTACAGGCACCATGCGGACTTTTCTCCATGGGAGTAATGTCTCAAACTGTCTACGCTTTGATCGTTCCCTGGAAGACTCGTAGTAGTTTCCGAAGCACATCTGGAGGCATACAGTAATCTTTGGATATTCAGAGTGTTGATGAAACACAGAAATTGCATCGAGATGGAATACAACATTCATCATGTGGACTCTTCTCCATGGGAGTAAAGTCTCAAATTGTCTACGCTTTCATTGATTCCTGGGAGACCAGTAGTAGTTTCCGTAGCACATCTGGAGGCATTATGTAATCTGTGGACTATCAGAAGGTTTATGAAACAAATAAATTGCTTCGGGATTGAATACAACATTATCCATGAGGACTTTTCTCTATGGGAGTAATGTCTCAAACTGTCTCCGCTTGGATCATTCCCTGGAGGACCAGTAGTAGTTTCCGAAGCACATCTGGAGGCATTATGTAATCTGTGGACCTTCGGAGTGTTTATGATGCAAATAAATCGCATCGGGATTGAATACAACAGGCACCATGCGGACTTTTCTCCATTGGAATAATCTCTCAAATTGTCTACTCGTTTATCATTCCCTGGAGGACCAGTAGTAGTTTCCGAATAACATCTGGAGGAATTATGTAATCTGTGGACCTTCAGAGTGCTGATGAAACGCAGAAATTGCATCGAGCTTGAATACAACATTCACCATGCAGACTTTTCTCCATGCAGTAATACTGAAATTGTCTTCTCTTTGATCGTTCCCTGGAAGTCCAGTAGTAGTTTCCAAAGCACAACTTGAGGCATTCTGTAATCAGTGGACTTTCAGGGTGTTGATAAAACACAGGAACTGCATCGGAATTGAATATAACATTCACCATGCGGACGTTTCTCCATGGGAGTAATGTCTTAAACTGTCTATGCTTTGATCGTTCCCTGGAAGACCAGTAGTAGTTTCCGAAGCACATCTGGACCCATTCTGTAATCTGTTGACCTTCAGTGTGTTGATGAAACAAAGAAATGGCATCGGGATTGAATAAAAAAGTCTCCATACGCACGTTTCTTCATGGCAGTAATGTATCAAACTGTCTACGCTTAGATATTTCCCTGTAGGACCAGTAGTAGTTTCCGACGCACATCTGCAGGCACTCTGTAATCTGTGGATAATCAGAGAGATGATGAAACACAGAAATTGAATCGAGATTGAATACAACAGTCACCATGCGGACATTTCTCCATGGGAGTAATGTTTTAAACTGTCAACGCTTTGATAATTTCCTGCAGGACCATTAGTAGTTTCTGAAGCACATCTGGAGACATTATGTAATCTGTGGACCTTCAGAGTGTTGATGAAACAAATAAATTGCATCATGATTGAATACAACAGGCACCATGCGAACGTTTCTGCATGGGAGTAATGTCTCAAATTTTCTATGCTTTGATCGATTCCTGGGAGACCAGTAGAGGTTTCCGAGGCCCATCTGGAGGCATTCTGTAATCTGTGGACCTTCAGAGTGTTTATGAAACAAAGAAATTGCATCGAGATTGAATACAACAGTCACCATGCGGACTTTTCTCCATGGGAGTAATGTCCCAAACTGTCTATGTTTTGATCGTTCCCTGGAAGACCAGTAGTAGTTTCCGAAGCACATCTGGACTCATTCTGTAAACTGTTGACCTTCAGTGTGTTGATGAAACACAGAAATTGCATAGGGATTGAATAAAAAAGCCACCATACGCACGTTTCTTCATGGGAGTAATGTCTCAAACTGGATACGCTTAGGTATTTCCAGTTAGGACTAGTAGTAGTTTCCGGAGCACATCTGGAGGCATTCAGTTATCTTTGGACCTTCAGAGTGTTGATGAAACACTGAAATTGCATCGAGATTGAATTCAACAGGCACCATGCGCTCTTTTCTCCATGGGAGTAATGTCTCAAACTGTCTACGCTTTGATCATTCCCTGGAGGACCAGTAGTAGTTTCCGAAGCACATCTGGAGGCATTATGTAATCTGTGGACTATCAGAAGGTTTATGAAACAAATAAATTGCATCGGGATTGAATACAACAGGCACCATGCGGACTTTTCTCCATGGGAGTAATGTCTCAAACTGTCTACGACTTGATCGTTCCCTGGAAGACTAGTAGTAGTTTCCGAACCACATCTGGAGGCATTCAGTAATCTTTGGACCTTCAGAGTGTTGATGAAACGCAGAAATTGCATCGAGATTGAATTCAACAGGCACCATGCGGTTTTCTCCATGTTAGTAATGTCTCAAACTGTCTACGCTTTGATCATTCCCTGGAGGACCAGTAGTAGTTTCCGAAGCACATCTGGAGGCATTATGTAATCTGAGGACTATCAGAGTGTTTATGAAGCAAATAAATCGCATCGGGATTGAATACAACAGGCACCATGCGGACTTTTCTCCATTGGAATAATCTCTCAAATTGTCTACTCGTTGATCATTCCCTGGAGGACAAGTAGTAGTTTCCGAATAACATCTGGAGGCATTATGTAATCTGTGGACCTTCAGAGTGTTGATGAAACGCAGAAATTGCATCGACCTTGAAACAACATTCACCATGCAGACTTTTCTCCATGCAGTAATACTGAAATTGTCTACTCTTTGATCGTTCCCTGGAAGTCCAGTAGTAGTTTCCAAAGCACAACTTGAGGCATTCTGTAATCAGTGGACCTTCAGAGTGTTGATGAAACACAGGAATTGCATCTGGATTGAATATAACATTCACCATGCGGACGTTTCTCCATGGGAGTATTGTCTTAAACTGTCTATGCTTTGATCGTCCCCTGGAAGACCAGTAGTAGTTTCCGAAGCACATCTGGACCCATTCTGTAATCTGTTGACCTTCAGTGTGTTGATGAAACAAAGAAATTGCATCGGGATTGAATACAAAAGTCTCCATACGCACGTTTCTTCATGGGAGTAATGTATCAAACTGTCTACGCTTAGATATTTCCCTGTAGGACCAGTAGTAGTTTCCGAAGCACATCTGGAGGCACTCTGTAAACTGTGGATCTTCAGAGTGATGATGAAACACAGAAATTGCATCGAGATTGAATACAACAGTCACCATGCGGACATTTCTCCATGGGAGTAATGTTTTAAACTGTCTACGCTTAGATAATTTCCTGGAGGACCATTAGTAGTTTCCGAAGCACATCTGGAGGCATTATGTAATCTGTGGACCTTCAGAGTGCTGATGAAACAAATAAATTGCATCATGATTGAATACAACAGGCACATTGCGAACGTTTCTGCATGGGAGTAATGTCTCAAATTGTCTACGCTTTGATCGATTCCTGGGAGACCAGTAGAGGTTTCCGAAGCACACCTGGAGGCATTATGTAATCTGTGGACTATCAGAAGATTTATGAAACAAATAAATTGCATCGGGATTGAATACAACAGGCACCATGCGGACTTTTCTCCATGGGAGTAATGTCTCAAACTGTCTACGACTTGATCGTTCCCTGGAAGACTAGTAGTAGTTTCCAAAGCACAACTGGAGGCATTCTGTAATCGGTGGACCTTCAGAGGGTTGATGAAACACAAAAATTGCATCGGGATTGAATGCCAAAGTCGCCATACCCACGTTTCTTCATGGGAGTAGTGTATCAAACTGTCTACGCTTAGATATTTCCCTGTAGGACCAGTAGTAGTTTCCTAAGCACATCTGGAGGCACTCTGTAATCTGTGGATCGACAGAGTGATGATGAAACAAAGAAATTGCATTGAGATTGAATACAACAGTCATCATGCGGACTTTTCTCCATGGGAGTAATGTCTCAAACTTTCTACGCTTGGATCATTCCCTGGAGGACCATCAGTAGTTTCCGAAGCACATGTGGAGGCATTATGTAATCTGTGGACCTTCAGAGTGTTGATGAAACAAATACATTGCATCGGGACTGAATACAACATGCACCATGCGAACGTTTCTGCATGGGAGTAATGTCTCAACCTGTCTACGCTTTGATCGACTCCTGGGAGCCCAGTAGAGGTTTCCGAGGCCCATCTGGAGGCATTCTGTAATCTGTGGCCCTTCAGAGTGTTTATGAAACAAATAAATTTCATCGGGATTGAATACAACAGGCACCATAAGGACTTTTCTCCATGGGAGAAATGTATCAAACTGTCTACGCTTTAATCAATCCCTGGAGGACCAGTAGTAGTTTCCAAAGCACATCTGGAGGAAATATGTAAACTGTGGACCTTCAGAGTGTTGGTGAAAAAAATAAATTGCATTGCGATTGAATACAACATTCACCATGTGTACATTTCTCCATGGGAGTAATGTCTCAAACTGTCTACGCTTTGATCGTTCCCTGGAAGACTAGTAGTAGTTACCGAAGCACATCTGGAGGCATTCAGTAATCTTTGGACCTTCAGAGTGTTGATGAAACACAGAAATTGCATCGGCATTGAATACAACAGGGCCCATGCGGACATTTCTCAATGGGAGTAATGTCTCAAACTGTCTACGCTTTGATCGTTCCCTGGAAGACCAGTAGTAGTTTCCAAAGCACATCTGGACACATTCTGTAAAATGTTGACCTTCAGTGTTTTGATGAATCACAGAAATTGCATAGGGATTAAATAACAAAGCCTACATACGCATGTTTCTTCATGGGAGTAATGTCTCGAACTGTCTAAGCTTAGATATTTCCAGGTAGGACCAGTAGTAGTTTCCAAAGCACATCTGGAGGCATTCAGTTATCTTTGGACCTTTAGGGTGTTGATGAAACACAGAAATTGCATCGAGATTGAATTCAACAGGCACCATGCGGACTTTTCTCCATGGGAGTAATGTCTCAAACTGTCTAGGCTTTGATCGTTCTCTGGAAGACCAGTAGTAGTTTCCAAAGCACAACTGGAGGCATTCTGTAAACGGTGGACCTTCAGAATGTTGATGAAACACAGAAATTGCATCGGCATTGAATACAACAGGGCCCATGCTGACATTTCTCCATCGGAGTAATGTCTCAAACTGTCTACGCGTTGATCGTTCCCTGGAAGACCAGTAGTAGTTTCCGAAGCACATCTGGAGGCATTCAGTAATCTTAGGACATTCAGAGTGTTGATGAAACACAGAAATTGCATCGGCATTGAATACAACAGGCACCATGCGGACTTTTCTCCATGGGAGTATTGTCTCAAACTGTCTACGCTTTGATCGTTCCCTGGAAAACCAATAGTAGTTTCCGAAGCACATCTGGAGGTATTCTGTAATCTGTTGACCTTCAGAGTGTTGATGAAAGATAGAAATTGCATCGGGATAGAATACAACAGGCACCATGCGGACTTTACTCCATGGGAGTAATGTCTCAAACTGTCTACGCTTTAATCGATTCCTGGAAGAACCAGTAGTAGTTTCCAAAGCACATCTGGAGGCATTCAGTAATCGTTGGACCTTCAGAGTTTTGATGAAACACAGAAATTGCATCGGGATTGAATACAACAGGCACCATGCGGACGTTTCTCCATGGGAGTGATGTCTCAAACTGTCTACGCTTTGATCGTTCCCTGGAAGAACCAGTAGTAGTTTCCAAAGCACATCTGGAGGCATTCAGTTATCGTTGGACCTTCAGAGTTTTTATGAAACACAGAAATTGCATCGGGATTGAATACAACAGGCACCATGCGGACGTTTCTCCATGGGAGTGATGTCTCAAACTGTCTATGCTTTGATCGATCCCTGGAATTCTAGTAGTAGTTTCCGAAGCACATCTATACTCATTATGTAATCTGTAGACCTTCAGTGTGTTGATGAAACACAGAAATTGCATCGGGATTGAATACAACATTAATCATGCGGACTTTTCCCCATGGGAGTAGTGCCTCAAACTGTCTACGCTTTGATTGATTCCTGGGAGACCAGTAGTAGTTTCCGAAGCACATCTGTAGTCATTATGTAATCTGTGGAACTACAGAGTGTTGATGAAACAAATAAATTGCTTCGGGATTGAATACAACATTCCCCATGAGGACTTTTATCATTGGGAGTAATGTCTGAAACTGTCTCCGCTTGGATCGATCCCTGGAAGACCAGTAGTAGTTTCCCAAGCAAATATGGAGGCATTCTATAATCTGTGGACCTTCAGAGTGTTGCTGAAACACAGAAATTGCATCGAGATGGAATACAACATTCACCATGCGGACTTCTCTCCATGGGAGTAATGTCTCAAACTGTCTACGTTTTGATCGTTCATTGGAAGACCAGTAGTAGTTTCCGAAGCACATCTGGACTCATTCTGTAATCTGTTGATCATCAGTGTGTTGATGAAACACAGAAATTGCATCGGGATTGAATACAAAAGCCTCCATACCCACGTTTCTTCATGGGAGTAATGTCTCAACTCTGTCTACGCTTAGATATTTCCCTGTAGGATCAGTAGTAGTTTCCGAAATACATCTGGAGGCATTCTATAATCTGTGGACCTTCAGAGTGTTGGTGAAACATAGAAATTGCATTGTGATTAAATACAACAGGCACCATACTTACTTTTCTCCACGGGAGTAATGCCTCAAACTGTCTACGCTTTGATCGTTCCCTGGAAGACTAGTAGTAGTTACCGAAGCACATCTGGAGACATTCAGTAATCTTTGGACCTTCAGAGTGTTGATGAAAATCAGAAATTCCATCGGCATTGAATACAACAGGGCTCATGCTGCCATTTCTCCATGGGAGTAATGTCTCAAACTGTCTACGCTTCTATCGTTCCCTGGAAGACCAGTAGTAGTTTCCGAAGCACATCTGGAGGCATTCAGTAATCTTAGGACATTCAGAGTGTTGATGAAACACAGAAATTGCATCGGCATTGAATACAACAGGCGCCATGCGGACTTTTCTCCATGGGAGTAATATCTCAAACTGTCTATGCTTTGATCGTTCCCTGAAAGACTAGTAGTAGTTTCCGTAGCATATCTATACTCATTCTGTAATGTGTAGACCTTCAGTGTGTTGATGAAACACAGAAATTGCATCGGGATTGAATACAACATTCATCATGCGGACTTTTCCCCATGGGAGTAAGGTCTCAAACTGTCTACGCTTTGATTGATTCCTGGGAGACCAGTAGTAGTTTCCGAAGCACATCTGGGGCATGCTGTAATCTTCCGACCTTCAGAGTGTTGATGAAACACAGAAATTGCATCGAGATTGAATACAACATGCACCAATGTGGACTTTTCTCCATGGGAGTAATGTCTCAAACTCTCTACGTTTTGATCGTTCCCTGGAATACCACTAGCAACTTCCGAAGCTGATCTGGAGGCTTTCTGTAATCTGTGGACCTTCAGAGTGTTGATGAAACACAGAAATTGCATCGGGATTGAATACAACATTCACCATGCGGACTTTTCTCCATGGGAGTAATGTCTCAAACTGTCTATGCTTTGATCGTTCCCTGAAAGACTAGTAGTAGTTTCCAAATCAAATCTGGACCCATTCTATTATCTGTGAACCTTCAGAGTTTGATGAAACACAGAAATTGCATCGAGATGGAATACAACATTCACCATGCGGACTTTTCTCCATGGGAGTAATGTCTCAAACTGTCCACGCTTTGATCGTTCCCTTGAAGACCAGTAGTAGTTTCCGAAACACATTTTGAGTTATTCTGTGATCTGTGGACCCTCAGAGTGTTGATGATACACCGAAATTGCATCGTGATAGAATACAACATTCACCCTGCGGACTTTTCTCCATGGGAGTAATTTATTAAACTGTCTACGCTTTGATCGTTCACTGTAGGACCAGTAGTAGTTTCCAAAGCACAACTGGAGGCATTCTGTAAACGGTGGACCTTCAGAGTGTTGTTGAAAGATAGAAATTGCATCGGGATAGAATACAACAGGCGCTTTGCGGACTTTACTCCATGGGAGTAATGTCTCATAGTGTCTACGCTTTGATCGATTCCTGGGAGACGAGTCGTAGATTCCGAAGCACATGTCGTGGCATTCATTAATCTGTGGACCTTCAGAGTGTTGATGAAACACAGAAATTGCATCGGGATTGAGTACAACAGGCGCCATGCGGACTTTTCTCCATGGGAGTAATATCTCAAACTGTCTACGCTTTGATCGGTCCCTGGAAGAGCAGTAGTAGTTTCCGAAGCACATATGGAGGCAGTTCGTAATCTGTGGTCCTTCAGAGTGTTGGTGAAACACAAATGTTGCATCGAGATTGAATACAACATTCACCATGCGGACTTTTCTCCATGGGAGAAATGTCTCAAACTGTCAATGCATTGATCGTTCCCTGGAAGACTAGTAGTACCTTCCGAAGCACATATGGACTAATTCTGTAATCTCTGGACCTTCAGTGTGTTGATGAAACACAGAAATTGCATCGGGATTGAATACAAAAGCCTCCATACGCACGTTTCTTCATGGGAGTAATGTCTCAAACTGTCTACACTTTGATATGTTCCTGGCAGACCAGTAGTAGTTTCCGAACCACATCTGGAGGCATTCTGTAATCCTTGGACCTTCAGAGTGTTGATGAAACACAGAAATTGCATCGGGATTGAATACAACAGGCACCATGCAGATGTTTCTCCATGGAAGGAAGGTCTGAAGCTGTCTACGCTTAGATATTTCCCTGTAGGACCAGTAGTAGTTTCCTAAATACATCTGGAGGCATTCTACAATCTGTGGACCTTCAGAGTGTTGGTGCAACACAGAAATTGCATCGTGATGGAATACAACATTCACCATGCGGACTTTTTTCCATGGGGGTAATGTCTCAAACTGTCTACGCTTTAATCGTTCCCTGGACAACCAACAGTAGTTTCCGAACCACATCTGGAGGCATTCTGTAATCAGTGGACCTTCAGTGTGTTGATGAAACACAGAAAGTGCATCGGGATTGAATACAACAGGCACTATGCGGACTTTTCTCGATGGGAGTAATGTCTCAAACTGTCTTTGCTTCACATCGTTCCTGGAAGAGCAGTAGTAGTTTCCGAAGCACATGTGGAGGCACTCTGTATTCTGTGGACGTTCAGAGTGTTGATGAAACATAGAAATTGCATTGTGATTAAATACAGCAGGCACCATGCTTACTTTTCTCTATGGGAGTAATGTCTCAAACTGTATACGTTTTGATCGTTCCCTGGAAGACCAGTAGTAGTTTCCGAAGCACATCTGGGGGCATTCTGTAATCTGTGGACCTTCAGAGTGTTGATGAAAGATAGAAATTGCATCGGGATTGAATACAATAGGCACCATGCGGACTTTTCTCCATGGTTGGAGAGGAATGAAGAAAATTGGGAAGTAGAAGTAGGTGAGAACCAATGATAATGCAACACAGAGTCTGTGACAATGGCAAAAAAGAAGAGAGACGGTGTGTCAGTGAGAAGATACAGCAGCAGTAGGAAGGAGTGAAGCAGATAGTAGCAGTAAGATAGAGCAAGCCAGAGACAGTGACAGCAAGAGGAAATACTACTACTACTACTACTACTACTACTACTAGTAGTAGTAGTAGTAGTAGTAGTAGTTGTAGTAGTAGTAGTGAGTGAGTGAGAATGGGCAAGCCGGGGTGAGGGGTATGAGTGATATATTAGTGAGAAGAGAACAAGTATATTTGTGTACCAAAAGTGTTCTGAAATTTTTGGGAAGGTGCTGGGTAAAGTAGGATGAGGCAGCTGGAATCAGATTTTTCAGTCAATTATTTATAAAGGAGCATACACACTTATTTGTGCTTAGAGAGGAGCATTTTCCCATTGGTAGATGATACACTCAAAAAATATTACGTGTAACTGAAGCAAGTCATCAGGTTCTTCCATTTTCTCCCTATATAACACTTAAAATGCTGAGATGAAGTGGGAGATATGATACTGCGCAAAGAGTTTGACAGAGCACTGAAAGACCTAAGTTGAAACAAGGCCCTGGGAGTTGGCAACATTGCATTAGAACTACTGACAGCCTTAGGAGAGCCAGTCCTGACAAAACTCTACCATCTGATGAGCAAAATGTATGAGACAGGTGAAATACCCTCTGACTTCAAGAAGAATATAATAATTCCAATCCCAAAGAAAACAGGTGTTGACAGATGTGAAAATTACCGTACTATAAGTTCAATAAGTCACAGCTGCAAAATACTAACGAGAATTCTTTACGGATGAATGGAAAAACTGGTAGAAGCTGACCTCGGGGAAGATCAGTTCGGATTCCGTAGAAATATTGGAACACGTGCAGCAACACTGACCCTATGACTTAACTTAGAAGCTACATTAAGAAAAGGCAAACCTGTGTTTATAGCATTTCTAGACTTGGAAAAAGCTTTTGACAATGTTGGCTGGAATACAGCGAGTCGTTTCTGAAAGTATTTGTATGGAGTGTAGCTTTGTATGGAAGTGAAACATGGATGATAAATAGTTGGACAAGAAGAGAATAGAAGCTTTCGAAATGTGGTGCTACAGAAGAATGTTGAAGATTAGATGGGTAGATCACATTACTAATGCGAAGGTATTGCATACAATTGGAGAGAAGAGGAGTTTGTGGCACAGCTTGACTAGAAGTAGGGATTGGTTGGTAGGACATGTACTTAGGCATCAAGGGATCACCAATTTAGTATTGGAGGGCAGTGTGGAGGGTAAAAATCATAGTGGGAGACATAGAGATTAATACACTAAGCAGATTCAAAAGGATGTAGGCTACAGTATGTACTGGGAGATGAAGAAGCTTGCACAGGATAGAGTAGCATGGAGAGCTGCATCAAACCAGTCTCAGGACTGAAGATCACAACAACAACAACAACAACAACAACAACAACACTAAAAATCTTGAAAACGGCTTAATGTTTTTCCCATTTGTGTGTTATTATTAGTGTATCAAAGAAATAAAAGAAGAAACTACTCCGTCTTCATCAGTGACCCATTATAAAGTTAGTTAGTTGCTCATTCCATGGACAATTTTGCATGACAGATTGTAATGATGTGGAGAAAGTCATTTTACATTGACATTCCAAGTTAATTTGTACATATAATTACTTTCTGATCATTTCCTAGTTTGTGTTTTTTCTTTATTATTTACAAAAAGAAAAGTGTGTTCAGATTTAAGTTAGTAATTCCTGTTCACCACAGTATTCTTTGCATCACATACATGATGTAGGTATTGTCATAATAAGATACAGCATACATACATCACAATTCTAGATGTTAATATAACTAATATGAAATTAACATTATACAATGTGTTTAAAAAATTTCATAATGGACTAATGGATTGGAATTAGATGTGCCATATAACAATTCTGACATACAAGCAGTACACTTCAAGAAACAAGAATATACAAACAACATTTAATATTTACAATGAGAACAGCATGTTTGAATGACACTGAAAAGAAAACAAGAGGTTATTAGTCATCAAGGAATTCAAAATACTCATCCATGATATAGAAACATTAATTTAATACTTAAGTTTTATTTCTGACTTAAATTTTTTGTCATCCATAATTCCCTTGATCTAAATTGACAGTGTGTTATACAGCTTTATTCCATAATGGCTCAACCTGTTTTGAGTTTTTGTTTTTATTTTTCTACATGCAGATTCTTCCTGATGTGTGTTGTACTTCTGTAAATCTGAATTCATATGTCAATTACTTGTGTGTGTACTTCTATCAGACATACTTTTGAATATGAACAACAATGGTACTGTAAGTATTATTAACTGCATGAATAAGGGCTTGCAGTGTGTTTGTGGAGAGCTGTATTTAATAATTTTAATGACATTCTCCTGTCATTTCAAAGTATCTGGAAGTGAGGTTTTTTGACACCTCAGAACATTCTTCTATAAGATGCAGCAGACTGGAAATAAGCAAAATACACTAACGGTGTACATTGTTTGCAACAAATTCCATAAATTATGCTCGGTGCAAAACATGCAGAATTGAGTTTTTTGGATATGTAAATGCAATGGCTTTTCCAGCTGAAGACATGGTCAGTGTGCATGCCCAATAATTCTGTAAACTTTACTTTCTCTATTTCATGGTCACTCAATAAAAACTGGAGAATATACTTCTCATTTCCTTTACTGTACTGTAGGTAATTTATTTTATTTATATTAAATGTTAACTTATTAGGAAGAAACCACTGCAGCACGGAATTCACAACTTTTTCAGCAGTAATAGATAAGGATTTTCCATCATCACCAAATTATGGTTGTATGGTCTGCAAATAACATCATTTTTGACAAACCGTTTGGGCTTTTAATGTCAATTATATAGATCAGAAATTATAGGTGGGGCCATGAACAGTACCCTACAGGACACCTGTTGCCACCCTCTTAGCATCTGATAGCCACTTTATTTTTTGCCTGTTTTGAGACCCTGTGAGTTCCAAAACCTGTGTTCTATGTTGTAGATAGGATTAAGTTAGTTCCTTGCCAATATCTTTGATGCTATAGCTTCCAGTTTCTAATGGAGTATTTAGTGGTTCACTGTATCAAAGGCATTGATAAGATCTTGGTTGATTCCTACAACACTTTTGTTATGGTCTAAATTCCTTCTGGCTCCTTCATGAGACTTGTATGCCTCCTGTGTTATAACCTGTATGAAAGCTGTGTTGATTACAATTCAGAAGATTGGAGGTGTCGAGATAGCTTATGATCATGATTTTCATCAACTTCCTAAAGATTTATGAAAGAGATTGAAGGAGGGACATACGTCTGCAGTTTTCTACCTAGCATGAATACCCATTTTTGAACAGAGTTCTAACCTTAGAAATTTTCATCCTCTGTGTGAACACACCTTCACTGAATGAGAAATTGGCAGTATGTACCAGTGGCTACAAAATTTGTGGAGCAACTTTTTTATTTGTGACACTTGCACTTTATCCATTTCTGCAGACATTTTTGGCCTCAGACTATTAATTACTTCCACATTTCATATTCTTTAGTGGAACTTATTCTCCTACTGATGCCTACTTTTGTGCTGTTATTTTCTTTTGTTTGTTAAAGTTCATAATAGTTTCTCAAGTACACTTAGAAAGTAGTTAATAATGTAATTGAGCAATGCTTCTTTTTTTAGTTGATTGTTATCTCCAGATATAAGTATAGTCTCCTGTTCCTTACTGCTTTTCCCAGTTCTCTTTAACAATTTACCATGTTCTGCTTGATTCATTGTCTGACTCCCTTACCAATCTATAATTATGTAATATGTATGCTACATTAATTATCCTTTTTATACACTTACATTTGCAGTTTTATACTTTTTTTTCCTTTTTAGTGTCAGAAAAATTTTTCACTTCAGTGTAGAAATTTCTCAGTGTGTGTTTGTAAGTGTATGTGAGTTGACTTTCATGAATCTTTATAGACAGCACATTTCCAGATCTATCATGGAAAGAGAGAACATGTCATTTGTATTTGTTTGTGACAATACGTATGCCGAGGATTGGTCAGTCACTGTGGTAGTAAACTGGTGGCAGTTTTCAGGGGAGAAAATTCTTTTGTACCTATGATGTACTATTGTTGTATTTACGGAAAGTGTGAAAACTGTAATGAGTGCATTGTGGTCAGATAAGCCTAGGTCAATGTTCCTTACTTCTATATCTGAGGTTTCTAGATTTGAAGATGTATTGTCTATGAAACTTTTTGAAGAGTTTGTTAGCATAGCTGGGATATTTATACACATGCCGGAAAAGTTTTGCATCATCCCAGTTCCAAGAACTCCTGAAGATAGATGTTGACTGTGGATATTGTATTACAGACACAGTCCCTTTGACTGTTAAGAGATGTCACTAAACCCACCCAAAGATGTATACAACCATGCATGAGCAGCACCTCTTAGACGGAGGGGCTCCGACAGCCAATAAGTTCGAGTCATTCCACCTGGAAGGAGGTAGACAGCTCATGTTGTCTGAAGTTCAGCCATGCCTAGATGGCCAATACTGTGGTTTGATCACATCCACTTAGTTACTTTGTGCTAGGAAGGGCTCTCAACAGGGGAAGTGTCCAGGCATCTCGAAGTGAACCAAAGTGATAGTGTTCAAATATAGAGGACATACAGAGATACAGGAACTACTGATGACAATCCCCGCTCAAGCCACCCAAGGGCTACTACTGCAGTGGATGACTGCTAGCTATGGCTTGTGGCTCATAGGAACCCTGACAGCAATGCCAGAATAATGCTTTTTGTGCAGCCACAGGATGTTGTGTTATGACTCAAACTGTGCACAACAGGCTGCATGATGGGCAACTCCACTCCTGACATCCATGGTGAGGTTAATTTTTGCAACCATGACAACATGCAGTGTCTTACAGATGGGTCCGACAACATGCTGAACAGGCCACTCAGGATTGGCATCACATTCTCTTCACTAATGAGTATCATATATGCCTTCAACCACACAATCGTTGGAGACGTGTTTAGAGGCAACACGGTGAAGCTGAACACCTAAGACACACTGTCCAGCAGGTGTAGTTTCACTATGTGGGGCTGATGTATGTTGCTGCTGGTCATGGAAGGCATCATAATGGCTGCATGATACATGAATGCCATTCTCCAACCAATAGTGCAATGATATCCTCAGCATATTCGTGAGGCATTAATTGTTGTGGATGAGAATTCATACCCCCATGAATGACTTCCTTCAGGATAATTATATTGTTTAACTAGAGTGGCCAGCATGCTCTCCAGACAGAACCCATCAAACTTGTCTGGGATGGATTGAAAATGGCTGTTTATGGATAACATGACCCGCCAACCACTCTCGGGGATCTATGCCAAATCGCCGTTGAGGACTGTGACAATCTGGACCAACAGTGCCTTGATGAACTTGTGGATGGTATGCCATGACAAATACAGGCATGCATCAATGCAAGTGGATGTGCTATTGGGTATTAGAGGTACCAGTGTATACAGAAATATGGACCCCCACCTGTGAAGGTATCACTGTATAGTGGTAAAACATGCAGAGTGTGGTTTTTATGAGCAATAAAAAGGGCATAAATGTTGTTTATGTTGATTTCTATTCCAATTTTCTGTACAGGTTCTCTACTCTCCAACTCTAGGGAATGAGGTTATGCAAAACTTTTTTGATGTGTGTATTAGAATAAAAGTTGAAACTACATAGAAAACTAAGGAACGGAATTTTAATTGCACTGTGTACCAACATATTGACATTATAAAGTCCCAAGATACAATTATTGACTTTTTCTCACCACATAAGATGCTCAGTCTAATTTATAAAAATGTCTGGATCACAGATCTTGTTTCTAGAACACTTTCACAGCTGCCACACTTTCTATACCAAGAAGTCCCTTCCATACAGCCTAGTCATCCATGGCTGTTGCATCAGTAGTGATGAGCAGTTCCTCTGAAAACATGCTGAGGATCTCACTGAGGCCTTCACAGACTGTTATTACCTTCCCAGCTTTGTACAACAACACATCCCCGTGCCTTATTGCTCCAGTCACCCACCACCTCGCAAAGATACAGCATTCCACTCATGACATGGTAGTACAATCAGGACTGGAGCAACCATATCTTATTCTCCTTCTCCCCTGCAGGTCCGGGGTTTAGAGTAGGCCCAAGGTATTCCTGCCTGTCATACAAGGTGACTAAAAGGAGTTTCACATGTTTCAGCCCTTATGTGATGGCCTCCTGTAGGGTTTGACTTCCATTCTTCAAACTTTTCAGAAAGAATGAGCCAATTGGAGAAGGGAGCCTTAAAAGGTCCATAGTGTCCTTCGTGAATTAAGACCTTTAGACCCGTGACCACACAGGCATTGTGCTGCTGATGCCTGCACTGTTAACTCCCTGCATATGCCAAGGGGTAGATGCCCATCCTCCTGGGGCACCAGGACTCCCAGCAAAGGCCATCCTATCAGGTGGCGCCTGTTGGGAGGGCTCCTGGTCAGAGTGGGCGGCATCAGGGTGGATGACAAACGATGAAGCGCAGTCCATCATCTCTTGCTGGTGGTGAAACACCAGCGGTTTCTAAGCTATCACAAGCACAATTCAACACACAAAAGTACAAGTAAGAGCTTAAATGTGGTCCAGGGTATCACATTTCACAGAGACATTCTTTTGCAGTCCGAAATTGAGCTGCATGCCAATTTAGAGTGACGAGGTGTAAATTTCATCCAGCATGTCCACCGGGGTCGGAAGGATAATGAGGTTGCCAGCGGTGCCTTCATATTGGCCTTTGAGGGTGATACATTGTTCAAGAAGGTCAAGGTGATGGTCTACTGGTGTGATGTAAAGACCTGTATCCATCCCCCAACTCGGTGCTTTAAGTGCTGGAAGTTCAGCAATATGTTTTCCCGCACTACTTCCAGTGTCACAAGCCAAGATTGTGGTTGCCCACCACATCACAATACTCCATGTGCACTGCCTTCCACGTGTGTCAACTGCAGAGAGCACCATTCACCTTGCTCACCTGACAGCAGGATTCTCCAGAAAGAAAGGAGAATCATGGAGTACAAGACCCTGGACTGAATGACCTACACTGAGGCTAAGAGAAAATTTGAACACATGCATCCTGTGTGTATGACATAGTCTTGCACCACCCCTACAACAGTTCTGACACCATGAGCTCTGAAAAAACCAGGTCACCTCTCAGAGCTGGTAGACTCACCTGCCCCCTTGATGTTGGAGAGCATTTCCATCCCTGTTGATCCTGCACCACCTACTTGAGGAGCAACACGCCCCCCCCCCCCCCCCCCCACCGCCACCATCATTGCGCAACAATCAAGGCTGGAGCTGGAGAAGTGTAAGTGTTCTTCAGCTTCTCTCCCTAGGAAGTGATCCCTTGGGTCACTCCATTCCTAGGTATCTTCTAGTGGGAAACATGCTGGCCAGGGTAGTTGACTTACACCTTCTAGAGCACGTTGGGTGGCAGGGGATACATGCGGACGTGCATTGTCCTGTTGGAACAGCAAGTTCCCTTGCTTGTCTAGGAATGGTAGATCAATGGGTTCGATGACGGTTTGGATGTACCGTGCACTATTCAGTGTTCCCTCGACGATCACCAGAGGTGTACAGCCAGTGTAAGAGATTGCTCCCCACACCATGATGCTGGGTGTTGGCCATGTGTGCCTCGGTCGTATGCAGTCCTGATTGTGGCGCTCACCTGCACGGCACCAAACACGCATACGACCATCATTGGCACCATGGCAGAAGCAACTCTCATCGCTGAAGACGACACATCTCCATTCGTCCCTCCATTCACGCCTGTCGCGACACCTCTGGAGGCGGGCAGCACGATGTTGGGGCGTGAGCGGAAGACAGCCTAACGGTGTGCGGGACCGTAGCCCAGCTTCATGGAGACGGTTGCGAATGGTCCTCGCCGATACCCCAGGAGCAACAGTGTCCCTAATTTGCTTGGAAGTGGCAGTGCGGTCCCCTACGGCACTGCGTAGGATCCTACGGTCTTGGCGTGCATCCCTGCATCGCTGTGGTCCGGTCCCAGGTTGACGGGCATGTGCACCTTCTGCCGACCACTGGCGACAACATCAATGTACTGTGGAGACCTCACGCACCACGTGTTGAGCAATTCGGCGGTATGTCCACCCGGCCTCCCGCATGCCCACTATACGCCCTCGCTCAACGTCCGTCAACTGCACATACGGTTCACGTCCATGCTGTCGCGGCATGCTACCAGTGTTAAAGACTGCAATGGAGCTCCGTATGCCACGGCAAACTGTTTGATACTGACGGCGGCGATGCACAAATGCTGCGCAGCTAGCGCCATTCGACGGCTAACACCACGGTTCCTGGTGTGTCCACTGTGCCGTGCGTGTGATCATTGCTTGTACAGCCCTCTCGCAGTGTCCGGAGCAAGTATGGTGCGTCTGACACACCGGTGTCAATGTGTTCTTTTTTCCATTTCCAGGAGTGTAGATCTCGCCAGACCCTCTCACATGATGGATATAAACTATTCAGGCAATAAATCAGTGGAGGCAGGTGACTGTGAGCCGTACAGTGCTTCACTGAATTTTCCGTGCCTTCCCAGTCTCACGATGTCATCGTCCAGTGGAACTGTGGTGGTTTTATCCACTGCCTGGCTGAGCTACAGCAACTGTTGAGGTTTAAACCTGCTATCTGCATTGCCCTCCAGGAAACCTGGTTCCCTGCCCTCCGTCACTATAAGGCATATTACAGCAACCACAGTGACTATAATCGATTGACAGGTGGAGTTTGCGTTTATGTTCTAAACTCAGTCTGTAGTGAACATGTGCCCCTTCAAAACTCTCTTGAATCTGTGGCTGTCAGAATAAAGATGATGCACGAAATAACTGTCTGCAATGTGTATCTTCATCTAGATGGTGCAGTACCCCTGAATGTATTAGCTGCACTAATTATTAAACTGCCTAAACCTTTCCTTCCTCGGGAGATTTTAATGCCCATAACCCCTTGTGGGGTGGTACCATAGTTACTGGGCGAGGCAGAGTTGTCGAAATTTACTGTTGCAATTTGACCTCTGACTCTTAAATACTGGGGCCACCACATGCTTCAGTGTGGCTCATGGGAGTTACTCAGCCATTGACGTATCAATCTGCAGCCCAGGACATATCCCATCTATCCACTGAAGGGCACATGACTACCTGTGTGGTAGTGAGCTCTTCCCCATCTTCCTGGCAGTGCCCCAGCATCAGGCACACAGATGCCTGCCCAGATGGGCTTTGAACAAGGCTAACTGGGTAACTTTCACCTTAGCTGTCACCGTTGAATCTCCCCCATATTGTAACATCGATGTGATGGTTGAGCAGATGACTAGCACAATTGTTTCTGTCACAGAAAACGGAATCCCTCGCTCTTTAGGGTGCCCAAGGAGTAAGGCAGTCACTTGGTGGTCGCCGCAAATCATTCAGGCAATTGAGGAGTGTCTGCAGGCTTTACAGCCCGTAAGTGGCACCCTTCCCTGGAGCACATCATAGTCTTTAAATGGCTCCGTGCCAGTGTTCGCTACCTTATCGAACAACAGAAGGAGTGGTGTTGGGAGAGATAAGTCTCCACCATTGGAGGCCACATGTCTTCCAAAGTCTGGAAAAAGATGAAATGTCTCTTTGGGTACCAAGCCTCAATGGCTGTCCCTGGTGTTAACATAAATGGCGAGTTATGTACCGACACAAATGTGATTGCCGGGCACTTTGCCGGGCACTGCATTGGATAATCACCCCCCAAGGTTTCGCACACTGGAATGGTGGCTGAAAGGTAATGTACTCTAATGCACTACATGCTATGGTGAATCCTATAATGCCCCATTTACAAAGTGGAAGCTCTTCAGTGCTCTTGCACATTGCACCGACACAGTTCCTGGGCCTGACCGCACCCACAGCCAGGTGATTAAACATATCTCATCTGACTGCAAGTGACATATAATCATCAACTTCAACCGGCTATGGTGAGATTGTCTAAAAACTCACTTGATGTTGACAGCTATCACCCCATCTGCCTCACCAATGTTCCTAAAAAGCAATGCCACAAGAGTGAGAATAAAACGGATGAAATGTGTAACACAAAACAGAAAGAAAGGAAAAGCCACAAGAATGAAGGGCACACTATGAACACTAAAAGGAACAAAAGAGGACAAGGAAACAACAGAAGAGAGTAAAACATGAAAGCAGATTACAGTGGCTGGCAAGCACGAGAATAGAAAGGCAAAGCCAGTGACTCTGCAACACATTAAAATCTCAACCGTACAGCACTAGGCTGGAGGACACAGAGGGTCAAAGGATACACTAAACCCTACATATAAGTATAAAACCCACTCTCACGGATAAAATGTAAAACTGAAACTGCTGTGGAGTCACTGTGTCCAACACCGAAGGCAGGTTGGTGGGAAAGTTGACAGTCGGTCACAGAGCGGCTAAATGTGAGTAGTCCAGGAAGAGGTGGACAACTGTCATTTGGAAGCCACAGCGAGACTTAGGTGGCTTCTCGCAACAGAGTAGTTAACCATGCATTAGCCTCATATAGTCAATGCAGAGCCAGCAGAGGATGACTGATTCCCTGGGAGAGGCCTGCCCGGAAGACTTCCACACATTCATAGCCTCCTTAATGACATGCAGTTTGTTGCGTGTGCTGTTATGCCATTCCATCTCCCAAAGCCAGAAAACCCCATGGTGTAAGACAGAATGTAGGTCAGCTTCAGAGAATGCCTATCTCCAGAAGCAGTTTCCACGTCGCCTGTTTGGGAGCCATTCCGTGGTTTTTCAGTGGACCCCAGGACACGTCATTATCCCTGGCCATGAACTTGCTGATAGGCACATGTGAGAAAACGCAAATCACCAAAATGTAAGTAGTTACTCTTTTTAAAAAAAATTGTGAATTTAACTGTTTAATAATATAAAACTAACACAACTGTATCGTTATAAATCCCACTGATGATACCTTAGAACAGGAGAATGTGAAAAGTATATGGGATAAATAAAGTAACTAGCAGCAGGATAAGGCAGCTTTATTTACAAAACAAATTTTTATATGCTTGCTGCAGAGGATGGCCACACAAACAGAGTTGTTATTCATGCCATGCCAGGCATTTCCACATGGCCCATACCAGAAATTCAGAAGATTCATCTGAACAGCCATAAAACCATACAACGCACAAAATTCAACAACATATGCAAATGTAACAATCTGGTACCTAAATATTCAATGTAAAAATTAAAAACAGTTCAACCACCACGCAAAAAGCAATGCATTCTGCTCAGAAAATATGGTTAAAATACGAGATAAAATCCCTAAGACTCTAAAAAACAAGAGTTAAATTATGAGTTGTATAAGACATATTTACAACTCGCAGACACCATAAATCATATGAAAGTTTTCTCCCATCTGGTCAACAGGGTCGAAAAGCTTTCAAAACTGGTGCACAAAGAATAGAAACAGTTAATAGAAGAAAGATCAACCTACTCAAAAAACTCCAGTTACAACATATTACCTTTACTCACACACACAAATTCTACCCAAGATTAGTGAACCTGACGGACACACAGTTAAACAGTAAAGAAAGACAGCTGTTGGAGAAAGGATGAAAATACAATGTAAATTTAGAAAAAGATGAAGGTTCCTTAGGAAATCTAATTATAGAAGCATAAAGTGTTTTGACAAGGGATGATAGGAATGAAAATAGCAGTGTCAGCATTGGATTAACTAGAGAACCAGTAAAAAAAGAAATCCAGAATATAATAACCAGCATCAAAATGCAACAACACAAAAACAACAAAAACTCAGATCTGCAACACTAGGATAAATTAGGAAAAAACTACAAAAACAAAATGTTATCTTTTTAAAATAATAATTCCAATCCCAAAGAAGGCAGGTGTTGAGGGATGAGAAAATTACCAAACAATCAGTTTAATATGTGACAGCTGCAAAATACTAACACGAAAGTTTTACAGACGAATGGAAAAACTAGTAGAAGCCGACCTCGGGGAAGATCAGTTTGGATTCCGTAGAAATACTGGAACACATGAGACAATACTGACCTTACGACTTATCTTAGAAGAAAGATTAAGGAAAGGCAAACCTATGTTTCTAGCATTTGTAGACTTAGAGAAACTTTTGACAATGTTGATTGGAATACTCTCTTTCAAATTCTAAAGGTGGCAGGGGTAAAATACAGGGAGTGAAAGGCTATTTGCAATTTGTACAGAAACCAGATGGCAGCCATAAGAGTCGAGGGGCATGAAATAGTAGCAGTGGTTGGGAAGGGAGTGAGACAGGGTTGTAGCCTCTCACTGATGTTATTCAATCTGTATATTGAGCAAGAAGTAAAGGAAACAAAAGAAAAATTCAGAGTAGGTATTAAAAACCATGGAAAAGTAATAAAAACTTTGAGGTACGCCGATGACATTGTAATTCTGTCAGAGTCAGCGAAGGACTTGGAAGAGCAGTTGAATGGAATGGACAGTGTCCTGAAACGAGGAGGATAAAGGAATGTAGTCGAATAAAGTCGGGTGATGCTGAGGGAATTAGATTAGGAAATGAGACACTTAAAGTAGTAAATGAGTTTTGCTATTTGGGGAGCAAAATAACTGATGATGGTTGAAGTAGAGAGGATATAAAATGTAGACTGGCAATGGCAAGGAAAGCGTTTATAAAGAAGAGAAATTTGTTAACATCGAGTATAGATTTAAGTGTCAGGAACTCTTTCCTGAAAGTATTTGTATAAAGTGTAGCCATGTATGGAAGTGAAACATGGATGATAACTAGTTTGGACAAGAAGAGAATAGAAGCTTTCAAAATGTGGTGCTAGAGAAGAATGCTGAAGATTAGATGGGTAGATGACATAACTAGTGTGGAGGTATTGAATAGGATTGGGGAGAAGGGAAGTTTGTGGCACAACATGACTAGAAGAAGGGATCCGTTGGTAGGACATGTTCTGAGGCATCAAGGGATCACCAATGTAGTATTGGAGGGCAGCGTGGAGGGTAAAAATCATAGAGGGAGACCAAGAGAAGAATACACTCAGCAGATTCAGAAGGATGTAGGTTGCAGTAGGTACTTGGAGATGGAGAAGCTTGCACAGGATAGAGTAGCATGGAGAGCTGCATCAAACCAGTCTCAGGACTGAAGACCACAACAACAACAACAACAACAACAACATTTTAAAAGGAGACAAGGGGACCACAATATTACTGATACACCAAGAACAATACATTGACAAAACACAAGAAATCATTTTACAAAATAGCATTACAAATTTAAAATCAGACATGACATTCAGATTAAAGACAAAAGTAAAAAAAAAAAAAAAAAAAAAAAAAAACTGGATAACATGGAGAAAAGAAAGTTGTCATAGATCAGTCCCACTGCGCTGGTTCTCCGAAGCCAACCAAAAATCCACAAACCGAATCTTCTGTGAGGCCAATACTGGATTTTAGAAAATCCCCCCACATTAAAGCTTGCAGGATACATGTTAAAATTTCTGTCTGAAAATTTCAAATTACAAGAAGACAGAACTATTAAAAACACTTCACAGCAAATACAACGAACAAAAGATATAACCCTCCTTTCATTTGTTATAGAAAACATGTATTGCAACATACCAGTACCAGAAATAGTTCAAATGGCTCTGAGCACTATGGGACTTAACATCTGAAGTCATCAGTCCCCTAGAACTTAGAGCTACTTTAACCTAACTAACCTAAGGACAACACACACACAGTCATGCCTGAGGCAGGATTCGAAACTGCAACCTTAGTGGCTGCGTGGTTCCTGACTGATGCGCCTAGAATTGCTTGGTCACACCGGCCAGGAGTACCAGAAGTAATAGAAATTATACATAAGTACCTGAAAACTTATAGTCACCTTCCTGATGAACAGATTAAGGAAATATGCACAGTAATAAAGCTCATAACACAACGAAATTACTTCAAATTCAGTAATGAATTTTATTTAGAAGAAGATGGATTACCAATTGGGTCCCCAGTTTCAGAAGCCTTAGCAGATATTTTTGTAAACCACATTTAACAGTTCATTTTCACAAAAATATTTGCAAAAGAATACAACATATTATACTGGTTCAGATACATGGATGACATCCTTTGCTTAACAGATGTACCACAAAGAAAAATTGAAAAACTACATACTGACATCAGCAAGATCCATAAAAATATAAAATTCACAATTGAAAGAGAACAGAACAACCAAATTAACTTCCTGGATATAACAATAAAAAAACAGAACCATAAGCATATGTTTGAAATTTACCGTAAACCCACAGCAACAGACAATATGATTCCTCAATCCTCTAACCACCCGCTCACACAAAAGCAAACAGTACTTCAACACATGCTCCACAGACTCAACACAGTACCACTTGCCAAAGAAGGCTACCAAAAAGAATTGGACATAATGATGCAGGAGGCACAAAATAATGGTTACAACAGTAACACAGTAACCAAGCTTAACAACAAAATTAAAAGTAAAATAAAAGCAGAAAGCTCCAAACCACAGACAACAACACAACAGAACCAAACACAAACATGCAGTCTCATAACAACTGCACAGGATAATCAGAAAAAGTTGAAAGAAAACAGTAGATGATACACAATGACATACAAACGCAAACTCACCTATCAAATCACCAACATTTTCAAGAGATAAGGAATAAACATAGCAGACACAATAGACAGTTCTATTCAAAAATACACCCCAAAACTGACAAATAACAGAGACATATACCAGAAAGCAGGTATATACCAGCTACAGTGTAACACTTGTGAAGGCAGTTACATAGAGCAAACAGGGGAACATTTGATGTCAGATACAAAAAACACATGAGAGTTTGGAAATATGGGACAAACCACATCACATTTGCAGAATGCCTAAGAGAAAATGACCACAAACCAACCACTAGAGACAATGACATAAAGTAATTAGAATTGACAGTAAAACAACACCTCCTAATAATGCAAGAAAATTACCACATACAGAAAACCAAAGCAGAAGGGAAAATCCTGTTGAATGACCAAGTACATATGCCAAGCCATTCATTATTTAAAATAATAGAATACCATCTGCAAAAAGGATTAATAGAATAATACAGTCCAATATAATAATAATAGAATCCAAAAAATCCATGAACCCCTCCACAGAATGTTGAAAGGAAAAGTCAAATTAGCTGTCGCTGTCACCAAAATTTTCAACCACTCACTAATAGCTTGTACTCCCGCCTCCACTGCCCCCCCCCCCCACCCAAATTAAAACTCATCAGCTCTATCCCCCTCCCTCCCTCTCTCTCAATCATACGCACACGCAGTATAAACATCAGAAATAGAAGTTAGTCTCAAACATATACTTCGTTACATTTGCAACAAATAGGTAAACTTCTCAAAGAAGATGAAACAAATAATGTAGTTGCAATATTTACGTTGAGAAAAACAGTGTACGACGAAATAGTTGTATCGAGTGACAAAAGAACAATAGTCGACCACAAAAAGGTGAGAAATATGGTGAATGGTGTATGGAAGGTGAGAACACAAAGATGTGATTATATGGCAGTGATAAAAGTGGTAGTGTGACCTTCAGACCAGATGTGAGGATAAGCAAATTAGCAAATCATAAGTAATTACTTTTTTTTACAAAGTGAACTGTTTAATAATCTAAAAGTAACAAAATTGTATCATTATATATCCCACTGATGATGCCTTAGAACAGGAGAAGGCGAAACACATATGTGATAAATAAAGTAACTAGCAGAAGGAAAAGGAAGCTTTATTTACAAACCAAAAATATATATCACAGTACCCTGGAATGGGAAATGTATTAAGCACTATCTTTTACATCCCTTCCACAATAATATTCCACTGACCACTGAACCTAGATATTATCACTACTACACAACCCCTGCTCGCTGCCCTTTACCTCGTGGCTCATGCCCCTGTAATAGACATAGATGCAAGACTTGTCCCATACATCCTCCCTCCACCACCTACTCCAGTCCACTCACAATTGTCACTTGTCCAATCAAAGACAATGCTACCTGTGAAACCAGTCATGTGATCTAAAAGCTAAGCTGCAACCACTGAGCTGTATTTTATGTCGACACGGCAACTGACGAAATGTATGTTCACATGAATGACAATCAAAATCCTGTGATGAAGAAACAGTTGGGCCAATCAATTGCTGAGCATGTTGCGCAGCATGATATTTGTCATTTCAGTGACTGCTTCACAGCCTGTGCCTTCTGGATTCTTCCCACCAACACCAACTTTTCTGAATTGCACTAGTGGGAACTCTCCCTACAGTATAGAATACATTTAAGTAACCCTCAACCTTCATTAGTCATTGTCTACCACCAAACTATACCATTCCTTGTTCCCATTCCAGAACACAATTCCAGTAATGCACCCACAGTTTTTATAGCTACCTCCTTTTCTGATGGCCCTCCCGCCCCCCCTGCCGACATCTGTCTAATCTCCTGACTCCAACTAGCTGCCGTACCCTCTCCCCGCTTTGTCCATGTAACCGTCCACAAGCAGCACATAACTGTCCCCCTACCCTGCTATCTCTCCCTGCCCCATTCACCTCCTTCCCCACCACCTGTTTGCTTCTCCCACCATGTGCTTCTGCTTGCAGTCTGGTCTTGGGTGCCAGAGCTTGTGTGCTTTTGTGTTTGTTTTCCTTGCTCTGATGAAGATTTGTTATGATTATTAATATGCAGCCAATATGCAAGGTATCAACATTCTATTAAGGAATGGGATTATCATTGTCTACCGTCAAAGAAAAGCTCTACAGTTGGGTGCATTTCCTTGAAGAAGCTTCTGGCTTTGAAACATTTAAAACACTGTGGGCTCAATCTTATTTCTGTTATCTCTCTCTGAAAATAATGCTAATAATCAAGAACATATATTTAAGATTATTTCTATTTTCTTTCATCTGTGATCAGATTCTACAAATTTCCAAAAATTTACTTCTTTTCGGTTTTAATATCTATTGAGCAATAGTGACTGTTTACTAGCACTGAAGTTAACTAAAACAAAACAATGGTTGTTAGCAACACTATCCCACAAGGATTTTTGTGCATGATCTATCACACAGCACTGAAGATGAGTTCCCACTGTCGTATTTGTAGTCCTCTACTGTTTCATGTTTCAGGTTCAGAACCCACTAAATTATTCAGATGTTCATCATCATGATGATGGTTCAAGTAAGGTTAAACCATGTAATGGATAGAATGGGAACTTCATTGCAGAAGACAATAGAAAATATACCATAGATGTTATGTTACATCAATAGTTGTGATACAAGCCGTTCAGAAGCTGTACAGTTTCAGGGGATCAGCACCTGAAATTGCTGTTGATAGTTCCGTCCTTAAAATGGATAGCCAGAAGTTTCTTTTATAAGGTCAAAATTATGAGCTCACCAATCTTTAATCATGTCTTTAAGATCCTATTGGGGATGACCAGATCTCTTACAGTTTCTAATGATGTATGCAGACAGGTACTTAGTATGGACATCCGTGGAGCACAATACTTATTATGTCTTCAGAAAGTAAATGTGCACACAATACAGATGAAGTGATCAAAAGTTGTTTCACATAAAGTTAAGTAAAACATGGCAAAGAATGGTTGTTGTAAACACAAATATCATTAAATAAAACTGAAACACACACATAATGATATTTATTGCTCATAATTGTAAAATAAGTTCTCTCAGCCTGACTTAAATGAATGGAGAGGCAACACAAATAATTCCCAAGAGTGGTCTAGAATGCAGCCTAGCTAAACTGAAGCCATACCTGAAGAAGATTAACAGCAGAATCAAGAGAGTGGAGTGAATGTAGGCCGTAAACAGATTTATTCTATGGTATTAATGAACTGTGTTAATTTATTATTGTTTACAAAACCTGTGAGCCAGAAGGCTAAGTTTATTGGCTGTGGATAATGTCATTATATTTTGTTTGTAGCAGTATGTTACTTCGCATGAGCAGCGTCTATTCAAAAGTTCAATTCTAATTTATGCCTATGCATTGGAAATCAAGGGCTTATTATTATTATGGGACCCTACTTGCTTATTAAAATGTAGTTACTGAAAACTCTGTAATTTTTAATTCAGGACTCTTGCTCATTAGTACTGGTGTCAACAGAAATTAGAAAAATCAGATGATCAAAAGTGTATCAACAGATCCTGGAAATTCACAGCAATATGTCCATAACTGGCACTACAAATCTGGATAAAGTTAAACTAACAATTATCAATATCTTTTAATGCATATAACAAAGAAAGTTGCTGTGACTTACCAAATGAGGAAGTGCTGGTAGATAGACACAATAAAAAATACACAAACACACACACAAATTCCAAACTTTCACAACCCAAAGTTGAAGCAACCTTGGGTTGCGAAAGCTTGAAATTTGTGTGTGTATTTGTGTATTATTTATTGCGTCTGTCTACCAGTGTTTTATCATTTGGTGAGTCACAGCATCTTTGTTTTTTATGTATATTTTTACCATGTGGAATGTTTCCCTCTATTATATTGGATATCTGTTAAGATAGTTAAGTTTACTGAAAAGAGGAAAAAAAGCCCTTTAATTTGAAAGTGATCTTTCCTTCAAAATATACCTATTAACTCGTAAGACTTTGCATAAAGTATGAACTTAATCATCAGAATTTTGTAAATAAAGTTACCAAAAGTCTTATGTAGATCTTAATATATGATACTGGTGTGGTGCCACTGCTCCACACTTCTCTCCAGTGCTAAACTAGTGATCCGTTAACATCTTAGAATGCATCCTGTCCACTAATCCTTTCTTTTAGTCAGCTTGTGTAGGAAATTTCTTTTCTCTACAAGTCCATTCACCCATCTTATGTTCAGCATACATCTGTAGCACCACATTTCAGAAGCTTCTATTCTCATACTGTCTAAGCTGTTTGATATCCATGTTTCACTTCGTATATACCAACAATCAATACAAATGTTTCCAGAAAAATCTTTGTAACACCTAAATCTACAAACATGTTGTGAATATTGCAGTTCCATGTTGTGAATATTTCAGTTGTCTTTATTTCTGTGTCTAAGAAAATTAGAGAGAAATTTCCCCTCTCTTTTTTTTCGGGCATGTTCATAGCTGTGTTTTCACACAAACCTGTTTCAGCATTTTCTGTACTATCTGAAGATAGCAAAAAAAAGTGCTGAAAAATGTCTCACTGAAAACAAAGCTACAAAGGTGTCTTGCATAAAGTGCAATTACTCTACAACCTAAGTTTATATTCAATGCTCCAAAATTTCTCTTCTTCAGAAACACTTTCCTCTCCATTGTCTGCCTAGATTTTATATCATCTCTACCTTGAACATCATTAGCGATTTTGCTGCCCAAATAGCAAAAATCATCATCTTTAAGTGTCTCATTCATTAATCTAATTCCCTCACATCACCTGATTTAATTTGACTACATTCCATTATCTTCTTTTGCTTTTGTTTATGTTCATATCATATCTTCCTTTCAAGAACTGTCCATTCCGTGCAACTGCTCTTGCAGGTCCTTTGCTGTCTCTGACAGAATTACAATGTTGTCAGCAAACCTCAATGTTTTTATTTCTTCTCCATGTATTTTAATTCCTATTCTGAACTTTTCTTTTGTTTCTTTTACTGGTTGCCAAATATACAGTTTGAATAACGTCACGTATAGGCTACAACCCTGTGTCACTTGCTCCCCAACCACTTCTTCCCTTTCATGCCCCTCAACTGTTATAGCTGCCATCTGGTTCTGTAAAAATTTTAAATAGTGTTTCACTCCCTGTATTTGATCCCTGCTTCATAATTTGAAGGAGAGTATTCCAGTCAACATTGTCAAAAGCTTTCTCTAAGTCTACAAATGGTAGAAACATAGGTTTGCCTTTCCTTAATGCATCTTCTAAGATAAGTTGTAGGGTCAGTATTGTCACATGTGGTCCTACATTACTCCAGAATCCAAAGTTATCTTCTATGAAGTCAGTATCTGCTGCTTTTTCGTCCTTTTATATAAGAATTTGTGTTTGTATTCTGCAACGACAAATTCCTAAACTGACAGTTTGGGAATATTCACACTTCTCAGCACCTTATTTCTTTGGAAGCGAAATTAATACATTCTTAGTGAAATTTGTGGATATTTCACCAGTTTCGTACATCTAGCACAGCAAATGGAATAATTTTGTCATTGTTGTCTCTCCCAATGCTATCGGTAGTTTTGACAGAATGTTGTCTACCCCTGGGTACTTGTTTCCTTGTTTCAGTGTGAGTCTTCAGTGCTCAGTCAAATGCTTCTCACAGTATATCTCCCTTGTTATCTTCATCTGTCTCTTCTACTATTTGTATGATGTTGCCCTCAGTTATATCTCCCTTGTATAGATCCCCTATACACCGATGAGCCAAAACATTATGACCACTGCCCACTGTGATGTCGGACGCCACCTGATAGCGTTACAGGCATATGACACTCTAAAAACAGTAAGTAAGTGGGAAGCAGATGCATATGGGGATCACCCTAATGAAGATATAGGTCCTCACAGCTTTACTTCTGCCAGTATCTCGTCTCCTATCTTCCAAACTTTACAGAAGCTCTCCTGTGAACCTTGCAGAACTAGCACTCCTGAAAGAAAGGATACTGCGGAGATATGGCTTAGCCACAGCCTGGGGGATGTTTCCAGAAGAGTTTTAATCTGCCAGAAAGTTTCATATCAGTGCACACTCCACTACAGAGTGAAAATCTCATTCTGGAAACATCCCCCAGGCTGTGGCTAAGCCATGTCTCCGCAATATCCTTTCTTTCAGGAGTGCTAATTCTGCAAGGTTCGCAGGAGAGCATCTGTAAAGTTTGGAAGGTAGGAGCCGAGATACTGGCAGAATTAAAGCTGTGAGGACCGGGCGTAAGTCATGCTTTGGTAGCTCAGATGGTAGAGCACTTGCCCACAAAAGGCAAAGTTTCTGAGTTCGAGTCTCGGTAGGGCACACAGTTTTAATCTGCCAGGAAGTTTCATATCAATGCACACTCCGCTGCAGAGTGAAAATCTCATTCAGGAAACCAACAAAATGATTGTATTGTGAGGGGGCTTTGTGCAGCTTCTGTCCCATAAAGCACTTAGGATTATGGATGAAATGGGATGACTGTTGCTTTGTAGTAACCATACCAACACAGTGTAATAGAGTGAGAGGAGCTTGCTGGAGCTTCTTTCAGAAATAATTCACATAGGGTTTTGGATGAAGTGTGATGATTGTGGCTTTGTAGTAACTATACCAACAGGATGATAGTATTGTGAGGGGAGTTTTCTCAAGCTCCTTTCAGAAATAATTCACATATGACTATGAATGAAATGCAATGATTGTGGCTTTTTAGTAACTGTACCAAAACTCGTGGTATTGGTCGGAAAGCTTTTTACAGTTTCTTTTGGAAATAATTCACATAGGACTACGAATGACATGAGATGATTGTGGCTCATTAGTAATTATACTGGAAAAGTGATAGTATTGCGAGGGGAGCTTTCTGCGGCTTCTTTCAGGAATAAATCACATAGGCTTATGGATGAAATGCTAGGATTGTGGCTTTGTAATAGCTATACCAACAGATTGATACTTGAGTGAGAGGAGCTTGCTGCACCTTCTTTCAGAAATAATACACATATGGTTATGGATTAAATGCAACGGTTGTATGTCTTCAGTAACTATAACAACAAAGTGATAGTATTGTGAGGGAATCTTCCTGCAGCTTCTTTAAGAAATAAATCTCATAGTGTTATGGGTGAGATGCCCTGTATGTGGTTTTGTTGTAGCTATAGCAACAAAATGGTTCTACAGTGAGAGTACCTTTGTGCAGCGTCTTTCAGAAATAATTCACATAGGGTTATGCATAAAATGCTATGGATATGACTTTGTAGTTACTATACCGACAAGGTGATAGTATTGTGAGCTTTCTGCAGCTTCTTTCAGAAATAATTCACATACCATTATGAGTGAAGTGCAATGATTGTCACTTTTTAATAACTATACCAACACTTTGGTTCTACAGTGAATGGAACTTTTTGCAGATTCTTTCAGAAATATTTCACAGCATGCTATGAATCAAATGCAATAATTGTGGCTTTGTAGTAACTACACCATCAAGGTTTATAGTATTTTGAGGGGAGCGTTCTGTGGCTTCTTTCAGAAATAATTCACATGACGTTACAAATTAAATGCAATGATTGTTGCTTTGTAGTAGCTATATGAACAGATTGATTGTTAAGGAAGAGGATCTTACTGCAGATTCTTTCAGAAATAATTCACAAAGTGTTATGAATGAAATGTGATGATTCTGGCTTTATGGTAACTACACCAAGAAAGTGATTGTAGTGTGAGAGGAGCTTTCTGCAGTTTCATCCAGAAATAATTCACATAGTGTTATGGCTGAAATGAGACGACTGTGGCTTTGTAGTAACTAACTGTGAAAGTGATTGTAGTGTGAGAGGAGCTTTCTGGAGCTTCTTCCAGAAATAATTATCATAGTGTTAAAGATGAAATGCCATGATTGTGGCTTTTTTGTAACTATACCAACAAAGGGATAGTAATTTGAGAGGAGCTTTTGTCAGCTTCTTTCAGAAATAATCTTCATAGGGTTATCGATAGAATGCAATGCTTGTTGCTTGTTGCGGACCTTTCCTACAAGAGAGTGCAAGAATTCAAATAGCTAGGGGCACTTTCCACTGTGAACTCGTCATGTGATGCAGAGATCAATGCCAGAATACAAGCAGGAAACCGATCTTTCCACAGCCTAGCACAACTGCTTTGGTAGAAATATCTCTCCAGACAGTTCAAGATTCAACTGTACAAAACCTTTATCCAGCCTCTTGTTCTATATGGCTGTGAGACATGGAGTATCCGGAAACAGGGCTTCCATAAGCTCCTTGTTTCTGAGAGAAAAGTGCTTCGGAAGATTTTTGGTACAGTTCTGGATGCAGATACCGGGGAATGGAGGATCAGATACAACGAAGAGCTTGAGGAACTATACCAGCGGCCCAAAATAGCAGGTACCCTGAAAGCCAAACAAATGCAGTGGGCCGACATTGTAGCTTGGATGGAGGATCACACCTACAGGAAAGAGACTGCCAGGGAGACCCAAGAACAATTGGAGGGGTGGACCCCATGAAGATTTAATCCAAGTGTCAATAGATGTGGACGAATGGCAGATAGCAGCATTGGACAGAATACAGTGGAGGAGGAAACTTGTAGATGTGTGTGGTCTACTGGGCCTGATCACGTAGTAGTAGTAGTAGTAGTAGTAGTAGTAGTAGTAGTAGTAGTATTGCTTTGTGTAAAATTTCAAACAAAGTAACAGTACTGAGAGAGGTGCTTTTGCAGCTTCCTACAGAAATAGATCACAACTGAACCAACAATGTGATAGTAATGTGAGAGAATCTTTCTGCAGCTTCTTTCAGAAATAATTTCCACAGGGTTATGGATGAAATGCGATGAATGTGGCCTTGTAGAAACTGTACCAACAAAGTGACAGTACTGTGAGCAGAGCTACAAGCAATTCGTTTCAGCAATAATTAACGTATGGTAGTGGATGAAATCAGAAGATTCTGGCCTTGTGGTAACTATACCATGAAAGTGATAGCAGTGTGGTAGGAGCTCCCTGCAGTTCCTTTCAGAAATAATACTCATAGGGTAATGGATGAAATGTGATGATTCTGTCTTTGTAGTAACTGTAGGATCAAAGTGTAGTAGTGTGAGTGGAGCTTTCTGCAGCTCCTCTCAGAAATATTTCAGGTAGTGTAATGGATAATATGCAATGATTCTGGCTTTTTTGGAATCATACCAACAATGTGAAGCTGCTGTGGTATGAGCGTTCTGCTGATTATCTTGGGAAAAAAAAAAAAAAAAAAAAAAAAAAAAAAAAATCACATATGGCAATGCATGAAATGCGATGATTCTGGCTTTGTAGTAATCATACCAACAAAGTGATGCAAATGTGGGAGGAGCTTTCTGCAGCTTCTTTCTGAAATAATTCTCACAGTGTAATGGGTGGAATGCGATGATTCTAGCTTTGTAGTAAAGATACCAACAAAAGTGTGTCTGCTGTGGGAGGAGCTTTCTGCAGCTTCTTTCAGAATTAATTCACATAGGGTAAAGGATTAAACTGCAATGATAATTTCTGTGTAGTACTCAAGTCAACAATGTGACACAAATGTGGGATTAGCTTTCTGCAGCATCATTCAGAAATAATTCGCATAGGGTTATTCATGAAATTCAATGACTCTGGCTTTGTAGTAATCGTACCAACAAAGTGATGCGAATGAGGGATTAGCTTTCTGCAGCTTCTTTCAGAAGTAATTCGCATGGTGTAATTGATGAAATGTAATGATTCTGGCTTTGTAGTGTTACGCAAGTGTGGGATGAGCTCTTTGTAGCATAATTTAGAAATAATTCTCATAGGGTAATGGATGAAATGAAATGATTCTTGCATTGTTGTAATCATAGCAACAAAGTGACACAATTGCGGCAGGACCTTTCTGCAGCTCCTTTCAGAAATAATTCACATAGGGTAATCAAAGAAATGCAATGATTCTCACTTTGTAGTAATCATACCAAGAAAACAATGCAAATGTGAGAGGCGTTTTCTGGAGCTTCTTCTGGAAAAAATTCAAATAGGGTAACAGATGAAATGTTGTAATTGAGGATTTGTATTAATCATACCAACAGAGTGACGCCGTTCTGGGTGGAACATTTTGCAGCTTTTTTCAGAAGTAATTCACATAGGGTAATAGATAAAAATTTATGATTCTGACTTTGTAGTAATGACACCAACAAAGTAACGCAAATATGGGTGGAGCTTTCTGTAGCTTCTTTCAGAGAAAATGCACGTAGTGTAATGGATGAAATGTTTTGATTCTGGTTTTGGAGTAATCATACCAACAATGTGACGCTGCAGTGGGAGGTTCTTTTGGCACTGCCTGTGAGAAATAATTCACATAGTCTTATGGATGAAATGAGATGATTATGGCTTCGTAGTAATCATACCAACAAAGACACGGTGCTGTGGGAGGAGATTTCTGCAACTTCTTTCAGAAATAATTCACATAGCATGATGGATGAAATGGGATGTTTCTCACTTTGCAGTAATCATACGAACAATGTGACGCTGCTGCCTGAGGAGGTTTCTACAGCTTCTTTAGAAATAGATCAGATACGGGTATGGATGAAATGTGACAATTCTGGCTTTGTTGTAATGATACCAACAAACAGATGCTGCTGCAAGAGGAGCTTTCTGCAGCTTCTTTCATAAAATAACCACATACAGTAATGGATGAAATTGGATGATTTTGGCTTCGTAATAATCATACGGAGAAAAAGACGCAGCTGTGGGAGACGCTTTCTGTAACTTCTTTGAGAAATAATTCACATAGGTTAATGGATGAAATGCGATGATTCTGGCTTTGTGGTAATCATACCAACAAATAGACACTGCTGCTGGAGGAGGGACAGCAGCTTCTTTCAGAAATAATTCGCATAGGTTACTGGAAGAAATGCGTGATTCTGGCTTTGTAGTAATCATATGAACAAAAAGATGCTGCTGTGCTAGGAGCTTTTCTGCAGCTCCTTTCAGAAATAATTCACATAGGGTAATGGATTAAATTCGATGATTCTGGCTTTGTAGTAATCAGACGAAGAAAGAGACGCTGCTGTGCTAGGAGCTTTTCTGCAGCTCCTTTCAGAAATAATTCACATAGTGTAATGGATGAAATTCGATGATTCTGGCTTTGTAGTAATCTGATGAAAAAAGAGAAACTGCTGTGGAAGGATATTTCTGCACCTCTTTTCGGACATAATACACATATGGTAATGAATGAAATGGAATGATTCTGGCTTTGTAGTAATCATATGAACAAAAAGAAGCTGCTATGTGAGGAGCTTTTTGCAGTTCCTTTCAAAAATAAATCACATATGCTAATGGATTAAATGCAATGAATCTGGCTTTGTAGGAATCATACAAGCAAGGAGACGCTACTGTGGAAGGAACTTTCTGCTGCTTCATTCACAAATAATTCACTTAGTGTAATGGATGAAATGCGATGTTTCTAGCTTTGTAGTAACCATACCAAGAAACAGGTGGTGCTGCGAGTGAAGCCTTCTGCATCTTCTTTCAGCAATAATTCACATAGGATAATGTATGAAATGTGTTGATTCTGGCTTTGTGGTAATCATACCAACAAAGAGACGCTGCTGTGGGAGGAGCTTTCTGCAACTTCTTTCAGAAATAATTCACATAGCGTGATGAATGAAATGGGATGATTCTAGCTTTGTATTAAATATACGACCATAAAGACACTGATGTAGCAGGAGCTTTATGGAACTCCTTTCAGAAATAATTCACATAGGGTAATGGATGAAATGCAATAATTCTTGCTTTGTAGTAATCATACCAATATAGATATGCTGCTGCAGGAGGGGCTTTCTGCAGCTTCTTTCAGAAATAATTCACATATGGTAATGGATCAAATGCGATGATTCTGGCTTTGTAGTAATCATACCAACAAAGAGACGCAAATGATGGAGGAGCTTTTTGCAGCTTCTACATCTACATCTACATCTACATCCATACTCCGCAAGAGACCTGACTGAGTGTATTTGGAGGGTACCCTGAGTACCTCTATCGGTTCTCCCTTCTATTCCAGTCTCGTATTGTTCATTGAAAGATGTATTGTCGGTATGCTTCTGTGTTTGCTCTAATCTCTGATTTTGTAGCCATGGTCTCTCTGCGAGGTACATGTAGGAAGTAGCAATATAATGCTTGACTCTTCGGTGAAGGTATGTTCTCGAAACTTTAACAAAAGCCCGTACCGAGTACTCTCCTGCAGAGTCTTCCACTAGAGTTAGTCTATCATCTCCGTAACCCTTTCGAGATTACTAAATCATCCTGTAATGAAGTGCGCTGCTCTCCGTTGGATCTTCCCTATCTCTTCTATCAACCCTATCTGGTACAGATCCCACGCTGCTGAACAGTATTCAAGCAGTGGGCGAACAAGTGTACTGTAACCTACTTCCTTTGTTTTCGGATTGCATTTACTTAGGATTCTTCCAACGTATCTCAGTCTGGCATATGCTTTACTGACGATCAAATTTATATGATCATTCCATTTTAAATCACTCCTACTGCATACTCCCAGATAATTTATGGAATTAACTGCTTCCAGTTGCTGACCTGCTATTTTGTAGATAAATGATAAGGGATCTATCTTTCAGTGAATTCACAGCACATTACACTTGTCTACATTGAGACTGAATTGCCATTTCCTGCACCATGCATTAATTCGCTGCAGATCCTCCTGCAGTTCAGTACAATTTTCCGTTGTTACAACCTCTCAATACACCACAGCATCATCTGCAAAAAGCCTCAGTTAACTTCTGATGTCATCCACAAGCTCATTTATGTATATTGTGTATAGCAACAGTCCTATGGATGTCTCTATAGGCCCCCTGGCTCATCAGCTGTTGTCGCTGAGCACCTGAAGGATAATTTGGAAAATATTTTGAGCAGATTTCTCCACCATGTTATAGTTCATGGTGGAGATTTTAATTTGCCAGATATAGACTGGGAGACTCAAACGTTCACAATGGGTGGCAAGGACAAAGAATCCAGTGAATTTTTTTTTAAGTGCTTTATCTGAAAAATACATTGAGCAGTTAAACAGAGAACCAACTCGTGGCGATAACATATTAGACCTTCTGGTGACAAAATTACCTAAACTATTTGAAACAGTGAATCCAGAACAGGGAATCAGCAATCATAAAGCGGTTACTGCATCGATGATTTCAGCCATAAATAGAAAAATTAAAAAGGGGAGGAAGATTTTTCTGTTTAGCAAAAGTGACAAAAAGCAGATTACAGAGTACCTGACAGCTCAACACAAAAGTTTTGTCTCAAGTACAGTTAGTGTTGAGGATCAGTGGACAAGGTCAAAACCATCGTACAATATGCGTTAGATGAGTATGTGCCAAGCAAGATCGTAAGAGATGGAAAAGAGCCACCATGGTACATCAACCGAGTTAGAAAACTGCTGCGGAAGCAAAGGGAACTTCACAACAAACATAAACATATCCAAAGCCTTGCAGACAAACAAAAATTATGCGAAGTGAAATGTAGTGTGAGGAGGGCTATGTGAGAGGCACTTAATGAATTCGAAAGTAATGTTCTATGTACTGACTTGGCAGAAAATTTAAGAAATTTTGGTCTTATGTCAAAGCGATAGGTGGATCAAAACAAAATGTCCAGACACCACAGATGACAAAACGGTAGATACCGAAATAGACGACAGAGTGATAGAGAAAAAATTAAAATCACTCAAAAGAGGAAAGCCCACTGGACCTGAAGGGATACCAGTTCGATTTTACACAGAGCACACTATGGAACATAGCCCTCTTCTTGTAGCAGTGTACCATAGGTCTCTAGAAGAACATAGCATTCCAAAGGATTGGAAAATGGCATGGTCTTCCCCATTTTCAAGAAGGGACTTCGAACAGATGTGCAGAACTATAGACCTATATCTCTAATGTTGATTAGTTGTAGAACTTTGGAACATGAATTATGTTATAGTATAATGAGTTTTCTGGAGACTACCAACCTACTCTGTAGGAATCAGCATTTGTTTTGAAAAAGATGGCCATGTGAAACCCAGCTCTTGCTAATCATCCACAAGACTCAGTGGACCATAGACATGGGTTCACACTTAGATGCCGTGTAACTTCTTTCAGAAATACTTCACTTAAAGTAATGGATAAAATGCAATGATTCTGGCTTTGTAGTAACCTTACTAACAAAGAGAAGCAAATGAGAGATTAGCTTTCTGTAGCTCCTCTCAGAAATACTTCACATAGTGTGATGGATGAAATGCGATGAATCTGGCTTTGTAGTAACCATACCAACAAAGAAACAGAAATGAGGGACGAGCTTTCTGTAGCTTCTTTTATATACCTCACATCAGGTAATGGATGAAATGTGATGATTCTGTCTGTGTAGTAATCATACCAACAAACAGATGTAAATGAGGGAGGAGCTTTCTGTAGCTTCTCTTATATACACCACATCAGGTAATAAATGAAATGTGATGATGCTGTCTGTGTAGTAATCATACAAACAAAGAATTGCAAATAAGAGAAGGGCTTTCTGTAGCTTCTCTCAGAATTACTTCACATAAGGTAATGGATGAATTGCGATGATCCTGGCTTTGTAGTAACATTACCAACAAATGTACGCGTATGAGGGGAGAGCTTCCTGCAGCTTCTCTCTGAAATACTTCACGTGGGGTAATAGATGAAATGCGAATATTCTGGCCTCTGTAGTAATTATACCAACAAACAGTCACAAATGAGGGAAAAGCTTTCTTTAGCTTCTTTCAGAAATACTTCACATTGTTTAATGGACACCCCATGAACAATGGACCTTGCCAATCGTGGGGAGGCTTGCGTGTCTCTGTGATACAGATAGGCATACCGTAGGTGCAACCACAACGAAGGGGTATTTGTTGAGAGGCCAGACAAATGTGTGGTTTCTGAAGAGGGGCAGCAGCCTTTTCAGTAGCTGCAAGGGCAACAGTCTGGATGATTGACTGATCTGGCCTTGTAACAATAACCAAAACGGCCTTGCTGTGCTGGCACTGTGAACGGCTGAAAGCAAGGGAAAACTTCCTGACGGCATGCAGCTTTACTGTATGATTAAATGATGATGGGGTCCTCTTGGGTAAAATATTCCAGAGGTAAAATAGTCCCCCAATCGGATCTCCGGACGGGGACTACTGAAGAGGATGTCGTTATCAGGAGAAAGAAAACTGGTGTTCTACGGATCGGAGCATGGAATGTCAGATCCCTTAATCTAGCAGGTAGGTTAGAAAATTGGTGAAGTTCGGTGGCAGGAGGAACAAGACTTTTGGTCAGGGCTATAAACACAAAATCAAATAGAGGTAATGCAGGAGTAGGTTTAATAATGAGTAGGAAAATATAAATGCGGTTAAGCTACTACAAACTGCATAGTGATAGCATTATTGTGGCCAAGATAGATATGAATCCCACACCTACTACAGTAGTACAAGTTTATAGGCCAACTAGCTCTGCAGATGATGACTAAATTGAAGAAATGTATGATGAGATAAAAGAAGTTATTCAGATAGTGAAGAGAGGTGAAAATTTAATAGTCATGGGTGACTGGAATTCGAGTGTAGGTAAAGGGAGAGAAGGAAACATAGTAAGTGGATATGGATTGGGGCTTGGTAGAATTTTGCACAGAGTCCAACTTAATCATAGCTAACACTTGGTTTAAGAAATCATGAAAGAAGGTTGTATACATGGAAGAACCCTGGAGATACTACAAGGTATCAGATAGATTATATAATGGTAAGACAGACATTTTGGAACCAGGTTTTAAATTGTAAGACATTTCCAGGGGCACAGATGGACTCTGACCACAATCTAATGGCTATGACCCGTAGATTAAAACTGAAGAAACTGCAAAAAGTTGCGAATTTATGGAGATGGGACCTGGATAAACTGAAAGAACCAGAGGTTGTAAAGAGTTTCAGGGAGAGCATAAGGGAACAATTGACAGGAATGGGGGAAAGAAATACAGTAGAAGAAGAATGGCTAGCTTTGAGAGATTAAGTAGTGAAGGCAGCAGAGGATCAAGTAGGTAAAAATACGAGGGCTGCTAGAAATCCTTGGGTGACAGAAGAAATATTAAATTTAATTGATGAAAGGAGAAAATATAAAAATGCAATAACTGAAGCAGGCAAAAAGGAAATCAAACATCTCAACAAACAGGTCGACAGGAAGTACAAAATGGCTAAGCAGGGATGGCTAGAGGACAAATGTAAGGATGTAGAAGCTTATCTCACTAGGGGTAAGATAGATACTGCCTACAGGAAAATTAAAGAGACTTTTGGAGATAAGAGAACGACTTGTATGAACATCAAGAGCTCAGATGGAAACCCAGTTCTAAGCAAAGAAGGGAAACCAGAAAGGTAGAATGAGTATATAGAGGGTCTATACAAGGGTGATGCACTTGAGGACAATATTATGGAAATGGAAGAGGATGTAGATGAAGATGAAATGGGAGATAGGATACTGTGTGAAGAGTTTGACAGAGCATTGAAAGACCTGGGTCGAAACGAGGCCCCCAGAGTAGACAAAATTCCATTGGAACTACTGACAGCCTTGGGAGAGCCAGTCCTGACAAAACTCTTACCATCTTGTGAGCAAGATATATGAAACAGGCGAAATACCCTCAGACTTCAAGAAGAATATAATAGTTCCAATCCCAAAGTAACCAGGTGTTGACAGATGTGAAAATTACTGAACAGTCACTTTAATAAGCAACAGCTGCAAAATACTAACACGATTTCTTTACAGACGAATGGAAAAAATAGTAGAAGCTGACTTCAGGGATGATCAGTTTGGATTCTGTAGAAATACTGGAACACATGAGGCAATACTGACCTTACGACTTGTCTTAGAAGAAAGATTAAGGAAAGGCAAACCTATGTTTCTCGCATTTGTAGACTTAGAGAAAGCTTTTGACAATGTTGTTTGGAACACTCTCTTTCAAATTCTAAAGGTGGCAGGGGTAAAATACAGGGAGCGAAAGGTTATTTGCGATTTGTACAGAAACCAGATGGCAGCCATAAGAGTCGAGGGGCATGAAATAGTAGCAGTGGTTGGGAAGGGAGTGAGACAGGGTTGTAGCCTCTCACTGATGTTATTCAATCTGTATATTAAGCAGGCAGTAAAGGAAACAAAATAAAAATTCAGAGTAGGTATTAAAATCCATGAGGAAGAAATAAAAACTTTGAGATTTGCCGATGACATTGTAATTCTGTCAGAGACAGCAAAGGACTTGGAAGAGCAGTTGAATGGAATGGAGAGTGTCTTGAAAGGAGTATATAAGATGAACATCAACAAAAGCATAATGAGGATAAGGAAATGTACTCGAATTAAGTTGGGTGATGCTGAGGGAATTAGATTAGGAAATAAGACACTTAAAGTAGTAAAGGAGTTTTGCTATTTGGAAGCAAAATAACTGATGATGGTCAAAGTAGAGAGGATATAATATGTAGACTGGCAATGGTAAGGAAGGCATTTCTGAAGAAGATAAATTTGTTAGCATTGAGTATAGATTTAAGTGACAGGAAGTCATTTCTGAAAGTATTTGTATGGAGTGTAGCCATGTATGGAAGTGAAACATGGACGATAACTTGTTTGAACAAGAAGAGGATGCAAGTTTTCTAAATGTGGTGCTAAAGAAGAATGCTGAAGATTAGATATGTAGATCATATAACTAATGAGGAGATATTGAATAGGTCTGGGGAGAAGAAAAGTTTGTGGCACAACTTGACCAGAAGAAGGAATCGGTTGGTAGGACATGTTCTGAGGCATCAAGAGATCGTCAATTTAGTATTGTAGGCCAGTGTGGAGGGTAAAAATCGTAGAGGGAGACCAAGAGATGAATACACCAAGCAGACTCAGAAGGATGTAGGTTGCAGTAGGTACTGGGAGATGAAGAAGCTTGCACATGATAGAATAGCAGGGAGAGGTGCATCAAACCAGTCTCAGGACGGAAGACCACAACAACAACAGTGTAATGGACGAAATGCGATGAATCTGACTTTGTAATAACCTTACCAACAAAGATATGCCTATTAGGGAGGAGCTTACTGCAGCATCTCTCAGAAATACTTCACATAGGGAAATTGATGAAACACGATGATTCTGGCTTTGTAGGAACCCTAACATCAGAGAGATGCCTATGAGGGAGGAGCTTCCTGCAGCTTCTCTTTTATGCTTCACATCGGGTAATGGATGAAATGCAATGATTGTGTCTGTGTACTAATCATACCAACAAAGAGATGCAAGTGAGGGAGGAGCTTTCTGCAGCTTCCCTCTGAAATACTTAACATAGCGTAATGGATGAAAAAGATTATTCTGACTTTCTAGTAACCATACCAACAAAGAGACGCAAGTGAGGGAGGAGCTTTCTTTGGCTTCTCCCATAAAAACTTCACATCAGGTAATGAATGAAATGTAATGATTGTGTCTGTGTACTAATCATACCAACAAACAAAAGCAAGTAAGGGAGGAGCTTCCTGCAGCTTCTCTCTGAAAAACTTCACATAGGGTAATGAATGAAATGCGATTATTCTGGCTTTGCAGTAACCATACCAAAAAAGAGACGCAATTAAGGGAGGAGCTTTCAGTGGCTTCTATAATAAATACCTCACATCAGTTAATGGATGAAATATAATGATCGTTTCTATGTACTAATCATACCAAAACAGAGATGCAAGTTTTGGAGGATCTTCCAGCAGCTTTCTCTCAGAAATACTTCACTTAAGGTAACGGATGAAATGCGATGATCCTGGCTTTCTAGTAACCATACCAACAAAGAAACGCAAATGAGGGAGGAGCTTTCTGTAGATTCTCTCAGAAATATTTCACATCAGGTAATGGATGAAATCTAATGATTGTGACTGTGTATTAATCATACCAAGAAACAGATGCAAGTGACGGAGGAGTGTTCTGCAGCTTCTCTCTGAAATACTTCACATAGTGTAGTGGAAGAAATTCAATGATTCTGGCTTTGAAGTAACCATACCAACAAAGTGACGCAAATGGGGGAGTAGCTTTCAGTGGCTTCTCTCTTAAATACTTCACATTAGGCAATGGATGAAATGTAATGATTGTGTCTGTTTACTAATCATACCACAAAGCAGATGCTGGTGACTGAGGAGCTTTCCGCAGGGTCTCTCTGAAATACTTCGGGTAGGGTAATTTTAATGATTCTGGCTTTGTAGTAACCATAGCAACAAACAATGCAAATGAGAGAAGAGCTTACTGTAGCTTCCCTCAGAACTACTTCAAATCAGGTAATGGAGGAAATGTAATGATTGTGTCTGTGTACTAATCATACCAACAAACAGATGCAAGTGAGGGAGGAGCTTTATTCAGCTTCTCTTTGAAATTCATAACCTATTGTACTGGATGAAAGGCAATGATTCTGGCTTTGTAGTAACCATACCAACAAAGGAACGCAAATGAAGGAGGAGCATTCTGCAGCTTCTCTCTGAAATACGTCACATTCGGTAACAGATGAAATGCGATGATTCTGGCTTGGTAGAACCATACCAACAAACAATTGCAAATTAGGCAGGATCTTTCTGTAGCATCCCTCAGAAATACTTCACATCAGGTAATGGATGAAATGTAATGTTTGTGTCTGTGTACTAATCATACCAACAAACAGATGCAAGTGAGGGAGGAGCTTTATTCAGCTTCTCTTTGAAATTCATAACCTATTGTACTGGATGAAATGCAATGATTCTGGCTTTGTAGTAACCATACCAACAGTCAAACACAAATGAGTGCGGTGCTTCCTGCAGCCTGTGTCTGAAATAAATCACAAAGGGTAATGGATGAAATGCAATTATTCTGGCTTTGTAGTAACCATACCAACAATCAAACCAAAATGAGGGGGAGCTTTCTGTAGCTTTTCTCAGAAATACTTCACATAGGGTAATAGATGAAGTGTGTTTATTCTGGCTTTGTAGTAACAATACTAACAAACAAACGCAAATGATGGGGCAACATTCTGTAGCTTCCCTCAGAAATACTTCACATCAGGTAATGGATGAAATGTAATAATCGTGTCTGTGTACTAATCATACCAACAAACTGATGCAGGTGAGGGAAGAGCTTTCTGCAGCTTCTCTGTGAAACACATCACATAGGGTAATGGGTGAAATGCAATGATTATTACTTTCTAGTAACCATACCAACAAGCAAATGCAAATGAGGAAGGAGCTTTCTGTAGCTTCCCACAGAAATACTTAACATCAGGAAATGGATGAAATGTAATGATTGTGTCTGTGTACTAATCATACAAAAAATCAGATGCAGTTGAGGGAGTTGCTTTCTGCAGCTTCACTCTGAAATACATCACATAGGGCAATGGATGAAATACATTGATTCTGAATTTGTAGTACCCATACCAACAAACAATGCAAATGAGGGAGGAGCTTTCTGTAGCTCTCCTCAGAAATACTTCACATAGGGTAATAGATGAAATGCGATGATTCTGGCTTTGTAGTAACCATACCATCAAACAAACGCAAATCAGGGAGGAGCTTTCTGTAGCTACCCTCAGAAATATTTCACATAAGGTGTTGGATGAAATGTATTGATTGTGTCTGTGTACTAATCATACCAACAAACAGATGCAAGTGAGGGAGGAGATTTCTACAGTTTCTCTCTGAAATACATCACATTGGGTAATGGATGAAATGCAATGATTCTGGTTTTGTAGTAACCATACCAACAAACAAACACAAATGCGGGAGGAGCTTTCTGTAGTTTTTCTGAGAACTATTTCACATAGGGTAATAGATGAAATGTGATGATTCTGACTTTGTAGTAACCATACCAACAATCAAACGCAAGTGAGGGAGAAGCTTTCTGTAGCTTCCCTCAGAAATACTTCATATCAGGTATTGGATGAAATGCAATCATTATGTCTGTGTACTAATCATAAGAACAAACAGATGCATGTGAGGGAGGAGCTTTCTGCAGCTTCTCTCAGAAATACTTCATATAAGGTTTGTTTACTAATCATATCATCAATCAGAAGAATGTGAGGGAGGAGCTTTCTGCATTTTCTCTCTGAAATACAACACATAGGGTTATAGATGAAATGCGATGATTCTGGCTTTGTAGTAACCATACCATCAAACAAACGCAAATCAGGGAGGAGCTTTCTGTAGCTACCCTCAGAAATATTTCACATAAGGTGTTGGATGAAATGTATTGATTGTGTCTGTTTACTAATCATACCAACAAACAGATGCAAGTGAGGGAGGAGCTATTTGCAGCTTCTTTCGGAAATACTTCACATAGGACAATAGCTGAAATGCAATTATTCGTGCTTTGTAGTAACCATACCAACAAACAAACACAAATCAGGGAGGAGCTTTCTGTAGCTTTTCTGAGTAATATTTCACATTGGGTAATAGATGAAATGTGATGATTATGGCTTTGTAGTAACCATACCAACAATCAAACGCAAATGAGGGAGGAGCTTGCTGTAGCTTCCCGTCAGAAATACTTCACATCAGGTAATGGATGAAATGCAATGATTGTGTCTGTGTACTAATCATAACAACAAACAGATGCAAGTGAGGGAGGAGCTTTCTGCTGCTTCCCTCAGCGATACTTCACATCATTTAATGGATGAAATGTAAAGATTGTGTTTGTGTACTAATCATACCAACAATCAGATGAAAGTGAGGGAGGAGCTTTCTGCACCTTCTCTCTTAAATACATAACATATTGTAATAGATGAAATGCGATGATTCTGGCTTTGTAGTAACCATACCTACAAACAAACGCCAATGAGTGAGGACCTTTCAGTAGCTTTTCTCAGAAATATTTCACATAGGGTGATAGATGAAATGCCATGATTCTGATTTTGTGGGAACCATACCAACAAACAAACCAAATGAGGGAGGAGCTTTCTGTAGCTTCCCTCAGAAATATGTCACATCAGGTAATGGATGAAATGTAATGATTGTAGTAACCATACATAGGGTAATGGATGAAATGCAATGATTTAGTCTTTGGAGTAACCATACCAACAAACAAAATCCATAAAAGAAATGTAATGATTGTGTCTCTGTACTAATCATACCAAACAAAGGATTCAATTGAGGGATTAGCTTTCTGCAGCTTCCCTCAGAAATAATTCACATCAGGTAATGGATGAAATGTAATGATTGTGTCTGTGTACTAATCATACCACATAGTGTATGCTGCCGTGGTGTGTGCCTCGCCCTTGCCTTCGGCTGTAATTGGCACAGTGCCCGAAGGACTCAGTCCCTCCGGAGGCCTTGCGCCACCACTGTTATTCCATCTTAGCCCCGTATTACGGCTCTGGCATTGTCTACACTGACGGTTCGATGGTTGCTGGTCGTGTCTTTTATGCCCTAACTCTAGGGGACCATTGTGAACAACTTTCATTGCCGGTTGGCTCAGCTTTTACACTGCTGACGTGGTCACCATCTTTCGAGCTCTAGAGTATCTCCGCTCCTGCTCAGGTGAGTCCTTCATTATCTGTGGTGATTACCCGAGCGGATTACCAGCTCTCGACCAGTGTTTCCCTCGTTCTTGTCTGGTGATTCCTATCCAGTTGTCCCTGCATAATCTTGCCCGTTGCGGCAGATCTGTTGTCTTTGTTTGGAACCCAGGCCATTTTGGGATACCTTGCAATGAAACTGTTGACTGCCTGGCGAAAGAGACCACCAGTAAAGCATCTCTGGAGATTAGCCTCCCGGCGACTGATTTGCGGGCACTATTACGCCACAAAGTTTTAGATCTATGGGACAGTGATTGGCGCAACCTGCCCATGCCAAACAATCTCCGTCATAACAAGGAGACGATGACTGTGTGGTGGTCATCCATGCGATCCACCGCAGGGACTCAGTCATCCTTTGCTGTCTCCGCATTGGCCACACCTGACTGATGCACAGTTATTTCCTGTGTCGTGAGGATCCACCTCTTTGTCGTTGTGGGGCGTCCTTGACAGTGGTCCATATTCTGTTGGAGTGCGCCCTTTTAACTGTGCTCAGGCAGACTTTTGCGCTGGCTGAAATGCTCTCTGCGCTTTTAACTGATGACTGTTCCATAGCGGACTTAGTTTTGCGTTTTATTCGGGCAGGGGGATTTTATCGCTTAATGTAAATGTGTGTGTTTTTGTGTTGATTCTGGCCTATGGGCTACGATTTTAGTCTGCTTTTTTTAATGTGTTTCTCGGTGGTTGGCTTTTCCTTTTCTGTTTCTATGGTCGGCCACCCACCGTCACACTCCGTGCGATTTTAGTTTGTCTTGTCTGGTCTTTGTCTCAGTTTCTCTCGTTCTGTGTCATCTGTCCTCTCGTTTGTTGATTGTTCTTATTCTCTGTGGGTGTTTTTAGTATTAGAAAAAGGGACCGATGACCGTAGCAGTCTAGTCTCTTTAACCCCCAAAAACCAACCAATCCTAAGATGTCTACCTCAGTTGGAGATGAAATGTCAGAAATAATTTTATTCATCAACCGTGCCGTCCTCCCACAAGCCAGTCCAGAAGTTTTGACTAATGTGAACAGTCGCTGTGAAAGCCTATGTTGTGTAAATGTGTGCTTGTCTCCTGAAGTGTACCTGGTGAAAGGAGGAGTAGGAGGTGGGTTAAAGCTCGTGGTGTGAGTAGCTTCGCAGTATTGTCTATCCTTCACGTAATATGTGTTTTCATTCTTGATAAAACACTGAATATTAGTCATCGAGAAAGTATTTGTTGTAGCTCGTGTATTTAGAGGAAACAGCACTAACCTGGCGTACATGTTTCCTTGGCATTGAACTAGAATGTCGTGAATTTCAGCCACAGTCTCCAACTTTTGTCACTATTTAACTTAAATTATTATAGGACCTGTCTGAGGAAATGTGTGTCAAGTAATGTACTTCAAAAGGCCTTTCTGCTGTGCTCTAAGTCCTCATGTTCATATACAGGATTGAAGCAGTTGAGAGTTGAGTGTTGAATCACGGTTCTGCACTATCCCCGATGACCACTGTCAGCACGTGTGGCGGAAGCTTGGGGGACATTCCATTCTTCCAGTGTTTTGGAAAGGCACAGTATGGCCAGAAAATGGTTATGACTGTAGGTTGCAGTTGATAGTGATTGAGGGAACTGTGACGGAACAACAACCTTTCAGATGTCGATAATCCTCGTGTTACATCTTGTATGACAGTATCGTGATGTTATTTCCAACACAACAGTGCTCATCCACACAGTGGCATGTGTATGTATAAATTGTATGCATGGTATTAGCTGCTCCCATAGTCAGCAATATCCTTAGATATGTTCCCTGCAGAGCATATATGGCACGAGCTTGGACATAAACTCTGCCCCAGTGTCAGTATCCAGAATATTGTGGACCATTACAGGAGTTTGAGGCCAGCTTGCTCGAGGAAGGAATCTAGTGGCCTTATGACACCCTCCCAAACAAACAAGTGTATGCAAGAAGGGCAATTGGGTGCATGTCATATTGATAAGTGAGCTCATACTGCCAAGTTCTTTGTAAATCTGACTCAATTTTGTAATCACTAAAGTAACATCACATACCGTCTGAACCCATGGCATTTCTTTTCTTTCTGTGAATTTCAATTTCTTAGCTGGGCAGTGTTTATGAACATATTGGGCTGAAAGAAAATTAGCATGATATAGAGACGTAAAACTATTAGAGACGTAATTAAATGTAAAAGTGTCACTAAAAACATATTTAAAGTGAAAAGCCTGAAAAAACACCAAGTTGTGTGTCCAGAAAATCTGTATCGCAATGGGTTAACAGTGAGCAGCAACTGCAACCAAATGGGAAAATTATCTTCTTCCGGCCCAGGATGTTGTAGCAGATTTTCTGCAACTTCACATTCCTAATGCTTCAATATATTTTTTCCTGTTTCTACAAAGTCCATTCCTGGCAACTATAATTAAAATGATCCAAGTCACTGTCCTTCTTTGTATACTAAGGTGTCTGTCTGTAAATAATTTACTCTTATTTCTGGAGGCTTGGGCATTCCAATTCTTCTCTTAATATCCACTAGCTTTTGCCCTCAACTATGTTGGCACGGATCTTGAACCTGCATGAATTTTGAGTAGCCCTGAAGCTTATTATCCATGGGAAAAATGGATATAAAGAACTGAAAGTGAAGTTGTCAAAACGATGCAATGGTAAAGAATTGATATGTTTGTAAGCACAGATACAGATATTTGTAGTATGAAATAGCAAAACGCCTGGATAGGGGAACAAGCTAGTGGCGTTTTTAATGAAAATACAAAAAATTAAAGAATCTGTAGTTACAAATAAGTCAGTTCTTTACTGTTGCACCCTTTTGACAGTGTCACCTTCATTCTTTTATATCTGTTTTCTTGCTAATAAGCTTCAGGATATTTATGAACATTCATGTCAATGAAGTCGTTTGCTTAATAAGCTTATCAGTGACAATAGTTAAAGTAATTTGTGAATGAATTCAAGAATGTCTGTGGGTAATGGAATTAAACTGTTAACATTAGTAAGATTTTGGAAAGTTTCATCATCATAATACTATTTACTACTTTTTACTGATTTTTCTCATTTCTGGTCCCGGTTTGTTTTGTTTAGTTTTATAAAACTTCCACTGTCCCGATGTTTTTTTCTTCCAGTATAATGAAATGATGCTTATATGAAACTGAGTTGATCCACATAAAGCACTTGCAGTACCTTGCAGGCCTGCATACAATAAAAAGTATTTAATATTGCATTTTTTGTAATCAGTTCAGCATGCAACTCTTTATACATAACCTGTCAGTAGCTGCCCACAGAGTTATTTTCAATTCTCCTGTAATTAAATAACATAAAGCATGATAAATAGATGTAAAAACTTTTTATAATACGGAAAAATGCCTGTACACCATTATTATTTGCAGTATGTAGATAGTCACAGGATATGTGATGCATTCCCTTATGGATCTGAGTTACTGGGTACACATTTGTTTCCATACTATTCGGGCCCACATAGTTAAATGTACAGTTCAGTTTATCATGTTTTATAGATAATTTCACTTCAAAATTTCTCTGAGGGTTGAAATGCTTTTATAAATATGTAATGTTGGATCATTGGCTGTTGTCAGCTTAGCATATAATTTTAATGGTCTTTTATCCATTCTGGATCTTTCTGAACTCAACAGCTGTGAACAAATGTTGATTAAGAATGCAACCAACCATGAGTACTTCTAAGAGTATTAATTTAAATGCCATTACCAGTCTCAAGCTATTATGGCTGTCTACAGGTTTTTATTTTATTTACTTACTTTTTTTAAGTAATTGCAACAATGTGCTAATATACATGTATTTGATAAAATATAAAATGAAATACTTACCATACCCTCGATTTGTTTTGTCGGTATCATTTAGGCTTTCTTTGGTCCTTAAGCATTTTCAGCATGACACACGAAGAGTTTAGAATGATAGACAATGCACTTCTTCTAAACAATCCACTGTGTTGTGCACACACTTCACAGTATTTTTCATCAGTTGCAGCCTTTGACAAGTACTTCACATGTAATGATTTTGCTTACAGTGAAAAGTCTATCCACTGACCAAAGATATCACTCATTTCTCAACAAGGAAACATCTCATCTACTGTATGTTAAGTAAAGAATGTGTGGACGATGCAAATCTAAATAACAGAAAAATGCTTTGTCCAGAAAAGTGCACTTCTTACAGGTGAGGAACTCTAATTGTAGCATGTCATAGGAGAAATTAACAAGAAGATTTATCAGGCTACTCTCGAGAAGCAATGGCATGTGTTTTGATTTTGGTCCCTGACAATATTCTTCAATTGATGTTAAGTTGGGCAGCTAATGGAATAAGGATACCCTTGTTCAGAGTCCTAACACAGACCAATCATGTTTAATTTGTGTGAAAAGTGCAATGAACATTTTCAGGATTGTTTGTTAGCCAGCTGTAGTTGCTCATTTAGAATTTGCTGAGGTGAACTGAAGGTGTGAATGCATATTTCTAGTTATTTTAAGATGCCCATTTTCCTCCATAAGTTAGTTGCATATTTTGTTTGTAGATTACCTTTAGTGTTTGAAATGCTGTATCTATATTGAGGCACGTGAGTGGCAGTTGCAGATTTACTTAAATGTTTTTAGTCTAAAAGCATCCTTGTATTTATGATATCTTGAAGTTGCTGCCAGTCAGGCCAAGATAAAACCTGATGCAATTGTTACAATCAGTACTGTGTATTCCTCAGTTTTTAGAGACCCAGCCCAATGCTTTTGGTTTTATGTACTATGTTATGTTGCAGCATTTAGTGTGCATCTATGGGCTTAAAGTCGAAATTGTGCAGAAAATATTAGTAAGTTACCAGATTCAACCACAGAATGTTTATGAAATATTACATATGTCATGTTAATTGAAAGAGGAAAGAGTTTTTTAATTAACTAATCCATACATACAGCAATAACATCTTTTACAGTTGTAGATGATGATGATCTGCTGTTAATTTTGAAGTGTTTTGTACAATTTTTTATACACATTGCCAAACAAGTTTACAATTTATGTAAAAAAAAAATACAGTTTGTGTCGCATAACTACACACTGGGTGAGCAAATATTTGTAGTTTGGGCACTGCCTTTCAGCTGTTTTAAGTACCTTGACAATACTTTTAGCATCCCCTTGTATTCTTTGTGTTGTCTCTTTAGCCCATTTGAAAAAGCAGAGTCATTAGCTCACAACAATGTTAAGATGACAAAATTGTATTAAGTATGGAAATTATCCATCACAGACACTGCGTGCAGAATTTCACATTATTTCTAATTAAATAATAATAATTTTTTCAATGCCTGCTTGATGTTACATAAATAATCATGGACTTTTTAGTATTAACTATTTGAGAGGTATGCTTCATTTTTTTTAATATCAGGGTATTAATTCATTCAAAAAATTTATGGTGCAGTTTTATTCCTTTGTAGAAAATACTGGCTGCTGTTTTGTTTATCTTGAAACATGAGTCGGACAAAACTGACATTTACTCAGATCATGTGAATACTGCTGTTTGTGAGATAACTGCTTTGTTCTGTATAAGCCAAAAATATTGTTATTCAGTCTGATATTATGTTATTGCCCAAACTATGAGGTTTGTGGTGGGATTATTTGGCACAGAGATTCTACATATTAGTATGTTGTGCAAACAATAATGTAAAATGAATGACTTACAGGGGATGATGTGAAGTTTGCACTATGTGCAGATTTAGACTGCTCAGCTATAACTGAAGTTGTATTTAACAAATGTTGAAAATTGATCTTCTACCTTAGACTTATAATTACCTTTGATGTTTACATTCTGTATGTAGCCAACATCACTACAGAAATCTGCCGTTGCGCTGCCTGTAAAAGTTGTAACTGTTTGATAGTAATTTGTCATGTTGACATAATGATTATTCCTTAATCTAGAATGTTTCTAGTTACGTAAGTACTTTTATTCATGTTATATAGTAACCTGTTTATACATTATGTATGTAAATGTTTATTGTTCGCTAGGAAACTTAAGTTTGGGTCAACAGAATTCCCAACAGACAGTTATAATTTATGATAATAATTAAAATAGTTTATGCACAATTATCTTAAAATATTCAAAATTAAATGTAAACTTAGTAACATTCAGATTAATGTTTAAAGACATTCTTTCCTTTCTTACTGTACACTGATTTCTGCATGCATTTTTAAGTGTAAAGATGCCTTGCTGGTACCTGATACTTAATGCTGTAAATGTTAGCTGTGTTAGCTTCAGTTTTGCTTGGTTACTTTATATTTGTATGCATCATATGGGACAAGTCAAAACAATACTACTTTTGTGTAAAACAAATGAGCTCTGTATTCACATGTTAACAATACTATCAGAGGTGATGACATTCTGTGATCATCAGAAACGTCATTTCTATGATGTTTCTGGATGTAACAGCATAACTAGTGCTGCAATCGGGCTGATTTGACGATGGGACTAGTGCTACAATGGGACTGGCGTGAAGATGAAAACGTTCTTGAGTGGATAACCCTCTCTGGGGTGCAAGAATTTCTCTTGATAGGTGTGCAGCCACCAGGATTACGCTCTGTTCATAGCTGTATTGGACATTCCATATTTCTTAGACTCCTGGATCAATCTGTACTGCTATCATGCTGTCTACCACACCCTGTTCTTTGTACCTCCCTCTGCAGGTGCAGTGGGTAACATGACACTTGTGAAGAGGCTACAGTTTCCTTTCCAAGAGAAAATTGGTCCTACACAGACCCATCCTCACTCCACCCATGAACAACAGTTCTCAAATTTTATATGGATATGAATCTGTATGTGCATCAAAGCCCTTCTTATGCAGCACAAGACATGGGTAGCCAACATACGTTTGCGGCACTGTGAAATGTAACTTGACAGCTTACCACTACCTTATCCAAGACTGCCTCTAAAGTAGCGGCAATAAAGGCTGTGCATATGTGGCATGTACTTCTTTTTGAGAACATCCATCAAGGGTTTCAGAGTATTTAATTCTACAGCATTGAATGTGTCACGAAGTGCTCTTTGACCCAGTTAAGTTATAACATTATATAAATAACACACAGCAGAGTGAACAGTATTAATGGCAATGATAACAATGTCGATGACATGAACAACAATTATAATAGTCTATTCACTGGACAGTAAATTTGTAATTATTTATTTATTCTGTTAGATGAGTTGATTGTTAATCAGTGCAATGATGACTGCATTACCACCTGAAGCAAGACTGCTTAATACAAATTTCTGCTTTATTCAATCAATTTTTGGTGTGGACATATGTTGCTGCAACAATAAAGTAAAATTAAATGATATGATTGAATTGTTCATTTGATGGAATTCTGTATTCATTTCGATGTTAAGTACACCAGTGTATCATTTCTTTAATGCCTCATCTGAATCCTTGTCACTATAGCCTTTTTTACCTCGAATTTATGTATAGCATTGCCTAACACTTGTTTGTAATTTAGTTTTCAAAGCTATAATTGTAAAAAAAAAAAAAAAAAAAAAAAAAAAAAAATGTTGTTTGTGTTTAATATGTTGTTTAAGTTTAGTATGTTGTTTCACTGTTAGTTTGTTCTGAACATTAAAGAATTTTACTAACTATCCTGAAATACATTATTAAAGTTATCCCCTACTGTCACTCGCAGTGTTTTGTAAGTCATTGTAATATGTTGATGCTGATTTACACTTTTATGACCACTTACCATTATTTTGTTACTGATCTCTTATAAAAGCAAATTCTTGATTTATATACTTCATCTATTTTTATATCTTTATTGCCTGTTGCGGAAAGTGGATGTTAACAATGTTGTTGAATTATAGTGTAAGCGGCTATGCCTTCATCCAGAAAGAAATAAAAATATGTTTGACATGTATAGGTATTTTAATTCATCTCCATAAGGATATCTCACATATAACTTATTTCACCTCTGGCAGTGTTTATTAATTTGATGTGGTAGTCAGGAAGCAACCTCAAGATGTAAAACAAACTCTTGCAACGTTTTTGTCCATAAAATTTGGAATTGGGAAGAAAGATAATGGTGGCAAGTGCTGTTATCAAATACACAACACTGAAATGGTTGTATTTGAGTGGTTATACACTACATTAGAACAGAATTTTCCAATAATCAAAATTTCTTTTGTGACAGCATTATGGGATAATTTTCTTCTATTCCCACATGAGGGTGCACAGATAGCTTGAGCATTTGGGAGCTTCTTCCATACTCAGTTAAGAGAGTTAGCTCTGCCAGTAACACTGTGACAGTTTTTTACATACAGAGGATGACAGTGTGCGGTTCAACAGGCAGGTCCTGTCAATAACAGAGAAGCTGTTGAAAGCTTGATTTCTCCCTAAAACCTTAAGGGGCAAGTAAATCTGAAAAACATATCTAAAAATTTCATAATCTTGTTCTGATTGTGTAGAAACAATTGTTACTCCTAAGTAACACTCGGACGCAATAAATAAGCCCTGTTGTGGTAAATAAATTTACACTCATATTTAGGGAACGCTAATTATCACATTCGTTTAGGGAGTGACTCTTTATCATGTTAAGGCACCATTTTCCAAATTTTAAGTGGTATGTAAAATCTTGTGGCTTTTGCAAACTGAAAAAGAGGAACTTGCAGTTTATTCCATGCCATCGACAGGAAAACTGTGAAGGCCTAATGATGTAAACAGAAAGGTATACTAGGGTTTAACCTTCCATTCTTAATGATGCTTTCACAGTGCTCTCCCAGAAAGTGGGTGGTCACAAGTGCATGGCATACTGTCTCATCTGTTCCAAAACACAAATATTAGGGTATGAGATTGATAACCATTTACCATTCATTGTTCCACAGTGAGAAATATTTATGGGATTTTTCAGATTGGTGCAACAGGTAAATCAAATATACTGGTGCCCGTTGCAATTTATTGCTTCAAAATACCTATAGAAACAACTGTGGGAGCTCTCACACAGAATCTTTGGTTTGTCATCTCTCTGTAGTTATGTCTGGTATAGGCAGCGCACGATCCTCATCTCCATTCAACAACCTGTAGTAGTATTCATGGAAATCCGTAGGAAACCCACTGTTCCATAGTAACACACTTGTCTCTCATTTGCTGTGAATAGATCTTTAAATTTGCTGCTGCACTTTGTACTTTCTTGATGCAGTGGACCTGCTGTGCAGTTCCAATACTTCTGGCCATGTAATTTTATTTCTGTTTGCAGATGATTGAGGACCGTAAGAAAGCACATATCTACTCAGACTCACGATAAAGTAATGTAACCACTCTTAACAAACTCCTCTAATGAGACGAGTGTCCAACGGAAACAATGGTATTGTCAGGAATGCCCCTATGGAAGTGTTTTCTGTAAACATAATGATGTGGCAGGCAGGGTGGGGAATAATCTGCGGTTGTTTGCAGATGATACTGTGATACAAGATGATTTAGACAACATTTATGGTTGTGTGTGTGTGTGTGTGTGTGTGTGTGTGAGAGGGAGGGAGGGAGGGGAGAGAGAGAGAGAGAGAGAGAGAGAGAGAGAGAGAGAGAGAGAGAGAGAGAGAGAGAGAGAGAGAGAAGGATGTGTTAACGGTATGTTCAAATGACATGTAAGTTGTACATAGATGCTTTGGGAACTCGTATGGGAATCCCTGGAGAGAAAGCAATATTCTTTTTGAGGAACACTGTATAGAGAAATTTAGAGAACTGGCATCTAAAGCCGAATGCAGAATGATTCTACTGCCAGCAGCATACATTTTGCATATGAATTGTAAAGATAAGCTATAAGATACTGGGGCTTACACAGACGCATATAGATATTCATTTCTCCCTCACTCTTTATGCGAGTGGAAGAGGAAAGGGAATGACTAGTAGTGGTACAGGGTACACGCACACTACAGCTTCTGGTGGAATATGTATGTAGGTGTGGCCAGGCTCATAACAGGAGCTGTCATTCAATCTTGCTGTGACAGAAAAGTTTCTGGATCATTGTCACCAGTGTCCATTTCCTCCACGAGTTCAAAGACACTGCCAAGCCATGTCTTCAACCCACAGGTGGACCTCCACAGCAGGGTGGAAGCACAAGCACTGCTGTGCCTTGCTGATCTTAATGAGTTAACTCCACTCTTCACAAATCTATACATACACGACAAAGGGCACACACGGTTGGTTGGCCCACACTTACTGATTACTTAAAATATGTTTTTAACAATTACGAATGTCGTTCCTCGGCGTGAGAGATAATGAATGCATTTCAAGTTCTTGTTAAGATTGATCACACTTATAACATTTCCAGTTAAGGGTAATAGTATGTAATTAATTCGTAAGGACATAGTTTATAACCATGTTTTGGTGGAAATAGTTTAACTGTTCTTTACCATAGGGAGTCACATGCTGATGCTGGGTTCTGTACTGCACTACGTTACTTCAAATCTGATTTGTGACAAATATTAAATGGTGTCTCTGTACAGGTTGACTTGTCATTTTCCAACTAAGTCTCTTTACTTTTGACTATTTTGGAGACTATGTCATTATTGTGACACAACATCACATTGCAGCTTAAAATATTTGTAGCACCAACATTTACAACTCAATTTTTGGACAGACACTGTGTACATATATTATTTTTGAGATGATATTGTCCCTTCTTTTATACCTCCATTCAAAAATAGTTTAGGTAATTTCCTCTATGTATCCGCCTGACCCCAGGTAACACCATCCCTCCTATGGGTCCGTCTATGTCCCCCTCACTTCCATACATAAAATGGGGTTCACTGAACTTAAAAATTGAAACTATATCTCTTTCTGTGTCAAAAGTGTCTACATAGCATATTTAAGTTTTACTTGATACATGGGTTTCCTACTACTTTCCATTCTGTCACTCTTACTGTGCCTTTCACTGAGTCATACCTTCCCTCTATGTTATATTAACATTTAATAACGTGCTTTCTCTGATACAAACTTAAGATTAACTACAGACTGTTCATTAAGACCTCATTTGCTGTTACACATGGAAATGTTGTTATCCAGTTTGTTCTTATCAATAGAGTTGTACACCACTCATTTTGAAATCATGAAGTAGTACTGAGAATACAGAAGTTTCCTTTAATTTGTTACTTTTCCTCTCAACTACTTTGTCATATACTAGGTATATATGTGATACAGCAGCTTTTCACTTTCCACTGAGAACACATCTATCTTTTTGTTAATCCCAATTGAAAAAAACATTAAATTATCAAACTCAAAACCTTTATTTATTGTGTGTCAAACACTTTATGCCCAATTATGTAACATATGTATAACTATCAGCTTTTTCATACACTTTGACACGTATAAGGTTCACACACAAGTTACTAGCATTTTCGTTTTGCATGTTGCTATGGGTTTCTTTATCAATTGCCATTTTAATTTGTAGTTCACTGTTGCTATCTCAGTTTACATTTTGCCATTTGGAGATAGTGAGTGGAGCTGTGGACACTAGAAAGTGGAGTGCCAAATGGAATAATCTGAACATTTTCTTCTTGAGTTCAGTAGAGGGGTGACAGCAGTGAAGGCAGCCAGAAACATCTGCACCATATGTGGGGATAATGCTATTCATCAGAGCACAGCAAGAATATGGTTTTCTCGTTTAAAGGAGGACCATTTTCACATTAGTGACCCACTAAGTTCATAAAAATGCGAAGGCCTTTCTGAAGATCATGGAAAGATTAATCCACAGTGATACATGCCAGTGTATTCAAGATCTGGGTCATTGATGATCATGATCATTCCACCACTGTGCAAATTTTGCATGCAACAGAAAGGTTACAAAATGAGGTGTATGAGTACCGCATGTCCGAAGTGAAAACAGCGAAAATCAGTTGGTGGTCATATCTATCTCTATTTGCTCATCATCAAGTGGCTCATGAAATACTGAACATTACAATTGTTGTGGGGTTAGGGGTCAAACCCGGGACTCCACATGGCAGACCTGAAGCTGGGACCCACCACACCGTATTTCGTCAGGAGAGTGAGCAAGTTCAAGAATTTTGAGAGGCAGTGCAGAGTGATACAGTGGAATTCAGTAACATTGCTTTATTCAGCTAATTTACTGTATTTGATGGTGAAGTGTAGTGTCAGCGTGCTGCCCGCCCGATGTCCTGCAAGTCCAGCCGGGTCAGCAGACTCCTGGTATGCCGATGCCGCTTCTGTTGTTATCAAGGCTGCCTGCCAACGGAACTTGGCCGTCGCTCTCCCGGCCACCACCCAGCGATGCGTAGCGCCTTGCGACTTTCTCCGCCCCATTAGGCCTGCTCTGTCTGACCAAGGGATGAAGGTGGATGTACTGGTCACCCGTAGCCCTCAGGCCACCGCTGCTCCCAACACGTGACCTGACTCAAACCCACGCGCACCTGGATTCTGTGCTGAAATTTTCCGCTAATGGTGCTTGCCGGATGGCAACACCCACTGCCATCTCTGGCGCTGTCGTAGCGCTGCTCTGCTACCCTCAGGGTACGCCTCGCCCAGTCCCAGTATGCCAGGTGGGAAGCAAACTTGGCCACTACACTAGAGTGGAATTGAGTCCCTCCTGGACCTGCTGCAGACCTCTCTCACTGCCGTTTTTCAGGCAGACCGTGCTATCTCCAAGTGGAAGGATGCCATTCCACCCTCCCCTGGCGTTGTGTCCCCCTATGCAGAATATAGCCCGAGCAACAACATAGAAACAAAGTACAAATTTATACAGAATGCTTATAATATTGCTGCCAGACTGGCCACTATAAGCATAGAGCAGCACAGGTCTGTCCACTGACCTGGCAGACCCTGTCAAGCTAAACTTGCCCATCTATTTATATTGGTTTCTCCCTTGCTTCTGACATAGTGTCAGAGAGAGACAGGAACAATTGTAGGGATAAATTCCTACAGGTCAGCCATTTACAAATATCCACTCCTGGCTCTGGCCTAGTGCCCCACCTCATACATCCACTAACTAAGAGCAACGCTGCAGTTTCCTACCTTGTTGTTGCTCCACTCAAAACAAATCATGCATGCAATACCGCTGTCGCAGCTCTGCGCCGGCAGATGCCATGTTTACCTTGCCTGGCCTGCTGGCTGTCGTCCGTTACGGGACTCTGCCAGCGGCCCCAGATTTCATCCCCCAACAGCGCCTTCATTGAATTTCGAAAAAATTTCCCTTTCCCTTGACTAGACTGACACTAGTGCAGCACTATCCTGGTGATGAAAAATTGTGTCTGTATTCTAACATAAGGAAAAGAAAGGATTGGTTGAGGCCAAACAAAGGAGCAACATCCCATACAAAAATCAGCATGCTTTCGCAAAAGATAATGTTATGCATCTAGTGGGACGACGATGGTGGGGTATATTATGAATTGCTTCCGCAAGATGTAACCGTCGTTGCTGACATTTTCTGTCAACAGGAAAGATGTCTTGCATATACTGTCTAAGAACAGCAACCAGGAAGTCCACGTGAAGCAATACTGATCCATGAAAGAGCCTGCCTGCATTCCGTACAGTATTTTTTTGTCAGTCTAGCAAAAGTTGGGTTGGGAAGTCATGTCACACCCAACTTATTCACCTGATCTTGTGACTCAGATTTGAGCCTTTTCCACTCTCTATCAAATAACCTTCATGGAACTTCCCTTTCGGATTAAAAAAGTGTTCTGAACATGACTCAATGAATTCTTCACCAGAAAACCATGCCATTTCTATTTCGCAGAATCGAAAATTTCCCCAATGTTTGCTGTCCATTGTAAGCACTGAAGGATGATATATTATTGTACGCTGAAGTCTCTGTTATGTTTATTAAACCTATAGAAAAAGTATACAAACTAATGCACCACCTACGTACCTGCGTTGGGGCCTAGCGCAATGGTTATCATATAAACATGACGTAGAAGGTTGTTGGATCGAAAAACGACAAATGAAACTGTTTTTCAATTTATAAATCCGATCAAAAGGATGTGATTATTATTTTTATTCAATTAATTCGTTTACATGTAATTTTTGATATTATAGTTTGTTTTATTTACCCTATTTTTCTTTCTGTCATTCTTTTTTCTCCTGGAATCTGCCTGTGTCACCTATAATGTGGAAATAATTGTTCATGTGTGTGTGTGTCCGTCTCGAGTTGCTTCATGGAGGTTAGCTTTAACAACCATAAACAAAGCAAGTGCGATTTTTAAATCTGCACAGATTGTTGATTGCTATTCTCTCTGATGCATTTCACATCATGGGGTTGTGGTTAGCTTAGGACACAAATTTGAATTCAGGGCTTTGTCTGCCACGGTTGTCATTTCTCACTTAGAATCAGCTGTCCATAGACCATCTCACATTTCCAATGTACCTGGAAGTGGGTGCCTCCGACATTACTTTGCATTAATTGGTGCATAGTAATGAAGTAAAACAAATTAATATTTCTACTTTGACAGTTCTCTGCAATTTATTGCATAATTTGGTAAACCATACTGTTTTTTCTGACATGCTCTGGTGGTTTCCAGTGATTAAGGGTGTCAGTGTGGTACTGGTGTGCAAGACTCACACTCCCTCTTGGCTATTGAACTTACTTGGAGTTGCTTCGCTGATCATCTTTTCAGGATAGCCACCTGTGATGTCCTGCACGACTTCTTCTCTGAATATAGGATGCTACATGGAGGAAATTTTTTATACTTTAAAATATTCTTGAGTGTACGGAGTTATTTTAAAACTCAATCTCACTGTATTTTCATGACACACAACAGTTTCTGACAGACCGGAAGTTTCCAAGCTTACAAAAAATGTTTTAGTTGTATGAAAACTATCACATTCATTTTTCCATAAATACAGTCTACAAATCTCACAAAGTTTAACAAGACAACTGTCTGGACCTTACTTATTGATTCTTTCTCTTACATTCGTAATTGTCCCTTCTCTTCTTTCAACAACATTCAAATGTTCACACAGTAATGTTTCACGTCGCACGGAGTACGGCGCGTTTATTCCTTGAGCTGGACGTGTAATTCCAGGTGACTACCTGCCCACGCCGATCATCCGTCCCATACACGTCCGTCCTGCACACACATAACTGTGGTGCAGTAGACACAGTTCTACTCATCTCTAAAATAATACGTGTTCAAGATGGTGGAAATACGAGGGTCTCTAGAATTTACTCCGAAATTCTTTAGGCATTACAATGCCTTCCAGAATTCTGGAAGTTAGAAAAGTATAATTATCAAATTGTCATTACTTCAACACACCCCCCCCCCCCCCAATCAATTTAATAATTTCCTAAATTGCCCATAAAATTCACTATCCCCAGCTTTTGACACAGTCTATTGAAACGTGCACTCTTAGCTAATTTTGGTAAAATATGTGCCATTTGTTCCTCGGAGCTAATGTATTGAACATTCAGATGGCCTTTGTTGTACAGCTCTTGTGTAGAACGGATTTCACATCCACATGCTTCAGTCATCTATGTTCCCATTTCCATAATTGACAGATTCTTCAAGAAGATGCTTAAGCCATGGGGTGTCTGTCATAGCTGTCGCCGAAGCTGGATATTCTGCTTCTATTTCCTAGTGAAACTCATCTGTCTCCTTGTCACAAGAAACAGTTTTTCAAACAAAAAACTATAAGAAAGTGAAGAAGACAGAAGATCTACAACATAACACAGTCAGAATCAACATAGCAGTAATAGCATTTAAAATTTCCTTTTTTGTAACACAGACCAACATCAAGTGTCCCTTTAACATATCAAAGAATTCATTTCAAAAATTTCTACTCTAATTCTGTTGGTTTACTTTGCTGTCTACTAAAATAGTTAAGTTATGCAGTTCGTCTGGTCATAGCTGTCATTTCCTGCATAAAACTGTCAAAAGTGTTTTTTTTTTAGTTTGCATACAAGACTTTTCTTAATCTTTACACCAAGTCTCAATGCAGGAATCAATTTTGTACATCTGTTTGTTCCATAAATGAATTATGTTCCTTCACCACACTAAGGAGCATTCTTAGTGTTGTGAATTGAGCAAGTGGAGTATAGTCATATCTCTTTCAATATTTCCAGACATGTCTATTTTTACTTTGAACATCCTCTTACTGTCAGTTATACTTTTATTTGCTGTAAGTGGTGCATAAGTCAAAGTTCCATTAGATGACTGAGAGCCCAATTTTTCCTTTATTGCTTTTTTCCATTCTTCTTCTTCTTCTTCTTCATGATGCCTAACCTGAACGTCTTCAGACTTCTGAGGTAAGTTTTCCCACGAATGTTTTTGCATTCAAGGGAAACACTGCATAATCCTTGAAAAACCTAAATTTTCTTGTTATTCTATTGCTTTTCCACAAAGTTTCTGCTCGCTTCCACTTCTTCTGACATCGTGGGCCTTGAGTTACCTTCAACAGTTTGCACAAAATCAAGGACTTCAAAACAGAACTAACTTTGAGGAAACTGAAGAATGTTCTGAATTACATTGTTCACTTGAATGGTCTTCTTCAAGATCCAATCATCATTGCTTTCACCTTCAAATACAAACTTATCTTTTTGAAAAATTACATCTCTCCCAAATACAACTTTGTGTTGCTTGGTGCACCATATTCTGTGGCTAATTAGACAGTTTCCAGTCACGAAACATTTTAATGGGCTAGTTCCTTTTCAATACTTTCCTTGGAATGTGCCACTATGCAACACACCCAAAGTCATATTTGTTCAAATTTGGCTTTCTTCCAGCCGATAGCGTTTCTAGAATTTGTGCATCTAAAACTGAAGTATAACTACGGTTAATGATAAAAGTATCTACCAGTAACTTTTGACTAAAATTGCTTTCAAACTTCGCGTCCAAGAATTGTGCAATGAGACTTCTCAATGACAGTATGATTTAGTCGCTCTGCCACTCCATTTCGTAATTGAATTTGCAAATATACTCATGACCGTTGTAAATTTTTAATCTCCTGATTTTCAGCAAATACATACTTTGGAAATACGAAGCAAGAATTGTTACCAATATTGTATCGACCACCATGCCATACAGTTCAGTGAGCGGACACATGGGTATTATATACTGTAGGACTGTAGGTTTCGGAGTGTTTTTCTCGTGAATGGCTAGCCATCTGGCCGTATGGCTGGGGCATTGTAACTCTATGGGTTAGTGCTGCCAACACATGCCATCCCACTCTTAACTTCATTTCCCAACCCCCGAACTCCCCTTGTTAGTGTGTGTGTATACACGATTGAATCATTTTTGTGAGCAGCAGCTATAGCTATCACCCTTTTGAATTGAACCCGCTGAATTTTTAAAAACAAGCATCAGCCAGCCATTTATAGTTTATGCACTGACAATCAATTATTTAGTGAACCTGACACTAGAAGAGCACCTTTTAGTTTTAATTTGAAATTCCAGTCCACAAACTATGCTTTCAACATACATTTCTCCAACCTTTATTCATATTTGATTCACCAGTTCATTCACATCCATCAAAGAACAGATTAATTAACTAAATATCCTGTTACCCTCAAATCCAGAAACCAATTCACTTTGCCACCTGGAAAACTTCCAGTAACAGCTGAGAAAGAAAAATTATTTTCATTTCTGTTTATTTTTTGGAGAGATATAGCTAAATTTGCAGAACTATACTTCTATGCGTTTGTGGCAATCTAACATTGTATTTTTCCCCAATAATGGCATTGTTTCCCACATCTGTAACACATATATTGGGTTGGTACATAAGTTTGTTGCGTTTTTCTGTATGTTTGATAAACACAACAGATACACATACACACCCTACTCATCCATAATATATTCTCCTTCACTATTTACAACAGTCTATCAATGCTGAGATAACTTTTCGATTCCATGACTGTAGACTTCGAGTGGTTTTGAGGTGAAGAACTCGTCGAGCCATGGTAGGTGCACCTTTTGCATCCGGCAAAGCTTAGCTTGAAGTTTGTTCGATAGAGAGCAGGAAAAACTGAGGGTGCAAGATCAGTTGAATAAGGTGAGTGCAGAATGACCTCCCAACCCAACTCTAGTATAAGATTTTTGGTCAGTCTAGCAGAATGGGTGCGGGCGTTATCGTGGAGTAGCATCACTTTTCGCAGTCTGCCTGGTTGTTGTCCTCGAATTGCCTCCACAAGATGTCTCAGTTACTGACAATAAATATCATCAGTGATGGTTACATCTCGGGGAAGCAATCTGTACTACACCACACCATCACTGTTCAACTAGATGCATAATATTATGGATGCATGCAGGCTTTTATATGGGGAGTTGCTGCTTTGTTTGGGGGCAACCATTCTTTTCTTTTCCTTATGATCTTAGGATAAAGACACCATTTCTTGTCACCTATAAGGCTATAACGATACAAGTTAGGAATGGTCAACGTTGCTTTCAAGCAAACTGATCACTAACAATGAGAAAAGCACATACATCCACCTGCTGATTTGTGTGTTTTCGGCTTAGAGTATGTGGTACCTTTTTTCAACCTTCTCCATTGCATGCAAATGTCGCACGATGGTAGAATGATCACAGTTAATAACATTTGCCAGTTCTCGAGTTTGCTGACATTGATTATTGTGGGTTAATGTGTTTAAACAATCTTTATGAAACTTCGACTGTCTTCCTGAATGTACTGAATCACTAATGTCAAAATGATCCTTCTTAAAACGAGAAAACTGCATTCTTGGCATGATCTGTCTCATGGAATTATCCCCCTCCCACATGTGGCGTGAATTTTTCTGACTGCCTCCGTAGCTGTCATTATTATTGAACTGTAATAGAAGAATACATCAGAAATAATTAGATTTCTCCACTAGGCACTCCATTTTCTAGTGTCCGAACCTCCACTCATTATCTCTATATAACAAAATGACAATATGTGAACTCATATAGCAACAGTGAATTACAAAGTAAAAAATGACAACTCCTAGCATCCACAATATCAACTAAAATCTTATTTTTAGACAAAGCTTTGGCTGCATCATACATAGCTTGAGACTTGGTTGTCTCTGAATACATCCTTTTACCTTGCTGTCAGATGCTGTCGACGATGGCAATTCATTTACTGTCCAGTTGTTACCTTTAGAATTATTAAGTTTTGCTTCTTTGCCTAGTAATCTACCCTTTAAGAAATTCGGTTCCAATTCCTCACTTGAGAAGGTATTCAGAGCAGTAACAACTACTTCGGATTCAGGTGGAATTGTTTGTAAGAAACCGCATACTATATCAGTTCCTCCAATATTATCATCCGATCTTTCAAATTACCCATTAACTTACGAAACACCAAAAAATTAATTTCAAGAGTTATTGTCATTTGCATTAAACTTCAAAGGCCGTTTTTAATAAAAGCCACACCTTTCAGCTCAAATGTTTGAATTAATGTATTTCTCATTTTTGGTGTAGGCCTACTCCAAGCAACTTTGTGAAATTCTTTGGATTACTTGAGACTTACACTTCTTATCGGTTTTGCCAAGCTCTCCCAGAAGAGTTTGCTTCCACGCACACTATACAGCTGTCTCAGCCATGTCCATGTATCTCTTTCACACAAAACTCACTTCCAGCTCACATAGAAGTATTTCAGTCCAAAATTTTCAGTTGCTAAAGTTCTTCCCATTAAACAACAGTACCTTGTATTACTCCTCCTCTTGAGCCATGACTCTAAATTAGGTACAGGATTAATTTTTTCCACCTTTATTTGTTGTACTGCAACACCTGGCACCTGGGTCCATGACCAGTTGCTAAGAAAATAACAGTTATTTAGGATAAGTAATTTCAACTCGTTACTTCACACAATTTACAATTACAACCACGGGACAACAATGAAGACAAAATACAAACAGAGCAAAGAAACACAGAAAAAATACATAAAAAAGACAAAGAGAAAATAACTCAAAGGATTATTATTACATTATCATCATTTCAACACACTTTGTATTAGATAGGAAACTCCATGTCCAAACAATGAACAATGGCACCATTTAACCAAGATACAGAGCAGCCTACCACCACAAGTAAAAAACATAGCCTTGACTTTAGAAATCTGAAATCATTAACTGATCATTGCTCTGAATTGTGTGAATTTTTGGTCCATATGTGTACAGTGAAATATCAAACAAGCTGCAAGTGCATGAATGATTTTTATAAAATTAATAATCACTGTGAATGAGACTTTTATACAATGTGTAGCTATCTCCATACCGTTGTCTTTGTCCATGTTTGTACTGTATTGTAACACTCTTTTGGTCTCCTTCAACTATTATTTATGCTACTTGTCAACTCAGATTATACAACCTGGGTCCAGCAAAAATTGTCATTTTAACAGCCCTGGACATCTGCTGCCGTTTAGGTTACGGAATCTTCTTCTTGATACAGTTATGAAGTGTAGTGATATGACCGAGAGGGAATTTGTTCTCGCTTGATATGGCTAATCACTATATGACATTGTTTGTCGTCTATCTTGATATATACACTCCTGGAAATTGAAATAAAAACCCGTGAATTCATTGTCCCAGGAAGGGGAAACTTTATTGACACATTCCTGGGGTCAGGTACATCACATGATCACACTGACAGAACCACAGGCACATAGACACAGGCAACAGAGCATGCACAATGTCGGCACTAGTACAGAGTATATCCACCTTTCGCAGCAATGCAGGCTGCTATTCTCCCATGGAGACAATCGTAGAGATGCTGGATGTAGTCCTGTGGAACGGCTTGCCATTCCATTTCCACCTGGCGCCTCAGTTGGACCAGCGTTCGTGCTGGACATGTAACCACGTGAGACGACACTTCATCCAGTCCCAAACATGCTCAATGGGGGACAGATCCGGAGATCTTGCTGGCCAGGGTAGTTGACTTACACCTTCTAGAGCACATTGGGTGGCACAGGATACATGCGGACGTGCTTTGTCCTGTTGGAACAGCAAGTTCCCTTGCCGGTCTAGGAATGGTAGATCGATGGGTTCGATGACGGTTTGGATGTACCGTGCACTATTCAGTGTCCCCTCGACGATTACCAGGGGTGTACGGCCAGCGTAAGAGATCGCTCCTCACACCATGATGCAGGGTGTTGACCCTGTGTGCCTTGGTCATATGCAGTCCTGATTGTGGCACTCACCTGCACGGCGCCAAACATGCATACGACCATCATTGGCACCAAGGCAGAAGCGACTCTCATCGCTGAAGACGACACGTCTCCATTCGTCCCTCCATTCACGCCTGTCGCGACACTACTGGAGGCAATATGCACGATGTTGGTGCATGTCCGGAGCAAGTGTGGTTGGTCTGACACATTGGTGTCAATGTGTTCTTTTTTCCATTTCCAGGAGTGTATATAAGGCTGTAAAAATGAATTTTACTGCAGATGTTTTCGCCAGTATTCAGTAAATCAGTATCTCCTGGCGTAATGGTGTACAATAGAGGTGACAAGAAAATAACATAACTGATAGAAATAACTGGTTATTGAGAAGTAGCAGTTACTGTGATAAGGGCTCATCTGATACTAGCAGTTACTTAAATAACAGTGCTTTGCGTCACCTGTTTACAGAAGATCATACTATGCTTTCATGTCAACTAATCTGAGATCTGGCTATGATAGAGAGGGATATGTCATCTGGAAGATGTTCTACATATCATGGAAATAACAGAGACTACGCGCCATCTATTGATACAACTATGTGTTACTTTGTGCGCTCTCGCTACTTTCAGCACAAAAATTAAATAAAGTTAATGTCAGAGTGGTTGCTGATAGGAGCAAACTTAAAGAGCACTGTACATGTACTAGAGTTCCCTTGGGTCATTAGTTTGGGCAGTTAGTACAAATGAAGCAATTGGAGCGACAATGGAAATAACTGTCAGAGGTTGTTATTTTTCTCTAGCTGTTATTATTCTCTCACAGTTTCGTTCTCTGACACTTAACACGCTACCACTACAGGTAACCCAGTGACATTTCCGGAGAGAATAGTTACTGGAGTGAGCAAAATATTTTTGTACCGCTATGGAAATAACTATCTAGAACCCCAGGTGTCCAGCAGTTGACAACTAATGGGATTCTATTCTTCCCATTTCTTGTAGTTCCTGAAACAGTTGACCTTCTATCTGACCTTCGGTTGTGTTAGAGGGTATTGTTAATGGTTTTTAGAGTTTTACACATATTGAAATATTTGAGCATTGTACGTGATCTAAAAATGGAAAATAGTGGAGTACCTTCTCAAAGAATACCATATCCCCAATGCCTAGCGGCGCCATTATGATGAAAAAACGCTGGTGCTGTGTGTAATTAGTGTATCTTATCAACTTGAGTACAAAAAACTTGTGTAATTTCATAAAACTTGTCTTTGTGGCTTTACTAAGAAAAATGAGCTTTCTTAATTTGTACATATACACTGCAAATGGACTTTTTTTATTTAATTAATTATTGGCTACTGATTTTGAATCATTTTCCACATAGTATTGAGCACATCAGTTTTATACAGGGAAATTGTACAATGGAATATTTACACTTCACACACAAGTATGGAAAATTAACCATTTGATCGCAGCATAGATGGAATGAATACAGGTATGATTACAACAATAGTCAGATCAGGTACTTTGTCAGGAGCATTCAAATAAAAATATAGATTTACTTATATTAGGGTCTACTTGTACTTGGGTATTCTACATGAAATTTTTTGAATAATATATTCTCTTTCTGTTTTGAAAGAGGCCAAAGGTGTTCATTTTGGCCCTTTGGCCCTTTATTTTAAGTGCTCATCTATCTCGTTCATGAATTAGTATAATATATATTCAAATAATGGAAAATCTAGGATAGAATGTAACAATATTACGAGAAAGAAAGCTGCTACTCACTATCTAGCAGAGATGCTTTGTCGCTGATACACACACACACACACACACACACACACACACACACACACACACACACACACAACGACACACACACACACAACGACACACACACACACACACACACAACGACACACACACACAACGACACACACACACAACGACACACACACACACACACACACACACACACACACACACACACACACACACACCGACACACACACACACACACACACAACGACACACGCACACACACACAACACACAACGACACACACAACACACGACGACACACACACACACACACACACACACACACACACAACACACAACGACACACACACACACACACACACACACACACACAACACACAACGACACACACACACACACACACACACACACACACACACACACACACACACACACACACACACACACACACACACACAACACACAACGACACACACACACACACACACACACACACACACAACACACAACGACACACACACACACACACACACACACACACACACACACACACACACACACACACACACACAACGACACACACACACACACACACACACACACACACACACACACACACACACACACACACACAACGACACACACACACACACACACAACGACACACGCACACACACACAACACACAACGACACACACAACACACGACGACACACACACACACACACACACACACACACAACACACAACGACACACACAACGACACACACACACACACACACACACACACACACACACACACACACACACACACACACACACACACACACACACACTGACTAATGAAGGTTGAGACCAGGAGGGTTATGGGAATATTGGATGTATTGCAAGGAAAGTTCCCAAGTTCCCACCTGCACAATTCAGAAAAGCTGGTGTTGGTGGGAAGGATCTATACAGCACACACTGTGAAGCAGTCATTGAAATATCATGTTTGGCAGCATGTTCAGCAACAGGGTGGTCCATTTGTTTCTTGGTTGCAGTTTGTTGGTGGCCATTTGTGTGGACAGACAGCTTGTTGGTTCTCATTCCTACATAGGATGCAGCACAGTGGTAGCAACTTAGCTTGTAAATCACATGACTATTTTCACAGGTAGGCCTGCCTTTGATGGGATTAGTGGTGATGGTGCCTGAACTGGAGTAGGTGGTGGCAGGAGAATGTATGGATGTAGGTGTGTTACAGAGGTATGAGCCATGAGGTAAGGGATTGGGAGCAGGGGTTGTGTAAGAATGAGTACATTATGTACGTTCGGTGGATGACAGAATACCATGTGAGGCATGGGAAGGATAGTGGTCTGGATACTTCTCATTTCAGGCCACGACAAGAGGTAATCGAAACCCTGGCAGAGAGTGTAATTCAGTTTCTCCGGTCCTGAGTGGTGCTGAGTTATGAGGGGCATGGTCGTCTGTGGTCAGACAGTGGGATTTTGGGAGGTGGTGGGAGACTGAATAGATAAGGCACGCAAGATTTGTTTTTATACAAGGTTGGGAGGATAATTATGGTCAGTGAAGCCTTTAGTGAGATATTTAGATTTGGGCTGCTCATCACTGCAGATGCGGTGACCGAGTGGGGATAGGCTATATGGAAGGGACTTCTTGGTATGGAATGGATGGCAATTGTTGAAGTGGAAGTATTGCTGGTGGTTAGTAGGTTTGATATGGACGGAGGTACTGATGTAACCACATTTGAGGTGGAGGTCAACATCTAGGAAGGTAGATTGTTGGGTTGAGTAGGACCTTGTGGAGCAAATGGGGGAGAAGTAGTTGAAGTTCTGGAGGAATGTGGATAGGTTATCCTAATCCTCACTCCAGATAGCAAAGATGTAATCATTGAATCTGAACCAGGAGTGGGGTTTAGGATTCTCTGTTTTTAGGAAGGGTTCGTTTATATGGCCCATGAATAGGTTGGCATTAGATGGTGCTATGAGGGTGCCCATAGCCATACCCTGGATTTGTTTGTGGGTAATGCCTTCAAAGCAGAAGAAATTGTGTGTGAGGATAAACTTGTCATGGTGACTAGGTTGTTGGTTTGGAATCTGTCAATCTTTGGGAAAGGGAGTGTTCAATAGCAGGAAGGCCATGGGCATTAGGGACATTAGTGTACAGGGAGGTGGCACCAATAGTGACAAGCATGGCACTTTGTGGTAAAGAGTCAGGAACTGTGGAGAGTCAGTGAAGGAAATTGTTCAAATGCCTCTGAGCACTACGGGACTTAACTTCTGAGGTCATAAGTCCCCCAGAATTTAGAACTACTTAAACCTAACTAACCTAAGGACATCACACATATCCATGCCCGAGGCAAGATTCGGACCTTCAACCATAGCGGTCGCGCGGTTTCAGACTGTAGTGCTTAGAACCACTCGGCCACTCTGGCTGGCTGGAGAAATGGTTGGTATCTTTTAAATAGGAATGTATGTTAGGGTTAATTGATTGTAGGGGTTGGTCTATGAGAGCAGCAATTCTCTCAGTAACTGGCCACAATGGGGCGTCTTGGGTGATTAGGTTTATGGACTTTAGGAATCATGTAGAAGGTAGGATTTATTAGTGGAGTGAGAGAGGTGAACAGAGGCATGGTCTCCAGGGAGAGGGTCTGAGGTGGGCATAGGGATTTGAGTAGTGATTGGAGATCTTGCTGGATTACTGGAATGGGGTCGCTGTGGCAAGGTTTGTAGATAGAAGTATCTGACAGCCAGAAGAGTCGTACTGCCAGGTAATCCTTGCAGTTAAAAACAACAGTGATGGAGCCTTTGTCCACAAGTAGGATTAGAAGGTCAGGATCAGTTCTTATGTGGTGGACTGCAGCTATTTCTGCAGATGTAAGGTTAGAATGCATGTTGAGGGATTTGGGGAAAGATAGTGAGGCAACTGTTTATGCCATGCTCTGGCAGTTTCCGGTGATTAAGGGTGTCAGTGTGGTACTGGTGTGCAAGACTCACACTCCCTCTTGGCTATCAAACTTACTTGGAGTTGCTTCTCCGATCTTCTTTTCAGGATAGCCAGCTGTGATGTCCTGCACAACTTCTTCTCCCAAGATAAGATGCTACTTTGGAGGAAACGTTTTATACTTTTAAAATAACTCCGTACACTCGAGAATATTTTGAACTCAATCTCACTGTATTTTTATCACACATAACACTTTTCATACAACTAAAACAGTTTTACCGCTCATGAACCATGGACGCTGCCATTGGTGGGGAGGCTTGCATGCCTCAGCGATACAGACGGCCGTACTGTAGGTGCAACCACAACAGAGGGGTATCTGTTGAGAGGCCAGACAAACATGTGGTTCCTGAAGAGGGGCAGCAGCTTTTTCAGTAGTTGCAGGGGCAACAGTATGGATGATTGACTGATCTGGCCTTGCAACATTAACCAAAACAGCCTTGTTGTGCTGGTACTGGGAAAGGCTGAAAGCAAGGGGAAACTACAGCCGTAATTTTTCCTGAGGACATGCAGCTTTACTGTATGATTAAATGATAATGGCGTCCTCTTGGGTAAAATATTCTGGAGGTAAAATAGTCCACCATTTGTATCTCCAGACGGGGACTACTCAGGAGGACGTCATTATTAGGAGAAAGAAAACTGGTGTTCTACGGATCGGAGCGTGGAATGTTAGATCCCTTAATCGGGCAGGTAGGTTAGAAAATTTAAAAAGGGAAATGGATAGGTTAAAGTTAGATATAGTGGGAATTAGTGAAGTTCTGTGCAGGAGGAACAAGATTTTTGGTCAGGTTAATATAGGTCTATAAATACAAAATCAAATAGCGGTAAAGCAGGAGTAGGTTTAATAATGAATAAAAAAATAGGAGAGCGGGTAAGCTACTACAACCAGCATAGTGAACGCATTATTGTGGCCAAGATAGACACAAAGCCCATGCCTACTAGAGTAGTATAATTTATATGCCAACTAGCTTTGCAGATGATGAAGAAATTAATGAAATGTATGATGAGATAAAAGAAATTATTCAGGTAATGAAGGGAGACGAAAATGTAATACTCATTGGTGACTGGAATTTGTCAGTAGGAACAGGGAGAGAAGGAAACATAGTGGGTGAATATGGACTGGGGCTAAGAAATGAAAGAGGAAGCCGTCTGGTAGAATTTTGCACAGAGCATAACTTAATCATAGCTAACACTTGGTTGAAGAATCATAAAAGAAGGTTGTATACATGGAAGAATCCTGGAGATACTAAAAGGTATCAGATAGATTATTTAATGGTAAGACATAGATTTAGGAATCAGGTTTTCAATTGTAGAACATTTCCAGGGGCAGATGTGGACACTGGCCATAATCTATTGGTTATGACCTGAAGAAACTGCAAAAAGGTGGGAATTTAAGGACATGGGATCTGGATAAGCTGAAAGAACCAGAGGTTGTACCGAGTTTGAAGGAGAGCATAAGGGAACAATTGACAGGAATGGGGGAAAGAAACACAGTAGAAGAAGAATGGGTAGCTCTGAGGGATGTAGTATTGAAGGCAGCAGAAGATAAAGTAGGTAAAATGACGATAGCTGCTAGAAATCCTTGGGTAACAGAAGAAATATTGAATTTAATTGATGAAAGGAGAAAATATAAAAATGCAGTAAATGACAGAGGCAAATAGGAATACAAAAGGTCTCAAAAAAGAGATCGACAGGAAGTGCAAAATGGCTAAGCAGGGATGGCTACAGGACAAATGTAAGGATGTAGAGGCTTATCTCACTAGGGGTAAGATAGATACTGCCTACAGGAAAATTAAAGAGACCTTTGAAGAAAGTAGAACCACTTGTATGAATATCAAGAGCTCAGATGGAAACCCAGTTCTAAGCAAAGAAGGAAAGGCAGAAAGGTGGAAGGAGTATATAGAGGGTCTATACAACGGCGATGTACTTGAGGACAATATTATGGAAATGGAAGAGGATGTAGATGAAGATGAAATCGGAGATAAGATTCTGCGTGAAGAGTTTGACAGAGCACTGAAAGACCTGAGTCGAAACAAGGCCCCAGGAGTAGACAACATTCCATTAGAACTACTGACGGCCTTGGGAGAGCCAGTCATGACAAAACTCTACCAGCTGGTGAGCAAGATGTATGAGACAGGCGAAATACCCCCAGACTAAAAGAAGAATACAATAATTCCAATCCCAAAGAAAGCTGGTGCTGACAGATGTGAAAATTACCTAACCATCAGTTTAATAAGTCACAGCTGCAAATACTAAACTAGTAGAAGCTGACTTCAGGGATAATCAGTTTGGATTCTGTAGAAATGTTGGAACACGTGAGGCAATAGTCACCTTATGACTTATCTTAGAAGAAAGATTAAGAAAAGGCAAACCTACGTTTCTAGCATTTGTAGACTTGGAGAAAGCTTTTGACAATGTTGACTGGAATACTCTCTTTCAAATTCTGAAGGTAGCAGGGGTAAAATACAGGGAGCGAGAGGCTATTTACAAATTGTACAGAAACTAGATGGCAGTCATAAGAGTCGAGGGCATGAAAGGGAAGCAGTGGTTGGGAAAGGAGTGAGACAGGGTTGTAGCCTCTCCCCGATGTTATTTAATCTGTATATTGAGCAAGCAGTAAAGGAAACAAAAGAAAAATTCGGAGTAGGTATTAAAATTCATGGAGAAGAAGTAAAAACTTTGAGGTTCGCCGATGACATTGTAATTCTGTCAGAGACAGCAAAGGACCCGGAAGAGCAGTTGAACGGAATGGACAGTGTCTTGAAAGGAGGATATAAGATTAACATCAACAAAAGCAAAACGAGGATAATGGAATGTAGTCAAATTAAATTGGGTGATGCTGAGGGAATTAGATCAGGAAATGAGACGCTTAAAGTAGTAAAGGAGTTTTGCTATTTAGGAAGGAAAATAACAGATGATGTTCGAAGTAGAGAGGATATAAAATGTAGACTGGCAATGGCAAGGTAACCATTTCTGAAGAAGAGAAATTTGTTAACATTGAGTGTAGATTTATGTATCAGGAAATCGTTTCTGAAAGTATGGAGTGTAGTCATGTATGGGAGTGAAACATGTACGATAAATAGTTTGGACAAGAATAGAATAGAAGCTTTCGAAATGTGGTGCTACAGAAGAATGCTGAAAATAAGGTGGATGTATCACGTAACTAATGAGGAGGTATTGAATAGAATTGGGGAGAAGAGCAATTTGTAGCACAACTTGACTAGAAGAAGGGATCCGTTGGTAGGACATGTTTTGAGGCATCAAGGGATCACAAATTTAGCATTGGAGGGCAGCGTGGAGGGTAAAAATCGTAGAGGGAGACCAAGAGGTGAATACACTAAGCAGATTAAGATGGATGTAGGTTTCAGTAGGATCTGGGAGATGAAGAAGCTTGCACAGGACAGAGTAGCATGGAGAGCTGCAGCAAACCAATCTCAGGACTGAAGACAACAACAACAACAACAACAACAACAACAAAACATTTTTCGCAAGCTCGGAACCTTCTGGTCCATCAGAAACTATCACATTCATTTTTCCATAAATACAGTGTACAAATCTCACAAAATTTAACAAGACAACCCTCTGGACCTTACAAAAGTAAGAGAAAGAATGAATAAGTAATTGTTCCTTCTCTTTCAACAACATTCAAATATTCACAAATAATGTTTGACGTCACACTGAGACGGGGCGTTTGTTCCTTGAGCTGGACATGTAACTCCTTACAAATGGAAGGCCTCAGACACGGCCAACCGATTCGGCTCAAATTTGGCAGGTCGCTTGTGTACAACCTAAAACGGAGGAATCTAAGATATTTTAGGTCAACACCGCCGCGTTATTGAAAAAATCATCCCTAAAAGTTATGAAGAGCAATCGACTCAAAATTGGTGGGATCGATAGATAATTGTAAATAGAGCATTTTTCAGTATCAGCTATGGTATCCGAAAACGCATACTATTCCAGAAACCGAGGAAAGAAAGTTTTACAACTGTCGCTTCTGTTCCAACTTTTTAAACGGTTTTTGCCGACAGCACTGATAGCGCAACAGCCAAGGTAACTGGCTGGGAATCTGAGAACCTGGGTTCGAATCGCGAGGAAACCCAGTGGATGTTATTATTTTCGTTTGTATTTTTCCATATCTCAGTTCATAGGAATAGGAGGGTTAATAAGGTAAATCTATAAGGAACGATAAAAATAAGGTAGGCAAATAAATTTCTGAAACTTCTTGGGGTAGTAAACAACTAAAATGTTACTCCAGGTCACTTTAGAATGGCTCTTCCAGTCACTGTTACGTGTCCTCATTTTTCGTCGAACAACTAGATGGGTGGTACTTGTCACATAAAAATTTGAAACAAATATACTCACGGCACCAAGAACATCTAATGAATGCAATCTTTCGAAAGCTACACTGTTCCTTCCCAAGAGTAGGCGGAAAACAAACTTGGTTTACATTTAAAAATGTCTTTTTCGGGAATTAATTTTGATGCGTACCACGCATACGATATCATTGCGTGAAAAATCGATGCTGAAAGTTGGTTATGAATTATGTTGTAAATAGTTATTGTATCCGTGCGGTTGTCCAATTCCCGCTGGGTTTCCAGAAGCACACTGCAATCCTGAAGCCTGGAAATAAAGTTTTTAACCTGGCGATAGAAATCAACATCACACGGCTGGTACACAGGTGTACAGTTGGGCGGTATTACTTTTACCGTGCACGTCGGCTGACCCTCGCCATCTATAATCACTGTGTCATATAATATAGCATTACATTGTCCACTCCAGGAATCCACTACTAGAAAAAACTTGGTATAGGGAACGTACGGTTTTAAAACATTCTGAAGAAATGTTCTGTAAATCGCATTCGTCAGTTTGGAGAAGGTAATGTAAACATTTTATAATGAGTAGGTTAAACGGTTGACCTCTTCTATAACCTGAGGACCAAATGTAACATTCGTTTCTTGTAAACATAGGAAAACCTTACGTAACAGTTTTCCAGAGGCTGTAGTGGCATGTTGCGCCGTGTACGAATGTGTTAGTAGGTTTTTACTGCCAACTGCGACAAGGATTTGTTTTTCTCCCTTATGCGATAACGTGCGTCGAATGTTCATCCTGTATGACCGGTGTTGATCACGTAATCACTATTAAAACCGGTCATAAGTGACGCCGTTTGCCTGTTGAAAAGAGCTCCCACTTTCTGTATATCTTCTATATTTTGTACCTCCTTATGAGAGACGTATTTAGTGACTCGCCTTGACGAATTTTATACCCCGATCTGGAATTTTTGCCCAAGATAATGATGCAGCAGACGTAGAATCCTTGTTGGCCGTATATTGAAGCGCTGCACCTGCAGCCCACTCCTGAAGTATTCTCGCTGTTACGTTCTCGTTACGTCAACAAGATTCGACAAATCGGTCGTATGTCCACATATTTATCGCCTGGTATTTCTCGTATCTTGTCCCTCCTTTAACGATATCACTTTCCCACAATTTCAAGTCCTTCTTCTGTTCCAGGGCTGTTGTTGCTCCATTCTTTTGCAGTGTTTGTAAGTTCAAATTTGGACGATTCCTGGCTAGCGCTACCGCCTTAACTTTTACTTCAAGGGGTATAGAGCTGTAGTTAAGTCGTTTAGTAACCGGTTCGTGATACTCATCGGGAACGGATGAAGCACATATTCCCAGTGACATGGAGATTTCTGAAATGTTATGACAATTTAGCGATTCACTAGTCGGGATATCTTCCACTGAATCACCTTCTGATTCGTCTTCATGGTATAGTATCTCAGTATCAAGAAAAGTTATTTCGTTCGTCACCACAAATATCTCTCGACCATAGCCGTTCCTATCAACCTGGAACGCCGAGAAACAGACCTGGCTGCTTCCAGTAGTGCGTTGATAATGCATCTGTATTTGGCAAACCAAAACACAGCGACGGTAACTTCCCGCTTGCCATCGTCTGTGACAGGCTCCCAACTATATATTACAACGCTAGTCGAAGGGTGTACATCCTCCGTTACTCAGATTATGCACCTGAAAGACATGACAACAAATAATAACTAGTTACTACGGCATAAACAGACGAGCTAATTTCTACAAACTACATACGGCACTTACTTACAGAATAACACTGTATTCATTCACGAAACTTATTTCATTCGGCACATTAATGATGGAAAAATCACTACTGTATCCGCCAGGATCGCGGCAGCCTAATGACGGAAAACAACTCTTTCCGATTTACGTCTATAAGGCTCGTGCTGGACACCTTCTCTCTTCCAGATTCACAACTATGATATGACGAACAGGCAACCGGGACAACATAACTCTCCCCGCGTGCATTCTGTCCCGTGCCTCGCTGTAAACAAGCGTCGCGCGGTTGGCTGTCTGTGATCCCTCGTGAGGAATTGGAAGCACTCTTACAGGGGGAGGCCGCCAATTGTGAAATTCAGATTCAATTCATACTGCGCATAATAAAAGCTCATGGCCAGAGGTGCTATGTGGGAAAGCACCAAGATGTACTTCTCAGCCGTTGTCGAGAAAATCGACAGTTAAAAGGAACCGTTGCGGTGAAATACTCACTACGATTGATAGTTTTCTACAGCGTCGTGGCGCAGCGGTAAGCTCTCGGGTTCGGGTTCGTAATTCCGAAGTTCGCCGGATCGAACATCGCGCCATGCAACCATTTTTTTTTAGTATTTGTTTTTTGTAATTCAAATGTGTGTACATACACACAATATATATATAATTCCCAGCAATCAGTTGCAACAATTATGCATATAATAAGTTGTTGAAAGTCGTTTGTCGTGGAAAAACTGGCAACTTCGAACATCATTATGTTTTCCGCAAACAAAGTTGTATTTCATTAATGTTATTAATTGTCTTCATAATGTTAACCAAGTATAGTTAACGGAAGACGTAGAAACGATATTCCGAAACGAATACGTATAGCGTAAATCAAACGTTCGAATTAGAATAGAAACCCCACGTACACAAATTTGCTGTGGCAGGTATGAAATATAAACTCCGTTACTCACTCGTTACACTCGAAGGACAGATGTTGAATGGACCGAAACGAGCCGCCGCATAACATCGTAGTTGCCTGCCAACTTCGAAAGAAGGTAGGTGCGGTCCCTATAGCGCAACTTATAACATCGTCGAAAATCAGTGCGGACGTGAGAGCTTTGTACACCCTGTTAAACAAACGGAAAAATGGAGGCGGTACAATTGGAGAGCGATCCGCCTTCACCAACATGTGTAAGCAATTCATATATGAATTACAAAACACTAATAATAAAAAATGTTGCATGGCGCCAGATTTTTTTTTTTATTTTTCCGCCTCTCCCGACACGCTTCATATACCCTGCGCTGCTTGTGCTGCTAGTTAGTTGGTTAGGCGTTCCATAGATTTTTTTATTTTGTTTATTTTTTTATTTAATTTTTGTTCATTGTATCTGCTCGGGGCGGACGTCGCAAGACACCCGTTTCAGTTCGTCGTTGATCCATTAACTCAGTTTTTTTTTTTTTTTTATTACAGACGGCAGCTAACACACTGACCGAACACGCTAAGCTACCGTGCCGGTTGTTCGATCCGGCCACCTTCGGATTACGAACCCGAGCGTTTACCGCTGCGCCACGACGCTGTAGAAAACTATCAATCGTAGAGAGTATTTCACCGCAACGGTTTCTTTTAACTGTCGATTTTCTCGACAACGGCTGAGAAGTGCATCTTGGTGCTTTGCCACATTACACCTCGGGCCATGAGCTTTTATTATGCGCAGTAGGGATCGAATCTGAATTTCACAATTGGCGGCCTCCCCTTGTTAGTCGTAGTTGTGGTCATGTGACAAGGCTTAAAAGTTTAATACTTTACTAACCAACGGCGTTGGGGTAATTAGTTTGCCTACCTTATTATTATCATTCTTTATTAATTTACTTACCTTATTAACCATCCTATCCCTATCAATTGACATATGGAAAAATACAAACGAAAATAATAACATCCACTAGGGTTCTCCGATTCCCAGCCAGTTAGTTACCTTAGCTGTTCCGCTATCGCCGCTGTCGGCGAAAAGCGTTTACCATGTGGGTACATGAGCGACAATTGTAAAAGTTTCTTTCCTCGATTTTTGGAAAAGTTTGCGTTTGCGGACCCCATACCTGATGATGAAAAATGCTCTATTTACAATTATCTATCGATCGCTCTAATTCTGAGTCCGTTGCTCGTCAAAACCTTTAGGGTTGATTTTCTCAAAATTGCGGGGGTGTTGACCCAAAATATCTTGGAGTATTTCATTTTAGGTTCTACACAAGCAACCTGCCAAATTTGAGCCGAATCGGTTGGCCGTGTCTGAAGCCTTCCCCTTGTTAGCCAGGATCGGCGACTACCTGCCCGCGCCTATCATCCGTCCCATACATGTCCGTTCTGCACACACATAATTGTGGTGCAGTAGATACATTCTACTTTACCACACTCGTCTCTAAAATAACCCGTGTTCAAGACGGTGGAAATACGAGGGTCTCTAGGATTTACCCCGAAATTCTCGAGACACTACAATGCCTTCCAGAATGCTGGAAGTTAGCAAAGTATAATTATTAAATTGTCATTACTTCAACACCCCCATCAATTTAATACTTTCCTTAATTACCAGTAAAATTCACTATCCCCAGCTTTTGACATATTTTACCAAAAGCAACTAGGACTGGACATTTCAGTAAACTGCCATTTGTTCCTCAGAGCTAATGTATTGAACATTTAGATGGCCTCGCCCTGTATAAAGACCAACAGCCGTTCTATCACATTTCGTTGTCTCTGATGAACCCTCACCGTCGATGACAACATACTGTGTACTATTATTCAAGAAGTTTTCGAGCCATTCACATATCTGTGAAGTTATTCGATATGCTCGTAGTTTCTTTAACAATCTGCAATGGGGCACGATGTCAAATTCTTTCCGGAAATCTAGAAATATGGAATCTGCCTTTTGCCCTTCATACATAGTTCTCAGTATGTCACGTGAGGAAAGGGCAAGCTGAGTTTCGCACCTACGATGCTTCCTAAAGCCATGTTGATTCGTCGACGTAAGTTGCTAAGCCTCAAGTAAGTCTATTATAATCGAACTGAGAATGTGTTCAGGGAGTCTGCAGCAATCAGAAGTTTTGGATATTGGTCTCTAATTTTACGGGTCCGTTTCTTTACCTCTCTATATACTGGAGTCATCTGCGCTTTTTTTCCAGTCGCTTGAAACTTTACGCTGGGCGAGGGATTTACGACAAATGCAGGTAAGGGACCAATGACGTATAACACTCCCTGTAAAATCCAAAACCTATAACAATATTAATATACAGAAAAAACTCTGCGATCTTATGCACCATCCTAATAGCTTGCGATCTCAGAATTTGCGGCGTGAGGCACCGTCACACGTCGCGAGGGCCAGGGAAGACCACCCTCCCTTGGAAAAAGCACTTGCATTAACGTGCCTGTATACTAGACTTGCAGTCATTACGACACTCGCTTTCTAAGTGGCGCACACATTCCGCCAGTATCAGGGTTATCGCCTGCTAGTTAGACAGCAAGCTATACACGCCAGCTCCTATCTACACTCCTGGAAATAGAAATAAGAACACCGTGAATTCATTGTCCCAGGAAGAGGAAACTTTATTGACACATTCCTGGGGTCAGATACATCACATGATCACACTGACAGAACCACAGGCACATAGACACAGGCAACAGAGCATGCACAATGTCGGCACTAGTACAGTGTATATCCACCTCTCGCAGCAATGCAGGCTGCTATTCTCCCATGGAGACGATCGTAGAGATGCTGGATGTAGTCCTGTGGAACGGCTTGCCATGCCATTTCCACCTGGCGCCTCAGTTGGACCAGCGTTCGTGCTGGACGTGCAGCCAAGTGAGACGACGCTTCATCCAGTCCCAAACATGCTCAATGGGGGACAGATCCGGAGATCTTGCTGGCCAGGGTAGTTGACTTACACATTCTAGAGCACGTTGAATGGCACGGGATACATGCGGACGTGCAATGTCCTGTTGGAACAGCAAGTTTCCTCGCCGGTCTAGGATTGGTAGAATGATGGGTTCGATGACGGTTTGGATGTACCTTGCAATATTCAGTGTCCCCTCGACGATCAGAGGGTGTACGGCCAGTGTATGAGATCGCTCCCCACACCATGATGCCGGGTGTTGGCCCTGTGTGCCTCGGTCGTATGCAGTCCTGATTGTGGCGCTCACCTGCACGGCGCCAAACACGCATACGACCATCATTGGCACCAAGGCAGAAGCGACTCTCATCGCTGAAGACGACACGTCTCCATTCGTCCCTCCATTCACGCCTGTCGCGACACCACTGGAGGCGGGCTGCACAATATTGGGGCGTGAGCGGAAGACGGCCTAACGGTGTGCGGGACCGTAGCCCAGCTTCATGGAGACGGTTGCGAATGGTCCTCGCTCGCCGATACCCCAGGAGCAACAGTGTCCCTAATTTGCTGGGAAGTGGCGGTGCGGTCCCCTACGGCACTGCGTAGGATCCTACGGTCCTCGCGTGCATCCGTGCGTCGCTGCGGTCCGGTCCCAGGTCGACGGGCACGTGCACCTTCCGCCGACCACTGGCGACAACATCGATGTACTGTGGAGACCTCACGCCCCACGTGTTGAGCAATTCGGCGGTACGTCCACCCGGCCTCCCGCATGCCCACTATACGCCCTCGCTCAAAGTCCGTCAACTGCACATACGGTTCACGTCCACGCTGTCGCGGCATGCTACCAGTGTTAAAGACTGCGATGGAGCTCCGTATGCCACGGAAAACTGGCTGACACTGACGGCGGCGGTGCACAAATGCTGCGCAGCTAGCGCCATTCGACGGCCAACACCGCGGTTCCTGGTGTGTCCGCTGTGCCGTGCGTGTGATCATTGCTTGTACAGCCCTCTCGCAGTGTCCGGAGCAAGTATGGTGGGTCTGACACACCGGTGTCAATGTGTTCTTTTTTTCATTCCAGGAGTGTCGTTTAGGCGACAAGACTTCATAAACACTGACTGCGTGGAAAACTACCATATCATGCAAGACGTTTAAATCTATTACTTAGTTGCTACTTATTCTATTCGCAACATTTTTTGCAGACAATATCTACATTTGTACCTACAATATATCATTCTACAACTCATCTCAGTATTTGACATGTCTCCTGAACCATGAGTGAAAAACGTTCAGATTATGCATGACGTGTTAATTTATCACTTATTAGAAACCAACTCTAGTCGCAAACATCATTCATATATGCCGCTCAACGTACCTACAAAAATATATATAATTTTATAACAAATAGTTCAAAAGATATGACGTCATAAACACTGAGATGCGCGAGAATCTGTCAGATGATCTGTGACGTTTTAATTTATTACTTCTTTACTGCCAACTGTGTTCACAACGCATTTCGCAGATAGTGGCCACGTATACTCCTGGATCTACCTGGAAAATTATCTCATTGTACAACACATATTTCAGGATATACGACGTCATAAACATTTAGCTATATGAAAACACAACAGCAGGGTGAAAATTCGCTAGGCATACAGGTGAAATATGTATACAAATATGATCGAAATTTTTCTGAAATTAGGTGACGTGTACGAGCAAACTAGCGGTAAAATGCTCATCCTAATCCTTGGAACGACTTCAGTCATATTTGGCACACATATTTGTCCCTGTCTAGAATGAAGAGCTAAAAACCACCAGCTTCCTGCTGGGGTGAGCGTGATTGCGTGGAGAGAGACGAGGGGAGGAGGAGGAGGACATGGACAGCAGAAGAGAGGAAATGGACAGAGAGAGGGGAGAGGACGAGATGGCAAGAGAGAGGGGAGATGTGGAGGCCGTGGATAAAGGAGGGACGGGAGAGAAGAGTGGATAAAGAGAGAGAGAGGATGGCTAGAGAAAGGGGGGGAAGGAGGTGGACAGAGTGAAGCGGGAGGAAGAGATGGAATAACAGAAGACTAGAAGAAATAAATACCTGCTCAATGCCTGGTTTCTCTTCTAGTTAGAGTACTTAATTTTTTGCTCATTCAGGCTTCGAAAATTAATAGACAGTGAAGTTACATCAGGCAGTGACAAGCGGCAGCACATCGAGTCGAACTAAGCTCGTGTGACAGACAGGGGTGCCGCGAGGCATTCCACGCTGATACGACTCTATCGTACTGAATGGAGGGTGGTGATCCGCCACACAGAATACCAAAATATCACAAGAGTAGCGACTATGTTAAGGTATGGTCGCAGAGACCGACACTAGCGCTCCAAATGGCCTGGCGGTGAACTTTGAATTCGGGGAAATATGACGTGATAATCTGTATTCTTGCTCTGCAAAATGCGAGTACTATATGATAATATTTTTCATTTATATGAGTGGGTCTGGTGCCAAAGTGCATTTATTTTAAAACCCAATAATGCAATTTCTACCGTTTGGCTGTAATCGAGTTGAAATTATGTTCCCGATTAAGACATCTCTACCGCGAGACCGCTACGGTGGCAGGTTCGAATCCTGCCTCGGGCATGGATGTGTGTGATGGCCTTAGGTTGGTTAGGTTTAAGTAGTTTTAGGAGACTGGTCACCTCAGATGTTAAGTCCCATAGTGCTCACAGCCATTTAAACCACTTGATGACCTCTCTGTGTGTATTGCAGTCTTTGAATTGTATTGCAAATACGTTGCTCGTATTCTGTTTAATTTTTGCTGACATCCGTATTATAGGGTGAACTAAATGCTTCTGTATTTGTTTTTGTTGCATACTAAAGGACGCTGGTTTTGTCGCGCGGTGTTCTGCAGACTCACGTATTTTTGTTACAGCTTAAGAACCTCGATTTAAATCCATTGTTAGTGTACTCTTCGTATCCTTTGTTATTTTTGTTCCCATTCGTTTTTCGTACTCCACCAAAATTTTCGTTGACTTCTGCTAAAATGCACTATCTGCACTGCCTGTTAATAACGTGTGAAAACATTTGCTAGTTACTGAGACTACGAAACAGACATCTACACCTACATCGACACTCTTCGAGCCATTGTGAAACGCATGGCATCCAGTGACGAGAAGCAACAGCACTCAATGCAGAATTAGATACAAGTTCCGCAACAGATGTAATAATGTGGAATAGCAATACTGTCGACACCCGCTAAGATGGAGTTCTTCATTAAAAGCGTGAAAGTACAGGGCACGTATGTAAACAGATATAAAGTGTTGTGTTGGCAGAAGAGCCAACACCGTGTTACAAGAGGAGGGCGAAATGCACGCGTTGTAGCTCACGCAGGCTGGCGTGAGGAGGAAAGAACTATACTGACGTCAGATCTGGAATATGACAAGGAATTAGAATTCAGAAAGCGGACGTAATTATTTTGATACTTAACTTTAATCCATTAATGATGAACGTCGCTCTTGACGGTACATGATTCACAATATTATCTGTTCAGAATACATTCATATTAACTGAATATGGCGCCTTGCTAGGTCGTAGCAAATGACGTAGCTGAAGGCTATGCTAAACTGTCGCCTCTGCAAATGAGAGCGTATGTAGACAGTGAACCATCGCTAGCAAAGTCGGCTGTACAACTGGGGCGAGTGCTAGGGAGTCTCTAGACTATACCTGCCGTTTCGCGGCGCTCGGTAAGCAATCACTGATAGTGGCGACACGCGTGTCCGACGTATACTAATGGACCGCGGCCGATTTAAAGGCTACCACCTAGCAAGTGTGGTGTCTGGCGGTGACACCACATAAAGTATAATAAAAGCAGCGTTCTTAACAATTGTCTAAATCGCGTAGTTAACACACAGATTCGTAAGTGGTAACAAAAATCATAAATCTCAGAACATCATGTGAAGAAACCAACTTCTGTTTTATATGAACAACAACCAAATATGGAATCATTTACCCGACCCAGTATTACTGATGTCAACAGAGCTCAATCAGAATATGAGCAACATACTTACAACGTAACTCAAAGAGTGCAAAGCACACAATAAGGAATAAGAAGCACAATGATTTGAAACGAGCATCTGTTAAGTTCCGTTCACTACGGAACGAAAACAAACACAGAACCTAACGATCATCCAATAAGAAAGCGACATGATGCATTAATAAACTTGCAGCACTGCAAGTGGCCTGACAGCGAACCGAAGTCGTGTTACGTGTAGCCCCTACACGGGTTTCACCCCCTGTTGTGGCTGACTCTGCACAGTTCGTAGCCAGTGTTTCTGGTGTCTGTTTAAAGCAACAGTCTGGAACGCTCTGTATCGACGCAAAGAGGATTATATACTGAGCATGGTGGCGCAGTGGTTACCACACTGGACTCTAGTTAGGGAGAACGACGGTTCAAACCCATTCCGCCATCCTGATTTAGGTTTCCCGTGATTTCCCCAAATCGCTTCAGGCAAATGCCGGGATGGTTCCTCTGAAAGGGCATAGCCACCTTTCTTCCCCATCCTTCCCTAATGTGAGGGACCGATGACCTTGCTGTTTGGTGCCCTCCAACAATTCAACCAACCAACAGTGGATTACATGTACCGAAATCCTGGCCAAAATTATTTTTGATAGTTTCAAACCTTTAAAGCACTCCCTTTCACTACTAGGTTAACTGTAGTTGTGAATACCCCTAAACTACTCCACTGCCGTCCACAGAGAGGTGCCTGGGATGACTCGGCATGCATTTGTTAGTTTGTCTGCCTGTCTTTCAGTTTGTACCATGCCACTTACCACAAGTTCTTAACCTTTTGTACTTGAAAATTTCAAAATAGATTCGTGTGATACCCTTAATTTGCTGTAACGATTTTACTGGTGACGTGATGACAGGACTGCTTCTACTAGGGCACCGAATTGCTCGTCACGTGTATGATTGTTCCATATGTAGTTAGTTTGCCATACTTTTCTCGCAATTTTTAAATGCGCCTTCAAACTAATTATAGCTATGTACTGTGTTATATATGTGCGTATTGAGAAGTGTATGTTAGTATGTGTAATCTAGGTTGGTTCTGCTACGTTCACTTGTCTAATGTTACCGATCACAGCAGGTGATTGTCCCAGGCTTGTCGCAAAGTTCTTTTCAATTGCACGTTGGTTTACTTTCTAACTTCTCGCAGTTCACAGCCTGATGCGATAGATGGTGCTGCATGCAGCGCTAGATTGCAAGCAAAATCTATCGACGTAGGGGGGCAACACATCTGTACGCTTCACCGTGACGTAATCCAGCAAATCAGATGCCTTCCTATGAGTATGAAAGAGGGAACCTTGCCAGTTCACGACAGTCAGTTTTAGTCCCTGACGACGATGGTGGAGGGTATCATCGAAAGCGTGGAATTTTCTGAAAATTTGACGAGGCAAGTGAACCGAGAATCTTTCATGTACTTGCTACAATAGTTGATCAAACGTCCATTTTTGCCATTTTGGCCATAATTTCGGTAAATATGCTCCGGTGTGAGGCACAGTTCAGCACGGCATGGGCAACATGCGATGTTGGTGTAATGTGTTGAAAGATAATGTCACGAACATCTCGAAGAAGGGTCATAGCCACCGTCCTTAAGGCGCCAGAAATGTGATAGGTACAGTCCAAATTACCATCTGTGTGGACAAGACGCGATTATCTTATTTACCCAGTGGTACCCCATACCAACAAGTCAGATGATGAGCCCATGAGAAGATGACGAAAGCAGTCTGGCAACGTTCGTCCTCCTCAGAGCTTGCATGCATGGATACGTCCAATGTGATGTTGTACACAGGACTGGGACTCGTCTGCAAAGACGACATAGTGCCACTTTGGTATGTCCAGTCTCCTTGTTGGGAGTTCCACTGTCGGCCGCCTCGGTCTGCTGTCGCGTCGATGTGGGCTTCGACAGCAGTTGTCGCTGGACGTCGCCGCACTGTCCGTGAGGGCGCTCTTCTGGCCACCAGTGAGCTCGCTGTGTTCCCAGACACAGGGGACCTGGTGTGTCTGTGTGGTCCTGCACAGCCAACCAAACAGCACGTCGAGCCTCTCAGGCGCTAGTCACGTAGGGCCATTAACAGCCTACGTGACCCTCGCGAACCGATAGGCACCGTATACACGTGACAGCGCGAGCAGCGTAACGACAAACTGCAGTCTCGGACTTTGGTACGTGCTGGTAGACGTTTCCCCTTCGTACATAAGGTGTCACACAGTCTTCCCACAAACAAACAACACTCAAATGCGATTTCTGAACGACAAACCCGCTGTAAAATCTTAACTTACATAGAGAGCATAGTGGCAGCTGTGGAAAATCCATGTCCACATCTACCCTATACCCTGCAAGCCGTGTAATATGATGTGGCAGATGGTGGAGTCCGTGTTGGATACAGTGGCCGATGCGCAGGGAAAAGTTACTGAGCGAGTTCATTTGTTTCTTTAGGCGGGGCCGACCTTGTCCGGTCACTTCCAGCCGGCTGGCGACACACTGCGATGGCAGAAGCGAGCCACATGCCCTGCGTTCTTCCTCAAACGATTTTACAGATACTATTCCGTAAAAAAAAAAAAAAAAATAATTTTTCCCTACTTATAGCTTTATATGCCAGCTTCGTGTGACGTGCCCATCATTTCGTTAATGGTGACAGTTATTATGGTACTTCGATTTAAGTAAGACACTGCATGAAATATGAAAAAGTTTAAAATAGAAAATAGGGGTTGCTAAGATTTTGCGTTTGCTACACATTACATAATATGTTGCCGCGTATAAAATTCAGCTGAGATAATGAATTTTTCTTTATAGACTTTGGTGGAAGTCTCAGTCACCCATGACGGAAAAATTAACCTGATGTAGCGCACTCATCTGCAACCGTCCGAGCCAGCGAAAAAGCCAGAATGAGATATTCTCAACATTCCTCACATCTCAAACGGTTTGAGATATGGAAACAAGATTTTGGCAAATGACAGTACGCAAAGAGAAGAGTGCTTTGCCGTATGGTTAACATGCAAAACTTAATTATTGACCGCATTATACGATGAAACAATGTAATTATTAAGGGGCATCGATAGCTGGTGAAACGAGACATACTGTGGGATATAGTACAACGTAAGTGAAGACATTACAAGCTCATTTTTGTATCGGCGATGTGCTTTTTCATAAACGTTTCCTCCCTATTTTTCCTCAGTTTCTTACTTAAAAAACTTCATAACCACTGTCCATTTTCAATTTCTCGCGGCGTAATGAACAGTCCATTAAATTTTGGGCACGCAGGCGCGCAAATAAAATTTCCTGCACTGATATTTCGGCCGCGTATCGTCCGGCCATCCTCAGAGTGAGTCATAAGACTGACGACAAGATGCCAAGCGCGGCCTTAGATGCTCCACCGCGGCGGTACTGCGCATGCGAGTCAGAGATGGTCGGCGGCAAAGAAATACGCTTATACATGCACCGCCTGTGGCGAAGGCGTACAGACATTCGATTCGCTTATCGATGTATGATCGGCGGCGGTGACACCGTGACGACTTCTCTGCAGTTCAATTACCCCAAGAGCCGGATTCCATGCTTTGTCCAAATTAAAACAATTATCTCTGTTAATTAAATTATTAGCTGCTCTAATCTCTATACCTTGAAGACAGATTCCCAAAAGGAAGACGTGGATGTTAAAATATTCACATCACTGTAATTCATGGAATGACCTGTACCAAGACAATGTTCGGCCACAGCTGACTTGTCTGGCTGTAATAAGCGTTTGTATCTTCGATGCTCTACACATCTCTCATGAACGGTGCCTGTTTGATCTCTGTACGATTTCTCAAAATTTCCGCTATAAATCTGATACACACCCGCTTTACGAAGCTGTAAATCGTCCTTCACAGAGTATAGCTGCAGCAGTCTTCGTTGGGGGGGATGGTGGGGGGGGGGGGGGGGGGGGGGTGAAAGACCACCACAACACATAATTTCTCAGGAATACACCCACATCGGCAAAAAAGTACTAGATTTGAAAGAATTAATATCTTCTTCCTAGGTTTTACATTGAATGCTCTACAAATTTGTTGCGGGGAAAATCCATTCGATTTAAAAATGCTCTTAAGGTATGTAAGCTCTTGTTGCAAATTGTCTTTATCGGAAATAGAGTGTGCCCTATGCACTAAGGTCTTAAGAACACCTACGGTCTGTGAAGGGTGATGGCAGCTACTGGCATGAACATATAGATTTGTATACGTTGGTTTCCGGTATACGGCGTGTCCTAATGTGCCATCAACTTTACGGCGAGCGACAACATCCAAAGATGGGAGGTAAACGTCTTTTTATATTTCCATAGTAAATTTGATACTAGAATGGATGGAATCCTAATGCTCAAGAAATCGATGTAATTCATTCATCCCGTGCGGCGATACCACAAATGTGTCGTCCACGTACCTCCAGAAGACCGTTGGTTTAAAACTTGCTGAGTCCAGTGCCTTGTCCTCGAAGTCTTCCATGAATAAATTAGCTACCAGAGGGTAGAGGGGGCGTCCCATGACAACACCATCGATCTTGTATGAATGCATGGTTTCTCGGCGATATGAATTAATAAAATGTTCTCAGGCTTCCAGCGGTTAAAATCGCACGAGCTTCCGACCGAGCTCTCCCCGGTCATTGTCAAGTGGTAAGACTGACTACTGTGTCGCCGTGGCTGCGTCGTTATGCAGCCGCACTGCTAGCTGTGACGTCACTGGTGCTCTCTTCCTCGACAAACAGGGTGTTGCAAAAAGGTACGGCAAACTTTCAGGAAACATTCCTCACACAAATAAAGAAAAGATGTTATGTGGACATGTGTCCGGAAACGCTTAACTCCATGTTAGAGCTCATTTTATTACTTCTCTTCAAATCACATTAATCATGGAATGGAAACACACATCAACAGAACGTACCAGCGTGACTTCAAACACTTTGTTACAGGAAATGTTCAAAATGTCCTCCGTTAGCGAGGATACATGCATCCACCCTCCGTCGCATGGAATCCCTGATGCGCTGATGCAGCCCTGGAGGATGGTGTATTGTATCACATCCGTCCACAATACGAGCACGAAGAGTCTCTACATTTGGTACCGGGGTTGCGTAGACAAGAGCTTTGAAATGCCCCCATAAATGAAAGTCAAGAGGGTTGAGGTCAGTAGAGAGTGGAGGTCATGGAATTGGTCCGCCTCTACCTGTCCATCGGTCACCGAATCTGTTGTTGAGAAGCATACGAACCTTTCGACTGAAATGTATAGGAGCAATATAGTGCATGAACCACATGTTGTGTCGTACTTGTAAAAGCACATGTTCTAGCAGCACAGGTAGGGTATCCCGCATGAAATCATAATTACGTGCTCCATTGAGCGTTGGTGGAAGAACATGGGGCCCAATCAAGACATCACCGACAAATAATGCCTCCCAAACGTTCACAGAAAATCTGTGGTGATGACGTGACTGCACAAATGCGTGCGGATTCTCGTCAGCCCACACATGTTGATTCTGAAAATTTACAATTTGATCACGTTGGAATGAAGCCTCATCCGTAAAGAGAACATCTGCACTAAAATGAGGATTGACACATTATTGGATGAACCATTCGCAGAAGTGTACCCGTAGAGGCCAATCAGCTGCTGATAGTGCCTGCACACGCTGTATATGGTACGGAATCAACTGGTTCTCCCGCAGCACTCTCAATAGAGTGACGTGGTCAACGTTACCTTGTACAGCAGCAACTTCTCTGACGCTGACATTAGGGTTATTGTCAACAGCACGAAGCATTGTCTCGTCCATTGCAGGTGTCCTCGTCGTTCTCGGTCTTCACCAGTCGCGAGTCATAGACTGGAATGTTCCGTGCTCCCTAAGACGCCGATCAATTGCTTCGATAGTCATCCTGTCGGGACACCTTCGTTCTGGAAATCTGTCTCGATACAAACATACCTCGCCACGGTTATTACCCCGTGCTAATCCATACATCAAATGGGCATCTGCCAACTCCGCATTTGTAAACATTGCACTGACTGCAAAACCACGTTCGTGATGAACACTAACCTGTTGATGCTACGTACTGATGTGCTTGATGCTAGTACTGTAGAGCAATGAGTCGCAGGTCAACACAAACATCGAAGCCAACATTACCTTCCTTCTATTTTGCCAACTGGAGGTGAACAGAGGAAGTACAGTACATACTGACGAAAGTAAAATGAGCTCTAACATGGAAATTGAGCGTTTCCGGACACATGTCCACATAACATCTTTTCTTTATTTGTGTGTGAGGAATATTTCCTGAAATTTTGCCGTCTCTTTTTGTAACACCCTCTATATAGTCATGTTTTCATTCCGCGTCCGTCGCGCCCGTTTTAACATCGCGATAGTCGGGTTCCGTCCTTGTTGATGGTGTTTTCAGCGGTTTTTATTTCAATAGCTTCTTTTATGACGTTATCGCAAAATCCCTCCTTCATATCGACATGTTTCGTCGAATAGAATTCGATGTCCACTTTCTAAGGCGTGTTCTTCCACGGCTGAATTTTCTGGATAGCGTAGGTGTAAGCACCTCTCGTGTTCCTTCCCGACGTTGCTCTACCATGCGTACTGTTTGGCTGACGTAGTAACAGCCACACTGACATGGTATCTTGTACACTCGAAGCGTTCTAAGCTCTAGATCGTCTTCACAGGCCTCATGAGCTGACGAACTTTTGCTGGGTACCTGAACACCGATGAAATGTTATATCCCTACAGTAGCCTGCTAATCTTTCCCGACACTGTACCACAGAAAGGCTATAACACAAGTTTCTTGTTTTCTTCTTCGGTGGCGTTCTCTTCTCTCTTAGTTTGTTTTTTGCGTGTCGCGCCAGATACAGCCTGTGATACCTGTCCGTGGCTGTAACCGTTTTCCCGGAAGACGTTTCGGAGGTGGCTCAGTTCTAGTGGCAGACTTGCTGCGTCTGGAACGACTTTAGCACAATGAACGAGGGTATTCAGAAGGCCACTTTTTGTACCGGATGGTGGTGGCTGAGTTACCGATCTGTGTGTGTAGGTTTCCTGCGGGCACTGTGGCTGAGGTGCCCGTTGGTTTTCCGTCGAACGAGTACGTCAAGCAAGGGCAGTGCATCATCTGTCTCGACTTCCATCGTAAATCTGATGTGGCCGAGGAGAGCTCGGTCGAAAGTTCGTTGGATTATAACCACCTGACGCGGCTGGAAGCCCGAGAAAATCTTATTAATTCATATCGTTACGAAACCACGCATTCATACATGGCGTATCTCTACCGGGGGGGGGGGGGGGGGGGGGGGGGGGGGAACGTGGCGCCTAGGGAACCTGCTTGGGAAGAAGGCTAACCTGTTAAGCTCTCTAGCCTTCCTGCTACGCTGTCGAGATGAGAACGCGATTCCCGATTTACCTCGGCAGCCAGGTGAATCTACCGTTCAGCCAGCTCTGCCCTGTTGCGGCAAACGATATACTTCACTAGGATGCAGCTGGATTTAAAAGGTCGCGAACTGCTGGCTATACATCTGCAGTTGACAGAGGTAATCTCACAATTAGATTTTGAGTGGGTCGACGCTGCCACCACAGCAAAAGAAGGCCACAGAGAAACAGAAAGGGTAGTTCGCGCGGATATCTTAACAACAACACGGTGCAGAACGGAAATCAACAGAAGGAACTGTCATCAATATGACGGAGAAAGAGGTCGATGCGGGTGCCATTTCGGCACTTAAGAAAGGTCTTAACTTCGCACCAGCGCCTCAGAGCATCCCTGTCTATGACGATATAAGTGGGGTTGAACAAGCAATCCGTAAGATGCCTAGTGAGAATGCTGACGAAATTCATCGCGAAACGTGTCGCATCATTTCAAAATCTAAACCACCGAGGTCTAACTTGACTAGGGCTAAACGCAATAGTCTTCACGCACTCCGCAACGACGCACTCATCGTGGTTCTGCCAGTCGACAAGGGCAATGCATCCGTCATTCTAAATAAAGCTGACTACGATGCCAAAATTCAGTTAATGCTTGAAGAGGATATATAGCGTTAACTGCCACGGGACCCGACGTCAAGAATAATGAGGAAGACATCAGAGCTTCTAAAACAGTCAATGCTGGAAGAGGGAGTTATTGAGACTCTCCTCCCTCAGGCGCCGAGACCACCTACGCTTTATGGACTACCAGAAATCCACAACCGGATTCTCCTCTTCGTCCCATTGTGAACACCATTGAGTCACCCACTTATAGACTGTCAGAACACCTGACCAGCCTCCTTGCACCGCATGTGGGTCGTTGTGTGCATCACATCAAGATCACCGTCGACTTTCTCAACAGAATTGAACAACTGTGCCTTAGTCAAGGAGATATGATGGTTAGTTTTGGTGTGGTCTCCCTGTTTACACGTGTTCCGGTCAAAGACTGTATAGATCTCCTCTCCCAATTATCTGATAGCACAATTGTGGGACTGTTTAAGCACACAGTGACATAGTCGTACTTCCTACATGGCGGCCAGTATTTCGACCAGTTTGACGGCGTGGCTATGGGAAGCCCTCTGGCTCTATCCATAGCCAAACTTTTTATGGCAAAATTTGAAGACTTCGCCTTGGACACGGCTCCAGCTAAACCAAGTTGCCTTTAGCGTTACGTCGATGACACTTTCATCATGTAGCCCCATGGTCGTGAATTTTTGGAACACCTGAACAGCATTCATGGCCACATCAAGTGTAAGATGGAAGTCGAGACAGAGGGTACATTGCCCTTGCTTCACGTCCTCATTCGACGGAAAACCAAGGGGCACCTCAGCCACAGTGTCTACAGAAAACCGACACACACACACACACACACACACACACACACATACACACACGGATCAGTATTTGCACGCTCTCAGCCACCACCATCCGGCACAAAAACGTGGCGTTCTGAATACCCTCGTCCATCGTGCTAAAGTCGTCCCAGGCGCAGCAAGTCTGCCTCTAGAACTGAGCCACCTCCGAAACGTCTTCCGGGAAAACGGGTACAGCCACGGACAGGTGTCCAGGCTATATCTGGCGTGACACGCAAGAAACACACCAACAGAGAAGAGAACACCACCGAAGAAGAAAGCAAGAAACTTGTGTTTTAGCCTTTCTGTGGTACAGTGTCGGGAAAGATTAGCCGACTCCTGACGAGATATAACATTTCATCGGTGTTCAGGCCCCCAGCAAAAATTCGTCATCTCATAAGGCCTGTGAAGGACTACCCAGGGCTAAGAACGCCTGGAGTGTACAAGATACCATGTCAGTGTGGCTGTTACTACGTCGGCCAAACAGTACGCATGGTAGAGCAACGTCGGAAAGGAACAAGAGAGGTGCTTACACCTACGCTATCCAGAAAATTCAGCCGTGGAAGAACACGCCTTAGAAAATGGACACCGAATTCTATTCGACGAAACATCTGTCGTTATGAAAGCGGAGGGATTTTGCGATAGCGTCATAAAAGAAGCTATTGAAATAAAAACCGCTGAAAACACCATCAACAAGGACGGATGTTTGCAGCTCAGCACAGCCTGGGACCCGGCTATCGCGATGTTAAAACGGGCGCGATGGACGCGGTATGAAAACATGATCATATATGGCGTGGAAGAGAGCACCAGTGACGTCACATCCAGCAGTGCGGCTGTATAACGACGCGGCCACGGCGACACAGCAGTCAGTCTTACCACTTGAGAATGACCGGGGAGAGCTCAGTCGAAAGCCCGTGGGATTTTAACCACCCGACGCGGCTGGAAACCAGCAAATTTTTATTAACTATCCAATCTTCTCATAAAATTCACCATTAAACTGGAAATAAGATGATAAAAGCACATGTTCAAATAAGGCCGTAATGTTCTTATCAAGATGTTGGCTGATAAGAGAAAGAGTCCTTTAAAGGTACCGGTGCATAATGACAGCAACGTCAGTCTAAATAATAATGATGTGCTAGTTAGTTTTGACGTGTTAAGTCTCTGAATAAAATCCATAGAATTACGAATGTGGTGACTCCATTTTCCTACCAATTGTTTTAATTAGGAAGCCAAGTGTTTGGCAGAAAAATACGTCGGTGAACCAATAGCGCTCGTTATAGGTCTCATAGACCTCTACACTCTCATACTTAGACATTTTGTGAACTTTAGGAAGACCATAATATCTCGGTGGTACTTCTTTTGACTTCCTTTGGTAGTGATGAAGCGTTCAGCAAGGCAGCAGTCCATACTGTCACCTTGATAGTAGGATCTTTGTTAATCTTCCGGTATGCACCAGAACTAAGTAGACCACATAGCTTTTCCTTGTAGACTTTCTGAGGCAAAAGGACCGGAGCATTACCCGCACGCGCTGCAGTCGGAAAACTATAAGCGCGACGCCATAGATAGTACAAGGGTACTAATATCGATACGCGCTGCTGCTGCGACTCACGGAGAGAGAGGATAACAGCATAACCGCGAGAGACTAATCACAGAATATCAACCAAAACCAAGATTTAATGGGAAGCATAACACGAGCCAGACACGGCTCAACCACCCGACCTCAAACAAAGACGATGCCGGAAGGGGGGGGGGGGGGGGGGGTGGCTACTTAACCATCAGACTTACTAACTGGATTTAACCTGGCTAAGGTGAACCCAGTACTTGTTACCGGAATGGTTATCCTTAACCAGCAGATTCACCGGGCCTAAAATGCGCAAATTGGTGCTAGGCCCCAGAAAATGAGGAGTAAATTTACTCATATTTCCGACACGCACCTGCCTACTGGGGAAACTACGGACATAGACCTGATCTCCTGGCCTCCCTCTAAAGGTTCGCCGATTACGATTGTAACGCTCACCTTGATTATTATGGACCCTGAGTATATTACGTCTGGGACGGTTCCAGTTTTCATTGATGACTTGAGGAACTAGATCTTGAATTCCCCACAAGTTCGAAAAAGGGGAATTAACAGGATAGGAAAGGATCAAAGAGGCGGGAGTAGCTCCCAAGGCTTCATGATTGGCGGTATTAAAAGCAAAACTAAGCCAAGGAAGACTAGAGTCCCACTTACTAGGCGTTTTCTGAAATCAAAGCGGATTTACGATTTCGGTTAACCCTCTCCGTAAAGCATGCCTGCGGATAATACGACGCAGTCGTGATATGCTTGACACCGTTCTGAAAATAGGACGCCTTGAAAGGAGCCGAAAGGAAGGCCGGCGCATTATCTCTAACAATTTTCTTAGGGGGGGCCAAACACAATGAAAACTTTAGTTAAATGAGAAATAGTGGTGGTAGCATTGACGTTACGGCTCGGAAGGAGCCAAGTGAATCCGAAGAACGCATCAATAATAACTAACACGTATCGATGACCTTTCTTAGTACGAAGAAAGGGTCGTAGATAATCGATATAGAGCTTGTGCGTAGGACAGGACTCGCGCTCAGAGCTCAGCAAACCCTGTTTAAGAGCATTCTTGGGTTTGACTACATTATACAGCCGATATTGCTATACCATCTCTCTGACATTTCGCTCCATGGAGGGCCAAGAGGCTTTGACTTTTTTCAGAGTCTTAGGAACTTATAAGTGGCTACCCACCAACGAATCATGAAAGTGCCGAAAAACCGGGCGCACCAGAGCTACTGGCAAACTTCTTTAACTGCTTCGCATGCCCGACCCTTTTACGCAGAATGCAACTGTTAATAATATACTCATGCGACAGTTCCCCAGCCAAATAGGGTCCTGATCCCGACGCTGAGCGACATCAAACTAAAGAGGAATTTCTCCCAATCCTGCCTCCATCTGTCTCCCGGGTTCCCTCACTAGGTGTAGATTCGGCGAACTACCGGCTGAGGACATCCGCAAGGATATTTTCAGTGTCTCTCACGTGTTTAACTTCAAATTAAATGCGTACCTCTCATCTGGCACTACGGCCAGTTTTACGCGGCCTAGCCAGCACCCAGCTCAAAGCCTGATTGTCGGCTTCTAACTGAAATTCCCGATGCTCAAGGCAGAAGTGGTACTTCTCCAATGCAAACAAAACGGCCAACGCCTCGCACTCGTAGATGGAGTACTTAAGTTCGGCGCCAGTGAACCGACGAGACGCGTAAGCTAATGGCTGCGTCTGACCTTCGAACAGCTCAAATACCAGCATTAGATGTGTCATTTTGGACAATAAGCCTTTTATTAAAGTATGGTACTCCTAGAAATGGAGGATTGGCTACAGCTGCCTTAATTACTCAAACGCGGGCTCCTGGACAGGTCCTTATTCAAAACGCACTCTCTTCCGGCACTGTTCGTTTGAGGTCGCGGCCAACTAAGCAAAATTAGGGACAAAACGATAAAATAGTTCAACATGCCTATGAACCTAGCAAATTCCGCGTTTATCAGTAGGCGGAGGCAACGCCCGTATGGTCTTAGTTCGCTCTTGTTCGATGCGAATACTCTGACCTGACACTAGGTGACCTAAGAAGAACACCTGCTGCGTTTCTAATGTCATCTTACTGGGTTTAACAGTCAGCCCGGCTCCCTGAAGCCTCGAAAGAACTTTCTGGATATGATCCAAATGGTCCTGAAACGAACGGCTATAGATGACTAAATCGTCCAAATAATTATAGGCAAACACTAATTTCAAGTCCCTAAGGATATTATCCAGCAAACGAGTTGCCAAACCAAAAGGAACTCTGTCAAACAGATTCCAATCAGTACAAAATGCGGTAACATGTTTACATTCTTCAGCTAATGGAATCTGATAACAGGCTTGGTTCAAACCAAGAACAGTAAACCAATTAGTACCAGCAAACCAGGTAAAAGTTATGTAGATCAGAGGCAGAGGCACATTCGAAGACAACCTTAGTGTTCAAGCACCCGGTAGTTAACCACAGGTCTGAAATAGTGCTCCTGATCCTTGGGAACATGGCATATGGGGGAAGCATAAGTAGATGTAGAAGGCGTAATAACTCCTTGTTGGAGCATTTGTGATATTCTCGCCTTCAGTATCTTCACCTTAGGAGGTGAGAGGCGACGTGGGGGCTGCCTGACAGGACTATCGTCGGATAGAAGGATATGGTAATTAAGAACATTAGTGACACTCAAGTTATCACTAAGAAGCTCAGGAAAACTCTGTAACAAATCCCGTAATTGAGAAGCGTGATGTGGCGAGAGATGGGTAAGATCAAACTCATTAGCCACATCCTGAACGGCCAATGCATCTGCATTTCGATGCACAATACGTTTAGCGCACTTATAAAACGAAACATAAGGTGGCTTGCGGAGTATGGATGTAGATGTAGAAACTTCCCCACAGGACCTAACTTAAAGAAAAAGGTGTGCCCAGAATAATCCAAGAATAACCCAGTATTTACTGAAATCACATCCCAAAATTAGATCGACCGGCAGCTCCTTGACCGAGGCTAATGACAATGGCCAGGAAAAATCCCCCATCGATATACTCCCTCGGACCCAATCATGCAGAGGCAACACCTGGTCATTGGCCACCCGACATCTCTGCACCGGAGAAAGCACCGACCGAAGTTTCGTAAAATGACCAACTTCCAAAAACCACTCGAAGCATAATAATGAAAATGAGCTACCAGAATCGGAAAGAGCACAGATCGGTTCGCCACCTACTCGAGAACAAACGTAAGGCGAGGGCGGTGAAGAGGGAGCGACAACACAGGTACGCCAGCGTCTAAAGGCTCGATCACGAGATAGCTGCCCAGTCCAGCGTCATTTATTGGCTCTGAGAGCGCGAGGCTGAATCCGAGAGAGCTCCAAGTGAGCCGTGCTGCCGCACCTGAAACAACACCGGGGTTCCAGTTTTACTGCTTCAGCGGATGCAGACACTTCGGAATTTCCCTTGCCAGCGCCGGTGGCCTGCCCCTTAACTTCGTGACATACATCGTATCCAAGCGGCAACGCCCATATCGCTACAACCGCGGCACGGAGTTCTTCCCAAGCTGAAGGCTGATTACGGAAAACATAGTGCTACTTATCCGCAACGCGCATTCCCCTAAGAACAATAGACACCGGCTGTTGTTCAGGCAAATCGATTAACAAACCCCAGGACGCCGTCTGAACTCTGTCCACATACTGATGTAACTGCTCTTTATCCCGCTGCAACTCCCAAATGTAACGACATTCAAGCGGTTTTCGAACTCCTGTGGTCAATCTCTGCCTAATGACGAGCTCCCTGAACTGCTGTGAGGAGAACACTTCAGCCATGGCTCGGAAGAGGAGGTTCTGCAACTCACTTCTAGCTAACAGGTACGGCAGTGACAAAATTACTTGGTGTGGAACCACGAAAGGGAGAAGCATAAAGTTCAAGACGAACCGACAACCGTAATAATTTTTCGACCTGTTCAAGCCGCTCCACGACTAATTCAGTAATATCACGAGAGGATTAGGCAACTTGGCAAACATTGCGTCTAACTTCACCAAGGACGTAACAGTACCATCCCGGGTAGGCTCTCGCCCTCTCCCGAACACAGCAAGTCCCGCTACTCAATCCTCCTCTCACCAACTCTAAACACGTAAGATTAAACTGCAATGCACTAACCAAAGAGCCCAATTCGGCGGCTAATTTTTAATGGTGATCTTTCAAAGCTAACATGCCCAAATCCGCTTTCCGATTTGTTAAATACATTAACTGGGCCTACACCGTATCCAATAGACTGGCACTAGGTTGAGTGCCTTCCAAAACGCAAATAGTGTCCACAAGGCCCCTAACAGCCTTCAACAAAAATTCAGTGGCCGCTCCTGTCTCACCCAACACCGCCGGCGTGACGTCAACCGGCTGAAAAACGGCAGCACCTAAACGGGCCACTAAATCCGGATCACTGCCCTCAGTAGCTTGGCGCCTTATTTCCAACTCGTAAACAAGATGTTTCTGAGCAGGCCGATCCCCGGACTCTGACTGACCGCCATTACAATACACCTGAAACAATCAACACCCAAAACAATGTGGTGTCACAGAACAGAAATAAAATTGAAACTAACAGTAACTGGAATGGCAAGAACACAAACGTAACCACGCTCTGCTACCAGTGAAATCCCTGGGCTAGCAGGACGGAGCGGATGCGGTTATATTTGTGGAAAGAGGTCAAAATATGTTACTGTCAGTTGCACACCAACATACAAAATTTATTTCTTAAAACACACAATCAGACAAGCAAGAATCAAAACTCTCAAGGTTTTAACGAAAGACCTCCTTTGATTTAATTTAGATCGGCTGAAGGCCACATCGAAAATCCAAGGCACAAGGCCTAAGCAAGGTACAGGAGTTCTTCTGGCGGTTTCACTTCTTCAGAATTTTTTTTATCTTCAATATAAATAGGCTGAAAGCCTTAGCTTTAATTTTATCCCATATAACGCGGCTGAAGGCCTCACGTTAATCAAGAATAGTGTCGCGGCATAAGGCCGAGACAAAGATTTTCAAAGTTTAATTTAAATTGGCTGAAAACTAGGTTGAAGGCCGCATATCAACAAAACAATTTTACGGATTTTGCCTGGGAAGAAGAGCTTTCAATTTGAAAAGGCTGAAGGCCTGATCTCAAAATACTTCGTGTAAAACTCTGCTGCAGGCCTCATATTAAAAAATAACAATCTTATGACTTAAGGGCAAGACAAGGATTTTGAATTTTTAATTTAATAGAGATTAAAACACACATCATGGAGAAAACAATTTTACGACTTAAGGCCTAAAGGAAGAGATTCTGAATTTCAACTAAAATAGGATAAAGTCTTTACCCTAAAATGCTTCACATAACTCTCGGCTGAAGGCCACATACGAAACCCAAATAATCTCACGTCTTAAAATTAAAAATTGGAAATTTCTTTGTCTGGGCTTTAACTGAAAAACTCGGCTGAAGGCCACATAAAAACTACAAAATATTTCTTCCGGCTTAAATCCTAGACAAAATTTTCAACTTTTGATTTTAAAAGGCTGAAAACTCGGCTGAAGGCCACATACCAGTCAAGAAACTTTTTTTACGCCTTAAGGCCTAAGAAGAAAAGCCTTGATATTTCAATAAGAAAAAACTCCGCTGAAGGCCACACACAGTACTTAAGACTAAAAAGGAAATCACTCTGTAAAACACAAGGAGCGGCGCTCAGAAGGTTCCAACCTGGGGAAGTAACTAACGCACTTTTAGGTGAAACAGGCAGCCAGACCGACAACTTCTTAATCAAAAGGCAACCCAACAAAAAGCCAGCCGAGGAACCAACCAACAACATCAGTTCTACTGCACCTGAACAGCAAAACGACAACAAGATGTCAATCGCACAACGTTCCGGATACTGGTGGCCAATCAAGCCAAATGAGAATAAACGCCCAAAACTACCAACACCTCAGCTGTCACACTACACGCTGTGCTGTACAATACCAACACGATGTGGAAAATACACTGCCAGAAACTACGTCAACAACCACTTTAGGTCACTGGAACGTCAACGGCCACAACACAGGAGATACCTCTGGTACACTTAATTTAAGTCATTCCTTCATTAATGAAGTTTAACACCACACAGGAAGACGGCTGCAATTCTAGTCGACTTCAATGCACACACGTTGTTGCTCGCGTGGATCTCTCAGAAAGTGACAACCAGGATCAAACCAAGAGATGTGATAGCAGTTGAGGCTTGATAGTAGGTTAAGTGAGCACTCAACTTTAGTGTCCAGTTTCGGTGGCTGACTAACTTCGTAACCCTCGCAAGAAGCGCCTCACAACTCCAACCGCACGTGCACGCCGCCAGCGGCTCCGGTCTGACCACGCGCCACAGAGACTTCCTCGTTGCTCTGACCCAACGGACCAACTGTCACACACAGCACACCCGGAAAACATATCCGCCACACCAGACATAGTACAGCAGTACTAGTATCGATACACACTGCTACTGCGGCTCACGGAGAGAAGACAGCAACGTTATTGCGGTAACCACTGGGCTACAACAAATGATTAAAAAAAAAAAACAAGGCACCCATCCAGCCAGCCACGGCTCACATACGTTGCAAAGAGCAATGGTGCTGACAATTCTTTTCAGTATTCAATACTGCCTTCTCACGTTGCCATCCTGATAAGTCAATGTTGACTTTTATAGAAGAGATATTCATTTTCCAAAAACATCGCAGTTCTTCCACATAAAACATGTTCCTTAATTCTACAACACTTATTCAAAAAATGGCTCTGAGCCCTATGAGACTTAACATCTATGGTCATCAGTCCACTAGAACTTAGAACTACTTCAACCTAACTAACCTAAGGACAGCATACAACACCCAGCCATCACGAGGCAGAGAAAGTCCCTGACCCCGCCGGGAATCGAACCCGGGAACCCGGGCGTGGGAAGCGAGAACGTACAACAGCTATTGTTTCTATACAGGCTACACTTTAGTTTCTCTTTTTGGCGTGCTTCTGCCTAGAGCGGAATGCTGCCTGTGTATTTCATTGGTCAAATTTTTCAGTGTAACGAAAATATGATTCTCTATAAATTGTTCGAAACAAAGAGTAGGATATGACCAAATGAGGAAGCAAATAGACCAGCGTGAGGCCTAGTTTTGCGAAAAACGATTTAACTTCTTTAAATAAATCAGGGTAACTGAGAAAAAGTTAAATCTTTCGTTGCTGATGGGATACATCTATCATACTAAAGTCATACGCAGTGTTTAGAATTGTCACGTCGATGTCTCATATCTGCCTAGTGTTAGCGAGATGCTTTAGGAGCTTTAAGTAGAATGCTATGGACCACAGGGTGTACTCAAAAAAAGTCTGAAGTAACTAATTGTGTTTTCTTATACATCATAGGTATTGTTTTGCAACACTACTATAAATCTCAGAAATTCTGCTGGTTTGTACATAATGCGGATGTAGTGGAACGTAGATGCTCCAGAAAATGGCGCAAAATGTGCGAAATATTGATTTGTGTTATGTCAAAGTCATCTGTAAATATTATGTCGAAATTTTGTGACCATATTTTGTCCATAATTAGCGTCCTGATACAATCGCTCTAAAACAAAAAATTTAAGTCTGAAATCCTAGGTTCACTTGAAAATATGTATCTATTAGGCTGGTGCAGAAGTTCACAGTTTTTCTTTTTTTTTTTTTTTTTTTTGTCAGCTGGTATTCAGGTTGCTATGGGTTTATTTATCGATTGTCAGTTTTTATTTTTAGTTTACTGTTGCTATTTGAGTTTACATGTTGAAATATTGTGTCTGAAGATAGTGAGTGGAGCTGTCGACGCTACAAAATGGAGTACAAACAGGAGAAATCGGAACATTTCCGACATTTTTCACGGTCTCAGTTCATTCGAGGGGCTACAGCAACGGAGGCACCCAGAAACATTTGCACCGTGTGTGGGGATAATACTATTGGACTATTGGACAGAGAACTCTAAGGAAGTGGTTTTCTCTTGTTAAGGAGGATCGTTTTGACGTTAATGATTTCGCTGTTTGATGGAAGTCGTTCATACTCATGAACCCACAATGATCCACGCGAGTGTACTCGAGAGCTGGTAAATGTGGTAAACTGCAATTATTTCACCACCGTACGAATTTAAGTGTAATGGGAAAGGCTCAAACATCAAGAGTACGGGTGCCGCATGCCCTAAGCCAAAATCACAAAATCAGCAGGTGACCACATGTGCATCATTGCTTGGCTCGTGAACAACACCGACGATGACTACTCCGTACCGCTACTGGGGTGCAAAATAACTGATGATGGTCGAAGTACAGAGGATATAGAATATAGACTGGAAATGGCAAGGAAAGCGTTTCTGAAGAAGAAAAATTTGTTAACATCGAGTATAGATTTCAGTGTCAGGAAGTCGTTTCTGAAAGTATTTGTATGGAGTGTAGTCATGTATGGTTCAAATGGTTCAAGTGGCTCTGAGCACTATGGGACTTAACATCTATGGTCATCAGTCCCCTAGAACTTAGAACTACTTAAACCTAACTAGCCTAAGGACAGCACACAACACGCAGTCATCACGAGGCAGAGAAAATCCCTGACCCCGCCGGGAATAGTACCCGGGAACCCGGGCGTGGGAAGCGAGAACGCTACCGCACGACAGCCGTGTATGGAAGTGAAACATGACGATAAATAGTTTGGACAAGAAGAGAATAGAAGCTTGCGAAATGTGGTGCTACAGAAGTATGCTAAAGATTAGATGGGCAGATCACATAACTAACGATGAAGTATTGAATAGAATTCGGGAGAAGAGGAGTTTGTGGCACAACTTGACAAGAAGAAGGTACCGGTTGGTAGGACATATTCTGAGGCATCAAGGGATCACAAATTTAGCACTGGAGGGCAGCGTGGAGGGTAAAAATCGTAGACGGAGACCAAGAGATGAATACACTAAGCAGATTCTAAAGGATGAAGGTTGCAGTAGGTACTGGGAGATGAAGCAGCTTGCACAGGATAGAGTAGCATGGAGAGTTGCATCAAGAAAGTCTCAGAACTGAAGGCAGCAAACAACAACAATGCTAACACAGGGAAACGAAAGGAATGGTTGAGCTTAGCAAAGCAGCAACTCCCCGAACAACGACCTGTAATCATCTACAAAAGATGATGTTATGCATCTGGTGCGCTACGAATTGCTTCCCCGAAGTGTAACCATCACTGCTGACGTTTATTCTCAGCAACCGAGACGTTTTGCAGACGCAATCCAAGAACGACAAGGAGGAAGACCGCGTGAAGTGATGCTACTCCACGATAATGATCACCCGCATTTTGCTAGGCTGAGGGAAGACACTATACGGGAGTTGTGTTGGGGAGTCCTTCCGCAACCACGTTATTCAGCTGATCTGGTGTCCTCAAACACAGATACAACCTTGAAGGAACTTCCCTTTCCAATGAAGATGCTCTATGAATATGGCTCGACGAGTTCTTCGCCTCAAAACCACGTGATTTCCACAGTCGCGGAATATAAAACGTACTCCAGCGTTGACGGATTGTTTTAAATAGAGAAGGAGAACGTATTATTGATAAACGTCTGTGTTACGTTAGAACTTATGCACCAGCCAAATCCCTTTTCTGCATGAGACACGGCAGTCCGCAGAGCTTACCGGTGTGACGGGATGCCGCAGCGTGAGGGGAACGTGCATCCAGCCATGAGGTTGCCCCGCTGAACCGCAGGCGTTCATGTACAGTACAAGGCGTAGGGTAGTATCTGACAACTTCTCGCGCTTCAAACTACCCATTTCAGCGGTAGTATTGCTCGTAACGGGAATATTTTTCAGTCCCTGAGTTTTGACGTTATAACAACAGCAGTTGCCGAAGAGCACTGAAACACATAAATCAAAAGAAGGCAGCTGTAGTAGACGAAATTCCTTCAGAGTTCTTGAAACTCTGGGTGAACTTACCTTCGTAGCACCATTCCACTTGGTAAGCGAGATATATGCATCGAGTAACACATACTCTGACCTCAATAAAAAATATAAAACAGCAATTCGGAAGATGCTGACATCTGTGAAGAATATTACGGCTACGAAGAAGTCTCGGACGAAATATCAGCACAGGTCAGTTACTGGATGCAGCAGTATTCCGAGCACTTTATTCACCGTGGTCGTTTCTTTACGTTTGATTAGCCAGATAGGATTCTACAAGCAGTCAGCTGAATTACTTCTTAGCAGCTTCCCTTACGGTTGGGCAATGCCTTTGCCACACACATAAAGAAAGACGTATTTCACAAAAAAATTGTCAATGTAAAAGGATTCCTTTCCTGGTTAATGGTTGGTTTACGATATCTCTCAGCATTCGCAACCACTGTGTCCTGATGATTAGTAAATCTTCTTGGCCTCAGTATCATCCACGGGCAATTATCGTCCTAACTTACAGGCAAAGCAAGTGGAGGTCCTTCTGTACATACAAAAGCTTGGTGAATGTTGGGCGGTCACATCATTGTCCGGCGAGTTGCAATACCTACCTGTCACTCTGGGAATGATGGGATTCCCTCAAACATATATACATGAGATAGTCCTTCGGATGTACGCGTGAGACTCCTAGCAGTTGACGTCTAATTGTGGTTTTTTATGTATTTATTTGCAATGGATTTCGGTGTCTCTCCATTTTCTGGCATGTCTACGGTACCACGTGATAAGGCGTGTACCGGGTAATCATCAATATACACATGTCTCATAGAGGGTATAACACCAAAAATGCAGACAAAGTACCGTCTGCAACATCCAAAATTTTCGCCGTTTAATTTTCGTTGATATCTTGCACTATACTCTTGATTCTGATGCTATATGCTGCACTACAGAAATTAAATACATCAATACTTCGATTACGTATTAAATAAAAATTTGACTGTATATAATTGATTGTAATTATAATAGAAATATTATAAATTGCCGGGTAATAGCCAAGGGAGCTTTATTGAGATGTATCAATAGCAACGACGAAATGATAATAGCTGTACCGATGTTTATCTTTGCGCATGGAGAGCCTCTGTCGCGTGGCGTGCAGATGGGAGGCAGAGCAGTTTGTGTCATGAAAGAGTGCGGAAGTGTTTGTTGAACGCTCCGGCCGACCCGGTGTGTACCTATACTCGCGCCAGTGTAGACATCCCTCACTCGTTAACCTGCGATTACTGAGAGCACGGTAGGAGTGAACAGGCGGGGGAAGCTGCAGTTTCAGCTGTTGCCTGTCCCGTACGTATCCGTGGCTCTGGAGACGACTCGGGGTTCCTCTCATCAAGCAGCAGCAGCAACAGCAGCTCCGCATTGTCGTTGGCTACATACTTGTCATCCGCACAGCTACAATATCGAAGGACTGTTAATTGACAAACATTGTAGTGTAGAGAGGCTTCAACCAGGAACATTTCATTCACAGAGTATGAATAACTTGAATAATAACTTGCAAAAGTTAAAATTTCTAGGACACCTGTGTTGCATTGTCCTCACACATTATTACCATGCAGGGCCCTTTCCTTTCCATGCAATCATCGAGTGTCATAAGAATATCAAAACTGATTCAGCAGATTGTAGCGCAGTCGTTAGGCATTTGTGCAGGTTAGTTGATATATTCTTTGCGTGTTCCGCTTGCGTTATCTAGGCACGTTCTCGTGTTTCGGTAACGGTTGTGAAACATCGATTAGAATGGACAGGGACTGCGATTGCTGTGTTCGGATGAGGGTTGACTTGGCATCCCTTCGCTCAAAGCTGCAATCGGCGCTGACTTCGGTCGCGCAGCTTGAGGCTGTTGCCAATGGGCACCACTGTGGGGAGCCGGGTTCGGGTATCACGGGGATGTCAACCTCGTCCCGTCTGTCCCCAGATCGGTCTGCCGCTGTGGTTGCCCCGGTTGCTGCCCGCAGTGGGGCTGAGACCTCGCCTGTGGTTGATTGGGAGGTCGTTCCAAGGCCTGGCAGGCAGCGAAAGGCGTCCCCGGAGGCTGATCAGAAAGCATCCCCAGTGCGTCTGACAAACCGGTTTTAGGCACTGTCTCTGGCTGAGCCAGATGTAGCTGCCTGCCCTGTTTCAGAGGATCATTCTCAGCCTTCTAGGTCCGGGCAATCGCAGAGGGTGGGCTTACTGCTATTTGGGAGCTCCAATGTTAGGCGATGTAATGGGGCCCCTTAGGGATACGGCGGCTAAGGAGGGGAAGAAATCCAGTGTGCACTCCGTGTGCATTCCGGGAGGAGTCATTCCTGATATGGAAAGGGTCCTTCCGGGTGCCATGAAGAGCACAGGGTGCAGCCAGCTGCAGGTGGTGGCACATGTCGGTACTAATGACGTGTGTCGCTTTGGATCTGAGGAAATTCTCTCTGGATTCCAGCGGCTATCTGATTTGGTGAAGGCTGCCGGTCTTGCTTACGAGATGAAGGCAGAGCTCACCATCTGCAGCATCGTTAACAGAACCGACTGCGGACCTTTGGTGCAGAGCCGGGTGGAGGGTCTGAATCAGAGGCTCAGACGGTTTTGCGACCGTATTGGCTGCAGATTCCTTGACTTGCGCCATAGGGTGGTGGGGTTTCGGGTTCCGCTGAATAGGTCAGGAGTTCACTACACTCAGCTGGCGGCTACACGGGTAGCGGAGGCTGTGTGGCGTGGACTGGGCGGTTTTTTAGGTTAGAAGTCCTCGGGAAAGTGCGGGATGGGCTGCAATGTCAAAGGGTGCTTGGCAATTACAGGACGTGCTTGGATCAAGGAACAGTCGGAATTATAGTTGTAAATTGTTGTAGTTGCGCTGGATAAGTCCCTGAGCTTCAAGCGCTAATAAAAAGCACAGAAGCTGATATCGTTATAGGTACAGAAAGCTGGCTAAAGCCTGAAATAAGTTCTGCAGAAATTTTTACGAAGTCTCAGACGGTGTTCAGGAAAGATAGATTAGGCAGAATTGGTGGTGGACTGTTTGTGTCTGTCAGTAGTGGTTTATCTTGTAGTGAAGCCGAAGTAGGTACTCAGTGCGAATTCGTATGTGTGGTGGTTATACTTAACAACTGAATTGGCTCCTCTTACCGACCCCCAGACTCCGATGATATAGCTGCTGAACAGTTCAGAGAAAATTTGAGTGTCGTAACAAATAAATACCCTCACTCTAACGGTTATAGTTGGTGGGGACTTCAACCTTCCCTCGTTATGTTGGCAAAAATACTTGTTCAAAACCGGTGGTAGGCGAAAACATATTCCGAGATTGTCCTAAATGCTTTCTCCGAAATTGTTTCGAGCAGTTAGTCCACGAACCCACATGAATTGTAAATGGTTTCGAAAACACACTTGACCTCTTAGTCACGATGCTATTAGGTCTGGACTGTTTGTGGCTGATACAGGGATTAGTGATCACAAGGTCGTTGTAGCTAGGCTCAATGCCATTTATTCCAAATCCACCAGAAACAAACGCAAAATAAAAGCGGATGAAGTGTCACTAGAAGCCTTCCTAAGAGACAGTCTCCATTTCTTCCGAACTGACTACGCAAATGTAGACGAGATGTGGCTCAAATTCAAAGATATAGTAGCAACAGCAATTGAGATATTCATACCTCATAAATTGGTAAGAGATGGAACTGATCCCCCATGGTACACAAAACAGGGCCGAACGCTATTGCAGAGGCAACGGAAAAAGCATGCGAAGTTCAGAAGAATGCGAAATCCCGAAGATTGGCTAAAATTTACAGACATGCGAAATTTGGCACGGACTTCAATGCCAGATGCTTTTAATAGGTTCCACAACAAAACATTGTCTCGAAATTTGGTAGAAAATCCGAAGAAATTCTGGTCATATGTAAAGTACACAAGCGGCAAGACGCAGTCAATACCTTCGTTGCGCAGTGCCGATGGTACTGTTACCGACGATTGTGAAGCTAAAGCGGACTTACTGAACGCAGTTTTCCGAATTTCCTTTACCAGGGAAGACGAACAGAACATTCCAGAATTTGAAACACAAACAGCTGCTAGCATGAGTTTCTTAGAAGTAGATACCTTCGGGGTTGCGAAGCAACTCTAATCGCTTGATATGGGCAAGTTTTCAGGTCTAGATTGTATACCGATTAGGTTCCTTTCAGATTACGTTGGTACAATAGCTCCCTACGTAGAAACCATATACAACCGCTCGCTCACCGATAGATCTGTATCTACAGATTGGAAAATTGCGCAGGTCGCACCAGTGTTTAAGAAGGGTAGTAGGAGTAATCCATCGAACAACAGACCTGTATCATTGAATACAGTATATGCTCCAAAACCCTACTGAAAACCGACGTCAACCATTATGAATTACCTCGAAGGGAACGATCTATTGATACGTAATCAGTATGGTTTCAGAAAACATCGTTATTGTGCAACGCAGCTAACTCTTTATTCGCACGAAGCAATGGCCACTATCGACAGGGGATCTCAAGTTGATTCAGTATTTCTAGATTTCCGGAAAGCTTTTGATACCGTTCCTCAAAAGCGCCTTCTAATCAAGCTGCGCGCCTATGGGGTATCGTCTCAGTTGTGTGACTGGATTCGTGATTTCCTGTCAGGAAGGTCGCAGTTCGTAGTAATAGACGGCAAATCATTGAGTAAAACTGAAGTGATATCAGGTGATCCCCAGGGAAGCGCCCTGGGACCTCTGCTGTTCCTGATCTATATAAATGACCTGGGTGACAATCTGAGCAGTTCTCTTATTTTGTTCGCAGATGATGCTGTAATTTACCGTCTAGTAAGGTCATCCGAAGACCAGTATCAGTTGCAAAGCAATTTAGAAAAGATTGCTATATGGTGCGGCAAGTGGCAGTTGCTAAATAACGAAAAGTCTGAGGTGATCCACATGAGTTCCAAAAGAAATCTTCTGGAAATCGATTACTCGATAAATAGTACAATTCTCAAGGCTGTCAATTCAACTAAGTACCTGGGTGTTAAAATTATCAACAACTTCAGTTGGAAGGACCACATAGATAATATTGTGGGGAAGGCGAGCCAAAGGTTGCGTTTCATTGGCAGGACACTTAGAAGATGCAACAAATCCACTGAAGAGACAGCTTACACTACACTCGTTCGTCCTCTGTTAGAATATTGCTGCGCGGTGTGGGATCCTTACCAGGTGGGATTGGCGGAGGACATTGAAAGGGTGCAAAAAATGGCAGCTCCTTTTGTATCATCGCGTAATAGGGGAGAGAGTGTGGCAGATATGATACGCGAGTTGGGATGGAAGTCATTAAAGCAAAGACGTGTTCCGTCGCGGCGAGATCTATTTACGAAATTTCGGTCACCAACTTTCTCTTCCTAATGCGAAAATATTTTGTTGAGCCCAACCTACATTGGAAGGAATGATCATCAAAATAAATTAAGAGAAATTAGAGCTCGAACAGAAAGATTTAGGTGTTCGTTTTTCCCGCGCGCTGATCGGGAGTGGAATGGTAGAGAGATAGAATGAATGTGGTTCGATGAACCCTCTGCCAAGCACGTAAATGTGAATTGCAGAGTAGTCATGTAGATGTAAATGGGGGGTAAGAAATGAAAGAGGAAGCAGCCTGGTAGAATTTCGCACAGAGCACAACTTAATCAAAGCCAACACTTGGTTCAAGAATCGTAAGAGAAGGTTGTATACATGGAAGAATCCTGGTGATACTAGCAGGTATCCGATAGAGATTTAGGAACCAGGTTTTAAGTTGTATCTTACCGTTGTATAGTCTAAGAGATTTCCAGGGGCAGATGTGGACTCTTACCACAATCTACTGGTTGTGAACAGTAGATTAAAACTGAAGAAACTGCAAAAAGGTGGAAATTTAAGTACATGGGACCTGGATAAACTGACTAAACCAGAGGTTGTACAGAATTTCAGGGGGAGCATAAGGGAACAATTGAAAGGAATGGGGGAAAGAAATACAGTAGATGAAGAGTGGGTAGCTTTGAGGGATGAAATAGTGAATGCAGTAGAGGACAAGTAGGTAAAAAGACAATGGCTAGCAGAAATCCTTGGGTAACAGAAGAAATATTGAATTTAATTGATGAACGGAGAAAATATAAAAATGCAGAAAATGAAGCAGGCAAAAAGGAATACAGACGTCTCAAAATGAGAACCACAGGAAGTGCAAAATGGCTAAGCAGGGATGGCTACAGGACAAATGTAAGGATGTGGAGGCTTATCTCACTTGGGGGAAGATAGATACTGCCTACAGGAAAATTAAAGAGACCGTTTGAGGAAAGAGACCCAACTGCATGAATATCAAGAGCTCCGATGGAAACCCAGTTCTAAGCAAAGAAGGGAAAGCAGAAAGGTGGAAGGAGTATATAGAGGGTCTACGCAAGGGCGATGTACTTGAGGACAATATTATGGAAATGGAAGAGTATGTAGATGAAGATGAAATGGGAGATACGATACTGCGTGAAGAGTTTGAGAGAGCACTGAAAGACCTGAGTCGAAACAAGGCCCCGGGAGTATATAACATTCCATTATAACTACTGACAGCCTTGGGAAAGCCAGTCGTGACAAAACTCTACCATCTGCAGGCGAAATACCCACAGACTTCAAGAAGAATATTATAATTTCAATCCCAAAGAAAGCAGGAATTGACAGATGTGAAAATTACAGATCTGTCGGTTTAATAAGTCACAGCTGCCAAATACTAACGCGATATCTTTACAGACGATTGGCAAAACTAGTAGAAACCGACCTCGGGGAAGATCAGTTTCGACTCTGTAGATATATTGGAATACGTGAGGCAATACTAATCCCACGACTTATTTTAGAAAATAGATTAAGTCTACAAATGCTAGAAACGTATGTTTGCCTTTCCTTAGAGTATTCCAGTCAACACTGTCAAAAGCTTTCTCTCTTTCAATTTCTGAAGGTAATATACAGGGAGCGAAAGGCTATTTACAATTTGTACAGAAACCAGATGGCAGTTATAAGAATCGAGGGGCATGAAAGGGAATCAGTGGTTGGGAAGGGAGTGAGACAGGTTTTTAGCCTCGCCCCGATGTTATTCAATCTGTATATTGAGCAAACAGTGAAGGAAACAAAAGAAAAATTCGGAGTAGGTATTAAAATCCATTGTAATTCTATCAAAGTTTTTATTTCATCTCAATGTCATCGGCAAACCTCAGAGACAACACGCGATCTAGTGTAGCAGTTGTGGGGAATGGATAGTGTCTTGAAAGGAGGATAAAAGATGATATCAACAAAAGCCAAACGAGGATAATAGAATGTTGTCGAATTAAGTCGGGTGATGCTAAAGGTATTAGATTAGGAAATGTGACACTTAAAGTTGTAACGGAGTTTTTCTGTTTGGGGAGAAAAATAAATGATGTTGGTCGAAGTAGAGAGGATATAAAATGTAGACTGGCAACGGCAAGGAAAGCTTATCTGAAGAAGAGAAATTTGTTAACATTGAGTATAGATGTAGGTGTCAGGAAGTCGTTTCTGAAAGTATTTGTATGGAGTGTAGCCATGTATGGAAGTGTAACATGGGCGATAAAAAGTTTAGACAAGAAGAGAATAGAAGCTTTCGAAATGTGGGGCTACAGAAGAATGCTGAAGATTAGATGGGTAGATGACATAACTAATGAGGAGATATTGAATAGGATTGGGGAGAAGAGAAGTTTGTGGCACAACTTGACTGGAAGAAGGGATCGACTTCTAGGACATGTTCTGAGACATCAAGAGATCACCAGTGTAGTGTTGGAGGGGAGCGTGGAGGGTAAAAATCGTAGAGGGAGACCAATAGATGAATACACCAAGCAGATTCAGAAGAATGTAGGTTGCAGTAGGTACTGGGAGATGAAGAAGCTTGCACAGGGTAGAGTAGCATGGAGAGCTGCATCAAACCAGCCTCAGGACTGTAGGCTACAACAATATATATTAAGAGAGCGCAATTTCATTTACTCTGTATTAACCTTAGAGAGTGACTTCTGCTACCTTGGTATTTATTTGATTGTTGTTATTTTAAAAGTGAAACCGATTTCTCATATGCTTAAAGGTAATTCAGTTCAATCTTTCAATAGTCAAAAATAAATGCTTGCCGTTTTCTAAATTTTGCATTAAGTTACACTGAGGTTACTGAACGTCTTTTTTTGCAATACATTTAACGTTACTTTCAAAATTTAGTGTTTCAGAATGAGTAACTTCAAGTAGTGGGGCACTGATAACGCGATTGATGTTAGCTGATGACACGATTACCGTTATCCAAGATAGTGGGTTTTGGAGGGATGATAGCTCAATTGCGCTACCTCTACTAACCTAAAAAAATGGCGAGAAAGAATTGGCTATCTCCACTAACCTAAGTCAACTCTTCCTAGGAAGTAGGCATAAGTCTTTATTTAAACCATTAGAGGTAGTACCACTATCAAGTGTTTTCGCCATGCTCTTGTCAAATGTTCACGAATTTTCCTCTAAGAGCTTACTCCTGCAGCTGATGCAAGTTATTGCAAGATATTGTCATTCAATTCGAATATAATTTTTATAAATTTGTTTAAATATGTTTAAATTTGATTAGATTTCTTTAAATTTATTATCTACCTACGGCATTACTGTGTTACCACCACGAGGCTGAGATATAGGTTGTCGGTATGTTACATGAAATCATTCAACTCTACACATAAGTCCTTATTAAGCAGTTAGAGCGAAATTAACGTGCATTTTCCAAGAGGATTGTGGTACTGCCTCTAAGAGCTTAGTCCCACAAATCATGGGAGTTAGTGTTGTGTTGCCTCCACTAGAGCCTGCTCATTCAATTCGGATATAATTTGTTTAAATTTCTCATCTACCTACAGCATTAGTGTCGTGTTGCCGCCATAGGGGGCTAAGATATCGATAGCTCTATTACTTGCACTGGACATAAGTCCTTATTTAAACAATTAGAACCTCTACAACCATCAAGTGTGTTCGCCACCGTCTTTGAGAATGTTCACGAAATTTGCTCTAACACTTCATTCTTGCAGCTGATGAGAGTTAGTATGGTGTTTTCTTTCAATTCGAATATAATTTGTTCAAATTTTTATAAATTTATTGCCTATCTGCTGCATTAGTTTCATGCTACCGCCATAACAGGCTGAGATATGAATAACTGTATTACAAGAACTAGACATAAATCTTTATTTAAACGACTATAGCACTACAACCATCCACTCTGCTCACGAAATTTGCTCTAGCAGCCGATGGGAGTTAGTAGCGTGTTTCCAATTCACTTCGAATATAATCTCTGTAAATTTGTATTAATTTCTTTAAATTTGTTTAAATTTATTATCTACCTACAGCATTAGTGTTGTATTACCGCCACAAGAGGCTTAGATATCGATGTTTTAATAGCTGTAGTACATGCACTGTATCTACGTGACAGCGTTGTGTTTCGTCCTCGGATAATAAACATCGTCCGGGTAGAGTAGAGTGCGGGAATCGGCATAAGAGGGTGACATACGTAAAAAGAGAGCCAGACTTTGACGCTCAAAACACTAGATCTCTTCCACTGGCCCACAACGGAGCCGGTGGTGGTCTGTATTCTAGACGTTGCAGTTCACACATAAGGCGAATCTGCAAGATGGGTCCTATGGAGAGTCCCTCGAATACCAGGTCGAACGTACACCAGGATCGAGCGTCACCGCGTTGACAGTGCACCATACTACGTTCCAGTGCACGGGAGGACACGTCAATTCGACGACATTAAGCGACCGGCGGCGAAGTAGTGTGCGGCAGGTGACTGGCTGTTGGTAAGCGAGAGACGGGGAGGTAGCCGTACTCCAGGTAAAGCCTGCCAAAGCAGGAAAAGGGCACCCGTGTCTGACCTGAGGGTCAAGGGAACACGGTGCCAGGCCATCCGTCAGTAGGCCGGTGAGGCTGGTCGGTCATCGTCGCCAAAGCCTGCGGTGCAAACTAACGAAGAGAAATACTGCTCGATAGTGAACACTGGCAAGGCCAAGTCCGCCTCGTTCTTTCGGAAGAGTGACGGAGTAATATCGAACCTTTAATATCATTCCAGCGCTGACAAAGGAACCGAATGCGGCCACGATGCTCCGAGCTATGTGTTTAGGCATCGGTAGTGTTTGCGCTACGTGCGGAATTCGTGATGCCAGATAGACGTTAACATATTCGGTCCGTTGATGTAGGTCCTACACACGAAGACGAAGATCCACAAGCCCAGCACTTGCAAGAGACTCCGATAATTGATGGTGGTCGTGCGTGAGATGTAGTCCGTGAAGTCGATACCGAGACAACGGATTTTATCGCGCAGTGCCACCCTCGCAGGTGTCATCCCACGCCAGTGTTCAAAACCATTGATTTATGTACATTTACACGGCATCTCGAAGCTTCGAAGTGGCTAACCAATCCAATGATTTGCGAACATCACGTTCGTCACGAAGAGGTAACATCAGATCATCAGCATACGCAGTGCACCTAAAAAAGAAGCCACCAAGAGACAAACCCGTGAGGCGGTGTCGCAACCCGCACAACAAAGGTTCTACTGCAAGGCGTACAGTATTGTCCATAATAGGCGTACCTGTGTAACACAGCGGTGAATTTACAAGGTGTTCGACAGTCTAACGTTGACAAGCGCTTTCCCTGTTGCGCCACGTAGGAGACGAGTAACACCTCGGAGGAACCGTCGGGGTAATGCTTATTCTGAAGAACAGCAGTTTAGTACGTATGACTGACGCAATCAAATGCTTGACGAACATCGCAGCCAGAGCTCCCGATACGCGACGCACCTTAGCGAGGGCAATCAGCGGCACAGGGCGGAGCGGATATTATGCGTCCCACCTATCGATGACTCATCAATTGATAGGACACGGGATGTCGTACGCAGAATTCGAGCTACCACTCGATGCGTGAGATTTAGGAACCAGGTTTTAAATTGTATGACATTTCCGGGGGCAGATGTGGACTGTGACCACAATCTATTGATTATGAACTGTAGATTAAAACTCAATAAACTGCAAAAAGGTGGGAATTTAAGGAGATGGGATCTGGATGAACTGAAAGAACCAGAGGTTGTAAGGAGTTTCAAGGAGAGCATAAGGGAACAATTAAGAGGAATAGGGCAAAGAAATACAGTAGAAGAAGAATGAGTAGGTTTGAGGGATGAAGTAGTGAAGGCAGCAGTGGATCAAGTAAGTAAAGAGACGAGGGCTAATAAAAGTCCTTGGGTAACAGAAGATATATTGAATTTAATTGATGAAAGGATAAAATATAAAAATGCAGTAAATGAAGCGGGCAAAAAGGAATATAACCGTCTCAAAAATGAGATCGACAGGAAGTGCAAAATGGCTAAGCAGGGATGGCTATAGGACAAATGTAAGGATGCAGAGGCTTATTACAAAAAACTCGATGGTTTGTCACCTAATGGTTCCATGTCACAGACATCAGCGAAAGTTCTTCACCAAGTGTTATGCACAGATCACATCTGGATCACCAGTGAAGACGGAACAGGCTAATATTGTTGCTCACATGCCAGTTGCGCAGTGAACTAGCTTTATTGCTGTACACCTGTACTGTGTTGAGGGACAAGGATAAAGTGATGGCATGGCGATGGAACTTGATTAGGTTTGTTTGCCATAAATACATTGACTCTGCACAAAAGAGTAAACAAGTAACCGGCAAATGAAATCTATTTATAATGTCTACTAGCTGGTGAATGCGGTAAATGATGTTCTCTCAAGAGTGCACGTTGAGGGCATACAGGCCTCAGTGATATGAGCATGTCGTCCGATCACGTGACCACGGAATAACAATGGACGTAAGTCTGGAGTGAAGCAAACTTTCTTTATGAACCACCAGGCACACTGTACTTAGGAACGAAAGCGAAACATGTGGACAGCCCTAAATAAAGCTAAACACATCAGTAGCTCACGTTAAGCTCAAACCAAGTAGTCCATGGCTTGTGCACCAAACCCAGAATACGTGTATACACGGTACTATAGCCCATCTCAAACTGGTTTGTTTTTTACTCCTGTGTGCATCATACCATTGTCATAATTCGGCCTAACAGAATATTTGCTTGTCAGTGGACACCACGTGCCACACGCTTTGCGCTGATTGCCGTCCACATATTTCTGCGGGACAGCTGTCGTGATAGTCACTAGGGGAAAGATAGACACTGCGTACAGGAAAATTAAGGAGACCTTTGGAGAAAAGAGAACCACTTGCATGGATTTCAAGATTTGAGATGGAAACGCAGTTCTAAGCAAAGAAGGGAAACCAGAAATGTGGAAGGAGTATATAGAGGGTCTATACAAGGGCGGTGTTCTTGAGGACAATATCATACAACAGGAGGAAAATGTAGATGAAGTTGAAATAGGAGATATGATACTGCATCAAGAGTTTGACAAAGCACTGGAAGACCTAAGTCGAAATAAGGCCCCAGGAGTAGACAACATTCAATTAGAACTACTGACAGCCTTGGGAGAGCCAAGCCTAACAAAACTACCATCTGGTGACCAAAATGCATGGGACAGAAAAATTACCCTCAGACTTCAAGAAGAATATAATAATTCCAATCCCAAAGAAAGCACGTGTTGGCAAATGTGAAAATTACCGAACTATCAGTTTAGTAAGTCATGGCAGCAAAATACTAACGCGAATTCTTTACAGACGAATGGAAAAACTGGTAGAAGCCGACCTCAGGGAAGATCAGTTAGGAAATATTGGAATACGTGAGGCAATACTGACCCTACGACTTATCTTAGAAAATAGATTAAGTCTACAAATGCTAGAAACTTATGTTTGCCTTTCCTTAGAGTATTCCAGTCAACACTGTCAAAAGCTTTCTCTCTTTTAATTTCTGAAGGTAATATACAGGGAGCGAAAGGCTATTTACAATTTGTACAGAAACAAGATGGCATTTATAAGAGTCGAGGGGCATGAAAGGGAATCAGTGGTTGGGAAGGGAGTGAGACAGGTTTGTAGCCTCTCCCCGATGTTATTCAATCTGTATATTGAGTAAGCAGTGAAGTAAACAAAGTTTTTATTTCTTCTCCATGGATTTTAATACATACTCCGAATTTTTATTTTGAGGTTCGGCGATGAAATTGTAATTCTGTCAGAGAGGGCAAAGGACTTGGAAGAGCAAATGAAAGGAATGGATAGTGTCTTGAAAGGAAGATAAAAGATGGAAACCAACAAAAGCAAAACGATGATAATGGAATGTAGTCGAATTACGTCGGGTAACGCTGAGGGAATTAGATTAGGAAATGAGACGCTTAAAGTAGTAAAGGAGTTTTGCTACTTAGGAAGTAAAATAACAGATGATGTTCGAAGTAGAGAGGATATAAGATGTAGACTGGTAATGGCAAGGTAACCATTTCTGAAGAAGAGTAATTTGTTAACATCGAGTATAGATTTATGTATTTATTTCATCTCAATGTCATCGGCAAACCTCAGAGACAGCAAAGGACTACGAACAGCAGTTGTGGGGAATGGATAGTGTCTTGAAAGGAGGATAAAAGATTATATCAACAAAAGCCAAACGAGGATAATAGAATGTGTTCGAATTAAGTCGGTTGATGCTGAAGGTATTAGATTAGGAAATGAGACACTTAAAGTAGTAAAGGAGTTTTGCTATTTTGGGAGCAAAATAACTGATGATGGTCCAAGTAGAGAGGATATAAGATGTAGACTGGCAATGGCAAGGAAAGCGTTTTTGAAGAAGAGAAATTTGTTAACATCAAATATAGATTTAAGTGTCAGGAAGTCTTTCCTGAAAGTATTTGTATGGAGTGTAGCCATGTATGGAAGTGAGACATGGACGATAAATAGTTTAGACAAGAAGAGAATAGAAGCTTTCGAAATATGGTGCTAGAGAAGAATGCTGAAGATTAGATGGGTAGATCACATAACTAATTAGGAGGTATTGAATAGAATTGGGGAGAAGTTTGTGGCACAACTTGACTAGAAGAAGGGATCGGTTGGTAGGATCAAGGGATCACCTATTTAGTATTGTAGGGCAGCGTAGAAAGTAAAAATGGTAGAGGGAGACCAAGAGATGAATACACTAAGCAGATTCAGAGGGATAGAGAAGCATAAGGAGCTGCTTCAAACCAGTCTCAGGACTGAAGACTCCAACAAAAACAACGTGGGATATGGAGGGCAGTCGTTGATGATTCCAACCATTTGACGAGTACAAATGATGGTCCCTTCACAGTGTTGACGTGCTCGGTTGACAGTCATCTGTCGAGCCCGTGTTTGTGGCATAACGGAACAATACCTGAGGATGGCGTAGTAAAAGTCTGCGATTCCCGGATGGGGGGGGGGGGGGGGTCAGGCATTTTCTCTGCCACGTGATGACCGGGTGTTGTGTAATGTCCTTAGGTTAGTTAGGTTTAAGTAGGCACAGTCTACACGTGTCTCCAACTGCCGGTTGACATTCCGGTGAGATCAGGTAAGCGGGCAGCGCCTACGCCATAGTAGTTGTCGTCGAAGCTTGATGGTACAGGCGTAAGCAGTGTGATCAGTAAATGCAGCTGGCCACAACTCGGCTGCCTTGACCGCATCCTCGAGAGAGCGGGATGTATACATCCTTTTAATTCTGCTTGATTATTGTCCCGTAAAGTGCGCGAAACCCTATCAGCACAGATGATGATCCAAGTGTCTATCTAATCGAGCTCGCAAATGACAGTGCCGAGTTCTGGGCGTAGTGTATGCTGAGGAATTTGGTCATAGCGAATTGTACAATAAAACTGCCCCCGATCACCATATCATTTATCCTGCCTGGGCATAACTGTGTTAATTCCTCAGTAAAGAACTGAGGAACGTTCACGCCTTTTGTTGGTACCGGACGCTGCGTAATCATTGACGAGGAGTATCTCTGGGATTATAAGAGCCATGCCCCTGGCATTTGATAGGTAACTTATATCGGTCGCTATTAAACTTTCTTTGAAAAGTTTTGCGGGGCCACTGCCTGTATCCAACGCATGTGATACGCGTGTCGTGCATCCAGAGATGTCCTGGAAGCCAAGAATGTATATTTCCTGCAATAAGGCCACCTCAGTGTCGGCTGAATAAAGTGTGTCGCGTAACAATGCAAGATTCTCGCGCAACTGGATGATATTGATGTTAATCTTCAAGCATCGACATGACTGTCGTTCACCCTCGACGGCAGCGTCAGTCATCGGTGCACCCGGTGGCGACAGGTTCGCTCACCCGCACGCCACCCTGACGTTACCATTACCATGTTGTCCGCAGGAGATGGGTAGGATGATGTAACTCCCCCTCTTCTGCATGTGGTGTGCCCACCTGAGAGTCGTCCGCCCACGAGTTACTGGAGAGAGGCTGTCGGTGTGGTTCATCGGCTACCAAAGAAGCCCCTCTTGTTACGATTCCTCGCGGCTGCGTCGGTGTTCCATCGCCCCACCATCCCCGCACTAGTGTCAGCAAGAAGAAAAGTCCGTCGTGGCAGTTCCTAAGAGTGAGCAGCGTCGGTCGACAACTCCGGAGCACGGACATCCACGACACTGTCGACATCGGTGTGATCGTTTGCCCCTGCCCACAAGAGACAGTCCCGAGACGGCGTGCCTCCGTGCCTTGGCGCCTTCAGAGAGGAAAGTTCGGGTTGGCACGACTCGTGAATCAACATCCAGCCGCTCGTTGTGAGGTGACGATTGCTGTTCAGGTCAATCAGGCGACTCCGTCTGCATAAGGAGGACCGTATGTGGCTCATCAACAGCGTCTTCGCCTGCCTGCGGTGGCAGCATGTCCCGATCCCCGCCGCACGACGTCGCAGATGTACATAAGTAACTGGCAGGATCGATGGAGGAACGTGCTGTGCCGCTTCTCTTGAAGGACTCTTGGCGATCCGCCCCTGCAAATAATCAGAGCGAATGTGACTCTCCTGGCTGCTTCCTGAGCATGTGCCCGGTTGTCCATCGTACGCGATAATTGTACGACATCTCATTTTCATTTTGTTCGTTGCATCTGCTCGGGGCGTAAGCCATCCGTTTAAGTTCGTTGTTGCTCGATTATCTCAGTTTTTTTTTTTTTAATACAGAGGGCAGCTAACCCTCTGACCGAGCACGCTGAGCTACCGTGCCGGCGTCCATCTAAGCCACCAAGGGCACAGAGGATAGCGCGACTGCAGGGATTTACCTCTGGCACGCCTCCTGCGAAATCCACATTGTGCGAATGCACGAACAGTGCCCGAACTCTTACGGGAATCGGCAATGCGCCGTGAGGAATGAGTATAATGGGCGGGGACACAACGAATGTATTGCGGGACAATACGTTGAGAATGTGGGTTTCGCAGGAGGCGTGCCAGAGATAAATCCCTGCAGTCGCACTATCCTCTGTGCCCTCGGTGGCTCATATGGATAGAGCGTCTGCCGTGTAAACACAGGAGATCCAGGGTTCGAGTCCCGGTACGGGCCACACATTTTCATCTGCCCCCGTTGACGTATGTCAACGCCTGTAAGCAGCTATGGGTGTTCATTTCATTGCAATATCATTCTAACGAGCTGCATGGTCAGCGATGGTATCTGTTCTTTCGGACATGTCCAAGAGAACAGATACCATATATATATATATATATATATATATATATATATATATATATATATATATATATATATATATATATATACTTGAGAGGGGGGGATAACGGACTTCGTGGATACCTCAGAAAGTGGCCTTACACCCCTGCCTGCGTGTTCAGCGGTATCAGCGCCGGTAAGTCCATCAAAGTACGTAAACTGTGGTTTGTCGGCAGTGCACTGTTCTTCGTCAATCATCTAAATATTGACTACGCTGGCTGTGTGCTAAAAGTGAATACCAGTTGTGTCCTGTGGATCTAGACGCAGTTCGTCACGCAACAAGTTTTCTACTTCGTGTGCTCGCGGTCTCGGATATTCGGCTTGGAATGTAATCTTGGTAGTTTTCTTCCTAAATGAGTTCGTCATGTCATTGCAGTGAGCTTGTAGTAAGCGTCTCGCGCTCGCGAACGCCACGAGGCCGGCGGGGCGGCGACGACGCGTCCTCGCCGGTCCGTCACTGACGGCCAACTTTGATCGCAGTAATTCTACCGACGTGGAATTCTTATATTTCGACCGTGTCTACGAGTTCGAATAATGATTTCCAAACGAAGCGAAAGGATGAGTTAAATTGCAATGTATCTTGACAAATACTATATCCTAACTATTGTGTTGCTTCTATTTGCAGTCGTAAACAGCAAGCTGAATCTCCACAAATCGCTGAGATGTGAATACAGGCTCTTCTGAACTTGGGCATTGGTAATGCTCTGTTCTTGGACTCTAAATTATTATTTTGCCTAAATTATTATTTTGCCCCTCATTGTACATTAGTCATAGCAGGACGTCAGGTTTTGCCGGCCTCTGTGGTCGAACGGTTATAGACGCTTCAGTCCGGAAACACGCGGCTGCTACGGTCGCAGGTTCGAGTCCTGCCTCGGGCATAGATGTGTGTGATTTCTTAGGTTAGTTAGGTTTAAGTAGTTCTACGTTCTAGGGTTAAGTCCCATAGTGCTCAGAGCCATTTGAGCCATTTTAATAATATTGTTTACTTTTTTCGCACTCCACGGGGTCAGTAATCGTGTTCTGATGCAACCACAACTCCAATTGCGAGACGAGCTGCAATAGGTATCCAGGTTGAGGATCCGTGGTGCGAACACACGGATCCAAGTGGTCCCCCAGATTCTCGACTGGTTTTAAATCCGTGGAGTTTGGTGACCTGGTCCTCTTCGAACTACACACGTACACTGCCAACTGTGTGACAAGTTGCATTGTACTGATGATAGATGCAGTGGTGCTGAGGAAGAACGAGCTGCATATAAAAGTCGACACGGTTCACAGTGGTGGATGCATACATGTTATGATCGACTGTGCCTTCCGGAATGACGATATCACCCACGGAAGGCCACGGAAAGATATCCAGGTCATAACGTTGCCCCCCCCCCCCCTTCCCCATCACCCCCTCCCCCGCCTGGACCATTCCGATGACTGTTGAAGGGTACCTGCTTTCAGATGTCTCATTCAGATGAAGCGTAAAACGTGATTTACCTGAAAAGGCCACTCGGTGGACGTCCAGTTGCAGTACTGGCGTGAAAACTCCACCCTTCGTCGCCAGTGAATGGCAAACAGCAGTCGCCACGGGCGCAGGAAGCGGGCGCCTACTGCTCAAGCCCACAAGTAGCACCGTAGGAGTACGCATTAGGAGTGATTTAAAATGGAATGATCATATAAATTTGATAGTCTGTAAAGCAGATGCCAGACTGAGATTCATTGGAAGAATCTTAAGGAAATGGAATCCGAAAACAAAGGAAGTAGGTTACAGTACGCTTGTTCGCCCACTGCTTGAATACTGCTCAGCAGTGTGGGATCCGTACCAGATAGGGTTGATAGAAGAGATAGAGAAGATCCAACGGAGAGCAGCGCGCTTCGTTACAGGATCATTTAGTAATCGCGAAAGCGATACAGATATGGTAAACTCCAGTGGAAGATGGAGAGATGCTCAGTAGCTCGGTACGTGCTTTTAAAGTTTCGAGAACATACTTCACCGAAGAGGCAAGCAGTATATTGTTCCCTCCTACGTATATCTCTCGAAGAGACCATGAGGATAAAGTCAGAGAGATTAGAGCCCACACAGAAGCATACCGACAGTCTTTCTTTCCACGAACAATACGAGACTGTAATAGAAAGGGAGAACCGATAGTGGTACTCAGGGTACCCTCCGCCACACACCGTCAGGTGGCTGCAGGGTATGGATGTAGATGTAGATGTAGATGTAGATGTAGATTATGTCAACGACTGGCAAAGGTCCCGAGTTCGAGTCTCGGACTGGCACATAGTTTTAATCTGTCAGGAAGTTTCAACGACTGTATTGTTTTCCGCTTCCCTTGACATCTTTCATGTACCCTCCACTGCCACTGCTGCGGCGTGCTGTCTGTGAGTGATTATTGCACGCTGACGTCAGACTTAGGCAGTGGTCACGTGGACTGTCTACATACAGACCATGCAGCCACTGAGCGAGGTGGCGCAGTGGTTAGCACACTGGACTCGCTTTCGGGGGATGACGGTTCAAACCCGTGTCCGGCCATCCTGATTTAGGTTTTCCGTGATTTCCCTACATCGCTTCACACAGATGCCGGGATGGTTCCTTCGAAAGGGCACGGCCGATTTCCTTCCCTATCCTTCCCTAATTCGTGCTTGTGCTCCGTCTCTAATGACCTCGTTGTCGACGGGACGTTAAACTATAATTTCCTCCTCCACAATGCACGCCCTGCCTCCACCACGCTTGCGTGTGACACCAACTGAGCCGTGCTGCGGTCACGTTGGTGCTGTTCTACAACGTACAGTTTTCGCCCTCTGTTTGGGGCCAGACGGTATCGATTAGTTGGCACGGTTGAGTTTGTTTGTCAGCTTCTCTTGTTGACTGGCGCCACTCGGTTTCGCAAGGGTTGCATGCCAGCTAGTGGCAGCTGCGGCTGTTATCGATATGTAGTAACTGTTGCCCCATCTTTGGGGCGACGTCGTTGGTTTTCTGGGTCGTGTGAGTTGGCCAGTTCGGTTGGGGACTCAGGAGGAGCCAGGCCCGCACAGTGCCAGAACACGTCGGGGCCGCTGGCGGTACGCATGGACTGCCGGATGGAAGGGCTGTGTTCACGAGGGAGTACGACCTCGTCGTAAACCGGATCCAGCAAGCTTTAAGGTCAGTGCATTTCAATCCATGTACAGAAACCTCCACCAATGTGATATCTCGCGATTCTCCAGTGACTTGGGTTCGTGTTGCTGCTCGTAGTTTCGCCGACGCGAAGAGTAGCGAGTGGAGTGCTTGGGAAAGGCAGATCTGATTAGCTTCTTATTACTATTTACTGCGTTCAACTTGTTACAATTTGTGAAGTTCAACAAACGGTAATTTTTTTTTGCCTGGTGGCCGCTAACGTCCCAGTTACCTACCCTGGGGGTTAGTGTGCGTAACGGCAGTGTAAGTTTCCTCGCCTTTCCTCTGCTGTCCAGTAAAGCGCGTAGTTTTGGAAGCTTTCTTGATCGTAGGCCGGCTGGTGATTCTTCTACTCCGGTTGTAGTGATTGCTTTCTCGTTCCGGGGGCTCTAAACACAGTATTCTGGGGACGTAATACAGACTGCCGGTTCCAGCTTTGGCGTATTGTTCCATCGTTGCATTTGGTTTATCAGACGTCAGGTAGCTTCACCAAAATTACCATTAGTCATTCGTCTGAATTACCATCTCGTGAAGTGAATGCAACTCTTGGCTGTCAATCTCATCGCTCGCGAAAGTGTTTGTTGCCGGAGCTTCTCTGAGGTCGATTCCTGGAGCACCGTCTGTGGCCCCTTGGTTCTTGTAAGACATGTGTGTTCCAAAAGGACTGATGGCCAATAGTTCTGTGTTACGCTCCTTCAGCCCACGCCTTCTGCGGGTATAATCTGCCTCAGTACCCTTCAGGGAACTTATGTACTGGTCCTTGTGTTTTAGTATTGTATTATTTACTACAATACCTTGTAATGCCTACATTAGAGGTTATATATGTCTACTTAATAGTTCTGGTCACCTTCTGGAATAAATCTAGCAGTGTAGTGTTCAGTGGTTGGTTAACTTTGAAAGCGTTGTTTTTTAATTAACCTTTGCTATTGTATTTGCTGTTTTACAGCAGATTTCTAAACTTTTTATATTATTGCCGTTCCTGGCGTGATTGTGGCCATCTGCCTTAAAATTCTAATTTGTCATTCCTGGCCTCTGATGCCTTCTGCTGTGTTTGTGGCGACTTACCTTTAATATTCCAATACCAGTAAGTTGTGAATTGCAGCTAGTTCTTATACAATTCTTAATATATTGCCATTCCTGGCGTGTAAGACTTTCTGCCCAGATCACTGTGGCTTGCTTTTAAAACATTATCTACTGTATCTGTATTTAATGGTGATTTGCTAAATTCTAACACACTGAAAACTCTTTTTTAGACAGTTGTTTACTTCTTCATTATTAACGTGTGATATTTTTTATTTATTGTTGAGTATGGAATTACTGGTTTAAAATAAATTGTGTATAACGGTCCCGTCCACAAGCGTAACCAAATCCTGCTTTCTCTTGCCTAGCAGGTTTCACCAATAACTAACAACGTAAGCCACATGAAGGGGAACGGAACAAAATCGGCAGATGTAAAGGTAATATGCAGAGTACCACAGGGACGTGTTATAGCACCGTTGCTGTTTACACTATATATATATAAGCGTGGGATGCCTTTCAAGGCTATTCGCAGATGATGCAGTTGTCTATACCATAGTAGCAACGCCACAAGATGGTACGAATTTGCATAACGACCTGCACAGATTCGATGAGTGGTGCAGGCTCTGACCGTTGACCCTGAACGTAAATAAATGTAACATTGCATATAAGTAGGAAAAGAAATCCGCAACTACACAGCTATACCATTGATGACAAGCACCTGGAAATAGCATATGCCGTAAAATATCCGATAGGCGTAACTATCCAGAGCGACCTTAAGTGGTATGACCACGTAAAAGAAATAATGGGAAAAGCAGACACCAGACTCCTATTTCCTTACGATTCTTGCGATCAGTCTAGCTCAGCAACGAACGAAGTGGTTTATAAGGCGCTTGTTCGCCCGATTCTTGAGTATTGTCCATCCATCTGGGATCCCTGTCAGTTAGGACAGAAGTTCCAACGAAGAGCGGCGCGTTTCGTCACGGGATCGTTTAGCTGGCGAGAGACCATCACGGAGATGCTAAACAAACTCCACTGGCAGACGTTACAAAAGAGGCGTTGTGCATCACGGAGAGATTTACTACTGAAATTTCGGGACAGCACTTTTCAGGAGGAGTCGGACAACATATTACTTCCCTCCACATACCACGCGGAGAAAATTACAGATCTTAGAGCCAATACAGAGGCTTACAGTCAATCATTCTGCCCACGCAGTATTCGCGAGTGGAACAGGGCTGGAGGGATCAGATAGTGGTACCGTAAGTACCCCCGTCACACACAATTAGGTGGGTTGCGCAGTATGATGTAGACGTAGACGAAAATCTGAGTTTCTATCATTAAACACGATGTGAAGAGGAGCTGACATTTGCAGTTATTCTCATTTGTAATTAAAAATCAAGCACTCATTTTAACAACTGAACGAATTATATTAGTATTACTCTTGTAATACGTAGTTAGTGTAATTTTTACGAAATTCGTAGTTTTAATGCGATTATTAAAGTTTTTACATCTGGCCAGGTGAAACGTATTGACAGTCCTTTTTACAGGCGACACAGCTACAGTTCTACAATGATTTCCTGGTTCTTGTTTCATTATGGGCCATTTAGTTCACTGCTTCCGCAACAGAAGAAGAGAGAATGTTAGTTTGGCAGGAAGAATAGTTTCCTGACGATTCCTGAAAAATGTTTTTCACCCTTTTGTAACAAATGAGTCTCCGTTTCTGTCCACAGCGTCTGGTTCTTACACAAAAGGAGCGTTTATGTATTACGACTTTTACTTACTCCAATACATACACGGAAACATTATCAAGATAAGGTCTTCATATAAGGGTTGATCAAAATGTTTCTGTTCGAAATCCGTACAATCCAGAAACGATATTTCAATCCGGCGAAATCCCCGTCAGCATTGATGTACTCGCCCCATCGGTGCACCATGTTGATGAAACACGGTGTCCTGCTGCGTGACGAAGTCCGTTGCTGCGTGCTACACATCGTCCATCCTTCAGTGGCTTTTCTGAAGGGACGAAAGGTATGACAATCACATGGGGCAGAGATCAGTAGTTGGCACAAATGCGTCACGGCATGTGCAATGTGGAGACGTACGTTATCGTGAAGCACCAGCAGCCCTTAGCGCACGCATTCTTCATTCTGTGAAGGGCGTCTACCGCTGCTTATCCTTCGGCAGTGAAGGAAACAATAACAGCACGTTGGTCCCTTTTCGACGCATTTGGTAATATGCCACGTTTAGACATTTACCGAACACACGTCGGATAGAAAGGGATACCACACTAATCCCTTGCCTGCATCTTACTGTTTATATACCCACATATAAGTCAAGTTACGTTATATGTATGCTGCAGCAACGCCCTAAAACGGAACTTTTTGGTCGACTCATATTATACAGAGTGTTACAAAAAGGTAAGGCCAAACTTTCAGGAAACATTCCTCACACACAAATAAAGAAAAGATCTTATGTGGACATCTGTCCGGAAACGCTTAATTTCCATGTTAGAGTTCATTTTAGTTTCGTACTTCCTCTATTCACCGCCATGATTTCATACGGGATACTGTGCTGTTCGAACACGTGCCTTTACAAGTACGACACAACATGTGGTTCATGCAATATGGAGTTCCTGCACATTTCAGTCGAAGTGTTCGTACGCTTCTCAACAACAGATTCGGTGACCGATGGATTGGTAGAAGCGGACCAATTCCATGGCCTCCACGCTCTCCTGACCTCAACCCTCTTGACTTTCATTTATGGGGGCATTTGAAAGCTCTTGTCTACCAAATATACAGACTCTTCGTGCTCGAATTGCGGACGGCTGTGATACAATACGCCATTCTCCAGGGCTGCATCAGCGCACCAGGGATTCCATGCGACGGAGGGTGGATGCATGTATCCTCACTAACGGAGGTTATTTTGAACATTTCCTGTAACAAAGTGTTTGAAGGTACGCTGGTACGTTCTGTTGCTGTGTGTTTCCATTCCATGATTAATGTGATTTGAAGAGAAGTAATAAAATGAGCTCTAACATGGAAAGTAAGCGTTTCCGGACACATGTCCACATAATATATCATCTTTCTTTGTGTGTGATGAATGTTTCCTGAAAGTTTGGCCGTACCTTTCTGTAACACCCTGTATATATTATACAACGTTCGTTATGGAGCAAACCTTCTAATGAGTTACATATTAACATGTTGTCGTCTTACGATCCTCGTCATTCCCGGAGTTTTAGATCTAAGTACCAACATAGCAATTTCCAAGCCGTGTAAATATCTCTACAAGCACTGTGAAATACTGAAATTTATTCCTGAAATTCAACTTAACTGTAAAAGGTATAGATGTACTACCGATGCGACATTTGAAAATCTGATACCAGGGCCGGCATAAATTTGTTTACAAGGTGTACAACTTTGCTTCCCCCGTTTTTCCCCAACATTTGAGGCTTTAGAGAAAAAAATTGATTACACTTGTATCATTCAAGGTATTTTCGACCGGTGGCCAATACGTTCTCCCATCTTTCGGGCACTGTACGAATCCAGCGTCGAAAAAGTTGTTCATCTTTTGAAACGTTCCAAGAATAGATCCAATTTCCTACTTCTTCACGAGTTCAGAACTTTTCGTCAGCCAGGCCATGCGCCATTGATCTAAACAGGTGATAGAGGGAGCAATGTGTGAAGAATACGGCGAGTGGGGTAGGACCTCCCATTTTAACGTTTCCAAGTACATTTTGACCTCCTTTACAACGTGGGTCGAGGGTTGTCGTGCTGCAAAATCACTTTATCGTGCCTCTCGCTCTATTGCGGCCGTTTCTCTTTAAATGCTCTGCTCAAACGCATTAACTGCGTTCGATAACGAGCACCTGTGATTGTTTCACTTGATTTTAACACCTCATACTGCACCACACGACGCCGAGCTGGTTCCACCAAATGCAGAGCATGATCTCGGAGTCGTGAATATTCGGTTTGGACGAGATATCCCCATGATTTTCTGCCTTTAGGTTATCGTAATGAACCCATTTTTCGTCCCCGGTCACAATGCGATGCAGATCCCTGCCTTTTTTGTCTCTGAAGCAACTATTCACACGAAAACGCCGTTCAACATCTCTCGGTTTCAGTTCACAGGGGATCCACGTTCTTTCTTTCTGAATCGTGCCCATAGCCTTGAGACGTTTTGAAATATCTTGCTGTGTCACTCCCACTAATCGTGCCAATTCTTCTTAAGTTTGACGAGAGTCTTCACTCAGCAATGCCTCCGATTCTGCATCTTCGAAAACATTCTCTATTCCACCACTATGCCGGTCTAAGACGTTAAAATCACCGCTCTTGAATCGTTGAAACCACTCACGCAACATTCTTTCACTAATAGCGTCCTTACCATACGTGCTTGAGAACATTCGATGAGACTCGCCGCTGTTTTGTTCATATTAAAACAAAACAGTAACACCTCCCGCAAATGACGAGAATTAGGATCGTAAACTGACTTTATTACGCAGACACAAATCGACTAATGTCTGAATGAGGTTATGTTGACCGAGGTCAAGGCTAACTGCCTGACGTCTGCGATCTGTTTCTCTCGACCGCTACTTATCGTTGCCGCCACCTATCGGCAAACGGCGGAAGCAAAGTTGAACACCTTATATATTAAAGTTAAGTTGAATTTAAGAACTAAGTTTCTGTGTTTGAAACTGTAGTTCGTCATCAAATATAAATTCAGAAATATTTTTGCTGCTTTGACGTTTAGCTTAAAATTATATTTTCAAAATAAGGGTCCAACCATTCCTTCGCACTTCAACTGTGGGAGAACCGTAACCAGAGTTAAGATTACTCAAGTACGGTGAACAGGAAACAGTAAAAAAGAAAAGACCTTGTAATTTATTTTTCATATTTCATTAATATCTGCAGGTACTTTTACGAAATAGACATTTGATAACCCTTATCAATCAGTTTCCAATTGTAACTGCTAGGTTCCAGATTTTCATTGTGTGAGTATGTGATCCTTACGGAAGCTTGTACAAGACTCGAGAATAAACTATCGGTAGTAGACAGTGGGGAGCGAGATTGTCGCGCAGTGCGGATACTAGTTGAAAATAACATGTGGAGTGGATTCTGACCGACCGCAGGAGAACAGTGACATTGCATTGCATTGTATTGTATGTTAACCGGGGACCTAGAAACGACGGAGAGGCTCCGTCCCGGCCGCAGCCGCAGTGGTTCACAACCCGACGACGACTACCGCAGTCCACTTCACCGCTCCGCCGCCCCACACCGAACCCAGGGTTATCGTGCGGTTCGGCCCCTGGTGGACCTCCCAGGGAACTTCTCGCACCAGACGAGTGTAGCCCCTATGTTTGCGTGGTAGAGTAATGGTGGTGTACGCGTACGTGGAGAACTGTTTTGCGCAGTAATCGCCGACATAGTGTAGCTGAGGCGGAATAAGTGGAACCAGCCCGCATTCGCTGAGGCAGACGGAAAGCCGCCTGAAAACCATCCACAGACTGGCCGGCTCACCGGACCTCGACACAAGTCCGCCGGGCGGATTCGTGCCGGGGACCAGGCGCTCCTTCCCGCCCGAAGACGTGCGTTAGACCGCACGGCCAACCGGGCGGGCGAACACTGACATAGTCGGATTAAAGTTTACATTGTCACGGTGAATTAAATACGTTATGTCGTCTACTCGCAGTTGAAACAATTTTGGAGTAATTATAATAATGACAGCACGAAACAGATTAGTAACTGCAATGCTGTCGGCAATAAAGCTAACATGACACAAATCGAAACTCAGAGTGAGTTTGATGGATATCAGAAATCAAACTTGACAGTGCCGCCCATGACTTGAGTTGGGAACTGTCGCAGAGCTCGAACTCTGGCTGTGTCGATTGGCTAGGGTATGAGAGAGTGCTGCAATTAGGTGCCAAACTGATTCTTATAGACCGGATCCAATCCCCGCGAGTAACCCTTTCGCTACGATGAACTTCTGTAGAGGTCGGGAGCGAATGTGGCGCTCAACCGGTGGACTGGTGCAGCAGTTCCGCTTCGCGTCATACTTCTCCGCTTCACTGCGCTCGACTTGTGTGGAAGCTTGACCTATGCACCATCTAGCGGCTTTGTTCAACGTCTGTAGTTAACAACAGTCGCTAGATGCAGTTGCAGTCACTTTCAAAGTGTTTGTTTCGCTCATTTCCCGCCTTGATTCTGATCTGAAGTGACGTGTTGTTAACTTCAGTTTCTACTAGAAGTGATATGGCAGGTAAGCGATATACTGTGGATGAAACTCTTTCTCTCATACTGGATAGTGACTCTGAAGATGAAAGGGAATCATCGTCCGAATCTTTCCCGGGCGTGGAAAGCGAGAACGCTACCGCACGACCACGAGATGCGGGCAAAGAGAGTACCGCAAGTGTTGTGAGGGTATTGTCCCGAGACAAGTTGAGTTTAATCGGTCTCATAAAACACTTCATACTGCCTCGAACAAAAGTAATCACACAAGCTTTCAGTCGTATCAGACTCTGAAGGCTGAAGGGTTCTACCACGAATTTGTGAACCACTCTAGCGTCTTCCAAAGAGACGAACTCCACAGTGTCCACACCCAGAATATAGAACGGCTGTGGAAGTCTGTCAAGTCTCCCATAAAAAGAGAAGGGCGTCCAGGACAGAGGAACGGACTGTACTCCTTCCAGTACCTGTACTACCACAACTTGGCGTTTGCAGGGAAAAGTCGATGCATGCGACACTCTTCCGATATTCCTGCGCGATATTGGCAGAGTTTATCCTGGCCACAGGAAAATGGAATTGCCCCTGTACTTTATACATCACACGGTCTGTTACAAGACGATAACACCAACGACGAGTAAGGTAAGTCGTCTCCTTTGAATTTACAAATGCTTCTCCAACACTTTTCTTTGGTCGTTTTTGTAGTGACAACTTGAAACATACTCATAACGCCCGCCACGAGACTTCCGTAATCGATTTACTATCGCACGTTCGATATGTATCGTTTGGACCCCACCAACTTCGATAGGCAATCATTCTTGGGAATTACCAAAATTTCAGTATCTGTGCACGTACCGGAGACGTCAATATATGAATCTATTTTATACACAAAAATTAGGGCTAACATCCTGAGCAGTGAATCTGACAGACTATATTTTATTTGTCAGATCAGCAAAATTTTTTGGAGAAGGTCTGTACACGGCATATAATCTGATATAACAACTAGCATTTTTCTATTATTGCAGTTAATGGTGCCGAATTTAGCGCACGGTCTGTCAAAGATCATTATAAACAGTCAGCTACTCAGCGAGGAAGGCTTTCCGTTGAGATGTCAGTGAGGAAGAAGTTCACCTGAGAAAGTAAGTCGTCGTTCTTTTCGTTGTCTAAACAAAACTGTTGCACCCATCGTATGAAAAACAAAGAACAGATACGTAGATGCCCTACACAGAGTTATCATCAATTATCGAAAAGCTTACTGAAGGCTTACAATAAATACTAACTAGATGACGTGAAGTGTTAAAAGTACAACAAAAAAGACAGTTTCAACACAGGAATGTAGACCGTCACTATTGTGTTTTAATTTAACGGTATTTCTCGCAGCTGATACTGAGTAAATGATTTAGATTTATTTGATAATTCGCGTTACTTGACTCGAAGCTATCAATTTAATTTTGTGATTTTCTCGTGTTACATTAGTTGTGTGATGAAGGCGTTGTATGAGAGTTTGATTTATTGGTGACAGACAATGATAGTTCAGTCTAGCTAAACGAATCACGATGCACTGAAGTACGATTCTTTCCTTTTTTGGCAGTATAGACTTGGTGGATCGAATATTAACACTCGATTGCAGCCCAAGTTGCAAAGAAGACGTGTGTGAAGTATAAAAGCGTATGTATATTGAACAATTGTTACCAGTAAGCTGGTTTGTTAATCGTTTTAGTTCAAAATTAATTGTTGACAACTCAAATTTTGTTAAACTGTCTCGGGAGGGTGCAGTACACGAGTGGCAGAAGACGCAGTTGAACCAAAAATGGATCCATACCTGAGGCGAAAAAAATTAGTTGACAAGTTGAGAGACTGTGTAGATGATATAACCTGAAAACGGAAGAAAATGGACTCTTTAATAGTTTATAAGTTACATAGCCACTTTTGTATCGGAATATTTAAACAACCCCACAAAATATATAAAAGAGTGTCTGTGTCGATGATTACACATTAACAATGAGCGTTTTAATAAAATACCAGCGCGAAAATAATGAGTAATGAGAGACTGACGACACACATGAAATACTTCCACTTTTAACTGAGCAAGCTTGGTGTCCGCCATTATAAGTGATGCGCGCTAACTTTCCATTACCTGTCATGTGTTCTTGTAGCTTTATAACTGCACCACGTGCTGCATTAGTTTGGCAGCCAGTGGACATCTTTTTCTTTTTTTTTTTTTTACATTACGTGGGGTGTTTACGTTTACATAATAGGTATTTTCTCGTTAGCTAATATACATTAAACCATATTATCGATCCGTACTTGTACTGTATGCCTGTAGTCAACTAACTTCAATGCCACCTAATAATAATAAAATATATTTTGGGTTCTATGTTTTTATGGGTGATGGGCTGTTTAGGCTCTTTGAGTAAGACCAGTGTACGACTAGCGCAATAATTTCATTTCTTTGTTATGTTATACGTGGAACTGTTTCATGTTTGACTAACATATTCAAACAGAAAGATTTTAAACAAAAAGAGCTTTGGTCACCACTTTTATACTGTCAATCATACTATTAAAAAACTACATCGAACATGCCATTGTGTTAAAATCCTATATCGATCCGATGTGACAACATATAAAACTAACTGACAAGTTCATTTGTAAAATGAAATGAAATGTCGTGTGACGAGGTCCTCCAGTCGGGTAGACCGTTCGCCTGATGCAAGTCTTTCGATTTGACGCCACTTCGGCGACTTGCGCGTCGATGAGGATGAAATGATGATGATTAAGACAACACAATACCCAGTCCCTGAGCGGAGAAAATCTCCGACCCAGCCGGGAATCGAACCCGGGCCCTTTGGATTGACAGTCTGTCGCGCTGACCACTATTTTTTAATTTTTATTTTTATTTCTTTTAACAGTAAGGAACAGAAAACTAGTAAGTGCACTCGTTGCGTCGAGTTGGGGACGCACGTAACTAAAACCATACTAATAGTTGTAGAAAAGGGCATAAAGAAAGAGAGCAAAGTGCGGGGCGAAGGAAACCATGAAACAAAACTGAAGGGTGGAATCCATACCACCATTAACCAGTGCTACATCTTGCACCGGATGGGAAAACTAAAACTGCGAAGACCTTTTCGCACCGGGGACAAAAAGAGGAAATGGGACAAATACTGCTACAGAGTGTGAGGGTTCCCAACGAAACTCTCCATCTGCTGTATCATCCAGGTATGACTTCTCGTAATGATGAAAGTAGATCCCACCTTGTACCGTGTAGTGTTCTATTATCGTATTGTAATTTTAGCTTCTCTTACCCGTGATGTTCCAGCTACGTGGAGGGTCGTGGAACGCACTCCACAAAAAATTGGAAAAATATTGTCGATACCATGGGTTACGGAGGATCTTGCAATGCCGTTCCTGCAAATAGTTCCAAAAGTCCAAAGTGTCCTTAGTGCCGTCTTGAAACAAATAGTGCACTGCATGTCCACGAAGCCACGTCGTTGCATTAGTTTTAGTGCGTGGGTAATACGTTTCATCCAGGTATAAGATAGTCTTGGGGTCGATATGATGCGGCGTTACCCGAAGGAAGTATGCTGACATTTGCCTCACTAAGTGCCACACTGCTGTAGACTCGCCACAGCTAAGACGGTGTTCATCGTTGTCTGGAACGCCACAGCTCGTTCACATGGGTGAGTCTACCATGTGGATCGCATGAAGCCTTGATCTGGTCACCTGCTTACCGTTGATAGTGATATACCACATCGCCGTGACGTCAGTGTCTAGTGTTACGTGGTGAATTGTCCTCAACACTACTCGCTAGTTGACGTTTGGGTGCTTCCTCTCCACGACGTTATCGGGTCGTCCACGTTGCAGGACCCTACAAACAGTCTTTGCCGTCGCCAGTTGAGTCGCTGGTAAGGCAAGTCGAACGTAACTGAGTTCGAGGTAAAAGACACCGATGTAGAAGAGCGAAGAGGGGACGTGGTGTATTGGCACAGGCGGCAACAGGGAGGGCGGTGCTAGTTCTTCTATTAACAAACTGGTCAGACTGTCCGGACGGCGGTGCCATAGTTTGACTAATGTGCTGACAAATAGGGCGACCGCTTTGTCATAAACGTGATAAAGGCCAAGCCCTCCCCGATCCGGGGGAAGGGTGAGAGTCTCATATTTGATCTTGAAAAGCATTCCAGAACTCACGAAGGACCCAAAAGCCGCAAGTATACGGCGAGCTAACATCACCGGTATAGGTAATATCTGGGCGTAGTGCGGAATGCGTGACGCTAAATTTGTGTTGACATACTGGGTCCGTTGGACGATATCCAGGGCTCGTAGGCGGTTGTTGGCAATTCCAGTCCGAACATTTCGTAAAAGCCTTCGAAAGTTGTGAGCAGCGGTCCGTCGTATATCGTCTGTAAAATCAATGCCGAGACACTTCAAACTATCACTGAGCTGTAAGGGGGTGACACTGTTCTCAGACAATCCGACCCCGATGTTCATCGCCACCAATTTTGCGACGTTGATACGACTACCAGTGGCCATGCCATATTTCGCTATCCAAGTTAGTGCGCTAGCGGTGTCGTCACCGTTGCGGATGACAATCACCAGGTCGTCAGGGTACGCTTTACATCGGAAAGTGTGGCCTCGTAACGTCATACCCGTTAGTCGTTGGCGCAGGCCGCAGAGGAGAGGTTCTGTGGCCACAGCGTAAAGTATAAGTGGACAGAGGGCAGCTTTGGCGTATCGATCGAGAAATGGTGAGGGGCTGCGTAGGTCGGCCGTTGACTATCACCTTGGACGTCGCGCCGTGGAGTAGTCGCATGACGACAGTGACGAATGGCTGTGGGTACCGCATATGTTGGAGGACCGCTTCCAAATAGTTGTGGTCGAAAGCTTGACTAAAATCGATGGCCGCCAGTGCACCCTTCAGACTACATGCCCTCGCCAGTGAGATCAAGTCACGATATTCGCTGAGTGCCGTTTGAATATTATTGTCGCCTCCCAATGACGTCTGATCGGGTGAGATAACATTGCGTAGGGTCTGGCGTATCCGCGCCGCCAACAGTCGAGAAAAGATCTTAAAGTCGCAGTTCAATAGCGTCAACGGGCGGTAGTCCTGCAGTCGTGAGCCACCGGACGGTTTGTGAATAGGAATAATCATCCCTTCCACAAGGGCCGCAGGGAGCGGCACGTCCGGGGATAGTAGTTCGCGACAGAAGTCCGTCCATCGGGAGGCTAATAAATATTGAAAAGTCCGGTAAAATTCCAAGGGGAGCCCATCAGGACCCGGAGACTTGTTGACAGCCCCTTTTCTAATGGCGTTGATCACTTCTTCTTCTGTAATTTCTTCCATCAAGGCCGCTTCTATTACCGGGGTGACGGTGCCGTAAATCGTCTGAGAGACGTCCTCCAGTGCTGTCGGATCAGGGGTCTGAGCGGAATAGAGCTGGGATTAATGATTGTAGAACGCTGTGTTTATGTCTTGTTGCGTGGTGAGGCGATGACCGTCCTCCGTGTCGATGAAGCGTATCAGCGCTCGTTGGCGTCGTTTACGTTCACGAAGGACGTGGAACATTGACGGGCGTTCGCTAGATATCCGATCCTGCGTCCTCGAGCGGATGACTACCCCCTCTAGGTGGTGTCGCATATGAACGAGAATATGAGCCTTAGCACGGTGGACCGCAGTTTATCGTTCCAGAGACGGCGCCATAGTATCGCAGTCGCGCAGGACCCGGAAGTAAAAGTCGAGTGTATGACTTCGCCAAGTAGCGTGGTCGCGACCGTAGGTTATCAACGTTCGCCTCAGTGACGGTTTGGCGCAGTCCAACCACCAGCGGATCGTTGTGGGATATGCACGGAGGCGATTTTCACACGAATGCCACGTATCCTCAACGGCTTGGCGGCAATCCGGGTACGACAGGTGAGCGATGTTTAATTTCCACGGGCTGCGGCTTCTCCACACTTGTTGCCGCCGCAGGGTGACGGCACAAATGTAAGCTGAGTGGTCCGAGAATGCTGCAGGCCACAGTTCCGCATCTTGTGTTCCAGCGGCGAGAGAGCGTCAGACATAAATCCTGTCGATACGACTGGAAGAGTGACTCGTCAATTGCGTGAATCCCGGTCGTTGGCTGTGAAGATGTTCCCAAGTGTCCACCATCTGCAGGTCTCGAATTAGCGTCTCCAGTTCCGGGCAAGGATTATGTCGTGGGAGTTGGTCTCTGGGCGCCAGTACGCAATTTTAGTCACCTCCAAACAACAGATGGACGTGGGGGCCTTGGAAGAGCGGAGCGACGTCTTCCGCAAAGAATCGTGAACGTTCGCGACGTTTGTCCGTCCCGGAAGGTGCGTAGATATTGATAAGGCGGACACCCAGTGCTGTGAGTGCCGTTCCTCTTGCCCCAGGCAGAAACAGGATATCGTCTGCCACTACCCCTTCCCGAAGAAGTACAGCGACACCGCTGCCTTTTGGGGAAGCTGGAGAGACGGAAGCATCGTAACCGTACATGTCTGGGAAGTCGTCGACGTACACTTCCTGGAGGAGGGCTATGTCGATGGAAGCCGAGTTCAACATATCCTGAAGCAATGATAACTTAGCGCGCGTCCGTATAGTGTTGATGTTTATATTTGCAATGCGATAAGTTTGAGGTCTATCCACAGCATCTGTGTTGGCCATCAGTACCCCTGTAAGGCTGTCTCGTCACTCTACCTAATGGCGGGAAAGGGTCAGCACTGGTGGGATAAATTTCCCCCCGTGTCGTCCGACACGATGGGCAAGGAGTGTGCCTCACAGTCGTCTGCCCAGTCGCCATGAAATACCATCGGCTGTTGGTGGCTGTTAGTGGCTGCTGTGGCACTCTGCGCTGACTCCATCGGCTCTTCTGGCTGGGAATCGGCAGCGGCTGTCTGCTTGTGATCCTGCTGTTCTGTGGGGTCGGAGCGGCTGAAGCCGTCACCATGGCGATCTGTTGAGTTTGAAGTTACAGCGGCCTCTGTACCGCCGGTACCGTCGTCGGAATTTCCACAGTCCATGGCAGACGATTGCTGCAAACACTCGTCCGATGGAGCACGCCGCCGTCTCTTGTGTTTTCGCGGGGAACGCTGTTTACGGACGTGTGCTTCAGTATCTGAATGTGGGTAGATTTCTTCAGCTGCTCCGGTGTCTGGAAGAAAAGCTGCTGTCGGCACAACCCGTGGGTCAATGTCCATCCTGGCATCTACGCCTTCTTGCAAGGTCGGTCGGTGATTATCTTCAGGTGGGGGTGCCGGATCCTGTACTGCAGAAGCCATTATGTTCTCACCATCGAGGGCGGTTATCGGACTAATGTCGTCAGCAGCGGTAAAGGTTGCTGCCCGTGTAACTTCGGCGTAATTGAGAGGAAGGGTCGTCACCGTAGAAGGACTCACAGATTCACCTGTCGGGATTTGAGTAAGCCGTCGTCGGAGTCAATCCGAACGGACGTGGCCTACTTGGCCACAACCAGAGCAAGTGCGTGGCTGACCGTCATACATAATGATCGCCCTACATCCGCCGATGACAGATATGACGGAACATGTTTGGTCAATTCAATTTTGATCTGTCGTACCCCGTTAAGAACGGGGTACGTTGTAAAGGTGGTCCATTTTTCGGCCATATGGCTGATTACTCTGCCGTTGGGCTGGAAAGCCGCGGTGACTACGTCCAGTGGTACTTCAAAAGGGAGTTCGAAGACGCGTATCGTACGTAGGCCAAGCCCAGCGTGATCGATAGAGACCGCCCGAATATGGCCATCAGAATGTTTGAATTTAAGACCGTTGGCATGTGCGCTCACGATTCTGTTGCACACCTCGTCACTTACTAGCTTGACGTAGACAACACTGCTCGTGATAGAGAGATGGATACCAATTACGTCTCGCGGGTCAATTTTAACGTCGTCATGAAGGAAACGTTCCACTTCAAAAGCTCGCGGTCGTGCATTATCGGGTTGAAAACTGATCTTGATGGTGGTTTGTCTGTATGAATGTGCCATGTTCCGTCGGTAGTGATGGACGCTAAACTAGCGACAACGCAGTAGTAAACAACTACGAGCACTCGCGACCGCGCGGACGGGACGTAAACAAGACGTCCTCGCCGCAGCGCAGCGGAAAGCAGACTGAATCAGCTACCGGGGGCGGACCATCACAAAATTTCTGATATATGTGCAACCTACACGATACTTGGTGAAATGCACATGTGAGCATTCTGAGCATTCTTCGTTTTCTTTTATACACGCAAATGAATAACGCAAGTGGGTTATTCGGTAACAGGGAATGGTAGTGCAACCAGATGACATGATCACCACTAGAAATGTAAATAACAAAGTAAAAATTTATTCGAAGATTCGAAATATCTCTGACAGTAGATTATTATTTCAGCACTATCATCCCAAAATACCTTTAATAAAGATTCATATCATTGTCCAACTGAGACTCTATTCCGTTGGTGTAACTACTTAATCACCAATAGAGGGCTTCACCACGTTAGAAATCCCTGGGTTCGTAAATGACAGAAGTGGATTCAAATCTATGAACAGGGGTAACAATTTCTCTTACACCAACGTCCTCAAAACACAGACAAACTTAATTGATGTTCAGTTTTCATTCCCTTCAGCAATTTTACAGGAGGGCATATGACTCCGCTTTCGATGTATTAACAGAGAACTGTAAAGTTTTCACTCCAAGAAGCAGTTAACATATGTGCTGTTCCTTTACTTCGGTGACTGAACCTCTTCTTTATGTTGTCCGAAACACACAACCGCGGCCAGGGAATGTTTGTGGAGGCACAAGGACGACGTCAGGACAAAGTGTCATGTTTGTCTGCAGATTGCTAATGTGGTTACTGCAGACAACTGGCGTCGCCCTCCCGTCACCCTACCGCTGAGTGACGTCTTATATAACGTCAAACAAACAAAGGCGGGCAGCCGCCACCCCTAGTCTCGCAGCAGGAGGTCACTTCTGGGAAAGCACCGGCCCTCCACAAAATGCAGCTCCAGATTTGTTTTGCGCCGAAGCTCTGAGGGCGCAGTTAAGAAAGCACACAAACACTGAGAAGGCTTACTTAGCGAGTGGCTACACGTGTTCGAGGCCGTTAGGCATGTTCGAAAAAGTTTGGGTTATAAACGTTATGTTGTCCATGATCGACAGTAACTAGTAAACTATAAATGATGCATATAATATTCTTAGATGATTTTAAAGCTTAAGACCTTAGCTACGTAATCTCGCAATAATTTGTAGGCCATATCGTTTTCTCTGAGAGCGAGAGGAGGCAATATTTATGCCGGTCAACTGACGTGATAGGTGCTACAAATCGGTTCAGATCTTTGTTTATTTTGATTAAACAACGTGAACTAATCACATACTGAGTATTATACTGACATACCCTTGTTGAGGTTACTAATGAGGTAAGTAAATCTGAAGAAATCATTATTGCACTCAACGAACAGCAAGACTAGACAGACTCAATAACTACAGTAATTTATTTATTCCCCAGACATAGGTTATCGATCTAAAATACAAGGTACGAAGTACAAAGCGGATCCTGCTTCGTATTTTTCTAACAATCCCACCAAGACATATACTTGCAGCCTTACAACTTCCCAATTTTATCGCCACAGTCTAATTCGTTGACGAAAGCCGCCGTTCATATGTAAACTATCGTCCAAGTGTCGAGGAAAAAATAAATATGCATCCACGAAGATAAAGAAGACAGGGGAAAGGAGTCATAGAGAGAATAAATCTAATATGTCTACAAATCGATAACAAAACTGTATTCCAATATGATTCTTCCGATGTCTCTGTTGGTTGGTTGATTTGGGGAGGGTACCAGACAGCGAGGCCACCGGTCTCGTCGGCTTAGGGAAGGGAGCCGGCCGTGCCCTTTCAAGGGAACCATCCTGGCATTTGCCTGAAGCGATTTAGGGAAATCACAGAAAACCTAAATCAGAATTTGAACCGTCGTCCTCCCGAAAGCGAGTCCATTGTGCTAACCACTGCGCCTCCTCGCTAGGTCCGATATGCCTCTAAGCCATTATTTTAGAAGGTCTTCTGCTATTTCACTTTCTTCATTTGGAAATAATCTTTGATTGTTCATCAGTTTTTTCATACGCTGATACCTTCCAAATTTCGTAGAAGCTATAAACGTTTATAGATACACATAGAACCTATACAGGGTGTTACAAAAAGGTACGGCCAAACTTTCAGGAAACATTCCGCAGACACATATAAAGAAAATATGTTATGTGGACATGTGTCCGGAAACGCTCAATTTCCATGTTAGAGCTCATTTTAGTTTCGTCCGTGTGTACTGTACCTCATCGATTCACCGCCAGTTGGCCCAATTGAAGGAAGGTAAAGTTGACTTCGGTGCTTGTGTTGACATGCGACTCATTCCTCTACAGTACTAGCATCAAGCATGTCAGTACGTAGCATCAACAGGTTAGTGTTCATCACGAACGTGGTTTTGCAGTCAGTGCAATGTTTACAAATGCGGAGTTGGCAGATGCCCATTTGATGTATGGATTAGCACGGGGGCAAAAGCCGTGGCGCGGTACGTTTGTATCGAGACAGATTTCCAGAACGAAGGTGTCCCGACAGGAAGACGTTTGAAGCGATTGATCGGCGTCTTAGGGAGCACGAAACATTCCAGCCTATGACTCGCGACTGGGGAAGACCTAGAACGACGAGGACACCTGCAATGGACGAGGCTGTTCTTCGTGCAGTTGACGATAACCCTAATGTCAATGTGAGAGAAGTTGTTGCTGTACAAGGTAACATTGACCACGTCACTGTATGGAGAAAGCTACGGGAGAACCAGTTGTTTCTGTACCATGTATCAGCAGCTGATTGGCATCCACAGGTACACTTCTGCGAATGGTTCATCCAACAATGTGTCAGTCCTCATTTCAGTGCAAATGTTCTCTTTACGTATGAGGCTTCATTCCAACGTGATCAAATTGTAAATTTTCGCAATCGACATGTGTGGCCTGACGAGAATCCGCACGCAATTGTGCAATCACGTCATCAACACAGATTTTCTGTGAACGTTTGGGGAAGGCATTGTTGGTGATGTCTTCATTTGGCCCCATGTTCTTCCACCTACGCTCAATGGAGCACGTAATCATGATTTCATACAGGATACTACCTGTGCTGCTAGAACATGTGCCTTTACAAGTGTGACACAACATGTGGTTCATGCACGATGGAGGTCCTGCACATTTTGTTGGTTGGTTTGTCATCGGTCCCTTTTTCCAAATACTAAAAACACCCACTGAGAATAAAACGATCAACGGACGATAAGACAGACGATAAGACAGACGACACAGAACAAGAGAAACGTAGGCAAAGACCAGACAAGACGAACTAAAATCACACAGAGTATGACGGTGGTTGGCCGACCATACAAACAAAAACGGAAAAGCCAACCATCGAGAAAGACATAAAAAAAATCAGACAAATCGTAGGCCATAGGCCAGAATCAACACAAAAACTCACACACTTACATTAAGCGATAAAATCTCCCTGCCCGAATAAAACGCAGAACTACGTCAGCTATGGAAGAGTCGTCAGATAAAAGCGCAGAGAGCGTATCAGGCAACGCAAAAGTCTGCCTGAGCACAGATAAAAGGGCGCACTCCAACAGAATATGGACCACCGTCAAGGACGCCCCACAACGAGAGAGACGGGGATCCTCACAATACAGTAAATAAGTGTGCGTCAGTCAGGTGTGGCCAATGCGGAGCCGACAAAGGACGACTGATTCCCTGCAGTTAGCTCGCATGGATGACCGCCACACAGTAGTCGTCTCCTTGATACGGCGGAGTTTGTTAGGCACGGGCATGTTGCGCCAATCAGTGTCCCATAAATCGAAAACTTTGCGGCGTAATAGTGCCCGCAAATCAGTCGCCGGGAGGCCAATCTCCAGAGATGGTGCACTAGTGGCCTCTTTCGCCAGGCGGTCAACAGTTTTATTTCGGGGTATCCCAACATGACCCGGGGTCCAAACAAAGACCGCATATCTGCCGCAACGGGTAAGAGTATGCAGGGACTCCTGGATAGCCATCACCAGACGAGAACGAGGGAAACACTGGTCGATAGCTTGTAAACCGCTCAGGGAATCGCTACAGGTAACGAAGGATTCATCTGAGCAGGAGCGGATATACTCTAGGGAGCTAAAGATGGTGACCAGCTCAGCAGTGTAAACACTGCAGCCAGCCGGCAACGAACGTTGTTCAGAATGGTCCCCTAGAGTTAGTGCATAACCGACATGACCAGGAACCATCGAACCGTCGGAATAGACAACGCCAGAGCCCTGATACGTGTCCAGGATGGAATAAAAGCGGCGTCGGAAGGCCACCGGAGAAACTGAGTCCTTTGGGCCCTGTGCCAAGTCGAGCCGAAGGCATGGGGGTGTACGCAGAGGGGCCCGGAAAGGAGGTGGTACAGGGAAACATCCAAGCCAGTAGAGAATCTGTTTGACGCGTACGGCGATCGGACAACCCGACCTGGGCCGACGTTCTGGCAGATGGACGAGGGACTGCTGGAACAGGACACGATAATTTGGATGCTCGGGCAAGCTAAAAACAAGGGCAGCATAAGCAGCCAGTAATTGTTGGCGTCGTATCCGCAGTGGAGGGACACCTGCCTCCACAAGTATGCCGTCCACAGGACTGGTCCGGAAGGCACAAGTGGCAAGGCGTATCCCGTTGTGGAGGATTGGGTCCAGCACCCGCAGCGCAGATGGGGATGCTGAGCCATTAGCCAGACTCCCATAGTTCAGACGGGACGGGATTAACGCCTGGTAAAGCCGTAGGAGAGTAGATCGGTCGGCGCCCCACCTGGTGTGGCTCAGGCATCGCAGAGCATTTACATGCCGCCAACACGCCTGTTTAAGCTGCAGCCAAGTCAACCGGGCATCAAAAACCACCCCAAAAACCTATGTAACTCCACCACTGTAAGAAGCTCGCCGTCGAGATAAAACCGCGGCTCTGGGTGAACAGTGCGTCGCCGGCAGAAATGCATGACGCAGGTCTTGGCTGCCGAAAACTGAAAACCGTGCGCTACAGCCCAAGACTGCGCCTTGCGGATTGCGCCCTGTAGCTGACGTTCAGCAAATGCAATGCCAATAGGGCTGTAGTAAAGGCAGAAGTCGTCAGCATACAGGGAAGCGGAGACAGAATTTCCCACGGCCGCAGCGAGCCCGTTAATGGCTATTAAAAACATACAGACACTTAGAACAGAACCCTGTTGCACACCGTTCTTCTGGACTTCGGAGGAACTACATGAGGCCGCGACGTGCACGCGGAAAGTACGATACGACAGAAAATTACGGGTATAGATCGGCAGAGTTACCCGAAGGCCCCATCCATAAAGCATAGAAAGGATGTGATTACGCCATGTCGTATCATACGCCTTCCTCATGTCGAAAAAGACAGCGACCAGATGCTGATGGCGGGCAAAGGCAGTACGGATGGCCGACTCTAGGCTCACCAGATTGTCGGTGGTGGAGCGGCCTTTACGGAACCCACCCTGAGACGGAGCCAGAAGGCCGCGAGACTCCAGTATCCAATTCAAGCGCCGGCTCACCATCCGTGCAAGAAACTTGCAAAGAACGTTGGTGAGGCTAATGGGACGGTAGCTGTCCACCTCCAAAGGGTTCTTCCCCAGTTTCAGAATGGGGACAACAAGGCTTTCCCGCCATTGCGACAGAAACTCACACTCGACCCAAATGCAGTTGTAAAGGTCGAGGAGGTGTCGCTGGCAGTCCACTGAAAGATGTTTCAGCATCTGAGAGTGGATGCTATCTGGGCCAGGAGCGGTATCAGGACAAGCGGCGAGGTCACTGCGGAATTCCCACTCACTGAATGGAACATTGTACAATTCAGGATGGTGGGTGCGAAAAGAAAGACTCCGACATTCTATCCGCTCTTTAATGGAGCCGAAGCCCAAGGGGTAGTTGGCAGAAGCGGAATTCAGAGCAAAGAGCTCTGCCAAGCGGTTTGCAATGACGTCGGAGTCAGTACAAACTGCTCCATTCAGTGAGAGCGCAGGGACGCTTTCAGGGGTCCGATAGCCATAGGGGCGGCGAATCTTGACCCAGACCTGCGATGGAGTGACATGGAGGCCAATGGTGGACACATACAGCTCCCAGCACTCCTGCTTGTGTTGGCGGATAATGCGGCGGGCTCGCGCACGCAGCCGTTTGAAGGCGATAAGGAGTTCGATTGAGGAATGTCGCTTGTAAAGCTGGAGCGCCCGCCGGCGAGCTTTAATCGCTTCAGCGATCTCAGGCGACAACCAAGGCACAGTCCGCAGCCGAGGGTACCCAGAAGAACGGGGAATGGCAGATTCGGCGGCAGTAACGATGCCGGTGGTGACCGATTGAACCACTGCATTACTGTCATCGTTAGAGAGAGGCTCAATAGCGGCAGTGGAGGAGAACAAGTCCCAGTCAGCCTTATTCAGAGCCCATCTGCTAGGGCGCCCAGAAGACTGACGCTGTGGTAGTGACAGAAAGATCGGAAACTGGTCACTACCACAAAGGTCGTCATGCACTGTCCATTAGACAGACGGTAAGAGGCTAGGGCTACAGATCGAAAGGTCTTTGTCGGGGTATGTGCCATGCGCCACACTGAAGTGTGTGAAGGCACCATCATTTAATATCGAGAGATCAAGCTGCGCCAATAAATGCTCAACGATGGCGCCTCGACCTGTTGCCACTGACCAACCTCACAGATGGGTATGGGCGTTAAAGTCGCCCAGTAACAAGGAAGGTGGCGGCAATTGGGCTATCCGAGCAGCCAGGACATGCTGCACGAGATCACCATCAAGTGGAAGGTAAAGACTGCTGACGGTAACAGCCTGTGGCGTCCACACCCGAATAGCGACAGCATCTAAAAGTGTTTGGAGAGGTTCAGACCCGCTGTGAAGAGAGTTCAGGACATATATGCAGACGCCACCAGACACCCTTTCATAAGCTACCCAGTTCTTATAATAACCCTGGTAGCCATGGAGGGCGGGGGTTCGCATTGCTGGAAACCAAGTTTCCTGCAGAGCAATGCAGAGGAAAGGGTGAAGGCTGGTAAGTTGGCGGAGCTCAGCTAGATGGTGGAAGAAACCGCTGCAGTTCCACTGGAGGATGGTGTGTCCATGGCTGAGAAAGGCGTGACGGGACTGGGAAGGGAGATTACGCCACTGGGTCACCTGCTGCCTCCGATTTAGCACCTGTGATAGTGCTTTCCATGGCGTCTAATGGACCGGCGAGATTGAGGTCCTCAGGGGACGCCAGAATCTCCACCTCATCCTCAGACGCAGAGCTGGAAGGTTGCGGTGGGATGGCTGCCACCACGAGTTCCTTGGGCTGAGAGCTCTTCTTGGATATCTCACGCCGTTCCTTGGGTCGCACCGGCTGGGAGGGCTTCACCGATTCAGTCTCCGGGACGGAGGAGGATCGTGAAGCCCTACGACCAGCGGATTGCGGGCACTTACGCGACTGTAAGTCGTCAGCCTTCTCGCTGGCGGAAACCTGGAAAGGGAGGGACCACCAAGGGACCCCTTGCAAGCGTGAGAAGCCGAAGAAGTTGGACACTTCTCTGGCTTAGAAGTGGGGATGGACGTCCCCGATGGGTGGGATGGTGTTTCTCCTGAGGTAGGTGGCGCAGGAGCAACCCGGTGGGTAGAGCCCCCACTGGCGAGGGGGCAGGAGGAGTTGTACTACTCGTCGATCCGGCCGCAATTGGAGAAACAGACAGGGCTAGCACAGGTGTTGTAGCAGCAGTGTAGGAAGATGTCATTCTCACAGGATGGAGTCGGTCGTATTTCCTTTTGGCCTCAGTATAGGTTAGTCTGCCCAGGGTCTTGTATTCCATGATTTTACGCTCTTTCTGGAAAATTCGGCAGTCTGGCGAGCAAGGTGAATGGTGCTCCCCGCAGTTGACACAGATGGGAGGCGGGGCACATGGAGTATTGGGATGTGATGGCCGTCCACAATCTCGACATGTGAGGCTGGAAGTGCAGCGAGAAGACATATGGCCGAACTTCCAGCACTTAAAGAACCGCATCGGGGTGGGATATAGGGCTTAACGTCACATCGGTAGACCATCACCTTGACCTTTTCCGGTAATGTATCCCCTTCAAAGGCCAAGATGAAGGCACCGGTAGCAATCTGATTTTCCTTCAGACCCCGATGAACGTGCCGGACGAAATGTACACCTCGGCGCTCTAAATTGGCGCGCAGCTCTTCATCAGACTGCAAAAGAAGATCCCTATGGTAAATAACTCCCTGGACCATATTTAAACTCTTATGGGGTGTGAACATAACGGCAACATCCCCCAACTTCTCACAAGCGAGTAACCATCGTGACTGGGCAGAGGATGCTGTTTATATCAGGACTGACCCAGAGCGCATTTTGACAAGCCCTCCACCTCCCCAAACTTGTCCTCTAAATGCTTGACGAAGAATTGAGGCTTTGTGGAGAGCAAAGACTCCCCATCAGCCCTCATACAAACTAAGAAGCGGGGCGAATAACTGCTACTGCCATCCTGAGACATACGTTTCTCCCACACTGTGGCCAGGGAGGAAAACGTTTTCGGATCGTACTTCTGAGCGTTAAACTGAGCCCGAGAACGCTTAGAGACTGCTGGCGGCTGGCCACCAGTGAGAGACGATGTACCACGCTTCATTGCGGGTCATCCGTCCTGATGCCACCTACTCCGACCAAGGGCCCTCCCCACAGGCGCCACCCAGCCACGGCAAATGCCACCTGGCAGGATGGCTGTTGCCGGGAGTCCCGATACCCCAGGAGGATAGGCATCTACTCCTTGGCATACGTGGGGAGTTAACGGCGCAGGCATCAGTAGAGCGATCCCTGTGTAGTCAGGGGGCTACAATCAATAGGGTACATGGCGGCCCCACCACAACAGCCTGGCTACGGTGCTGGATGTTAGGTAACATGTGGTCCATGGTCGCTGTCGGTGCAGAAACAGGCACTGCACAGTGCAAGGTGTAATCTGCACGGAGAAACAGAGTCATGCCCAAGAGATGGAGAGTGGAGAGGACTGCAATTCAACAGTGTATAAGCAGGCGAACGGTCTGATCGCAAGATGGACACAATGCACCAAGTAAAGCGCCCTTCCCCAATCGGCTCGCTTTTCGGAAAATTTTGAGAGATGGAGGTCAAGCCCAACAGGGGACCATCATATAAGGCCCAAAAGTTTGAGACTCCTTTTAGTCGCCTCTTAGGACAGGCAGGAATACCGCGGACCTATTCTAACCCCCAAACCCGCACGGGGTCCTGCACATTTTAGTCGAAGTGTTTGTGCGCTTCTCAACAACAGATACGGTGACCGATGCATTGGTAGAGGCGGACCAATTCCATGGCCTCCACGCTCTCCTGACCTCAACCCTCTTGACTTTCATTTATGGGGGCATTTGAAAGCTCTTGTCTACGCAACTCCGGTACCAAACGTAGAGACTCTTCGTGCTCGTATTGTGGACGGCTGTGATACAATACGCCATTCTCCAGGATTGCATCAGCGCATCAGGGATTCGATGCGACTGAGGGTGGATGCATGTATCCTCGGTAACGGAGGACATTTTGAACATTTCCTGTAACAAAGTGTTTGAAGTCACGCTGGTACGTTCTGTTGCTGTGTGTTTCTATTCCACGATTAATGTGAGTTGGAGAGAAGAAATAAAATGAGCTCTAACATGAAAGGTAAGCGTTTCTGGACACATGTCCACATAATATATCATCTTTCTTTGTGTGTGATGAATGTTTCCTGAAAGTTTGACCGTACCTTTTGTAACACCCTGTATAAATGAGAATGTCAGATGTCAATGATGCATAACTATTCCATTGAGCGGATTATGTGCGAAAATTTGTTAGCTGACAATGTTCAGGATAAGAAATTTGCCCACCAGCTGCTCAAGGTCATTATCCGTTTAACACAAAAAATGCATACACGTGAGTTTTTTCTAATTACTAGGAGTCTCAAATATTCTCTTCAACCTAATTTTACAATGAACTTATATTTCATCTCTTGCGTTTGCTAACCTCATTTTCATAGAAACAAACAGTATAGAAAATTACTGAAAGCGAAATTTGTAGTGTGAGGAGCTCCTGAGAATACGTTGTCTTGTGTGTTTCACTCAACTGACATCTGTCCAGCAACTGATTTCGTTATCTTTTACATATCTTCCTGTTCTAATGTGGGTGATTATTTCGCACATCATCCTGAATTACTGCTGCAAAGAGTCCATTTTCGTATATACTCTTTACACCTCTGCCCTCTAATTCTGGTCATCTTACGGCAGCCCTTCTAATTTCTTCTTAGTTACTCTAATACATTATCATCTGCATTTTGTGGTTCCATTACGTTTTAACATTCTCCTTCATGCTTCCATCCTCACTATCTGAAGAATTTCTATGGTCCATGTTACACTTTCAGACAACGATATATTGCTGCAAGACATAATATACCACCAAATCATGTTATGTGTCACGAATAATTTCCTGTTGTTAATGGACATTTTCGTGAACAATATTTGCCAGCTCTTCATCATTGACTCAATTGGCCATAATAATTGAGGAGAGAAACTATCGTTCTAGAAACTTTTTCAGTTTGTAATATAATCTTAGACAACTAAGTAAAATTTGAAATCACTGGGTAAGTTACCAAAAATTTTAGTTGCAATGTTGTGCACCCTTTTTTGTGATAACTAAACTTTAATGTGGAATAATGAATGTCATTTTTGTTCTGGTATTGTAATTTGTTCCTTTTGAACTGAACTGGATTATTTATAGTCAATTTCATAAGGTAATAAAAATACTGTGAAGAAGTAGTCAGAACGCCCAACTCCTTAAACAGATGTCAACAAGATGATTATGGGTGAGCACTATATATCATTCTTGCACGACATTTTTGAGCAATGAAGACTTGCTTCCTTAATGATGAGTTATACCAGAACATTATTCCATAGAGGTTATTGAATGAAAATACATGTAAATGTCAACTTTCTGTTTTGTTTCTCCCTAAATTTACAATGATTCTAAGTGTGTTTACATGGACAAAGTTTTTACGGGAGCAACGAAATGTGCTTTTGCAGTTTAAATTAACTTTAGTTTCGGCACCTAAGAATACTGAAGTTTCCACCCTACTTATTATTTCCCCACTATGTGCCTTACCCTGATCATTGATATAGTATCCCTAGATGTTCAAAACTGAGTATGTGTTTTTTTATAATAGAGGGTAAGCCTGTAAGCAGAAAAACAATTATACTTTTAAGAATCTTGTTTATCATCTCATTTGTTAAGATATGTATGCTTGGAACGATTACCATACTAGTGTCATCCACAAAAATAACCAATTCCACTTGCTGTATATTAGACCAAAAATCGTTTACATATATGTGGAACCATAGCAGACCTAAGATTGAGCATTGGGAGACTCCCTATGTGATTATTATGAAAAACTTTTGTAATGTTCAATCACTGCAGGATCTCTACTTGTTCTTCCCAACATACACTCCTGGAAATTGAAATAAGAACGCCGTGAACGCATTCTCCCAGGAAGGGGAAACTTTATCGATACATTCCTGGGGTCAGATACATCACATGATTACACTGACAGAACCACAGGCACATAGACACAGGAAACAGAGCATGCACAATGTCGGCACTAGTACAGTGTATATCCACCTTTCGCAGCAATGCAGGCTGCTATTCTCCCATGGAGACGATCGTAGAGATGCTGGATGTAATCCTGTGGAACGGCTTGCCAAGCCATTTCCACCTGGCGACTCAGTTGGACCAGCGTTCGTGCTGGACGTGCAACCACGTGAGACGACGCTTCATCCAGTCCCAAACATGCTCAATGGCGGACAGATCCGGAGATCTTGCTGGCCAGGGTAGTTGACTTACACCTTATAGCGCATGTTTGGTGGCACGGGATACATGCGGACGTGCATTGTCCTGTTGGAACAGCAAGTTCCCTTGCCGGTCTAGGAATGGTAGAACGATGGGTTCGATGACGGTTTGGATGTACCGTGCACTATTCAGTGTCCCCTCGACGATCACCAGAGGTGTACGGCCAGTATAGGAGATCGCTCCCCACACCATGATGCCAGGTGTGGGCCCTGTGTGCCTCAGTCGTATGCAGTCCTGATTGTGGAGCTCACCTGCACGGCGCCGAACACGCATACGACCATCATTGGCACGAAGGCAGAAGCGACTCACATCGCTGTAGACAACACGTCTCCATTCGTCCCTCCATTCACGCCTGTCGCGACACCACTGGTGGCGGGCAGCACGATGTTGGGGCGTGAGCGGAAGACGGCCTAACGGTGTACGGGACCGTAGCCCAGCTTCATGGAGACGGTTGCGAATGGTCCTCGCCGATACCCCAGGAGCAACAGTGTCCCTAATTTGCTGTGAAGTGGCGGTGCGGTCCCCTACGGAACTGAGTAGGATCCAACGGTCTTTGCGTGCATCCGTGCGTCGCTGCGGTCCAGTCCCAGGTCGACGGGCACGTACACCTTCCGCCGACCACTGACGACAACATCGATGTACTGTGGAGACCTCACGCCCCACGTGTTGAGCAATTCGGCGGTACGTCCACCCGGCCTCCCGCATGCCCACTATACGCCCTCGCTCAAAGTCCGTCAAATGCACATAAGGTTCACGTCCACGCTGTCGCGGCATGCTACTAGTGTTAAAGACTGCGATGGAGCTCCGTATGCCACGGCAAACTGGCTGACACTGACGGCGGCGGTGCACAAATGCTGCGCAGCTGGCGCCATTCGGCGGCCAACACCGCTGTTCCTGGTGTGTCCGCTGTGCCATGCGTGTGATCATTGCTTGTACAGCCCTCTCGCAGTGTGTGGAGCAAGTATGGTGGCTCTGACACACCGGTGTCAATGTGTTCTTTTTTCCATTTCCAGGAGTGGACATATTTCCATTTTCCTTTCACGAAATGATTAAATTCCTCTAGTGATCCATGTGTTTTATACGCTTGTTAATGTTCTTTCTAATTTGCTTATGTTGAAAGCTGTCTTCTAATTCTGATATCAATTTATAGTTCCATAAATTAAATTTTAAGTCAACATTTGGCTCGTTATAAATTTTATCCCATGTCATTGCTTGTAAACCATTCTCAAAAATATTTGTCCTAGCGTCATTAATTACTCTAATTGGTATCGACTTAGACGTCTTATACAGTAAGGCAGTGTCTTATTTATCCTGAGTAACTGTGCATCATGAACTGAGAGAAAATTTATTATTAGTTATGCAGCTATTACCTGGCTTTGAGCTTCATCAAAGGAAACATTGTCAATATGAATCCCTCTGTCTTCTTAAACTATTTTCAAACAGTTATATGAATTTATCATAGAATAAATTAAATTTTGTGTTAGCATTTAGTTCATTATAAATTTCATCCCATGTTTTTTTCTCGTAAAGCATTCTAAGAAACATTTGTTCTTCAATCATTAATTATTCGGATTTTCACTGAGGAGAGGCACTGTCGTTTTTATTCTAACTGACTGTGCACCATGATCAGAGACAGCATTGTTAGTGAGTGCACAGTTATTTTCTTGCATTCAGCTTCATTAAAGGAAATATCATTAGTTGGGGTGCTACTTTTATCCACCCATGTTGGAAGATTAGTCACTGAGATCACACTGTAAGACCAAATATGGTTTCCACATCATACATTCCTGGAAATGGAAAAAAAGAACACATTGACACCGGTGTGTCAGACCCACCATACTTGCTCCGCACACTGCGAGAGGGCTGTACAAGCAATGATCACACGCACGGCACAGCGGACACACCAGGAACCGCGGTGTTGGCCGTCGAATGGCGCTAGCTGCGCAGCATTTGTGCACCGCCCCCGTCAGTGTCAGCCAGTTTTCCGTGGCATACGGAGCTCCATCGCAGTCTTTAACACTGGTAGCATGCCGCGACAGCGTGGACGTGAACCGTATGTGCAGTTGACGGGCTTTGAGCGAAGGCGTATAGTGGGCATGCGGGAGGCCGGGTGGACGTACCACCGAATTGCTCAGCACGTGAGGCGTGACGTCTCCACAGTACATCGATGTTGTCGCCAGTGGTCGGCGGAAGGTGCACGTGCCCGTCGACCTGGGACCGGACCGCAGCGACGCACGGATGCACGCCAAGACCGTTGGATCCTACGCAGTGCCGTAGGGGACCGCACCGCCACTTCACATCAAATTAGGGACACTGTTGCTCCTGGGGTATCGGCGAGGACCATTCGCAACCGTCTCCATGAAGCTGGGCTACGGTCCCGCACACCGTTAGGCTGTCTTCTGCTCACGCCCCAACATCGTGCAGCCCGCCTCCAGTGGTGTCGCGACAGGCGTGAATGGAGGGACGAATGGAGACGTGTCGTCTTCAGCGATGAGAGTCGCTTCTGCCTTCGTGCCAATGATGGTCGTATGCGTGTTTGGCGCCGTGCAGGTGAGCGCCACAATCAGGACTGCATACGACCGAGGCACACAGGGCCAACACCCTGCATCATGGTGAGGGAAGCGATCTCCTACACTGGCCGTACACCTCTGGTGATCGTCGAGGGGACACTGAATAGTAGACGGTACATCCAAAACATCATCGAACCCATCGTTCTACCATTCCTAGACCGGCAAGGGAACTTGCTGTTCCAACAGGACAACGCACGTCCGCATGTATCCCGTGCCACCCAACGTGCTCTAGAAGGTGTAAGTCAAATATCCTGGCCAGCAAGATCTCCGGATCTGTCCCCCATTGAGCATGTTTGGGACTGGATGAAGCGTCGTCTCACGCGGTCTGCACGTCCAGCACGAACGCTGGTCCAACTGAGGCGCCAGGTGGAAATGGAATGGCAAGCCGTTCCACAGGACTACATCCAGCATCTCTACGATTGTCTCCATGGGAGAATAGCAGCCTGTATTGCTGCGAAAGGTGGATATACACTGTACTAGTGCCGACATTGTGCATGCTCTGTTGCTTGTGTCTATGTGCCTGTGGTTCTGTCAGTGTGATCATGTAATGTATCTGACCCCAGGAATGTGTCAATAAAGTTTCCCCTTCCTGGGACAATGAAATCACGGTGTTCTTATTTCAATTTCCAGGAGTGTATGTTTTATCAGAACCCTTTAGTAAGTCCATGTTGAAGTCACCGCAGACCGTTAACGGCTTTCTGCTGTCTGGCAGACAGCATAATAAGGATTCGAAATTCCTCATAATCGATTCGAAATATCCCAATGGGGGATCTATATATAGTAAACAAGTAATTATGTAATGAGATTAGATTTTCCCTTTGTGCAGTAGAAACTCAGTAAGAGAATTGGAAGTCAAAACTTATCTGAACTGAGAAATTGATGCTCTACATTCCCATATTTTTCTCACTGCAAGATTTAGCAACATACGTATTTCAGATTTGTGCCATGTAACAAGTAACTCTACCTTGAACTATTTCATAGTTCGCTAACGATGGGAAACCGTGTAGGTGAACTTTGTTCGTAAAAGAACATGCTACATTTTTCTGCGAGGGAAATAATCACAACAGAATTTTCAGATTAATGGCGAAATAAATATCGTGACCTAAACAATCAGTTTGTATAGTAAGTTATTCTAACGCGAAGCGACTCTGCGAATGTGCATGCACGAAAATTAGACATGCCACGTATGAAACGCAGTAGACATTATGCCAGAAGAAGTCCAAAATAGTTTAAAGAGCTTAATATCTGACTATATCAAGACATAAATATCAGAAACATTATATACCTTTTAAAACACAAGTGCTTTATTAAGGAGAGTGGTACTGTCATGCTCAAAAGTACCCGAACGACATGAATCGCGTTTCGCCTGATTTATATGCAATCCCCATAACGCAACTGTCTTGCATACCCTCTGTGGTCTTTTGGATACAGTTGTTTGACTAACTAAAATGGTTATTACAAGAGGCCTCAAAAAATAACTGCCCTTAATGGGTATCAATCCACATACAAATTAATACAGAAAACACGTTATTAGACATGACACGGCCATTACGCTTGCAAACTCAAATTTATTACAGTAAATAACGTTTCAAAAAGCAAAATTCAACTTGAAATTATATTACGGACATTTTTGTACTGGAATGGGACTGAAGTCTCCAATCCAGCAATTCTTCTTCATGTTAAGTAACAACGAAAAATTTTAAACATGGTTCAGGTCAAAAGTAACAAGTGTGTGCAGGATTGAATTTGAAATGACATGGCATAAAGTTTGTGGGAGACTGGGATTCGAACCCAGTTGATACTGAATTGTTAATCGAGCACAATCAAATATTAGATCTGAAATCTTTTCAACAGTAGCAAGACGACTAAAACTGAAATACCGAGGTGAAAAACTTTTGATTTACCGGGATTCGAAACCAGTACCCCTTTTAGTGTTATACAGTCATGAACACATGTTAAAAAACATTTTATTTCACCAGTTGTGAGATGTACAGGTATTTGAACTGGAAATAACATGACGTACAGCTGTGTGCTGATTGGAAGTCGAGCCCTGCAAATGTCTTCGTTTCGACTACACACGAAGAGGCATTGACTATGAAATACTTTTTCACCAAACTAAGCGACGATGATTGTATATGAAATTAATATGACGAATCGTTCTGATTGCGAGTCGAAACCGGCAGCAATCAATAATGTTGAAAGGCACGGAAAGACGTTGAAAGCTATAATTGTCACCTGCAGGCTGGTGTGCGCGAACTGCAGCTTGAAACGTCGTGATGGAAACTTTTTGCCAGACCAGTTGTCGAACCCAGATATGCGTCTTTCGGAGAGACTTTGAGAACTCAGAAATCCAGGGGAAACATTGAATCGTTGGAACTAAATCATCTGAAAGGGGTGAAGCCTGGCGAAGGGAAGGATGAGAGTTCGAATCTCAGTCCCAGACAAATATTTTCAACATCTCGGGTTCAAACACCGTAAGAAATAAGTGTCCTGCGACCGTACATGACGATTCGTTCATTAATTATAATTACTCTTGTATAAGGAAACTTACTGATAACAGAATCGCTATGTAGCGTGACATCAGCCTCTATTACGTCTCCAACAATTAGCGACTCTCCACCAGTAGACGGAGCGAGATGGCGCAGTGGTCAGCAAAGTGGACTCGCTTTCGGGAGGTCGACGGTTCAGTCCTGCGTCCGACCACCCTGATTTAATTTTTCTTGATTTTCCAAAATCGCTCCAGGCAAATGCTGGGACGGTTCCTGTCAAAAGACACGGCCGACTTCCTTCCCCATCCTTCCCTAATCCGATGAGATCGGTGACCTTGCTGTCTGGTCTTCTCCCCGAAACAACCCAATCCAACTCCACCAGTATGTAGCGACCGGTCGTCGCGTTTAACGTGGATATGGAAACACGGTGCAACACGGCACAGCTCAGCCGGCCTTACCAAAGTGGGTCTTTTACTTGTTAAAAATGGTTGCCTGATGTGTGAATCCCACCGAGACCTTAAGCACACAGAGAATGTTCATACAAAACACCAAGCATTTGTTCCAGTTTGCGTCGTAAGTAAGGGTGCTCCACGTTGAAAGAGAATTCTGATTCCCTGTAGGTTTATTGCTACTTGTTCGACACATTCATTACCTTGTTCGTCCACATCGATATTCATTATCTGCATTGACAACCACCGGCATTGTGGCCGAGCGGTTCTAGGCGCTTCAGTCCGGAACCGCGCTGCTGCTACGGTCGCAGGTTCGAATCCTGTCTCGGGCATGGAGGTGTGTCATGTCTTTACGTTAGTTAGGTTTAAGTAGTTCTAAGTTCTAGGGGACTGATGACCTCAGATGTTAACTCCCATAGTGCTTAGAGCCCATTTTATTTGCATTGACAACCAAAACTTGCATTTGACTTGATTCTATAATCTTTGAAATGAAATCACATAACTATCAGTTGCACATACTGTCAACACCGTAGTATGCGGAAATTTTTGCTGGAAGTGTTACTTTCCGTCTGTGATTCTGTGTTGATGTATGTGTTCATGGTCTATTCGAAAATGACAGAGTGTAAACGCAAAAACCAGATCTCAAGTACACTCTAACCCTATGTTTTTAAACCAAATTTCGTGTCATATAACTGAGTAGGTAAGGGCGTTGTGACCTTTTGTCATGCAGCACATAATTTGAGGAGGACTGACCTATGTAATCCACCTGGGCAAAATTTGCCAAAAATGACAGTACAACTGGGAGGATGACGGCGTTCTGAGGTTTCTGTACAAATTACTTATTTTTATAGATAATAATAATAATAATAATTTAGTGTGGCTCAGAGGCGTGAAGCAAGTCTTCGTATTCAACGCCACCAGAGCGACTACCGTGTCCCTAACCTGCTTACGTTATCGAACCGGGTAAAGGCAACCTATATTTTTACGCGGAATCTGAACCACATGTTGTTCCTCACGATTCCTCACATCGTTGAGATGTGAAGACTAGGTTAAAACGATGAATGAGAAATTGGTGGTCCGATCGAGAAACGATAACGACCTCTCGGTTTCTGCGCTATACGTGCACAGTGCCAGGCCCCAGGGTCGAGTTCTGATTTCATCAATAGGATTTGACGAGTGAGTTTGCAAGTAACGAAATATGTGACATATGTGGCCGTATCTTTTGACTACATTGACTTAGAACCTTAAATTATTTACATCGCAAAGGGATCGTTTACCATAGTATAGCCATTCTTGAGAACGGACAGACAGACGAACAACAAATGACTCTGTATGTTGATGTTACTAGTAGATTATTTTGTCAAGTTCCAGTTAGCTGTTTTAACTTCTGCCAAAGATACAAAGACAACATACAAGACTATCTATAATATATGACCCTGCGGCTGACGGTATAATATACATCCTAAATGCAAACAAAGAATGTCATCTAGCTGGGTAAGAGTTTCTAGTAACTGAGGAATATCATTTTAATAATTTTCATATTATGGAACATGCAACCTAAATACTGGATGTTACATTAGGGATAGAATACAGTTTCTACATCAGTGCTTTACTATTTCCTGTAGTTTGTAAATCTCCAAATACTGTAATGTCTATGTTGGAAGTACAAAATATGACATTGGTGCAAATATTAGCAATAATGGGAGCTTCATGAAGTTCAATTAAATGACACAGACATTTTACAATGATTGCAAGAAACGACAGTAATGTAGAAGCTTCAGTAATTGCAATATGAAATACTTATGCTTCCTTTCAAAGGGACCAAATTTAAACAACTAACAGTTACAAATGTGAATAATGATACATTTTTGGAACACAAAATATTTTGAAGAGTGCTTCTGGATAAGAGACTCCAAGCACAGAAATTCTGATTTCAGTAACTACTTTGACAAATGCAAATTTATACTACTAATTCTAGTTATCAGAATGTAAACTTACATGAAATCTATTGTATTTTACGCAAACGTTTGAATAAATATCATACAACTGTAATCGAGTGTGAACAAGTCATATCAAAACAGTGAAAATGTCAATAGAAATGTTTAAATGAGGAAACTATGGCTTCTTGAGCTAATAATTCTTTCCTCAGACAGGTGAGAGTAGTGAGAGGTTACTTTATTACAACTGTTTTCAGTCATTTCCCATCCTCACAGTACCAGTATTGTGTAAAAAAAAAAAGACTGAAGAAAACTGAATAAAAAGGGTGCACATATTCTTGACGTATATATATGCCATAACGAGAAACGCAGTGTACCAACCCTAACTTGTGTAAACACACAAAACTGCAATGTCATAAGCAGCTCACTCACTATAGCTAGTTCCATTATAATTACATCATGTCAAGGAACATATATGTATTACTATGTCTTATTTATGAAGTCTAATATTATGAAGAGGTGGCAATCTGTGGGTCGATCAATCTTAAACAAGTGGCCACCCCTAAGCTTATACACGATCACAATAAACTGCCAGACAACACATACAATTAACTGCTTTGTAATGTAACAATACATCAACCTTTTTATTAGTCTGCTGAGGACAAGAGGTGGGATGTCAACAGTAACAGGCACACAGCATTTCAGATCATATTACAAGCGTGTAATATTTCTATATGCACAGTTGTTCGCTTCAAAGAAAACAATTTACAACTGAATGGCAGTAGTGTGCACAAATATATATTTTCAGGAAAATGTATCATAAAAAGCCTATAACTTTGTGATGTAAGCTCTCCTAGAGAGAGATTAAAAAGCACAGGAGTAACAATACATTCTTGTGTAGCTGCACATGAAATAGTAGTTTGTAGACATACATACGTAGTAGAAAAACATGCTCTGATCTTCATGTACTTAATATAACCTATTTAATAGCATGACAGGAACGAGAGTCATATCGGATTACAGTTATTTCTATGTTCTCAATGCGCACAGTATGCAATAAAAACCTTGGATAGTGAAAAGGCTAAAGGACACAAAGCAGGAATGTAATACATATGTTGCTTTAAGTCTTAATTTCAAAAGCATGTGACAGAATTCAAAGGAAAGTGAAGTGTAGCAAACTGACACTGATAATATAGTTTTCATAAACCTGGATTTATTGTAGCTCAGCCAAACCTTGAAAATGTTATGGAAGGCCACAAAAAACCTAAGGGAAATCGTTTGCTATTGGGTTTCTAATTGCTATTATTGCTTCAAATAACTGAGCTTCAAATTATCTGGAGTTGTTTTACACACTGCAGTTTCTTTGAACTTTTGTTACTTTGCAAATGGTGTTTTAAATGTCTGCTATTAGGAATTTTGAGAAGGTTTGAATTTATAATCAATGTTTTTGTTGGAAGCAGCTAAGTGCTCTCATTAAGAAACACTGGATTAATATAGTGTGTGGTTTTTGTACATCTTTATCTCTACTGGCTGAAGACATGCACGCCATTTCTGAATACTGTTCTTCTTATGTTTAACCGCTGATTCAAGATCATACTTCTTACTGACTACATTCTGACAACAGTTCCATTTTCAGTATTTTTGTAATTACTACCTGCATTTTAAAAAGGAATATTTCTGTTGACCCAGGACACTGTCAGATAAGCAATATGAAACTGGTACTGCAGGCCATGAAGTTAGTCTTTTAGTAATAGCAATGGGATAGGGTTTGGGCGGAAAAAGGCCTTCTGTCCTGTGTCTGTCCTCTGATTTCTGATAATTATCTGCCAGCTATTGTGAATGGTGTTTAGTACAAATTTACCAAATTTACCATGTTTGCAGATGGCAGCAGTATTCCAATGGAATATCTGTTATGAGGACAAGTGGCACATCTGTGAATTATTGCCAACTTGAGCTGTACTGCTGGCGTCATGGGAATCAAAGGAGAGCAATGTGGAATCAAGTGATGGAGGCCAGTTCAGCAGGACAATGTCTGCAGTGTATGAGTAGTGCTTCCTTGTTTTGAGTGAATGGCACAGCCTTCATTTTGCTGATATACCAGTGCTTATCCGGAATGATGTTCTTAGTTGCATGGCAAGACTTCTTACAATTGGAATTGAGGGCAAGATTGCTTGGGATTATTAAACTTCCTTATGGAGTAATATGGTGTCATTTGTGGCTGGCAAAGGACTAATTCTGTAGCTCAGCGTGTACATTCCAAGACATTTCTTTAAGGTAAGAGGAAGAAGTTGGCCAAGCCACTAAGAGGTTTAATTCCCTGGAGCTTGTTCCATGAAGGGAAGACCTGTATTAATCACAAAGAGACACCATTTGCTGACAGACAGCAACACAAAGATCGGAGGGAATGGAAGAACTAGCAGGCCAAGGTAAGAGGACAGCTGCCTCAGCAGCAGTATCAGCTCCCTCATTTCCTCTCAGGTTGCCGTGACCAGGGACCCACAAATACATCACAGTGGCTCCATAAAGGTTCAGCAAGTGAAAGATTTCTTGGATCTGTTTCACTAAGGGATGGACAACATACAGCACAGGCTCTGAAGGGTGTAGGCAGAGCAGATGATACGACTGAAAAGCCTGTGTCGCTACGTGGCCTGATACACAACAAAGACAACCGCTCTAAATACTGAGCAATGTTTTGACAGCTGATGCTGGAAAGTCTGTACCAATAAAGAAGAGAGACCCAACACCAGTGAGAGCCATCCATTTTGACGAAGGTACTACTGCTAATTTCTGCATGAAGGTCGAGAAAGAGGTTAAAAAATCAGCCAGTAAGTCGCAAATACAAGGTGTGGATAAAAGTTTATTATCTCTTCACCATGGTTTTGCTATTTTTACAAATATCTTATTCAGAAGAGCCCAAAAGGGGATGGTGCACATTGAAGTGCAAAAAGTGAGGAAGTTGCCCAATAAGCTGAAGTATGTCTGCACTGGTAACACACAATGATGGAGAGACGTGGACAATGGAAACAGGAAAGATGAAGTGATGACTGCAACAGCTTCAGTCTGGTGTTCAGTGAGACAGAGTGACAATGAATGTGATTGCAGATGAGCAGTGTGACTCCTCAAATGGAATGCTATCCCCAGTTGGAAGGTGAAAGAGGACTGGAAAGAATACCAAGAGGTTTGAAGCAGTTGTGAGGGCAATTTTGTTTCCTGGAGGGAGAAAACAAGTGGACACTGCAATTGCAAGAGTAGCCATAATACCTCCTTGTTGGATCTAGTGCTGCGACTGTTCCACTGAAGGGAAGTCACGGTGGGGAAATGGGAAGAGGTAAAGAAGTGACGGGTCGTCACCTCTGTCACCTGTAGTAATGAATCTTCAAAGGCTGGCACTTGGCAGCTACAGTCACTGTAGAGTCCTGCTCTATGTGAGCTACGTGTGTGTCTGCATTCTATCAGAGTCAGTGTGGAGATTCCGGAGTATCCAAATGGTTAGCAGCGTGCACTGGCAAAATTGAGGTTGGGTGGTTGAGGGTATTATTCAGTGAGACTACTGAGGAGGACCAGTGAGTCAGTGAAGAAGAAGACTGTTTGCCTTTGGTGTCTTGCAAGCTTTGCATTCAGTAGATGAAAGCTGAGAAGTTTGTTAGCTTGAAGGAAGTAGGAAGCCTCCACGGAAGCACTTCCTCTGTCCTTTCCATCCTGCTTATTATGTAGCACGTGATTTCGCTGCCAGAGGCAAAGATTTGGCGGCTTGCACAGGTAGAGGAGAAGGTGACACTATTGTTACACTGGGCAATTTTACAGCTGTAGTGATGAATTTGAGGTCACGTCTGCTTGGATATGTCCTTTGTGCAGCAAGGTGTAGCAAGAACAGTACTGCAAGTGCCGGATGGTAAAATGCAAGGCTTTCAACTAGCCAACAACTTGCAAGCCTTCACTCAGATCTGATGCATGACTTTCTCATCTCAGGATGAGACTGCATGGTCGTCAGTGAAAATTATGCAGGAGGGAGGACAAGGCAGGCAATCACTCATGAGCATCCCTACCACAAGTACATTTTGCTGTGTTGCGACAGGAGTGTTGTTGTTACAGTAGCAGTGGTAACAGCTCGTCTGGCTTCAAATGTGTGGTTGGACTTTGATGACTTCATAACTTGGTCTATGTTTGACAGAGGCACTACTCTACCAAAAGTGCGAGTATGTACGGACTAAGGTTGCATCAGCCTGTTTCATTAACCAATAGACTGCAGTGACACACTCATCAGAAAGGTATATTTCGATTTGTCCTTCATTCTGACCATTGAGCAGCCTGGTGTAAATACCACCACATGAATTCAGGATTCGATGGGCCTTACCACTAACATGATAGCTATGGAGGAGTGAAGCTGCAAGCAGTTGTTGGGCTTGAGGACCACACTTGGTCTCCAAAAGCAAAGTGCAATTACATAAATGAGAGCAGGATTTCACAGGGCCGGCAATTTTGTCAACACCTTTCTGAATAATATGTGGATTATCTGTAGCAAAGAAATGACAATGTCCAGTATGTGGTATGAGGAACCAATGTGAAAGCTGGAAGAGTCTGAATGTTTCACCTCATTCCCATTACGTTTAGTAGACACAGATTGGAATTGGCTCATTGTGGCAGAATCCCCAAGACCGCCATCATCTCCAAAGGCATAGCATGTTCCTTCCTGCTGTGGGACCCTTTCTCAGAGGGGAGCTCACACTCATTAGGCGATGGATCACACCTCCCAAACTTCTGACAGAGGGACTAAATGGCAATTTGGGAGGGTTACAGCTCAAACTACCACCCCTCCCTGGACCTGGCCTGTACCATATATGTGGAAACCCTACCTGCAGACCTGGGGATGGTCATTACGTGTTACCCCGTCACATGGTACACTTGGGCTGGCCTTCAGAACTGCACAGGGATGAAGAGGAAACGAAGCCAAACCTCAAACGCCAAAATGGAGAACGATAGATTACGAAAGAAGAAACTGTAGTCTGTGTGCTGAAGCTCTAGCACCTCAACGTCATTCACAAAACGTGTCCATGACATGTTCCAAAGGGAGGATAGACATGCAGCACGGAAGTGCAAAGGTGCTACAATGGCAGAGGTCCGATGGTAGCCAAGCCCAAACTCATTGAAAAGTGACGAGCGATTTAGGAGGTTGAATTTTTTGGGATTGATGTTTTGTTATTATGAATCATTTTTCATAACCTGTCTAAATGGTCGCAGTGCCAAATGAACAGGCAGCAACATTGGTACAAGCAGTAATTAACAATAGGGAACTTAATTGTACCAGAAATAACAAATCAAGGACGTCATCCGTATCTTGGATTTATAGAAGGAATTTAAGCTGTAATGTGGGAAGAAATTGAGGACAAGTCATCTACATCGTCAGGCTAGTAGGACCATGTTAAGCGTGCATGAAGCAATAGAGAGCATGCTATAATACCATATAGCACACACATACCAATTGTGATGTCTGTTCAAGTTATCTTTGTCTGTGTACAAATCAAAACAGCAAAAACTACAGAATTTTAGCCATATGAGGTGGAATATGGTCAAAACCTATTGTCTTTCTCTTTTTGTTTTCCTATTTCAATAATTGAATGCATGTTAACGCATTTGTGAGGGTGGCAAGAGAAGAATTGAAAAGGTTGGTTAAGGCAAATAGACTGGCACTGTATAAACAAGAGGGAGCAGTGACTCACAGGGAAAGATCACACCAAGACAAAAATGGCCAATGTGAAATCTATCGAATTCACATACTACAAATAGTAAGACACTGCAGTGTCATGGCCAATATCAGATTGTGAAACTGTCACCAGTGACTTTCAAAATGCAGTTGTCTACGAGAATTCTGCATGTGGAAATATGAAACATGTGACAAGTCCTTAGATTAACCAAAGAATTGGAGGGCTGAGCCAGAAAGAAAGTGGGAAACAAGTGATGAGTAGCAAACAAGAAGTTTTAAGTGAAACAGCTATAGTAGGTCTACACGGGAAGACCAAGGATGTAAGGGAGTTTTCTTTGTATGTTTGGTACAAGGAAGATTACCTGCTGTGCAGGAGCAGTGGATTTTTGCATTAGAGACACATGCACTGTCCTCAGATGAGCTATGCCAGGAGAGAAGATAAACCCAGTCTTAAGAGGACTATGGCTTGTCATTGCAGTGGCAGCATTGCAGAACGACCACGTTGACAGTGAGAACTGTTCACCAAGCACATCAACAAATGTGCTTATCAGTGGGGGATACAGGTGTTATTTAATGAATGGTAGACATAGAATGAGGTAACATGGTTAGAAGAAGCCCTCGGTAATTTTAAACTGATGGTATGTGATCACAGAATGTTTGAAGGAGTTTCCAGGGTGTGTAGGAGGAACCATGGGAGGATTTGGGGGATGAGGTGACTTAGGCTTTGGGGAATATACCACATACCAGAAGTAGAGGTTGGATCACTGTGTTAGGATGACATGTGGAAACAGTGGGACAGCTGATGAGGTTTACAGAGTGAATGATATAGTAGAAGTAATAAAACAATGGGTAGAATAAGGAAGGCAATAAGTGAGTGCTACAGCACAAAAACTCGTGTTTGCAGAAGGATATGCTCTTACTGCACCGGCTGAATTGGAAGTGTTTATTACACAAAACAGCAGAAGAAATGGTGAATCTTAACTGAGATGTTGCTAAATGAAGCAGAAATTTGGATAAAGAACTAATAATTTAGTTGCTACTGTCTTTGGAAGACAGCATGGGGAGAGGGGGGGAGAGAGAGGGGGGACTGAGGGGGGATGAGATAGAGGGGGTGAGAGAGATAGAGGGGGTGAGAGAGATAGAGGGGGTGTGAGAGAGAGAGGGGGGTGAGAGAGAGAGGGGGGTGTGAGAGAGAGAGGGGGTGAGAGAGAGAGGGGGGTGTGTGAGAGAGAGAGAGAGAGAGGGTGGAGAAAGAGAGAGGGGGTGAGAGAGAGGGGGAGAGAGGGGGGAGAGAGGGGAGAGCGGGGGGGAGAGAGGGGGGAGAGAGTGGGGGTTAGAGAGGGGGGAGAGAGTGGGGGTTAGAGAGGGGGAGATGGAGAGGAGAGGGAGGGGGAGAGGGAGGGGGAGCGGGAGAGGGGGGAGAGAGAGGGAGAGAGAGAGAGGGAGAGAGAGGGAGAGAGAGGGAGAGGGAGACAGAGGGGGAGAGAGAGAGAGTGAGATGGGGAGGGAGAGAGAGAGACGGAGGGAGAGAGTGATGGAGAGAGACAGAGGGGGAGAGAGAGAGAGAGAGAGTGAGATGGGGAGGGAGAGAGAGAGACGGAGGGAGATAGAGAGAGAGTGAGATGGGGAGGGAGAGAGAAAGAGAGAGAGAGAGAGAGAGAGAGAGAGAGAGAGAGAGAGAGAGAGAGAGAGAGAGAGAGAGAGAGATGGGGAGGGGGAGAGAGAGACGGAGGGAGATAGAGAGAGAGTGAGATGGGGAGGGAGAGAGAGAGACGGAGGGAGAGAGAGAGAGAGAGAGAGAGAGAGAGAGAGAGAGAGAGAGAGAGAGAGAGAGAGAGAGAGAGAGAGAGAGAGAGAGAGAGAGACAGAGAGAGAGAATTACATGAATCTATGGAACAAGTGAGAAGCCAGCTAGGAGCGGAATTCCGATCACCAGACAATGCCTGGAGGTGCAACGTCAAGTGCAAAAGGAGCTATACCAGAGAGTGTTTGTCCTTTAGCATCATCGTAGCACCTAACCTTTTCATTTTAACCAAGCCACAGCAAAGGAAATGAGTAGCAGGGGAAAGTATGGATTTCAATTTCCTTTCCAGAAGCAGCAAGTATGCATAATACCTACATCATGCAGTTCACATGTATCCTCATAAGTGTGAGATGCTGAAGAACTTTCTTGGAGTAAAGGAATAAATCATTGGTTATGGAAGACAAACACAGATTGTCTATATGGAACTACAAGTTACCGTAGTATTACAGTAGTGCCATTATGGTTTGTCCAAACAGACTAGGTGGAGAGGGTCAGAAATCCCACGCAGTTAATATTGAAGGAAGACGGGGGAAATTATAAATGAACAGGACACCATGTAAAACAATATTTATTTTTGCTCCACCTGCCACAGTTTCAGGCACAACCCACAGATTATATTGGGCAGAGGAACACATGGAAGTGCTACCAGCCACTAATTTGACTATGTTAAATAGAACTTTGGGGCCTGAGATTATATAGTCCACAGACAAATTCATTCTCTGTAAGGCTGGGCCCATCTCCATGGAGACATGGGTGCATCATGAAAGTCAGCACAGGGAGAGTCAGAACCAGAGGGAAATAGCATTGACCAATGTAATAATAGTTAATGCTGTGACACTACCAACTATAGTTCTTGTTTACACATGCTGGAAGTGGATCCCTAGACAAAGCTTGGATCCAGCCAATGTTCGATCTCTTGCGGACTCGATTCCGAGAGACTAGGAAGCAGCAGAGGGAGAGCTGTAGCAATAAACAATCAGGAAACAAGACTTGATATGAGTTGTGAGTAAGGTAACATGATGGTGAAAGATATCCTTAAAAAGCTGACTGGAGCCATTTGTGGCAGCCAACAGGATCAGTCATTTTAGTGCAATGATGTTCTAAGTCATGATCCAGAAGGCCAGGTCTTGTCTAGGAGGAGGGCACTGTAGCACAGTAATCATATACTGTCTTCCAAAACACGCGAAGTAAGAAGTAGATCACAACTGAGCCTGCCACTGGTGAACACTTACGTTATGCCTTACATAACAGCAGTTGTGTTTGTGAGGTGAGCTGGTCAGCCACAGTGTTGAAATAGTTGACATAGCAGCATGTAACCTGAAATAAGAGATATCCTAACATATCCTTCCCACCTCTCCTGAAGTAGTCTTCCACGCCTGCACGACCTCCGAAGGATTCTAATCACCCCTTTGACACTCCTATCCCCCATCACCTCTCCATAGGGGTATTATCTCCATTCGAGAACAAGGTGCATAGCCTGTCCAATTCACCAAAACCATGTTTCTAGGTCTGACACAGGATTATCCCAACCTATTAGAGGAAAGGCTACAAGTGAATACTGTGAAAACAGCTTTATCAGATACCAGCTCTCAGATGAATCAGACAAAGACAGACTATGATTTACTGAGGACCAATAACAAATTTGAAGAATCTCCGGGTCCACACACATTTCCCAAAGATACACAGAGCGTCATGGATATTTCAGAATTATATATTGGGAAAGATCTGTTTGAGTACATTGCAATAGAAGGAAACTGGATTAAAAATGTCATATTTGTCAGCATTATGGGATCCGTTTTTATAAAATAGTTTGGGCTTAGTATCCTTATGGGAATTTTCGAAACGCAAGGATCCATGATTACTGATCAACAAATCCATTGATAGACACATATTTCGCAAAGCGATGTCCACAAGATATTCAGACAAATATTATCATTTTTACATTTTTCTGACAACAATAAACCAGATAATGCCGACCGGCTTTTTGAAGTGAAATTTGCAGTTGATTATTTTTCCAAAAAGTATAAAGAAATGTTTAATCTAAGTCAAAATATCTCAACTGATGAAGGAATGAAACCATGGTGTGGAAAGTTAAATTTTACAATCCATCAAAAATTACCAAATAAGGCATACTCATACGGATGCTGTGTGATTCGAGTACGGGATACATTTCTTCCATCAAGATATATCTCGGCTCTGAAGATCCCCCTGATAAAATGAACTTGCAAAACATGAATGTCCAGTGACTACTGACATTCCATGCTTTGACTCACAAATCTGTAGAAGTTCAATATGGTAAAGACGCTAGAAAATCTGAAGAGGAAATTTTAATGTTCACTCTGGATGTAGTGGCAGTCAGTGAAACGATATAGGAAGAATATCATTTCTGGTAAGATGGATTTCTCACGAGCAGAAATGTAGGGTAGAGGTTGAGTCATTGAATGTTCTAATCTTGCAAGAGAACACAATATAATGATGGACACAACAAACTAAATCTAAAACAGAAATTATACCAGGTACAGAGACGTACACAATAACAATGAGGTAACATGCATATCAAGGTAAACATGACTGAGCTAGAGGTTGCTCATCCTATACCCAAAAGATGTCAGCTCGAAAGCAGAGTGCATGGATGAGAGGCTGTGTACATCCACAAGCACCGTCTCCATCTGACTTGCACGGTACACACTGCAAACTGCTTACAAAGATTTTGGGAGTGTATGTGTGGGTCAGTACAGTGGCCAGTTCAGTAATAAGAATATTCTCATCAAAATTTGCACCAAAAAGCTAATGGTTATGTTTCAGGTATATCTGCCAATGTCACAATCTGACGAAGAGGGAGAAGTATATGCAAAATGTGTATGTAATGAGGATGTAAATCTAATAATCATGAGTGACTGGAATGCTGTAAAAGGCAATGTAATACATGGCAGAGTTTAGGAGAATGAGCTTGATAATAGAAGTGATGAGTAAAAAAGTTCCATTTCTCTGTAAGTCTGTTATTAATTATGAATATGCTATTTTAAAGTTACTGGAGGAAGAGGTATATTTGGAAAAAGTCTGAGGGACATGAGGAGATTCTATCTGGATTACATCATTGAGACATTTTGTAAAATCTGATATTGGATAGCAGGGTATACTCAGGAACAGATATACATTCATGTCACAAGTTAGTAATGACCAAGAGCAGACCGAGGCGTAAGAGAATCGTCCATAACTGTTAGTGGTGAAGTAAGTGGGGTACTGAGAAGAATGGTGTGTGTTTAAAGTTATCTGAAGCAATAAATAGTGTGGTAATGAATACTGCAACACGCAGATCAGTTGAAGAGGGAAGGATTTATCTGAAAACGGCAGTCACAGAAGTTGGACAGACAAATTTATGTATGCACGAGGTAACTGTAAAAGAACTCTTGTTACAGAATAAATACTGAAATTGATTCGTAAAGTAAGGAACTACAAAAATGTGCAATATATCACAGAAATACAGCGAAGTAAGTCACTTGTTTGAAACAGGAAAGCAAAGGAGGCAAAGTTAAATGACGCGAAAGTAATTCCACTGTTGAACTCGGAGGACTAAGCTGGCATGTGGTAAGAGTGCATTAAGGCTTGTATGTGTGGTAGGATCTGTTTGATGACATGACAGAAGAAGAGTTTGAACACATAGGTGATGCAATGAAAATTAGGAGTTGAATAAATTATTGGGAGACCTGCAATCCAATAATGCTGGAGGCACACGAAGTCCTAAAACTCCTAGTGGAGGAGGGAGTGAAGCAGTTGGGGAGGGGAATTTTACTTTTGGAACACAAATTTATTTTTCTGGTTTATCACAATGTGTAATTGACTTTCATATAATTCTAAGTATTTGGCCTCTGGTTCTACAGAGGAATGACTAAAATTCAGTGGACTGCTGTGGTAAGAAATGAAGAGTTTCACCACAGGAACAGTGGCAAGAAGGGACAAAATGAAAGGGCATGCGTTAAGACACTAACAATTAACTTTCATCATACTTTGGGGAGCTACAGAGGTAATAATTTTAGGAGATGGCAGAGATTGGAATATGTCCAGAAAATAACTGGGTGTTATACTGTGAGGTTATGTAGTTGGGATAGAGGAGTTCACAGTACGCCAAATCAAACCAGTCAGGAGACTGCTAAAACATCAGTATTTCTCATGAACTGTTCTGGATCATGTACAACAAATCTTATAAGAGAAAACTTTTACTGTAAATTTTTAGGTTGAATACCTAAAATCTTATTCAGCTGTCTAAAATACGATCACGGGAGAATACCACATTTATATGGCATCCTATTATACAATATATTGCCTTATGTGTAATTCTCTCATAGTCACTTCATTTAATTAGACTACATTCCATTACACTTTTCTTGCTCATCTTATGATCTCTCAAAGACACTATCCACTGTGTTCAACTGCTCTTCCAAGTCATGTGTCATCTGACAATTTCATAGCCAAGGTTTTCCTTTCATCTTTTTTAACTTCTTTGTTCAATGTACCGACTGAATAGCATTGTTGGTAAGCTCCAGCCCTCTCTCCCTACCTTAACACTATTCCCCTTATGCGTCTTTCAGCACTTAACTGCTGTGTGGCATCCATACAATTTATGAACAACTTTTCTCTCCATGTACAAAAGTCAAACCAAACACCTTTTAACCATCTACATTTCCAAATTGCTTTGTTATTGAGGAAACAGTTTTGGTGATATATTATGCTGTCTTCAGGCCCCACGCCCAATGTGTTTGAAGTTTTCCCACCTCTGGCTCAGTCACAATAGGGGCCAGTATTCAATGACTGGCATCTAGATTTTTGATACGACGCTCACTTTAAACATCACCTGCCGACTGCTCAATTGTCCGTATAAAACAGTCTGTACAGAACAGCCAAGGTCCGACAACCATCTGTGAGAAGATGGGTCATTTGCGCTCAATAAAACACATGGAGCAAAATATGTCCATCTTGTGTGTTACGTATATGTCATTCTTTATGTGGCTAGTTTTCGAAATAGCTCTTTAATGCCTACTTATTTTTCTTCACTGCAGTATATTTGTCCTATTCTCTAAGTAGCGAGTCATGTTTGTCAGTAACTATATATATTTAAAATTGGACCTCTCCCTACCTCCTAGAGCTCTGTAAAATGTTCTGCATGCCTCCATTAATGTGGTGAAGGCCTTCAAGATAGGTTCCTTAAACTAGACTGACTCCGGTACTCTCCACATATTACTTTTATCATATTCTAAAGGTGCTCTGTCTGGCCAACATTTTACAGTATATGCCCCTGTGTGTTTAAAGTATTCATCACGTCTTTTCCCTATTTCTGTAATTAACCTGGTGTGTAACTAGGCTGATACAGAAAATTTAACCTATAGATGAATGTCACCGATTCTTGTTTTCTAAGTAGTGAACCTAACGCATTTTTACGTACCTTCACTTTGCAAATGGATGTTTTTTTTCTTTTTGTGTTATGCAGTTTCTCTGGTGTCCGACTTTTAGTTGGCTGCTCTAAATTTTTAGAATTGATGGAATTACTGGGCTGCAGGTTAGATTATACATTTACATGGATGTCATACTTACGACCTGATTCATGATTCATTAAGTGATACGTATTTTAATGTACATTAATGTAGACTGGGCAACAGACCATGCTTCCTTGTCTGTCCCAATTCTACATAACTAGGTCTGCAATCCCAGCTTTACTTGTATGCATACTTCCTGTATCTGGTATACTCCTGTATCATAATACATTTCATACTATACACAAGTAGAGAGTCAAATGAACCATGAAAAAAAGGTCATATTGTATGGAACACACCTGAGGAACTACTTGTCAAACAAAATTATCCGACATAAGAACTTCACAACCAAGTCTGATACTTTCTGAAGGTAGTCTCACCTTGACTATTCATGTCTGGCCACAAAAAGTAACTTGTTTTTTGTTCTCCTCTTCCATTCACCAGGCAGGCCTGACGGCAGTTTGTAACCTCCAAATGGATCTGGTAGCTCATATTTCATTCCAGCCATAATGACAACTAAACTTCAGATTAAAATGGGTGCCTGGTGCATCTTGTGGACAATTTGAATGTGTACTACATCTTAGAATCACAATTGTAAAGAAACACTCTACTGGACGATATCTGTCACCTAAATCTCTCCTTGGTTTCCTTTACTTCCATTTGATTACCACTCCTTAACATCCCCCCTGCCACATTAACATGTGTGTTTGATGTTTGTTATGTATCTGAAATAATTTACATTTTTTATTTTTATCATAAATAAACTCATTACTAAGTAACAGTACAGTACTAAAAAGTACCATTACGCAGAATGTGCTTTTGTCTTATAGCAAATGACAGTGTTTTCGTCCAGGCGACACAGCAAGCTAATGGCATTAGAACGAGCAAACGTGGCCGTCCTCAGATCCGGTGCATGAAACACTGGCTACGTAGTAACATTATTCTAATTTACATCTCTTTGTTGACTGTGAACAACTCTAATAGATATTAAGAGTTGTCAGTGGTTTACAACAATTACTTGTGAAAGAGAAAGATCAAGGAATTTCGTCAAAATATTACGTTGAATTACGTCAATTGAGGCATTACATTGAATTCTGCAGCTGGAAGGAAATTAATAATACAAGAATGATATTTCTGGTAATATTGACATTTACATCTATAGTTTCCTACGGTTGTTACAAGGACGAGTGATATTTACCTGCAAGATTCTCTAACTGTTTTCCCTCGAACATAGCTCGTACAAAAGCAATTACAGAGTTTGCCTTTACCTTATTTCCTCCATAATTTGCAGTACTATTCTTCTTTTGAAGCCATGGTAGGACAACCAACTGTCGCGCAATGAGCATTAACAGCGACTATTAGTGCCACAACAAAGGAATTGGATGTCAACTATTGAAGGAAAACAGGCTGTACGCAGGAGCGAGCAGCATCTGTTGAAACGAAACAAGTCAGTGACTTATTTGGTTTCACCAACATACAGCGTTAAATGCACTACTTGTTCTGCCATTTGTAGAAGTATGACTAGTTTCATTTCAACACCAAACGATACGCGACACTCTTAAATGACTATTCAGTGAAAAAAAACGAAAATTGACAATTTGCGATTCAGTTTCTTGCCTCGCTGTTTTCGATCAAAAATCTATCACCTTAAACTTATAAGATACATCCTGGGAGATAATGCAACAGCCTTTACTGATTTTGAAAGTTTCAGTCAGGTGACCAAAGAGATGTCTTCAAAACTGTCACATTCAAAAACGAGAATCTTGCCAAGATTAATGGAACGACAATTGGAATCTGAAGGACAGAAAGAATGTCCTCAAGAACGAGTCACTGGTTTATAATTTCCTTAAAGGGTTATCTGAGTGCTTTGGCGTTATCTCCAGGAACGAACTGGTCAGGCAAAGTTACGTTACTGGACCTCCGATTCAAACAAGGATTTTCAGCATGAAGGCTATTGCAGAGAAGTAAGCGTTGGTTGTTCAACAAGAACACAGCTCATTTCTGAACTATTTACCACTGTAATGCCAGAGCAACCTGGAATGAGTTTGGTGAAACCAAGAAAGGCACCACGTGCAAAATGCGGCAATTGTAGACTCGGATAAATATTTAGCGGAGGGATATTTGCCTAGAAACAGCGATCCCGTAAACTGGTGAGAAACAAGAAAATTACAATGGCCGACGCTGTATCAATTTGTTCCAAAAGCGTTATGCATCGGAGCAACATCAGTGCCCTGTTAACGAATATTTTTAAAAGCACGACAAATATCCACTGAGGAGAGACATCGACTGAAGAGGGTCAGATTTTATTTATAAATTCCTTTTTGAATACACATATGGTAATACTGACTAAATGAAAGCAGACACACTAATTACAGTGTAATTTGTATACTGAACTTTTCCTATTGAGGTAGCAAGATATAAGAAGTATCACTTGATAAACATTTAGTATTATTTTGCAACATTTGTAACTTTTACAGCAGACGATGTTTAAAACTTTAATATCTCACCATTAATAGGGCAGTAACAATTTTTACTATTTTTAAGTTCTTTAGAACTAGGATCAAACCAGATAAAAATTCCGGGTTAGTGACATGAATTAAAAAGGCGATGTGACTTCCTTTCACTAACTGTGTGAGAGTGGTGAGTCATGAAAAAGAAAGTGTTCTTCCCGGTGGTTGACCAGTTGTGATCCGATTTCAGAGAAGAAGCTCTGCCCATCTCTAAATCTGCCGCAGCGATTTGCTTGGCTGGAAGAGTGGGCCTCCGACACAGAGACTTGAGCAAAATGCTCGGCAATCGCGTTTGCGTCGGTAAATAATACGCCATTTATCCTAACACTGAACACCTGTTAGGGTCTGGTACCCGAAAAGACGCTTGATATTTGCCCAGACTTGCGAAGGTGACACATGGCACCCAGTGGTCGAGATTTCTCTCTCCAATCACTCCTGCTTCCATCACTTGGTAAGTTGCCGAACAAGGGCACAGAGCTGTTGTAAAGGCAATGAGGTGCTCCAGGAAGGATGCTGCTTATGCCACTGTAGAGCTCGCCGACGCTCCTTAACTGCTTTACAGAGTTCTGGCGACCACCAAGGGACTGCCTCACACCTCTGGCACGCTGAAGAGCGAGGGACCGCGTTTTTCTGCAGAGAAACAATTTTGTCACCTGCTCAACCATAAGATCGGTGTTACCATGTGGGGGAGAGTCAACGGTAACATCAGAGGTTAAAATTTCCCAGTCTGCCTTGTTTAAAGCCCATGTGGGCAGACGTCTGTATGCCTGATGCTGGGGCAGTGACAGGAAGATGGGGATGTGGTCACTACTATACAGGCCGTTATGTTCTCTCAGCATCGGATTACAGAAGGACGGGGAAGGAAGTCGGCAGTGCCTTTCAAAGAATCCATCCCGGCATTTGCCTAGAGCGATTTAGGGAAATCACGGAAAACCTAAATCAGGATGGACTGACGCGGGATTGAGACTTCGTCCTCCCGAATGCCAGTCCAGTGTGCTAGCCACTGCGCCACCTCACTCTGTCGTTAAGTGATCACCAGTGGATAGATGGGAGAGGTCCTGGGCTGCAAATTGATAAATCAATGGCCGAGTAACTACATCGAGCCACATTGAATTGTGTAGTGGCCCCAGTGTTTAAGAGGTAGAGGTCGAACTGAGACAGTAATGTTTCGATGTCTCTGACTCTGCCAGTAAGCACACTGCCACCTCAAGGGGTTATGGGCGTTCAAATCTCCCAGAAGTAGGAAAGGCTTAGGGAGTTGATCAATCAGTGCACCTAATACAATCAGGTGTACGGCACCATCTGGAGGAAGATATACATTGCACACAGTTATTTCCTGCGTCGCCCATATTCTGACAGCCACAGCTTCAAGAGGGATTTTTTTGGGGGGTTTTAGGGGGCACAACTGCAATTGTAATTAGCGCCCAGACTAAGTTAGGAATGCTCCGTGAGGCACAAGGTTAAAACAGCAACTAAAAGGGACAATACTATACAAGACGGACAGGCAGAGGATTAAAAAAACTGCATAATCAAATGTCAGACAGGTTTGTCAAGTTGACAAAACGAAGAACGTGAGCACCTGCTCCTGGGTCATCCGCTAAAATGGCATCCAGAGTACATGGCAGGCGAAGATCAACACGCAGTGTATTAAAATTTGGACGGAACTTTAATATGTGGCGGACTGTCAGCAGATGGCGATGGCTGAAGAGGCAGTGTCCAATTCGTAACCGGGCCAAAACGACCTCTTCCCACCGAGAAGGGCATGAAGAGGACGTCCTAGCCGCGGCAAGAGGTTTCAAGGGCGGAAGCTTGTTGTCCCTAAGTACAGCCCAATCGGCATGACACAGTGACAAAATGCGCTGTCAAATGACCCTGCTACAATCTGATGAAGGGACACAACAAGAAGCTGTCTGAGGCTGGAGGACCACAGCCTTGGCCACGGCATCTGTAGCTTCGTTCCCAGGGATACCGACATGGCCAGGAACCCACAAAGCTAACCGGAGAACCGTCGTCCACCAGCTACTGAAGAGAGCGTTGGACCCAGTGCACAAAAAGGTAAACCGGATATGGATCACTGAGGCTGTGGATAGCGCTCAGGGAATCGGAGCAGATGACATAAGCAGATTGTCGGTGGCGGCAGATGTAAAGAACAGCCTGGTAGAGAGGAAATAGCTCAGTTGCTAAGAGCGAACAATGGCTATGGAGCCGGTATTTGAAACTGTGTGCCCTGACAATAAAAGAACACCCGATACCGTCATTGGTCTTAGAGCCATCTGTATAAATGAAGGTCATATTAAAGAACTTCGAACGAAGTTCGACAAAACGGGAGCGGTATACCGAAGCTGGGGATACCTCCTTTGGGAACGAGCTGAGGCCAAGGTGAACGCGAACCTGAGTCTGGAGCCAAGGTGGCGTTTGGCTCTCGCCCACTCTAAAGGTTGCAGGGAGTGTATTTTTAAGTTGCTGAAGGAGGCAACGAAAGCGTACTCCAGGGGGTATCAGGGCAGAGACATACAACCCGTATAGACGGTCGAGAGTGTCGTCAAAATAAGGACCTATAAGACGGGCGGTCCAGCATTGACAGTAGCCGACAGGCATAACGACAAATCGCGCAGGTAGGTTAGTGACAATTCACCGGCTTCAGCATGAGACTCTCGATGGGACTAGTATAAAACGTTCCTATCGCAAGACGTCAACACCGATGTTGTATGGAATTGAGGCGGCGTAAGATAGACGGCCGTGCAGAGGAGTATCCGAAGCTCCCAATAATCCAGCTTGGAGCGGACGATCGACCGATATATGCGAAGTTGGACGGTTCGATCCGCTCCCTACGACATAGCACTGAGAACACGGAGGAGTTTCCTGTCAAATGTAACACCTAAAAATTTTGTTGTCTCCACAAATGGGAGAGCAATGCTACCGACTCGTAAGAATGGTGGGAGAAACTCTTTGTAGCGCCAGAAGTTAATACAGACCGTCTTCTCGGCGACACTCCAGGAGTAAAGACGGTCAAGAGAACGCTAAAGACAGCGGCCCAGGAAACATGTAAGCTGCGAGCTGCAGTAAATGGTAAAATCGTCCACGAAAAGGGAGCCTGATACATCAGCTGGGAGGCAATCCATTATTGGATTGATCGCTATGGCGAAGAGACCGACGCTCAAAACTGAGCCCTGTGGCACCCCATTCTCCTAGCGAAAGGCGACGGACATGACAGAACCCACACGTACCCTGAACTGTCCATCGATTAAAAATGCATGAATAAAATATGGTGCGGAGAATGCCCGCCCTCCAACAGGTGTCGTAAGCTTTCTCCAAATCAAAGAACTCATCCGCGGTCAGGCGCTTGCGCAAGAGGTTATTCATAACGAAGTTCGACAAGGTAACCAGATGGTCAACAGCAGAGCGGCGCCTACGAAATACACATTATACATTGGTAAGTAGGTGTCGGGATTCGAGCAGCCAAACCAAACGAGAGTTATCCATTCGCTTCATCACCTTACAGACACAGCTGGTAAGCGAGATGGGTCGATAACTGGAAGGCAAGTGCTTGTCCGTTCCAGGCGTAGGAATCGTGGCAATAGATTCGCGCCAGCATGTGGGAACACCACCCTCAATCCAGATGGGATTATAAGTACGAAGAAGGAAACCTTTACCCACAAGAGAAAGGTTCTTCAGCATCGGAATATGAATAGAATCAGGTCTTGGAGCGGAGGACCGTGACCGGGCAAGTGAATTTTCGAGTTCCCGCATGGTGAATGTGGCATTGTAACTTTCACGATTCGAGGAGCGGAAGTTAGGTGGCCTAGGCTCCTCTGCCTGTTTTCGGGGGAGGAAGGCAGGGTGGTAATGAGCAGTGCTCGAAACCTCTGCAATAAATCGGCCGAAGGCATTGCCGACATCCTTAGGGGCCACAAGGACGTCATTCGCGACCGTCAAGCGAGATGCTGGTGAGTGGACCTTAGTGCTAGATAGCCGGCGCAGGCTACCCCAGACAACAGAAGAAGTAAAACTGTAAAGAGCTTGTGAAAGCAGCCCAGCTGTCTTTCTTGCTTTCTTTAATAACACGACGACACTGTGCACGTAATCGTTTATAATTAATACAATTCGCCATCGTATGGTGGCGTTTAAAGGTGCGTAAAGCATGTCGACGAGCACGTATAGCGTATCTACCTGCTGTGGTCCACCAAGGGACCGGTGCGCGACGTGGAGAAGAAGCAGTGTGAGGAATGGAATATACAGCAGCAGTGAGAATGACTTCCGTGAGGTGTGCGACCTGACTATCGCAGCTTGCGAAGGTTTGATCCTGGAAGGTCGCCCTGGAAGAGAAGAGCCCCCAGTCTGCTTTGGAGATGTGCCAACTAGTTGAGCATGTAGATGGGGTATGATGCAGGAGATGGATAACACAAGGGAAGTGGTCACTCTAATATGTAGCAGAAAGTGCATACCACTCAAAACAGCGTGCAAGTTGGGTAGTACATATAGAGGAATAAATGGGGATAGGTGTGAGCTGTGTCCAAAAGAAAAGTAGGGGCGGCAGTATTGAGGCTGACAAGATTGAGCTGGTTGAAAACGTCTGCTAAAAGAGAGCCCCCCGGACAGGATGCTGGAGAGCCCCAAAGAGGATGGTGAGCATTGAAGTCTCCAGTTAACAAAAATGGTGCAGGTAGCTGAGCAATAATTTGCATCATGTCTGCCCCAGTAGCAGCAGATGACGAAGGAGTGTAAACGGTACAAACGGAAAAAGTGAATGTGGGGAGAGTAATTCGGACGGCAACTGCCTGCAGGCCCGTGTTCAATGTGATGGGATCGTAGTAAATATCATCCTGGACCAGCAACATAACCACTCCATGAGCTGAAATACCTGCAGCAGTGGGTAGGTCAAAACGCACAGGATATAGTGTGCCAAGGCAATTTGATAGATTCATTTCCTGGAGAGCTATGACGAGCGGACAGTGCAAGTGGAGCAGCACCTTTAAGTCCTCTCGGTTGGAGCGAATGCCGCGAATATTCCAGTGAGTAAGTGCAATCATGAGAAGAAAAAGAAGATGCAAGAAGGGGTCACCTCAAAGGCCGCTGAGGGCCTGGCTTTGAGCGAGCACTGCCGCCGCTATCAATAGGCGGATTGTCATTGTCCATTGGTTCAATAGGTTCATCGGCCATCTTGTTAAGATGGCCGGGAGGGGGAGCTTCCTCCAACGGTGAACGGCCAGATGTTGGGCAACCAGCGGTGCGGCCAGGGGAAACGGATGACGGCTTGGAGCGGCAACCGCTGGGTGCAGCAGGAAAAGAAATGCGCCGTGGCGGAGAAGGAGAACATTGCTTCCTATGAGCCTTCTTGGAAGGTCGTTTAGTGATAGTACTGGTCGATAGCTGGGAGTTCGAGGTTCGTAGGAAGTCTGCACTGGACGGTTCCTTCTTGGAGGCCCGTGCATCTGACTTCTGGGTTTTCGTCTTGGCAGAAGCTGATGAAGGTGCTTGTGTCTGAGGGGTGACGGGAGGAAGAGGAGACGTCGACCGGGCGGTCTTAGCACTGGCCGAACGGACGACCGTAGTGCTTAAGATCAGATCGTGTGTCTGCATCGATAACTCCCTGGTAGTCCGAGGAGCGGTGAGGACGGTACTATATTTCCCCGCTGGCAGCAGCGTGGGCTTCCTAATAGCAAATAGCTTGCGAGGAGCTGAGGTGGATAGTTTCTCTTTGACCCGAATTTCCTGTATACAGCGTTCTTCCTTGTAGATGGGACAGTCGTGGGAGGATGCTGCATGGTCACTCTTGACAGTTCACAGAATGATGAGATGGAGGTGGACGGTCACCCTCATGGACATCCCTGCCACAAGTGACACTTAGCCGCGTTAAAACAAGACTGGCGAGTGTGATTAAAACGCTTACACTGGTAGCAGCGCGTAGGTGTCGGGACTTTGGGGCGAAAAGAAATAACCTCGTAGCCCACTCTGATACACAGCAGCTGTTGAACACTATCAATGGTCAAGAAAAGTGTTCGGGTTGGTACAAGATCATTGTTGACCTTTTCCATGACCCTATGGACAGCCGTCATGCCCTGCTCAGCGAGGAAATACTGAATCTCCTCGTCAGTCAGTCCATCGATCTAGTGTATACCACACCATGAGACGAATTTAAAGTGCGGTGAGCCTCCACCCAGACAGGGAACGTTTAGGAGTGTGGCCCGAAGCAGTTTTTGTGCCTGGAAGGTGCTCTCAGTTTCTAGTAACAGGGTACCATTACGCATCCTGGTACAAGATTTTACACATCCAGCTTTGGCATCTACGCTCTTCTGGACAACTAAAGGGTTGAAAGATGAAAAATCTTGTCCATCCACAGATCTAGAAACTACGAGGAACTTTGTGGCAGGCGGTAGTACTTTTGTAACTGGTGGCTGGTCAAGTTTCCGTTTTTTGGCAGAAGTCGAGAGAGAAGAAGAGATATCCATTGCAGAGTAATCCCCTTATGATTGCCAACGTCTCCAATGGCGCGTTCCTTCCTTGTGGGGACCCTCTCAAAGGGCACTCCCACCTCATGTCACACCTCCCAAGAAACGGACAGAGGGATCAATAGGCATGGTCGGAAGGTTTCCCTGGGCCCGGCCTATACCAGGGGGTATGTGCGTGCCTTACTTGTCTACCCAGCGCGGTGAATTACGCGTTACCCCGTCACCGAATACGCGTGTGAACGTGTGGGTCGGCCTTCAGGCACACAGGGAGGAAAGAAGGAGAGGAAAATGTAGGGAGAGAGGGAGAGAGAGGGCAGACTGTCTCAAACGCCGAGGCGGAGGCCAGGGAAGGAGGAGCAGGAGAAGAAGGGGAGAAGGAGGGGGGAAGGAAGAGGATCAGTAGGAAGAGGTGGAGGGGGAGAGGGGAAGGAAGAGGATCAGTAGGAAGAGGAGGAGGGGGAGGGGGGAAGGAGGAAGTGGAGGAGGAGGAGGAGGAGGAGGTGGAGGAGGAAGGAGGATGAGCACGAGGAGGAGTGGGGAAGGAGTGGGGAAATGAGGGGGAAAGGAGGGGGAGGGGGGAAAGGAGGAGGGGGAGGGGGGAACAGAGGAGGGGGCGGAGGGGGGAAGGATGGGGGAAGGGTGCAGGGGTGGAAGGAGGGAAAAGTAGGGGGGAAGGATGGGGTAAGGTGGAGGAGGAAGGAATGTCGGGGGAGAAGGCTGAGGAGGAAGGGGTGGGGGAGAAGGCAGAGGAGGAAGGAAGAGGGGGGAGGAAGAGGGGGACGGAGGAGGAAGAGGGGGAAGGAGAAGGAGGGAAGACAGTAAGAGGGAGGAGGATAATGAAAGGAACCAAACAAAGGAAGGAAGAAACCATAATAAGTGAAAAACCAAATGACCACAAATATAAGTAGTGGAACCGTTTCTGGATGCAGGCTCAATCTACCCTCTTGAGGGAGAGGGGGACTTTTTAGTCGCCACTTAGGACGGGCAGGAATACCATTGGCCTATTCTTGCCCTGGACCCACAGGGGGAAGAGGAATTTGAAAGGGCACAGGTTCACTAGAGAGTTTAGGACAAACATGAACACCACCTGACACTGATATAGACGCTACGGTTCCTGTCATATGCCTTATAACCGCGTAACTGGCCTTCAACAATGCGATCTCACGAGCGCAATCACCAACTATGCCAAAAGCTCTTTTGATAGCGTTTTGGTATTCCTGTGGGGTGAGTGGCCCAGTTATCCTCTGTTTGTTGCCGCCTTATATTGTTAACAAACCTTAGTGCATAAGCCAAAATCCTTTGAGTTTCCTTTAAAGGGGAATACTTACACTACGATTCAGCATTAAGCTCAATAACAGACATCAAAGACACCTACACCCCTTTCTGGCGCATCTCCTATCACAAGTGAAGGACAAGTGCTGTAGTCCAGGTCACTACTGAATAGCCATGATGGGGCAGAGCACCACTGCAAAAGTGAATCCATATGTGCTGCGCTGATGCCACGTGATAAGCAATCAGTGGGAGTGTCTTCTGATTTGATGTGTCTCCAGTTGGAAACAACTCATTTCCTGAATTTCAGAGACTCTGTTGACAACAAAGGTTTTCCCGTGAGACTACGTTGCAGCCAGCTGAGAACTATTGGAGAATCCGTCCAAATATGGATATCACTACTGTTTACAATGTCTAAGTCACTGGCCAAATTATGAATGAGCCGAGCAAGACGAAAAGCATCTCATAATTCCAGTCACAGAACAGATAGTTCTGTGACAGGGGCTAAACGAGATTCGGCCACAGCCAATGAAACTACAATCTTGTTGTTGGGAAGAACACATATGATGTATACACAGGCATCATATGCCAACTGTGAAACATCACAGAAACATGGAATTTCGAATTTAACGTATTGAGGACAGGGAATGCATGCCTGCTAATAAAAATATCAATTCGTTAAGGCAGTTACATATAAAGGACATTCCATTCATCAGCTGGGTTGGATAGAAGGACTTAATACAAGTCAAGGCTTAGTTGACACAAGCGCTGCAAGAACAGTTCCATCTTGTGACTAATGGGTCAAAAAGGCCTAGTTGGTCAAAAATGAATGCTGTTGTAGACAGGCGATCTTTGAGCACCGATGATTCTTCAGCTTCGAGTGGCACTGAAAAGGATAAGAGCTGTGGTACCGTAAGATTCCTAATGTTTTTATTACTTCTCCATCAATGAGATTACAAGGTACAAACGTTTCTGTGTGCTGCACTGGAATTTGTTCCACAACCTTGTGGCTACTGGAGTTCCATTTCCTCAGTAGAAACCATCCAGAAGCTGATAGCTGAGTCACCTGGGTTTCTGAGTTTCAGATTCCATATCTGACTCGCCTATGAAGTCGCCCACATAGAAACTAATCAACGAAGTTTAGGCTGCCACTGAAAACTTGTCTTGATTTTCGAAGCCTAACTGTTGGAGACATGTAGTCGCAATAAAGGCAGCAGGAGCAGTTCCATAAGTGGCTGTGGACAATCCATATTCTTGTATCAGCTCACACGGTGATTCTCACCACAGAATTCTCTGAAAGTTACTACTATCAGGATGGAGAGACAGTGATACCTGGCCTCGTAACTGAATGCTAGAAAGAGCTCGAAAAACTAGATTTCGAAGCAGCAGATTCCGACATCTCGTAACAAGTTTCTTACTTAAGTGTTTCAATACTATACCTTACCAATTATGTAGTATATCGATGCGAAAATTACGACAGATCACTGGCGACATCCAATGGGAAGTTACTGGCAATGCTTGAGGGAAGTTCGCTTGAGCGGCTGACCACGATTTCTCGTTGAGGTTTGTTTGTAAGCTCAGGATCGTTCCTCGAAACTACTATGAAATTATCGAGCAAGGTAACGCAGTAGTTAGCAAAATGTACTCGTATTCGGGAGGTTGACAGTGCAAACCTGCGTCCGGCCAGTTAAGTATAGGTCTTCTGTAATTTCCCTTAACTATTCACTGCGAATGCCATGTTGGTTCTCTTGAAAGGGCATGGCCGATTTCCTACTCCATCCTTCCATGAATATGCTCCTCCTCGTTGTCAACAGGACGTTAAACTTTAACCTGCTACTCCTCCAGCTACGAAATAGGAGTTAATATTTGCCTATATCTATGGATACCACAATTTGCACACGGAATGTGGTGTCACTAAAAACTTGTGTGCCATACTTTGCGAACGATTCTTTTGTTCATCAGCAAGTAATTAAAATTGGTGCCATAGCGAAAACATTTATCCGGCTGTGTTGGCTATCGTCAGACGAGGCAAAGGAAGCAGAGGCAGCTCAGCGTCGGAAAGCAGGGAAGTCGCATTTGTCATTAGTTTGAGTACAAACGAACTTTATTTGCGTTAATTAGGGCGTATATAACACCCCTGCACACCCACCAATTTACTGGCTGACAGACGACCAATTCCATGACAGCCTACACACGTCCCGACCGACTAAACTCTGTGATTACATTGCGGGCCTGCTGTCGTAGTTTCTTTATTTTATGTTTAGTTCATTGTGTTTGCCCTATGGCATCCCGCTCGGTTTTTCACAAAAACAAAAACGGGTGAATCGTGCATTACGAAACAGCTGAACATCATAAAACCATTCTTAAGCGAAAATACTGCAGTCCTGACAGAGGTTGTAAACTTCGAGGAGAGACTGTTAGCTACGTATATTACGATTTGTCGCCAATGGCAGGAGACGTAAGATTCAGTGTTCTTCTGCTGCCACAATTATTAACTAAAGTTGTTCCTGAAATGTGCAACGTGATTTATAGTTGACTGAGAAAATACATCGTGGTAAAGCAAAATAAATAAAATAAAAGTCATTCGTGAAAACATTATTGATTTATTTGTGGATGTAGCACAACAAGATTACCTGTAAATTTTAGAGACCCATATTCGAAGAAGAAAGATTACACATGGTGGAGGCGCGCATCATCTAATAAATACAACAGATGAATAAGAAATGAAGCATTTAGCGACTGTTAGAACTGAAAAAAAACTACATGGCAGATGGCATGGATATAGGCTGGAATTTTTCAGTACTTACAACAGTGAGGCAAGTACATTTTATGAATTAACGTCCATGGAATGTCGATACTTCAGTTTTAGATTTCATTTCCGATAAGTATCGGAAATAAAACCTAAAAAGAGAAAGAAGGTCGACAGACTTAACCTCGTGTTGCATAAAGAGAAACCAATATGTATTCGTTAAAAAATGAAACAGGTGCCTCATTTCTTGCATCTCTATCGTTAATACTCCTCGCACGATGTGCCGCAAATACATCAGCAGTCTTTAAATTTCTTTAAAAACTCAGTCCTTAAAGTATCTTCTCCTCGGACGTCGACATGTATATTAGAATACTATTTAATTCCGTCGGCTGTGACAAAACATGAATTTTAGTCGGGCGGTTGGCACGATCATGCACTTTCGACACAATCTGTTGGGTCGGCTGTCCAGTGGTGCGTCGCGCCCGACAGTGAAGTTGGTCGGTCGGTCGGTCAAAACACCGACACACAACCAATTTGTCGGACGGACAGTGGTTGAGGCGCCACGAGAGGCGCTGCTGGCGAGTCACGTGATCAGGCTGATGGCTGCGACAGACGAAAGGAAGAGCTGTGAATCGTTCTTCCTGCATTGCTCGTTGAGATAAAGTTCGAAGTGCTTTTTTTGAGTTGTTTGATGGAGTTGGTGTTGTTGGTGGAGTAGTTTTCGCTGTTGTTGGAGTTTTACAATAACGTGACCAGTTCTATGTGTGTAATGATTTACAAGCTTTAATTCCTTCTGAACAGAGACCGAAAACCATGAGAAGGGGTTTGCTGGAGACAAATCTTGTGCAGAATTAAGAACAATTTGAGGTGGCTTGAAGAGCTACCCTGACAACACTGAGAAGAGCGAAGAGGAAGTATATCAAGGACATCATCGTGGATGCAGAAACAGGCGAGAGCAGACAGTGTCACAGTAACGCTTAGAACGTTCACAGGCTACAAAGGATATTGTCGAAGATGTAAAATAGTTGCAAACGACTGAAATCGCCAGAAGATGGAAGGAGTACTTCTACCATCTCCAATTGTAATGAAACCAAAGTAGGATTCTATTTCCATTCTAACTACGGCTGACCCACACCACTGTCGTCCCTCCTCCCTCCCCCCCTTTCCCAATGCACACAGCATGATTTCCAAACGAATCAAATAGCTTAAGAAGGGAAGCCCAGGTGAAAACAGAATACAAGCCAAATTGATCCAGACTGGAGGTGAGAAACTTACATGCAGCAGACTACACCAGCAGATTATTGTAAGGACCAAAGAAGAAATACCAGAAAGGAAAACGCTGCTAATCTATGCAGTCCATAAACGAGGATGATTGACTAAGGAGGGCCACTCAACAATAACACACATTTGTCTAAGATACGTCATCTTGTCCAGCTGCTCGTATAGAGAACTCAACTCTTGAAAATTAGTAATTGATGAATTCAGAGAGGTTTGCAGCCAAGGTTCTGAATAGTAGATCAGATCTTCGTTCTTTGGTAATTCACTGAAAAACAGATGACACAGTAAGGAACCAGATTTAATCTGTTGATTTCACGAAGTTCTATGATTGCAAACACCACAGAAGCCTGTTCATTAGCACTCGTCGACAGGGTCAATATACTGGTCAAGTTGTTACTGTGGGTGGAAGACCAGTCCTGCAACTGAGTTTCTCAATGGGAACCCTTCATATCGAATAGAGATCAGCTCCATGATCTATGCAGGGAACCTGTCCTACAGCCCAATGAATCTGTTTTGGTCGAGGTGAATGTCGAGACCATTAAGGATTCAGCTATAAAAAATATTGATCCTAGAAATAGTACTATATTCCTGAGACGAGTCGAGTATCGACTGGACATAGTACGGAATGTAACTTTTAGCCACATGCTGTCCTTTGGGTCTGACTGCGTGGAACTGAATTAAGGAAGAACATATTCGCGTTTTTGCATTGAGAGAGTAGCAGAGAGACACTGTGGAACAGAGGCGACAGTGGCAGTGGTAGAGATAACTGGTGGAGACCGCTGATGAGAGTGAGTGGAGCCTAGATTTTTCCAGGCATCGTCACGGTGGGGGGTAGGGGGGGGGGGGTGGTAGGGGGAATTATTTTCATGTTTTCCACACCCCTATAGCCATCTTTTTGTTCCCCATTTTAGTGGAGTGTGAATACTTAACTCAGAGAGATTGGATAAAAGATGTGCAATGTTCCATGTTACAACAGCGTACGTTCATGCGCCAAAATGTTTGATGAAGAAACGAAAATGAGACTGTGCAGCTGTTTCCCCACTTTTCTGTCATTGTTTTACAGAGAAACATTTTCACCTGTTTGTTCTCAGGGGAGCATTTTTAAACTGCTGGTATACTACAAAAATGTCAGTGTAGGGGTGACAACCTATTACATGAATGAATACATACATTTGACTGTGGAGGGGGGGGGGGGGGTGACATCTGTAGCCAGTAGCTGGTCTAATAAAAACATTGAAGTAACAAGTGAAAACGCAGTGCCAGTAACTCAAGGTTCAATATGTTAAAGTCACTATGCAGGCAGTCAGAGCATACTGTAAATCTGACTTTGCCTTCTTGTTATGTGAGCACTTTGGTTACAACGATTATAACAATTGTTCCTGTAACTGGTATTCAATCATGTCTTCCATGTCCCTGGTTGTCACTAAGATGGCGACACTGGTACCGGGCTCTGGGATGGTTATTAATTTCAGGTTGCCTACATTACAGCTTCCAAGGACAACAGAAATTTTATAATTATTATCTCACATTATTGACCAAATTCAGACATTCATAAAGCCATAATTTACTCATTTAGATGTGTAATATAGTGGAAGTTCAACGGAATAACACAAATAGTTAGGAACTTGAGGAACCAAGTGCTTTTCGACTCCCCGTAGATTGTGTGTGTATACCTGGACTTTATCCATTCATTGTTGGCGAAAGAGCGCTTACCAACTTCCAAACTTGACACTCAACTTCAAAACTGTCCTGAACTTTTCGTTTTTACATGTTTCAAGTCAATGAACACAATTTACAGAGCGATGAGTCCTCTACTCTCATGCGTGGGAATCTTTAGAAATTCAAGTTACACTGGTACATTTTTAAGACCTGTGTCTTTTACATTCAAAATTACATAACCCCACATAGTAACTTTTAACAAACTTCTTTGTTCTTTATGAGAGAATTAAAGTGTCTTGCAAACCAGTATTTGCATAATTCATCACTTCGTTCTTAAATATTATCAGAGTGTTCATACTACTGTGAAGAAACTAATTGTATTGTTCACATCCATAAGCCGTAAAGTCATTGGTTTAATTCGCATGGGGAGCTTTGCTATTAATTTTACAGACTTTTTCCAGGTTTCATTGTAGAAATATTACCAGAGAATTTTATGGGCATCATAGAATAACAAGGTATTTCTATTACTGCACACTGATGTTCATTAAGGAAGATTGAAGGAAAGCTTGTGAAGTGGAAGGAAGTTTATTCACCGCCAAATTTCTCTCCAACAAAAACCCCATCATTTACAACTCTCCAAACTTAGTTCATTACGTTAGCTATGTTAACTTTCCAATGAACAATGAACTTCCAAAGACCCCAACTGGTAACACTGGAAGAAACATAGCAATTAGACGTTAACTTCATAATTTTGTGTGTAATAATTGGACGTAATTCCACTTGCTACATAGTAGCAGATGCTGCAAAACTAGATATATAAGACACTTTCATACTGACGCTCAATAAACTGTGCAAAGCATCTGCCATCAATCTGATCACTAATAAACGCAGGGCATTTCACGTTTCCTGTTACACTTTTTGATAGAAAGCTTAGTAGACGAAGTTTTGGTAATGAGCTCATGTCCAGAAATGTACAAAGTCTCCTCTACAAACCATGAAGGCCTGTGTTAGGAATTGTGAAACACACTGGACACGGACAACAGCGAGAGCAAACTGCAGATTTTGTATCTTGTTTGTGGTGGCGAGGAGACAAAGTTAATTCACATCACCTGCAGTGCATAAAACAATGAGCAGTAAGACATCCTTACTGAACAGATGCAACATCTAAATTGGCAGTCTCAATTTATGAGAAGCTGTTCATAGTATACTTCAATGTAACTGATGTATACACTCAAAACTGCAAGTCTTCAGTTCTTGTATAGCTTGGCATTATGACAAGTCTCTTGACTGTAGTGATAAAACTAACGAGTGCATTACGGTGGATGTTCACATTCCAGGATACAATTTTTGTAACTAAAAAATGAGCATATAACTGCAATAACGAATTTTATCCAAGTCTCTTAATTATCACGTTACAATGAAGTATTACACAGGAGCTCTAAATTCATATAAATTACTGTATTAAAGAAATGTCATTATTGCACTAGCGCTGTCGTCTGTTAAGTTTATCATTGGCCACCCAAATATGACAATGAAAGACACAGTAACAGAAAGTACACACACACACACAAAAACCAAAGATCTGCTGCACAGACTGCATAAAACCCCTTTCGGTGCGAAATAAACACACCAAGGTAGCTGCACAGTAAATATAGATGTATTTTGTAGTAAAAGGACGATACCAAGCTGTTAAACGTTGTTCTATTAATGTATTTATCAGCACTGAACATGTTATATAGTCAAAAACGCTGAACAGTTTATTGCTCATAAGTAAATAGCCAAAATGGTGCTAAATTACTTTCAGTACATTTAATTCATAAATCATGGAATTCTGCCACTTATTATTTGCAAAATATTCATGGGTTTTGTTATCTTATAGATGCCAATTTACCTCACTTATCCAGTGCATTCATTTCAATATGCACATTACACACAACGAAGTCATCTTTCTTGAAATGTTAACCATTTCCTACGTGGTGCAGAACAGATGTAGAGAATAATGCTCAGCTAACATTTATTTACACTGTATTGTATGATTAAATACATTGAATAAGAAAAAAGGTAATAGCAACGCTGCAGGCGAGGCACATACATAAACAGCTTGTGAAGAATACATGAAGTGAAACAACCAACAGTCTCTTTTTTCCAATACTGCCCTTGCTCATGAGATACTTGTGTACTACTCCTCGTCAGAACTAATGTTGCAACAGCGCATCACACCTGTGGGAACTGTGGCTGATGTTACACTGAAGCCAGGTTAACAGAAGTGACTGGGACACAATTTTCTCCTCACAATAACATGTTTCTTTGTACCTTGTTACCTTATATCCCAAGTTCTGGATGGTCTTCTTTGTTGCTGTAGTTCAGTGCGAAGTCAACACAGATATTGGAGAACAGGTGGCAGTTTCTTGTGCCACGTAGCACATTGCACTCTTCCGGTTATCCTATCTCCCTCAAGAAATGTTCTGATGTAAAGCCAGAGACAGGCCAACTTAGGAACAGCGACCCATAGAGTTACCACTGTCCTTTGGCATTTTATAGAGCACCCACAGTACTACCACATCTCACAAATTGGTCCGTGAAACATCGGGATGGTACATCTACTAAGATTGGAATCTCGCACTTTATTCATTCTAAGCTGTCCACTTCCACGCCAGACGAAAGTAGCAGTGCACTGGTATTTAAAATTGCATTCAGCTGAAGATTCTGAGATGCAACGATGTGTTCCGAGTGACTGAGGTACAAGCATGTCAGAATCTCACAACATCTAGCCACAGGCAGTCGTCGTCAACTGCTCTGTGTATATTGGTTTCTTGGCTCTTATGCTGGACTTTCCAGCAAAGGTGAGACAAGTACACAACAGGAAGAAACGTGCTGGCTGGTTGGCAGGTAGAGCTTATTTGTCAGAATTTTAAGTTTTGTGGAATGATGTTGGCCTACAGGCATCTTATGTCCCTCTTCCAAATAGAAAACAGCAGGTGAAGATTCTTCAGGCCCCTTATCAAGCTGACTGTACATCATGTCATCTTCCTGTTAAAGATGCAGAACCGTCTTCTTCAGTAACTGTCGTATTTCTCCTAGTAGTGGTCACCAGGTTCCAAATGAAGACTATTAGTGCAGACATCCGTTAGATCTGGGGTGACTGACAATCGGGAACATTACATTTTTTGAGATGCTGTGCAATGAACTGTTTTAGGTTGAAGTAAACTGTCGAAACATTGTGGGGCACTGTTGCTGAAATTGAGGAAGCACTTTCACTTCAGTCTTCACATTTCGCACCAGCAACATAACTTTAGTTCTATCCTTCAGTAATGACCAACCCAGTGCATAACGTCACAGTAATTTTGGAACACCAACCTCATCTGTCTCATTTGTTCATTTCTCTCGGTGCAGTGTTGAAGTGCTAAGCTTCTCTCTAGGATTGTCCCTCTAGTAATGGCTCCTGGAGGGGGTTACCATTATTCTCATTTACTTCTTTTGGCGATGATACAAATGCAGCAACTGTTACCATTTTATGTGGTTTATGTCTCAACTCCTTCAGTTTTGATACAGAGGGACGTCATCAACCACAGGCCACATTGTTCCCAAATGAGAGTAGTAGAGGGTGCATGATGTCTACACACCCATTATGGTATGATCTCGCCATCTTTTCATCAACCTTCATATCTGGGGCTTGTTCTGAAGCTTGTGAGTACTACGATTCTAGCACAGATTACCAGTATTGTCATATTACCCTCAGTTTGGAGGGCGACATTTTGTCTTACAGGTTGGCATTCCTAGCAGGGCTGACTTCACATCTATGGAGGCTCTCCTCCATATGGAATGTAGGATTAGAGAAAGAGAATGAGGGACACCCTCGGGCTCGCAACCTAATACCGTTGGGGTCGAAAAATCAAGAGTTGACCAAGAGAGGCCGACAGGAAAGGAAAACAAAAGTCAAAGTTAGTGGAAGTGGTGTCAGAGCGCTAGGTCATCTAAGGCTATTTGACACAAAGAGAAGGAAGATTTGTGAATTGTTACTTAATGCATAGTACACTCAATACATATAAGCAAACCGTAAGTAATAAACATTATTTTCTATGCACTGACAGGAAAGTGCTTTTAACAGGAACAGCACTTACTGAATAAATATAATTTTTACATGTGGACACTTCATAGAGATTAGTTTCATGTACCATTCAATTAGACATTGAAAACTGTTTAACTGGTACACACAGGTCACTCCTTAGCTAATAATTAAAGCTGCTTGGCATGAAAGTATTTTCCTCATTTTAATAATAGTGGAAATAATTACACATATTGTTTGATCTGGTACAGAAGTTAAAATTCCTCATAATTAAATTGAAATTGTTCCACTGAAATGTTACAATCTTTGTCTAAAATACTAACTTAGATAGTTATTGTGTATCTACAGGAAAGCATCATACAGCAATAACACACTACATGTTCAGCACAAAGCTAATCTTTAAGAGAGCTGATATGTCTGTCAGTTGAAATACTTTGCAGTGGAATTTATTGTCATGCTGATAGCCCATGCATGTTCAGATAACGACTGACTTCAACCAAGACAAAATATATAGACTTTTTAATATGTAGATTATAGAACAGAATAAATTTCTTTTTCGAAAGTCCCCATGTATTTCTATAAGACTTATAGAGGAAGTAATGGGTTTTACTAATTAAAATGTTTAAAAAATCCAATTTACAAGCTTAATTTCAGTTAGCATTATTGGCTATTATTTAAAAATATGTTAACAGTATGTATGATGTCCCCAAAATGTAGAGCACACATTATCAGTCCACATATACAGGGTGTTAACAAAAAGGTATGGCCAAACTTTCAGGAAACATTCCTCACACACATGTCCACGTAACATATTTACTTTCTTTGTGTCTGGAAACGCTTACTTTCCATGTTATAGCTCATTTTATTACTTCTCTTCAAATCACATTAATCATGGAATGGAAACACAGCAACAGAACGTACCAGCGTGACTTCAAACACTTTGTTACAGGAAATGCTCAAAATATCTTCCGTTAGCTAGGAAACATGCATCAACCCTCCATCGCATGGAATCCCTGATGCTCTGATGCAGCTCTGGAGAATGGCGTATTGTATCACAGACGTCCACAATGCGAGCACGAAGAGTCTCTACATTTGGCGGAGTTGCGTAGACCAGAGCTTTCAAATGCCCCCATAAATGAGAGTCAAGAGGGTTGAGGTCAGGAGAGCGTGGAGGCCATGGAATTGGTCCGCCTCTACCAATCCATCGGTAACTGAATCTGTTGTTGAGAAGTGTACGAACACTTCTACTGAAATGTGCAGGAGCTCCATCGTGCATGAACCACATGTTGTGTCGTACTTGTAAAGGCACATGTTCTAGCAGCACATGTAGTATCCCGTATGAAATCATGGCGGTGAATCAATACATAATGGCGAAACTAAAATGAGCTCTTACATGGAAATTAAGCGTTTCTGGACACATGTCGACATAACATCATCTTCCCTTTATTTGTGTGTGAGGAATGTTTCCTGAAAATTTATCCGTACCTTTTTGTAACACCCTGTATAACAATAAATGCATAATAGTACGCATTATATCAAACAGCAACAGAAGAGCATTTAACAATGTGAAGAACAGTAGACAATAAAATTTTATGATTTAAATTCTGTCCTTTTACTTCAGAACCACACTCTGTAGTGTGAAAACCATAACTGATCTAGTAACAACAGAGAGTCAAGATATAGTTAGCTGTTCAAACTTCTGCCTAAGATACACTTAACACAATATACAAGTCAATCGACATTGTAAGCACCTGTAAGAGAAGGTATAATATACATCCTTCAGGATAATCAGCTAGATGTAACACATCCTTTGTTAAGGATGCCGGTTAAGTGAGCAATAACATTTTAAAATTGTGGAACATGCAAAGTAAGTAATAGCTGTATGTTACATGAAGAGTAATAAACATTTCTACATCAGCCATCTACAATCTCGTGTAGTATTAATCTGAAAATATTGTTCCATCCACATTGGAAGTACTAAACATGACACTGCATCATCTAACTGAACCACATGTAGTTCTGATCGTTGCAAATGTTTGAACCAGACTTTTTTTACAGTGCTTGCAAGAACCAACACTAATAGGGACTTCCGATTGCCATTACCGAAACTATGTTTCCTTTCAAAGCGAACTAATTTCAAAGACTAATAGTACAAACTTAAACTAAGATATATTTGTGGAATACAACTATTTTGGGGAGAGAGTATGGATAACGAAACCATCTCCAAGCACACAAACACCAATTTCATTAATTACTTTGAAACTTGAATTTGGAGTCTACACCTGCAGTTTTAAGACTGTAAACTAATCCAAAAAGTAATTTTACACGAATTGTTGAATACATATGTGAATAACAGTGGCCGGCCGTTGTGGCCGAGCGGTTCTAGGCGCTTTAGTCTGGAACCATGCTGCTGCTACAGTCACAGGTTCGAATCCTGCCTCGGGCATGGATGTGTGTGCTGCCCTTACGTTAGTTAGGTTTAAATAGTTCTATGTCTAGGGAACTGATGACGTCAGATGTTAAGTCCCATAGTGCTCTGAGCCAGTTTTTTAAAAAGCTTTAAGGTCGTATGATTATGGTAACAGAAAAATTTAACTGCGAACACTATGGCTTCAACTAATAATTCCTTTCACAGAGAGGTAATTGTAGTGAGAGGTTACTTTTTACTACGACTGGTTTTGGTCATTTACCATTTATGTAAAAGACCAAACAGAAGGAAATGGAATCTAACATCAAAATGGTTCAAATGGCTCTGAGCAATATGGGACTTAACTTCTGAGATCATCAGTCCCCTAGACCTTAGAGCTACTTAAACCTAACTAACCTAAGGACATCCAGGCCCAAGGCAGAATTAGAACTGCGATAGTAGCAGTCGCGCGGTTCCAAACTGTAGCGCCTAGAACCGCTTGGCCAATCTGGCCAGCAATCTGACATCGAAACTGAACAGAGGACCCAGTAAGATTACTAAATAGAGTTTCTTTTCGAGAAAATTACTATCACATGATCAGAATTCATACCTTTCATCGTACACGAAAAACGATTATCATAATGAAAATATATGAAACAGTGAACGTAGTGTTGGAATTCTAAAGTAAAAAACTGCCTGTGAGGTACACAGCTAAGATATGAAGTGTCGAAGTTAACAGTTCGAAGATCATGCAAACAAAGAGCGTGAATGTGCATAATACATAACATTAGGTAAAAACACTTCTATGTCAAGTTTGTACGAATGTATAACAGTAACAAAGCTGTGTTCAACAAAGGCATTTTAAAAAATCAACCAAATGGCAATCATACGTACAGGGGGCACATGATGTATACATGCCATACAAACGTAATAAAAACAGTGTACAAACCATAACGTGTAGGAAGCAGAAAACACCCATGTCATAAGCAGCTGACTCTCTAAACATACTGGAGTCAGATATAATTAAATTATATCAAGGAACGTAGATGCAGTACTACATCTAGTATTTATGAAGTATAATAATATGAAGAGATGGCAATGTGTATATCAAACTATCGTATCAAAAACTATCTCTCTATAAGCTTCTGCATAATCACATTAAACTAACAAAAAACACACAACAACAATAAATCCTTAATAATGTAACCATACATCGTTCATATTAGTCGTACTTGAGACAAGGTGTGGGGAGTCAACAACAGGCAACCAGTATTACCGATCATACTGAGTGCGCTTGTGACATTTCTCTTTCCACAATTACTAATTATAAAGGAAACTATTCGCAACTGAATCACAGTAGTGTGTACAAATATCTACAAGGAAATATTATACTAAGAACACACATTTGTGATGCAAGCACTCTTACAGAGAGAGACTCATAAGCGCTAGAGTAACAATGAATTACTTTGTAGCTGCACACACTTTCCAGGTAACACTCTAGATATTACAGTTATTAATAGGAAACCAAGCTCAAACTAACATGTCGTGTACGAGGGTTGACTGAAAGGTAATGCCTTCACCTCCGTAACATTTCAACTGTTGACAGCATTGGAATGTGGCAGGTACTGGCTTGTTCTGTAGCCTCTCCTCTACAGCTCCAGGTGGCAGGAAGCCTAAGCATTGAACTGTTGTAGTGTTGTAGTGTTACAGTGTAAAGTATGGAACCCTACAGACGGTAGGGCAATGCATTTAAGCAACGTGTAGTCATTTGATTCTTGACAGCAGAATGTGTCACTCCAAAGGAGATTCATCAGAGAATGTAAGCATTTTATGGTGAATGTGTTGATGTGAGTACTGTCCGTCATTGGGCGTGTAAGTTTAAAGGTGTTGATGCGAGAACATCTGACTGGCGTGACAGAGTTGGATGTCCTGGAACAGCAACCACTGAGTTTCACAAGCAAACCGATGACTGATTCAGAACGATCGTCTTATCAGTCAGAGAGAAATTTCAAGCACAATCAGCATTTCACAAGAATGTGTGGGTCACATTATTGCTTCACGTGTAACCACAGAAGAATTTCAGGGACAATCTCACCACCATGTATCGAAGCAGGGTTGCCCACTGCTATCCTGCTTTGGTCTTACGCTACTTCAGTAACCTAATTAAGCAATGAACGTTTAATTTTTTTTTCATTTTCACTACTCAGATCCCGACTACAGATTCTGTGGCCTTCAGCCTCATAGCACAGAATTCAGAAATAGTTTAAATAAAATTCTCCTAGTAAAACCTATTATTTCAGTACATTCTAGTATATATTCTAAAAGCAATGAGGTAATCAGTTTTATTGGAAATGCATACTATTAACAGTTATGGACGAAGACATATTGTGCAATATATATTAAGTAACATTCGAGTGAGCTAATAGATCAAATTTAACTATAAGACTGCATCCAAAAGAAAGCCTAAATTTTACTGATTCCAGCAAAGTGTTTAAATTTACCCAAAGTCTGTTAGTTCAATAGATATTAAGACTTAAAATCTGTTGCCTGTATGACTTTCAGTGCCAATTGTGACCAAACTACTAAATAATTCCGACATCTGTTTTGATATTTTTTGATATCTTTATTTTTCTACGTAAAGTGACTCCAGTCTCAACTTTGTAAGTGCATTAATTAAGAATTAAGTAAATTTGAATATGTAAAAATTATTGTTCTAAAGGGCTACCGTGGTTACAAGTCGGGAATTCCCACGGCGGATGCATAAGTTAGTTTCGCGTATTTAAATTGATACAGCTTACTCATGTTGTTGTTGTTGTTGTCTTCAGTCCTGAGACTGGTTTGATGCAGCTCTCCATGCTACTCTATCCAGTGCAAGCTGCTTCATCTCCCAGTACCTACTGCAACCTACATCCTTCTGAATCTGCTTAGTGTACTCATCTCTCGGTCTCCCTCTACGATTTTTACCCTCCACGCTGCCCTCCAATGCTAAATTTGTGATCCCTTGATGCCTCAAAACATGTCCTACCAACCGATCCCTTCTTCTAGTCAAGTTGTGCCACAAACTTCTCTTCTCCCCAATCCTATTCAATACCTCCTCATTAGTTACGTGATCTATCCACCATATCTTCAGTATTCTTCTGTAGCACCACATTTCGAAAGCTTCTATTCTCTTCTTGTCCAAACTAGTTATCGTCCATGTTTCACTTCCATACATGGCTACACTCCAAACAAATACTTTCAGAAACGACTTCCTGATACATAAATCTATATTCGATGTTAACAAATTTCTCTTCTTCAGAAACGCTTTCCTTGCCATTGCCAGTCTACATTTTATATCCTCTCTACTTCGACCATCATCAGTTATTTTGCTCCCCAAATGGCAAAACTCCTTTACTACTTTAAGTGTCTCATTTCCTAATCTAATTCCCTCAGCATCACCCGATTTAATATGACTACATTCCATTATCTTCGTTTTGCTTTTGTTAATGTTCATCTTATATCCTCCTTTCAAGACACTGTCCATTCCGTTCAACTGCTCTTCCAAGTCCTTTGCCGTCTCTGACAGAATTACAATGTCATCGGCGAACCTCAAAGTTTTTACTTCGTCTCCATGAATTTTAATACCTACTCCAAATTTTTCTTTGTTTCCTTTACTGCTTGCTCAATATACAGATTGAATAACATCGGGGAGAGGCTACAACCCTGTCTCACTCCTTTCCCAACCACTGCTTCCCTTTCATGCCCCTCGACTCTTATTACTGCCATCTGGTTTCTGTACAAATTATAAATAGCTTTTCGCTCCCTGTATTTTACCCCTGCCACCTTTAGAATTTGAAAAAGAGTATTCCAGTCAACATTGTCAAAAGCTTTCTCTAAGTCTACAAATGCTAGAAACGTAGGTTTACCTTTTCTTAATCTTTCTTCTAAGATAAGTCGTAAGGTCAGTATTGCCTCACGTGTTCCAACATTTCGACGGAATCCAAACTGATCCTCCCCGAGGTCTGCATCTACCAGTTTTTCCATTCGTCTGTAAAGAATTCGCGTTAGTATTTTGCAGCCGTGGCTTATTAAACTGATAGTTCGGTAATTTTCACATCTGTCAGCACCTGCTTTCTTTGGGATTGGAATTATTATATTCTTCTTGAAGTCTGAGGGTATTTCGCCTGTCTCATACATCTTGCTCACCAGCTGGTAGAGTTTTGTCAGGACTGGCTCTCCCAAGGCCGTCAGTAGTTCTAATGGAATGTTGTCTACTCCGGGGGCCTTGTTTTGACTCAGGTCTTTCAGTGCTCTGTCAAACTCTTCACGCAGTATCGTATCTCCCATTTCGTCTTCATCTACATCCTCTTCTATTTCCATAATATTGTCCTCAAGTACATCGCCCTTGTATAAACCTTCTATATACTCCTTCCACCTTTCTGCCTTCCCTTCTTTGCTTAGAACTGGGCTGCCATCTGAGCTCTTGATATTCATACACGTGGTTCTCTTCTCTCCAAAGGTCTCTTTAATTTTCCTGTAGGCAATATCTATCTTACCCCTAGTGAGATAAGCCTCTACATCCTTACATTTGTCCTCTAGCCATCCCTGTTTAGCCATTTTGCACTTCCTGTCGATCTCATTTTTGAGACGTTTGTATTCCTTTTTGCCTGCTTCATTTACTGCATTTTTATATTTTCTCCTTTCATCAATTAAATTCAATATTTCTTCTGTTACCCAAGGATTTCTAGCAGCCCTCGTCTTTGTACCTACTTTATCCTCTGCTGCCTTCACTACTACATCCCTCAGAGCTACCCATTCTTCTTCTACTGTATTTCTTTCCCCTATTCCTATCAATTGTTCCCTTATGCTCTCTCTGAAACTCTGTACAACCTCTATTTCTTTCAGTTTATCCAGGTCCCATCTCCTTAATTTCCCACATTTTTGCAGTTTCTTCAGTTTTAATCTACAGGTCATAACCAATAGATTGTGGTCAGAGTCCACATCTGCCCCTGGAAATGTCTTACAACTTAAAACCTGGTTCCTAAATCTCTGTTTTACCATTATATAATCTATCTGATACCTTTTAGTATCTCCAGGGTTCTTCCACGTATACAACCTTCTTTCATGATTCTTAAACCAAGTGTTAGCTATGATTAAGTTGTGCTCTGTGCAAAATTCTACTAGGTGGCTTCCTCTTTCATTTCTTAGCCCCAATCCATATTCACCTACTATGTTTCCTTCTCTCCCTTTTCCTACACTCGAATTCCAGTCACCCATTACTATTAAATTTTCGTATCCCTTCACTATCTGAATCATTTCTTTTATTTCATCATACATTTCTTCAATTTCTTCATCATCTGCAGAGCTAGTTGGCATATAAACTTGTACTACTGTAGTAGGTGTGGGCTTCGTATCTATCTTGGCCACAATAATGCGTTCACTATGCTGTTTGTAGTAGCTTACCCGCATTCCTATTTTCCTATTCATTATTAAACCTACTCCTGCATTACCCCTATTTGATTTTGTGTTTATAATCCTGTAGTCACCTGACCAGAAGTCTTGTTCCTCCTGCCACCGAACTTCACTAATTCCCACTATATCTAACTTTAACCAATCCATTTCCCTTTTTAAATTTTCTAACCTACCTGCCCGATTAAGGGATCTGACATTCCACGCTCCGATCCGAAGAACGCCAGTTTTCTTTCTCCTGATAACGACATCCTCCTGAGTAGTCCCCGCCCGGAGATCCGAATGGGGGACTATTTTACCTCCGGAATATTTTACCCAAAAGGATGCCATCATCATTTAATCATACAGTAAAGCTGCATGTCCTCGGGAAAAATTACGGCTGTAGTTTCCCCTTGCTTTCAGCCGTTCGCAGTACCAGCACAGCAAGGCCGTTTTGGTTAATGTTGCAAGGCCAGATCAGTCAATCATCCAGACTGTTGCCCCTGCAACTACTGAAAAGGCTGCTGCCCCTCTTCAGGAACCACACGTTTGTCTGGCCTCTCAACAGATACCCCTCCGTTGTGGTTGCACCTACGGTACGGCCATCTGTATCGCTGAGGCACGCAAGCCTCCCAACCAACGGCAAGGTCCATGGTTCATGGGGGCGGTTACTCATGTTAGTTAAATAATAAACCCAATAGTTAACTTAAAAACCAGTTAGAAAGGATCATTTTAACCCTGGGAAATTATAAACTATAATATATTAACAGAATAGTCAAACATTCAAGCGCTCGTCTATATAAGGTCGGAGCTAGTGCAGCTCTAGTTAGTTCTCGGTCAGATTCTCTTGGAGCAAAAGTGCAGCAAGTTGGTCAATTTTTTCGGTAATTGTGACTGTGAACTTTGTTAAAGACTGGAAGTTTTTAACCTTCCTAATGTGACGATTAAGTGTAAGAGGTCTGGTCACATGAATATTCTGTGTGCGAGTGATAACAAAGGAATCGCCATGTGGTTGACATAAATGTTCAACAATCAATACAATCTTGACTTTTGATTTTGGAAAACTTAACCTAGGATCCTGGCTTCTTAATTTCAGTGTGATTTAGGTGAGACAGACGTAGCTACCGGGAAGACAAAATTGAATAAGCAAAGCAAGTTAGATCGAGAACACTGGGCGAGGAAATATTTCAGTACCGGTACATCCGATTGTGACGTGAACTTTAAATGACACTACTAAATAAGGACATGTCCCGGCACGTTACATGTGGTGCCCCAGGTGAGGAAACAACCCAGCACGTTACAACCATACAGAATCCTCCATACAGTCCAGATTTAGCACCATTTGACTTCCATCTGTTCTTGATAATGAAAGGCGATCTGCTGGAACATTATGCTTCTGATGAATACGTTGAGAGAACTGTGAGACTGGTTTCAGGAACAGTGTCGACTTCTTCTGTGATGGATTCAGAATACTTGTTCATTGTTGGCAGAAATTTATCCAATTGGCTCGTGTTGATTATGTGGAAAAGTGAATACTTTTAGTTAAGGATCACGTTCTACAGACTATGTCTACATGTGATTTATTAAGATATTGCCATCCAAACCCAATTAACGAATGTGGAGCATTACTTTTCACTCAACCCTCGTACTTGACTATGGCCTGTTACATATAACGACAGGAACAAGTGTTGTACCATATTATGATAGTGTGTTCTTAAAGTTTCAACAGCATGCAATAAAACCCATGAAAAATGATAAAGCTAAAGGACACAAAGCAGAAATTTAATACATTTGTTGTTTTAAGCCTTTATTTTAAATGAATATGATGGATTTTAGAAAACTTTTGTTTGAATTCTCTGACTGGAAATATGGTTTCCATAGGCCAGGATGTATTGGACCTCAAGCAAACTTTGAAAATGCTATGGGAGATGGCCAAATACAAACTACGAGGAAAAGTTTACTATTGTGTTTCTAATTGTTATCAGTTACAATTACAATCATTTAAAGCTGTTTTATACACTGCGGTTTCTTTGAATCTCTGGTATTTTGCAAATGATAATATTTTACATATCTGTTGTTCAGCATTTAGAGGTTTGAAATTGTGTCTAATGTTTGCTGGAAGCAACAAAGTGCTCATTATGAAAGTGAGTGTATGTTGTGCACCCTTATCTGCACTGCCTGATGACCTCTCACCGTTTCTGACAAATCCTTTTCTTTGTGTGTTGTAATCTTTTAAGATGCAGGAAAATATATGTAACACTGAAAATAAAATTGTCTGGATTTACTCAGAAATAGGTATGATCTTACATCCAAGATTCATTTCTGTTGAACCAGGAAGCTATCAGATAGGAATGATTAACCAAATTCATGACATGCAGCACTAGATTCAACTTTTAGTAAGATCAGTGGAATAGTGTTTGGGAAAAAAGTGCCTTCAGTCCTGGGTCCATGCTTTTCTGATTTATTTCAATGATCTAATGCAGTTGTGAATGGTGTAGAATAAACTTACCATGTTTTCACATGGCACCAGAATTCTGACACATCTTTTACGACTGAGTGGCAAATCTGCAAATTACAGCCTCCTTGATCTCCACTGGTGGCGCCAAGGGAATTAGAGGAGAGCCGTGTGGAGGAGACTGGTTAGTTGGTTGTTTGAGGTTTAAGGGACCAAACAGCAAGGTCATCAGTCAATTGTTTCAAATAGGGTCCATTCCGCTAATGGTACATCTGAGGAAAGTCAGAACAATAAAAGGGAAGAAGGCAAAAACGTAAAAGGGCAGTCATGTTGTAAATCGTAAAAAACAAAATGAGGCAAGTTGGCATGAGAACAAACCCAACGACATGCTGAAGCAGCATAGGCAAGACCACCTGTTACTTAAGAGGTGCAACCTATGGTAAAAGGAGACTGTTTTACCCTTTTTTTAAAGGATTGGTTTGAGTAAAAGGGCAAGAAAAGATTATCTCTGTCAGGGAGATGAGTCTGGAATCTCCAAACATGGCTTACAGTGGGAGACACACAAACACTCACCGCCCTGCCCCAATACCTTAAAACTGAGAATAAAATCCACTTTCCTGGAGAAAACCGAAAACCAGAGAGACCATCCGGGAATCGTCAGCCAACATCAAAGGTAAAGTGTGGGGCAGTCTGTACTTAGCACGCAGAGCCAAAAGAAGGGGGCATTCAACCAAAATATGGGCAACTTACTGGAAGGCTCCACAACCACAAAGTGGGGGTGGCTCATGACGCAAAAGAAAACCATGGGTCAGCATGGTATGGCAAATGCGGAGATGACACAGTGTGGTCAAGTCTTTCGGGAGACGCGGAAGAACGCCACAGGCCTGTGGTCACCTTAATCACGTGAAGTATATTAGAGAGAGGAGAAGCCAACCAAGTATGGGCCCATGATTGTGCGAAGTGGGATTTGATGTGGAGCCGTAAATCCTCTGCAGGAGGGGTTACAGAAAATGGGTGGTAAGTGACTGCACCTCCAGCCAAACGAACAGAGAGCTCAGTACCCGAGATGACGACATGGCCAGGGACACAAAGAAAGTCAATGGAACAAGCAGCACGGTGAATATCAGCGAGATGGTCATGAATGGCAGAGACCAAGGGATGGCACGAAAAACACCGGTCAATAGCAAGAAGGCCACTCATCGAGTCCGTACATAACAAAATGCGATTGTGTTGGGACTGTTTAATGAAAGTAAGAGTCTGGGAAATTGCTATCAATTCCTCAGTAAACACCCCACATGTAGATGGCAGCAGATGATTTTCCGTTCCAATAGAGGACGTGAAGGCATACCCAACATGATCAGTAGATTTAGAGCCATCAGTCTAAAAAACGACAGCATCCCAAAACTCCCACAAAATTCGGCGGAAAAAGGAAAGGAACACCACCAGGGGGGATGGAATCTTTCGGACCACGGCGGAGATCCATCCGAATTCGAGGCCGAGGAACTAACCAAGAGGGGGGTGGGGGGTGGGGTGGAGGGAACGGAGCGAGGAAGACAGGACAAAGAAGGAAGCTGAAAACACGACAAAGAGATGCAAGGCGGAGCCCAACCGATAAACCCGCCTGTGGTCGGGAGTCGGGTGGGCGACGTCCATGGTCTGGGAACAGGATAGAATAGGAAGGATGCATAGGAGAGGAATGGATAACGAGTGCATAAGACACCAGAAGCTGGGACCGTCGAACAGAGTGGGGGGTGGATCCCAGCTTCAACCAGGAGACTGGTCACCGGTGCCTTCCCTACTAGCCCTGTTGATAAGCGGATACCACAATGGTAGACTGGATCCAGTATGTGCAGTGTGGAAGGAGCAACAACCATAAACTTGTCAACCATAGTCCAAGCGAGACAGAACTAGAGCATGATAAAGACGGAGAAGGAGGCAACGGTCCATACCCCAATAGGAGTGGGCAAGGAAGCGAAGGCCATTGAGTTTACAGAAACATTCTACCTTCAGGAGTCTGATATGTGGCAGTCAAGTGAGCTTGTTGTCGAAAAGAAGACCCAGGAAACGAAACTGTGGGACCAAAAGGCAATCGTTGTGCAGCGAGATAGAGCTCTGGATCAGGGTGGATCGTAGTACGGCGACAGAAGTGGATCACCCGCGATTTTGAAGGAGAGAATTGAAACCCGTGTCAGAGGGTCCATGCAGATGCACGCCGTATAGCACCCTGGAGCTGCCGCTCTGACGATGCCATCGAGGAGGAACTAACCCAAATGCAGAAATCATCCACATACAGGGCAGGGGCAACCAAAGGACTGGCAGAGGCCACAGGTCCATCGACAACAATGAGAAAAAGAATGACACTCCAGACAGAACCCTGTGGGACACTGATCGTCTAGGTCTGTGGAGAACTAAAAACAGTACCAACTCAAGCTCTGGATGACCGATAAAAATCGGTAGTGGGCCCCAAAGACCCCGCTGATGAAGGGTAAGTAAGATGTGATGGCGCCAGGCCGTGTCATAGGCCATTCGAAGGTCAAAAAACACTGCAACCAAATGTCGGCGCTCCGAAAGAGCCTGCCGAACTGTGGATTCCAAGTGAAGAAAATGATCGATTGGAGATTGTCCCTCTCGGAAGTTACACTGGTAAGGAGACAATAGATCCCAAGATTCGAGGACCCAATTGAGCCAACGGGCTACCATCCATTCAAATAACTTACAAACAACATTGGTGAAACTAATTGGCCGATAGCTGTCAACAGATAGCGGGTTCTTACCAGGCTTAAGGACAGGAACCATGATGCTATCCCTCCACTGAGAAGGGAAGTCACCCTGGAGCCAGATACGGTTAAACACCCAAAGAAGATGTTGCTGTTGTGGAGCACTGAGATGGTGAAGCACTTGATTATGAATGAAATCTTGACCAGAGGACGTATCATAAGAAGAAGATAGAGCAGAAATAAATTCCCATTCAGTGAAAGGTTTGTTTTAAGTTTCTGACTCACAAGGGGAGAAACATAAGGTGGAAGCATCAGGCTGCTGCTTTTGGTGAAGGAAAGCCGCTGGATAGGAGGCTTATGCTGATGCCACTGCAAAATGGGTCGCAAGGTAGTCTGCACAAGCTAAAGGGTCCGTACAAAGGCCATCTGGGAGGTGAAGGCCTGGGAGGGTGGACTGCCAATGGCATCTTTGGAGAGAGCGAAGTGTAGCCCATACCCGTGACAGAGGGACAGAAGAACCATGGGAAGAAACGAATCGTTCCCAACATATCCGCTTGCTCAGTTTGATTAAATACCGGGCTTTAGCGCGGAGGCGTTTAAAAGTAGCATGGCTGGCTATGGATGGGTGCCTCTTAAGGTGTTGCAAAGCTCAACGTCGATCACGGATGGCAATGGCAATGGCTGTACTCCACCATGGGACTTGCCGGCGACGAAATGGCCCAGATGAGCGGTGGACAGGAAGGCTAGCAACATGAACGATAGCGTCAGACGCGTCACGTAGGATGTCATCAATACAACCGGACAAAGAGGGAGAAAACACGATCTGTGCTGTGTATAGAGGCCAATCGGCACGTTGGAAATACCAACGAGGTAATGTGTCCATCGGAGAGCGGGAAGGGAGCGAGATAATGAATGGGAAATGTTCACTATCACAAAGGTGGCGACCAGTGTAATGAAGGTAGGAGAGAGGGAAAAGAAAGAGAAAGATCAATGGCAGAAAGCGTACCATGACCGGCACTGAAATGAGTAGGAGAGCCATCATTAAGAAAGCACAAGTCGTGGTCTGCTATAAACTGCCTTTCCATCTAGACGAGGTCTTCTTATAGACCACTGCCCCACAATAGATGATGAGCATTAAAATCCCCAAAAAGGAGGAAAGGAGGAGGAAGTTGCTGAGGAAGGGCAGTTAAGGTAGCACGTGTAAGACTCCTCTCAGGAGGGAGATAAAGATTGCAAACTGTGAGCGCAGAGTAAGTGGACCCTAACAGCAACCGCTTCCAATGTAGTTTGAAGAGGAATCCACGTGCTAGTAATGTGTGTACGGACCAATGTACAAATGCCACCAGAAGCCCGCAGGGGTTCGATCCGATTTCGACAGAAAACACGGAACGCAAGGAGGGTCGGTGAGTGAGCACCAGTAAAATGAGATTCCTGGAGAACCACTCAAGCTGCATAGTAGGACAAAAGAAGGGATTTCAATTCTGGAAGTCGACGATTGGATTTAGCGTGTTCAGCCTCCCTTTAAACCATCGTTCTGTGGTTCTCCAACGGAATTGTAATGGATCCTGTCATACCGCAGGGTCCCCACCCGTCACCGACAACGAGGGGGCGACACCCATGAACTACAGGTCAGAATCCGGTTGTGAAGTCGGAGAAGGGACCTCCGGTGACACCAGAGGCTCTTTGTCCCGGGACTTATATTTCTTCTTCTTTTCAGGCTGCGCTCGAGGAGGGCTGTGTGGCAAAAAGGAGCCAGCTGCAGCAAGATCAGGAACAGAAAGAGACCGGGCGACTTGGGGGCCAAAAGATCGCGGCTCTCTCGGTCGTTGCAGGGCAGCAAACCTTTGGCCTGGAAGGTGCCTGGAAAAGGCATCCTGGGGAGGCGCCCTTGACCGGCAGACGCCGAAGGAGTGGAACACTTCTCTGGCTGGGGAGGGAGGGCAGACCCCAGGGGAGAAGGTGTGGGAGCCGCAGGGGAGGGGGGGGGGGGGGGGAAAGAGGGATCCAGGATGAGGGTAAGGAAGGGTGAGGAAGGGGTGAAAATGTAACCAAGCCGTAACTAGATGTCACAGACACAGGGTGAAATCATGTATATTTCTTAGGTGTCCTCTGTGTAGGTTAAACGATCGAGTGACTTATACTCCTTTCTTCTTATATACTGGGCAATCTGGTGAATGTGGAGAATGACTGCTGTGACAATTTACACACACAGGAGGGGGAACACAGGCACACCTCTCATGGAGTGGACGTCCACAGTCGCAATAGAGAGGTGCCTGTGAGCAGCGGGAAGACGTGTCCAAAACGCAAGCACTTAAAACACGTCATAGGAGGTGGGATGTATGGCTTCCCATCACATCGATACACCATAATCGTAACTTTCTCAGGGAGGGTATCTCTTTCAGAGGCCAGAATAAAGGCACCAGTATCAATACGATTGTCTTTAGGACCCTTCTGAACACGCTGAACCAAGTAAACACCCCGCCATCCGAGATTGTCCTGAAGTTCCTTATCAGTTTGAAGTATGAGGTCCCTGTTAAAGCCACACCTTGTACCATATTTAGAGACTGTTGCTGATAAAAACTGCTTTAGCTGCCCAGTCTGCAGCCCTACGTGCCTGTATCCATCTTGGCACAATTGCTGTGTCCATTACCCCCCACCAGACCCGACCGCATCTTGCTCAGGGAGTCCACTTCGCCAAACTTGTCTTCAGTGTGTTCCACAAAGAATAAAAGGTTTGGTATTGGTGAAAGTATCTCCATCAGTCCTAGTGCAAACTAGATAATGGGGAAAAGGTTTTGCCCCTAGCTGACGGGCCTGACCCTCTTCCCAGGGGTAGCCACGGAAGGGAAGGCCGAAGGGACAAGAGAAGCAGCACTTGAGGAATCAGTTCCACACGGAGACATGGCCGCAGAAGAACGGCCAGAGTTCAGGACCCGTATGCGTTTCATTTGCATAGCGTCCGCCCTGATACCATCCCCTCCGATCAGGGGCTCTCCTCACGGACGCCACCTAGCCACAGCAAGGGCCGTCTGGCACCGCGTCCATTGCCAGGAGTTCCGATGCTCCAGGATGACGAGCAACCACTCCAAGGCATGCATGAGGATGTCACAGGGATCACACTTCTGATACCTGAGCTGTGTGTTCAGGGGGCTCAACAAAAAGGGTACATAGCGACCCCACCACATGGGCTGGCTACCGTGCTCGCTATGCACCCTAGTGTCAGACAACGACATGAAAGAGAAGGTAGAACGTACTAGGAGGGCGCACGTCGGAGACACTAGGTAAGGTGCTTTTCCCCAAATGGTTCACACCATGGAGGAGAAATTTTGTAACGGAGGTCAAACCCCAGAGGGGGGACCAAGGAATGCCAAAAGAAGGAAATGATTATGGAACAAAGCCGAATTGTACAACCAACAGAACCAGGATGATAGCAGGGGCCAACATAAGCAAGGACACCAACAGAGGGAGAGGAGAGGGCGAGGGGAAAGGAGCAAGGAGGGGAAAGGAGGGGAAGGGAAAGGAAATGCAGCCCTGGAGAGAAAGAAGGCTGCAATGGCTCGGGGCCCCATGCTCGCCACGCACGTATTCACAAAAGACTTATTGACCCCCTGGGAGGGTGGAGGCTGGTGGGGCAAGACAATGATATCTGCAATATACGGGCAGTGATAGCACATTTAAAGTAATTGTCTGATGAATGGCGCTGCCTTGATTCTGCTGATATGGCAGTGCTTAACTGGAGTGATGTCCTTACTTGCATCGTAAGACTTCTTACAATAGTGGATTTAGGCAGAGGAGAATGGACTTCCCTACAGAAGTAATATGTTACTTGTTGGTGGCTAACGATTAATTCTTTACATCAGCTTACACATCCCTATATATTTCTATACTTCCATCGTGATTGAAGACGTCTTGCATTTTGGTGGCTCAAAACTTGGGTACGAGAAGGAGCAGCACTTCCGTGGGTCAATTTACTTCCGCTGATCGTGGCAGTATTAAGATACTGACTGTGACTTAACCTAAGACGTTTGTCATCTCACAAGAACCTTCCCAAGTTTTACGGAACACTCCTCATCTGTCATATGCAGCACATGGCATTGTGTGTGACAAGTGTTGTAATCAAACCTATTATTATTTCATTAACACATGGACAGAAAACACGACAGTACGTTAAACATAGGTTCTCACTAGTTATATTCAATGGAAGGTTACTGAAGCACTGCTGCCAACCTTTGATGGGTTTGACGTACCTGTATAGAGATGTGGATTTACGTAAAGATCGTAGCAGAATGTGATTAACTGATGGAGATAGCCATGTGATTAGTAATTCGGAATGAATTTGAAATTGAGGATACCACCGTTATGTTGTCATAGTTATCTTGTGAGTGTCCTTGCTATGGCTATCAATTTTACGATGCTGGCTTCGAGAAACTAATTATGGTTGATTTGAGACTGTGTAAAATGTGTGTGACGTGTGCTTGGATGGGCATTTGATGTCCAGTAAATGTTGGCGTCTGAAATGTGACGTCAGTTGCTACCAACCGGAGGTTAACGGCTGTTAGTAGCACAGTGGACTGTGGCAGCTTGGGTTGGCCAAGGTTTCGTCAGGGGAAGCTACGTTGCATTCTGTTAAACCTAGTTTTTTCCTGTCTTTCAAATCTTTATTATTGCATTTGCTGCATCATACATTTCAATATTCCCTTAGGTCCAAGGTGTGTAAATAGTGTTGAGATTTTAATTCATTCCCCATTGTTAAGTGGCCTGCATGTCTGTTTCACTCACTGACTGTTTGCACGATTATTTTCTGATTTAAAAAAAAAGTTGTCTCAGTGTTCCAAGAATTTGCAATATTTGAAGGATCTATGTTAATTAAATGTATGGTTCTTGCGAATCTTTTCAACTTCATGCTCTTCATTAGTCTACTTTGACGTAAAAAATTTGGAAAGTAATGGTTATTAAAACTAAACGTTTTTGAGTGTTACTCTGCGTTTTAAGACCCAGTGCAGGCTCCATATACCACTTGGTATGCTGAATTCCTTTGCTTGGGCTGGCTAAGGAGTAGTTGACAGCTATTACACAATTTATATGAAGTCACGAGAAGCCAGATTAACACAAAGACAGTCAACAGCCAGCAGGTGAGTTGGTAGCACCACATTCCTGGGCATTTGCGCCAGCTTCCAACTACGCTGGGAACATGGCGTTCATTCAACTGAGCAAAAGTGAGATCAGCAGCCTTTACATCAAAACGTCTCTCATATTGGAGACGAAACGGTCACAAAAACAGCTTACGTTGTTTCTGTGCACTCTATGAAAAGAAACCTAATTATCTTCTGGGCCACCTATTCTCTTCCTCATACTATCTTCACTGCTTAGTGAAGTGAGTAAACTCGTGTGTAAACTAAGTTCAAGAATGTGTTTCGCGTATTCTCAGTTGGCTAAACTGATTTGCTTCTCGATACATTTAGTTCTCTAATGTGTTGCTATCAAGGACTCCATTGTCTGAACAACTCAGCATTTCACATGTGTAACTCCAAATAAATGAATGCTGTAGTCCACTTCTGAAGTAATATTCCATGAGCTTTTCAGCTCAGTGGGAGGGAGATTAAAAAGTTACAGAGCAGCATACTTACCACCTCCTCACAGCAGGTTGCATAACTGGCATTCATTGTCTCTCACCCCTTATGCTACCCCTCTTGCGCATCATGTGAACAGACTCCTTATCTAAGGTAAGAAGCTTTCTAGTTTCACAATTGACAGCTGTTTCAGGGGTCTATTTAGCTTCACATCCGTAGGTGTTCCCTGAACGTGTCCCACATGTGACCACCGCGTGGTGCTAGTAGAGCAACAACTGTCTGCCAGACAATGACTGTACGTCTTCTTAATGTATTCCAAGACCTTACTGGACAGAGAGGGAACGAATCAGTACATAAAAAGCTCCTTTTGTAGGGCCACATCTCTAGGAGAATGGGAGTAGGTGTTTATGTCAAATGAACGTCGAGACCGTTAGCAGAAATTCTACAGAACATGCTGTTCAAAAGCAATGATATGTCCCACAGGGAAGTCGTTCAGATAATGGAAATCAACTACGCTATACAAGAGAAAATGGTGTGACACGATACTGTTGGTGCGACATACACGATGCTTACCGAGTAGGCAGGCAACACGTCTGTACTAAAATAGAAATGGTTACCTGCTAACCAACTCACGACACTATTACGTTACCACCTAAACTGACGAACTAATCTCTTTCCTTGGTCGACATGTTATTCAAACATTCGTTAAGTAGGCGGTAGAAAAACGACATACATTTTGTTTGCAATGCTGAAGACGGTTGCATTCAGTTAAGTAGCTTGGAATTGGAGAACGGCACAAACTCACGTTTGGCACTGCTGATGGGAACCGTAGCTTTGTCACAACTCAAAATTTTGTCAGATTTCCCTCATTTTCAATACTGTCTCGCTCCAGCAGGAATCGGAGGAACAATCCCATTGATGATGTTAATTCCTATGTCGCAAAGGGTACCTACAAACAGGAATTGAATACAGGCATTCATCGTTTTACACGAAGTCATACCATTCAGTTATTTCTGCCGATAACGCCAACAGCTTTTTGAGGGCGGTTACTGTAACAGCGAAGATGCATGCACCCTGAGAATATTCAAAGAATATATTCGAAGCTGAGACAAGAAATATTAGAAACTCTACAAGTTACAACTACTCAGGACCTTAGCCTTCAATCTGCCAAGAATTTTATTTTCAGTACACAGTTTTATTGTTCAAACGCTCTACCGAGTGTTCCAGGCACGCAGCAGCAACGCTCTCTAACTTTATCGCCCCTTTCTATAGACTTCTGGAACGCGAACTGGTAATAGGGATTGGTCAAACAAATGGACAGCCAGCCAGCTTTTGCCCCCAGACGAAACAGTGCATGCTAAGTTTTGGACATCTCATACTGATGCAAACTTTCAGAAGATGATGCCTACATCTTTGGCTTTTATTAATTTGTTTGAAGCCTAGGGTATCATCGCGAGACTGGGCCTAATGTATGAAGTGGTAATGAAATCCCAATTCAAAAGGTTAAAGAATCTTGAAAGCATGTTTTGTGACATGATACCAGGTCACTGTAGTAAATACAATCAGTAGCTAGGAATTCCTCCTCAATGGCTCACATGAAGGTGCAATATTAGTCCCAATGGTACTTACACTTCACATCGTGGATGTGCCAGAAATAATATCTAAGAAATTTGGTTACGTTGCTGATTGGATAATAAGAACGAGCAAAATTTGTTAAAATACGGAAGACGTCCTCACATATAATTTGTCTGCACTGACAGTACTTCTGAAAACGGAGGCTTACAGCTAACATTAGTGAAACGCCACCTCTGACGACGCAGGGAGCACAACATATACGCAATTTGTTGACGCCGTCCACGCCAAGGAGCAGGTGCCTGTCCTAGGAACACCGGGGCTCTGAACAAATGGCTTCTGTCATTCCAGGTGGTTTGCTGTTTTTTGTTGTAAGGCGCAAAGATTTTGTTCTTTCGTGCCAACGTCAGAACTGTAGAACACGAAGATGAAAAAGGGGTTAAAACGACTAAACGGTAAACTCAACTGATGGAGGAAAAGACAGCTTAAAAACAAAGACTGATAAAGGTCTATAAAATACACCATAGAGACAATGGAGGTGCTACACTGAAGATTAAATGTCCTTCGCCATATCGCTACAACAGATCGAGAGTAAAACACGGTCGATAGCCCGCGGCACGCCTGATAACGTAGACGGCAAACGTAAATGAGAACATAAGTGGTTAAGAAAAGTGCATTGTGAACCGTCAGAGACTCAGGATAAAGAGTACAAAGTGGTAAGTGATCACCTCTAAACTAAGGACGATGGCTAAGAAGAGAGTGCCCAATACGCAACCCAGCTAAGATGATCTCACGTCAAGAGGGCAGAGGAGGAGGCTGTCCAAGCCACTGGGAGAGCCTTAAAAACCCAGGGATTATTCCTAGAATGGAGGACAACTGGTGATGCCAAAGTGACACCACCTGCTGGCAGACAGGAACAGAGATCATCTGGGAGAATATAAGAACCAGCAGGCTGAGGTACGAGGACTGCAGTCTAGGCAGCAGCGTCAGCAGCCTCATTTCCTGGCAGACTGACCTGAGCAGGAAACCACATGAACATCACAGTGGATCCCTCAGGAGTGAGAAACTGAGTTTTCCTGGACCCGTTGCACCAAGGGATGGGCAGTGTTCAGTGGTCAGACTCTGTGCCCTTTAGTCTTCGTGCACAGGACAATGGAAAAGCCTGTGTCACCAGATCTATTCTGGCCTCAGAGGGCGAAGAGCTCTGCTGGAAATACTGAGTAGTGTTGCAAAGGCAGATACGGAAAAACGTTGGTGCAGATGACAACGGCACACCTGATACCACAGTCAGAGCCATCAGCATACAGAAAGGTACTATTAAAAAGTCGCGTGTGTAGGTAGTGGAAGTCAAGGCTGCAGTAGTGTCCTTGGAGAGCAAATGAAGGCTAAGGTGAACACAGGCTGCCACAGAAAGCCAAGGTGGAGAAGGGTTCACTCCCACTAGGATAGTTGCAGGTAGTGTAAAGTTCGGCTGCTGGAGCAAGAACTGAAAATGGGCTCCAGGAGGTAACTGAAGAGGAGTGGGCCCGATACTGGCTATCAAAGTAGTCATCGAAGGAGGCATAGGATGGGTGGCCTGGCATGGCGGAAAAACGCCATGTTTATCTCTTGAGGATAACTTTAGTATGACTGGTAATTCAACAGCTTCGGCATACGCGCTGAACTTGGCTAGCATAAAAGGCGCCAGTGGCCAAACAGATGCGACGATGGTGGGTAGTGTTGAGATGGCATACGAAGGACAGACGCGCAGATGCGTAAACAAAGCACCAATATTCTAGTTTTTATTGGACAAGGGACCAGTACAAACCGATAAGGGGGGTTCAATCTGCCCCCAGGAAGTATCATTGAGGACATGTCCTACATTGAGGAACTACGTACAGTGGGCTCCCAGGTGGGACACGCGTGAGAACGAACAGTTTCCTATTGAGCATGAGCCACAGGAATTTCGTAGTTTCAACTAACAGAAGAGCAGCAGGCCAAAGTTGAGAATATGGGGGGAGATATCAACTGCACTGACAGGAACCAACACAAACGGTTTTGTCAGTGGAAAAAACAATACCATTCTCGATGCTCCATGAGTGAAGAAGTTAGAGACGTCGCTCAATGTGAGAGGTTCCTGGAGGACTGCAATGGATGGCAGAATCGTCAACAAAAAGGGAGCCAGAGGTGCTCAGCAGGAGGCAGGCCATTATAGCGTTAATGGCGATAGCAAAGAGGACAACGCTGAGGATGGAAATTGAGGTACACCGTTTTCCTGGATAAAGTTGTCTGACGAGGCACAACCCACATACACCTTGAAAACTCCATCTTCTAAAAATTGCTGAGGTGAACAGGGAAGCTATGTGTAGAATACAGACATACCAGTCCTCCATCAGGTGTCTTCCACAGAATCGAAAAATATTGCTTGCCAGGGATTTCCACAGAAAGCCCTTCATGGCATAGGTGGACAAAGTGAAGAAATGGTCAACTGGAGAATGGCGCACTCTAAATCCACATTGGGCACTGGGTAGTAAATTGCAGGACTAACCACCACGCCAGGTGGGATGAATCATATGTTCAATAACCTTGCAAACAGCTGCTGAGAGAAATGGGGCAGTAGCTGGAAGAGTGCTTCTCCTTACCCTGCTTATGCTTGGGTGTGACGGTGGCTTCAGTCCAGCATCTCGGAAACCTTCCCTCCACCTAGAGGGGATTGTCCGTATGGAGGATAAAATACTTGCCTGCAAGAGAAGGTGCTGCAACATCTGAATGTTAACATCTTCCAGCCCTGGGGAACAGAATCGGGATTAAGTGAGATTATAGTACAACTCTCTCATAGTAAATCCGGCATTGTAGCCTCAAGATTCTGAAAAAGCAAGGTTATTGTCCAAGCCGCCTCCACTTTTTTCCGATGGAGGAAGGCCGGGTAATAATGCGTAGAGCTCGAAATCTCCACAAAACAAAGCTCCAGGAAGTTTAAGATAGCGATAGAGTCCACTATGACATCTGGTACTGTCATCCAGAGATCTAAGAAAGGCCCTTTCTCCCAGATATCCCTACGAGTTTGGCGCAAATGACAGAAGAGCGAGAGGAACTTAGCAAAAACGTAGATGGATTTCATTTACTAATTTTGTCTCTAAGAATGCAGTGGCACTGTGCACGCAACTGTTTACAACAGATGTAGTTTGTCATCGTAGGAGGACAGTTCTAAACGCGGAGAGCACGGTTCCGCGCACGAAGTGCCTCGCAGTACGCCTCAGTCCACCAAGGGACCAGGACACAGAGCAGTAGAGAGGAAGTTCGAGGAATGAAATTTTCGGCGGCACTAAGGGTAACCTGCTCATCGCTAGTGCGGAAGTTTGTTCATCGAAGGTCGCCAGCGAGGAGTGAAGCCTCCATTCAGCCTTAGAAAGCTACCAATCAATTTTGCACATATGTAGGGGTATGTGTCAGCAAACAGAAAGCACAAAGGAAACAGTTGCTGGAGTACACGTCACAGAACGGGCCACTCTACAAGCTGTGCAGTGCAGAACGAGGAGTCCAAATAGTGATAGGTGTGTGTGGAGTGGGTGCTCCAATGTTAAGGCGGATGAGGTTGAGTTAATTGTGAATGTCAGCAAAGACGTCACGCCTCTGTCAGGTTCTTGAAGAGCCCTGAAGGGGCTTCCATTTCATTTCATGTCCCTCGACTATTACAACTGCCATCTGGTTTCTGTACAAATTGTAAATACTCTTTCGCTCCCTGTATTTTACCCCTGCCACCTTCAGAATTTGAAGGAGAGTATTCCAGTCAACATTATCAAAAGCTTTCTCTAAGTCTACAAATGCTGGAAACGTAGGTTTGCCCTTCTTTAATCTAGCTTCTCAGATAAGTTGTAGGGTCAGTATTGCCTCACTTGTTCCAATATTTCTACGGAAACCACACTGATCTTCCTCGAGGTCGGCTTCTACTAGTTTTTCCATTCGTCTGTAAAGAATTCGCGTTGGTATTTTGCAGCTGTCACTTATTAAACTGATAGTTCGCTAATTTTCACATCTGTCAACACCTTCTTTCTTTAGGATTGCAATTTTTATATTCTTCTTGAAGTCTGAGGGTATTTCGCCTGTTTCATACATCTTGCTCACCAGATGGGAGAGCCAGTCCTGACAAAACTCTACCAAGGCCGTCAGTAGTTCCAATGGAATGTTGTCTACTCCGGGGTCCTTGTTTCAACTCAGGTCTTTCAGTGCTCTGTCAAACTCTTCACACAGTATCTTATCTCCCATTTCATCTTCATCTACATCCTCTTAAATTACCAAAATATTGTACTCATGTACATCGCCCTTGTATAGACCCTCTATATACTCCTTCCACGTTTCTGTTTTCCCTGTTTGCTTAGAACTGTGTTTCCATCTGAGCTCTTGATATTCATACAAGTCGTTTTCTTTTCTCCAATGGTCTCTTTAATTTTCCTATACGCAGTATCTATCTTACCCCTAGTGCGGTAAGCCTCTACACCCTTACACTTCTCCTCTAGCCATGCCTGCTTAGCCATTTTGCACTTCCTGTCGATCTCATTTTTGAGACGTTTGTATTCCTTTTTGCCTGCTTCATTTACAGCATTTTTATATTTTCTCCTTTCATCAATTAAATTCCATATTTCTTCTGTTACCCAAGGATTTCTACTAGCCCTCGTCTTATTACCTACTTGATCCTCTGCTGCCTTCACTACTTTATCCCTCAGAGCTACCCATTCGTCTTCAACCGTATTTCTTTCCCCCATTCCTTTCACTTGTTCCCATATGCTGTCCCTGAAACTCTGTACAAGCTCTGGTTTAGTCAATTTGTCCAGGTCACATCTCCTTAAATTGCCACCTTTTTGCAATTTCTTCAGTTTTAATCTACAGTTCATAACCAATAGATTGTGGTCAGACACCTCATCTGCTTCTGCAAATGTCTTACAATTTAAAACCTGGTTCCTGAATCTCTGTCGTACCATTATATAATCTATCTGAAACCTGCCAGTATCTCCAGGCTTCTTCCATGTTTACAGCCTTCTTTTATGATTCTTGAACCAAGTGTTAGCTATGATTAAGTTGTGCTCTGTGCAAAATTTCACCAGACGTCTTCCTCTTTCATTTCTTAGCCCCAATCCATATTTACCTGCTTTGGTTCCTTCTCTCCCTTTTCCTACTTTCGACTTCCAGTCACCCATGACTATTACATTTTCGTCTCCCTTCACTACCTGAATAATTTCTTTTATCTGATCATGGAGTTCTTGAATTTCTTCGCCATCTGCTGAGGTAGTTGGCATATAAACTTGTACTACTGTAGTAGGCATGGGCTTCGTGTCTATCTTGGCCACTATAATACGTTCACTATGCTGTTTGTAGCAGCTTACCCGCACTCATATTTTTTTATTCATTATTAAACCTACTCCTGCATTACCCCTATTTGATTTCGTATTTATAACCCTGTATTCACCTGACCAGAAGTCTTGTTCCTCCTGCCACCGAACTTCACTAATTCCCACTATATCTAACTTTAACATATCCATTTCCCTTTTTAAATTTTCTAACCTACCCGCTCGATTAAGGGATCTGACATTCCACACTCCGATCCATAGAATGCCAGTTTTCTTTCTCCTGATAACGACGTCCTTTTGAGTAGCCCCGCCCGGAGATCCGAATGGAGGACTATTTTACCTCCGGAATATTTTCCCAAGAGAACGCCATCATCATTTAACCATACAGTAAAGCTGCATGCCCTCGGGAAAAATTGCGGCTGCAATTTCCCCTTGCTTTCAGCCGTTCACAGTACCAGCACAGCAACGCCGTTTTGGTTAATGTTACAAGGCCAGATCAGTCAATCATCCAGACTGTTGCCCCTGCAACTACTCTTCAGGAACAACACGTTTGTCTGGCCTCTCAACAGATATCCCTCCGTTGTAGTTGCACCTGTTGTGGTTGGCAGGAGAGCCAACCGTGATAGTAAAGGAGGCCGAAATGCTCGCGTTTTAGCTCACGCAGGCTCGCGTGAGGTCTGGAACATGACAAGGGAATTAGAATTGAGAAAAACGGACGTAGCTGGTGGAATACTTAACTTTAATCCATTAATGGAGAACGTCGCTCTTTAAAGTACATGATTCACAATATCAATAATACGGATAATGGCGCCTTGCTGGGTCGTAACAAATAACGTAGCTGAAGGCTATGCTAACTATCGTCTCGGCAAATGAGAGCGTAGAAGTCAGTGAACCATCGCTAGCAAAGTCGGCTGTACATCTGGAGCGAGTGCTAGGAAGTCTCTCTAGACCTGCCGTGTGGCGGCGCTCGGTCTGCAATCATTGATAGTGGCGACACGCGGGTCCGACGTATACTACCGGACCGCGGCCGATTTAAAGGCTATCACCTAGCAAGTGTGGTGTCTGGCGGTGACACCACAGCACCTACGATACGGATATCTGTACCGTTGAGGCACGCAAGCCTCCCCACCAACGGCAAGGTCCGTGGTTCATGGGGGGAGGGCCCTGAAGGGTATTGTGTACATTAAAGTCACGAAGTAGCAAAAAGAGGTGAGGGTGTTGGCCACTGCTAACATCAAATGCTGGAGTGATGTCAATAATAGAAAGGGAACAAGTGATGAAAGGAAATTCAGACTGTAACAGCTTGCAGCCAAGTGTTCAGTGAGAGTGATTGAATGTGAACGTCAACCAATAGGAGCAGCATGAATCCTTCACGAGATGGAATGTAATCATTGGGAGGGAGGGGGGAGATTAAAGTGGACTGGAAAGAAACGGAAGACGTCGAAGCCATCACAAGGGCAATTTTGTTTCCTCGGGGCAGGGATTCCAAGAGCAGTTGAAATCCTCATTGTTGGATGTAGTGACAAACATTCCACTGGAGGGAAGTCATGACGGATATGGGAGGAGGAATAATGGTGGGTTGTCACCTCATGGGCTGCTGAGTGTCAGCCTTCAAAGAATCAATGCTATAGGGCGTAGTGGCTGGAGGATCCTGTTCCATGCAACCTACGAAAGTGTCGGCATCCTCACTGAGTAAGTGTGCAGGTTCCATGGCACGAAAAAGGTTGGCACTGGCAGAACGGAGCTTGGGCAGGTGAGGGTGTCATGTGACGACGCTGCTTATGAGGACCAGCGAGTCAGCGAAAGGAAAGACAGTTTTCCTTGGATATCTGAGCCTTTGCTGTCGGCAGATGAAGTTTCAGATGTCTGTTGGCTTGAAGGATGTTTAAAATCTTCACAGGGCACTTTAGTCCCTGATTTCTAGCCTGCTGGTTGTGTAGCAGGTGATTTCGCCGCCAGAGGTGAAGATGTTGCGAGTTGCAGCTTCGGAGAAGGAGAAGCGGATACTACCGTGACACTAGGCTATTTTACAACTGCGATGCTGCATTTGAGAACGCATGTCCGTGTGGCGATTTCCTTTGAGGAGCGAGGAGTATCGAGATTTATACTTTTAGTAGCAGATGGTGGAAAACACAGCTTTCACTATCCAACAGCTTGTTAACGATAGGTTAAGGCTCTTTTTCCTTCACTCTGATCGCCTTGACAGCTTACTCACGGAGATACAGAGGAAATTAACGAGATGAGGCAGCATAGTTGATATTGTAATTTATGCAGCAGGGAGAAGGTGGTGGGCAATTGCACTCATGAGCATCCCTACCACAAGTACTACATTCGGCTGTGCTTCGTCAAGATATTTGAGTATGGTTGTAATGTAGACACCAGCAACAGCTGACTGGGCTTGTCATGTGGCACGTGATGAACTACTTAGCTTGCCGTGATCTGACAGAAGCACTACTACATCGGACATGGAACAGTGTGTGTAGGCACTATGGTTTTGTCAACCTGTTTCATTACCTGATGGTCTTCATCCATCCAGATAACACTCGCTGCAGAAAAACCAGAAATATCAGTGGAAGTTCGAAAAATACGTCCCACTGGTGAGAGTATTAAAATCATAAAGGTAAACTTCAACTAAGTGCCAGAGTTTGAGGTGCTCATCAAAAGCAGTGATGCTCACATTATGGTAGGTACAGAAAGCTGGTTCAAATCCGAAATGGTAGATTTTTAGGGAAAATTTAGGTGTACATCGAAAGTATAGCCAAATGACAAATACAGGTCGTGTATTTGTCGCAGTACAGTAACTCAAATCCACAGAGAGAAATTGAAGCTGCATGTGGGTGACTGCACAAGACTGAGTACCACGGGTGGGTATAAAAGGATCCTTTCGCCCAACAGACTCCTCTACTGATGTAACCGAACACTTGAACAAAACTAATTTTCCCAGTTAATTGTTGGATGATTAAAGTCTCCACCACTGATTACAATATGACTGGGGAACTTGTTGAGAAGTGAACTGAGGTTTCGTCTAGTGGTGGGTATGGTAGAGCGTCCTGTGAAAGTTCACTAACAATTACTGTTAACTGACAGTTAAGAACCCTAGTTATGATGGAAATATATTGGATTTAATGCAACGAACATACCTGAATTCTGAGGATACCCACATCGAAACTGGGATCAGTGACCATGGTGGGGTTCTGGCAACAGTGATTATTGAAGTACAGAGGTCAACTAGAGCAGAAAGATAAATATGTTCTGTAAAGTAGATGAAAATGGATGTTGTCATATGTGAATGAGGAACTGGCAACACAAGGCAGGAGCATGTAGAAGAAATATGGCTCAAATTTGAAAGGGTAATTGACCACATGCTGGATAGATGTGTGTCCCACAGAACAGTTCATAATGGGAGATAACCTCGATGGTATATAAACGCTGTAACGGAACTTTTAAAGGAACATTAGTGCAAAATAGGTCTGAAAGCGTAGGGCTATAGATAGGTGCTGAATGAAATGTTTGAAGGGATCACGCTCTGTTGACAGGCAGTGACTACCGTAGCCAAATATGTGAATGTAGGCTTTCCCGGCGTGTACTGCTGATGAAATCTTCTCGGGCTTCCATCCGGGTATGTGCGTCGAAAACCCGCGACGTTTCGATGAGGACATTTAACGTATATGGAGATGGGCAGCACGAATGGTCACAGGGTTAATTCGTGGGAGAGAGAATGAAAGAACTAATTCTCGAATACAGAAGCTATCCCGAGAAAGTGTTAAAGTTTCAAGAACCGGCTTTAAATGATTACTCTAGGATATACTACCATCCCAATTGCTCACATTGGGATCGTGAGTATATGATTAGAGTAAGTACTGCACGCACAGAGGCATACGAATGATCGTTCTTTCCGTGCTGTATACGTGAATACAAGAGGAAGAAGCTCTAGTAACTGGTACAATGGGACGTAACTTCTGCCATGGACCTCATGATGGATTGCGGAGTATAGATGCAGATGCAGACTTAGACGCTACCACCTTGAAACTCATCTGCATCGTCCTCTTGTTTCCTCCCTTACAAGCCAATCATCTTACATTTTCTTTTGGCAGTGAAAAACTGGCGGAACTGTTGTCGTAGCTCTATTCTTTTTTGACAAGTTCTCTTTACTTGGGCGTCCTCGCTTTGATTTCTCTTAACGGCTAATAGTCCACCCGCAATTTCCGCTTTTAATTTGCGCAGTGGAATGTGTTGTTCTTGAAGTAACCTGCAGTCCATTCGAGTCACCTGGTGATCACCGCAATTTTAATTGCGTCCTGGAAGCTGTATAAATACTAAATCATCGATGCTATGTAGTATTTCTATAGTTATGATAATTTGTCAATCAAATACCACCAATACAGGTGTTGTAAGGTGCAATGACCCATCTTGGGACTTGCACGTATTGTCTTTGTGGAATGTTCCACCTGTGTCTCACCCTGAGTCTCAATACCAACGAAAGATGAATGCAGAGTAAGACGTTTGTTATCGTACGTATTACTACAATGGATCTCCTGTATCTTCTATTGGACATGCTATTGCTCCTCGTTCTCCAGCCTTCATGTCTTTTCGTTGGGGAGGTCAATCTTTCAGCATATTTACTCCTAATACTCAAGAGAGTACTAAAGAGTGTCACTCATAAAGAAATTGTCGGCGTGCACCTTGAAATTGTGGTTTTCTGTCAATGTGTGGTTATTTGTAGTTTTCGGGCGCAGACTACAGTGGTCATTAGCGCCCAGACTAAATTATGAATGCACTGTGAGGCACAATGTTAAAGCAGCAACTAAAAAGGACAACACTAATAAAAGGCACATTAACAGGCAAGGAATAATAAAAAACAGCATAATCAAATGTCAGACAGGTTTGTCGAGTGGATAAACGATGAACGCGAGCAGCTGCTTTTGGGTCATCCGCTAAAATTTCTTCCAGAGTACATGGAGGGCTATGATCAAAGCGCAGTGCACTAAAATTTGGACAGGACATTAAAATGTGGCGTACAGTTAGCGATTGCCTACATTGGCAGAACGGCGCCGACGCAGCCGTCAGCAGATGGCGGCGGCTGAACCGGCAGTGTCCAATACGTAACCGGGACAAAACGACCTCCTCCCGCCGAGAAGGGCGTGAAGAGGTTGTCCAAGTCGTGGGGAGAGGTTTCAAGGTCCGAAGCTTGTTTTCAATAAGTGTAGACCAATTGGCATGTCACAGCGATAAAATGCGCTGACAAATGACCCTGCTGAAATCAGATGAAGGCACACAACAAGAACCTGTCCGAGGCTGGAGGACCGCAGCCTTGGCGGCGGCATCTGCAACTTCATTCCCAGGGATACCGACATGGCCAGGAACCCACATAAAGGTAACCGGAGAACCATCGTCAGCCAGCTGCTGAAGAGAGCGTTGGATCCGGCGCATGAAAGGGTCAACCGGATACGGATCACTGAGGCTCTGGATGGCGCTCAGGGAATCAGAGCAGATGACATAAGCAGAATGTCGGTGGCGGCGGATGTATAGAACAGCCTGGTAGAGGGCAAAGAGCTCAGTTGTGAAACCGAACAATGCCCATGGCGCCGGTATTTGAAACTGTGTGCCCCGACAATAAAAGAACACCTGACACTGTCATTGGTCTTAGAGCCATCTGTATAAATGAAGTTCGTATTAATGAACTTCGAACGAAGTTCGACAAACCGCGAGAGATATACTGAAGCTGAGGTTACCTCCTTTGGGAACTAGCTGAGGTCAAGGTGAACGCGAACCTGAGCGTAGGGTCAAGGTGGCGTTTGGCTCTCGCCCACTCTAAAGGTTGCAGGGAGTGGATAATTAAGTTGCTGAAGGAGGCAACGAAAGCGAACTCCAGGGTGTAGCAGGACAGATACATAGAACCCGTATTGACAGTCGAGAGAGTTATCAATAAAGGAACTATAAGACGGCTGGTTGGCCACTGATAATAGCCGACAGGCATACCAACATAGCAGTACATCGCGCTGGGAGGTTAGTGGCAATTCACCGGCTTCAGCATGAAGACTCTCGACGGGACTAGTATAAAACGCTCCGATCGCAAGACGTAAACCCCGATGTTGTATGGAGTTGAGACGGCGTAAGATGGACGGCCGTAAAGAGGAGTGTACAAAGCTCCCACAATCCAGCTTGGAGCGGACGATCGACCGATATAAGCGAAGTAGGACGGTTCGATCCGCTCCCCACAACGTACCGCTGAGAATATGGAGGGCATTTAGAGAACGGGTACAACTGGCAGCCAAATAAGACATGTGGATATCAGCTAAGTTTCCTGTCAAATGTAAGACCTAAAAATTTTCCTGTCTCCACGAATGGGAGAGCAACGGAGCCCAGATTTAAGGACGGTGGGAGAAACTCTTTGTAGCGCCAGAAGATAATACAGACCGTCTTCTCGGCAGAAAAACGGAAGCCATTGGCGACACTCCAGGAGTAAAGATGGTCAAAACAACGCTGAAGACAGCGCTCCAGGAATCATGTACGCTGTGCGCTGCAGTAGATGGTAAATTCGTCCAAGAAAAGGGAGACTAATACATCAGCTGGGAGGCAATCCATTATTGGATTGATCGCTATGGCGAAGAGAGTGACGCTCAAAAATGAGCAATGTGGCACCCCATTCTCCTAGCGAAAGGCGTCGGGCAGCACAGAACCCACAAGTACCCTTATCTGTCGATCGATTAAAATTCACGAAAAAAAAGAGGGAGGCGACCGTGAAATCCCCATGTAAGCATGGTGTGGGTAACGCCCGCCCTCCAAAAGGTGTCTTAAGCCTTCTCCAAATCAATGAACACAGCTACTGTCTGGCACTTCCGCAAGAAGTTATTCATAATGAAGGTCGACAAGGTAACCAAATGGTCGTCAGCAGAGAGGCGCCTACGAAATCCACATTGTACATCGGTAAGTAGTTTGGTTTGGCTGCTCGAATCTCGACGCCTAAAGTTAACCATTCGTTCCATCACCTTACAGACATAGATGGTAAGCGAGATGGTCGCTATCCATTTGTTCAATAGGTTCGTCAGCCATCTTGTTAAGACGGCCGGGAGGGGAAGCTTCCTCCGGCGGTGAACGGCCAGATGTTCGGCTACCAGCGGTGCGGCCAGGCGAAACGGATGACGGCCTGGGGGGGCAACTGCTGGGTGACGCAGGAGAAGAAACGCGCCGTGGCCGAGAAGGAGAACTGTGCTTCCTATGAGCCTTCTTGGAAGGTTGTTTAGTCGAAGTACTGGTCGATGGCTGGGAGTTCGAGGTACATAGGAAGTCTTCACGGGACGGTTCCTTCTTGAAGGCCCGTGCAGCTGACTTCTGGGTCTTCGACTAGGCAGAAGCTGATGAAGGTTCTTGTGTCTTAGGGGTGACGGGAGGAAGAGGAGACGTTGACCGGGCGATCTTAGCACTGGCCGAACGGACGACCGTAATGCTAAAGGTCAGATAGCATGTCTGTGTCGACACCTACCTAGTAGGCGAAGGAGGGGAGGGGACAGTACTGTATTTCCTTGTTGGGAGCAGCGTGGGCTTCCTACTAACAAATAGCTTGCGAGCAGCCGAGGTGGACACTTTCTCTTTGACCCGAATTTCCTGTAAACAGCATTAATCCTTGTAGATGGGACACTCGCGGGAGGATGCTGCATGGTCACCCTGACAGTTCACACAAGAAGGTGACAGACAGACAGTCACCCCCATGGGCGTCCCTGCCACAAGTGACGCATTTATCGGCATTAGAACTAGACTGGCGGGTGTGATTAAAACGATGACACTGGTAGCAGCGAGTAGGTGTCGGGACGTAAGGGCGAACAGAAATAACTTCATAGCCCACTTTGATGCGCGACGGCAGCTGAACACTGTCAAAGGCAAGAAAGCTTGGTTAGTTGGTTGGTTGTGTGGGGTTTATAGGACCAAACAGCAAGGTCATCAGCCCCTTGTTGCAAATGTGGTCCATTCCACTTGTTTGACATCTCAGGAAAGTCAGAACAATAAAAGGGAAGAAGGTGAAAATGAAAAAGGGCAGTCATGTTGTAAATGGTAAAAAACAAAATGGAAGTCAGCAAGACAACGAACCCAACACTATGATGAAGCAGCATAGGCAATACCACCTATGACTTAAGACGTGCAACCGCTAGAATGTAGAAGTACCTATGAGAAAAGGAGACTAACCAATCCTTTAAAAAAGGGTAAAACAGAGTAAAAGGGGAAGAAAATATTATCTCTGTCAGGGCGGTGAGTCTGGAATCTCCAAACATGGCTTACAGTGGGAGACACCCAAGCACTCACCGCCCTGCCCCAACACCTTAAAACTGAGAATAAAAACCACTTTCCCGGAGGAAACAGAACCAGAGAGACCATGTGGGAATCGTCAGCCAACATCAGAGGTAAAGTGTGGGTGAGTCTGTACTTAGCACGCAGAGCCAAAAGAAGGGGGCATTCAAGAAAAATGTGGGCTACTGACTGGAAGGCTCCACAACCACAAAGTGGGGGTGGCCCATCCCGCAAAAGCCTGGTATGGCCAATGCGGAGACGACACAGTGTGGTCGAGTCTTTCGCGAGAGGTGGAAGGAAGAACACCATGATCCTTGTATCACCTTGATCGCACGAGGTTTATTAGACAGGGGAGAAGCGTCCCAAAAGTCGGCCCATGCCTGTGTGAAGTGGGATTTGATGTGAAGCCGTAAATCCGCTGCAGGAGGGGTTAAAGAAAACGGAGGGTAAGTGACTGCTTCTCCAGCCAAATGATAAGCGAGCTCATTACTCAGGATACCCACATGGCCAGGGACATAAAGGAAGTCAATGGAACAAGCAGCACAGTGAATATCAACGAGATGGTCATGGATGACAGAGACCAAGGGACGACGCAAAAAATATCAGTCAATAGCAAGAAGTCCACTCATTGAGTCGTTACATTAACAAAACACAGTTGTGTTGGGACTGTTTAATAAAAGTAAAGGGCCTGGGAAATTGCCATCAATTACGCAGTAAAAACTCCACATGTAGGTGGCAGCAGGTGATTTTTCGTTCCAACAGGGGACGTGAAAGCATACCCCCACATGATCAGCAGATTTAGAGTCATCAGTGTAAAAACGACAGCATCCCGAAACTCCCATTACGTTAGGCGGAAAAAGGAATGGATCACCATTGGGGGGATGGAATCTTTTGGACGTTGGAGGAGATCAATCCAAATTAGAGGCTGAGGAACTAGCTAAGGGGGGGGGGGGGGGAGAGAGCGAGGAAGACAGGACAAAGAAGAAAGCTGAAAATCACAGCAAAGAGACGCAAGGCAGAGCCCAACCGGTAAACCCGCCCGAGGGATGGAATGGGGTGGGCGACGTCCATGGTCTCGTAACAGGACAGAATAGGAAGGATGAGAGGGAGGGACAGCGAGTGCTTAAGACACCAGAAGCTGGGACCGCCGAACAGAAAAGGGGGGAGGGGAATCCCAGATTCAACCAGGAGACTATCAACAGAGGTAGTAGGGAAGGCACCGGTGGCCAAATGGATACCACAATAGTGGACTGGATCCAGCACGTGCAGTTTGGAAGGAGCAACTGAACCATAAACTTGACAACAATAGTCCAAGCGAGACAGAACTAGAGCATGATAAAAATGGAGGATGGGGTACGGTCTGCACCCGAAGAGGAGTGGGTAAGGAAGTGAAGGACATTGAGTTTACAGAAACATCCTACCCTCAGATGTCTGATATGGGGCAGCCAAATGAGCTTTTTGTGGAAAAGATAACCAAGGAAACGAAACTGTGGGACCATTGGCAATCGTTGTGCATAAAGATAGGGCTCTGGATCGGGGTGGATCATAGTACGGCGGCAGAAGTGGACCACCTGCGATTGTAGAGGAGTAAATTGAAACCCGTGGGAGAGGGTCCATGCAGAGGCACTCCATGTAGCTCCCTGGAGCTGCCGTTCTGCAGATGCCATCGAGGAGGAACTAACCCAAATGCAGAAACCATCCATATACAGGGCAGGGGCAACCAAAGGACTGACTGAGGCCACACGTCCATCGATAGCAATGAGGAAAAGAAGGACACTCAAGAAAGAACCCTGTGGGATACCTGTCTCCTGGGTCCGTGGAGAACTAAAAACAGTACCAACTCAAACTCTGAATGACCGATGGAACAGGAACTGGCGGATGAAAATCAGTAGTGGGCCCCAAGACCCTTCTGATGAAGGGTAAGCAAAATGTGATGGCACCAGGCCATGTAATAGGCCTTTAGAAGGTCAAAAAACACTGCAACTAAATGGTGGCGCTGGGAAAAAGCCTGCCGAACTGCAGATTCCAAGTGAAGTAAATGATTGGATGATTGGAGACCGTCCCTCTTGGAAGCCACACTGGTAAGGGGACAATAGATCTCGAGACTGGAGGACCGAATTGAGCCGACGGGCTACCATCCATTAAAGTAACTTACAAACAACATTGGTCAGACTAATTGGCCAATAGCTGTCTACCAATAGGGGGTTCTTAACAGGCTTAAGGACAGGAACCACGATGCTATCCCTCCACAGAGAAGGGAAGTCGCCCTGGAGCGGATACAGTTAAACAGCTGGAGAAGATGTTTTCATTGTGGAGCACTGAGATGTTGAAGCAGTTCGTTATGAATGGAATCTGGGCCAGGGGCCGTATCATGAGAAGAAGATAGAACAGAAAGAAATTCCCATTCAGTAAAAGGTTTGTTTTAAGATTCTGATTCACAAGGGGTAAAACATAAGATGAAAGCTTCAGCCATCAGTTTCTGGTGAAGGAAAGCAGCTGGATAGGAGGCTGATGCCAGTGCAAAATGGGTCGCAAGGTAGTCTGCACAAGCTAATGGGTCCGTACAAAGGCCATCTGGGAGGTGAAGGCCTGTGAGGGTGGACTGCCAATGGCTACCTTGGAGAGAGCGAAGTGTAGCCCATACTCGTGACAGAGGGACAGTACTACCAAGGAAAGAAACGAATCGTTCCCAACATATCCACTTGCTCTGTTTGATTCAATAACGTGCTTTAGCGCAGAGGCGTTTAAAGGTATTAAGTCTGGCTACGGATGGGTGCCCCTTAAGGTGTTGCAAAGCTCGACAGCGATCACGGATTGCAATGGCAATGGCTGTACTCCACCATGGGACTTGCCGGCGACTTAATGGCCCAGATGAACGCGGGACAGCAGGGCTAGCAGCGCGAACAATCGCGTCAGACACGTCATGTAGGATGTCATCAATACAACCCGACAAAGAGGGAGAAAACAAGACCTGTTTAGTTTATAGAGGCCAATCGGTGCGTTGGAAACACCAACAAGGTAACGTGTCATTTGGGGAGCGGGAAGGGAGAGAGATAATCAACTGGAAATGGTCACTATCACAAAGGTCGTCGTTTGGCGACCAGTGTAATGAACGGAGGAGAGAGTGCAAAGAAAAGAGAAAGATCCATGGCATAAAAGGTATCATGACCGGCACTGACATGAGTAGGAGAGCCATCATCAAGAAGGCACAAGTCGTGGTCTGCAATAAACTGGTCTATGAGAAGACCTCGTCTAGATGGAAAGGCACTGCCTCACAAGGGATGATGAGCATTAAAATCCCCAAAAAGGAAGAAGGGAAGACGTTGTTGCTGAAGGAGGGCAGTTAAGGCAGCAGGTGTGAGAGTCCTGTCAGGAGGGAGGTAAAGATTGGAAGCCGTGACCTCAGAGTCTAGGTGTACCCTAACAGCAACAGCTTCCAATATAGTTTGAAGAGGAATCCACCTGCTAGCAATGTCTGTATGGACCAACGTACAAACGCCACCAGAAGCCCGTGAGGGTCCGACCCGATTTCGACAGAAAACACTGAACCGACAGAGGGTCTGTGAGTGATCATCAGTAAAATGAGATTCCTGTAGAACCACACAAGGTGCAGAGTAAGACGAAATAAGGGATTTCAATTCTTGAAGGTGATGGTAGTATCCATTACAGTTCCATTGGATAACCACTGAACAATGATTTCAATGGAGGTTGAACAGGGTAAAGCCAGTCATACCACCCAGTCACCATCTGTCACCGACAAGGAGGGGGCGACATCCATGAACGACAGAATCCGGATGGGACCTCTGCTGATTGGTTGGTTGGGTGTGGGATTGAAGGTACCAGACTGCTAAGGTCATCGGTCCCTTGTTCCACGATAAAATCACACGAAATAAAAACTGTCAGTCGTTAAGAACGGAGAACTGAGACAAGGGACGACACAATACGAGAAAGACAGACAAAGACCAGACAAACGGAACTAAAATCACACCGAGTGTGAAGGTGGTTGGCCGACCATGAAAATAAGGAAAAGCCAACCACCAAATGACATTAAAACCCACAGTTTAAAACCACAGGCGAAAGGCCCAAGTCAATACAGGAAAGAAAAGGACAAACACTCAAATCATACGATAAAAACCCCCCCGAATAAAACTCAACACGAGGACCTCTGCTGACACCAGAGGCTCTTTGTCTCGGACTTTTGTTTCTTCATTTCTCTTTGAGATCTAGGAGGGCCGTGTGGCATAAAGGAGCAAGCTGCTGCAATATCGCGAACAGAAAGACCGGGAACCTGGGGGCCGACAGACCGCGGCTCTCGCGGTCGTCACGATGCAGCAGACCTTTGGCCTGGAAGGTGCTGGGAAGGGGCATCCTGAATAGGCGCCGTTGACCGGCAGACGCCGAAGGAGTGGGACACTTTTCCGGCTGGAGAGGGGAGCACCGCCCTGAGAAGAAAGTGCTGGAGCTGCAGGGGAGGGGGGAGGCGAGGGGTCCGAGATGGGGGTGAGGAAGGGGTGAAGATGAAACCAAAGCATAACTAGATGTCATGGACACAGGCTGAAGATCTGGATACTTCTTACGGGCCTCTGTGTAGGTTAAACAATCGAGGGACTTATACTCCTGTATCTTCTTTTCCTTCTTATATACTGGGCAATCGGGTGAACGTGGAGAATGACTACCATAACAATTTACACACACAGGAGGGGGAACACATGGAGTGGACGTCCACAGTCACCACAGAGAGGGGCCTGTGAACAGCAGGAAGACGTGTCCAAAACGCAAGCTCATAGGTGGTGGGAAGTACGGCTTCACATCACATCGATAAAACATAATCTTAACTTTTGCAGGCAGGGTATCCCCTTCAGGGTCCAAGATAAAGGCACCAGTATCAATACGACTGTCTTTAGAACCCTTCTGAACACGCCGAACAATCTGAACACCCCGCCATCCGAGATTGTCCCGAAGTTCCTCATCAGTTTGAAGGATGAGGACCGTGTGAAAAATACACATTGATCAGCAACAAACCTGACCTCATCTTGATCAGGGAGTCCACTTCACCAAAATTGTCTTCCATGTGTTACACAAAAAATAAAGTTGGTATTGGTGAAAGTATCCCCATCAGTCCTGGTGCAAACTGGATAACGGGGGAAGTGCATCGCCAGTAGCCAACGGGCCTGACCCTCTTCCAAGGGGGTAGTCATGGAAGGGAAGGCCGAAGGGGGCAAGAGAAGAAGCACTTTAAGAATCAGTTCTACGCTGAGAGACAGCTGCAGAAGAACAGCCAGAGTTCTGGACCCATATGCATTTCATTTGCATAGCGTCCGCCCTGATACCACCAACTCAGATCAGGGGCTCTCCTCACAGGTGCCACCTAACCACAGCAAGGGCCGTCTGGCATGGCCGACATTGCCAGGAGTTCCGATGCTCCAGCATGACGAGCAACCACTCCAAGGCATGCATGAGGAGGTCACAGCTCAGGTATCAGAAGTGTAATCCCTGTGTGTTCAGGGGGCTCAACCAAAAGGGTACATAGCGACCCCACCACATGGGCTGGCTACCGTGCTGGCTATGCAACCTAGTATCAGACAACGACGTAAAAGAGAAGGTGGAATGTACTAGGAGGGCGCAGATCGGAGACACTAGGTAAGGTGCTCTTCCCCAAATGGTTCACACTATGGAGCAAAAATTTAGGAATGGGGGTCAAACCCCAGAGGGGGACCAGGGAATGCCAATAGGAGGAGCTGATTATGCAACAAAGCCAAATTGTAAAACCAACAGAACCAGGAGGTTAGCAGGGGCCAATTTAAGCAAGGACGACAAGAGAGGGAGAGGAGAGGGCAAGGGGAAAGAAACAAGGAGGGGAAAGGAGGGGAAGGGAAAGGAAATGCAGCCCTGGAGAGAAAGAAGGCTGCAATAGCTCAGGGCCCCTTGCTCGCCACACACGTATCCACAAAAAAGTTGTGGACCCCATAGGGGGGCAAGAAAACTGTCTGGGTCATTACAAGGTCATAGTCGACCTTTTTCATGACCCTATGGACAGCTGTCACGCTCTGCTCAGCGAGGAAAGGCTGAATCTCCTCGTCAATCAATCCATCAAGTGATCTAGTAGATACCACACCACGAGATGAATTCAAAGTGCAGTGAGCCCCCACCTGGACAGGGAACGTGTACAGGAGTGTGTCGCGAAGGAGTTTTTGTGCCTGAAAGGCGCTCTCAGTTTCCAACAACAAGGTACAGTTACGCATCCTGGTGCAAGACTTGTCAGATCCACCTATGACATCTACGCAATTATGAATAACGAAGGGGTTGACAGATGAAAAATCTTTTCCATCCTCAGATCTAGAAACTACGAGAAACTTTGGGGCAGGCGGCAGTACTTTTGTCACTGGTGGCCGGTCATGTTTCCGTTTTTATGGCAGAAGTCGAGAGAGGAGAAGAAGAAGAAGAAGAAGAAGAAGAAGAATTCATTGCGGATGAATCCCCTATGATTGCCACCATCTCAGATGGCGTGCTCCTTCCTTGTTGGGACCCTCCCAGAGGGTGCTCCTGCCTTAGGTGAATGTTTACACCTCAGGTCACACTTCCCGAGAAACGGACTGAGGGAACAATCGGCATAGTCAGAAGGTGTCAGCTCAGGCGATCATCCCTACCCGGGCCTGGCCTTTACCAGGGGGTACGTGTGAACCTTACGTGCCTACCCAGGGCGCGGAATTACGCATTACGCCGTCACCAGCTATGCGTGTGAATGCGTGGGTCGGCCTTCAGGCACGCACAGGGAGGAAAGAAGAATAGAAAAAAAGGGAGAGAGGGAGAGAAAGGACAGACTGTTTTAAACGCTGAGCTGGAGACAATAGGGCGGACAAAAAGGTAAGGAGGAGGCAGAGAGGGAGGAGAAGTCGAGGATGAGGAAGAGGAGGAGGAGAAGAAGTCGAGGAAGGGAAGGGCAAGTCGAGGAGGAGGAGGAGGAGGAGGAGGAGAAGGCGAGAAATAGGAGGAGGAGGAGGAGGAGGAGGAGGAGGAGGAGGAGAATGCAAGGAAAAAAGGAAGGAATACAGTGATGGAGGGAGAAGGACAAAGGAAGGAATAACAAAGGAAGGAAAACAAAGGAATGAAAAGGAATGGAAGGAAAAAGAAATGAAAGAAAAACAAAGAAAGGGAGGAAGAAACCAGAATAATCCAAAAACAAAAATGACATCAAATGTAAGTCGTTGAACCGTTCGTCTCCGGACACAGTCGCAAACTACCCCCTTGAGGGGGAGGGACTCCTTTTAGTCTCCTCTTACGACAGGCAGGAATACCTTGGGCCTATTCTGACCCCAAACCCGCTGGGGTTGAACGAAGCGTAGCTCCAAAATTCGGTATGGAAGAAATGCAATCCTTAGTCGTACTTTATGTGGGTCGCAGGAGTGAAATAAGTAGCTTTTTAATCTTCAGGGCATTGTAGCCTGAATAGCATGCAACACGTGACAAGAACTTGTCAGAACGTCGTATAGGTCTCAGTATTGGAAAGATGTAAACGCCAGATGGCAAATACAGTCGTGTAATTTCCCGTTTTACGTTAGCCACAACTGCACCCTCAGATTGTCGGATTTTATTAGACCCTAATCACACCTCTGCTGGTGTTGAAAATCATCTTCCGTTATCCGAAAGTGAGTCACGTACGAGTCTTCGGTACAATATATTCTCGATGATTCGTGGTAACCTTTAACAGCAAGATTACAGTTAATGTGTTGCCGAATTTATTTGATGTTGTGCTCACCTACAGACTGAAAAATGAAGAAACACACACATCTGAAACCCCTTCATGCAACCATCACACTACCGACATAGCCCCAGTTGGTAGCAGTAATAATAATAGCTATGCAACTTTTGTCCACTTATCACAGCCCAAGATATATCCACTAAAGCAACTAACCGTGAGATGCAGCATCCCTCTCTAACAGATTCTTTGACGTTAAAAAGTTAAGTTACACTTACAATACCCGATAATGATTTATCCTACGGGTGGTTTCCGACAAAGCTGAGATTTCAATCTATTGATACCAAAATATATCCCGATGACTTTTCATTCACAAAACGGCACAAACGCCTTTTACCGATCTGTTTCTTGCAGTCTGCTTCGTATAATGTCGGCCGATATGCCAATAAAAACATATGAATTTCAGCAATTATCCGAAATGTGCACGATCGGGCGGTAACATCGGCTACCCTGTGACCGCGCACGTAGCGACTTACTGGTTTGGAAAGATCTTCGGTCGATGTAAAATGCACAGATACCGTCGTCGACGTGACCGCAGCCTTACAGGAATGTCTTACTGCACTAAGTCTTTAGTAGGCATACAGGCCACCGAGCTTCCCATATTGCTGACCCATTTTCTGCCATTTGGTAAAATTATCTTTTTCCATACTGAAGGCACTCTTCCCTCTAGCCTCTTAGCACTTCCACGCGCTCGTTGCCATGTCTACGTGATTCCTCTTCGTTGCTGCTATCGCTGCACAGACCCTCTCCCGCGAGAAGGGAATTTTGGTATCCTGTCAGTACGAAATATGGTCAATCTGTCGACCCAGTGACTCAAACCCCCAGTGACACAAAAGCCAACAGCACAGTGTCAACAGAGCTCACATCTGTCCACTTACTCACTTACGAACTAGAGTTTCAGTTGGCAAACCAACTCTTCAGGGCACCAAACGGGCGATCCAGGTAGTTCGTATGTGGGTCTACGTGCGAGATGCGCCTATTTTCTCACAGCAGGGCCACGAAAGATTGGAAAACTTCACCGAATCGATCCAGGATCCTGTAACGGTCTGTTCCAAATCGTGACTGCTGTACACACTATTCTGATAACCTCTTCGGCAAAGTGTGTTCGCTCTGTCGTGTAACGCATCCTGTTCTTATCGGTGACGATGTCCACAAATAACTTACTGTTATGAAGAGTTTGTAGCACTTGTTCAGCTCTCCACGAGTGCCTGAGTTCATTATCAAGCAAAGGTAGCCAAGTATTGCGACACAAAACAGATTCTCCATTTGTTCCAGAATTGTTAACAGGGAGGATGGAAGTTCATGTTCCTTGTTACAACGAATAGTCTTAGAACGATGTCCGAATTTCAGTATTTTTCCGCTGTTGCCTTCTAATATCAGCATTCCGCCTTCTGTTCTCTACGTAAGTGAATTTCATTTCGTTCGATTCCCAGAGACCGATGATACGCTGTTCTTGCTCTCTAAACTGGTTTCCTTATCTTTCGAATTTGTCACTGTCTTACACCGTTGTTGCCGTAGATACCGACTCAAAGCGACCTAAGTCTGTGTTGTGAAGTTGTGGGACCTTTTGTCTCTCCGCATCGTCGAGCAATTTTGTTACTGAAATGTTATGCCCCGTCCTTCGCGTTTTATGAACATTGGCTGCATAACACTTGTGATTACCCTTTCCGGTAATATTCAGTATTCCTCTTCCAAAATTTCGATGTACTTTCTGACTGCCAAAACGAACAGGTTTTCCACTCGATCACAGAGCTGCATGTTTTGCTTTAGCTGCTTCCGCTACTGCTGTCGTGCGTGTAGAAGCAAACTGTTGATCACAGCGCACTGAAACTCGCGTCGCGCCAGTAAAGGGTAAACTGTGGCACCCACCGACCTCCAACGGATTGCAAAAATAAATTAATTCTTTTCGGAAACTGTTACTCCCTTCACCGCCGCACCTCCCCCTCACAAAATGTATAAAGGTAAAAGTTTCACCACCTCTACATCTCGAATGTTGGCTTCCTAAAATTCCTCGTCATGTTATATTAATTTGTACTTCAGTGTTACTGGCTATTAGCCAAAATGTTTCCTCACGTTATCGACGTGTACCACTGAAGCTGAGTATACAAGTATGTCGTACGACACAGGTTAGGAGACGAGACGTGGTAAACGGCGAGTATCGAGAAAAACCAACTCCTCCTAAAAGCTTAAATGCTTCTGCATTTCCATAGCATATTTTAAATGAATTAAGAAAAGGTGTTAGAGAGTAGTTGTCGTATCGCTATCATGCACAGTCGTCTAATTATAATTACCACTATAACGTAGCGAATTATTACTAGTTGTCATCTTGTAATGATTGCGTCGCCAATAGGAATTCAGTATTCGCCGCGCCTTTGATTAGGCTTTGCGCCTTAGATCTAGGAGACGATGTAGTCGCCTTGGAGCCGTATTCCGGTTAACGTTTGTTAAATCTCAAGAATCAAATTTGTAGTTGAAAATTATTAAATTCGCGCAGTTGATCGGTTCTCTCATTGCTGACGAAAAGCGACTGCAGTGCTGAGTATTTTGTGGAAGTTCGAGTTTTGTGAGTGGCTTGATGTAGGAGATATTCGTGTGCGAACCTTTCAACATGAATTCCGCTTGGCATGTTTCTTGCAGATTGCTACACATTATGTTGACCACTTCTCTATAAGACGCCTACTGAACACAATGTATTGACTCAAGTAGTCGTGGGTCAGCGACTTTTTCGGACTCAGAAAACTGCCATCAAGCCCGTATTTAATATCCGGACTTTATTTACGCCATATCGCTGATTTTCCGTTAAAAGTTCACACCTGAAAGCAGCCCAAGATATTTATTCCGACCCGATATTTTCAGTGTTATGGAGACAAAACAACTAGAAAGAAATTTTAGACTCTCCCGAACGAGACATGCAAGAAACCCGAACGCTCGGTAGTTTAACTTTCGGTTTCTGCCCATGGACTGGAGTTGTGGCTTTTTCGTGGTGGGCACTTAGCCGAATTTTCGCCAACGCTATTTCTGTTTGCTAATCCAGTATCTACCAACACACAGTGAGTGTGCAGAAAACCTGAAGACTATAGAGGTAGGTGGACGTTCTCCAAAGGACAGTGAGAGCAACACGCGCCGCCACTTTTTTTCTTTTTTTTTTTTTTCCCCGCACCTTGGTAGACGTTTCACGCAGGACCACGCAGCCAGCATCACACAGAATGACGCAACCGTATTCCGCAGCACGCTGCAACACGTTTCTGCACCCAAGGAAACGTGTCTTAGCACGAGAGGCGGATGTCACAGGCGAGCAACTGTCACCGCGCACACTTCCCCTTTCCCAAAACGGCAGAATAATGCGCACCGACCGGTACTTCGGAATAACTTCTGTAACATACATAATATTTTCTCGCTGTTCTCTACTTTGAAAAACACTAATTCATTATCAGTTTAGTACAACAGACTAAAATGGTTAATTTATCATCAAATTACGATTACATTTCTACGTCTAAATGTTTCCACACTGTTGACTTGCGCTTCGTTAATACACGTAATGTGAAATCAAAGACGTCACTTCATCTGCGTTACAAAATTTCTTCTGCAAAATTACAATAGCAAAGGAATACGCAGCAGTGAAGACAACGATTCATACAGAAAACCCGATACCACTGGCTGCGCGCTTGCACGGAAGTTTAAAGGTAACATCCTGAAAATGAGGATTTCGGAAATATTCCGGGAATGAAATTTACGTTAAGCAAGAGAATTCTTTCAACCTGTAAAGAGAGGCCACCTAGCTCCGAACGATATATGTGTCAACTAAGTATGAGTTGAACTCTACAAATATTCAACGCGAGTTATTGAGCCTTTAATATTGTAAAGGCGTCTCTTTTGATTTCGACGGCACGAGAGCAATTAGCCTACATCTAAGCCCTCGATGGCAATGTGAACACAAATTCTCTACCTAAACTACAAGCAATGAAATGGTTTTTAATAATAAAGCAATGTAATCCTACGTAACAACGTCATACTTTCATTTTCCGCTATCAGCTCTTACTGCAAACACTTCAGAAACACTAAACGCTAAAAAATTTTCGGTTCTTTTCATTTAACCTCTATGCTGTGCTACATTTGCAGATTTTACACGGACGAGGAACTCCGATGAAACTTGCGTAACATATGGATAAAATTTTCCGTTGCTTGTGTATAATACGAGAGCGTAATACACATCCAAATGGTCTAAAAATATTCATTCTTGTCAACCACTTACTACAGGTTTCCTCCATTTAGGTTGGTTGGTTTGAAAGAGGGGGGAAGGGACCAAACTGTGAGGTCATCGGTCTCTCGTTCCCAACAAAATTATTACAGAAGGGAAATAAAAGAGATGTACAGCACGGCAACAGGAGAATGGAGGAACCAGGAGAAGAACAGGACAATCAACACTACCATGGACAAAACAGGAAAAGAAAGCCACAGAGGAGCAAGAAACAAGATAGAACAGATAAAAACATGAGCAGATGATCGTGGCTGACCCACCACGAGAACAAAAAGGAAAAAGCTAGCCACTCTGCGACACATGAAAACATCCACCACACAAGCTTTAGAGCTGAAACTTATAAAGAATGATAAAACCCACCCTCACGAATTAAACTTAAACCTAAATTAGCCAATGAGGCTTTTTCAGTTGAAATTAATGGCAACTAGTCCGGCAGCAAACCCGAAGAGATTTTCAAGACTTATTACGCCGGGAAAGCCTACGAAGTCACAACTAGTCCGGTAGCTGAAGAGTCCGTCATAGGGCAGCCAAAGGAGGACAGCTCACCAAGATATGGGCCACCGTCAGCCGGGCGCCACACCGAAACTGACTGAGGTGGGTAATCACGGTGCAGGAGGCAGCCATGTGTCACACAAGCGTGGCCAATGCAGAGCTGGCAGAGAACCGCAGAGTCCATACGAGAGGCCCACATGGAGGATTGCCACACATTCGAAGTCTCCTTAGTGGCACGCAGTTTGTTGTGCATGCTGAGGTTATGCCTTTTCGTCTCCCAAGCCGCAAAACCTTGCGGCGTAGTACAGCAAGCTTGTCAGTTGCAGGGAAGCAGATCTCCATGAGTGGTTTCCACGTAGCCTGTTGGCCAATCTCTCAGCAAGTTTGATGCCTGGGATTCCGAAGTCACCAGGGGTCCAGAGAAACACCAATGAACGACCGAACCGTTCCAGGGCGTAGATGAACTCCTAGATGATCGCTACCAACGGATGACGAGGAGAGCACTGGTCGATACCTTGTAGGCTGCTCAAGGAGTTGGCACACAGAAACGACTCCCCAGAGCATGAACACATCTGCTCAAAAGCTCAAGATACAGCCAACAGCTCCGCCGTGGAAGAACTGCAGCCATCGGGAAGGAATGCTGTTCATTATGTCCTCCATGGACATACGCGACGCTGACGAGAGCATCAGCCATCGAGCCATCAGCGTAAACCAATTTGTCGCCTCAGTACGTGTCAAGAAGAGAGATGAAGTGACAGTGGAGAGCCGCAAGGTTAATGGAGTCGTTAGGGCCACGTGAAAGGTTTAGACAAAGCTGTGGCTGAGGCTTACAACATGGAGATGTACGTGAATGGACCTCGAGGAGAGGTAGAACAGGCAAGGACTCCAGACAGAAGCAATCGAATGCAAACCGTAATCATTAACCCCACCTGATCTGGGTTGCTGTTGTGGGGGCTGGAATGCCGTGGGCAGGGAAAAGGAGAGGGTAATTTGTATACTCAGGAGAACTACAAATGTGTGCAATGTAACTGGCGAGCAATTTTGCACGTCTAATTTATAATGGAGGGATCCCAGCCTTCACCAGTACACTGGTCACCGGACTCATCCTACACGCTCCTGTCGCTAATCGAACCCCACAGTGGTGCACAGGGTCGAGTAAATTCAGCGCTGAGGGCACTGCCGAACCCTAAATCACACTCCCATAGTCAATTCGTGATTGGACAAGGGCTCCGTAGAGCCACAGCAGCGTAGATCTATCTGCACCCCAGTTGGTGTTGCTCAGGCGTCGGCGGGCATTGAGGTGCTGCCAGCACTTCTGCTTAAGCTGACGAAGATGAGGAAGCCAAGTCAATCGAGCAACGAAAACCAGTCCTAAGAATGTGTGTGTCTCCACTACAGTGAGTGGATCGTCATGAAGGTAAAGTTCTGGGTCCAGATGAATGGTACGACGCCGACAGAAGTGTATGACACACGACTTTGCGTCTGGAAACTGGAGGCTGTGGGCTATAGCCCATGCCTGCACCTTGAGGATGGCTCCCTGTAGGTGATGCTCAGCAAAACCAGTACTGGAGCAGCAGTACTAAATGCAGAAGTCGTCTGCATTCAGGGAAGGTGAGATGGAGAGTCCAACAAACAGCTGCTCCTAGATCGTTAAAGGCCACTAAAAATAGAGACACTAAAAATAGAGACACTCAATACAGAGCACTGTGGAACTCCATTCTCCTGGATATGGGTCGTACTATGGAAGGCACCAACTCGGACATGGAGTGACAAGAAGTTTCCGATGAACATCCAGAGTGGCCCCAGAGACACTACTCATACAATGTGACAAGGATGTGATATCGCCAGGTCGTGTCATATGGTTTTCGTAAATCAATGGAGACAGCAATCAGGCGTTGGCGTCTGGAGAAGGCCGTTTGGATGGTAAACTCTAGGGACACAAGATTAGCAGTGGTAGAGCGACCCTGGCAGAAACCACCCCGACATGGAGCCAGGTCATGTGACTAAATGGACCCAACAAAACCGCCCACTTACCATACATTCCAGCAGCTTATAAAGAACGTTGGTGAGGCTAATGGGCGGACAGCTAACCATGTCAAGCGAGTTTTTACCGGGTGTGAGCACCGGAATGATGTTGTTCCTTGCAATTGCAATGGAAAGACGCCACTGCTCGAGATCCGGTTGAACATGACGAGATGATATCGCTTGTAGTCAGATGAGAGACATTTAAGTATCTGGCTGTGGATCCGATCATGTCCAGGAGCTCTGTCAGGGCAATATGCAATTGCACTGAGGACCTCCCACTTTAACTGCGGCTGGACGAGAACATCACCTCAGTCAATACACGCCACAGTGAACCCTATAACGCCGCATTTATAGTGTGTGAAAGGCTGGGGGTAATTTTCCAGGGTAGAGTGCTCGGCAGAGTGCTCGGCAGAGTGCTCGGCAGAGTGCTCGGCAGAGTGCTCGGCAGAGTGCTCGGCAGAGTGCTCGGCAGAGTGCTCGGCAATCGCGTTTGTGTCTGTAGATAACACGCCATTTACGCTAACACCAGTAACACTTGTTAAGGTCTGGTACCCAAAAAGATGATTGATCTTTGCCCAGACGTGGGAAGGTGACGTATGGCGTCTAATGGTCGAGATGTATCTCATCCAACTTTCCTGCTTCCGTCGTTTGATAAGTTGCTAAACGCGGGCACAGAGCTATTTAAAGGCTACTGTATGAGGTGCTCCATGGCAGGGTGCTGCTTATGCCACTGTAGAGATCTCCGGCGCTCCTTAATTACTTCAGCATCTTCCAGCGACCACCAAGGGACTGCCTTACGCCTTGAGCACCATGAAGAACGAGGGATTGAGTTTTCTACTGCAGAAACAATTGCTGTAGTAACTTGCTCAACCATCACTTAAATGTAACTGTGTGGGGGAAATTAAACGGTGACAGCAGAGGTGAAAGATTCCCATTCCGCCTTGTTTAAAGCCAATCTGGGCAGCCGTCCATGAGCATAATACTGGGGCAGTGACAGAAAGATGGGGAAGTGGTCACTACCACACAGGTCGTCACGTGTTCTCCAGTGGGTTGATGGGAGAAGTCTTGGGGTTTGAAGTGACAAATCGATGGCTGAGTAACTACCACGAACCACACTGAAATGTGTAGCAGTCCCAGTATTTAAGAGGCGGAGGTCGAACTGAGACAAAGATTCGACATCTCTGTCTTGGCCAATAAGCACAGTGACAACCCACAAGGGGTTATGGTTGATTAACTCCCTAAACCTTTCCCACTTTTCGGAGATTTTACCAATCAGTGCAGCTAATACATCTAGGGGTTCGACACCATCTGGAGGAAGGTATATATTGCACAGTAAGATCCTCCATCGTCCTTATTCTGATAGCCTCAGCTTCAAGGGGGATGTGAAGGGGGCACAGGTTCACTACAGACAGTTTAGGACATAAACGAAAACTCCACCTGACACCCTATTATAGCCGCTACAGTTACTGTAATATCTGTTTAGCCATGGAGGGCAGAGGGTCCGCATTGTCAAAAACCAGCTTTCCTGGAGGGCAATACAGATAGCAGGTGTAAAGCCCAACTGTTGCCGTAGCTCATCCAGGTGGTGGAATAAGGTCTGTAATTCCACTATAGAATGACGTCATCGTGACACTGTGAAGGCATGGAACATTCAATGAAGTGGTTTATGCCTCAGGCAATAAGCCGGCGGCAGCATGTGACTCTGAGCAGTCTATAACCGTCATGTCTGTCTGTGTGTGTTGTGACTCTGAGCAGTCTATAACCGTCATGTCTGTCTGTCTGTGTGTGTGTGTGTGTGTGTGTGTGTGTTTGTGTTTGTGTTTGTGTTTGTGTTTGTGTTTGTGTTTGTGTGTGTGTGTGTGTGTGTGTGTGTGTGTGTGCATGGGATGGTGATTTATGCATTTACTGAGGACCTATATCCCGCCAGACCCTCCCACACCCACCCACCCACACACACACACACACACACACACACACACACACACACACACACACACACACACACACACACACAGCTTGGTCCTAGTGGTTTTATTTCTGGATTTCTCTCACTGCACCTTGGGTTTCCCTGGCTGGGAGAACTTCACTGATTCAGTCTCCAGGACTGAGAATGAGCGTGAAGCCCTTCGACAAGCTGCTTTTGGGCTCTTCAGTCACTGGCAGGTGTCAAATTTCCCACTAGGAGAAACCTGGGAAGGGGACCCCTTCCTAGCGAGAGAAGCGAGGAAGACTTCTGTTCCCTTCCAAGATGGAGAAGCATATGTCCCCGATGGTTGGAGGAGTGTTGCTTCCAAAGTAGGTGGTGCAGGAGCAATAGGGAGGGAAATGCCCTCCACCATCAAGGAACATCTTTCGGCTCTGAGAGGTGGCTATGATTGGCAGAGCTGATCGTATTACGCCGATGTTACAACAGTCGTGGTACAATGTCACAGGCACAGGATGCAGGCATTCAAATTTTCTCTTAGCCCCAGTGTAGGTCATTCTGTCCAGTGTGTTTTAGTCCATGATTTTCCTTTCTTTCTGGAGAATCCTGCAGTGTAGTGAGCAAGGCGAATGATGCTCTCCACAGTTTGACAGATTGGAGGCGGGGCACATGTAGTATTGGGATGTGAAGGGCATCCAGAATCTTGACATGTGACGCTGGATGTACAGCTGTATATGTCCAAACTTGCAGCTCTTAACGCACCGCATCGTGTGAGGAACATTGGGCTTTACAACACAGTATTAGACCGTCACGTTGACCTTCTCTGTCAATGTATCACCCTCGAAGGCCAAGACGAAAGCAGCGGTGGCAACCTGATTATACCTCGGACCCCAGTGGACACGCTGGACGAAACGAATACCGCGCCGCTCCAAATTTGCGCGCAGCTCATCGTCAGACTGCAAAATAAGGTCCCTGTAAAATATGATCCCCTCGACCATATGTAAGCTATTGTGGTTACAGAAACATCCCCAGCTTGTCATAAGCGAGTAAATACCGTGACTGGGCATACATGGGGAGTTAATGGCACAGGCATCAGGGGGTGTGGTCAGAGGGCTACAACTGACAGGGTACATAGCGGCCCCACTACAATGGGCAAGCTACCGTGCTGGATGTCAGGTGCAACCAAGCGAACAAGTCCATTATAATCGTCGGTATAGAAAACGATACTGCACAGTTTATGGAAAAATACGCACCCAGGAGGGTGGCCTCGCCCAACAGTAGGAGAATGAGCAGAAGTGCAGATCCACGTCGACAAAGGATGCGGTAAGTCTGAGCACATGAATGCTATACTCCATGTAAGGCTTCCTTCCTAAATTGGCTCGCTCTTCGGGAAAATTTTGAAAAATTAAGGTCAATTCATAGAGGGGACCACCACATATAGGCCAAAACTTGAGACTCCTTTTAGTCGCCTCTTACGACAGGCGGAAATACCTCGGGTCTATTCCAACCCCTGGACCTGTAGTGGGGGGGGTCTCCATTTACCTCGAAGTTTTGGTTTTTATGCTTAGTCTGCTAACTACGACAAAAGGTGTGTAAATATGGCGCGAACGGGACTGGGCTGCACTGAAAATCGTTCTGCTAAGGCCCCTCCACACGCACTATTATATCTGTCGGCCGACCGACCAAAGGACCAATTTCGTAACCGCTTGCACAACGCAATCACGGTGCCTCATGTGATTTGTTCGTATGATAAATATCTACGCGATTCCGGTTGGTTTTACAAAGGAACAGAAACTGGAGTTTGCCAGCATTTATCTAGGATTTTCTGGCCTTATTACTCAAAGCCAAGGCAAAGATGCGACTAATTGCAGGAATGAAATTTAACTACGTTGTTACTTAGACGGTAGCTAATGATATTCGTAATTATTTAAGAACTGCTGAGCATCAAACCGTTTTTAACCAAAAATGAATTCATCATAGGTTGTAAGCTCCGAGGAGAAACATCTCGCTACATTACGATTTCTAGCCAATGGTAGGGTTTGAGCGCACCTCAAATTCAGGGCTGTTGTATCCCCACAATTGACTAAAATGATTCATTTCCCTGCAAAGCGATTTATACATGACTGAAGAAGTACAGCACGGTTAAGCAAAATAAAAGACGTTGACATAAACGTTATCAATTCCAATAAACAATGCGAAAGTAACTTACATACTTCGTAAGACAAATTACTACAGCAATTGTTATAAACAAATGCAAAAAGTATTTAACAGCTATACATTCATCAGGATATAATACTTATTAATACACCCTCACACCTTTTTATAAAGTTCTATCCTGCAGCCCTTTCTCCTGGGCGTAGACCGGTGACGAGAGATATGAAATCCTGTCGATTTGATTTCGGAGTTCTCTTCTCTACAGCCAACACAGTGATGCTTGACAGTGTCATTTGTCATTGTGTTGTGGAAATAGGCTTTAACGCGTTTCAACGTACTCACGCTTGTTTTGCAAGACACGGTGGTTCGTGGAATTGCAAGAAGCAACGACAGTCATTACACTCCTCCGGAGAACACGTTTTTTAAATCAATTGTTTACAATGGACTGAAGGATGTCATGAAGCTCCAGACATTTATCCTCACTGCTGTAAATAAAGTTTCTTCTCTTCAGTTTCTCATTGTCAAAGGATACATTTTAAGTAGCTTTTCAACATTACGTATAGGGAAATTGTTTCACGGTAGTCCTGGAATCTAGTTTCCGTGTTTACTATTACTGTGTCGATTACCTCTAATACTAGCCTTCTCCATTTCTAAATACATATTTCTGTTTCGTTACACTAGTTCAAATACTCCTGCTGAAATTGTAAGGCTCTTTCTTACCTTCCACTTTGCGTTTCATACATATTAGTCTCTCACTAGCCTTAATGCAGTTTTCTATTTCGGGCTTACAGATTTACTTTGCAAAATGTCGAACAAGATACTGGTATGCTGGAAAATCTATTTGTACACCTGCAGTAGAAAAAGAGAAGTCTGGTGATCAAGTATACAATTTAGCCCAATTGGTCGATGTAAAGAAATATAATCCCAGTCTTGCTTGTATTTCACATTCAATGCTGCTCATGTCCGTGTAGTGAAGAAAAATGGTTTTAACAGCGTGTGAATGAAAATACCTTGTTTCGCAAGGACCTTATAATTTAAATCCCCCTTCCCCCTGAAGTTAACTTGTTTTACCGCAACGGCTAAGATTCGTGAAATACTGGTTTGCTATAAAAAATTTTAATTGCGTAATTTTTAGAAGCACAGAGGATGGTCCAACTGATGTGCACAGCAGTGGATACAGACTGCACGAGGGTGTGCCTCTTTCACTATAGGATGTACACAATTTTTCCGTGTTATTGCACTACAGCCGTCTTATGTTTGCGATACTAGTTTGTTTTTATCAATATTCTAACTGCTTAGCACTTGCAGCTAAACAGTGGCTATGCCTTGTGCACACCAGTTTTTAGCTAAGTCATAAAACCACATCCATCTCATATTTCTCCTTATTTGCAAAACGAAAAATTACTAATAGCTTACTTCAGACATCCGTTATTTCGTCGGCTTGTACTGACAAAGGACTTAATTTCACTTGAAACTTGCTCTAGAGGATTATTTTAACTTCACTTGAAATCTGTTCTTTAACAACATCCATAATACAAGTTGTTAAATGATTGTCAGAAAGTGGCTTCAAGTACTCCATGATGCTAAATAATCTTTCGTGAGTGTTCGTATCCAGCGAAGAATTTCAGAAGTTCTAAAAATTTTATTCACTCATGCCTCAGATTCCTCACGTGTTCGGAGACAACTTTTGCCACGCTGAAAAGCAGATAGTCGTAATGCATCTATTCCGCTTCTGTTTCTGTAACCTTTTCGTTGTGTTTCAATGTTCCAATCGTGCTGCTTGTGAAAGAGCATGGTCAAATCCTACTGTGCTTAGCAGATTGTATTTAACAGTTGCTGTAACATGTGAAATTGAACCTTGGTCCTTTTTAGCATTCGAAATAAAATTTTGATGCCTCTTCGCCTAGTCCCCACTTACGCGATCAACCGTCAACCATTCCAAATAACACACAGTAAGAACAAAAGTTGTTCCGTACAACGCTGCCACTTTACCACTGTTCTGAATTTTACTATTGTGTTTGAAAGCTTCTTACAAATTTTCCCTAAAATTTGATAGACAAACTGCGTCAGCTTTCTTTCTTACACTCTTGCAAACACCACAATTGCATTGTGTGTGTATTTGGAAGAAAAGCGGTAGAGAAACAGTAAACACTTGAATGAAGCCCTAGGTATTACGTCAAGATAGTAAAAGAATTCAGCAAAATTTGTTACGAGAGCTACAAGAGGAGGAATTCAAGTCTTAACATATAAATTACTTATGAATGGATGAGATTATTTCAGTATTTGCTCAGTAAAGTGGATTCTCATGTTACGAAACAGAATGTTTTCTGGACATACAGCATTTCTAAGAATAAACTGTGTCACTGCTATTTCTTGATACATGAGAGCTACTCTGGTTTATGACACGGCACATTAATATCACATTGTAATCAACCAAAATAATTTCAGAAACGTGTCAAGCGATTTATAAACCGATGAAGGTGGAATATGTGAAGGTAAATAAACGTTTAGTACACTTTATGGGGACTATAAGAACAATTTTTAATTTTAAATAGTGTTACCACAACGGCAAAATTAATACAAAGTTCGAAACAGATGAAGCGCTTTTTAATTTGTCGCATCCAGAATCTAAAAACAGACAAAGTAGAAAGGAAAGCTAAGAAAGAATTTTTGAGTGTGACCACATCCTCTATTCCGGCTTGCTGCATGTATGTTTCCAGATGTAGGGATGGATGGCTGTAGCTGTGATTGTGGACATGAAGTCGAGTGCAGTATATTCCACCTCCCATCAACACACAAATGATAGCATGCATTATGCCCCTTGCCCCCCCCCCCCTCCCACCCATAGCCCAAGCTACTTTATTTTTAAAAATTCGACGAAACTAACTTTGAAGCCATATTTACAAACACACTCCAGACACGTCCAACAGCTGTAGCGACGCCAGCGCTCGAAGGTGAAAAGAAAGCCTCACGCCACAAGCGCGAAGTGCGGCACTCAATGTTACGAGCGTTAATGGGTAACATCGTGTGACAGATACCACGTGTAATCTACTCTAGCGCCCTCCGTACCAGCAATCGACGTGGATCACTTCTGGATATTAGACAGACTCACAATCTACAAGTCGACAGAGAACTCTCAGGGCGGACTTTCCAGCAATTCGCTGGGATAGGGAAAACAGTTTCAGTTAAGCTATCAAGGAAATTTAATAAACGCGATATTCCACTTCAGCAAGAAAGATGGCACACTAGCGTCCACTGTAACGTTTCTTTCCTTATGGGTAGTTAAAAGTGAGAGAAATATTCAAATAAATGAAAAAAAAATAATCTGCGCATTATGATGAGTTTAACCCCACCGTGGCACCATATTTGTAACGTGTCCTTCCTGTGGCAGTATCCGTACGCGCATATATATATAACTAACCTTTGTAATCTACTGGACCATTACTATTATTTACCCTCTATGCCAACTCTGTTACATTATTTCAATGTATGAGATCCTGGTGTTACTGAACACCATCGTCAACCGCTGTTTTAAGGCTCGTTGACTGCACGACACTGCTGTCAATGATCTACTGGTCTTCCTGAAAACAGGCCTTCAGGTCCGACCTATGGAGAATAATTGCTTATCGCAATGTGCCGCTTAAGTATGTCGTTCATCTTGCTTTCAAATAACGTGACCACAATTTCGTGATACGTCTACCTAAAAAGTATAAAATCATTTAAGTAGTTCAGTGCGGTAGTATTAAAAGGTTCACTACAATAACTGCAGAGACCGATATTTATGAATGATAATCTTATTATTCCATAAAAAAAAAATAAGACGTAGGAATTTCGGCAACCCTCCTCTTAGTACATCGAATGTCAAAACAGAAGTGAATCATAAGAAGAGAAAGTCTTCGTTTCTTTACAAAATCACTTGGTTTTTTCGAAAACTTAATTTGTTTTTCCTACAGAGGTCTCCTTTTACGTTTCATACATACAAGCTCTGAGTTCTCATCAACATCTGTTACTAAATCAATTGCTTTATATATATCATTCGTGACACAAGAGTTTTTAATATTGGATAGTTCCTCTTTTTTTTTTTTTTTTTTAGATACACTTCAGTAACCTTCTGAATTCTGGAAGCTACTGTATAACAGTATCTCATTCTATCATTCAGGTAAAATTGTAGTGGTTACTTGACTAGACTACACACCAATTCCTTCCTCCACACATACTTGCAAGTTAACAAAAAATGACTATTTTGGGCAAAACGTTTGTGCCTTCGTTCCAGAAGTGTGGAAATATTTTGTCCTTGTTCCGGACTGATATATTGGTTTGATCACCAAGTTGTTGAGAAAATCGGACCTAAAAAACCAATCTGAACATTTGGACTTACTTAATTTCAATGTTTCTGATTACTTGAATTGTACTGCTTCTTACAGTCTATTACATCAACTTAGAAACTTCTTCTGTGTTCTACTATGGTGCTTTTAGTGTTTCCGCATACCGCAGCACGCAACATAGTTTTGCAGACGATAAGTGAAACTGTTTCATAGAGAAGAGAGGACAAAGAGACGATCTGGCATTAAGTCGATTCGATAGCAAATGACAAAAACGGGCGGATTTCTCAGATTTTTACTACATATGAACACTTTTCACACTCTCCCGTGAAACGTTGCTGGTAGACCTCCCTTCATACAAAATTGTAAGTTCTTGGCTCATGTCAAAGGCAGCAAAGCCGGCTTAGGAGTCAATAATTGATAACTAAAACTTGAATATTACTGCTTCTTGCTGTCTATATCATTAACTTGGAAGCTTCTTCTGTGTTCTACAATTTTGCTTCTAGTGTGTAAGCATACCGCAGCACACAACATAGCATTGTAGACGATAAGTGTAACCGTTTCATAGAGAAGAGCGGCCAAAGAGACGATCTGGCTTTAAGTCGATTCGATAGCATAAGATCAAAACGGGCGGATTTCTCAGGTTTTTACTACATATGAACACTTTTCACGCTCTCCCGTGCAACGTGGCTGGTAGACCTCATTTCATGCAAAATCGTAAGGTCTTAGCTCATGTCCAAGGCACAAAAGCCGGCTTAAAACTCGATAATCGATAACTAAAGCTTGAATTGTACTGCTTCTTACTGGCTATTACAACAACTTAGAAGCTTCGTCTGTGTTCTACTATGGTGCTTTCAGTGCCTCCGGATACCGCAGCACGCAACATAGCTTTGCCAACGATAAGTGTAACTGTTTCAGGCCAGACAATCGTGTGGTTCCTGAAGAGTAGTTGCAGGGGCAACAGTCTGGATGATTGACTGATCTGGCCTTGTAACATTAACCAAAACGGCGTTGCTGCGCTGGTACTGCGAACGGCTGATAGCAAGGGGAAATTGCAGCCGCAATTTTTCCCGAATGCATGCAGCTTTACTGTATGGTTAAATGATGATGGCGTCCTCTTGGGAAAACAGTCCGGAGGTAAAATAGTCCTCCATTCGGATCTCCGGGCGGGGACTACTCAAAAGGACGTCGTTATCAGGAGAAAGAAAACTGGCATTCTACGGATCGGAGCGTGGAATGTTAGATCCCTTAATCGGGCAGGTAGGTTAGAAAATTTAAAAACGGAAATGGATAGGTTAAAGTTAGATATAGTGGGAATTAGTGAAGTTCGGTGGCAGGCAAAACAAGACTTTTGGTCAGGTGAATACAGGGTTATAAATACAAAATCAAATAGGGGTAATGCAGGAATAGGTTTAATAATGAATAGGAAAATAGGAATGCGGGTAAGCTACTACGAACAGCATAGTGAACGCATTACTGTGGCCAAGATAGACACAAAGCCCATGCCTACGACAGTAGTACATGTTTATATGCCAACTAGCTCTGCAGATGATGAAGAAATTGATGAAATGTATGATGAGATAAAAGAAATTATTCAGGTAGTGAAGGGAGACGAAAATTTAATAGTCATGGGTGACTGGAATTCGTCAGTAGGACAAAGGAGAGAAGGAAACATAGTAGGTGATTATGGATTGGGGCTAAGAAATGAAAGAGGAAGCCGTCTGGTAGAATTTTGCACAGAGCTTAACTTAATCATAGCTAACACTTGGTTCAAGAAACATAAAAGAAGGTTGTATACATGGAAGTATCCTGGAGATACTAAAAGGTATCAGATAGATTATATAATGGTACGACAGAGATTCAGGAACCAGGTTTTAAATTGTAAGACATTTGCAGAAGCAGATGAGGAGTCTGACCACAATCTATTGGTTATGACCTGTAGGTTAAAACTGAAGAAACTGCAAAAAGGTGGGAAGTTAAGGACATGGGATCTGGATAAGTTGAAAGAACCAGAGGTTGTACAGAGTTTCAAGGAGAGCATAAGGGAACAATTGGCAGCAATGGGGGAAAGAAACACAGTTGAAGAAGAATGGGTAGCTCTGAGGGATGAAGTAGTGAAGGCAGCACAGGATAAAGTAGGTAAAAATACGAGGGTTGCTAGAAATCCTTGGGTAACAGAAGAAATATTGATTTTAATTGATGAAAGGAGAAAATATAAAAATGCAGTAAATGAAGCAGGCAAAAAGGAATACAAACATCTAGAAAATGAGATCGACAGGAAGTGCAAAATGGCTAAGCAGGGATGGCTAGAGGACAAATGTAAGGATGTAGAAGCTTATCTAACTAGGGGTAAGATAGATACTGCCTACAGGAAAATTAAAGAGACCTTTGGAGAGAAGAGAACCACGTGTATGAATATCAAGAGCTCATATGGCAATCCAGTTCTAAGCAAAGAAGGGAAGGCAGAAAGGTGGAAGGAGTATATAGAAGGTTTATACAAGGGCGATGTACTTGAGGACAATATTATGGAAATGGAAGAGGATGTAGATGAAGACGAAATGAGACGTAAAATACTGCGTGAAGAGTTTGACAGAGCACTGAAAGACCTGAGTCGAAACAAGGAACCCGGAGTAGACAACATTCCATTAGAACTACTGACGGCCTTGGGAGAGCCAGTCATGACAAAACTCTACCAGCTGGTGAGCAAGATGTATGAGACAGGTGAAATACCCTCAGACTTCAAGAAGAATATAATAATTCCAATCCCAAAGAAAGCAGGTGCTGACAGATGTGAAAATTTCCGAACTAATCAGTTTAATAAGTCACAGCTGCAAAATACTAACGCGAATTCTTTACAGACGAATGGAAAAACTGGTAGATGCGGACCTCGGGGAGGATCAGTTTGGATTCCGTCGAAATGTTGGAACACGTGAGGCAATACTGACCTTACGACTTATCTTAGAAGAAAGATTAAGAAAAGGCAAACCTACGTTTCTAGCATTTGTAGACTTAGAGAAAGCTTTTGACAATGTTGACTGGAATACTCTCTTTCATATTCTGAAGGTAGCAGGGGTAAAATACAGGGAGCGAGAGGCTATTTAAAAATTGTACAGAAACTAGATGGCAGTCATAAGAGTCGAGGGGCATGAAAGGGAAGCAGTGGTTGGGAAAGGAGTGAGACAGGGTTGTAGCCTCTCCCCGATGTTATTCAATCTGTATATTGAGCAAGCAGTAAAGGAAACAAAAGAAAAATTTGGAGTAGGTATTAAAATTCATGGGACGAAGTAAAAACTTTGAGGTTCGCCGATGACATTGTAATTCTGTCAGAGACGGCAAAGGACTTGGAAGAGCAGTTGAACGGAATGGACAGTGTCTTGAAAGGAGGATATTAGATGAACATCAACAAAAGCAAAACGAGGATAATGGAATGTAGTCAAATTAAATCGGGTGATGCTGAGGGAATTAGATTAGGAAATGAGATACTTAAAGTAGTAAAGGAGTTTTGCTCTTTAGGAAGTAAAATAACTGATGATGGTCGAAGTAGAGAGGATATAAAATGCAGACTGGCAATGGCAAGGAAAGCGTTTCTCAAGAAGAGAAATTTGTTAACATCGAATATAGATTTATGTATCAGGAAGTCGTTTATGAAAGTATTTGTTTGGAGTGTAGCCATGTATGGAAGTGAAACATGGACGATAACTAGTTTGGACAAGAAGAGAATCGAAGCTTTCGAAATGTGGTGCTACAGAAGATTGCTGAAGATTAGATGGGTAGATCACGTAACTAATGAGGAGGTATTGAATAGGATTGGGGAGAAGAGAAGTTTGTGGCACAACTTGACTAGAAGAAGGGATCGGTTGGTAGGACATGTTTTGAGGCATCAAGGGATCACAAATTTAGCATTGGAGGGCAGCGTGGAGGGTAAAAATCGTAGAGGGAGACCAAGACATGAATACACCAAGCAGATTCAGAAGGATGTAGGTTGCAGTAGGTACTGGAAGATGAAGCAGCTTGCACAGGATAGAGTAGCATGGAGAGCTGCATCAAACCAGTCTCAGGACTGAAGACAACAACAAGTTTATCCGTATCATAGAGAAGAGCGGCCTAAGAGACGATCTGGCATTAAGTCGATTCTACAGCAAATGACACAAAATGGCGGATTTCTCAGGTTTTTACTACATATAAACACTTTTCACGCTCTCCCGTGCAAACGTGGCTGGTAGACCTCCCTTCATGCAAGATCGTAAGGTCTTAGCTCATGTCCAAGACAGCAAAGCCGGCTTGGAAGTCAATAATCGATAACTAAAACTTGAATTGTACTGCTTCTTACTGGCTATTACATCAACTTGGAAGCTTCGTCTGTGTTCTACTATGGTGCTTTCAGTGTCTCCGGATACCGCAGCACGCAACATAGCTTTGCAGACGATAAGTGTAACCGTTTCGTAGAGAAGAGCGGCCAAAGAGACGATCTGGCTTTAAGTCGATTCGATAGCATAAGACAAAAACGGGCGGATTTTACAGGTTTTTACTACATATGAACACTTTTCACATTCTCCCGTGCAACGCGGCTGCTTGTCCTCCTTTCATGCAAAATCTTAAGGTCCTAGCTCATGTCCAAGGCACCACAGCCGGCTAAAAAGTCAATAATCGTTAACTAAAACTTGATTTGTACTGCTTCTTACTGGGTATCACATCAACTTAGGAGCTTCTTTTGTGTCAAATTATTATTTTCAAATCAACAGCGCATTGCATGCACTCCTTACTAGAAACATGAATAATCTCCACAAAAATTTGGAAGTTAATTACTTTGGTGCAAGAAAGTCTCGATCATTCAGGAAAACGAATTTTCAATAACTTGTTAGCAGCCATAAAAGTTTTACTACTGTCAAAATTCAGTTTAAGAGCAGCCTAAAGGATTTATTTAACCATCTCCTCCGACACCATTAATGAATTGAATTTTTTAGTAGAACTAGGGCGTGCGCGATTGAGAGTGAATGAGGAGTGAGTGAGTTAGAAAAGAGAGAGAGAGAGAGAGAGAGAGAGAGAGAGAGAGAGAGAGAGAGAGAGAGAGAGAGAGAGAGAGAGAGAGAGAGAGTGGGGGGGGGGGGGAGGGTGTCAAATAATACGAGTACGATCAGAAGTACGTTTAAATTTTCATCCCTCATTTCACGTCGATGATCAGTCCACTTGCGATCTGTGGAAGGTAAATTAGCATATTAGTTTCCCACTGAGCATCTCCTCATTATGGATCATTTGCAACAGAAAATACATATAGTCTGATCTAACCGTCTTGTCTGTCCTATCTCTGTTGAAGGGTACACATGAGACAGATGCCTTCTTATTGTTGTTGTTGTGGTCTTCAGTCCAGAGACTGGTTGGATGCAGCTCTCCATGCTATTGTATCATGTGCAAGCGCCATCTCCCAATACCCACTGCAACATACATCCTTCTGAATCTGCTAGTGTATTCATCTCCTGGTCTCCCTCCTCGACCTTTACCCTCCGCGTTGCCCTCCAATACTAAAATGGTGATCCGCTGATGCCACAGAACGTGTCCTACCAACCGATTCCTTCTTGTAGTCAAGTTGTGCGACAAAGTTCTCTTCTCCCCAATACTATTTAATACCTCGTCATTAGTTAAGTGATCTACCCATCTGATCTTCAGCATTCTTCTGTAGCACCTTATTTCTAAAGCCTCTAGTCTCTCCTTATCCAAACTCTTTATCGTCCATGATTCACTTCCATACATGGCTACACTCCATACAAATACTCGGATAACACACTTCCTGATACGTAAAGCTATACTCGATGTTAACAAGTTTTTCTTCTTCAGAAACACTTTCCTTGCCATTGCCAGTATACAATTTATATCCTCTATACTTCGACCGTCATCAGTTATTTTGCTCCCCAAATACCAAAACTCCTTTACTACTTTAAGTGTCTCAGTTCCTAATCTAATTCCTTCAGCATCACCAAACATGTTTCGACTACATTCCATTATCCTCGTTTTGCTTTTATTGATGATCATCTTATATCATTCTTTCAGGACACTCCACTCCATTCAGCTGCTCTTCCAGGTCCTTTGATGTCTCTGACAGAATTATGTCATGAGCGAACCTCAAGGTTTTAATTTCTTCTACGCAGATTTTAATTCCTACTTCGATTTTTCTCTTTTTTTCCTTTACTGCTTGCTCAATAAAAAGATTGAATAACATCGGCGATTGACTAGAACCGCATCTCACTACCTTCCCAACCACTGCTTCCCTTTCATGCCCCCTGACTCTTGCAACTCCCATCTGGTATGTGTACAAATTGTAAATGGCCTTTCACTCACTGCATTTTACCACTGCCACTTCAGTATTTGAAAGAGTTTTCCAGTCAACATTGTCAAAAGATTTCTCTAAGTCTACAAACGCTAGAAACGTAGGTGTGCCTTTCCTTAATCTAGCTCTTAAGAGAGGACGTAGGGTCAGTATTGCCTCATGTGTTCCAGTATTTCTACGGAATCCAAACTGGTATACCCCGAGGTCGGCTTCTACCAGTTTCTCCATTCGGCTGTAAAGAATTGGCTTTAGTATTTTGCGCCTGTGACTTACTAAACAAATAGTTCGGTAATTTTCACATCTGTCAACAACTGCTTTCTTAGAGATTGGAATTATTATATTCTTCTTGAAGTCTGACGGTATTTCGCCTGTCTCATACATCTTGCTCATCAGATGGTAGAGTTTAGTCAGGGCTGGCTCTCCCACGGGTGTCAGTAGTTATAATGGAATGTTGAATACTCCCGGGGCCTTGTTTCGGCGTAGGTCTTTCACTGCTCTGCCAAACTCTTCACGCAGTATATCATCTCTTATTTCATCTTTATCTACATGCTCTTCCATTTCCAAATTCTGTTTTCAAGCACATTGCCCTTGTATAGATCTTCTATATACTCCTTCCACCTTTCTGCTTTCCCTTCTTCGCTTATAACAGGGTTTCCATCTGAGCTCTTGATATGCATACAAGTGGATCTCTTTTCTCCAAAGCTTTTATTTTTATTTATTTATTGTTCCGTGGGACCATATTAAGGAGAAATCTTCATGGTCATAGAAGGTGTCAATACATGAAATTATAACACGATAGTAGAAACAGATAAAATGAAATATAAAAACATATTAAGGCGACAAGTCGTAAGTTTAAATAAAGAAAATTAACTACGTAACACTGAAATTTGCATAATTTTTTAGCTCTTCCAGGAGCTCCTCGACAGAATAGAAGGAGTGAGCCATGAGGAAACTCTTCAGTTTAGACTTAAAAGATTTTGGGCTACTGGTTAGATTTTTGAGTTCTTGTGGTAGCTTATTGACAATGGATGCAGCAGAATACTGCACTCCTTTCTGCACAAGAGTCAAGGAAGTGCATTCCACATACAGATTTGATTTGTGCCTAGTATTAACTGATTGAAAGCTGCTAACTGTTGGGAATACGCTAATACTGCTAACAATTAACTACATTAAAGAAAATATATGCTGTCAGGGCAATGTCAGAATTCCCAGACTATTGAATAGGGGCCGACAAGAGGTTCTCGAACTTACACCCCATATAGCTCGAACAGCCCGTTTTGAGCCAAAAATACCCTTTTTGAATCAGAAGAATTACCCAAGGAATATAATACCATACGACCTAAGCGTATGAAAATATGCGAAGTAGACTATTTTCCATGTTGAACTGTCACTAATTTCAGATACTGTTCTAATGGTAACTAAAGCAGCATTTAGTTTCTGAACAAGATCCTGGACATGGGCTTTCCACAACGGCTTACTATATATCCGATCGCCTAGGAACCTTAACTGTTTCGTCTCGCTTATAACATGCCCATTCTGTCTGATCAAAATATCGGTCCTTGTTGAATTGTGAATTAGAAACTGCAAAAACTGGGTCTTACTGTGATTTAGATTCAAATTGTTATCCACAAGCCATGAACTTATTCCATTAACTACATTATTTGATACTGTTTCAGTATTACACACAAGATCCTTCACTGCCAAGCTGGTGTCATCAGCAAACAGAAATATTTTTGAATCACCTGTAATACTAGGGGGCATATCATTTATATAAGTAAGAAACAGCAGTGGCCCCAGAACCGACCCTTGGGGGAATGCCCTCTTAACAGAGCCCCATTGCGAATGATTATCACTACCACTCTTAATATCGCAGAGAATTACCTTCTGCTTTCTGTTCTTAAAGTAAGAGGGGAACCAATTGTATGCTACTCCCTTACTCCATAATGGTCCAACTTGTGCAGTAATATTTTGTGGTCAACACAGTCAAAAGCCTTCGTTAAATCAAAGAAAACATCTAGCGTTCGCTACCTTTTATTTTATCCGTCCAAAACCTCACAGAGAAAAGAGAATATAGCATTTTCAGTTGTTAAACCATTTCTAAAACCAAACTGTACATTTGACAGCAAATAATGTGAATTTAAATGCTCCAGTAACCTTGTATATACAACCTTCTCGATAACTTTAGCAAACACCGATGGCATGGAAATAGGTCTAAAGTTGTCAACATTATCCTTGTCTCCCTTTTTATAAAGTGGCTTCAGTAGAGAGTACTTTAATCGGTGAGGAAACCGACCACTGCTAAAGGAAAAGTCACAGATATGGCTAAGTACTGGGCCAACATACACAGAACAATACTTCAGTATTCTGCTAGATACCCTGCCATATCCATGAGAGTTCTTGGCCTTTAGTGATTTAATTATTAACTCAATCTCCCTCTTGTCAGTATCATGGAGGACCGTTTCAGGTAACAGTCTCGGAACACTTTTTTCTAAGAGCGCTATATGATTCCCTGTTGGGGCTAGGTTTCTATTTAGTTCACCTGGTACATTCAGTAAGTGATTATTAAATACTGTACATATATGCGACTTATCAGTAACACGAACATTCCCACTACGCACTGATTCTATATCGTCGACCTGTCTCTACAGACCAGCCACTTCGTTTACGACTGACCATATGGTTTTAATTGTATCCTGAGACGTAGCTATTCTATCTGCATAACACTTTGCCATACCACTTTACATATGATTATATGAATTAAGGAGATCTACCAGCATCCTTTTACTTACACAATCACTTTACAATTAATATTGAAATCACCACATATAAATAATTTTTTGTATTTCCTACAAAGTGTACCAAAAACCTCCTCTAGCTTTAGCAAAAATGTTGTGAAATTGGCGTCTGTGGCTCTATAAATAACAATTAGAAGTTTAGCTCCATTAAATTTAACCATACCTTCACAACATTCTAACACCTTTTCAGTGCAGTACTTAGAAACATCAATTGACTCTAATGGGATGCTGTTTTTCACATACATGGCTACTCCCCCACACCGAAAAGAGCTCCTAGAAAAGCTGCCAGCCAACCTGTATTCTGGTAAAGGAAGCCTCTGAATTATCTCCTTATTTAAGAAGTGCTCAAATATACCAATAATTTCAGAGTCAACATCTATAAGCAGTTCACTAACTTTATCTCTAACATCTTGTATATTTTGATGAAATATACTAATTGTCTCATTACTTGGATACTTAAGCTATGTCAAAAGTGGATCTTTTGTTAGAGAGACTTCCCTTAAGCAGGAACACCTATCAGCTGACTGGTGCAGCTCTAACATCAACTACTGCAGGAATTTTCCCATGAGTGATCCCACCACCTCGATCTATGCTGTCACTTTAATTTTCCTGTAGGCGGTGTCTATCTTACCCATGGTGATTTTCGCCTCTACATCCTTACATTTGTCCTCTAGCCATCCCTGCTTAGCCATTTTGCACTTCATGTCGATCTAATTTTTGAGACGTTTGTATTCCTTTTCGCCTGCTTCATTTACTGCATTTTTATATTTTCTCCTTTCATCAATTCAATATTTCTTCTGTTACCCAAGGATTCCTACTAGCCCTCGGCTTTTTGCCTACTTGATCCTCTGCTGCCTTCACTACTTCATCCCTCAAGGCTACCCATTCTTCTTCTACTGTATTTCATTCCCCCATTCCTATCAATTGTTCCCTTATGCTCTCCCTGAAACTCTGTACAACCTCTGGTTCTTTCAGTTTATCCAGGTCCCATCTCCTTAATTTCCCACATTTTTGCAGTTTCTTCAGTTTTAATCTACAGTTCATAACCTATAGATTGTGGTCAGAATACACATTTGCCCCTGGAAATGTCTTACAATTTAATACCTGGTTTCTTACCATTATATAATCTATCTAAAATCTTGCAGTATCTCCAGGTCTCTTCCACGTATACAACGTTCTTTCACGATTCTTGAACCAAGTGTTAGCGATGATTAAGTTATGCTCTGGGCAAAAACCTACCAGGCGGCTTCCTCTTTCATTTCTTACCACCATTCCATATTCACCTACTACGTTTCCTTTTCTTCATTTCTCTACTATCAAATTCCAATCACTTGTGACTATTCTATTTTCATCTCCCTTCAATATCTGAATAATTTCTTTTATCTCATCACACATTTCATCAATTTCTTCCTCATCTGCGGACTACTTTTAAGATTATGGTAGGTGTGGGCTTCATGTCTATCTTGGCCACAATAACGCGTTCACTGTGCTGCTTGTAGTAGCTAACCCGCATTCGAATTTTTTTTTTATTCATCATTAGACCTACCCATGCGTTAGGTTCATATTGGCCTTCCTAATACTTAAATCTATATTCGATGTTAACAATGACGCCGGTGGATAGACTATATGAAATTACTGATCGTCGATAAAGTCGCGAATATAACCGACATGCTATTGGGCCCTTCGCAGGGAAAGGGTTTTCGCCGCAAAAAGCGGGAAACTGGAATCCAGCAAATGAGTAAAAAATATATATTCAGTGACAAAAAATTAGTGTACGTACACAACAATAGACTGGGATTTCTGTATTACATAAAACAGTTTTTGTGATTGTATCTTGCAGCTTTAGTTATTTTTAATTAAAAGAGATTTTAAAAGGACAGAAAGAGCGTTTTGGTCTACGCTACACATCGTTCTGTTAGTATAGTCTTGACTTCGTAATCACTTTCGTGGACTTTTGCAACTCTCAATCAAAATCTCCAACCTAATCGAGACAATACGCTACGATACAGCCGACATCATGACAAGAGAATGGGCTACATCAAACTCGAGGTAATTTTATGTAGATAAGGATCTCAATGACCTGTGTACGTCTAATATAAAAGATCTCCTAACCATTCTCCTCAAATAGATCGCCATCTTCACTTGACCTTTAACTCTTACTATTTCAGAATTAATAACTGAATTCAAAGAAAATTTGGCTACCAGTCACAAAACTAGAAAAATAAAAATAATAAAAGTGAGAATGTGAAACAGGTTAGCAATAACCATAAACAGGAGATTCTACAGAAAATCAAAGTGAGAAAGGAAATTATTAACATTATCGACCGTTTAGGAACTCTATGCTACGAAAGGGATGAAACCACATATAGAATAACTGGTGGAAAAGTTAGTGTGTTTTAAGATTAAATCCAAACAACAATTAGAGAAAAATATATCGAAGCTAGGCCTATATTACGAAAAATTGCTAAATCTCGAGGCAAATTGTGTCCTCCAGTATTAGATGAAGTGTTTGTGCCCCTAGCACGGATAAAACAGGATCTACAGCATCAACAGAAACTTCGGATATGTGTTTCATATTTCATCCAAGCCTACAGTCTATAAATACTAAAACAAAATACCACTACAGGGAAACTACCTACGAAGAAGTTCTTGGTAAAACTATGTAGCTGTAGTTGCCTTGGACTAACGACGTGTGATTATCAATGTAACCTGTACAGACTGTACGCTTTCCAAAGCTGTTATCCATGAAAAAGCTAAACGACGTTTCGTGAACAAAACACAATTTAAGACCGGACCACTAATAAAATTATCTGACAATAGGCACTGTTGAAAATTTGTGCCAGACCAGGATTACCACCCGAGTCTCCTGGTTACTAGGGAGAGGCAATGATCACTGTGTCCGAATTACGCAGTGGTCAACATAATAGCACGAACTGCCCGAGCATGCCGTTCGTCAGATCCAAATTCTCAATTTCTCCATAGACTGCTAATGCAGTGCTCCTTGAACATTATCCTCCTCGCCTTAATTAAACAGACACAGAATATATACAAGCTTGGCCTTACGAACATTGCAGACGCCGTCTATGCAACACGCGTCACACTTCAAAGAGTTTACCAATACATTGCATTGTTTACTATCGACCACGGATCAAGCAACGTAAAGAGCACTGCGTCTACTGAGATCATGATTCAGAGTTTTTTTTTTTTTTTTTTTAAAAAAAAAAGAAACTAATAAGTCGCCTACATATTATAGTTGCTGCCGAAAGAGGAGAATCACTATTTTCCCACAAACGGAAATATAGTTAAAATTACGCTTCTAATTCGGCTAGTTTCGGCGGTTACTAAAATTTGTAGTGAAAGTTACATAGGGAACTCTCCCGTCCCCCCACCAGAAACGTAGTTTTCGTCGCTGTTGTGCGACTTTTGTACACAGCCAGAGAAAGTGTGTTAAACATGGCGCGGACGGAAACACTAGGCTACGCTACAGGGAAATCTGCTTACACAACGTTTACTCGGCATTAATAATCGTTGGCGTAAACATCTCTCAATCAAATTACCCCCTTCCAACCTAACTTAGATCTCGGGCTACATCACAACCAAAATTTCAGTGTGTGTGGGAAATCCTGTATTTCTCGCTAATCTCTCTCTAGGCAAAAATGTCAGTTATTGTAGATTGGTGGCAGTCTCAACTACAAGATTTACTAATGATAAACACTATTGAGGCGGCTCGTAATTTTAGAATAGTTCTCTACGTCTTACTTGGCATAAATTGTTCGCTGGCGTCCCAGCAGCTAGCTCCTTCAGTGTCTGCTTCTGCCATCGCACCACGCCAGTCTGTTGTTATCCTAGCAGACAGAACGCACCGCACATCCGACAACTTCGGAACCACTCAACTGGCCAGTTAGCAACTGAGCCGAACACTGTTTACACCGTCAAAGGAAAACTATGCAAAGATGTACACTCGAATGGCACGACTGAGTAGTACACACACACACAAACACACGAACAGTAATATCTGTAGAATGTCCATCGACACGCGCAGAACGAAATTCTTCTCGCGAACGTACAGCGTCTCCGAAAAAAATCTCGTGACTATATTCCGGCGTTACGGCCAGGTTCTCATTCAAATGAGCAAAAAATGTTATATATTTTTTTTGAGACAGTGAAAATACACTTGAAGGATCTGTTTGGGAGTTACGAGTGATCATACTATGAGCTTTATTTTAGATTTTCAGTAAAAAAAAAAAAATGGCGCCCGCAATTATGATTTGATCACGCGGACTGCGTGCAGTGTGGCCTCTCAGATGTTACCTGAAATCAAAAATGGATGACATCAGTTGATACTAAATTACTTCTCTGAAATTGAAAATGGAAAACATCAGTCGATATTACATAAAATTTATGGGAGCGCATACCTAACCGCAATGAAACAACCGTAAATTTAACGATACGGTACTAATTCGAACTCTGAGTTCGATTTTTTGGGTGGTTTATTTCACTCCTTATGCCTTCACAAAAATTTCTTAATATTAATCAGTGTCATATATTATAGGTATAAGCTTCTAAGAAAAGTGTTTACTTTTCTGGGTCAGAGGTAGAAGTTAAGAGATTGAACCATTTTTAGTTAATGCTGCATGCCGTTCTGAGAAAATTGTTTCTCCAAAAAAAAAAAAAAAAAAGTTCAACGTCTAGGGAAACCTTTTGGTTATATTATTACTTCGATTTGCATGAACTGAGGGTTACATGTATATTTTTAATGTCGCTGAACACGAATCTGCAGTAAGATTTTCAATATTCAAAACGGCTAATGCAATACGGGGAGCACAGGTTTATGCTTTGTCCAATTTTTACCAAAAATGCATTTTCGTTATTTACGTTTAGTGTGCAATCCAAGGAGCACTTTTCAACCCTTCCTCTGGCTGGAATTGTTCCTAGATAGCAACTCCCTGTTCTTCTTGGCAGGAAAAGCCGATCTGTCTAACCTGGATATGCAGCACTCGTTATTCGTCAGTGTTATCGGCGAGTATGTTTGCATGCATTGTGCAGTATGAATCATTTTGTGCACGTGCGTCACGGGACGAGCTTTGATCTACATCTATATGGATACTCTGCAAATCACATTTAAGTGCCTGGCAAAGGGTTCTTCGAATCCCCTTCACAATTGATAGTTAATTGAAACCCTCAGCTGCCGACAGGTGTTGTTGATATACTTCGATGGGGACAGCTGAAAATGTGTGCCCCGGCCGGGACTCGAACCCGGGATCTCCTGCTTACATGGCAGACGCTCTATCCATTTGAGCCACCGAGGACACAGATGAATACCGCGACTGCAGGCATTTATCCCTTACACGCTTCCCGTGAGACTCACATTTCCAACCGGCCACAATCCACAAACGTAATGTACGTAATAGGTGTTTGCCCATCCACTCAATACTGGCCCACACTAAGGTGACGATTCCCGTAAGATTTCGGGCAATCTGTGCGCATTCGCACAGACGAAGGTCAATGGCTGGGTAACGTTTAACCATATATATGAAGATAGTAACTCTTCTCGAAAGAACAGGCGCCACTGACGACCGGGCAGCTTCTCTAGAATACATGATAGACCGGCCTATGTGGCCGAGCGGTTCTAGGCGCTTCAGTCGGGAGCCGTGCGACCGCTACGGTCGCAGGTTCAAATCCTGCCTCGAGTATGGATGTGTGTGATGTCCTTAGGTTAGTTAGGTTTAAGTCGTTCTAAGTTCTAGAGGACTGATGACCTCAATTGTTAAGTCCCATAGTGTTCAGAGCCATTTGAACCATCAGTCCCTGTGCTTACACACTACTTACATTAACTTATGCTAAGGACAACAAACACACACAACGATGCCCAAGGGAGGACTCGAACCTCCAACGGGGGGAGCCGCGCGAACCGTGACAAGGCGTTTGAGACATGGCGGATACCCCGCGCGGCTCATGGCAGTCGTGACACTGCTTCAAACAATGGGCTGTAGAAACTTTTTTAAAGCACGGATTAAAAAAAAACCTTTCCGTTCCAAGAGTCTGGACAAGTACACCTTAAAAAAAATGCAACTACAAAGAAATTGAATTTTCGAACTTTTTGGATGAGAACCTGTCCCTATGGAACACCGTTGATAAAATGTCACAGGGATTATGTACTCAGGTTTCACATGTGGATTAACAATTCCTAATCGAGGAATTTGCATCTCCCACCTTGGAATTCTCAGTACAGAATTTTTATCAATTACGAGAGTCTCAACCACTTGCAGAAGTGATTTCCCATGATTCTGCAAAACTTTTCCGTTAGCCAATCGTAGCAACTATAATATTTGGTTCCTGGTGCATGACATGTCTCTTAACTTAAAGTGACCAACTCATTTGCATAAAGAGCTAACTTATCATCCGCATCTTTACTTGCGTAGACCGTTTATGGTCTTCAAAGATTTTTTTTTCTTTAATCGTTTTTTTATCTTTTATAAACTGCAACACTTTCTAAACTTAACGCCATTGAAGCATGGTCTTTTACTGAATGACCAAAAAACAATGCCGACAGCTGGAGTCGAAGGTTTTCGTTAATCAAGCCGTTTGTATTCTTGTGGTGATATCTCCATAGAATCTTTCATTCCGCAACACATATTTCTTTTATATAACTGAGAAGTGAAATACCGGTTTTCATAGATGCAGATTTAACATATTTTAATATAACGCAATAAATATTTCATTAAAATTTTCATCCCCTTACCATCGAAGTTCCAAAACCACTGAAACACATAGTTTTTAAAAATTCTAACAGAGGAGCCGAATACGAATTGTCAGATATATTTAGTAATGCTTTCATAATGAACCATTTTGAGAAACATCTCACACCCTTTAGGAGTTAGGTTTTCAAAAACAATTAAACATGTATTCTTCTATTTAGAACCAAGGAGCCAAATTCAAATCTTCATCCATTTAATTCTAAAAATGCTTTCATAGTGAAATATTTCATAAAACTTTTCATCCCCTATTTCACTCTATTAACGAGTTAAGTTTCCAAAAGCAACGAAACACATTCTTTTTACATCCAACTGAGAAGTCAATTACCTATTTTCATAGATGTAACTTTAACAATGCTTTAGTAGTTCTTTAATAATGATTTATTTTCAAAAAACCTTCACTATTTATTCTATCCCCCCCCCCCCCAATGAAAGAATTTCTGAAAATGATAAAAACCTTTTTTTTTTGTTTCTGGCTGAGAAACCAAATGTCAATTTTCGTAGTTTTGTAGTTCTAGCTTCAACAGTGACATAGGGACATATTTTTTTTAAAAAAAACTTTTCAACCCATATTTCACCCCCTTAGGAGTGGAATTTCGAAAAATCTCTTCTTAAATGGTGCTTTCAGCGTAATATTTACACCTTCATCAAATTTCAAGTCTGTATACTTTGCAGGTTGGGCTGGAAGGCGATGAGTGAGTGGATACATGTGCCCCTATCGCATCTCCTTGGAGGTTGTAGTTCCAAAAACAGTGAAACACGTATATTTCAATAACAGAATTTCCATAGATTTATCTTTAAAAATTCTTTCACACTGAATTATTTTCATAAAACATTTCATCCTATATTCCCCCTCCTTATGAATTGAATGTATCAAAAACAGTGAGACATGTAATTTTTTTTTATTTTTACTTCAACCGAGAAGCCAAATTCAGGTTTAAATATATTTAGCTTTAAAAATGCTTTCATAATTAAATATTTCATGAAACATTTCATCCTCTATGTAATGGGATTGTGGTAGTGACACACCAAAATCACAATAGTAATCCGTTGTAGTTGCTACACATTTTATTACAATCAAAAGCATTATAAAATCACAATCACAAAAATACAAGAGATTGCCTTATAAGGCCAGATCAGATGGACAAATAATAAATAAATTTCTTTACGTGGAACAAGACCCGTTAAACTTCAAATTTGGATATGACTAGGTAAATATACTTAGGTAAGGCTTTACTTAAATAGTACAAATGTGCATAGAATGCGCAGCAGAACTCTCATTACTTCCAATCAGCAGAGAAACAGATTAAGCCTAAGAAACAGATTTTTTAACGTTTGGCTACCCAACTTTCCATAACAAAACTATATACAAATGATTAAAGCAATTAAGGAGGTACTTTAATTTTGACCAAACCGACCTTCAAATTTACTTACTCAATTGATTAATCAACAATATTCTTAGAATGATTACAACTAGAACATGACCATATGACAATTCCCTTAAAATAAGGTTGCTTCAATATTTCGTGTGAATTGGCGATAGACGCGAGCAGACCAAGGATTCAAATCAATACGAGAGATCCACGAGACAGGGAGTGACATAGAAATATACTCAACTTGACAATGCAATTGAACTTTGGATGCTGTAGTTCTCCACCGGAACGATGGAATCACGCGAAAGTGACAACATAACCGAAGATGTAAAGGAGAGGACATGGCCTTAAACATCTCTCTGCCGCCGTGGTGCTCTGTTCCCAGTATGCTAGCGTCGATCGCTGCCAATTATCTCTAACACAACACACATCAAGGGTAGAGAGTTTTCTGAGACATATACTACACAACCTTATCTGGAGAACAGGTGAGCATTACAACTGAACTGAAACAAATGAGCCTCTGTCAGTTACTTGCCCAGTGCCAGCCTTTAAACTTTGATTAATAAGTTCGCTAAAAGTCATGCCGAAGTTAAGATGACAAGATTTATCTCCAGGTTCCGCATATTAGGGGCAGAGACAATGAATTGGCGACACTCTTAGCCGTATGTTCGCGGGAGAGTCTGGGGAAGGCAAGGGCCACGTGGAGCCGGATCTTGGAGCGAATTTCCTTCTCTCCGAGACACCCGGTTTCTTCTGCGACTCAGCCGGCAAACAGGCTGTGGACCCCAGGTGGGGACCGAATAGGCAGCAGTAGGCGGATGGCGACGTCGTTACTGGCTGTTGCCCTGTTGCCTTCGGGGGGCGGGGGGCTCTTGTGTAAAGGGGGAGACAACCGTGGTGAAGTGAAGGTCTCTATTCCACAGGAACGAGTTAGCATGATATATCCACGATTCGGTGGTCGGGGGTCATTTGGCGCTATACAAGACCTAGAACCGAGTTCGGGAACACATGTTTTGGCCCAACCTATATCGCGATGTCAGGAGATTTGTTGGCAACTGTGTCCAGTGTAAGCGCGGTAAGCCCGATGTGGGTCTGTGCAGAGAACTACTACAGTCGCTTAGGGAGCAGTGTCCTCTGGACCGCGACTCAAAGATCGAAGCAACGATCGATGGAAACTGGCTCCAGAAACGCACCAGCTCACTCTATTTCATCCCCTTAGGGGTTGAACTTCCAAAAACACTAAAACACGTATTTTCTTATTTGTAACCTTGAAGTCAAATACCAATTTTCGTAGATGTAGCCTTAAAAATACTTTCATAGTTATTCCATAATTATTTATCTCAAAATAAAATGTTCACCCGCTATTTCACTTCATTCCCAGTAATAATGGAACACATATTTCTTTATTTCTGACCTAGAAACCAGATACAAATTTTCGTATGCCTAGCTTCAAAATTACCTTAATAGCTACACGTTTCAAAAATCCTATAATTTCCTGTGTCTCCCCCTTTCAGTGTAGGAGGGATAGTGTCGTACAAGAGACAGTATACTCAGTAGACAACGAACTGCTAGTTGTGAAACCAGCGACATAGGAACCGAGACTGACACAGAATGTGCTGAAGGTGAAGCACACTAGACTCGTGTCTACCACGGCTTCTAATAATATCGATTTACCATGAACGGAAGTTCCGAAAAGTGAGCAAGTAATTTTACAGTAAATTCAGTACCGATGGAGAGGATATACAACGAAAAACATTTCTATAAAATTTCAGAAATAATGAAATATTCCACTCAAGTCGCGCGGCAGAACACGCAATGGATATGCTTGCACTTAAGACGGAAAGCCCCACGTGCTTACGCAGGCTTACGACAGATCGCAAAATTCGGCAGTAGGCGTAAGCCAACCTCGTGTGCTGCTACCTGTTGTTGATGCCAGGCATCAAGGTCTCAGTAGTACGGCCATGCACTGGAGAGTAGTTGCTTTGTAAGCACTCCGTCTTCAGTCCACGAGTGGCCTACTGGGACGGGACCATCCGACCGCTGCGTCATCATCCGTGGAGGATGCGAACAGGAGGGGCGTGGGGTCAGCACACTGCTCTCCCCGTCGTTATGGCGGTTTTCTTTGACCGGAGCCGCTACTATTCGGTCGAGTAGCTCCTCGATTGGCACCACGAGGCTGAGTGCACCCCGAAAAATGGCAAGAGCGCATGGCGGCCTGGATGACCACCCATTCAAGTGCCGACCACGTCCGACAACGCACTTAACTTCGGTGATCTCACGTGAACCAATGCAACCTCAGGGGCAAGGCCATTGCCGCAGATATTTTAGAGGAGTTGCTAACGTTTCATAATTATCTTGTTTACGGGGAAAATGTAAAAATGGCGATTGTCACCGAAGCTACAACTAATCTGAATTTCTGGTTAGTTATCAAGTGGTCTTGTGTGCGAGCCTAAATTTTTCATCCTTTGCGGTGGGAATGATTCAAACCTGTCATGTTCTTCTTATGAAGTGTTCTATTTATTTTACACACAATGATCATTTGTAGTTGTGTTGAGTTACTACCTTGATAAATTTTTGGATGGCGCACGTATCATAACTGAGATCTGCGCTTGCGCTTAATGGCTGAAGGTGAATTAGCGTAATGAGTAGTAGCGAATGTTATAGTAACATGTTTGTAAATTATTTCAGGTAAATTACGTTAGTCGTGTAATATTATCCGTATACCAGTACAGTATGTGGGCCAATTACGTTAGTCATGGAATACTATCCGTATAAGACTATGTCACCTTGATGTCCCGGAATTTGCTTCAATTTTGGAATCCACGAAAGAACTGGAAATTTTCCTTTACACAGCTTTCCATATAACTTCTATTACAGTGATTCAGTCTTGTCTGTCACTCGACTTTTCTGATCGGGAAATAAATTCTATCGCTCAGATGCTTATTACCTCTTCGTGTTTCTATTTGCCGATATTGCTCATAAACACTTACATATCTCAAAGTTGCTATTGACAGTGATGGAACGACACACTTTTCTATGGCGACACTGCAGTTTAGAGATAGAAAAACCGATCGGTTAAAACGATATGGGTATTTTAGTTCTGAATAACCCATGTCTTTCGGTATTTGTTTGCTCTCGGTTATAACAAGTATCTTTTTTTTTCCTGATAACCACGTAAAAACAGATATATCGATTAGCCACAGCAGCCGCAGTAAAATTTTTAGTTTTCAAGTAAACCTTTTTTTTAAAAAAGACGAGTAATTTTTATTCGTAAGATTTCCATAGCTCTGAAATACTGCGTTATTATAGAAAAATGGGAAAAGTGATGTATGCCACTTTAATAACACTGCAGACAGAAACGAGCAACAAATGGATTGGTCCAGCATTGCCGAGACAATATTGTGCCTGTTATACAAGCAGTGCGCGAGACTGGACGCAGTTTCTCGCTGTTGTCGAACGTCAGTTGTAACACAGAATGGCACCATCTGGAAGTCTGGAAGTATTTTACGATATGCGGTAACGAGTGAAGCACATGGGTTGATTTGGTCGACTTGAAACATCATACAAGGAAAAAAGTTAAAATTTCCGGGATAAAAATAGAAAGTGCCTGATCTGCTGCCTGTGTCTACGTAGTATGCCGTTATCTGCTTGTAGCCCTTGAAAACAGAGAAATTAAAACGAAAAAGAGTTCTACAGCCGAAGTATTCACCCTTTATTGCAGGACTATACGTAACTCCCGCATAGTGCTGTGATAATCGATTACAATATAATTTTTGAGCAGAGCTTCTAAAGACTAAAATCAGTAGGAGAATACTGGCAGTTTTCTGTAGTACGGAAGAACTCGCCATATTTTGAGAGAAGCAGCGAACAGCTGACAAAGTTTTATTTGACTATTTATTTTAAATTATGTCCGAAAGAACAGACACCATATCCATATACGTATATGGTTCTGGCAATACCAGCCATGACCTTCTTCTGTGAAGATGCACACGTATTCCCCGAACTGTTACGGCACTTGGTAAGAATATCTTCCACGAGTAATGAGTGTGTTGGTGTGGGACACTACGAATGTAGTGTGTGCACATACTATGTGAGTCTCGCGGGAGGCCTGTGCGAGATAGCCCCTGCAGTCACTATCGTCTGTGCCCTCGGTGGCTCAGATGGACAGAGCGTCTGCCATGTAAGCAAGAGATCCCGGGCTTTAGTCCCAGACGGGGCACACATTGTCACCTGTCCCCGTTGATGTATATCGACACCCGAGAGCAGCTGACGGTATTAATATAATTCTAATTTCGTTCTGGACGGCTGCAGGTCATCATAAAAGTATTTAATTTTACATGTTGATTCCATTTATCAAGAAACTGAGAAAGTCAAATTTTTTAAATCTTTGTAGGATTCCTACGTTTACTAGAGGAAATAATGCAAATAAAAGACTGAAAATCGGTTATTACAAGCACTGGAATAGTGACGGGCTTTAACAATTAGGTTAAAGTGAGCCGAAAACCAGTTGTTTCAGCGATAACCGACATTCCCACTGGAGTTCTGCGTGGTAAGATTAACGCGCAATTGACGCATGGTGCACGGAATGGCAATTGAATCTCAATGTAGACAAGTGCAATCCGACAACAGAGGAAGTGGGTTACAATACGCTTGTTCGCCCACTGCTTGAATACTGCTCAGCAGTGTGGGATCCGTACCAGATAGGGTTGATAGAAGAGAGAGAGAAGATCCAACGGAGAGCAGCGCGCTTCGCTACAGGATCATTTAGTAATCGCGAAAGCGTTACGGAGATGACAGATAAACTACAGTGGAAGACTCTGCAGGAGAGACGCTCAGTAGCCCGGTACGGGCTTTTGATAAAGTTTCGAGAACATACCTTCACCGAAGAGTCAAGCAGTATATTTCTCCCTTCTACGTATATCTAGCGAAGAGACCATGAGGATAAAATCAGAGAGATTAGAGCCCACACAGAAGCATACCGACAATCCTTCTTTCCACGTACAATATGAGACTGGAATAGAAGGGAGAACCGATAGAGTACCCTCCGCCACAGACCGTCAGGTAGCGTGCCTAGTATGGATGTAGATTTAGACATCTAGAACAGTTTTTCAGGAAGGTTACTGCAGCTCTGATGTTCTCAAAATGAACGGGCCAGCCATTGGCGTCCTCGAGGGGGAGGGGAGGAGGTGGGGAGGGGAGAAGAGGCAAAGGGGCACTTTCACCCATAGCCCCCAACCCTCCCTGGAATCTGGAGTAAAGAGGTTTTATTCGTTACAGTATACTCATACTCTTCCAGATAAGACTTCTCCACAATACTGCTAAACCTTAGCTTTGACCAGTTGTAGCGCTTATAGAGTTAGGGTCTTGCAGCTTGTTGCATCTCGTAACTGACCAGCTGATTTGTACACACAGTGCCAGTTTCAGAATCATGCACTCCAGCCCCGACGCGCCTCCCGCACTCCCTTCCACTGGAAATATTTCTGCAGATTCCAGTCTGCCACTGTGCATATGTTTTGATAACATCCTGGTTTTAATAGCATCGAAGGAACAGCATTGTGCAGTAAAGGGTAGACCTAGCACAGAACACACCATTCACATTGAAACGCATCACTTAGTAAATGGTGAAGTACTCTGAAGCTAGCCAGATAGAAACAGAAGTTCCTGGCACTATATTTGACCCAAATTCTAATCTTACACTAATCTCTTGTATCTACCTACCACGCCCTCAAAAAGCCAACGATTTACTATTATCAGAAGTTCCGAAAAATGAGGAAGAAATTGGCCCACACTTTTTTCCGTTGTGTATTATTTCGATTCCCCCATAAAGGGAATGGACTTGTAGCCACAGGTTACACAAGCGATAGATGGCTTAAAATACATAAAAAGAGATGACAATAAGAGACGATTTTTAAAAACACAATGATACACGGTATTTTCGATTTTTACAGGAAAATAATGGATGACAAAATAAAGGTTTTTGAAAAATACGCTGGTGGACAATATTGGGGATTTTTTATCTTTATAGATGACTAGCGGAAAATCATGGCGTTGACCAGGCATTTATTTACAGCTGTGCGTCCACGCCCGTACAATGCAGCGTCTGGCCTTGTCCTGAATTTTTATAACGTATCTCCTGAAACATGTGTCGTACAATGATATAATTTTGTAGGTACGTTCAGCGTCATATGCGGATACTGTCTGCGAAATTTATTGCGAATATAGTAGCAAAGAAGTAACAAATTTAAATGTCACGAATGCTGTGATGCCCACACACTTGGGTGCAACTAATGTACACGGAATGCTTGGCACGATCATTATAGCTACCATCACCTATGGTCGAAATTGGACCATCTGTGTCGACGTAGTGAAAATATAAATGTGCATAACATGGTAAACGTCCATTCTTTCGAGCCATCGGACCTGATCTACGATCAAAAATATCTTGTAAATGTGGTAGGGGCCACGGCCTTGCCGCAGTGGATACACTGGTTCCCGTCTGATTACTGAAGTTTAGCACTATCGGGCGAGGTCGGCACTTGGATGGGTGACCATCTGGGCCGCGATGTGCTGTTGCCATTTTTCGGGTTGCACTCAGCCTTGCGATGCCAGTTGAGGAACTACTCGACCGAATAGTAGCGGCTCCAGTCAAAGGAAACTACCACAACGAGTGGGAGAGCCAGCTCCTCCTCCACCCTCAGTGAGGATAACGTGGCGGTAGGATGGTCCTGATTGGCCACTTGTGGCCTGAAGACGGAGTGCTTTTTTAAAGTAGTGCTGCCTAGATAAAACTGACAGTCTAGGCTCAGGGACTGTCCACGGTAAATGCTGCATTGGACCTACGAATACTATTAAAATAACAGTTTGAGTTCTCTTTAATTGTCCAATCATCTGAAGTGAGTCCTTATTACAGTGCGCTGAAAAATAGATTTTACGTTAATGGAAGATAAATTTTATGTTTCCAGAATGAGATTTTCACTCTGCAGCGGAGTGTGCGCTGATATGAAACTTCCTGGCAGATTAAAACTGTGTGCCCGACCGAGACTCGAACTCGGGACCTTTGCCTTTCGCGGGCAAGTGCTCTACCATCTGAGCTACCGAATCACGACTCACGCCCGGTACTCACAGCTTTACTTCTGCAAGTATCCGTCTCCTACCTTCCAAACTTTACAGAAGCTCTCCTGCGAACCTTGCAGAACTAGCACTCCTGAAAGGAAGCTGTGAGTGCCGGGCGTGAATCGTGCTTCGGTAGCTCAGATGGTAGAACACTTGCCCGCGAAAGGCAAAGGTCCCGAGTTCGAGACTCGGTCGGGCACACAGTTTTAATCTGCCAGGAAGTTTCATATCAGCGCACACTCCGCTGCAGACTGAAAATATCATTCTGGAAACATCCCCCAGGCAGTGGCTAAGCCATGTGTCCGCAATATCCTTTCGTTCAGGAGTGCTAGTTCTGCAAGGTTCGCAGGAGAGCTTCTGTAAAGTTTGGAAGGTAGGAGACGGATACTGGCAGAAGTAAAGCTGTGAGTACCGGGCGTGAATCGTGCTTCGGTAGCTCAGATGGTAGAGCACTTGCCCGCGAAAGGCAAAGGTCCCGAGTTCGAGTCTCGGTCGGGCACACAGTTTTAATCTGCCAGGAAGTTTCAAATTTCATGTTAATGGCGGCAAATTAACTTTACCCTAATGACACACAAGGTCAATGCCGTTCTATCACATAAAGTATTCTCAGATCGAAATGTTTAGCATTACAAAATCTCCAATGTAGATTCATCATGCCACAATTATAATTCTCAAAATAATTTGGAGCTACGTTCAATGCATATTTAAATGCATCTTTCAAAACAATAACAGAATTCTCATTAGATCATCATTACCAGTGGCTAGAGAATTCCTATTATTTCGTCTACCAAAAACCGCGTCTCACTATGGCTACTTCAGTACAGTTTTGTTTTCCACTGCTGACAATAGAAACGATCTGGTAGATGTGGCAATGTAGATGCACAGTATGCGTGTCTTAATGGAAATAAACCGTCTGGAACGTTTACCCTTGAACGTCCCTGGAATGGGATTTCATGGAACGTTATTACTTTCCTGTGTCCATTTCTATCACACCAGCTGATCGCCATGACTGGGGAGGGGGAGGAGGGGGTGAATTTAAAGTTGGCAGCACTTTGAGTGGCAGAAAAACCGAAGAAAACCTAACGTTTTCGTCATTTGTTTGACGTAGTGCCAGTTCGTCACATAGGACGCTTTTCTTTCGGAAACGTTTACATTCATCGTCTGGCAATCAATGTCGCCTGCCGAGGTATGCAGTCGCACCACTCTGTACGAAATAGAAGCTTAAGTTGATGGAGTCGACAAGTAAGGTGCAGTGTCTGTCTTGTTTTAGATATGGAAAATTCAATTATAGGCCTTATTTGCTGCCTTGTAGTTGACATAGGACCTTGCGATTTTGCACGACCGAGGCCCGGTAGCCACACCACACGGGAAAATGCGAGGAGTGTTAATGTGTAGTAAAAACCGAAGAAAACCTTACGTTTTCTACATTTGTTTTCCTAATAACGAAATGGGAAATCGTCAGAATGAACGCTTTTCTCTCAGAAACGTTTACATTTATCGTCTGGCAATTAATGTCGCGTGCTGAGGTATGCAGTCGCACCACTCTGTACGAAATACAGTAGGTTCTAAGGTGATGCAGTCGACAAGTATGGTCGCAATATATTGTCACCTCGAAATACATCGACACCTCGAAATAAATCAACACCTCCAAATAAATCGCCACCTCGAAATAAATCGCCACCTCGAAATAAATCGCCACCTCGAAATAAATCGCCACCTCGAAATAAATCGAAACCACGAAAGAAATCGAGACCCAGAGATAAATCAAAACCTCGATATAAACCGACACATCCAAAACAACCGACACATCGAAATGAGTCGATATATCGAAATGTATAGACATCAAGATGCATTACGACGTACGAAATGGATCGATAATTCGAAATAATTCGCGGTGTCGATATGATGCATGGTCTAGAAACACATCGATATCTGGAAATATATCGATACCTCGTAATACAAAGATTTCTCTAAAAAGAGGGATATCTAGAAATTTATGGTTACTTGAGATATAGAGATATCTCGAAATATATCGATATCTCGAAAAAAATCGCTATCTGGAGTACACCTGTACATGGAAATATATAGAGACCTCGAAATATATAGACAAACCGTATTGTGTCGGTATATCAAAATAAATCGATATCTCGACATAACCGGATATATTGAATCAATCGATATCTCGAAATACGTCGACTACTCGATATAGGCAGATATATAGAAATAAATCGACTGCTCAATACAAAACTGGGCCTCGAAATAAAATGGTATATCGAAATGAATCGATAATGTGATATGTATGGATGTCTCAAAATAAATCTGACCTCTAAGATAACGATTCACGAAATAAATAAATAAATATCGAAATATATCGCTAACTCGATAAATAACGATATCTAGTGGTCAGATATATGTTTCAAGATGACAACACATACCAGTATAGTTCGATATACATGAAAATAGTTTCGATTTTCAATACATTGATAGCTTCCTAGACCTCGGGAAACAAAACGCCGATCCGACCTCGGGACAAAAACGCCGACCTCGGGGGAAAAACGCCGACCTCGGGGGTTAAACGCCGACCTCGGGAGAAAACGCCGACATCGGGAGAAAACGCCGACATCGGGGGAAAACGCCGACTTCGGGGTAAAACGCCGACCTCGGGGAAAAACGCTGACCTCGGGGAAAAACGCTGACCTCGGGGAAAAACGCCGACCTCGGGGTAAAACGCCGACCTCGGGGAAAGACGCCGACCTCGGGGAAAGACGCCGACCTCGGGGAAAAACGCCGACCTCGGGGAAAAACGCCGACCTCGGGGAAAAACGCCGACCTCGGGGGAAAAACGCCGACCTCGGGGAAAACCGCCGACCTCGGAGTAAAACGCCGACCTCGGCGTTATGACATGGTCATAACAGAAAAGACCCATTCTTTAGAAAGTTTAGAATCAGATGTTCTAAATATTACAGATAATCTATTTACAATAATCTACAAGTACTGCACAATGAGAAGAGACTTTGAAATAGTGCACAGCCAGGAAGACAGAGGTTGCATTGCTGTTTCTAATCTTCTGGTGTTTGAGATTCAGAATCTAGGATTGCCTATAATGAGAACAGCAGGAATGAATGTCCTGCACCAGTATAGAACATACTCTGAAACTCCATAGAAAATCACATGGCACAATTATTTTACATCATTCTCAGCAAGCTACAGAAGCCTCTAATGGACATAACAACGTCGTCACCTCCTTCACCAGTGAAACATCTTAGTAGCTATTGAGTCATGACTAGGTGGCCAATTAATAATTTGTTGTTCAAAGCTAATTTCAGTGTAAATGGGAATACTCAGTGGACATCTATTACAGTCATATTTTACTGTCTAAGATATATCAACTTTCCAGACTATAAGTATAAGCAGAGCTCGGTCTTTCCCATTCCGAGTTTGTTTAGAATGTATCAAGGGAATCAGATCCACTGGGCACTTAGAGCAACCTGCTTTAAACAATATGAGCAGGCAGTAAACACGGACACGGAATTTTTCATTTCTCTCTGAAACGGTTACCTTCATCGTCTGCAAACTTATGTTCCGTGCTGCGGTACGTGGAGGCACTAATAACAATAAGGTAGAACACAGAAGAAGCTTATAAGTTGATGTAATCGGCCAGTAAGAAGTAGTACAATTGAAGTTTAGTTATCGATTATTGACTTATTAGCCAACTTTGGTGCCTGGGACATGAACAACGACCTTAAGATTTGGCATGAAACGAGACCTGGCAGCCACGTTACACGAAGAATGTGAAAAGTGTCCATATGTATTAAAAACCTGAGAAATCCGACCGTTTTCGTCATTTGCTATTGAATCGACGTAATGCCAGATCGTCACATTGGCCGCTCTTCTCTCGAAAACGGTTACATTTATCGTGTGCAAAGCTATGTCGCGTGCTGCGGTATGCGGAGACACTAAAAGCACCATAGTAGAACACAGAAGAAGCTTCTAAGTTGATGTAATAGACAGCAAGAAGCAGTACAATTCAAGGTTTGTTATCGATTATTGACTTTTTAGCCGGCTTTGGTGCCTTGGACATGAGCTATGACCTTACGATTTTGCATGAAGGGAGGTCTAGCAGCCACGTTGCACGGGAGAATGTGAAAAGTGTTCATATGTAGTAAGAACCTGAGAAATCCACCCGATTTCTTCATTTGCTATCGAATCGACTTAATGCCAGATCGTCACATTGGCCACTTTTCTCTATCAAACGATTACATTTATCGTCTGAAAACTTATATGGGATGCTGCGGTATGCGGAGACACTAAAAGCACCACAGTAGAACACACAAGAAACTTTCTAACTTGATGTATCGGTCAGTTAGAAACAGTACCATTCAAGTTTTAGTTATCGATTATTGACTTATTAGGTGGATTTGGTGCCTTGGACATGACCGACGACCTTAAGATTCTGCATCAAACAACGACTGGCAGTCACGTTGCACGAGAGAATGTGAAGAGGGTCCATATGTAATAAAACCCTGAGAAATCGCACCGCTTTCTTCATTTGCTATCGTATCGACGGATTGCAAGATCGTCCATTGGAAGCTTTTCTCTCTCAAACGGTTACATATATCGTCTGCAAACCTATGTGGCGTGCTGCGGTAGGTGGGCACACTAAAAAGACCATAGTAGAACACAGAAGAAGCTTCTAAAATGATGTAATCGGCAAGTAAGGAGCAGTACAATTCAAGTTTTAGTTATCGATTATTGACTTATTAGACGGCTTTGGTGTCTTGGACATGACCGAGGACCATACGATTTTGCATGTAACAATGGCTGGCAGCCACGTTGTTGTTGTTGTTGTTGTTGTTGTTGTTGTGGTCTTCAGTCCAGAGACTGGTCTGATGCAGCTCTCCATGCTACTCTATCCTGTGCAAGCTTCTTCATCTCCCAGTACCTACTGCAACCTACATCCTTCTGAATATGCTTAGTGTTTCATCTCTTGGTCTCCCTCAACGATTTTTGCCTTCCATCCTGTCCTCCAATACTAAATACGTGATCCCCTGTTGCCTCAGAACATTTCCTACCAACCGATCGCTTCTTCTGGTCAAGTTTTGCCACAAACTTCTCTTCTCCCCAACACTGTTCAACACTTCGTCATTAGTTATGTGATCTACCCATGTATTCTCCAGCATTCTTCTGTAGCACCACATTTCAAAAGCTTCTATTCTCTTCTTGTCCAAACTATTTATCGTCCACGTTTCACTTACATACATGGCTATACTCCATAAAAATACTTTCAGAAATGTCTTCCTGACACTTAAATCTATACTCGATGTTAACAAATTTCTCTTCTTCAGAAACTCTTTCCTTGCCATTGCCAGTCTACATTTTATATCCTCTCTACTTCGACCATCATCAGTTATTTTGCTCCCCAAATGGCAAAACTCCTTTACTACTTTAAGTGTCTCATTTCCTAATCTAATTCCCTCAGCATCACCCGACTTAATTCGACTACATTCCATTATCCTCGATTTGCTTTTGTTGATGTTCATGTTATATCCTCCTTTCAAGACACTGTCCATTCCATTCAACTGCTCTTCCAAGTCCTTTGCTGTCTCTGACAGAATTACAATGTCATCGGCGAACCTCAAAATTTTTATTTCTTCTCCATGGATTTTAATACCTACTCCGAATTTTTCTTTTGTTTCCTTGACCGCTTGCTCAATATACAGATTGAATAACATCGGGGAGAGGCTACAACCCTGTCTCACTCCCTTCCCAACCACTGCTTCCCTTTCATGTCCCTCGATTCTTATAACTGCCATCTGGTTTCTGTACAAATTGTAAATAGCCTTTCGCTCCCTGTATTTTACCCCTGCCACCTTTAGAATTTGAAAGAGAGTATTCCAGTCAACATTGTCAAAAGCTTTCTCTAAGTCTACAAATGCTAGGAACATAGGTTTGCCTTTCCTTAATCTTTCTTCTAAGATAAGTCGTAAGGTCAGTATTGCCTCACGTGTTCCAGTGTTTCTATGGAATCCAAACTGATCTTCCCCGAGATCGGCTCCTACTAGTTTTTCCATTCGTCTGTAAAGTATTCGTGTTAGTACTTTGCAGCTGTGACTTATTAAACTGATAGTTCGGTAATTTTCACATCTGTCAACACCTGCTTTCTTTGGGATTGGAATTATTATGTTCTTCTTGAAGTCTGAGGGTATTTCACCTGTCTCACACATCTTGATCACCAGATGGTAGAGTTTTGTCAGGACTGGCTCTTCCAAGGCTGTCAATAGTTCTAATGGAATGTTGTCTACTCCTGGGGCCTTGTTTCGACTTAGGTCTCTCAGTGCTCTGTCAAACTCTTCACGCAATATCGTATCTCCCATTTCATCTTCATCTACATCCTCTTCAATTTCCATAATATTGCCCTCAAGTATTTCGCCTGCGTACAGACCCTCTATATACTCCTTCCACCTTCCTGCTTTCCCCTCTTTGCTTAGAACTGGGTTTCCATCTGAGCTCTTGATGTTCATACAAGGGTTCTCTTATCTCCAAATGTCTCTTTAATTCTGCTGTAGGCAATATTTATCTTACCCCTAGTGAGATAAGCCTCTACATCCTTACATTTGTCCTCTAGCCATCCCTGCTTAGCCATTTTGCATTTCCTGTCGATCTCATTTTTGAGACGTTTGTATTCCTTTTTGGTTGCTTCATTTACTGCATTTTTATATTTTCTCCTTTCACCAATTAAATTCAATATTTCTTCTGTTACCCAAGGATTTCTACCAGCCCTCGGCTTTTTACCTACTTGATCCTCTGCTGCCTTCACTACTTCATCCCTCAGAGCTACCCATTCATCTTCTACTGTATTTCTTTCCCCCATTCCTGTCAATTGTTCCCTTATGCTCTCTCTGAAACTCTGTACAACCACTGGTTCTTTCAGTTTGTCCAGGTCCCATCTCCTTAAATTCCCACCTTTTTGCAGTTTCTTCAGTTTTAATCTACAGGTCATAACCAATAGATTGTGGTCAGAGTCCACATCTGCTCCTGGAAATGTCTTACAATTTAAAACCTGGTTCCTAAATCTCTGTCTTACCATTATATAATCTATCTGATACCTTTTAGTATCTCCAGGGTTCTTCCATGTATACAACCTTCTTTCATGGTTCTTAAACCAAGTGTTAGCTATGACTAAGTTGTGCTCTGTACAAAATTCTACGGGGCGGCTTCCTCTTTCATTTCTTAGCCCCAATCCATAATCAGCTACTACGTTTCCTTCTCTCCCTTTTCCTACACTCGTTTTCCAGTCGTCCTTGACTATTAAATTTTCGTCTCCCTTCACTACCTGAATAATTTCTTCTATTTCATCATACATTTCTTCAATTTCTTCGTCATCTGCAGAGCTAGTTGGCATATAAACTTGTACTACTGTAGTACGTGTGGGCTTCGTATCTATCTTGGCCACAGTAATGCGTTCACTATGCTGTTTGTAGTAGCTTACCCGCATTCCTATTTTCCTATTCATTATTAAACCTACTCCTGCATTACCCTTATTTGATTTTGTGTTTATAACCCTGTATTCACCTGACCAAAAGTCTTGTTCCTCCTGCCACCAAACTTCACTAATTCCCACTATATCTAACTTTAACCTATCCATTTCCCTTTTTAAATTTTCTAACCTACCTGCCCGATTGAGGGATCTGACATTACACGCTCCGACCCGTAGAACGCCAGTTTTCTTTCTCCTGATAACGACATCCTCCTGAGTAGTCCCCGCCCAGGGATCCGAATGGGGGCTATTTTACCTCCGGAATATTTTACCCAAGAGGACGCCATCATCATTTAATCATACAGTAAAGCTGCATGCTCTCGGGAAGGATTACGGCCGTAGTTTCCCCTTGCTTTCAGCCGTTCGCAGTACCAGGACGGCAAGGCCGTTTTGGTTATTGTTACGAGGCCAGATCAGTCAATCATCCAGACTGTTGCCCCTGCAACTACTGAAAAGGCTGCTGCCCCTCTTCAGGAACCACACGTTTGTCTGGCCTCTCAACAGATACTAACCCGTTGTGGTTCTACCTACGGTACGGCTATCTGTATCGTTGAGGCACACAAGCCACCACACCAACGGCAGCCACGTTATGCGAGAGAATGTGAAAAGTGTCCATAAATAGTAAAAACGTGAGAAATCGAACCGTTTTCGTCATTTGCTATCCTATCGTCGGAATGCCAAATCGTCACATTGGAAGCTTTTCTCTCTCAAACGGTTACATATATCGTCTGCAAACCTATGTGGCGTGCTGCAGTATGCGGAGACACTAAAAGCACCACAGTAGAACTCGCAAGAAATTTCTAAGTTGATGTTATCGGTCAGTAAGAAGCAGTACAATCAAGTTTTAGTTATCGATTATTGACTTATTAGCCGTGTCCATAAGTAGTAAAAACCTGAGAAATAGCACTGTTCTCGTCATTTGCTATCGTATCGACGTAATGCCACATCGTCCCATTGGCCGCTTTTCTCTCTCAAACGGTTACATTTATCGTCTGCAAACTTATGTGGCGTACTGCGGTATGCGGAGTCACTAAACGAACCCCTGTAGGACACAGAAGAAGCTCCTAAGTTGATGTAATCGGCCAGTAAGAAGCAGTACAATTCCAGTTTTAGTTATCAATTTTTGACTTATTAGCCGGGTTTGGTGCCTTTGACATGACCAACGACCCTACGATTTTGCATGAAACAACGACTGGCAGCCACGTTACGCGAGAGAATGTGAAAAGTGTCCATAAGTACTAAACACCTGAGAAATCGCACCGTTTTCGTCATTTGCCATCGTATCGACGGAATGCCAGATCGTCACATTGGCCGCTTTTCTCTCTCAAACGGTAACTTCAATCGTCTGCAAACTTATGTCGCGGAGACACTAAAAGCACAACAGTAGAACACAGAAGAAGCTTCTAAGTTGATGTAATAGCCAATAAGAAGCAGTGAAATTCAAGTTTTAATTATCGATTGTTTACTTTTAGCCGGCTTTGGTGCATTGGACATGAGCCAGGACCTTAAGATTTTGCATGAAGGGAGGTCTAGCAGCCGCGTTGCACGGGAGAATGTGAAAAGTGTTCATATGTAGTAAAAACCTGAGAAATCGCACCGTTTTCGTCATTTGCTATCGTATCGACGTAATGCCAGATAGTCACATTGGCCGCTTTTCTCTCTCAAACGCTTGCATATATCGCCTGAAAACCTTTGTGACGTGCTGTGGTGTGTGGAGACACTAATAACACCATAGTAGAACACAGAAGAAGCTTCTAAGATGATGCAATCGGCCAGTAAGAAGCAGTACAATTTAAGTTTCAGTTAACGATTATTGACTCATTAGCCGGGTATTGTGTCTTGGACATGACCGAGGACCATAAAATTTAGCATGTAACAACCGCTGGCAGCCACGTTACACGAGAGAAAGTGTCCATAAATAGTAAAAGTCTGAGAAATATCACCGTTTTCGTAATTTGCTATCGTATTTACGGAATGCCAGATCGTCACATTGGAAGTTTTTCTGTCTCAAACGGTTACATTTATCGCCTGCAAACTTAAGTGGCGTGCTGCGGTATGCGGACACGCTAAAAGAATAACAGTAGAACACACAAAAAGCTTCTAAGTTGATGTTATCAAACAGTAAGAAGCAGTACAAATCAAGTTTTATTCATCGATTATTGATTTATTAGCCGGCTTTGGTGTCTTGGACATGATCGAGGACCATAAAATTTTGCATGTAACAACGGCTGGCAGCCACGTTACAAGAGAGAATGTGAAGAGAGTCCATAAATAGTAAAAGTCTGAGGAATCACACCGTTTTCGTCATGTGCAATCGTATTGACGGAATGCCAGATCGTCGCATTGGAAGCTTTTCTCTCTCAAACGGTTACATATATCGACTACAAACCTATGTGGCGTGCTGCGGTATGCGGAGGCACTAAAAGCATAACAGTTGAACACACGAAAAGCTTCTAAGTTGATGTTATCAAACAGTAAGAAGCAGTACAATTCAAGTTTTAGTTATCGATTATTGACTTATTAGCTGGCTTTGGTGACGTGGACATGACCAACGACCCTAAGATTTTGCATGAAACAACGACTGGCAGCCACGTTAAACGAGAGAATGTGAAAAGTGTCCAAATGTTGTAAAAACCTGAGAATTCGCACCGTTTTCGTCATTTGCTATTGTATCGACGTAATGCCAGTTCGTCACTTTGGCCGCGTTTCTCACTAGAACGGTTACATTTAACTTCTGCAAACTTATATCGCGTTCCGCGATATGCGGAGACACTAAACGCTCCACAGTAGAACACAGAAGCAGCTTCTAAGTTGACGTAATCGGCCAGTAAGAAGCCGTACAATTCATGTGCTAGTAATTGATTATTGACTTATTAGCCGGCTTTGGTGCCTTGGACATGACAGACGATCTTTCGATTTTGCTGGAAACAACGACTGGGAGAAACTTTACAGGAGAGAATGAAAAAAATATCCACATGTTGTGAAAACCTGAGAAATCGCACCGTTTTCGTCATGTGGTATCGAATCGACTTATACCCGGGCCGTTGAAACATTGCACTTGACGTTTGCGTATGAAGTTGGCAGCGTAACAGAGTAACAAGTGAAGAACGATAGGCACTAGGCGTTCAGCGTGGGGCGCCAGCCAATCGCAGCGCAGTGAGCACTGCTGTTACTCACGTGCTGTGACGTTAAAGTTACCGCGTTGCCGGCTTTGTTTAGTGAATGTGTATACAACGTGAGTTGTGTGTTGTTTACCCCGTGTTTTCGTTGTACTGTGTGCTATATCGTTGTGACTTTTGTTACGTTGTGAGTTTACGTACTTGGAAAATGCCATCGAAAAGACTTCGTTCACCTAGTGACAATCCTTTGCGTCGAGGGGTGCCGCTAAACAGCCAGGCACTGGAGTTGCTACGCAGAACTCGTGAGTTTTACGAGCAGGAGAAAAACTACGTAAGCATTCATGGACAGCCATCAATTCCTGCCGACAAAGTGGTGGAACGTACGTCGAAAACTCTTGGTATTAGTGCAAGAACGGTAGTAAGTAAGGGAGTATTACTACAAAACTTTGAAGATACTGAAGTGAGCCGTAACGATTCCGAGCTGTCTGGATCAAATAATACATTTTTATCAACCCCAGGAAAGAAGAAAAAGCGGCGTAGTCCTATCACAGATTTAGATTCTTTCCAGACTGATGCAGTTCGTAGGCATGTTTATGCTTACTACAGCAGAAAAGAGTATCCGACTGTAGCTAAGTTATTAATCTCTTTAAAAGAAAGTGAACTCTTCAGGGGTGGTAAAACATCACTAAAATTTGTGCTAAAAAATATGGGTTTCCGTTACAAAACGCTAGACGGACGCAAAGTACTGTTAGAGAGGGCACACATTGTTACCGCTCGTAGCATTTTCTTGCACAAAATTGTGGGCAGAGACATTCATTCCATAATTTGGCTAGACGAAACGTGGGTTAATGCCGGGGAAGCTGTCAGTAAATGTTGGAGGGATAACACACCCAGCAGTACCGGCCATCAGCCGACGGGAAGAGGAGCTAGATTAATTGTGGTCCATGCAGGCTCCTCCAGTTGTTTTGTCCCTGACGCACTTTCAGTTTTTAGATAAAAAAAGACTGGTGATTACCATGAAGATATGGATCACGCACGATTTGTTGGGTAGTTCAGGAACCTTTTAAAACAATTTCTTGTCCCTACAACAATTGTAATGGACAATGCTCCATATCATTCGGTGATACAGAACAAAGCCCCAACTACAAATGATCGGAAAGAAATTATGGTGCAGTGGTTACAGGCTCGAAATATTGCAGCGGATATGGGTATGACCAAGGTTGTGTTATATTCTCTTGTTAAAGAAAATAAGCCTACGACACCTACATACATAGTAGACGAAATTGCCAAGGAGCAGGGTCATACTGTAATAAGGCGGCCACCATACCACTGCCATTTCAACCCAATTGAGTTAGTATGGAGTGACGTAAAAATGTATGTAAGGAACAACAACAAGTCCTTTACAATAGCAGAGGTGGAAAAGCTGTTGCGTGAAGCTCTTGTGACTGTGGATGCAGCCTCGCGGAGAAAAAAAGTAGAGCACGTCGAGAAGCTTATACGAGCAGCACAGACAATAGAAGGCATTATCAGTGGCCTGAACAATTAATGATTTGTCTTGCCGATAACGACGATGAAGACGGTTTTAGCGATGAATCGGACAACAGTGACGATGGCGAGCTGGATGGAATTGCGCCATTATCGCTGTAAATTGGTGAGTGAAAAAATTCTAATATTGGTTATTTATTGCAATCTCTGTAAACTACGTACATTATTGAATTTAAAGTACCAGTCGTCAGATGCTTGTTTTTTGTATTTCTATGCTCCGTTATCGAAAGGGTGCGCATTGTTATGCTTTTACATGCATTATTATACGGTTGTTTACTTCCTGTCATTGTAGTACAACTAAAAACGAGTTTTTATATACATTGTAATTGCTCAATCGCTTGCATTTACGAGACGGGACGGAAAACTGTATCGTCTGCTGTGTGTATAGAGGCTGCTGTTGCAACATCGCTATTACAGTATAGCCAACCTAACTAGACAAAAAGCGAACTGTCAAGTGCATTGTTTCCCCGGCGGGGGAATAATGCCAGATCGTCAGTTGGGCCGCTTTTCTCTCTCAAACGGTTACATTTATCGACTGCAAACTTATGTCGCGTGGTATGGTATTCGGAGACACTAAAAGACCACAATAGAAGACAGAAGAAGCTTCCAAGTTGATGTAATCGGCCAGTAAGAAGCAGTACATTTGAAGTTTTAGTTATCGGTTATTGGCTTATTAGCCGGATTTAGTGACTTGGACATGACCGACGACCTTAAGATTTTGCATGAAACAGCGACTGGCAGCCACGTTACACGAGGGAATATGAAAAGTGTCCATATGCAGTAAAAACCAGAGAAATCGCACCGTTTTCGTCATTTGCTATCGTATCGACTTAATGCCAGATCGTCTCTTTGGCCGCTTTCCTCTTTCAAACGGTTACATTTATCGTCTGAAAATTTGTGTGGCGTGCTGCGGTATGTGGAGACACTAAAACACCACAGTAGAGCACAGAAACTTCTAAGTCGATGTAATCGGCGAGTAAAAAGCAGTACAGTTTAAGTTTTAGTCATCGATTATTGACTTATTAGCCGGCTTTGACGCCTTGATCATGAGCTAGGACCTTGCGATTTTGCATGAAACGACATCTGCACGCCACGTTGCACGGGAGAATGTGAAAAGTGTTCATATGTAATAGAAACTTGAGAAATCCGCCCCTTTTCGTCATATGCTATCGAATTTACTTAATGCCAGATCGTCACATCGGTCGCTTTTTACTCACTGAAACGTTTACATTTATCGTCTGCAAAGTTATGTCGCGTGCTGCGGTATGCGGAGACACTAAAAGCACTATAGTAGAACACAGAAGAAGCTTCAAAGAAGATGTAATCGGCCAGTAACAAGCAGTACAATTCATTTTTATTTATCGGTTATTGACTTATTTCGCTGCTTTAGTGCCTTGGACATGAGCTTGGACCTTGCGATTTTGCATGAAACGACGTCTGGACGCCACGTTGCACGGGATAATGTGAAAAGTGTTCATATATGGTAAAACTTGAGAAATCCACCCTGTTTCACCTTTTGCTTTCGAATCGACGTAATGCCATATCGTCACATTGTCCCCTATTCTCTCTGAAACGTTTACATTTATCGTCTGAAAACTTATTTCGCTTGCTGCGGTGTGGGGTGACACTACAAGCAACAAAATAGGAGCTTCTTAGTTGATGCAATCGGCCAGTAAGAAGTAGTATAAGTGAGATTTTTGTTACTGATTGATGAATTATTGGCCGGCTTTTATTGCCTTGCATGTGACCGAGGACCCTACGCTTTAGCATGAGCCGAGGTCAGGCAGCCACGTTACACGCAAAAAGGCGAAAACTTTTAATATGTATTTAAAAACTGTAGAAGAGCACCCGTTTGCGTCACTTGCCTTATCACGTATTGCTAGATAGTCACATAGGTATCTTTTCTCTTGGAAACGTTTACATTTACGGTCTGGAAACCTATGTCACGTACTGAGGTATCCAGTAGTAACACAAGGAACAAAATAGAAGCTTCTAAGTTGTTGCAATTGACTAGTAAGAAGTAGTACAAGACAAGTTTCGGTTACGGAATGTCAATTATTGGCCAGTTTTGGTGTCTTGCAGTAGATTGAGGACCTGGGAACTTATCTGTCTACTTACGCTCCCCCCTCCCCTCCCGTCCGGAAGATTTCTGTCTACCTATCGCTCTTCCGCTACCGCTACTCTCGTATTAGGTCTGCCTACCTACCACCCCTTGGAAGATCTCTCTCTACCTACCCCACCCATTGGAAGACATTTGTCTACCTACTCCCCTCCATGGAATATGTCACTCTACCTTCCTCCCATCAGAAGATGTCTGTCGACCTCCCCCTTTCCAGAGATGTCTGATTACCCACCCACGCAATCGGAGGATGTTTGTCTTCCTATCCCCTTGGAAGATGTCTGTCTACCTACCCCATGCCAGGATGTGTCTATCCCCCCCTCCTTGGAAGATGTCTGTCTACCCCCTCTTGGAACATGTCTTCCTACTCCCCCTCGGAAGATGTCTGTCTGCCAACCCTCCCTACAGAAGATGTCTGTCGACCTTATCCCTCACTCGGAAGATGTCTTTCTACCATACACACTGCTTTGGAAGATGTGTGTCTATCTACGCCCTCTCCCCTCCCGTCTTGGAGGATTTCACTCTACCTACCACCCCTAGGAAGAAGGCTATCTAACCAACTGTCGGAAGATGTCTCCCCCCTCTCGGAATATGTCTATCTACCACCCTCTCAGAAAGTATCTAACCCCCTCGGAAGATGTCTACCACCACTCGGAAGATGTCTACCTACCCTCGGAAAATGTCTGTCTACCTACCCCCTTCAGAGGATATCTGTCTACCTACCTCCCATCTGAAGATGTCTGTCTACCTACCCGCACCCTTGGAAGATGTCTGTCTACCTACCTCACTTGGAAGATATCTGTCTACATACTCACACTCTATGAAGATGTACGTCTCTCTACCCACCCCTCGGAACAGGTCTGTCTACCTACGCCTCCCCCCCACCCCCCGGGAAGATGTCTGTCTACCTACCCTATACTTTGAAGATGTCTGTCTGCCTACCTCCCCTCGTAAGGTTCTGACTACCTTTTTGTTTAGCCCATCCAGTACTTCACAGAGAAAAGAGAATATACCATTTTCAGTTGCCAAACGACTTCTAAAACTGAACTGTGCATTTGATACAAATCGTGTGATATAAAATGATCAACTAACCTTACATGCACAGCCTTTTCGGTAACTTTTGCAAACACTGATGGCATAGAAATAGGTCTAAAATTTTCTACATTATCCCTTTCTCCCTTTTCATAAAGCGGCTTTACAGCTGAGTACTTTAATCGCTCAGGAAACTGACCGTTCCTAAAGAAAAATTACAAATTTGGCTGAATACAGGACTAACATGTGCAGCACAGTACTTTAATATTATGCAAGACACTCCATCGTAACCATGAGAGTCCTTAGTATTCAGTGATTTAATTATTGACACAATCTCCCCCTTGTCTGTATCACAGAGGAGTATTTCAGACATCAATCTCAGAAAGGTATTTGCTAAGAAATTTGTATGACTTCCTGTTGAAACTAAATTTTTATTTAGCTCACCAGCAATGCTCAGAAAGTGATTGTTAAATACCGTACATATATCTGATTTATCACTAACGAAAATATTATTACTTAGAACTAACTTTATATCATCGACCTTGTGATGATGACCAGTCACTCCCTTCACAACTAACCAAATGTCTTTAATTTTATCCTGTGAATAAGCTATTCTATTTGCATATCACATACTTTTTGCCTTGCTAATAACATTTTTAGGCACCTTATAATCCTGTTTGTAAGGGGCTATGGTAGCTCGATTGTGACTACTTCTAACATTTTGATGTAATTCCCGCTATGTTCTACATGATATCCTTATCCCACTAGTCAGCCAACCGGGCTGTCCATGACTGCTAGTACCCCATTTAGAATGTTCTAATGGAAAACAGATCTCAAAGAGCATGAGAAATGTGTTATGGAAAGCATTGCATTTATCCTCTGTATTATTGGCACTATAAACATCTTGCCACTCTTGTTCCTTGACAAGTTTTAAAAAACTCTCTACTGCTGTTGGCTTGACTTTCCTATGTTCTATGTAACTAAATATGACATTGGTTGGAGTAAAAAAACCTTTTAGTGTTAAAATTTGTGCATTATGGTCTGAAAGGCCATTCACTCTTTTACTAACAGAATGCCCATCTAGTAATGAAGAACGAATAAAAATATGGTCTATGACTGTGCTACTGTTCCCCTGCACCCTAGTTGAAAAAAAAACACAGTTTGCATCAGATCATATGAATTTAGGAGATCTTCCAACATCATTTTTTTTGGGACCGAGCGAGGTGGCGCAGTGGTTAAGACACTGGACTCACATCCGGGAGGACGACGGTTCAGTCCCGCGTTCAGCCATCCTGATTTAGGTTTTCTGTGATTTCCCTAAATCACTTCAGGCAAATGCCGGGTTAGTTCCTCTCAAAGGGCATGGCCGACTTCCTTCCCCATCCTTCCCTAACCCAACGAGACCAATGACCTCGATGTCTGGTCTCCTTCCCCAAACAACCCAACCCCCCTTTTTCTTGCACAATCATATACAAAATTAATATTGAAGTCCCCACATATAACTACTTTCTGGTACTTCCTACAAAAGTGAATCAAGAACCCTCTCTAGCTTAAGCAAAAATGCTCTGAAGTTGGAGTTAGAGGCCCTATAAACAACAGCAATTAGAAGTTTAATTTCACTAAATTCAACAAATGCTGCACAACTTTCAAATACCTGTTCAGTGCAGTGTCGCGACAAGTCTATGGACTCAAATAACATACTGTTTTTTTATGTACAGAGACACTTCCCCACCCAGCAAGGAACTCCTTGAGAAACAGCCAGCTAATCTGTAGCCTGGTAAAGCAAGCCTATAAATTATCAATTTATTGAAGTGGTGCTCTGATGTACCAATAATTTCAGCATTAACATCTATTAGCAGTTCACTAACTTTATCTCTAATAAATCTTATATTTTGATGAAATATGCTAATTCCTTCTTTACTTGGAAACATTACATCCTCTGGAGGAGAGCCCTTAAAGGCACTTCCTTTCAGCAGGTATACCTATCAGCTGACTTCAGTATTAAAAAGGTGCAGCTCTAACAGCAACTACTACAGGAACGTTTCCATGAGTGACACCACTACCGCCACCACCACCCACTACACTGTCACCTATAAGCTTAGGTAGCCTCCCCTTCGCATACCTATTGAGGTGCAGGCCATGCCTAGTGAAACCCAATTTACTGATAGACCCAACTGGTACCACTGAGATGTGATCCATGCCCTCTGTCATCAGTGCACTCTCCAGCCCCACATTAACGCGCCTAACAGCCGCATTAAGGTGTGGCCGATCATAATGCTGAAACAGTTTCACGAAAAGCACATTAGTGCCACCAGTTTGAGTAGCTATCTGAACCAAGTCACCACTGACATCATACCCCCTGTCCCTATTGCGACTGCTCCCAGCTCCATCCACTATCACTACCTTATCCTCCTTTGTAAAATTCTTACATAACTCCCCTACGCTTTCAGCCACCTGAGCCAACCCTGCACTAGGCTTCACAATGCTTGTGACCTGGTACTGACTCCACAAAACTTCCTGCAAATGCTGGCCCACACCTCTACTGTGGGAACTACCTAGCAGCAGAACCTAGGCCTACTAATTGCTGAGGACTGCTGCAAGTTACCTACATATACAGCTTCACGAGGCTCCTCTCCGCTCAACTCTGACAGTTTGTCGTATCTATTGCATGTATGCAAAGTAAAACTGTCTGACTACCTCCTTTTCCTAGCTATCTTCCTGCCAACTGCCAGTTCCCATTCCCTAGCACCCTTCACCCTCCTCAACTTATCTAGTTCCTTCTTTGCGCATTGTAACTGCACCTGAAGGGCACAGATCTTACACTCCTGCTCCTCTATTAACTTGTTTCTACTACAGATTCTACATTCCCAGGACAGGATCACCCTAAAATGACCACTGGCTTCCCCAATGCATTTCCCACAATGAAAACACTTTGAACAAATCCCACAGTGTAATCCACTACTCACAAACCTACGACAGAACCCACACTTCTCACTCATGATAAAATTTTACAGTTACTAAAAAAAACTATACGTCTACGTTACCAAAGTTCAGTTACAAGAGCAGCACTGTTTAAGAACTAACAACTATGGTCTCGAAATTCTCTAACTACTAAGAAAGCAGCTACTTGTATTAATACTACTACAACACAGCCGATACCAATACCAGCAAAACTTCACAAAATTATTGGCTAAAACCAAAAAATTAAAACTAAACGCCAGTTCAAAACTAAAGCACGAAATTTACTGAAAACTCTATAAAACACAGTGAGCGAACGATTACAAAAGTTTATTAAGTCATTATTTCACCACAAACGGCAAGCAACACCACTGTAATCCATTCAATTTAATAACTGTATTACAGAGCACAAACAAGTTCGTCAGTACTTAGCTTATAACCGCTACAGATGCAGTGCACGCCGCAAAATGTAAACACACTGATGAGGCGCGAGGCTTAGACGAACCACGAAAGCACACTCACAAATAATAGACCACTCGAGTCAATGCAACAGGAAGAAAGACGCAGGTAAATGAGTATCCACTAATAAGTTGCTTTTACGGCTAAAATAATAACACAAACAAACTATAAAATACGTAAATGAAGCCTAAAAGTTATAAAACATTAACAAGCTATTTCAACAGCAGTGCAGCTCACTTGACGTCACACCCATGATGATCTGCCCCCCCCCCCCCCCCCCTGGGATGGTGCCTATCTACCCCACACTCGAAATATGCCTATCTATCCCCCTCAGAAGATATCTGCCTAGCTACCCCCCCCCTCGGAAGATATCTGTCTACCTACCCCTCCTCGGAAGATCTATGTCAACCTGCACCTACCTCCCCACCCCCTCCGATGATGTCTGTGTACCTACCCACACCCTTGGAAGATGTCTGTCTACCTAACACCCCCCCCCCCCCTCAGAATATGTATGACTACCTACCACTCCCCTCGGAATATGTATGTCTACCTACCCCACCCCTCGGAAGATATCTACCTACACCTCACACATCGGAAGATGTCATTCTACCTCTCCCTCATTGAAAACTGTCTGTCTCTCATCGCCCCACCACCTAATATGTCATTCTACCTACTTGCCTCCTTAGAAAATATCAGTCTACACAACCCCCCCACAGGCGATGTCTGTCTACCTGCCCCGTGAAAGACGTCTATCTACTTAACCCCCTCGGCAGATGTCTGCCTACCTCAACCCCCTAAGGAAGATGTTTGTCCACCTACCTCACCCTCTGAAGATGTCTATCTACATCCCCCAGAAAAACTTTCTCCCCACCTCGTAAGATGTCTATCACTCTGGAAGATGTCTCTCAATCCTCCCCCCCCCCCCCCCCCCCCCACTAGCTTCGCAGATGTCTATCTACCTACCTGCCCTCTCGGAATATGTCTGTCTACCTATCCCAACCCCCATCCAGCCCCCCGCTCAGAAGTTGTTTACCCCTATCATGGAAGATGTCTAGAGACCCCCAAACTTCAGAAGGTGTCTTCCAGCCCTCATCACCATTCGAAGATGTCTACCCCCTTGGAGGATGTCTACTCCCCCTGGAAAATGTCTGTCTACCCATGTTGGATGATGTCTGTCTATCTACTCAGCCCCCCTGGAAAGATGTCTGTTAAACTACCACCCCTTGGAATTTGTTTATCTATTATTACCAGCACAAAAGATGTCCATCAACCTACAATCGCCCTCTGAAGATGTCTGTCTACCTGTAGCTCCCGCTTGGAAGATGTCTGTCTACCTACAACAGCCCTCAGAAGATGTCGGTCTACCTATCCCCACATCAGAAAATGTCTGTCTCATCTCCCCACCCTTGAAATATGTCTGTCTACCTACACTCCCCGTCGGAAATGTCTGTCTACCTAAGCTCCCTCAAAACATGTCCGATTAGCTATCCACTCCAAAAGATGTCTGTCTACCTACCCCACTTGGAAGATATCTGTCTACATACTCACTCTCTATGAAGATGTATGTCTCCCTACCCACCCCACGGAACAGGTCTGTCTACCTACCCCCCCCCCCCCCCCCCCCCCCCTGGGAAGATGTCTGTCTACCTACCCTATACTTTGAAGATGTCTGTCTGCCTACCTCCCCTCGTAAGGTTCTGACTACCTTTTTGTTTAGCCCATCCAGTACTTCACAGAGAAAAGAGAATATACCATTTTCAGTTGCCAAACGACTTCTAAAACCGAACTGTGCATTTGATACAAATCGTGTGATATAAAATGATCAACTAACCTTACATGCACAGCCTTTTCGGTAACTTTTGCAAACACTGATGGCATAGAAATAGGTCTAAAATTTTCTACATTATCCCTTTCTCCCTTTTCATAAAGCGGCTTTACAGCTGAGTACTTTAATCGCTCAGGAAACTGACCGTTCCTAAAGAAAAATTACAAATTTGGCTGAATACAGGACTAACATGTGCAGCACAGTACTTTAATATTATGCAAGACACTCCATCATAACCATGAGAGTCCTTAGTATTCAGTGATTTAATTATTGACTCAATCTCCCCCTTGTCTGTATCACAGAGGAGTATTTCAGACATCAATCTCAGAAAGGTATTTGCTAAGAAATTTGTATGATTTCCTGTTGAAACTAAATTTTTATTTAGCTCACCAGCAATGCTCAGAAAGTGATTGTTAAATACCGTACATATATCTGATTTATCACTAACGAAAATATTATTACTTAGAACTAACTTTATATCATCGACCTTGTGCTGATGACCAGTCACTCCCTTCACAACTAACCAAATGTCTTTAATTTTATCCTGTGAATAAGCTATTCTATTTGCATATCACATACTTTTTGCCTTGCTAATAACATTTTTAGGCACCTTATAATCCTGTTTGTAAGGGGCTATGGTAGCTCGATTGTGACTACTTCTAACATTTTGATGTAATTCCCGCTATGTTCTACATGATATCCTTATCTCACTAGTCAGCCAACCGGGCTGTCCATGAATGCTAGTACCCCATTTAGAATGTTCTAATGGAAAACAGATCTCAAAGAGCATGAGAAATGTGTTATGGAAAGCATTGCATTTATCCTCTGTATTATTGGCACTATAAACATCTTGCCACTCTTGTTCCTTGACAAGTTTTAAAAAACTCTCTATTGCTGTTGGCTTGACTTTCCTATGTTCTATGTAACTAAATATGACATTGGTTGGAGTAAAAAAACCTTTTAGTGTTAAAATTTGTAAATTATGGTCTGAAAGGCCATTCACTCTTTTACTAACAGAATGCCCATCTAGTAATGAAGAACGAATAAAGATATGGTCTATGACTGTGCTACTGTTCCCCTGCACCCTAGTTGGAAAAAAAACACAGTTTGCATCAGATCATATGAATTTAGGAGATCTTCCAACATCATTTTTCTTGGGACCGAGCGAGGTGGCGCAGTGGTTAAGACACTGGACTCACATCCGGGAGGACGACGGTTCAGTCCCGCGTTCAGCCATCCTGATTTAGGTTTTCTGTGATTTCCCTAAATCACTTCAGGCAAATGCCGGGTTAGTTCCTCTCAAAGGGCATGGCCGACTTCCTTCCCCATCCTTCCCTAACCCAACGAGACCAATGACCTCGATGTCTGGTCTCCTTCCCCAAACAACCCAACCCCCCTTTTTCTTGCACAATCATATACAAAATTAATATTGAAGTCCCCACATATAACTACTTTCTGGTACTTCCTACAAAAGTGAATCAAGAACCCTCTCTAGCTTAAGCAAAAATGCTCTGAAGTTGGAGTTAGAGGCCCTATAAACAACAGCAATTAGAAGTTTAATTTCACTAAATTCAACAAATGCTGCACAACTTTCAAATACCTGTTCAGTGCAGTGTCGCGACAAGTCTATGGACTCAAATAACATACTGTTTTTTTATGTACAGAGACACTTCCCCACCCAGCAAGGAACTCCTTGAGAAACAGCCAGCTAATCTGTAGCCTGGTAAAGCAAGCCTATAAATTATCAATTTATTGAAGTGGTGCTCTGATGTACCAATAATTTCAGCATTAACATCTATTAGCAGTTCACTAACTTTATCTCTAATAAATCTTATATTTTGATGAAATATGCTAATTCCTTCTTTACTTGGAAACATTACATCCTCTGGAGGAGAGCCCTTAAAGGCACTTCCTTTAAGCAGGTATACCTATCAGCTGACTTCAGTATTAAAAAGGTGCAGCTCTAACAGCAACTACTACAGGAACTTTTCCATGAGTGACACCACTACCGCCACCGCCACCCACTACACTGTCACCTATAAGCTTAGGTAGCCTCCCCTTCGCATACCTATTGAGGTGCAGGCCATGCCTAGTGAAACCCAATTTACTGATAGACCCAACTGGTACCACTGAGATGTGATCCATGCCCTCTGTCATCAGTGCACTCTCCAGCCCCACATTAACGCGCCTAACAGCCGCATTAAGGTGTGGCCGATCATAATGCTGAAACAGTTTCACGAAAAGCACATTAGTGCCACCAGTTTGAGTAGCTATCTGAACCAAGTCACCACTGACATCATACCCCCTGTCCCTATTGCGACTGCTCCCAGCTCCATCCACTATCACTACCTTATCCTCCTTTGTAAAATTCTTACATAACTCCCCTACGCTTTCAGCCACCTGAGCCAACCCTGCACTAGGCTTCACAATGCTTGTGACCTGGTACTGACTCCACAAAACTTCCTGCAAATGCTGGCCCACACCTCTACTGTGGGAACTACCTAGCAGCAGAACCTAGGCCTACTAATTGCTGAGGACTGCTGCAAGTTACCTACATATACAGCTTCACGAGGCTCCTCTCCGCTCAACTCTGACAGTTTGTCGTATCTATTGCATGTATGCAAAGTAAAACTGTCTGACTACCTCCTTTTCCTAGCTATCTTCCTGCCAACTGCCAGTTCCCATTCCCTAGCACCCTTCACCCTCCTCAACTTATCTAGTTCCTTCTTTGCGCATTGTAACTGCACCTGAAGGGCACAGATCTTACACTCCTGCTCCTCTATTAACTTGTTTCTACTACAGATTCTACATTCCCAGGACAGGATCACCCTAAAATGACCACTGGCTTCCCCAATGCATTTCCCACAATGAAAACACTTTGAACAAATCCCACAGTGTAATCCACTACTCACAAACCTACGACAGAACCCACACTTCTCACTCATGATAAAATTTTACAGTTACTAAAAAAAACTATACGTCTACGTTACCAAAGTTCAGTTACAAGAGCAGCACTGTTTAAGAACTAACAACTATGGTCTCGAAATTCTCTAACTACTAAGAAAGCAGCTACTTGTATTAATACTACTACAACACAGCCGATACCAATACCAGCAAAACTTCACAAAATTATTGGCTAAAACCAAAAAATTAAAACTAAACGCCAGTTCAAAACTAAAGCACGAAATTTACTGAAAACTCTATAAAACACAGCGAGCGAACGATTACAAAAGTTTATTAAGTCATTATTTCACCACAAACGGCAAGCAACACCACTGTAATCCATTCAATTTAATAACTGTATTACAGAGCACAAACAAGTTCGTCAGTACTTAGCTTATAACCGCTACAGATGCAGTGCACGCCGCAAAATGTAAACACACTGATGAGGCGCGAGGCTTAGACGAACCACGAAAGCACACTCACAAATAATAGACCACTCGAGTCAATGCAACAGGAAGAAAGACGCAGGTAAATGAGTATCCACTAATAAGTTGCTTTTACGGCTAAAATAATAACACAAACAAACTATAAAATACGTAAATGAAGCCTAAAAGTTATAAAACATTAACAAGCTATTTCAACAGCAGTGCAGCTCACTTGACGTCACACCCATGATGATCTGCCCCCCCCCCCCCCCCCTGGGATGGTGCCTATCTACCCCACACTCGAAATATGCCTATCTATCCCCCTCAGAAGATATCTGCCTAGCTACCCCCCCCCTCGGAAGATATCTGTCTACCTACCCCTCCTCGGAAGATCTATGTCAACCTGCACCTACCTCCCCACCCCCTCTGATGATGTTTGTGTACCTACCCACACCCTTGGAAGATGTCTGTATACCTAACGCCCCCCCCCTCAGTATATGTATGACTACCTACCACTCCCCTCGGAATATGTATGTCTACCTACCCCACCTCTCAGAAGATATCTACCTACACCTCACACATCGGAAGATGTCATTCTACCTCTCCCTCATTGAAAACTGTCTGTCTCTCATCGCCCCACCACCTAATATGTCATTCTACCTACTTGCCTCCTTAGAAAATATCAGTCTACACAACCCCCCCACAGGCGATGTCTGTCTACCTGCCCCGTGAAAGACGTCTATCTACTTAACCCCCTCGGCAGATGTCTGCCTACCTCAACCCCCTAAGGAAGATGTTTGTCCACCTACCTCACCCTCTGAAGATGTCTATCTACATCCCCCAGAAAAACTTTCTCCCCACCTCGTAAGATGTCTATCACTCTGGAAGATGTCTCTCAATCCTCCCCCCCCCCCCCCCCCCACTAGCTTCGCAGATGTCTATCTACCTACCTGCCCTCTCGGAATATGTCTGTCTACCTATCCCAACCCCCATCCAGCCCCCCGCTCAGAAGTTGTTTACCCCTATCATGGAAGATGTCTAGAGACCCCCAAACTTCAGAAGGTGTCTTCCAGCCCTCATCACCATTCGAAGATGTCTACCCCCTTGGAGGATGTCTACTCCCCCTGGAAAATGTCTGTCTACCCATGTTGGATGATGTCTGTCTATCTACTCAGCCCCCCTGGAAAGATGTCTGTTAAACTACCACCCCTTGGAATTTGTTTATCTATTATTACCAGCACAAAAGATGTCCATCAACCTACAATCGCCCTCTGAAGATGTCTGTCTACCTGTAGCTCCCGCTTGGAAGATGTCTGTCTACCTACAACAGCCCTCAGAAGATGTCGGTCTACCTATCCCCACATCAGAAAATGTCTGTCTCATCTCCCCACCCTTGAAATATGTCTGTCTACCTACACTCCCCGTCGGAAATGTCTGTCTACCTAAGCTCCCTCAAAACATGTCCGATTAGCTATCCACTCCAAAAGATGTCTGTCTACCTACCCCACTTGGAAGATATCTGTCTACATACTCACTCTCTATGAAGATGTATGTCTCCCTACCCACCCCACGGAACAGGTCTGTCTACCTACCCCTCCCCCCCCCCCCCCCTGGGAAGATGTCTGTCTACCTACCCTATACTTTGAAGATGTCTGTCTGCCTACCTCCCCTCGTAAGGTTCTGACTACCTTTTTGTTTAGCCCATCCAGTACTTCACAGAGAAAAGAGAATATACCATTTTCAGTTGCCAAACGACTTCTAAAACCGAACTGTGCATTTGATACAAATCGTGTGATATAAAATGATCAACTAACCTTACATGCACAGCCTTTTCGGTAACTTTTGCAAACACTGATGGCATAGAAATAGGTCTAAAATTTTCTACATTATCCCTTTCTCCCTTTTCATAAAGCGGCTTTACAGCTGAGTACTTTAATCGCTCAGGAAACTGACCGTTCCTAAAGAAAAATTACAAATTTGGCTGAATACAGGACTAACATGTGCAGCACAGTACTTTAATATTATGCAAGACACTCCATCATAACCATGAGAGTCCTTAGTATTCAGTGATTTAATTATTGACTCAATCTCCCCCTTGTCTGTATCACAGAGGAGTATTTCAGACATCAATCTCAGAAAGGTATTTGCTAAGAAATTTGTATGATTTCCTGTTGAAACTAAATTTTTATTTAGCTCACCAGCAATGCTCAGAAAGTGATTGTTAAATACCGTACATATATCTGATTTATCACTAACGAAAATATTATTACTTAGAACTAACTTTATATCATCGACCTTGTGCTGATGACCAGTCACTCCCTTCACAACTAACCAAATGTCTTTAATTTTATCCTGTGAATAAGCTATTCTATTTGCATATCACATACTTTTTGCCTTGCTAATAACATTTTTAGGCACCTTATAATCCTGTTTGTAAGGGGCTATGGTAGCTCGATTGTGACTACTTCTAACATTTTGATGTAATTCCCGCTATGTTCTACATGATATCCTTATCTCACTAGTCAGCCAACCGGGCTGTCCATGAATGCTAGTACCCCATTTAGAATGTTCTAATGGAAAACAGATCTCAAAGAGCATGAGAAATGTGTTATGGAAAGCATTGCATTTATCCTCTGTATTATTGGCACTATAAACATCTTGCCACTCTTGTTCCTTGACAAGTTTTAAAAAACTCTCTATTGCTGTTGGCTTGACTTTCCTATGTTCTATGTAACTAAATATGACATTGGTTGGAGTAAAAAAACCTTTTAGTGTTAAAATTTGTAAATTATGGTCTGAAAGGCCATTCACTCTTTTACTAACAGAATGCCCATCTAGTAATGAAGAACGAATAAAGATATGGTCTATGACTGTGCTACTGTTCCCCTGCACCCTAGTTGGAAAAAAAACACAGTTTGCATCAGATCATATGAATTTAGGAGATCTTCCAACATCATTTTTCTTGGGACCGAGCGAGGTGGCGCAGTGGTTAAGACACTGGACTCACATCCGGGAGGACGACGGTTCAGTCCCGCGTTCAGCCATCCTGATTTAGGTTTTCTGTGATTTCCCTAAATCACTTCAGGCAAATGCCGGGTTAGTTCCTCTCAAAGGGCATGGCCGACTTCCTTCCCCATCCTTCCCTAACCCAACGAGACCAATGACCTCGATGTCTGGTCTCCTTCCCCAAACAACCCAACCCCCCTTTTTCTTGCACAATCATATACAAAATTAATATTGAAGTCCCCACATATAACTACTTTCTGGTACTTCCTACAAAAGTGAATCAAGAACCCTCTCTAGCTTAAGCAAAAATGCTCTGAAGTTGGAGTTAGAGGCCCTATAAACAACAGCAATTAGAAGTTTAATTTCACTAAATTCAACAAATGCTGCACAACTTTCAAATACCTGTTCAGTGCAGTGTCGCGACAAGTCTATGGACTCAAATAACATACTGTTTTTTTATGTACAGAGACACTTCCCCACCCAGCAAGGAACTCCTTGAGAAACAGCCAGCTAATCTGTAGCCTGGTAAAGCAAGCCTATAAATTATCAATTTATTGAAGTGGTGCTCTGATGTACCAATAATTTCAGCATTAACATCTATTAGCAGTTCACTAACTTTATCTCTAATAAATCTTATATTTTGATGAAATATGCTAATTCCTTCTTTACTTGGAAACATTACATCCTCTGGAGGAGAGCCCTTAAAGGCACTTCCTTTCAGCAGGTATACCTATCAGCTGACTTCAGTATTAAAAAGGTGCAGCTCTAACAGCAACTACTACAGGAACGTTTCCATGAGTGACACCACTACCGCCACCACCACCCACTACACTGTCACCTATAAGCTTAGGTAGCCTCCCCTTCGCATACCTATTGAGGTGCAGGCCATGCCTAGTGAAACCCAATTTACTGATAGACCCAACTGGTACCACTGAGATGTGATCCATGCCCTCTGTCATCAGTGCACTCTCCAGCCCCACATTAACGCGCCTAACAGCCGCATTAAGGTGTGGCCGATCATAATGCTGAAACAGTTTCACGAAAAGCACATTAGTGCCACCAGTTTGAGTAGCTATCTGAACCAAGTCACCACTGACATCATACCCCCTGTCCCTATTGCGACTGCTCCCAGCTCCATCCACTATCACTACCTTATCCTCCTTTGTAAAATTCTTACATAACTCCCCTACGCTTTCAGCCACCTGAGCCAACCCTGCACTAGGCTTCACAATGCTTGTGACCTGGTACTGACTCCACAAAACTTCCTGCAAATGCTGGCCCACACCTCTACTGTGGGAACTACCTAGCAGCAGAACCTAGGCCTACTAATTGCTGAGGACTGCTGCAAGTTACCTACATATACAGCTTCACGAGGCTCCTCTCCGCTCAACTCTGACAGTTTGTCGTATCTATTGCATGTATGCAAAGTAAAACTGTCTGACTACCTCCTTTTCCTAGCTATCTTCCTGCCAACTGCCAGTTCCCATTCCCTAGCACCCTTCACCCTCCTCAACTTATCTAGTTCCTTCTTTGCGCATTGTAACTGCACCTGAAGGGCACAGATCTTACACTCCTGCTCCTCTATTAACTTGTTTCTACTACAGATTCTACATTCCCAGGACAGGATCACCCTAAAATGACCACTGGCTTCCCCAATGCATTTCCCACAATGAAAACACTTTGAACAAATCCCACAGTGTAATCCACTACTCACAAACCTACGACAGAACCCACACTTCTCACTCATGATAAAATTTTACAGTTACTAAAAAAAACTATACGTCTACGTTACCAAAGTTCAGTTACAAGAGCAGCACTGTTTAAGAACTAACAACTATGGTCTCGAAATTCTCTAACTACTAAGAAAGCAGCTACTTGTATTAATACTACTACAACACAGCCGATACCAATACCAGCAAAACTTCACAAAATTATTGGCTAAAACCAAAAAATTAAAACTAAACGCCAGTTCAAAACTAAAGCACGAAATTTACTGAAAACTCTATAAAACACAGCGAGCGAACGATTACAAAAGTTTATTAAGTCATTATTTCACCACAAACGGCAAGCAACACCACTGTAATCCATTCAATTTAATAACTGTATTACAGAGCACAAACAAGTTCGTCAGTACTTAGCTTATAACCGCTACAGATGCAGTGCACGCCGCAAAATGTAAACACACTGATGAGGCGCGAGGCTTAGACGAACCACGAAAGCACACTCACAAATAATAGACCACTCGAGTCAATGCAACAGGAAGAAAGACGCAGGTAAATGAGTATCCACTAATAAGTTGCTTTTACGGCTAAAATAATAACACAAACAAACTATAAAATACGTAAATGAAGCCTAAAAGTTATAAAACATTAACAAGCTATTTCAACAGCAGTGCAGCTCACTTGACGTCACACCCATGATGATCTGCCCCCCCCCCCCCCCCCCCTGGGATGGTGCCTATCTACCCCACACTCGAAATATGCCTATCTATCCCCCTCAGAAGATATCTGCCTAGCTACCCCCCCCTCGGAAGATATCTGTCTACCTACCCCTCCTCGGAAGATCTATGTCAACCTGCACCTACCTCCCCACCCCCTCTGATGATGTTTGTGTACCTACCCACACCCTTGGAAGATGTCTGTATACCTAACGCCCCCCCCCTCAGTATATGTATGACTACCTACCACTCCCCTCGGAATATGTATGTCTACCTACCCCACCTCTCAGAAGATATCTACCTACACCTCCCACATCAGAAGATGTCATTCTACCTCCCCCTCATTGAAAACTGTCTGTCTCTCATCGCCCCACCACCTAATATGTCATTCTACCTACTTGCCTCCTTAGAAAATATCAGTCTACATAACCCCCCCACAGGCGATGTCTGTCTACCTGCCTCGTGAAAGACGTCTATCTACTTAACCCCCTCGGCAGATGTCTGCCTACCTCAACCCCCTAAGGAAGATGTTTGTCCACCTACCTCACCCTCTGAAGATGTCTATCTACATCCCCCAGAAAAACTTTCTCCCCACCTCGTAAGATGTCTATCACTCTGGAAGATGTCTCTCAATCCTCCCCCCCCCCCCCCCCCACTCGCTTCGCAGATGTCTATCTACCTACCTGCCCTCTCGGAATATGTCTGTCTACCTATCCCAACCCCCATCCAGCTCCCCGCTCAGAAGTTGTTTACCCCTATCATGGAAGATGTCTAGAGACCCCCAAACTTCAGAAGGTGTCTTCCAGCCCTCATCACCATTCGAAGATGTCTACCCCCTTGGAGGATGTCTACTCCCCCTGGAAAATGTCTGTCTACCCATGTTGGATGATGTCTGTCTATCTACTCAGCCCCCCTGGAAAGATGTCTGTTAAACTACCATCCCTTGGAATTTGTTTATCTATTATTACCAGCACAAAAGATGTCCATCAACCTACAATCGCCCTCTGAAGATGTCTGTCTACCTGTAGCTCCCGCTTGGAAGATGTCTGTCTACCTACAACAGCCCTCAGAAGATGTCGGTCTACCTATCCCCACATCAGAAAATGTCTGTCTCATCTCCCCACCCTTGAAATATGTCTGTCTACCTACACTCCCCGTCGGAAATGTCTGTCTACCTAAGCTCCCTCAAAACATGTCCGATTAGCTATCCACCCCAAAAGATGTCTGTCTACCTACCCAACCGCCGGAAGATGTCTGTTTACCTACCCCTCCCCCTCGGAAAATGTCTGTCTCTCATCCCCCCACCAGAGGATATGTCTGTCTACTTACCTGCCCTCCCTCGGAAAGATCTCGGTCTACCTAAACCCACCCCTCAGAAGATGTGTGACTACCTACCCCTCCCCTTTGGAAGATGTATGTTTTCCTACCCTCCCTTCAGAATATTTCTGCCTACCTATCCTCTATCACGAAGGATGTCTGTCCACCTACAATTCCTTTCAGAATGTGTCTGTCTACATACCCATCCACACTCGGAAGAAGTTTGTCTACCTGCCCACCCCCTCAGGAAATGTCGGTCTACCAACCCCCTTAGAAGATGTCTGTCTACCTGTACCCCTCTGATGACGACTGTCTACCTAACCACCCTCTGAAGAAGCCTGTCTACCTAACCCCCTTGGAAGATGTCTGTCCTCCTACAACCCTTCAGAATATGTCTGCCTACCTACCCCCGTCTTGTGAGATATCTGTCTACATACCCCCCCCCCCCCACATGATCTGTCTACCTACCCCCCTCCCCGTCATAAAATGAATGTCTACCTATACTCCTCAGAAGATGTATGCTTATCTACCCCCCCTTCAAATGATTCGATTTTATCCCTCCTGTGCGAGATGTCTGTCTCCCTACCCCTACCTCTGAGGATATCTGTCTACCTACCCCCCCTTTCGAAGATGTCAAGTTTCCACTCCTCTACGAAGATATCTACTCCAACATCAGAGAATGTCTACACCCCTCTTGGTCTGTCTACCAAAACGCATACTTTGAAAGATGTCTCCCTCCCCTTGAAAGATGTCTGTCTAACAAGGACACCACTCAGAAGATGTCTGTCTACTGAACTCACCCTCACAATATGTCTCCTCCTTACTTACCCCCCCCCCCCCCACCTTGGAATATGTCTGTCTACCTACCCAATTCCCCATAAGAAAATGACTGTCTACCTTATTCCCCTCAGAAGGTGTATGTCTACATACCACCCCTCGGAACATGTGTGCCTACCTAAAACCCTCGGAAGAGGTCCATCTTCTCCCATCTTGGAAGATATTTATTTACAGCCCTCTTGGAAGATATCTACCCCTGTCTTGGAGGATGACTACCTTCCTCTCGGAGGATGTCTACCCCTCTCTGAAGATATCTGTCTACATACCCTCCTCTCGAAAGGTATCTCTCCTCCGTCACATGATGTTAGTCTATCAACCCTCAAATGGAAAATGTCTGTCCTCCTAATCCCCCTCGGAAGATGTCTGTGTACCTACCCACCCATGATGTCTGTCTACCTCCCCCTTAGGTATATGTCCGTATACCTACACCCGTTTGGAAGATGTCTGTATACCAAACACCCCTCCGAAGATGACTATCTACCTACCCTGCTTCAGAAGGTGTCAGTCTACCTAACCCCTCCTTGGAAGATGCCTGTCTACAAAACTGCACTGGGAAGATGTCTGCCTACCTAACCCTTTCCACAATTGATGTCTATTTACCAACCCCTCTGCCTCGGAAGATGTCTGCCTTCCTACAAATCTCACAACAGAAGAGGTCTATCTACCTACTTACACCCCTTGGAAGATGTCTCTCTACATAGCCCCAGTCATAAAATATTGTCTACCAACCCATACCTCGGAATATGTCTGTCTATCTACCCCCCAGAAGATGATTGTCTGATTACCCCCTCATCTGATGATGTCTGTCTACCTAGCCACCACTTGGAAAATGTATGTCTATGTACACCCCTCGGAAAATGTCTGTCTACCTACGCCCCCTCAGAAGATGTCTGCCTACCTACATGAACTTTTGTATGATGTCTATCTACAATGCCTGCACTTCGAAGATGTTTGGCTACCTACCGCACCCATTGGAATATGTCAGTCTACGTACCCACCACCCATCGGAAAATGTCTGTCCACTTACACATCCCCCTCGGAAGATGTCTGTCTACCTACACCCATCAGAAGATGTTGTCTACTTACCACCATCGGAATATGTCTCTCTACCTATCCCCTCTTGGCAAATGTCATTCTACACCAACCCTCTGAAGAGGTCAGTTTACCTACAACCCCCCAGAAGAAGTCTGTCTACCTACCCCCCCTCTCGAAAAATGTCTATAGTCACCCTACCTCGGACAATGTCTCTCTATCTATGCCCCATCATGGAAGATGTCTGTCTACCCACCCACCCATCAGAAGAAGGCTGTCTACTACCATCCCCTCACAGAAGATGTCTGCCAACCAACCCCCTATTGGAAGATGTCTGTCCTCCTACAACCCCTCAGAAGATGTCAGTCTACCTAACCCCCTCTCAGACGTTATCTGCCTAAATACCCCTCCTCAGATGGTTTCTGTCTACCTACACCCACAACCCCTCATAATATGAATGTCTACCTAAACCCCTCAGAATCTGTATATTTACCTACCCAACGTCGAATGATTTGTGTCTATCTTATCCCTATCTCGGAAGATGTCTGTCTCCCTACCCACCCCCTCTGAGGGTGTCTGTATACCTACCCCCCTTCTCAAAAGTTGTCTCTCTACATTCACCACACATTTGAAGATGTCTATCTATGTACCTCCTCTCGAAAGATATCTATCTATTGCCACCATGGAAGAAAAGTATCTCTCCCCTCTCGGAAGATGTCAGTCTACCACTCCTCTCAGAAGTTATACACTCCCCATCTGAGAATGTCTACACCCCTCTCGGAGGATGTCTGTCTACCAAACTACATCCTTTAGAAGCTGTTTCCCACCCCTTGGAAGATATCTGTCTTCCAAAACCCCCCATCCCCCCCATGGAAGATGTCTGTCTACCAAACCCAGCCTCAGAAGATGTCTCCATACCTACCACCACTCAGAAGATGTCTGTCTACCTACCCACCCCCATCAGAAGATGACTGTCGACGTTATCCCCTTCAGAAGATGTCTGTCTACATACCCTCCCTCAGAAGATGTCTGCCTACCTAAGACCAGTGGATGATGGACAACTACCTCCCTCTCGGAGGATGACTACCTCCTCTCTGAAGATATCTGTCTATGTACCCTCCCCTCAAAAGATGTCTCTTCACCCTCAGATGTTGTATGTCTACCAACCCCCACATGGAAAGTGTCTGTCCTTCTAACCCCTTCGGATGATGTCTGTGTACCTACCCACCTGGAAGATGGCTGTCTACCTACCCCCAATCGGGACATGTCTGTCTACCTTCCCCCCTAGGCATATGTCTGTATACCTACAGCCGGCCGTGGTGGTCTCGCGGTTCTAGGCGCACAGTCCGAAACCGTGCGACTGCTATGGTCGCAGGTTCGAATCCTGCCTCGGGCATATATGTGTGTGATGTCCTTAGTTTAGTTAGGTTTAAGTAGTTCTAAGTTCTAGGGGACTGATGACCACAGCAGTTAAGTCCCATAGTGCTCAGAGCCATTTGAACCATTTTTTTTTATACCTACGCCCTTTCGGAAAATGTCTGTCTACCTACCCCATCACCTCAGAAGATGTAATTCTACTTACCACATCTCGGAAAGTGTCAGTCTACTTATGCCCCACCCTCAGAAACTGTCTGTCTACCTTGCCCCTTTGGAATATGTCAGTTTACCAACCCCACTCAAAAGATGTCTGCTTACCTACTCTCCCATCCAAAGATGTCTGTCTACCTACCACCTCTCGGAGGATTTTGTCTACCCCCTCTCTGAGATGTCTTTCTACATCCCCTTGGAAGATGCCTATCTAAACCCCTAGGAAGATATCCCTCCCTCTAAAAATGCCTACCTAACCCCTTCCACATCGGAAGATGCCAATCTCGCCCCTTAGGTTGATGCCTACCCACACCCACCTCATAAGATTATCTATCCATTCCCTCCAAAGATGCCAATCTCCCTCCTCGGAAGAGGTCTATCTACACCCCTCAGAAGATGTGTATCTACCACTAATCTTGGAAAATGTCTATCTACCCCCCTTAGAAGCTGTCTCCCTACCCCCCATGGAAGATGTCTACCCCCCTTCTGAAGATGTCTATCTACCCAGCCCAGGCGGAAAATATCTATGTATCCCTCCACTCGGATGGTGACAATCAACCAACAGCTCGGAAGATGTCTATCTACCCCACCCTCAGATGACATCTACACCCTCTGGAAGATACCCATCCCCACCTCAGAAGATGTATATCCCCCAGGAGGATGTATATAACCCACCTCATGAAAGATGCCTGTCTACCAACACCCCTCCTCTCAGAATATGTCTGTCTACCTACCCCACCCCTGTAAGATTTCCATCTAGCCCCTCCCCTCAGAGGACGTTTATCCTACACTCAAAAGATTTCTACAGCCTTCCTTCATTTGGAATGTGTCTACCACCTATTCTGAAGATGTCTGTCTACCTCCAAATTCTAGGAACATGTGTGTATGTCTGTCTTCCTCACAAACTCGGGAAAAGGCTATCTATCCCCCCTATGGAAGAAATCTATCTAACCCTGTCTCGGAAGATGTATACCTACCCTCCTTGCCGATGATATCTACACCCCATCTTCGAGGAGCTCTATCACCCCTTCACGGAAGATGCCTGTTTATCTACCAGAACCCATCGGAAGATGTAAGTGTACATACCATCACTCCCCACAGAACATGTCTGTCTACTTACCGACCATTCTTGGAAGATGTCTGTCTACCCCCCTCCCCCTTTGAAGATGCCTGACTACTCACCTCCCCCCATGGAAGAATACTATCTCCCCCCCTCCCAGAAGATGTCAATCTACCTCTCGAAAATATCTACCTCCCCCCCCCCCCCCCCCCCCCCGAAGAATGTCAACCCTCTCTCTCGAAAGATATCTGTTTACCTATCCGGCCCGAATCGAAAAATGTCTCCCACTTGGAAAATGTCTGTCTACCAAGCTCCCTCCTGGAAGACGTCTGTCTAAGAAACAAACACTCAGAAGGTGTCTGTCTATCTACCCCTCCTCGGAATTGTTTGTCTACCATTATCACCACAGAAGATGTCTACTCCCTCCCCCCTTGGAAGATGTCTGTCTACCTACCATCCCCTCAGAAGATGTCTGACCACGTACCCTGCTTCGGAATATGTCTGTCTACTTACCCCTCAAGAAGATGTGTGTCTTCCTACCTCCCCACAGAAGATGTAGGTAAACAGATATCTTTCGAGAGGGAGTAGGTAGACAGACATCTTGCAAGGGAGTGATATGTAGACAGAAATTACCAAGGGGTGGGGAAAATTTAGACAGACTTTTTCCGGGGGGGGGGGGGGGGGGGCGTGGGTATACATACATTTTCTGAGTGTATGTAGGTAGACAATCTTCTGAGGGAGTAGGCAGTAAGGCACCTTCCGAGGGGGGTAGGTAGACAGACATCTCCCATTGGTGGGTTGGTAGACAGCCAACTTCCGAGGGGCGTACTTAGACAGACATCTTCTAGGGGGATAAGTAGACCAACATCTTCCAAGAGGGGGGGGGGGGGGGGGGTAGGTAGACAGACATCCTCAGAGGATAGGGGGGGGGGGGTAGGTAGATAGACATTATCTGTGGAGGTGTGGATAAACAGACATCTTCTGAGGGGTAGGTAGACAGACATTTTCTGAGTTGTGTTATAGGTAGACAGATATCTTCCAAAGGGGGGTAGGTAGACAGAGACTTCCTTGGTGGTAGTTTGAGAGACATCTCCTGATGGGGGGGTTGGTAAACAGACTTCTTCTGAAGAGGGGTAGGTACACAGACATCTACTGTTGGTGCAGGACAGATAGACACAATTATTCTGAGGCTGGGGATAATAGAAATCTTCCGAAGGAGGGCACATGGACAGATATTTTCCAAGTTGGGCAGGCTGACAGACATTTTCCGGGGGGTAGAAAGACATAGATATTCCAAGGGTGGTAGGTAGACAGACATCATCTGTGCGGTGGAAGGTTGATAGACATCAACTTAGTTTGGGTATGTAGACAGGCATCTTCCAAGGGGAGGGGGGTATATAGGAAGATACCTTCTGAAGGGGATGATAGACATCTTATGGGAGTAGGTAAACAGACATCATTTGTGTGGATTTGATAGACATATATATTGGGAGGGGGGGTAGTTAGACATCTTCCGACTGGTGGAAAATAGACAACTTCCAAGGGGGAAGTAGGCATCTTCCTAAGTGAGGGGGCAGGTTGCCTGACATCTTCCATGGGGTAGGTAGCCAATCATCTTCCAAGGATGGGTTGAGTGGACAGATATATTCGATGGGGGGGGGGGGGGAGGGGGGTAGGTAGAGAGAGACCTTCCTGGGGCGTAGTTTGACAGACTTCTCCTGATGGAGTGTTGGTAAACATACTTCTTCCGAGGGGGGCTGGAAATAGACATTTTCCGAGGGGGCGGGACAGATAGACACACATCTACTGAGCTTGGTGATGTTAGACATTTTCCGAAGGGGGCATGTTGACAGACATTTTCCGAGTTGGGCAGATAGACATATATTCTTTGAGGGGGTAGACAGACATACATCTTCCAAGGGTGATAGATATACATTTTCTGAGTGACGGTATGTTGGCCGACATCTTCTGACGAGGGAGTAGATAGACAATTTCTGAGCTGGGGTAGAAAGGCATCTTCGAAGGTGGTTAGATAAGCATCTTTCAAGAGTGGATTGGGTAGATAGACAGACATTTCCTGAAGGGGGGGGGGAGGGGGGTAGGTAGTGAGACATCTTACATACAGGGGTAGGTAGACTATCATTTTCTCAGGGTAAGATGGGTACACAGACATTTTGCGGGGGGTAGGTAGACAGACATCTTCAAGGGGGTAGGTAGACAGACAACTTGGGGGGGGGGGGGGGGGGGGTGGTTGTAAGACAGACATGTTCCAAGGAGGGGTAGATAGACAAACATCTTATGGGGGGGGGGGGGGGGGGCAGGTAGACAGACATCTTCATGTGGGGTACGTAGACAGACATATTCTGAGGGGGTGAGACTGGCATATACCGAGGTTCGTTAGTTAGACAGACATCTTCCAGAGGGGTCCTAGGTAGACATACACCTTACGAGGGTAGTGATAGGACGTCATACATCTTCCAAAGCGGTTTTTTCGGTTGTCAAATGACTTCCAAAAGGGGGGTATGTACACAGACATCCTCCAGGGATGGGGGAGGGTTTGATAGAGACCTTCAGAGGTGGGGTAGGCAGTTAAACATCTTTCGAAGTGGGGGTAGGTAGGCAGACACCTTCTAAATGGCGGGTACCTAGGTAGATGGGCAGACATCTTCTGGGGGGGGGGGGGGGAGGTAGGTAGACAGGTATCTTCCAAGGGTGTGTACGAAGAAAGTCATCTTCTGATGGCGGGTTTGAATACACGTTTTCCGGTTGAGGGGATAAGTAAAGAGACATCTGAGGGGGAAGTAGGTAGACAGACATCTTACGAAGGGGGGTGGTGTACGTAGGCTGTCATCTTACGAGGGGGGGTGGTAGATAGACAGATATATTCCAAGGTACTCTATCAACTGCAAAACACCAAAACCGACCAATAACTGAATTTTCTATTACTAAAACTAGACTTATAATATGTCTTACATGCCTATTACATCAACTTAGAAGTTTCTATTTTGTTTCTTGTGGAGTCATCACATACATCAGCAGGCGAGAGAAGTTTTCAGATGATAAATGTAAACCTTTCCGGAAAAAAAGAGATCAATGTGACGAGATGTCATTACGAAAGAAAAAGACGAAATCGTGAGGTTTTCTCAGTTTTTTTACTACATATTATCACTTTTCGCATTTTCTCGTGTAATGTGGGTGCCAGACCTCGGTTCATGCGAAATCATAAGGTCCTCGGTCAAATGCAAGGCACCAAAACCGGCCTACAGTTTAATTTTCGATACCTAAAACTTGAGTAGTACTACTTCTTACCTACCTATTGCATCGACTTAGAAGCTCATATTTTGTTGTTTGTGGTCCCATCGCATACCTCAGCACATGACGTAAGTATCCAGATGTATATGTAAACATTTCCGTGAGCAAAGCTGCCACTGCGACGATCTGGCATTACGATTAAGCGCGTGAGTGCGTGTGAAATCGCTCTCTAAGTTTTCATACATTTTTAGGTTTCAGATACATATTTTAACGGTTTTTGTGATAATATTTACTATATAAGTTACTTATTAATGGTTTCTTCATTCACCTCCGCCTTTCTTGAGTTGTGACCCGATCTTTGTGAGTGTTTCGTATCGAGCACCTTAACTTCTTACCTGTGTTTACATTCCGCGCTGACCAGGTACAGCTGTAGCGGCGCATCCAAAGCTAAGTACTAATTACTTGTTTGTGTATAGTGGCTTATTTTGGAACTTTAAGAGTCTTCGTCCGGTGTTCTTATTGTCATCTGGTGAAATAATTTCAAACGTAATTTTCGCGAACTGTTTCCAGTTTCGTTTTGTGTCATTAGACGTTTGATTATCTTTCTGTTTTGTCTTTTGTTATATTTGCTGTTGATAAATGCTGTTAATAATAGTAGTTACTTGATTTGTAGAGCAAGATTATGATTATTGTAGCCAGTTTCTTATTGTACTAACGGAACTTAAATAAATGCGAAAGGTTTTCTCAGGTTTTTACTACATATTAACACATTACACATTTCTCCGTGCAACGTGGCGGCCAGACCTCGATTGATGCAAAAGCTTAAGGTCCACGATCATGTCCAAGGCACCAAAGCCGGCTAATATGTCAATAATCGATAACCAAAACTTGAATTGTACTGGTTCTTTCTGGCCGATTACATCAAATTAGAAGCTTCATCTGTTTTATACTTTGTTGCTTTTAGTGTCTCAGCATACCGCAGCACACGACATAAGCTTGCAGACGATAAATGTAACAGTTTCAGAGAGAAAAGCGGCGAATGTGACGATCTGGCATTACGTCGATTCAAAAGCAAATGACGAAAACGAAAGGTTTTCTTAGAATTTTACTACATATGAACACCTTTCAGATTCTCTCGTGTAATGTGGCTGCCAGACCTCGTTCGATGCCAAATCTTAAGGGCCTCGGTCATATCCAACGCACCAAAGCCAGCTAATAAATCAATAATTGATAGCTAAAACTTGATTTGTACTGCTTCTTACTGTCCGATTACATCAACTTAGAAGCTTCTTCTGTGTTTTAATATGGTGCTTTTAGTGTATCCGCATTACCGAAGCACACGACATAGCTTTGCAGACGATAAATGTATCCGTTGCAGGGAGAAAAGCGGCCATTGTGACGATCTGGCATTAATTCGACTCGATAGCAAATGACTAAAACGGGCGGATTTCTCGAGTTTTTACTACATATGAACACCTTTCACATTCTCCCGTGCAACGTGGTCGACAGACCTCGTTTCATGCAAAATCTTAAGGTCCTAGCTCATGTCCAAAGTACCAAAGCCGTGTAATGAGTCAATAATCGATAACTAAAACATTAGTTGTAGTGGCACTTGCTGTCCGATTACATCAACTTAGAAGCATCTTCTGTCTTTTACTGTGGTGCTCTTAGTGTCTTCGCAAACAGCAGCATGTGACATAGCTCTGCAAACGATAAATTTAACCGTTTCAGAGAGAAGAGCTCCCAATGTGACGATCTGGCATTAGGTCGATTCGATAGAAAATGACGAAAACGAGCGGATTTCTCAGGTTTTTACTACATATGAACAGTTTTCACATTCTACTGTGCAACGTGGCTGACAGACTTCGTTCGATGCCAAATCTTAAAGGCCTCGGTCGGATCCAACGCACCAAAGCCAGCTAATAAATCAATCATTGATAGCTAAAACATGATTTGTACTGCTTCTTACTGGCCGATTACATCAACTTAGAGGCTTCTTCTGTGTTTTAATATTGTGCTTTTAGTGTATCCGCATTGCCGCAGCACACGACATAGCTTTGCAGACGATAAATGTATCCGTTGCAGGGAGAAAAGCTGCCATTGTGACGATCTGGCACTAAGTCGATTCGATAGCCAATGGCAAAAAAGCGCGGATTTCTCAGGTTTTTACTACATATGAACACTTTTCACACTCTCCCGTGCAACGTGACTGGTAGACCTGCCTTCATGCAAAATCGTAAGGTCTTAGCTCATGTCCAAGGCACCAAAGCCGGCCAAAAAGTCAATAATCGTTAACCAAAATTTGAATTGTACTGCTTCTTACTGGCTATTACATCAACTTAGAAGCTTCTTCTGTGTTCTACTATAGTGTTCTCAGTGTCTCCGGTTACCGCAGCACGCAACATAGCTTTGCCGACGATAAGTGTAACCGTTTCATAGAGAAGAGCCGCAAAGTGACGATGTGGCATTAAGTCGATTCGGTAGCAAATGACAAAAACGGGCGGATTTCTTACGTTTTTACTACATATGAACACTTTTCACACTCGTGCAACGTGGGTGCTAGATCTCCCTTCATGCAAAATCGTAGGGTCTTAGCTCATGTCCAAGACACCAAAGCTGGCTTGAAACTCGATAATCGATAACTAAAACTTGAATTATACTGCTTCTTACTGGCTATTACATCAACTTAGAAGCTTCTTCTGTGTTCTACTATGGTGCTTTCAGTGTCAACGGATACCGCAGCACGCAACATAGCTTTGCAGACGATAAGTGTAACCGTTTCATACAGAAGAGCGGCCAAAGTGACGATCTGGCATTAAGTCGATTTGATGGCAAATGAGCTAAACGGGCAGATTTCTCAGGTTTTTACTGCATTGTAACACTTTTCACATTCTACCATGCAACGTGGCTGGTAGTCTTCCCTTCATGCAAAATCGTAAGGTCTTAGATCATGTCCAAGGCACCAAAGCCGTCTAAAAAGTCAGTAATCGATAAGTAAAACTTGAATTGTACTTCTTCTTACTGGCTATTACACCAACTTAGAAGTTTCTTCTGTGTTCTACTATGGTGCTTTCAGTGTCTCCCGATACCGCAGCACGCAACATAGCTTTGCAGACAATAAGTGTAACCGTTTCATAGAGAAGAGCGGCCAAAGTGACGATCTGGCATTAAGTCGATTAGATAGCAAATGACAAAAACGTTCGGTTTTTTCAGGTTTTTACTACATATGAACACTTTTCACACTCTCCCGTGCAACGTGGATGGTAGACCTGCCTTCATGCAAAATCGTAACGTCTTAGCTCATGTCCAAGGCACCAAAGCCGCCTAAAAAGTCAATAAACGATAACTAAAACTTGAATTCTACTGCTTCTTACTGGTTATTACATGAACTTAGAAGCTTCTTCTGTGTTCTACTATGGTGCTTTCAGTGTCTCCGGATACCGCAACACGCAACATAGCTTTGCCGACAATAAGTGTAACCGTTTCATAGAGAAGAGCGGCCAAAGTGACGATCTGGCATTAGCAAATGACAAAAACGGGCGGATTTCTCAGATTGTTACTACATATCAACACTTCTCACAGTCTGCCGTGCAACGTGGCTGCTGGACCTCACTTCATGCAAAATCGTAAGGTCTTAGCTCATGTCCAACGCTTAAAGTCCGACTTAGTAGTCAATAACCGATAACTAAAAGTTGAAGTGTACTGCTTCTTACTGGATATTACATCAACTTGGAAACTTCGTCTGTGTTCTACTATGGTGCTTGCAGCGTTACTCGATACCGCAGCACGCAACATAGCTTTGCAGACGATAAGTGTAACCGTTTCATAGAGAAGATCGGCCAAAGTGACGTTCTGGCATTAAGTCGATTCGATAGCAAATGTGGAAAACGGTCGGATTTCTCAGGTTTTTACTAAATATGAACACGTTTCACATTCTCCCGCGCAACGTGGCTGCTAGACCTCCCTTCATGCAAAATCGTAAGTTCTTAGCTCATGTCCAAAGTTCCAAAGTCGGCTTAAAAGTCAATAATCGTTAACTAAAACTTGAATTGTACCCCTTCTTACTGGCTATTACATCAGCTTAGAAGCTTCGTCGTTATTGTACTATGGTGCTTTCAGTCTCTCCGGATACCGCAGCAGGCAACATAGCTTTGAGAACGAAAAGTGTAACCGTTTCATAGATAAGAGCTTCCAAAGTGACGATCTGGCATGAAGTCGATTCGATAGCAAATGACAAAAACTGGCGGATTTCGCAGGTTTTTACTACATATGAACACTTTTCACATTCTCCCGTGCAACGTGGCTGCTAGACCTCCTTTCATGCAAAATCATAAGGTCTTAGCTCAAGTCCAAGGCACCAAAGCCGGCTAAAAAGTCAATAATCGATAACTTAAATTTGAATTTTACTGTTTCTTACTGGCCATTACATCAACATAGTAGCTTCTTCTGTGTTCTACTATGGTGCTTTCAGTGTCTCCGGATACCGCAGCGCGCAACATAGCTTTGGGGACGATAAGTGTAACCGTTTCATAGAGAAGAGCGGCCAATGTGACGGTCTGTCATTAAGTCGATTCGATAGCAAAAGACAAAAACGGGCGGATTTCTCAGGTTTTTACTACATATGAGCACTTTCAACATTCTCTCATGCAACGTGGCTGCTAAACCTCCCTTCATGCAAAATCGTAAGGTCCTAGCTCATGTCTAAGGCACCAAAGACGGCTAATAAGTCAATAATCGATCACTAAAACTTGAATTATACTGCTTCTTACTGGCTATTACATCAACTTAGAAGCTTCCTCTGTGTTCTACTATGGTGCTTTTAGTGTCTCCGCATACCACAGCACGCGACATAGCTTTGCATAGAGAAGAGCGGCCAATGTGTCGATCTGGCATTAAGTCGATTCAATAGCAAATGACGAAAACCGGCAGATTTTTCAGGTGTTTACCACATATGAACAGTTTTCACATTCTCCCGTGCAACGTGGTTGCTAGGCCTCCCTTCAGGCAAAATCTCAAGGTCCAAGCTCATGTCCTAGGCACCAAAGAAGGCTAAAAAGTCAATAATCAATAACTAAAACTTGAATTGTACTACTTCATACTGTCTGTTTCATGAACTTAGAAGATTCTTCTGTGTTCTACTATGGTGCTATTAGTGTCTCCGCATACCGCAGCACGCGACATAGTTTGCAGACGACATATGTAACCGTTTCATAGAGAAGAGTGGCCGATGTGACGATCTGGCATTAAGTGGATTCGATAGCAAATTAAGAAAACGTGCGGATGTTACAGGTTTTTACTACATATGGACATTTTACTCATTCTACCGTGCAACGTGGCTGCTAGACCTCCCTTCGTGCAAAATCTTAAGGTCCTATCTCAAGTCCAAGGCACCAAAGCCGGCTAAAAAGTCAATAATCGATAACTATAACTTGAATTGTACTTCTTCTTACTGGCTATTACATCAACTTAAAACCTTCTTCTGTGTTTTATTATGTTGCTTTACGTATCTCCGCATTCCGCAGCACCCGACATAGCTTTGCAGACGAAAAATGTAACCGTTTCATAGATAATAGCGGCCAAAGTGACGATCTGGCATTAAGTCGATTCCATAGCAAATGAAGAAAACGGGCGGATTTTTCTGGTTTCTAATACATATGAACACTTTGCACATTCTCCCTTGCAACGCGGCTGCTAGACCTCCCTTCATGCAAAATCGTAACGTCTTAGCTCATGTCCAAGGCACCAAAGCCGGCTAAAAAGTCAATAATCAATAAATAAAACTTGATTTGTACTGCTTCTTACTTGCTATTACATCAACTTAAAAGCTTCTTCAGTGTTTTACTATGGTGCTTTTAGTGTCTCCGCATACCGGAGCACACGACATAGGTTTGCAGACGAAAAGTGTAACCGTCTCATAGAGAAGAGCAGCCGATGTGACGATCTGGCATTAAGTCGATTCGATAGCAAATTTAAAAACGGGCGGATTTGACAGGACTTTACTACATATGAATATTTTTCACATTCTACCGTGCAACGCGGGCTGCTAGACCTCCCTTCATGCAAAATTTTAAGGTCCTAGCTCAAGTCCAAAGCACCAAAGCCGGCTACAAAGTCAATATTCGATAACTAAAACTTGAATTGTACTGCTTCTTACTGGTTATTACATCAACTTAGGAGTTTCTTCAGTGTTCTACTATGGTGCTTTTAGTGTCTCCACATACTGCAGCACGCGATATAGCTTTCTAGACGAAACGTGTAACCGTTTCATAGTGGAGATCGGCCAATGTGTCGGACTGGCATTAAGTCGATTCGATAGCAAAGGACGAAAACGGGCGGGTTTTACAGGTTTTTACTACATATGATCACTTTTCACATTCTCCCGTGCAACGTGGATAATAGATCTCTCTTCAGGCAAATTATTAAGGTCCTAGGTCATTCCCAAGGCATCAAAGCCGGCTAAAAGACAATAATCGATGACTAAAACTCGATTTGTACTGCTGCTTACTGGCTATCACATCAACTTAGGAGCTTCTTCAGTGTTCTACTATGGTGACTTTAGTGTCTCCGCATACCGCACCACTCCACATAGCATTGCAGACGAAAAGTGTAACCGTCTCATAGAGAAGAGCAACCGATGTGACGATCTGGCGTTAAGTTGATTCGATAGCAAATTTCGAAAACGTGCGGATTTAAAGGTTTTTACTACATACGAACATTTTTCACATTCTACCGTTCAACGTGGCTGCTAGACCAACCTTCGCGCAAAATCTTAATGTCCTAGTTCATGTCCAAGGCAAAAAGCCTGCTTAAAAGTCAACAATCGATAACTAAAACTTGATTTGTACTGCTTATTACTGGCTATTACATAAAGTTACAAGCTTTTTCTATGTTCTACTATGGTGCTTTTAGTGTCTCCACATACCGCAGCAAGTGAAATAGCTTTGCAGACGAAAAGTGCAACCTTTTCATCTAGAAGAGCGGCCAATGTGACGATCTGGCATGGAGTCGATTCGATAGCAAATGACGAAAACAGTCGGATTTTGCAGGTTTTTACTACATATGTACACTTTTCACATTCTCCCGTGCAACGTGGCTGCTAGACCTCCCTTCAGGCAAAATCTCAAGGAACTAGCTCATGTCCACGTCACCAAAGCCGACTAAAAAATCAATAATCGATAATTAAAATTTTAATTGTATTGCTTCTTACTGGCAGTTACACCAACTTAGAAGCTTCTTTTGTGTTCTACTATGTTGCTTTTACTGTCTCCGCATACCGCAGGAGCAGACATAGCTTTGCAGACGAAAAGTGTAACCGTTTTATAGAGAAGAGCGGCCAATGTGACGATCTGTCATTAAGTCGATTCGATAGCAAATGCCGAAAACGGGCAGATTTTACAGGTTTTTACTACATATGAACACTTTTCACATTCTCCCGCGCAACGTGGTAATAGACCTCTCTTCAGGCAAAATCTTAAGGTACTAGCTCATGTCGAAGGCACCAAAGCCGGCTAAAGAGACCATAATCGATAACTAAAAATAGAATTGTAGTTCTTCTTACTGGCTAATACATCAACTTAGAAGCTTCTTCTGTGTTCTACTATGGTGATTTTAGTGTCTCCGCATACCGCAGCACGCGACATAGCATTACAGACTAAACGTGTAACCGTTTTATAGAGAAGAGCGGTCAATGTGACGATCTGGCATTAAGTCGATTCGATAGCAAATAACGAAAACGGGCGGATTTTACAGGTTTTTATTACCTACCAACACCTTTCACATTCTACTGTGCAATGCGCTTAGCTACACCTCCATTCATGCAATGTCCAAAGCACCAAAGATGGCAAAAATGTTAATAATCGATAACTAAAACTTGAATTGTACTGCTTCTTACTGGCTATTACACCAACTTAGAAGCTTCTTGTGTGATCTACTATTGTGCTTCTAGTGTCTCCGCATACCGCAGCACACGACATAGCATTACAGACGAAACGTGTAACTGTTTCATAGAGAAGAGCGGCCAATGTGACGATCTGGCATTAAGTCGATTCGATAGCAAATGACGAAAACGCTCGGATTTTACAGGTTTTTACTACCTACATACAACTTTCACATTCTACCGTGCAACGCAGTCTGCTAGACCTCCCTTCATGCAAAATCTTAAGGTTCCAGCTCATGTCCATGGACCAAAGGTGGCAAAAATGTCAATAATCGATAACTAAAACTTGAATTGTACTGCTTCTTACTGGCTATTACACCAACTTAGAAATTTCTTGTGTGATCTACGATTGTGCTTTTAGTGTATCCGCATACAGCAGGACGCGACATAGCTTTACAGACGAAACGTGTAAGAGTTTCATAGAGAAGAGCGGCCAGTGTGACGATCTGGCTTTGAGTCGATTCGATAGCTAAGGACGAAAACTGGCGGATTTTAGGGGTTTTTACTACATTCGAACACCTTTCACACCCTTCTGTGCAACGTGGCTGCTAGACCTCACTTCATGCAAAACCTTAAGTTCCTAGCTCTTGTCCAAGGCACCAAAGCTGGCTAAAAAGTCGATAATCGACAACTAAAACTTGATTTGTATAGCTTCTTACTGGCTATCACATCAACTTAGAAGCTTCTTCTGCGTTCTACTATGGTCCTTTTAGTGTCTTCGCATACCACAGCACGCGACGTAGCTTTGCAGACGGAAAGTGTAACCGTTTCTTAGAGAAGAGCGGCCCATGTGACGATCTGGCATTGAGTCGATTCGACAGCAAGTGACGAAAACGGGCGGATTTTAGAGGTTTTTACTACATTCGAACACCTTTCACACCCTTCCGTGCAACGTGGCTGCTAGACCTCTCTTCACGCATACTCTTAAGGTCCTAGCCATTGTCCAAGGCACCAAAGCCGGCTACAAAGTCAATAACCGATAACTAAAACTTGAATTGTACTGCTTCTTACTGGCTATTACATCAACTTCGAAGCTTATTTTATGTTCTGCTTGGTGCTTTTAGTGTCTCCGCATACAGCAGCAAGCGACATAGCTTTGCTGACGATAAATATAACCGTTTCATAGAGAGGAGCGGCCGATGTGACGATCTGGCATTAAGTCGTTTCGATAGCAAAGGTCGAAAACGGGCGGATTTTACAGGTTTTTACTGCATATGAACACTTTTCACATTCTCCCGTGCAACTTAGATAATAGACGTCTCTTCAGGCAAAATCTTAAGGTTCCAGCTCATGCCCAAGGCATCAAAGCCTGCTAAAAAGACAATAATCGATCACTAAAACTCGATTTGTACTGCCTCTTACTGGCTATCACATCAACTTAGAAGCTTCTTCTGCGTTCTACTATGGTGCTTTTAGTGTTTCCGCATACCGCAGCACGTGACATAGCTTTGCAGACGAAAATTGTAACCGTTTCATAGAGCGGATCGGCCAATGTGACGATCTAGTAATTAAGTCGATTCGATAGCAAATGACGAAAACGAGCTGTTTTTAAGGTTTTTACTAGATATGAAATCATTTCACATTCCCGCGTACAACATGGCTGCTAGACCTCCCTTAAGGCAAAATCATAAGGTACTAGCTCATGTCCAAGGCACCAAAGCCGGCTAAAAAGTCGATAATCGATAACTAAAACTTGAATTGTACTGCTTCTTACTGCCTATTACATCAACTTAGAAACTTCTTCTGTGTTCTACTATGGTGCTTTTAGTGTCTCCGCATACCGCAGCACGCGACATAGCTTTACAGACGAAACGTGTAACCGTTTCATAGAGAAGAGCGGCCAATGTGACGATCTGGTATTAAGTGTGAGATGATCCACATGAGTTCCAAAAGAAATCCGCTGAAATTCCATTACTCGATAAATAGTACAATTCTCAAGGCTGTCAATTCAACTAAGTACCTGGGTGTTAAAATTACGAACAACTTCAGTTGGAAGGACCACATAGATAATAATGTCGTGAAGGCGAGCCAAAGTGGCGGTTCATTGGCAGGACACCTAGAAGATGCAACAACTCCACTAAAGAGACAGCTTACACTACACTCGTTCGTCCTCTGTTAGAATATTCATGCGCAGTGTGGGATCCTTACCAGGTGTCTCCACATACCGCAGCACTCGATATAGCTTTGCACACGATAAATTTAACCGTTTCAGAGAGAAAAGCGGCCAATGTGACGATCTGGCTTTAAGTCCATTCGATAGCAAATGACAAAAACGGACGGATTTCTCAAGTTTTTACTACATATGAACACTTCTGACATTCTCCCGTGCAACGTGGCTGCTAGACCTCCCTTCTTGCAAAATCGTAAGATCCTAGCTTACGTCCAAAGCACCAAAGCCGTCTAAAAAGTCAATAATCGATAACTAAAACTTAAATTGTACTGCTTCGTACTGGCTATAACATCAACATAGAAGCTTCTTCTGTGTTCTGTTGTGGTGCTTTTAGTGTCTCCGCATACCGTAGCACGCGAAATAGCTTTCCACACCATAAATGTAACCGTTTCAGAGAGAAGAGTGGCAAATATGACGATCTGGCATTAAGTCGACTCGATAGCAAATGACGAAATCGGACGGATTTCTGTGGTTTTTACTACATTTCAACAAATTTCACACTCTCCCGTGCAACGTGGCTCTTAGACCTCGTTTCATCCAAAATCGTAAGGGACTAGCTCATGTCCAAGGAAACAAAGCCGGCTAAAAAATCAGTAATCGTTAACTAAAACTTGAATTGTACTCCTTCTTAATGGCTATTACATTAACTCAGAAGCTTCTTCTGTGTTCTACTGTGGTACTTTTAGTGTCTCCGCATACCTCAGCACGCGCCATAGCTTTGCACACGATAAATGTAACCGTTTAAGAGAGAAGAGCGGCCAATGTGGCGATCTGGCATTAAGTCGATTCGATAGCAAATGACGAAAACGGACGGATTTCTCAGGTTTTTACTACATATGAACACTTTTCATATTCTCCCGTACAATGCGGCTGCTAGACTTCCCTTCATGCAAAATCTTAAGGTTCTAGCACATGTCCAAGGCAGCAAAGCCGGCTAAAAAGTTAATAATCGATAACTAAAACTTAAATTGTACTGCTACGTACTGGCTATCACATCAACATAGAAGCTTCTTCTGTGTTCTGTTGTGGTGCTTTTAGTGTCTCCACATACCGTAGCACGCGACATAGCTTTCCACACCATAAATGTAACCGTTTCAGAGAGAATAGCGGCCAATGTGACGATCTGGCATTAAGTCGATTCGATAACAAATGACGAAAACGGACGGATTTCTCAGGTTTTTCCTACATATGAACACTTTTCACATTCTCCCGTACAATGCGGCTGCCAGACCTCCCTTCATGCAAAATCTTAAGGTTCTAGCACATGTCCAAGGCAGCAAAGCCGGCTAAAAAATCAATAATCTATATCTAAAACTTGAATTTTACTACTTCTTACTGGCTACTACATCCACTTCGAAGCTTCTTCTGTGTTCTACTGTGGTGATTTTAGTGTCTCCACATACCGCAGCAATCGATATAGCTTTGCACACGATAAATGTAACCGTTTCAGAGAGAAAAGCGGCCAATGTGACGATCTGGCTTTAAGTCCATTGGATAACAAATGTCGAAAACGGACGGATTTCTCAGGTTTTTACTACATATGAACACTTTACACATTCTCCTGTGCAACGCGGCTGCTAGTCCTCCTTTCATGCAAAATCTTTAGGTCCTAGCTCATGTCCAAGGAAACAAAGCAGATTAAAAGTCAATAATCGATAGCTAAAAATTGAATTGTAGTGTTCTTACTGGCTATTACGTCAACCTAGAAGCTTCTTCTGTGTTCAACTATGGTGCCTTTAGTGTCTCCGCATACCGCAGTACGCGACATAGCTTTGCAGACGATAACTGTGACCGTTTCAGAGAGAAGAGCGCCAATATGGCGATACGGAATGGAGTCGATTCGATAGCAAATGACGATGACGGTCGTATTTCTCAGGTTTTTACTACATATGAACACTTTTCACATTCTTCCGTGCAACGCGGCTGCTAGTCCTCCTTTCATGCAAAAATCTTATGGTCCTAGCTCATGTCCAAGGAATAAAATCCGGCTAAAAAGTCAATAATCGATAACTAAAACTTGAATTTTACTGTTCTTGCTGGCTATTACGTCAACTTAGAAGCTTCTTCTGTGTTCAGCTATGGTGCTTTTAGTGTCTCCGCTTACCGCAGCACGCGACAGAGCATTACACATGATAAATATAACCGTTTCAGAGAGAATAGCGGCCAATGTGCCGATCTGGCATTAAGTCGATTCGATAACAAATGGCGAAAAGGACGGATTTCGCAGGTTTTTACTATACATGAACACATTTCATATTCTCCCGTGCAACGTGTGTGCTAGACCTCCCTTCATGGAAAATCGTAAGGTCCTAGCTTATGTCCAAGACACCAAAGGCGGCTAAAAAGTCAATAATCGTCAACTAAAATTTGAATTGTACTGCTTCTTACTGGCTATTGTATCAACTTAGAAGCTTCTTCTGTGTTCTACTATGGTGGCTTTAGTGTCTCCGCATACCGCAGCACGCGACATAGCTTTACACACGAAGGATATAACCGTTTCAGAGAGAAGAGCGGCCAATGTGGCGATATGGAATGAAGTCGATTCGATAGCAAATTACGAAAACGGTCGTATTTCTCAGGTTTTTACTAGATATAAACACTTTTCACAATCTTTCGTGCAACGCGGCTCCCTGACCTCCCTTCATGCAAAATCTTAAGGTCTTACCTCATGTCCAAGGCACCAAAGCCAGCTAAAAAGTCAATAATCGATAACTAAAACTTGAATTTTACTGTTTCTAACGGGCGATTACATCAACTTCGAAGCTTCTTCTGTGTTGTACTGTGGTTCTTTTTGTGTCTCCACGTACCGCAGCACGCGATATAGCTTTGCAGAAGTTAAATGTAACCCTTTCAGAGAACAGAGCGGGCAATGTGACGATCTGACCTTAAGTCGATTCGATACTAAATTACGAAAACGGACGGATATCTCTTGTTTTTACTACATATGAACACCTTTCACATTCTCCCGAGCAACGTGGCTGCTAGACCTCGATTCATGCAAAATCGTAAGGTACTAGCTCATGTCCAAGGCACCAAAGCCGGTTAAAAAGTCAATAATCGATAACTAAAACTTGAATTGTACTGCTTCTTAATGGCTATTACTTAAACTTAGAAGCTTCTTCTGTGTTCTACTATGGTGCTTTTAGTGTCTCCGCATACCGCAGCACGCGACATAACTTTGCAGACGATAAATGTAACCGTTTCAGACAGAAGAGCGGCCAATGTGGCGATGTGGAATGAAGTCGAATTGATAGCAAATGACGAAATCGGCCGTATTTCTCAGGTTTTAACTACATATGAACACTTTTCTCATTCTTCCGTGCAATGCGGCTCCCTGACCTCCCTTCATACTAAATCTTAAGGTCTTAGCTCATGTTCAAGGCACCAAAGCCAGCTAAAATCAATAATCGATAACTAAAATTTGAATTGTGTTGCTTCTAACTGCCTGTTACATCAACTTCGAATCTTCCTCTGTGTTCTACTGTGGTTCTTTTAGCGTCTACACGTATCGCAACACGCGATATAGCTTTGCAGACGATAAAAGTAACCGTTTCAGAGAGAATAGCGGCCAATGTGACGATCTGGCTTTAAGTCGATTCGATAACAAATGACGAAAACGGGCAGATTTTACAGGTTTTTAATACAATGAACACTTTTCACATTCTCACGCGCAACGTGGTAATAGACCTCTCTTCAGGCAAAATCTTAAGGTACTAGCTCATGTCGAAGGCACCAAAGCCGGCTAAAGAGACAATAATCGATAACTAAAACTAAAATTGTAGTGCTTCTCACTGGCTAATAGATCAACTTAGAAGCTTCTTCTGTGTTCTACTATTGTGATTTTAGAGTCTTCGCATACCGTAGCACGCGACATAGCATTACAGACGAAACGTGTAACCGTTTCATAGAGAAGACCGACCAATGTGATGATATGTCATTAAGTCGATTCGATAGCAAATGACGAAAACGCTCGGATTTTACAGGTTTTTACTACCTACGAACACTTTTCACATTCTCCCGTGCAACGTGGCTGCTAGACCTCCCTTCAGGCAAAATCTCAAGGAACTAGCTCATGTCCACGGCGCCAAAGCCAGCTAAAAAAAAAATAATCGATAACTAAAACTTGAATTGTACTGCTTCTTACTGGCTATTACACCAACTTAGAAGCTTCTTGTGTGATCTACCATTGTGCTTTTCGTGTCTCCGCATACCGCAGCACGCGACATAGCTTTGCAGACGGAAAGTGTATCCGTATCTTAGAGAAGAGCGGCCCATGTGACGATCTGGCATTGAGTCGATTCGACAGCAAGTGACGAAGACGGGCGGATTTTAGAGGTTTTTACTACATTCGAACACCTTTCACACCCTTCCGTGCAACGTGGCTGCTAGACCTCACTTCATGCAAAACCTTAAGGTCCTAGCTCTTGTCCAAGGCACCAAAGCCGGCTAAAAAGTCAATAATCGACAACTAAAACTTGATTTGTATAGCTTCTTACTGGCTATCACATCAACTTAGAAGCTTCTTCTGCGTTCTACTATGGTCCTTTTAGTGTCTTCGCATACCACAGCACGCGACGTAGCTTTGCAGACGGAAAGTGTAACCGTTTCTTAGAGAGGAGCGGCCAATGTGGCGATCTGGCATTGAGTCGATTCGATAGCAAATGACGAAACCGGGCGGATTTTACAGGTTTTTACTACATATGAACACTTTTTACATTCTCCCGTGATACGTGGCCGCTAGACCTCTCTTCACGCATACTCTTAAGGTCCTAGCCATTGTCCAAGGCACCAAAGAAGGGTAAAAAGTCAATAATCGACAACTAAAACTTCAATTGTACTGCTTCTTACTGGCTATTACATCAACTTAGAAGCTTTATCTGTTTTATACTATCGTGCTTTTAGTGTCTCCGCATACTGCAGCACGCGCCATGGCTTTGCAGACGATAAATGTAACCGTTTCAGAGAGAATAGCGGCCAATGTGACGTTCTGGTTTTAGGTCGATTCTATAACAAATGACGAAAACGGGCGGATTTCTCACGTTTTTACTACATATGAACACTTTTCACATTCTCCCGTGCAACGCGGCTGCTAGTCCTCCTTTAATGCAAAAATCTTTAATGCCTAGCTCATGTCCAAGGCACCAAAGAGGGGTAAAAAGTCAATAATCCATAACTAAAACTTCAATTGTACTGCTTCCTACTGGCTATTACATCAACTTAGAAGCTTCTTTTGTGTTGTACTATGGTGCCTTTAGTGTCTCGGCATACCGCAGCACGTGACATTGCTTTGCAGACGATAAATGTAACCATTTCAGAAAGAAGAGCGCCAATGTGACGATCTGGCTTTAAGTCGATTCGATAACAAATGACGAAAACGGACGGATTTTTCAGGTTTTTACTACATCTGAACAATTTTCACATTCTCTCATGCAGCGTGGCTGCTAGTCCTCCTTTCATGCAAAATCTTAAGGTACTAGCTCATGTCCATGGTATCAAAGCCGGTTAAAAAGTCAATAATCGATAACTAAAACTGGAATTGTACTGCTTCTTAGTGGCTGTTACATCAACTTAGAAGCTTCTTCTGTATTCTACTATGGTGCTTTTAGTGTCTCCGCATACTGCAGCACGCGACATAGATTTGCAGACGATAAATGTAACCATTTCAGAGAGAAGGGCGGCCAATGTGACGACCTGGCTTTAAGTCGATTCGATAATAAATAACGAAAACGGACGGATTTTCCAGGTTTTCACTACATATGAACACTTTTCACATTCGTCCGTGCAACGCGGCTCCCTGACTTCCCTTCATGCAAAATCTTTAGGTCTTAGCTCATGTCCAAGACACCACAGCCAGCTAAAAAGTCAATAATCGATAACTAAAACTTGAATTTTACTGCTTCTAACTGGCTATTACATCAACTTCGAAGATTCTACTGTGTTCTACTGTGGTTCAATTAGTGTCTCCACGTACCGCAGCACGCGATATAGCTTTGCAGACGATAAATTTAACCGTTTCAGAGAGAAGAGCGGCCAATGTGACGATCTGGCCTTAAGTCGATTCGATAACAAATGGCGAAAAGGACGGATTTCGCAGGTTTTTACTATATATGAACACATTTCATATTCTCCCGTGCAACGTGTGTGCTAGACCTCCCTTCATGGAAAATCGTAAGGTCCTAGCTTATGTCCAAGACACCAAAGGCGGCTAAAAAGTCAATAATCGTTAACTAAAATTTGAATTGTACTGCTTCTTACTGGCTATTGTATCAACTTAGAAGCTTCTTCTGTGTTCTACTATGGTGGTTTTAGTGTCTCCGCATACCGCAGCACGCGACATAGCTTTACACACCAAGGATATAACCGTTTCAGAGAGAAGAGCGGCCAATGTGGCGATATGGAATGAAGTCGATTCGATAGCAAATTACGAAAACGGTCGTATTTCTCAGGTTTTTACTAGATATAAACACTTTTCACATTCTTTCGTGCAACGCGGCTCCCTGACCTCCCTTCATGCAAAATCTTAAGGTCTTACCTCATGTCCAAGGCACCAAAGCCAGCTAAAAAGTCAATAATCGATAACTAAAACTTGAATTTTACTGTTTCTAACGGGCGATTACATCAACTTCGAAGCTTCTTCTGTGTTGTACTGTGGTTCTTTTTGTGTCTCCACGTACCGCAGCACGCGATATAGCTTTGCAGACGTTAATTGTAACCCTTTCAGAGAATAGAGCGGGTAATGTGACGATCTGACCTTAAGTCGATTCGATACTAAATTACGAAAACGGACGGATATCTCTTGTTTTTACTACATATGAACACCTTTCACATTCTCCCGTGCAACGTGGCTGCTAGACCTCGATTCATGCAAAATCGTAAGGTACTAGCTCATGTCCAAGGCACCAAAGACGGTTAAAAAGTCAATAATCGATAACTAAAACTTGAATTGTACTGCTTCTTAATGGCTATTACTTAAACTTAGAAGCTTCTTCTGTGTTCTACTCTGGTGCTTTTAGTGTCTCCGCATACCGCAGCACGCGACATAACTTTGCAGACGATAAATGTAACCGTTTCAGAGAGAAGAGCGGCCAATGTGACGGTCTAGCTTTAAGTCGATTCGATAACAAATGACGAAGACGGATGGATTTCTTTTTTTTTTAATACATATGAACACTTTTCACATTCTCCCGTGCAACGCGGCTGCTAGTCCTCCTTTCATGCAAAATCTTAAGGTCCCGGCTCATGTCCAAGGCACCAAAGAAGGGTAAAAATTCAATAATCGATAACTAAAACTTGAATTGTACTGCATCTTACTGGCTATTACATCAACTTAGAAGCCTCTTCTGTGTTCTACTATGGTGCGTTTAGTGTCTCCGCATACCGCAGGATGCGACATAGCTTTACACACGATAAATGTAACGGTTTCAGACAGAAGAGCGGCCAATGTGCCGATGTGGAATGAAGTCGAATTGATAGCAAATGACGAAATCGGCCGTATTTCTCAGGTTTTAACTACATATGAACACTTTTCTCATTCTTCCGTGCAATGCGGCTCCCTGACCTCCCTTCATACAAAATCTTAAGGTCTTAGCTCATGTTCAAGGCACCAAAGCCAGCTAAAATCAATAATCGATAACTAAAATTTGAATTGTGTTGCTTCTAACTGCCTGTTACATCAACTTCGAATCTTCCTCTGTGTTCTACTGTGGTTCTTTTAGCGTCTACACGTATCGCAACACGCGATATAGCTTTGCACACGATAAATGTAACAGTTTCAGAGAGGAGAGCGGCCAATATGACGATCTGGCATTAAGTCGATTCGATACACATGACGAAAACAAGCTGATTTCTCAGGTCTTTACTACATACGAACACTTTTCACATTCTCCCGTGCAACGCGGCTGCTAGTCCACCTTTCATGCAAAATGTTAAGGTCCTAGCTCATGTCCAAGGCACCAAAGCCGGCTAAAAGTTTAATAATCGACAACTAAAACTTGCATTGTACTGCTTCTTACTGGCTATTACATCAACTTAGAAGCTTCTTCTGTGTTCTACTATGGTGCTTTTAGTGTCTCCGCATACCGCACCACGCGACATAGCTTTGCACACGAAAAATGTAACCGTTACAGAGACAATAGCGGCCAATGTGACGATCTGGCTTTAAGTCGATTCGATAACAAATGACAAAAACGGGCGGTTTTCTCAGGTTGTTACTACATATGAACACTTTTCACATTCTCCCGTGCAACGCGACTGCTAGTCCACCTTTCATGCAAAATCTTAAGGTCCTACCTCATGTCCAAGGCACCAAAGAAGGGTAAAAATTCAGTAATCGTTAACTAAAACTTGAATTGTACTCCTTCTTACTGCCTTTCACAACAACTTAGAAGCTCCTTCTGTGTTCTACTATGGTGCTTTTAGTGTCTCCGCATACCGCACCACGCGACATAGCTTTTCAGACGATAAATGTAACCGTTTCAGAGAGAATAGCGGCCAATGTGACGACCTGGCTTTAAGTCGATTCGATAACAAATGACGAAAACGGGCAGATTTTACAGGTTTTTAATACATATGAACACTTTTCACATTCTCACGCGCAACGTGGTAATAGACCTCTCTTCAGGCAAAATCTTAAGGTGCTAGCTCATGTCGAAGGCACCAAAGCCGGCTAAAGAGACAATAATCGATAACTAAAACTAAAATTGTAGTGCTTCTCACTGGCTAATACATCAACTTAGAAGCTTCTTCTGTGTTCTACTATTGTGATGTTAGTGTCTTCGCATACCGTAGCACGCGACATAGCATTACAGACGAAACGTGTAACCGTTTCATAGAGAAGACCGACCAATGTGATGATATGTCATTAAGTCGATTCGATAGCAAATGACGAAAACGCTCGGATTTTACAGGTTTTTACTACCTACGAACACTTTTCACATTCTCCCGTGCAACGTGGCTGCTAGACCTCCCTTCAGGCAAAATCTCAAGGAACTAGGTCATGTCCACGGCGCCAAAGCCGGCTAAAAAACAATAATCGATAACTAAAACTTGAATTGTACTGCTTCTTACTGGCTATTACCCCAACTTAGAAGCTTCTTGTGTGATCTACGATTGTGCATTTCGTGTCTCCGCATACCGCAGCACGCGACATAGCTTTGCAGACGGAAAGTGTATCCGTTTCTTAGAGAAGAGCGGCCCATGTGACGATCTGGCATTGAGTCGATTCGACAGCAAGTGACGAAAACGGGCGGATTTTAGAGGTTTTTACTACATTCGAACACCTTTCACACCCTTCCGTGCAACGTGGCTGCTAGACCTCACTTCATGCAAAACCTTAAGGTCCTAGCTCTTGTCCAAGGCACCAAAGCCGGCTAAAAAGTCAATAATCGACAACTAAAACTTGATTTGTATAGCTTCTTACTGGCTATCACATCAACTTAGAAGCTTCTTCTGCGTTCTACTATGGTCCTTTTAGTGTCTTCGCATACCACAGCACGCGACGTAGCTTTGCAGACGGAAAGTGTAACCGTTTCTTAGAGAGGAGCGGCCAATGTGACGATCTGGCATTGAGTCGATTCGATAGCAAATGACGAAACCGGGCGGATTTTACAGGTTTTTACTACATATGAACACTTTTTACATTCTCCCGTGATACGTGGCCGCTAGACCTCTCTTCACGCATACTCTTAAGGTCCTAGCCATTGTCCAAGGCACCAAAGAAGGGTAAACAGTCAATAATCGATAACTAAAACTTCAATTGTACTGCTTCTTACTGGCTATTACATCAACTTAGAAGCTTTATCTGTTTTATACTATCGTGCTTTTAGTGTCTCCGCATACTGCAGCACGCGCCATGGCTTTGCAGACGATAAATGTAACCGTTTCAGAGAGAATAGCGGCCAATGTGACGTTCTGGTTTTAGGTCGATTCTATAACAAATGACGAAAACGGGCGGATTTCTCACGTTTTTACTACATATGAACACTTTTCACATTCTCCCGTGCAACGCGGCTGCTAGTCCTCCTTTAATGCAAAAATCTTTAATGCCTAGCTCATGTCCAAGGCACCAAAGAGGGGTAAAAAGTCAATAATCCATAACTAAAACTTCAATTGTACTGCTTCCTACTGGCTATTACATCAACTTAGAAGCTTCTTTTGTGTTGTACTATGGTGCCTTTAGTGTCTCGGCATACCGCAGCACGTGACATTGCTTTGCAGACGATAAATGTAACCATTTCAGAAAGAAGAGCGCCAATGTGACGATCTGGCTTTAAGTCGATTCGATAACAAATGACGAAAACGGACGGATTTTTCAGGTTTTTACTACATCTGAACAATTTTCACATTCTCTCATGCAGCGTGGCTGCTAGTCCTCCTTTCATGCAAAATCTTAAGGTACTACCTCATGTCCATGGTATCAAAGCCGGTTAAAAAGTCAATAATCGATAACTAAAACTGGAATTGTACTGCTTCTTAGTGGCTGTTACATCAACTTAGAAGCTTCTTCTGTATTCTACTATGGTGCTTTTAGTGTCTCCGCATACTGCAGCACGCGACATAGATTTGCAGACGATAAATGTAACCATTTCAGAGAGAAGGGCGGCCAATGTGACGACCTGGCTTTAAGTCGATTCGATAATAAATAACGAAAACGGACGGATTTTCCAGGTTTTCACTACATATGAACACTTTTCACATTCGTCCGTGCAACGCGGCTCCCTGACTTCCCTTCATGCAAAACCTTTAGGTCTTAGCTCATGTCCAAGACACCACAGCCAGCTAAAAAGTCAATAATCGATAACTAAAACTTGAATTTTACTGCTTCTAACTGGCTATTACATCAACTTCGAAGATTCTACTGTGTTCTACTGTGGTTCAATTAGTGTCTCCACGTACCGCAGCACGCGATATAGCTTTGCAGACGATAAATTTAACCGTTTCAGAGAGAAGAGCGGCCAATGTGACGATCTGGCCTTAAGTCGATTCGATAACAAATGGCGAAAAGGACGGATTTCGCAGGTTTTTACTATATATGAACACATTTCATATTCTCCCGTGCAACGTGTGTGCTAGACCTCCCTTCATGGAAAATCGTAAGGTCCTAGCTTATGTCCAAGACACCAAAGGCGGCTAAAAAGTCAATAATCGTTAACTAAAATTTGAATTGTACTGATTCTTACTGGCTATTGTATCAACTTAGAAGCTTCTTCTGTGTTCTACTATGGTGGTTTTAGTGTCTCCGCATACCGCAGCACGCGACATAGCTTTACACACGAAGGATATAACCGTTTCAGAGAGAAGAGCGGCCAATGTGGCGATGTGGAATGAAGTGAATTGATAGCAAATGACGAAATCGGCCGTACTTCTCAGGTTTTAACTACATATGAACACTTTTCTCATTCTTCCGTGCAATGCGGCTCCCTGACCTCCCTTCATACAAAATCTTAAGGTCTTAGCTCATGTTCAAGGCACCAAAGCCAGCTAAAATCAATAATCGATAACTAAAATTTGAATTGTGTTGCTTCTAACTGCCTATTACATCAACTTCGAATCTTCCTCTGTGTTCTACTGTGGTTCTTTTAGCGTTTACACGTATCGCAACACGCGATATAGCTTTGCACACGATAAATGTAACAGTTTCAGAGAGGAGAGCGGCCAATGTGACGATCTGGCTTTAAGTCGATTCGATAACAAATGACGAAAACGGGCGGTTTTCTCAGGTTGTTACTACATATGAACACTTTTCACATTCTCCCGTGCGACGCGGCTGCTAGTCCTCCTTTCATGCAAACTCTTAAGGTCCTAGCTTGAAACGTCCCCTTTGAAAAATTTATACACGACTGTGCTTAAACTGACACACAATATTTTTAGCGCAACGCAATCTGACTTCCAAAAATCCCTACGAAAGAATGGCCCTGATTAACATTAACCTATACGTTTCACAAATCACTTACCACAGAAAAATCTTCGTTACTCGAACTACTGCAATACAGCGAGCGCCACTACTGCCAGCTAACTAAAAGAATCAAACTACAGAAGGCACTAACTACTGAAAGGTACAGTTAGCAAATGAAAGATTTTAATAGAGAACAAACAATGTATTTACCTTAATAGTCATAATATATATATCAGTTCATGACACCAATTCTTACAAATTTCGAAACTTCGCCATCTCTCTCCCCACGTCCACCACTGCTGGCGGCTCACCTCCAACTGCGCAACGCTACGCACTGTTAGCATCCAGCTGCCGCTGCCCAACACTACAATGGCAGACAACAATGCAAACTAAACACAGACTGCACACGGCACAGCCAGTGATTTTTTCATACCGAGCGCTATGTGGCGTTACCAATAAGAAGACCTAAACAGCCTACTTACATAGCCCCCATGCTCCCCACAAAAAATTTTTACAAATTGTTTTGGGCAGTGGCCAATAATGATTTGATAAAATTTTTCATAATTACTATAACAAAGATAACAAATACACACACTTATTGATACAATGTTGGTCAGAAGCTAAAACTTTCTCACAGTCCATAAAGACAGTCCTGATCGTTCATCATAGTAAAATAGCAGTGTTTTTGATCAATGTCTATGCTTTAAAAGAAAATGCACACTGAAGTAGTGGATTTCCATGCAGTCTTGAAGAAGTAGTGTTTTCCTTCCAACAGAAAGACAGTGCTGGCTCTTCAGATGCTGACAGGTAATGGGCCACCACAGAGCAAACCCACAGCAGAGTCAGCCCAAGTTTTGAAGAATATTGGTAGGTAGGTCGTCACAGAATAGGCCTATTGTAGTCCTGGTAGAGATTACGGTATTGGTGGGCCACCAGAGGTGCAGACCCATTGCAGTCCTTGTAGAAACAATGGTATTGGTGAGTCATCAAAGGTGTAGACCCACTGTAGTCCTTGTAGAGATGGCCAGCAGCTATCTGTTTGACTGTGCAGGCGCACAATCACCATTGAAGAGTCTTGCGGATAATATAACAAGTCCATAACCACCACTTGTGCACTCAGAAAAATTGTTTTTGAATTGTCCTTAGAACCAGCAATGCTGTTATCCATTCCCTTACTGAGTTATTAACACAAGTGCAAACACTATCAGTCCCTACTTCTCACATATTGCCCATATACTATGACCAACAGAAACGTGTGCAGTGAAATGTAATTTACAAGTTACTTAATTTGATGAACTGGTGTCAATTAAAATTTTATAACATAAGAATGCAATAACAAAGGTACAAAATACATCTTTAAAGAACATAACAATACAGATAACATTTGCAGTAGTACAGGCTTTACAAAAGAATCGAAATAGCAAATACATCAGTGTTACAAAAATTACAACATAAGTACATACATAAGGTTCAGAATAACTTTTGAAACATCAACTTCACACATGAGCATTAAAACAAAACACTATAAATAATGTCTGAACATATTTACAAAGAAAATGACATAGTATTTGGAAAAATTCTACAACATAAATCTTATTAGCTAAACACATAAAGACAGGAAAAAGACAAATACACAAGGGTACATAAACACATAGAGGGATAATACGAAAGGAAAGGACAGGGTTTGTTTTACTGCAGTATTTTGCATAGAGATCTCCCTTAGTTCATCATTTTTCCAAAAAGTCCTATCTAAACCTGCTTTCTGTATTCGGTTCACATCCTCTTTCAAAAATAGTTTTTCTCCACTGTACACTACTTTTTTGGCCAAACCAGTTTCTTAAAGCTTCTCAATGCTTTTCTTCCAATTCATCATAGTTAGTTTCTAATATAGTCTACCCCCTCTTAAGCTAACTTAAATCTACTGAGCTCAGATACGAAACTAAGGGACGAGGGAATGCAGCAGCACAAAACAATTAACACAAACAGCAATGATAAAAAAATGGAAATTGACAAAAAAAAGGCAGCAATATTACAATTAATATAAGGCAAACAAGAAAAATAAATCAGTAATAAAATTAGCTTAACCTAGTAATACAAAGTGACATTCAGTAGCACTATGAATGGCAAGCAGCCGCAGCAAATGCTATAACTTATACCTAAACATGACAAAGCTGAAGCAGAAAAAATATTACAGTATAAATGTTTAATACCTATGTCACATCTTAACACTAGAGTGATGCATCACGAAAACAAACGCTAGCAGATAAGTTACCAAATCGTAAAAAGATTATTTTTGCAATTCCTGTGAAGGGAAATGTCTATTTGTGTTCTCTTTTCTAAGAAAGTATCATAAAATGATTCTTTACTGGGTCTGTAGACAGAAAATAGTGATATTAGTACATCTATTAAATTTTGTTTTAGCCAATGCTGCAGTGCAGATAGAAACTGGATGTTAAAGAAAATGAGCAATCTCTCAGCTAGAAAGACAATAGATATAAAATATTTCTCATCATTTCATTTCAGTAAATATAATAAATTAAGAGCTTCACAGTGTAATCATATGTTTTCAGGTTTGGGCGTGGCGTATTTGCGATGCTTTCTACAAAGGAATGAATGTCAATAGCGAGGATAATGGCCTCTTTTTTTTACCTGTGTCTCTGAAAGGCACACACTAATGGCTTTCTTTTTGTCAGGTGGTTGTCGCGCAGCTGGGTGCCCACGACGCATTACTTGCAGGTGGTCACTTAACTGTCTTATCGAAATATTTACGACACCAGTTTCCGCTACAGTGGCAGGCTCATATAAAAAAATTCACAGGTCAAGAATTTGCGTTACACATCTGTAGAAACAAAATACTATTGATATAACAGTGTCCAAAAAATTTTAGTCGGCATTGTAATACGTTCACGCATTTACATACATTTCATAACTCTTAAAGTACGATTCTTGGTTTCCAACAACTTTTTTCACAAACCAGAGTCCCTAACCTCTTCCCATTATTTCTTACCTTATTCGTCGACACTTCTTCAATATTTCATCATAACAGATACATAGCATAATCAAATGACTCATATAGCATCGGCTTATTGATCATAAACATACCGCAAGAGCATAATACACATAGTAATCGTAATAATAACATCATAACACCTCAGTCAACTCTCAAAATCTCTGTAACTTCCTCCAATAATTTCAAAACCTAAAAAAAAAAAAATTCTCTGTTCATGTCAAAAGTGTCATCTGCCTCAAACGTACTTTAAAAATCGTGATCCCATACCAAATATGTCATTCAAAGCTCTCATAGTATCACAATGGTTCCGAAAAAATATGAACAGTTCACAAAGTACAGACAAAATACAACTTCGTAAGTGTGAAGTTATCCAATGGTGTAATTACGTAAACATCTGTCGCTGATGTAGTAAAGTAAATGTTTGTCTCTCTCAGTTAAATGATCAGATAGCTGTGTAATTTATGTGTTAGAGAAATATGGTACCGATGTGTAAAGTTGTATAAGCAAATACCATATTAGCTAAGGCTCCTTGTGCTTGCCAAACACATGGTACACAAAGCATGCGTGTACCCCCCTGAGGATAATGTAATTATATCCTCAAGTGTTACAGATTACAGCAATGGAATGAAATGTATCACGGAAAACTTTCTTTGTAATTAAAATATGTTGAAAAATAAATAGTTTAATACGTGTCCTGTAGCGCTAAATGTGCGTCTTGCTGTAACACAATCTCTGTGGAAGTGTCGTAGTTGTTGTCCTCCGAAGGCTAAGTTCTGCAGAAGTCAATGTACTTATCTCATGATAAACGAAATTGAAATGCTTTGCGTATAGATATCATAGTTATTACGCTTATTGCCGTGATGAAGTAAGTACTGTACTGTACGTATTGTTGTGCTACAGAAAAGGCTGTCTCATTGTAGCTATACCACAAACGTTACTACTAAAACATGTTTTACTTTCCAGAAAAATTCAGAAAAACTGTCTAGATATAAAACAGATAAACTGCAAAAGCAGCGTTGTAAATTTTCACTCATTAGTAGCGTCGTGATAAAATCGTGTAGCTGTCACATAAACTAACCACTGTATCATCTGGTATCTCACAGAAAGTACTTTAAATCCAGAATGTATTTTCAAGTAAACCAAAATGTTGCATTAAAATCCCATTAGCAATACTGGTAAATGTTCTAAGTATGTGAACCTTATGGTCGTTACGTAATCGTGCAACTAACAAGCAAGAATGTACACGCACAATAACACTGTGACGTCTGTTCACTATAACAATGCATTCGTAATTTCTGTTTGAATATGTTCCGTAGGTTCTAAACTGGATAGTAAACTTCAAACATTGTTGCATGTTAACAGTTTCTCAGTGTGACAAAGCATACTAGAAATGTGAAGTGAAATGTTTTATGGCAAAGACAAAGTTAAAAAGCAGATTATCTTTCAATAAACGGTTTTACATGTGAAATGTGGTGTAAACCTTTACTCTTCCTAGTACGCAGAGTTTCAACTTCAACGCAATTATCATGTGGTATACGTCGGATTCTGTAAGGTCCATTGTAAACTAGAAAGAATTTGTGACTCAAGTGTTTCTTCTTATGTGACAATGGATGAGCTTTAATGAGAACTTTCTGACCAATATATAATTTCTTTGCATTTGCTTTACCGTGTAATTTTTTCCTTTTGTCTGCAGCAGAATTGATATTTTTAATAGCCAAATCAATTATGTCTTTGTGTCGAAGTTTACGTGTATTCGGAAAAGGTACAAGCTCTCTGATTCTGTTTGGTGGTTCTTTATTCTTCAGTACAAGAACAGGTGGTAAAGCAGTGGAGTCATGAGGCATTTCATTCAGCACGTTTTGAAATAAGTGTAAATATCTGTCCCAATGCTGATGCTTTCTGTGACAATAAAGTCTGCAAAGCTTATTGATTTCTTTCATAATCCGTTCAGACGGGTTACAATGTGGTGAGTACAATGAAATAAAAACAGATTTGATTTTATGGTTACGAAGCATGCGTGACCAAACAGCAGATCTGAATTGCGGTCCGTTATCTGAAATTACTTTACTAACGTGTCCAACTTCACATAAGAAATTTCTAACAAAGGCGTTGGATACAGACCGTCCAGTGGCTTTACGTAACGGAGTGAAAGAAACGAATTTTGAAGTAAGTTCAACAGCGACTAGAACGTACGAAAATCCATTAGATTTTCTGACAAGCGGTCCCAAGAGATCAACAGCAGCAAATTCTTTTCATTTAGAAGGAATGATAGGAAACAATGGAGCACGATGAGTGACAGTAGATGGTTTCGCCTTTTGACAAAGTTTACAAATAGACAAGACTCTTCGAATTCTCTTTTCCATATTGTTAAAATAACAAGTCGTTCGAAGAATATGATAACAATTTCGTGGACCAAAATGTGCATAGCTGAAATGAATGTACCAAATGAGCTTATTAACAAAATCGTCTGGAATGCAAAGTACCCATAGCTTGTCATCAACAGTGCATCGTTTGAACAGTATGTTGTTTCTAACCAGATAATAAAGCCGAATCTGTGTGTGTGTCTTTTCATGCCATTTACTTTTGATGTCTTTCCAAATCGGATCTTTGTCTTGTTCATGAGCAATGTCCTTTAAAGATGTGGTGATGAAGTTTTCAAAGGCGACTTTCTGGATGTAAAGAATACTGAAATTTCTCTCGAGGTTGCTTTCTGTGTTACTTTTCTCAAGCCCAGCCGGTGCGCGTGACAGTGCGTCCGCAACAATGTTCTCCTTGCCGGGAATGTAGACTATTGTGAAGTGGAATTCTTGCAGAAACAATGCCCAACGTTTTAACCTGTCATGATTTAATTTTGAAGACATAAGAAATTGTAATGCACGGTGGTCACTGTATACTTTTACGTGCTTACCATAAAGAAAGAAACGGAATTTGTTAAATGCCCAAACGATAGCTAAAGCTTCTAATTCAGTAACGGAATAATTTTTTTCAGATTTTGTTAGCACTCGGCTAGCAAAAGCAATGGTTTTCTGAACAGTAATGTCATTTTCTGTGGCTTCTTGAAATAAATGGGCACCAAGACCGACTTTAGAAGAATCCGTGCTTAGGCAAAAGTCTTGTGAAAGATCTGGATGAGCTAGTATTGGCGCGTTAAGGAGCGATTCTTTCAAAGAATTGAATTCCAACTGTGCTTGTTCGTCCCAGTTCCAAATAGTATTTTTTCCAGTGAGAGAACAAAGTTTTGGTGTAACTAGAATTTGCATATTCAGAAAACGACGGTAAAAATTTACGAGACCTAGAAAACTGCGGACTTGTTTTTTTGAGGATGGAATTGGAATGGCTCTGATTGCTTCTAACTTTTCAGGAACCGGCTGGATGCCTTCAGAAGAAATAATATGTCCCAAAAACTTCACTTTTGTCCTACCGAATTCAGACTTTTCCAAGTTAACTGTAATTCCAGATTCTGCAAAAATATGTAACACGTTGTTGAGGATGCGATTATGTTGTTCCCATGAGGCTTCTGCTATCAGAATATCGTCCACATATAAGGTGATGTGACGTTTTAAGAGCTCAGGTAATATGGTATTTAGCCAGCGAATGAATGCTGCCGAGGAAATGTTCAAACCAAAAGGAAGTTTCCGAAACTGATAACAAACGCCGAAACAAAGAAAAGCTGTATATTTTCTACATTCTGGATGAAGTTCGATCTGATAAAAGCTGGATCTGAGATCAATGGAAGACAACACTTTTACAGCATTAAAATTTTGAAGAAGTTCTTCCAACGTTTGCGGCCTGTCTGTTTCAGGAATAATGATAGTATTGATTTGTCTCGAGTCTAAGACAAGCCTGATCGATCCATTTTTCTTCTCAACAACATGTAATGGATTGTTGTATGAGCTTACTGCAGGCTCAATAATGCCGTCGTCAAGCATGGATTGTATTTCTGTTCTAACACGGTCCCTATAATGTGCTGGAATTACGTATGGTCTAACACAAAATTTAGTATGCTCACGAACACGAAATTGGTATTGAAATCCCTTGATTGTTCCTGTTTTGTGAGTAAAAACTGTGGAATGTGCTTGTAAAATCTCAGAAAGGTCCTGCCTATCAGTGTCATTACAATTCTCTATTGTTTGAATTTTATTCTGAATTAACTCATTAGTTTCAATTGTGCCGTCGATATCATCCCTGTCAGTACTTGCAGAGCGACTGTTAGTGTCTAGTTCCGTAGAAAATTCCGAACTGTTGTCTAACAGAAGGTAAATCCGATTAATTTCCTCGTCATGGTTTGAGAGCCAATCTTCAAATTTCAAAGCTATTGACTTACCTTCTTTCTCTAAACTTATTTCAGCATCGTGAAAGTTTAAGATTGCTTTGTATTCATTCAAAAAGTCTACTCCCAGTATAATTTCCGTCGACAACAATGGAACAATAAGAAAGTTCATAGAGAAGCTGTGGCTCTGACAAAAGAATTCTAAGTTGGTTTGTTGGCGTACATCTACACTTTTTCCAATGACTGCACTTTGTAATTTAATCTTGCGTAACGGAAGTGTGGGGCAATCGTTCGATTTATTGCATTTGCTAAAAGCTGTTTCACTAATTACTGAAATGGGACTGCCTGAGTCAAGTACTGCCGTAAATTTTACGTCATTTACAGTAATGTGAATCACAGGATATGCAATGTTGTTGTGTTTTACGTCGTGTTCCTGGAGTAATATGTCCCTAATGTCTTCCATTTTAACGTAATTACTAGCTACGGCAGCTGCGTCGTCAGTTTGATAAGTACGTTTTGAGGCTGCCAGCGGTATGAGTCATTGCCTATTGTGTCTTTGTTGGCGCGTGTCGTTATTGGGATTTGGAGACCTAACTTCTACAAATTCACCTTGTCGAGAGGGCCCTGCTCTGTTTGATTCCCTCCAGTTCTGCTGCAATTCAGGTCTGTCGTTACGATCATATCGTCTGTCGTCATGTCGGTAGATTCGATAGTTTCTTTCTTGTCGGTCACGTGGTGGAGAATTTCTCTCTGAATCGTAACTGCGCGCTGGACCGTTGCGTCTAAAGTTATTCTGTCTCCCTTGATAGTAATTATTTTGGTTCCCATATTGTCTGTGTCTCTGATTGTCTCTGTGATAGTCATTACCGCGGAGATGTGACCTTTCCCTGTAATTATTACTACTCTGCCAACGGTTGTCATACGGGTGGTGTCTGTTTTGGTCACGATTTGTATTGTGAGAATAGCCTTGTCGTGTCCAGTTATTATTTCTTTCATTGCGGAATTGCGACGGATGTGACCTGTAATTGTTGTGTTCCTGTTTTCGCGTTCCGCGATTGTCAGTGTCAATTTCTAATTCTTGTAAGAGTCCCTGAAAAGCTTCAATGTCGTCTTTGCAACGACCTGCCAAAATAATATGCCGTAAATGTTCAGGCAATTTGATTAAGCAAATGCGGATGAGTTCTGACGGGCTGTATGGGTTTGACAGGTACTGATTCTTGTGCAACATGTCTTCAAAATATTTCACAAGACTGGAAAATTCAGATTGTTCGAAATGTTTCATCATCATGATGCCATGTTTTACTCGGTCTTGTGTGGCTTGCGGCCAAAATGCTGAGAGGAGGGCATGGTAAAATTCTCCTTCACTGTGGCAATCGTGAATGACCGATCGCATTCTTACAGCTGGTTCATTCTCTAAGTAGCCACACATAAATTCTAATCTGTGCTCTAGTGACCAGTTGGGAGGAAAACAATGAGAGAATTGATGGAGCCACGCTTGTGGATGAATGTCGTTGCCAGAATTCTTAAATGTTTTGAATTTACGTGCAGTAATGAACAGCTTATAGTCAAAATCATCGTCTCGGCGGGTAGCATATCGGTCATTGTTACGTCGTGTCGGCGGTTCCATCTCAGAATTCGGTGTACATTGCCAATTTCTTTCATAATTTCCGAAGTGCCCTGTGTTATTATTTTGTGGCTGTTCCGTATTTCTATGTCCCTCTTTCCGTATTGGAGCGCGAGTGTCCTCTGAAATACGTAATTGTTGTATTACCTGTGTCAGCTGATCTTGTACTTCCCGGATTTCTCTTTGGTGTTGCGTACTAATTTGATTCAGACTTTGTTTGAATTTCCTAATTTGTTCGCACTCTTCTGTGTCATTAAAGACTACCGGTTTTGTGTCATTCAAATTATCATCTACCTTCGTAGATAAATTAGTGAACTGATCCGAAAGTTCGGCTACTTTCTCCGATAGCGAACACATTTCCTCAGTGTGTTTTTCTGAACCAAATTTCAGAATGTCCATTTGTGTTGAAATCGAATCTACTGTGTCCTTTAAGTTTTCCTGAGTTCTTGCAAGTTGCGTAACCGAATCGGTGGATGCAACTGAGTCCATTTTAGCTTGCAAGGTGTCGTGATTTTCACAAACAACAGTTTGCAATTCTTTTATGGCTGCTTCGTGATTCTGTAATGAGTTTTCATGCCGCGAAAAAATAGGTTGAAAATGCTCACAAATTTGTGTTTTTACGTCATTACAGATTTTTTGACATTTCGATTCAATGTTATGTAACTCAGTAGTTAAATCTTCACGTGTTTGTTCAAGTGTGGTGTCTAACTTCCGAAGATTATGTTCCATTGTGTCCAACTGTTGCTGTGTTTGTCTCTGATTTTGTTCCATTGTGTCTAACTTTTGAAGATTTTGTTCCATTGTGTCTAACTTTTGAAGATTATGTTCCATTGTGTCTAACTTTTGAAGATTTTGTTCCATTGTGTCTAACTGTTGCTGTGTTTGTCTCTGGTTTTGTTTCATTTGTTGCATTAATTGCAATAATAATGTATTAGTGTCTGGAATTTGATCATCTATGCTTTTCGGCAGTGCATTTGCACCGGCAACATTCACAGTTTGACAAGCAGAAAATGTGTCTCGGCTTATTTGAGAAAACGGTGAGGACGCAAAACCTGAATGTACAGTATTTGCAAGATTGTGTCCTGTCATATCGGATACCTGACGCGAGCTGTTGCCGACCAATCGATCGATAATGCTTCCCTGTTCACTAACTGTTTCATTTCCTACACCATTATTTGCAGCCCGCTCCATTTTCCTATGCACTATTACCAAATTACTACTTTGAACATTTGTGAATTCATTACATGGTGGCGCTAACACATTGCTTCCGTCTTCACTGTCATTTCCCAGTTTACTTTGTAGCCTAGTATTACGTTTTTCACACGCCATTATTGTCACAATATTTCACACGATAACACAGAAAAGCACAATTTGAAGAGCAAAAATAAGAGAACACATTAACATAGCACTGAAAATAATATCTAGTTAATTGCAAGCGCAGCTGCGAAATACTTGGTGCAACTCTACATGCATGCCACAACTGTTGTACTGTACAACAATGAAAGACTACAACTACAAAGGAAATTCACTCTAAGATTACGCGCTAGCAATAAACAAAAGCTACACTAATTACACAAACTACAAGGAAAAAAATCAGAAGATTCCAGTGAGGTATCCTCGGCTAAGGGTCGACATATGAAACGTCCCCTTAGAAAAATTATACAAGACTGTGCTTAAATTGACACACAATAGTTTTTAGCGCAACGCAATCTGACTTTCAATAATCCCTACAAAAGAATGGCCCAGACTAACGTTAACCTATATGTTTCACAAATCACTTACCTCACACAAATCTTCGTTACTCGAACTACTGCAATACAGCAAGCACCACTACTGCCAGCTAACTAAAAGAATCAAACTACGGAAGGCACTAACTACTGATAGGTACAGTTAGCAAATGAAAGATTTTGATAGAGAAGAAACAATGTATTTACCTTAATAGTCATAATATATATATCAGTTCATGACACCAATTCTTACAAATTTCAAAACTCCGCCATCTCTCTCCCCACGTCCACCACTGCTGGCGGCTCACCTCCAACTGCGCAACGCTACGCGCTCTTCGCATCCAGCTGCCGCTGCCCAACACTACAATGGCAGACAACAATGCAAACTAAACACAGACTAGACACGGCACAGCCAGTGATTTTTTCATACCGAGCGCTATGTGGCGTTACCAATAAGAAGACCTAAACAGCCTACTTACAAGCTCATGTCCAATGCACCAAAGGAGGGTAAAAAATGAATAATCGATAACTAAAACTTGAATTGTACTACTTCTTACTGGCTATTACATCAACTTAGAAGCTTCATCTGTGGTATACTATGGTGCTTTTAGTGTCTCCGCATACCGCAGCACGCGACATACCTTTGCAGACGATAAATATAACCGTTTCAGAGAGAAAAGCGGCCAATGTGACGATTTGGCCTAAAGTCGATTCGCTAACAAATGACGAAAACGGACGGATTTCTCAGGTTTTTACTACATATGAACACTTTTTACATTCTTCCGTGCATCGCGGCTGCTAGTGATCCTTATATGCAAAATCTTAAGGTCCCAGCACATCTACAAGACACCAAAGAAGGGTAAAAAGTGAATAATCGATAACTAGTACTTGAATTGTACTGCTTCTTACTGGCTATTACATCAACTGAGAAGCTTCTTTTGTGTTCTGCTATGGTGCTTTTAGTGTCCCCGCATACCGCACCACGCTACATAGCTTTGCAGACGATAAATGTAACCGTTTCAGACAGAAGAGCGGCCAATGTGACGATCTGGCTTTAAGTCGTATCGATAACAAATGACGAAAACGGACGGATTTCTCTGGTTTTTACTACATATGAACTCTTTTCACATTCTCCCGTGCAACACTGCTGCTAGTCCTCCTTTCATGCAAAATCTTAAGGTCCTAGCTCTTCTCCTAGGCACAAAGGCCGGCTAAAACGTCAATAATCGATAATTAAAACTTGAATTGTACTGCATCTTACTGGCTATTAAATCAACGTAGAAGTTTCATCTGTAATCTACTATGGTGCTTTTAGTGTCTCCGTATACCGCAGCACGCGACATAGCTTTGCAGACGATAAATGTAACCGTTTCAGAGAGTATAGCGGATAATGTGACGATCTGGCTTTGAGTCGATTCGATAACGAATGACGACAACGGACATATTTCTCCTGTTTTTACTACAGATGAACACAGTTCACATTCTCCCGTGCAACGCGGCTGCTAATCCGCCATTCATGCAAAATCTTAAGGTCCTAGCTCATGTCCAAGGAACCAAGGATAGCTAAAAAGTCAATAATCGATAACTATAACTTGAATTGTACTGCTTCTTACTGGCTTTTACATCAACTTAGAAGTTTCCTCTGTGTTATACTATGGTGCTTTTTGTGTTTCCGCATGCCGCAGCACGCGAAATAGATTTGCAGACGATAAATGTAACCGTTTCAGAGAGAATAGCGTCCAATGTGGTGATCTGGCTTTTACTCGATTCGAGAACAAATGACGAAAACGGACGTTTTTCTCAGGTTTTTTCTACATATGAACACTTTTTACATTCTCCCGTGCAACGCACCTGCTAGTCCTCCTTTCATATGAAATCTTAAGGTCCTATCTCATGTCCAAGTCACCAAAGAAGGGTAAAAAGTCAATAATCGATAACTAAAACTTGAATTGTACTGCTTCTTACTAGCTATTACAACAAATTAGAAGCTTCTTCTGTGTTCTCCTATGGTGCTTTTAGTGTCTTCGCATACCGCAGCACGCGACATAGCTTTTCAGACAATAAATGTAACCGTTTCAAAGGGAATTGCAGCCAATGTGGCGATCTGGCTTTAAGTCGATTCTATAACAAGTGACGAAAACGCACGGATTTCTCAGGTTTTTAGTATATATGAACACTTTTCACATCCTCCCGTGCACCGCGGCTGCTAGTCCTCTTTTCATGCAAAATCTTAAGGTCCTAGCTCATGTCCAAGGCACCAAAGTAGGGTAAAAAGTTAATAATCGATAGCTAAAACTTGAATTGTACTGCTTCTTGCTGGCTTTTACATCAACTTAGAAGCTTCTTCTGTGTTCTACTATGGTGCTTTTAGAGTCTCGGCATTCCGCAGCACGCGACATAGCTTTGCAGACGATAAATGTAACCGTTCCAGAGACAAGAGCGGCCTATGTGACGATCTGGCTTTGAGTCGATTCGATAACGAATGACGAAAACGGACGGATTTATCCTGTTTTTACTACATATGAACACAGTTCACATTCTCCCGTGCAACACGGCTGCTAGACCGTTATTCATGTAAAATCTTAAGGTCCTAGCTCATGTCCAAGGAACCAAGGAAGGCTACAAAGTCAATAATCGATAACTAAAACTTGAATTGTACTGCTTCTTACTGGCTTTTACATCAACATAGAAGTTTCTTCTGTGTTCTACTATGGTGCTTTTAGTGTCTTCGCATACCGCAGAACGCGACATAGCTATGCAGACGATAAATGTAACCGTTTCAGAGAGAAGAGCGGCCAATATGACGATCTGGCTTTAAGTCGATTCGATAACAAATGATGAAAACGCACGGATGTCTCAGGTTTTTACTACATATGAACACTTTTGACACTCTCCCGTGCAACGCGTCTGCTAGTCCTAATTTCATGTAAAATCTTAAGGTCCTAGCTCTTGTCCAAGACACCAAAGAATGGTAAAAAGTCAATAGTCGAAAGGCTAAAACTTGAATTGTACTGCTTTTTAAAGGCTATTACATCAACTTAGAAGCTTCTTCTGTGTTCTACTACGGTGCTTTTAGTGACACCGCATACCGCAGCACGCGACATAGATTTGCTGACGATAAATGTAACCGTTTCAGAGAGAATAGCGGCCTATGTGGCGATCTGGCTTTTACTCGATTCGAGAAAAAATGACGAGAACGGACGTTTTTCTCAGGTTTTTTTCTACATATGAACACTTTTTACATTCTCCCGTGCAACGCACCTGCTAGTCCTCCTTTCGTGTGAAATCTTAAGGTCCTAGCTCATGTCCAAGTCACCAAAGAAGGGTAAAAAGTCAATAATCGATAACTAAAACTTGAATTGTACTGCTTCTTACTGGCTATTACATCAACTTAGAAGCTTGTTCTGTGTTCTACTATGGTGCTTTTAGTGTCTCCGCATACCGCAGCGCGATACAGCTTTGCAGACGATAAATGTAACCGTTCCACAGAGAAGAGCGGCCAATTTGACGATCTGGCTTTAAGTCGATTCGATAACAAATGACGAAAACGGACGGAATTCTCAGGTTTTTACTACATATGAATACATTTCACATTCTCCCGTGCAACGCGGCTGCCAGGAATCCTTTCATACAAAATCTTAAGATCCTAGATCATGTCCAAGGCACCAAAGAAGGGTAAATACTCAATAATCGATTACTAAAACATGAATTTTACTGCTTCTTGCTGGCTATAACATCAATTTAGAAGTTTCTTCTTAGTTCTACTATGACACTTTTAGTGTCTCCGCATACCGCAGCACACGACATAGCTTTGCGGACGATAAATGTAACCGTTTCAGAGAGAAGAGCGGCCAATATGACGATCTGGCTTTAAGTCGATTCGATAACAAATGCTAGCTCATGTCCAAGGCACTAAAGCTGGCTAAAATGTCAATAATCGATAGCTAAAACCTGAACTGTACTGCTCCTTACTGGCTATTACATCAACTTAGAAGGTTCTTCTGTGTTCTATTATGGTGCTTTTAGTATCTCCGCATACCGCAGCACGCGACATAGCTTTGCATACGATAAATGTAACCGTTTCAGAGAGAATAGCGGCCAATGTGACAATCTGGCTTTAAGTCGATTTGATAACAAATGACGAAAACGGACGGATTTCTCAGGTTTTTACTACATATGAACACCTTTCACATTCTTCCGGGCAAAGCGACTGCTAGTCCTTATTTCATGCAAAATCTTAAGGTCCTAGCTCATGTCCAAGGCACCAAAGCCGGCTAAAAAGTCAATAATCGATAACTAAAACTTAAATTCTACTGCTTCGTACTGGCTATTACATACACTTGGAAGCTTCTGCTGTGTTCTAGTATGGTGCATATAGTGTCTCCTCATACCGTAGCACGCGACATAGTTTTGCAGACGATAAATGTAACATTTTCAGAGAGAATAGCGGCCAATGTGACGATCTGGCTTTAACTCGATTCGATGACAAATGACGAGAACGTTCCGGTTTCTCAGGTTTTTACTACATATGAACACTTTTCACATTCTCCCGTGCAACGCAGCTGCTAGTTCTCCTTTCATGCAAAATCTTAAGGTCCTAGTTCATGTCCAAAGCACCAAAGAATGGTAAAAAATCAATAATCGATAGCTAAAATGTGAATTGTACTGCTTTTTACAGGCTATTACATCAACTTAGAAGTTTCTTCTTTGTTCTACCATGGTGCTTTTAGTGTCTCCGCGTACCGCAGCACGCGACACATCTTTTCACACGATAAATTTAACCGTTTCAGAGAGAGTAGCGGCCAATGTGACGATCTGGCTTTAAGTCGATACGATAACAAATGACGAAAGCGGGCGGATTTCTCAGGTTTTTACTAGATATGAACCCTTATCACATTTTCCCGTGCAATGCGGCTGCTAGTCCTCCTTTCATGCAAAATCTTAAGGTCCTAGCTCATGTCCAAGGCAGCAAAGAAGAGTAAAAAGTCAATAGTCGATAGCTAAAACTTGAATTGTACTGCTTTTTAAAGGCTATTACATCAACTTAGAAGCTTCTTCTTTGTTCTACTATGGTGCTTTTAGTGTCTCCGCATACCGCAGCACGCGACATAGATTTGCAGACGATGAATGTAGCCGTTTCAGAGAGAATAGCGGTCAATGTGACGATCTGGCTTTAAGTCTATGCGATAATAAATGAGGAAATCGGACGGATTTCTTAGGTTTTTACTACATATGAACACTTTTCACATTCTCCCGTGCAACGCGTCTGCTAGTCCTCCTTTCATTCAAAATCTTAAGGTCCTATCTCATGTCCAAGGCACCAAAGCCGGCTAATAAGTCAATAATCGATAGCTAAAACTTAAATTTTACTGCTTCTTACTGGCTATTACATCAACTTAGAAGCTTGTTCTGTGTTCTACTATGGTGCTTTTGGTGTCTCCGCATACCGCAGCACGCGACATAGCTTTTCAGACGATAAATGTAACCGTTCCAGAGAGAAGAGCGTCCAAACTGACGATCTGGCTTTAAGTCTATTCGATAACGAATGACGAAAACGGACGGATATCTCAGGTTTTTACTACATATGAACACTTTTCACATTCTCCCGTGGGACGCGGCTGCTAGTACGCCTTTTACGCAAAATCTTAAGGTCCTAGCTCATGTCCAGGGCAACAAGGAAGGCTAAAAAGTTAATAATCGATAACTAAATTTAGATGTACTGCTTCTTACTGGCTTTTACATCAACTTAGAAGCTTCTTCTGTGTTCTACTATGGTGCTTTTAGTGTCTCCGCCTACCGCAGCACGCGACATAGCTTTGCAGACGATAAATGTAACATTTTCAGAGAGAGTAGCGGCCAATGTGACGATCTGGCTTTATCTCGATTCGATGACAAATGACGAGAACGTTTGGGTTTCTCAGGTTTTTACTGCATATGAACACTTTTCACATTCTCCCGTGCAACGCAGCTGCAAGTTCTCCTTTCATGCAAAATCTTAAGGTCCTAGTTCATGCCCAAAGCACCAAAGAATGGTAAAAAATCAATAATCGATAGCTAAAATGTGAATTGTACTGCTTCTTACAGGCTATTACATCAACTTAGATGTTTCTTCTTTGTTCTACCATGGTGCTTTTAGTGTCTCCGCGTACCGCAGCACGCGACATAGCTTTTCACACGATAAATTTAACCGTTTCAGAGAGAGTAGCAGCCAATGTGACGATCTGGCTTTAAGCGATTCGATAACAAATGACGAAAGCGGGCGGATTTCTCAGGTTTTTACTACATATGAACACTTTTCACATTCTCCCGTGGGACGCGGCTGCTAGTACGCCTTTTACGCAAAATCTTAAGGTCCTAGCTCATGTCCAGGGCAACAAGGAAGGGTAAAAAGTTAATAATCGATAACTAAATTTAGATGTACTGCTTCTTACTGGCTTTTACATCAACTTAGAAGCTTCTTCTGTGTTCTACTATGGTGCTTTCAGTGTCTCCGCCTACCGCAGCACGCGACATAGCTTTGCAGACGATAAATGTAACATTTTCAGAGAGAGTAGCGGCCAATGTGACGATCTGGCTTTATCTCGATTCGATGACAAATGACGAGAACGGTTGGGTTTCTCAGGTTTTTACTGCATATGAACACTTTTCACATTCTCCCGTGCAACGCAGCTGCTAGTTCTCCTTTCATGCAAAATCATAAGGTCCTAGTTCATGTCCAAAGCACCAAAGAATGGTAAAAAATCAATAATCGATAGCTAAAATGTGAATTGTACTGCTTCTTACAGGCTATTACATCAACTTAGAAGTTTCTTCTTTGTTCTACCATGGTGCTTTTAGTGTCTCCGCGTACCGCAGCACGCGACATAGCTTTTCACACGATAAATTTAACCGTTTCAGAGAGAGTAGCGGCCAATGTGACGATCTGGCTTTAAGTCGATTCGATAACAAATGACGAAAGCGGGCGGATTTCTCAGGTTTTTCTACATATGAACACTTTTCACATTCTCCCGTGCAACGCGTCTGCTAGTCCTCCTTTCATTCAAAATCTTAAGGTCCTAGCTCATGCCCAAGGCACCAAAGCCGGCTAAAAAGTCAATAATCGATAACTAAAACTTGAATTCTACTGCTTCTTACTTGCTTTTACATCAACTTGGAAGCTTCTGCTGTGTTCTACTATGGTGCATGTAGCGTCTCCGCATACCGTAGCACGCGACATAACTTTGCAGACGATAAGTGTAACTGTTTGAGAGAGAATAGCGGTCAATGTGACGATCTTGCTTTAAGTCTATTCGATAATAAATGAGGAAAACGGACGGATTTCTTAGGTTTTTACTACATATGAGTACTTTTCACATCCTCCCGTGCAACGCGTCTGCTAGTCCTCCTTTCATTCAAAATCTTAAGGTCCTATCTCATGTCCAAGGCACCAAAGCCGGCTAATAAGTCAATAATCGATAGCTAAAACTTGAATTGTACTGCTTCTTACTGGCTATTACATCAACTTAGAAGTTTCTTCTTTGATCTACTATGACGCTTTTAGTGTCTCCGCATACCGCAGAACACGACATAGCTTTGCAGACTATAAATGTAACCGTTTCAGAGAGAAGAACGGTCAATGTGAATATCTGGCTTTACGTCGATTCGATAACAAAGGAGGAAAACGGACGGATTTTTCAGGTTTTTACTACATATGACCAGTTTTGATTTTCTCTCGTGCAACGCAGCTGCTAGTCCTCCTCTCATGCAAAATCTTAAGGTCCTACCTCACGTCCAAGGCACCAAAGAAGGGTAAAAAGTCAATAATCGATAGCTAAAACTTGAATTGTACTGCTTCTTACTGGCTATTACATAAACTTAGAAGCTTCTTCTGTGTTCTACTATGTTGCTTTTAGTGTCACCGCATACCTCAGCACGCGACATAGCTTGGCAGACGATAAATGTAACCGTTTCAGAGAGAAGAGCGGTCAATGTGAATATCTGGCTTTAAGTCGATTCGATAACAAAGGAAGAAAATGGTCGGATTTTTCAGGTTTTTACTACATATGAACACTTTTCACATTCACCCGTGCGACGCGGCTGCTAGTACGCCTCTCACGCAAAATCTTAAGGTCCTAGCTCATGTCCAAGGCACCAAGGTAGGCTAAAAAGTCAATAATCGATAGCAAAAACTTGAATTGTACTGCTTCTTACTGGCAATTACATCACCTTAGAAGCTTCTTCAGTGTTCTACAATGACGCTTTTAGTGTCTCCGCATTCCGCAGCACGCGACATAACTTTGCAGACGATAAATGTAACTGTTTCAGAGAGAATAGTGGCCAATGTGACGATCAGGCTTTAAGTCGATCCGATAACAAATGACGAAAACGGACAGATTTCTCTGGTTTTTACTACATACGAACACTTTTCACATTCTCGCGTGCAACGCGGCTGCCAGTCCTCCTTACATGCAAATTCTTAAGGTCCCACCTCATGTCCAAGGCACCACAGAAGCGTAAAAAGTCAATAATCTATAGCAAAAACTTGAATTGTACTGCTTCTTACTAGCTATGACGTCAACTTAGATGTTTCTTCTGTGTTCTACTATGGTGCTTTTGTGTCACCGCATACCGCAGCACGCGACATAGCTTTGCAGACGATAAATGTAACCGTTTCAGAGAGAAGAGCGGTCAATGTGAAAATCTGGCTTTAAGTCGATTCGAAAACAAATGACGAAAACGGACGGAATTCTCAGGTTTTTACTACATATGAATACATTTCACATTCTCCCGTGCAACGCGGCTGCCAGTAATCCTTTCATACAAAATCTTAAGATCCTAGCTCTAGTCCAAGGCACCAAAGAAGGGTAAAAAGTGAATAATCCATAGCTAAAACTTGAATTGTACTGCTTCTTACTGGCTATTACATCAACGTAGAAGCTTCTTCTGTGTTCTAATATGGTGCTTTTAGTGTCTCCGCATTACGCCGTACGCGACATACCTTTGCAGACGATAAATGTAACCGTTTCAGAGAGAGGAGCGGCGATTGTGACGATCTGGGTTTAAGTCGATTCGATAACAAATGACGAAAACGGACGGAATTCTCAGGTTTTTACTACATATGAATACATTTCACATTCTCCCGTGCAACGCGGCTGCCAGGAATCCTTTCATACAAAATCTTAAGATCCTAGATCATGTCCAAGGCACCAAAGAAGGGTAAAATCTCAATAATCGATTACTAAAACATGAATTGTACTGCTTCTTACTGGCTATAACATCAGTTTAGAAGTTTCTTCTTAGTTCTACTATGACGCTTTTAGTGTCTCCGCATACCGGAGAACGCGACATAGCTTTGCAGACGATAAATGTATCCGTTTCATAGAGAACAGCGGCCAATGTGTTGATCTGGCTTTAAGTCGATTCGATAACAAATGACTTAAACGGACGGCTTTCTGATGTTTTTACTACATATTAATTTTTTCACATTCTCCCGTGAAACGCGGCTGCTAGTAATTTTTTCATGCAAAATCTTAAGATCCTACCTCTAGTCCAAGGCACCAAAGAAGGGTAAAAAGTCAATAATCGATAACTAAAACTTGAATTGTACTGCTTCTTACTGGCTATTACATCAACTTAGAAGCTTCTTCTGTGTTCTACCATGGAGCTTTTAGTGTCTCCGCATACCGCAGCACGCGACATAGCTTTTCAGACAATAAATTTAACCGTGTCAGAGAGAATAGCGGCCAATGTGGCGATCTGGCTTTTAGTCGATTCGAGAACAAATGACGAGAACGGACGGGTTTCTCAGGTTTTTTCTACATATGAACACTTTTCACATTCTCCCGTGCAACGCACCTGCTAGTCCTCCTTTCATGTGAAATCTTAAGGTCCTAGGTCATGTCCAAGGCACCAAAGAAGGGTAAACAGTCATAATCGATAGCTAAAACTTGAATTGTACTGCTTCTTACTGGCTATTACATCAACTTAGAAGCTTCTTCTGTGTTCTACTGTGGTGCTTCTAGAGTCTCCGCATACCGTAGCACGTGACATAGCATTGCAGACGATAAATGTAACCGTTTCAGAAAGAAGAGCGGACAATGTGACGATCTGGTTTTAAGTCGATTCGATATCAAATGACGAATACGGACGGATTTCTCTGGTTTTTACTACATATGAACACTTTTCACAATCTGCCGTGCAACGCGGCTAATAGTAATCCTTTCATGCAAATTCTTAAGTTCCTAGCTCATGTCCAAATTCACCAAAGAAAGGTGTCGATGAAAACACAGAAATTGCATCGCGATTGAATACAACAGGCACCATGCTGACTTTTCCCCATGGGAATAATGTCTCAAACTCTCCACGCTTTGATCGTTCCCTGGCAGACCAATAGTAGTTTCCGAAGCACATCTGGAGGCAGTTTGTAATCTGTGGACCTTGAGAGTGTTGATGAAACACAGTAGTTGCACCGAGATGGAATACAACATTCACCATGCGGACTTTTCTCCTTGGGAGAAATGTCTCAAACTGTCTACGCTTTGATCGATTCCTTGGAGACCAGTAGTGGTTTCTGAAGCACATCTGGAGGCAGTTTGTAATTGTGGACCTTCAGAGTGTTGATGGATCACAGAGATTGTATCGAGATTGAATACAACAGGCACCATGCGATATTTTCTCCATAGGACTAATGTCTCAAACTGTCTACGCTTTGATCGTTCCCTGGAAGACCAGTAGCAGATTCCGAAGCACATCTGCAGGAACTCTGTAATCTGTGGACCTTAACTTCAGAGTGTTGTTGAAATATTAAAATTGCATCGGGATTAAATACAACAGGCACCATGAGGACTTTTCTCCATGCGAGTAATGTCTCTAACTGTCTACGCTTTGATCGTTCCCTGGAAGACCAGTAGTAGTTTCAGAAACACATTTGGAGGCATTCTGTACTCAGTGGAGCTTCAGAGTGTTGATGAAACACAGAAATTGCATCGTGATGGAATACAATATTCACCTTGCGGACTTTTCTGGATGGGAGTAATGTCTCAAACTGTCTACGCTTTGATCGTTCCCTGGAAGACCTGTAGTTGTTTACAAAGCACAACTGGAGGCATTCAGTATTCTTTGGACCTTCAGAGTGTTGATGAAACACAGATATTGCATCCGGATTGAATACAACATGCCTCATGCGGACTTTTCTCCATGGGAGTAATGTCTCAAATTGTCTACGATTTGATTGATTTCTGGGAGACCAGTAGTGGTTTCCGAAGCCCATCTGGAGGCATTCTGTACTCTTTGGACCTTCAGAGTGTTGATGAAACACAAAAATTGCGTCGGGATTGAATACAACAGGCACCATGCGGACTTTTCTCCATGGGAGTCACGTCTCAAACTGCCTACGCAATGATCGTTCCCTGGAAGACCAGTAGTAGTTTCCGAAGCAAATCTGGAGGCATTCTATAATCTGTGGACCTTAAGAGTGAAGGTGAAACACAGAAATTGCATCGTGATTGAATACAGCATTCACCATGCGAACTTTTTTCTATGGGAGTAAGGTCTCAAACTGTCTACGCTTTTATCGTTCCCTGGAAGACCAGTAGTAGTTTCCGATGCATATCTGGAAGCTTTGTGTAATCTGTGGACCTTCAGGGTGTTGATGAAACACAGAAATTGCATCTGGATTGAATACAACAGGCACCATGCGGACGTTTCTCCATTGGAGTAATTTCTTAAACTGTCTACGCTTAGATTGTTCCCTGGAAGACCAGTAGTACTTTCCGAATCCCATCTCAAGTCATTCTATAATCTGTGGAACTTCAGAGTGTTCGTGAAACACAGAAATTGCAACGTGATGGAATACAACATTCACCACGTGGACTTTTCTCCATGGGAGTAATGTCTCGAAGTGTCTACGCTTTGATCGTTCCCTGGAAGACCAGTGGTAGTTTCCGAAGCACCTCTGGAGGAATTCTGTAATCTGCGGAACATCAGTGTGTTCATGACACACAGAAATTGCATCGGGATTGAATACAACAGGCAATATGCGGACGTTTCTCCATGGGAGTAATGTCTCAATCTGTCTACGCTTACATCGTTCCCTGGAAGACAAGTAGTAGTTTCCGAAGCACATCTGGAGGCATCCTGTAATCTGTGGACCTTCAGAGTGTTGATGGAACACAGAAATTGCATCGGCATTGAATACAACTGGCACCATGCGGACTTTTCTCCATGGGAGTAATGTCTCAAACTGTCTACGATTTGATCGAGTCCTGGGAGACCAGTAGTGGTTTCCGAAGCCCATCTGGAGGCATTCTATAATCTGTGGACCTTCAGAGTGTTGGTGAAACACAGAAATTGCAAAGTAAAGGAATACAACATTCACCATGTGGACTTTTCTCCGTGGGAGTAATGTCTCGAAGTGTCTACGCTTTGATCGTTCCCTGGAAGACCAGTGGTAGTTTCCGAAGCACATCTGGAGGAATTCTGTAATCTGTGCAACATCAGAGTGTTCATGAAACGTAGAAATTGCATCGGGATTGAATACAACAGGCTATATGCAGACGTTTCTCCATGGGAGTAATGTCCCAATCTGTCTACATTTACATCGTTCCCTGGAAGACAAGTAGTAGTTTTCGAAGCACATCTGGAGGCATCCTGTAATCTGTGGACTTTCAGAGTGTTGATGAAACACAGAAATTGCAACGGGATTGAATACAACAGGCACCATGCGGACTTTTCTCCATGGGAGTAATGTCTCAAACTGTCTACGATTTGATCGATTCCTGGGAGACCAGTAGTGGTTTCCGAAGCCCATCTGGAGGCATTCTGTAATCTGTGGACCATCAGAGTGTTGATGAAACACAAACATTGCATCGGGATTGAATACAACAGGCACCATGTGGACTTTTCGCCTCATTAGTAATGTCTCAAACTGTCTACGCTTTGATCGATTCCTGGGAGACCAGTAGTGGTTTCCGAAGACCATCTGGAGACATTCTGTAATGTGGGGACCTTCAGAGTGTTGATGATACACTAAAATTACATCGGGATTGAATACAACAGGCACCATGCGGACTTTTCTCAATGGGAGTAACTTCTGAATCTGTCTACGCTTTGATCGTTCCCTGGAAGACCAGTAGCAATTTCTGAAGCACATCTGGAGGCATTCTGTAATCTGTGGACCTTCAGAGTGTTGATGATACACAGAAATTGCATCGAGATTTAATACAACAGGCACCGTGCGGACTTTTCTCCATGGGAGTAATGTCTCAAACTGTCTACGCTTTGATCGATTCCTGAGAGACCTGTAGTATATTCCGAAGCACATCTGGAGGCATTCAGTAATCTGTGGACCTTCAGAGTGTTGATAAAACTCAGAAATTGCATCGGGATTAAATACAACAGACACAATGCAGACTTTTCTCCATGGTAGTAATGTCTCAATCTGACTACGTTTTGATCGTTCCATGGAAGACCAGTAGTAGCTTCCGAAGCACATCTGGAGGCATTCTGTAATCTGTGGACTTTCAGAGTGTAGATGAAGCACAGTAATTGCATCGGGATTGAATACAACAGGCACCATGCTGACGTTTCTCCATGGGAGTAATGTCTCAAACTGCCTACGCTTTGATCGAGTCCTGGGAGAAAAGTAGTGGTTTCCGAAGCCCATCTGGAGTCGTTCTGTAATCTTTGGACCTTCAGAGTGTTGATGAAACACAAAAATTGCATCGGGATTGAATACTACATGCACAATGCTGACTTTTCTCCAAGGGAGTAATGTCTCAAACTATCTACACTTTGATATGTTCCTGGCAGACCAGTAGTAGATTCCGAAGCACATATATAGGCATTCTGTAATATGTGGACCTTCAGAGTGTTGATGAAACAAGAAATTGCATCGGGATTGATTTCAACATGCACCATGCTGACTTTTCTCCATGGTAGTAAAGTCTCAAACAGTCTACGCTTTGATCGTTTCCTGGCAGACCAATAGTACTTTACGAAGCACATCTGGAGGCAGTTTGTAATCTGTGGACCTTCAGAGTGTTCATGAAACACAGAAATTGCATCGAGATTGAATACAACAGGCACCATGCTGAATTTTCTTTATTGGGAGTATTGTGTCTAACTGTCTACGCTTTGATTGTTCCCTGGAAGACCAGTGGTAGCTTCCGAAGCACACCTGGAAGCATTATGTAATCTGTGGGCACTCAGAGTGTTGATAAAACTCAGAAATTGCATCGTGATTGAACACAACAGGCACAATGCAGACTTTTCTCCATGGGAGTAATGTCTCAAAATGTCTACGCTTTGATTGATACCTGGGAGACCAGTAGTAGTTTCCGAAGCCCATCAGGAGGCATTCTGTAATATGTGGATCTTCAGAGAGTTGATGAAACACAGAAATTGCATCGAGATTGAATACAATAGGCACAATGCGGACTTTTCTCCATGTGAGTAATGTCTCAAAATTTCTACGCTTTGATTGATTCCTGGGAGAGCAGTAGTAGTTTCCGAAGCCCATCTGGAGGCGCTCTGTAATATGTGGACCTTCAGTGTGTTGATGAAAAAAGAAATTGCATCGGGATAGAATTCAACAGGCACCATGCGGACCTTTCTCCATGGGAGTAATGTCTCAAACAGTCTACGCTTTGATCGTTTCCTGGCAGCCCAATAGTAGTTTACGAAGCACATCTGGAGGCAGTTTGTAATCTGTGGACCTTCAGAGTGTTCATGAAACACAGAAATTGCATCGAGATTGAATACAAGAGGAACCATTCGGAATTTTCTTTATTGGGAGTATTGTCTCTAACTGTCTATGCTTTGATCGTTCCCTGCAAGGACTGTAGTAGTTTACAAAGCACAACTGGAGGCATTCAGTAATCTTTGGAACTGCAGAGTGTTGATGAAACACAGAATGTGCATCGGGATTGAATACAACAGGCACCATGCTGACTTTTCTCAATCGGAGTAATTTCCCAAACTGTCTACGCTTTGATTGTTCCCTGGAAGACCAGTAGTAGCTTCCGAAGCACACCTGGAAGCATTCTGTAATCTGTGACACTCAGAGTGTTGATAAAACTCAGAAATTGCATCGGGATTGAACACAACAGGCACAATGCAGACTTTTCTACATGGGAGTAATGTCTAAAACTGTCTACGATTTGATCGATTCCTGGGAGACCAGTAGTGGATTCCGAAGCCCATCTGGAGTCATTCTGTAATCTGTGGACCTTCAAAGTGATGATGAAACACAAAAATTGCATCGGGATTGAATACAAAAGGCACCATGCGGACTTTTCTCCATGGGAGTAATGTCTTAAACTGTGTACGCTTTGATCGTTTCCTGGAAGAACAATAGTAGTTTCCCAATCATATCTGGAGGCTGTTTGTAATCTGTGCACCTTCAGAGTGTTGATGAAACATAGAAATTGCATCGGGATTGAATACAACAGGCACCATGTGGACTTTTCGCCACATTAGTAATGTCTCAAACTGTCTACGCTTTGATCGATTCCTAGGAGACCAGTTGTGGTTTCCGAAGGCCATCTGGAGACATTCTGTAATGTGGGGACCTTCAGAGTGTTGATGAAACACTAAAATTGCATCGGTATTGAATACAACAGGCACCATGCGGACTTTTCTCAATGGGAGTAATTTCTGAAACTGTCTACGCTTTGATCGTTCCCTGGAAGACCAGTCGCAATTTCCGAAGCACTTCTGGAGGCATTCTGTAATCTGTGGACCTTCAGAGTGTTGATGAAACACAGAAATTGCATCGAGATTGAATACAACAGGCAACAATCGGACTTTTCTCCATTGGAGTAGTGTCTCAAACTTTCTACGCTTTGATCGATTCCTGGGAGACCAGTAGTGGTTTCCGAAGCTCATCTGGAGGCATTCTGTAATCTTCGGACCTTCAGAGTGTTGAAGAAACCCAAAAATTGCTTCGGGATTGAATACAAGAGGCACCATGCGGACGTTTCTCCATTGGAGTAATGTCTCTAACTGTTTACGCTTTGATCGTTCCCTGGAAGACCAGTAGTAGTTTCCGAAACACATATGGAGGCATTCTGTACTCAGTGGACCCTCAGAGTGATGATGCAACACAGAAATTGCATCGTGATCGAATACAATATTCACCATGCGGCCTTTTCTCCATGGGAGTAATGTCTCAAACTGTCTACGCTTTGATCGTTCCCTGGAAGACCAGTAGTAGTTTACAAAGCCCATCTGGAGTCATTCTGTAATCTGTGGACCTTCAAAGTGATGATGAAACACAAAAATTGCATCGGGATTGAATACAACAGGCACCATGCGGCTTATCTTCATGGGAGTAATGTCTCAAACTGTCTACGCTTTGATCGTTCCCTGGCAGACCAATAGTAGTTTACGAAGCACATCTGGAGGCAATTTGTAATCTGTGGATCTTCAGAGCGTTGATGAAACACAGAAATTGCATCGAGATTGAATACAACAGGCACCATGCGGACTTTTCTCGATGGGAGTAATGTCTCAAACTGTCTACGCTTACATCGTTCCCTGGAAGACTAATAGTAGTTTCCAAAGCACAACTGGAGGCATTATGTAATCGGTGTACCTTCAGAGTGTTGATGAAAGATAGAAATTGCATCGGAATTTAATACAACAGGCACCATGCGAACTTTTCTCCATGGTTGGAGAGGAATGAAGAAAATTGGGATGTGAAAGTAGGTGAGAACCAATGATTATGCAACACTGAGTCTGTGACAATGGCAAAAAAGAAGAGAGACAGTGTGTCAGTGAGAAGATACAGCAGCAGTAGGAAGGAGTGAAACAGATAGTAGCAGTAAGATAGAGCAAGGCAGAGACAGTGACAGCAAGAGGAAATACTACTACTACTACTACTACTACTACTACTAGTACTACTAGTAGTGGTAGTAGTAGTAATAGTAGTAGTGAGTGAGTGAGAATGGGCAAGCCGCTGTGAGGGGTATGAGTGACATATTAGTGAGAAGAGAACAAGTATATTTGTGTACCAACAGTTTTGGGAAATTTTTGGGAAGGTGCTGTGCAAAGTAGGATGAGGCAGCTAGAATCAGATTTTTCAGTCAATTATTTAAAAAGGAGCATATACACTTATTTGTGTTTAGAGAGGAGCATTTTCCCATTGGTAGATGAAACACTCAAAAAATATTACGTGTAACTGAACCAAGACATCAGATTCTTCCATTTTGTCCCTATATAACACTTAAAATGCTGAGATGAAGTGGGAGATATGATGCTGCGCGAAGAGTTTGACAGAGCACTGAAAGACCTAAGTTGAAACAAGGCCCTGGGAGTAGGCAACATTCCTTTAGAACTACTGACAGCCTTAGGAGAGCCAGTCCTGACAAAACTCTACCATCTGGTGAGCAAAATGTATGAGACAGGTGAAATAACCTCAGAAGTCAAGGAGAATATAATAATTCCAATCCCAAAGAAAGCAGGTGTTGACAGATGTGAAAATTACCGAACTATAAGTTCAATAAGTCACAGGTGCAAAATACTAACGAGAATTCTTTACGGATGAATGGAAAAAGTGGTAGAAGCTGACCTCGCGGAAGATCAGTTCGGATTCCGTAGAAATATTGGAACACGTGCAGCAATACTGACCCTATGACTTATCTTAGAAGCTAGATTAGGAAAAGGCAAACCTGTGTTTATAGCATTTCTAGACTTGGAAAAAGCTTTTGACAATGTTGGCTGGAATACAGGGAGTCGTTTCTGAAAGTATTTGTATGGAGTGTAGCTATGTATGGAAGTGAAACATGGATGATAAATAGTTGGACAAGAAGAGAATAGAAGCTTTCAAAATTTGCTGCTACAGAAGAATGCTGAAGATTAGATGGGTAGATCACATTACTAATGGGGAGGTATTGCATAGAATTGGAGAGAAGAGGAGTTTGTGGCACAGCTTGACTAGAAGTAGGGATTGGTTGGTAGGACATGTACTTAGGCATCAAGGGATCACCAATTTAGTATTGGAGGGCAGTGTGGAGGGTAAAAATCATAGAGGGAGACCTAGAGATTAATACACTAAGCAGATTCAGAAGGATGTAGGCTACAGTATGTACTGGGAGATGAAGAAGCTTGCACAGGATAGAGTTGCATGGAGAGCTGCATCAAACCAGTCTCAGGACTGAAGATCACAACAACAACAACAACAACAACACTAAAAATCTTGAAAACGGCTTAATGTTTTTACCATTTGTGTGTTATTATTAGTGTATCAAAGAAATAAAAGAAGAAACTACTCCGTCTTCATCAGTGACCCATTATAAAGTTAGTTAGTTACACATTCCATGGACAATTTTGCATGACAGATTGTAATGATGTGGAGAAAGTCATTTTACATTGACATTCCAAGTTAATTTGTACATATAATTACTTTCCGATCATTTCCTAGTTTGTGTTTTTTCTTTATTATTTACAAAAAGAAAAGTGTGTTCAGATTTAAGTAAGTAATTACTGTTCACCATAGTATCCTTTGCATCACATACATGATGTAGGTATTGTCATAATAAGATACAGCATACATACATCACAATTCTAGATGTTAATATAACTAATATGAAATTAACATTATACAATGTGTTTAAAAAATTTCATAATGGACTAATGGATTGGTATTAGATGTGCCCTATAACAATTCTGACATACAAGCAGTACACTTCAAGAAACAAGAATATACAAACAATATTTAATATTTACAATCAGAACAGCATGTTTGAATGACAATGAAAAGAAAACAAGTGGTTATTAGTCATCAAGGAATTCAAAATACTCATCCATGATATAGAAACATTAATTTAATACTTAAGTTTTATTTCTGACTTAAATTTTTTGTCATCCATAATTCCCTTGATCTAAATTGACAGTGTGTTATACAGCTTTATTCCATAATGGCTCAACCTGTTTTGAGTTTTTGTTTTTATAGCTCTTTCTACATGCAGATTCTTACTGACGTGTGTTGTACTTCTATAAATCTGAATTCATATGTAAATTACTTGTGTGTGTACTTCTATCAGACATACTTTTGAACATGAACAACAATGGTACTGTAAGTATTATTAAATGCATGAATAAGAGCTTGCAGTGTGTTTGTGGAGAGCTGTATTTAATAATTTTAATGACATTTTCCTGTCATTTCAAAGTATCTGCAAGTGAGGTTTTTTGACACCTCAGAACATTCTTCTATAAGATACAGCAGACTGGAAATAAGCAAAATACACTAACGTTGTACATTGTTTGTAACAAATTCCATAAATTATGCTCGGTGCAAAACATGCAGAATTGAGTTTTTTGCATATGTAAATGCAATGGCTTTTCCAGCTGAAGACATGGTCAGTGTGCATGCCCAATAATTCTGTAAACTTTACTTTCTCTATTTCGTGGGCACTCAATAAAAACTGGAGGATATACTTCTCATTTCCTTTACTGTACTGTAGCTAATTTATTTTATTTAAATTAAATGTTAACTTATTAGGAAGAAACTGCTGCAGCACGCATTTCACAACTTTTTCAGCAGTAATAGATAAGGATTTTCCATCATCACCAAATTATGGTTGTATGGTCTGCAAATAACATCATTTTTGACAAACTGTTTGGGCTTTTAATGTCAATTATATAGATCAGAAATTATAGGTGGGGCCATGAACAGTACCCTACAGGACACCTTTTGCCACCCTCTTAGCATCTGATAGCCACTTTATTTTTTGCCTGTTTTGAGACCCTGTGAGTTCCAAAACCTGTGTTCTATGTTGTAGATAGGATTAAGTTAGTTCCTTGCCAATATCTTTGATGCTATAGCTTCCAGTTTCTCATGGAGTATTTAGTGGTTTACTGTATCAAAGGCATTGATAAGATCTTGGTTGATTGCTACAACACTTTTGTTATGGTCGAAATTCCTTCTGGCTCCTTCATGAGGCTTGTATGGCTCCTGTGTTATAACCTGTATGAAAGCGGTGTTGATTACAATTCAGAAGATTGGAGGTGTCGAGATAGCTTATGATCCTGATTTTCATCAACTTCCTAAAGATTTATGAAAGAGATTGAAGGAGGGACATACGTCTGCAGTTTTCTACCTAGCATGAATACCCATTTTTGAACAGAGTTCTAACCTTAGAAATTTTCATCCTCTGTGTGAACACACCTTCACTGAATGAGAAATTGGCAGTATGTACCAGTGGCTACAAAATTTGTGGCGCAACTTTTTTATTTGTGACACTTGCACTTTATCCATTTCTGCAGACATTTTTGGCCTCAGACTATTAATTACTTCCACATTTCATATTCATTAGTGGAACTTGGAACTTATTCTCCTACTGATGCCTACTTTGGTGCTGTTTTTTACTTTTGTTTGTTAAAGTTCATGCTTAGTTTCTCAAGTACACTTAGAAAGTAGTTAATAATGTAATTGAGCAATGCTTCTTTTTTTAGTTGATTGTTATCTCCAGATATAAGTATAGTCTCCTGTTCCTTACTGCTTTTCCCAGTTCTCTTTAACTATTTACCATGTTCTGCTTGATTCATTGTCTGACTCCCTTAACAATCTATAATTATGTAATATGTATGCTACATTAATTATCCTTTTTATACACTTACATTTGCAGTTTCATACTTTTTTTCTTTTTTAGTGCCAGAAAAAAATTTCACTTCAGTGTAGAAGTTTCTCAGTGTGTTTTTGTAAGTGTATGTGAGTGGACTTTCATGAATCTTTATAGACAGCACATTTCCAGATCTATCATGGAAAGAGAGAACATGGCATTTGTATTTGTTTGTGACAATACGTATGCCGAGGATTGGTCAGTCAGTGTGGTAGTAAACTGGTGGCAGTTTTCAGGGGAGAAAATTCTTTTGTACCTATGATGTACTATTGTTGTATTTACGGGAAGTGTGAGAACTGTAATGAGTGAATTGTGGTCAGATAAGCCTAGGTCAATGTTCCTTACTTCTATATCTGAGGTTTCTAGATTTGAAGATGTATTGTCTATGAAACTTTTTGAAGAGTTTGTTAGCATAGCTGGGATATTTATACACATGCCGGAAAAGTTTTGCATCATCCCAGTTCCAAGAACTCCTGAAGATAGATGTTGACTGTGGATATTGTATTACAGACACAGTCCCATTGACTGTTAAGAGATGTCACTAAACCCACCCAAAGATGTAAACAACCATGCATGAGCAGCACCTATTAGACGGAGGGGCTCCAACAGCCAATAAGTTCGAGTCATTCCACCTGGAAGGAGGTAGACAGCTCATGTTGTCTGAAGTTCAGCCATGCCTAGATGGCCAATACTGTGGTTTGATCACATCCACTTAGTTACTTTGTGCTAGGAAGGTCTCTCAACAGGGGAAGTGTCCAGGCATCTCGAAGTGAACCAAACTGATAATGTTCAAACATAGAGGACCTACAGAGATACAGGAACTCCTGATGACAATCCTCGCTCAAGCCACCCAAGGGCTACTACTGCAGTGGATGACTGCTAGCTATGGATTATGGCTCATAGGCACCCTGACAGCAATGCCAGAATAATGCTTTTTGTGGAGCCACAGGATGTCGTGTTATGACTCAAACTGTGCACCACAGGCTGTATGATGGGCAGCTCCACTCCTGACATCCATGGTGAGGTTCATTTTTGCAACCATGACAACATGCAGTGTCTTACAGATGGGTCCAACAACATGCTGAACAGACCACTCAGGATTGGCATCACATTCTCTTCACTAATGAGTATCATATATGCCTTCAACCACACAATCGTTGGAGACGTGTTTAGAGGCAACACGGTGAAGCTGAACACCTAAGACACACTGTACAGCAGGTGTAGTTTCATTATGTGGGGCTGATGTATGTTGCTGCTGGTCATGGAAGGCATCATAATGGCTGCATGATACATGAATGCCATTCTCCAACCAATAGCGCAATGATATCGGCAGCATATTCGTGAGGCATTAATTGTTGTGGACGAGAATTCATACCCCCATGAATGACTTCCTTCGGGATAATTATATTGTTTAACTAGAGTGGCCAGCATGCTCTCCAGACAGAACCCATCAAACTTGTCTGGGATTTATTGAAAATGGATGTTTATGGATAACATGACCCGCCAACCACTCTTGGGGATCTATGCCAAATCGCCGTTGAGGACTGTGACAATCTGGACCAACAGTGCCTTGATGAACTTGTGGATGGTATGCCATGACAAATACAGGCATGCATCAATGCAAGTGGATGTGCTATTGGGTATTAGAGGTACCAGTGTATACAGAAATCTGGACCCCCTACCTGTGAAGGTATCACTGTATAGTGGTACAACATGCAGTGTGTGGTTTTTATGAGCAATAAAAAGGGCAGAAATGTTGTTTATGTTGATTTCTATTCCAATTTTCTGTACAGGTTCTCTACTCTCCAACTCTAGGGAATGAGGTTATGCAAAACGTTTTTGATGTGTGTATTAGAATAAAAGTTGAAACTACATAGAAAGTTAAGGAACGGAATTTTAATTGCACTGTGTACCAACATATTGACATTATAAAGTCCCCAGATACAATTATTGACTTTTTCTCACCACATAAGATGCGCAGTCTAATTAATAAAAATGTCTGGATCACAGTTCTAGTTTCTAGAACACTTTCACAGCTGCAACACTTTCTATACCAAGAAGTCCCTTCCATACAGCCTAGTCATCCATGGCTGTTGCATCAGTAGTGATGAGCAGTTCCTCTGAAAATATGCTGAGGATCTCACTGAGGCCTTCACACACTGTTATTACCTTCCCAGCTTTGTACAACAACACATCCCCGTGCCTTATTGCTCCAGTCACCCACCACCTCGCAAAGGTGCAGCATTCCACTCATGACATGGTAGCACAATCAGGACTGGAGCAACCATATCATATTCTCCTTCTCCCCTGCAGGTCCGGGGTATTCCTGCCTGTCGTACAAGGTGACTAAAAGGAGTTTCACATGTTTCAGCCTTTATGTGATGGCCCCCTGTAGGGTTTGACTTCCATTCTTCAAACTTTTCCAAAAGAATGAGCCAACTGGAGAAGGGAGCCTTAAAAGGTCCATCGTGTTCTTCGTGAATTAAGATCTTTAGACCCATAACCACACAGGCATTGTGCTGCTGATGACTGCACTGTTAACTCCCTGCATATGCCAAGGGGTAGATGCCCATCCTCCTGAGGCATCAGGACTCCCAGCAAAGGCCATCCTATCAGGTGGCGCCTGTTGGGAGGGCCCCTGGTCAGAGTGGGCGGCATCAGGGTGGATGACAAACGATGACGCGCAGTCCATCATCTCTTGCTGGTGGTGAAACACCAGCAGTCTCTAAGCGATCACAAGCACAATTCAACACACAACAGTACAACAAGTAAGAGCCTAAATGTGGTCCAGGGTATCACATTTCATAGAGACATTCTTTTGCAGTCCGAAATTGAGCTGCTGGCCAATTTAGAGTGACGAGGTGTAAATTTCGTCCAGCATGTCCACCGGGGTCGGAAGGATAATGAGGTTGCCAGCGGTGCCTTCATATTGGCCTTTGAGGGTGATACATTGTTCGAGAAGGTCAAGGTGATGGTCTACTGGTGTGATGTAAGGCCCTGTATCCACCCCCCAACTCTGTGCTTGAAGTGCTGGAAGTTCAGCAATATGTTTTCCCGCACTACTTCCAGTGTCACAAACCAAGATTTTGGATGCCCATCACATCCCAATACTCCATGTGCACTGCCTTCCACCTGTGTCAACTGCAGAGAGCACCATTCACCTTGCTCACCTGACTGCAGGATTCTCCAGAAAGAAAGGAGAATCATGGAGTACAAGACCCTGGAATGAATGACCTACACTGAGGATAAGAGAAAATTTGAACACCTGCATCCTGTGTGTATGACATAGTCTTACACCACCACTACAACAGTTCTGACACCATGAGCTCTGCCAACCCAGGTCACCTCTCAGAGCTGGTAGACTCACCTGCCCCCTTGATGTTGGAGAGCATTTCCATCCCTGTTGATCCTGCACCACCTACTTGAGGAGCAACACCACCCTGCCCCCCCCCCCCCCCCCCCCGCCGCCCCCCGCCGCCACCATCATTGCGCAACAATCATGGCTGGAGCTGGAGAAGCGCAAGTGTTCTTCAGCTTCTCTCCCTAGGAAGTGGTCCCTTGGGTCACTCCATTCCTATGTATCTTCTAGTGGGAAACAGGACACCTGCCAGTGGCCAAAGAGCAAAAAAGCAGCTGGTTGTAGGACGTCACGCTCATCCTCAGTCCTGGAGACTGAGCCAGTGAAGTCCTCCCAGCCAGCGAAACCCAAGGAGCAGTGAGAGAAATCCAAAACGAAAACCGCTAAGACCAAAGAAATTGCGGTCGCACCAACACCACTGCTACCTACAGGCTCTGCAGCTGAGGGTGGGGTGGAGATTTGGGCACCTGCTAAGTACCTACACTCCTGGAAATTGAAATAAGAACACCGTGAATTCATTGTCCCAGGAAGGGGAAACTTTATTGACACATTCTTGTTGTCAGATACATCATATGATCACACTGACAGAACCACAGGCACATAGACACAGGCAACAGAGCATGTACAATGTCGGCACTAGTACAGTGTATATCCACCTTTCGCAGCAATGCAGGCTGCTATTCTCCCATGCAGACGATCGTAGAGATGCTGGATGTTGTCCTGTGGAACGGCTTGCCATGCCATTTCCACCTGGCGCCTCAGTTGGACCAGTGTTCGTGCCGGACGTGCAGACCGCGTGAGACGACGCTTCATCCAGTGCCAAACATGCTCATTGGGGGACAGATCCGAAGATCTTGCTGGCCAGGGTAGTTGACTTACACCTTCTAGAGCACGTTGGGTGGCACGGGATACATGTGGATGTGCATTGTCCTGTTGGAACAGCAAGTTCCCTTGCCGGTCTAGGAATGGTAGATCGATGGGTTCGATGACGGTTTGGATGTACCGTGCACTATTCAGTGTCCCCTCGACGATCACTTGAGGTGTACGGCCAGTGTAGGAGATTGATCCCCACACCATGATGCTAGGTGTTGGCCCTGTGTGCCTCGGTTGTATGCAGTCCTGATTTTGGCGCTCACCTGCACGGCGCCAAACACGCATACGACCATCATTGGCACCAAGGCATAAGCGACTCTCATCGCTGAAGACGACACGTCTCCATTCGTCCCTCCATTCACCCCTGTCGCGACACCACTGGAGGCGGGCTGCACGATGTTGGGGCGTGAGCGGAAGACGGCCTAACGGTGTGCGGGACCGTAGCCGAGCTTCATGGAGACGGTTGCGAATGGTCCTCGCCGATACCCCAGGAGCAACAGTGTCCCTAATTTGCTGGGAAGTGGCGGTGCGGTCCCCTACGTCACTGCGTAGGATCCTTCAGTCTTGGCGTGCATCCGTGCGTTGCTGCGGTCCAGTCCCAGGTCGACGGGCACGTGCACTTTCCGCCGACCACTGGCGACAACATCGATGTACTGTGGAGACCTCACGCCCCAAGTGTTGAGCAATTCGGCGGTACGTCCACCCGGCCTCCCGCATGCCCACTATATGCCCTCACTCAAAGTCCGTCAACTGCACATACGGTTCACGTCCACGCTGTTGCGGCATGCTACCAGTGTTAAAGACTGCGATGGAGCTCCGTATGCCACGGGAAACTGGCTGACACTGACGGCAGCGATGCACAACTGCTGTGCAGCTAGCGCCATTCAACGGCCAACACCGCGGTTCCTGGTGTGTCCGCTGTGCCGTGCGTGTGATCATTGCTTGTACAGCCCTCTCGCAGTGTCCGGAGCAAGTATGGTGGGTCTGACACACCAGTGTCAATGTGTTCTTTTTTCCATTTCCAGGAGTGTAGATCTTGCCAGACCCTCTCACATGATGGATATAGACTATTCAGGCAATAAATCAGTGGAAGCAGGTGACTGTGAGCCATACAGTGCTTCACTGAATTTTCCGTGCCTTCCCAGTCTCACGATGTCATCGTCCAGTGCAACTGTGGTGGTTTTATCCACTGCCTGGCTGAGCAACAACAACTGTTGAGGTTTAAACCTGCCATCTGCATTGCCCTCCAGGTAACCTGGTTCCCTGCCCTCCGTGACTATAAGGCAGATTACAGCAACCACAGTGACTATAATCGATTGACAGGTGGAGTTTGCGTTTATGTTCTAAACTCAGTCTGTAGTGAACATGTGCCCCTTCAAAACTCTCTTGAAGCTGTGGCTGTCAGAATAAAGATGATGCAGGAAATAACTGTCTGAAATGTATATCTTCATCTAGATGGTGCAGTACCCCTGAATGTATTAGCTGCACTAATTGATAAACTGCCTAAACCTTTCCTTCTTCGGGAAGATTTTAATGCCCATAACCCCTTGTGGGGTGGTACCATAGTTACTGGGCGAGGCAGAGTTGTCGAAATTTACTGTTGCAATTTGACCTCTGACTCTTAAATACTGGGGCCGCCACATGTTTCATTGTGGCTCATGGGAGTTACTCAGCCATTGACGTATCAATCTGCAGCCCAGAACATCTCCCATCCATCCACTGAAGAAGACATGACTACCTGTGTGGTAGTGAGCACTTCCCCATCTTCCTGGCAGTGCCCCAGCATCAGGCACACAGATGCCTGCCCAGATGGGCTTTGAACAAGGCTAACTGGGTAACTTTCACCTTAGCTGTCACCGCTGAATCTCCCCTACATTGTAATATCGATGTGATGGTTGAGCAGATGACTAGCACAATTGTTTATGTCACAGAAAACGGAATCCCTCGCTCTTTAGGTTGCCCAAGGAGTAAGGCAGTCACTTGGTGGTCGCTGCAAATCGTTCAGGCAATTGAAGAGTGTCTGCAAGCTTTACAGCCCGTAAGTGGCACCCTTCCCTGGAGCACATCATAGTCTTTAAATGGCTCTGTGCCAGTGTTCGCTACCTTATCGAGCAACAGAAGGAGTGGTGTTGGGAGAGATAAGTCTCCACCATTGGAGGCCACATGTCTTCCCAAGTCTGGAAAAAGATCAAATGTCTCTTTGGGTACCAAGCCTCAATGGCTGTCCCTGGTGTTACCTTAAATGGCGAGTTATGTACCAACACAAATGCGATTTCCGGGCTCTTTGCCGGGCACTGCATTGGATAATCACCCCCCAAGGTTTCGCACACTGGAACGGTGGCTGAAAGGTAATGTACTCTAATGCACTACATGCTGTGGTGAATCCTATAACGCCCCATTTACAAAGTGGAAGCTTTTCAGTGCTCTTGCACATTGCACCGACATAGTTCCTGGGCCTCACAGCATCCACAGCCAGGTGATTAAACATATCTCATCTGACTACAAGTGACATATAATCATCATCTTCAACCGGCTATGGTGAGATTGTGTAAAAACGCACTTGATGTGGACAGCTATCACACCATCTGCCTCACCAATGTTCCTAAAAAGCAATGCCACAAGAGTGAGAATAAAATGGATTAAATGTGTAACACAAAACAGAAAGAAAGGAAAAGCCATAAGAATGAAGGGCACACTATGAACACTAAAAGGAACAAAAGAGGACAAGGAAACAACAGAAGAGAGTAAAACATGAAAGCAGATTACAGTGGCTGGCAAGCACGAGAATAGAAAGGGAAACCCAGTGACTCTGCAACACATTAAAAACTCAATCGTAAAGCACTAGGCTGGAGGACACAGAGGGTCAAAGGATACTCTAAACCCTATATAGAAGTATAAAACCCACTCTCACGGATAAAATGTAAAACTAAAGCTGCTGTGGAGTCATTGTGTCCAACACCGAAGGCAGGTTGGTGGGAAAGTTGAAAGTCTGTCACAGAGCGGTTAAATGTGAGTAGTCCAGCAAGAGGTGAACAACTGTCATTTGGAAGCCACAGCGACACTTAGGTGGCTTCTCGCAACAGAGTAGTTAACCATGCATTAGCCTCATATAGTCAATGCAGAGCCGGCAGAGGATGACTGATTCCCTGGGAGAGGCCTGCCTGGAAGACTTCCACACATTCATAGCCTCCTTAACGACATGCAGTTTGTTATGTGTGCTGTTATGCCATTCCATCTCCCAAAGCCAGAAAACCCCATGGTGTAGACAGAATGTAGGACAGCTTCAGAGAATGCCTATCTCCAGAAGCAGTTTCCACGTCGCCTGCTTGGGAGCCATTCCGTGGTTTATCAGTGGACCCCAGGACACGTCATTATCCCTGGCCATGAACTTGTATGATAGGCAGTTGTGAGAAAATGCAAATCACCAAAATGTAAGTAGCTACTCTTTTTTAAAAAAATGTGAATTTAACTGTTTAATAATATGAAACTAACACAACTGTATCTTTATAAATCCCACTGATGATACCTTAGAACAGGAGAAGGTGAAAAGTGTATGGGATAAATAAAGTAACTAGCAGCAGGATAAGACAGCTTTATTTACAAAACAAATTTTTATATGCTTGCTGCAGAGGATGGCCACACAAACAGACTTGTTATTCATGCCATGCCAGGCATTTCCACATGGCCCATACCAGAAATTCAGAAGAATCATCTGAACATCCATAAAACCATACAACACACAAAATTCAACATATGCAAATGTAACAATCTGGTACCTAAATATTCAATGTAAAAATTAAAAACAGTTCAACCACCACCCAAAAAGCAATGCATTCTGCTCAGAAAATATGGTTAAAATACGAGATAAAATCCCTAGACTCTAAAAAACAAGAGTTAAATTACGAGTTGTATAAGACATATTTACAACTCGCAGACACCATAAATAATATAAAAGTTTTCTCCCATCTGGTCAACAGGGTCGAAAAGCTTACAAAAACTGCTGCACAAAGAATAGAAACAGTTCATAGAAGAAAGATCAACCAACTCAAAAAACTCCAGTTATAACATATTACCTTTACTCACACACACAAATTCTACCCAAGATTAGTGAACCTTACAGACACACAGTTAAACAGTAAAGAAAGACAGCTGTTGGAGAAAGGATGAAAATACAATCTAAATTCAGAAATAGATGAAGGTTACTTATGAAATCTAATTATAGAAGCATAAAGTGTTTTGACAAGGGATGACAGGAATGAAAATAGCAGTGTCAGCATTGGATTAACTAGAGAACTAGTAAAAAAAGAAATCCAGAATATAATAACCAGCATAAAAATGCAACAACACAAAACAACAAAAACTCAGATCTGCAACACTAGGAAAAATTAGGAGAAAACTACAAAAACAAAATGTTATCATTTTAAAATAATAATTCCAATCCCAAAGAAAGCAGGTGTTGACAGATGAGAAAATTACCAAACAATCAGTTTAATAAGTGACAGCTGCAAAATACTAACATGAATGTTTTACAGACGAATGGAAAAACTAGTAGAAGCTGACCTCTGTGAGATCAGTTTGGATTCCACAGAAATACTGGAACACATGAGGCAATACTGACCTTACGACTTATCTTAGAAGAAAGATTAAGGAAAGGCAAACCTATGTTTCTAGCATTTGTAGACTTAGAGAAAGCTTTTGACTATGTTGATTGGAATACTCTCTTTCAAATTCTAAAGGTGGCAGGGGTAAAATACAGGGAGCGAAAGGCTATTTGCAATTTGTACAGAAACCAGATGGCAGTCATAAGAGTCGAGGGGCATAAAAGGGAAGCAGTGGTTGGGAAGGGAGTGAGACAGGGTTGTAGCCTCTCACTGATGTTATTCAATCTGTATATTGAGCAAGAAGTAAAGGAAACAAAAGAAAAATTCAGAGTAGGTATTAAAATCCATGGAAAAGTAATAAAAACTTTGAGGTACGCCGATGACATTGTAATTCTGTCAGAGTCAGCGAAGGACTTGGAAGAGCAGTTGAATGGAATGGACAGTGTCCTGAAACGAGGATATAAGATGAACATCAACAAAAGCAAAATGAGGATGAGGGAATGTACTCGAATTAAGTTGGGTGATGCTGAGGCAATTAGATTAGGAAATGAGACACTTAAAGTAGTAAATGAGTTTTGCTATTTGGGAAGCAAAATAACTGATGATGGTCAAAGTAGAGAGGATATAATATGTAGACTGGCAATGGTAAGGAAGGCATTTCTGAAGAAGATAAATTTGTTAACATTGAGTATAGATTTAAGTGACAGGAAGTCATTTCTGAAAGTATTTGTATGGAGTGCAGCTATGTATGGAAGTGAAACATGGACGATAACTAGTTTGAACAAGAAGAGGATGCAAGCTTTCTAAATGTGGTGCTAAAGAAGAATGCTGAAGATTAGATATGTAGATCATATAACTAATGAGGAGGTATTGAATAGATCTGGGGAGAAGAAAAGTTTGTGGCACAACTTGACCAGAAGAAGGAATCGGTTGGTAGGACATGTTCTGAGGCATCAAGAGATCGCCAATTTAGTATTGGAAGCCAGTGTGGAGGGTAAAAATCGTAGAGGGAGGCCAAGAGATAAATACACCAAGCAGACTCAGAAGGATGTAGGTTGCAGTAGGTACTGGGAGATGAAGCAGCTTGCACATGATAGAGTAGCAGGGAAAGGTACATCAAACCAGTCTCAGGACGGAAGACCACAACAACAACCACAACAACAACAGTGTAATGGACGAAATGCGATGATTCTGACTTTGTAATAACCTTACCAACAAAGATATGCCTATGAAGGAAGAGCTTACTGCAACATCTTTCAGAAATACTTCACATAGGGTAATGGAGGAGACGCGATGATTCTGGCTTTGTAGTAACCATACCAACAGAGAGAAGCAAATGAGTGAAAAGCTTTCTTCAGCTTCTCTCAGAAATACTGCATATAGGGTAAAGGGTGAAGTGCGATGATTCTGGCTTCATAGTAACCATACCAACAAAGACATGCAAAGGGGGGATGAACTTTCTGTAGCTTCTCTCAGAAATATTTCACATAGGGTAATGCATGAAACGTGATGATTCTGTCTGTGTAGTAATCATACCAACAATGAGACGCAAATGCGGGAAGAGCTTTCTGTAGCTTCTCTTTTATACATCACATCGGCTAATGGATGAAATATGATGATTCAGGTTTTGTAGCAAAGTTATCAACAAATAGACACCCATGAGGGAGGAGCTCACTGCAGCTTCTCTCTGAAATTCTTCCCATAGTGTAATGGATGAAATGCGATGATTCTGGCTTTGTAGTAACGTTATCAACATAGAGACACCTCTGAGTGAGGAGCTTTCTAAAGCTCTTCTCAGAAATAAATCACATACAGTAATGGATAATATGTGATGATTCTGGCTTTCTAGTAACCAATCAAAGAAACGGATATGAGGGAAGAGTTTTCTGTAGCTTCTCTGATAAACTTCATATCAGGTAATGGATGAAATGTGATCATTCTATCTGCATAGTAATCATACCAACAAACAGACGCCTATGAGGAGGCAGCTTTCTCCTGCTTCTCTTTGAAATACTTCACATAGTATAATGGATGAAATGTGATGATTCACGCTCTGTAGTAAACCTTCCAACAAAGAGACACAAATGAACATGGAGCTCTCTGTAGCTTCTCTCAGAAATGCTTCACATAGGGTATGGATGAAATACGATGATTCTGGCTATGTAGGAACCCTAACAACAGATAGATGCCTATGAGGGAGGAGCTTTCTGCAGCTTCCCTCTGAAATACTTAACATAGGGTAATGGATGAAAATGATTATTCTGGCTTTGTAGTAAGCATACCAACAAAGAGACACAAATGAGGGAGGAGCCTTCTGCGGCTCCTCTCATAAATACTTCACATCAGGTAAAAGATGAAAAGTCATGATTGGGTCTGTGTACTAATCATACCAACAAACAGATACAAGAGAGGGAGGAGCTTTCCGCAACATCTCTCAAATATACTTCAAATAGGGTAATAGATGGAATGCAAATATTCTGGCTTTGTACTAACCATACCAACAAAGAGACGCAAGTGAGGGAGGAGCTTTCTGTAGCTTCTATCTGAAATACACCACATAGGGTAAAAAATGAAATCCGATGATTTTGGCTTTGTAATAACCATACCAACAAACTAATGCAAATGAGGGAGGAGCTTTCTGTAGCTATACTCAGAAATACTTCACATAGGGTGAAAGGTGAAATGCGATGATTCTGGCTTTGTAGTAAACATACTAACAATCAAACGCAAATGAGGGAGGAGCTTTCTGAAGCTTCCATCGGAAATACTTCACAGCAGGTAATGGATGAAGCGTAATGATAGTGTCTGTGTACTAATCATACCAACAAACAGATGCAAGTGAGGGAGAAGCTTTCTGCAGCTTCACTCAGAATTACATCAAATAGGGTAGTGGACAAAATACGATTCTTGTGGCTTTGCAGTAACCATACCAACATAGTGACACAAATGAGGGAGTAGCTTTCTGTGGCTTCTCTCATAAATACTTGACATCAGGTAAAAGATGAAAAGTCGTGATAGTGTCTGTGTACTAATCATACCAACATACAGATGCAAGTGAGGGAGGAGCTTTCTGAAGCTTCTCTCTGAAATACTTCACATAGGGTAATGAATGAAATGCGATTTTTCTGGCTTTGCAGTAACCATACCAACAAAGAGACGCAAATAAGGGAGGAGCTTGCAGCAGCTTCTATAATAAATACCTCACATCAGTTAATGGATGAAATGTAATGATCTTTTCTGTGTAACAATCATACCAAAAAAGAGATGCAAGTAAGGGAGGAACGTCCAGCAGCTTCTCTCAGAAATACTTCACTTAAGGTAACGGATGAAATGCAATGATTCTGCCTTTCTAGTAACCATACAAAAAAAAAAAAAGAAACTCAAACGGGGGATGAGTTTTCTGTAGCTTCCCTCAGAAATACTTCACATCAGGTAATGGATGAGATGTAATGATTGTGTCTGTGTACTAATTATACCAATAAAAGATGCAAGTGAGGGAGGAGCTTTCTGCAGCTTCTATCAGAAATACTTCACATAGGGTAATAGATGAAATGGGATGATTCTGGGCTTGTAGTAACCATACCAACAAACAAACACAAGTGCGGGTGGAGCTTTCTGTAGCATCCCACAGAAATCTTTCACATCAGGTAAGGGATGAAATGTAATTATTGTGTCTGTGTACTAATCATACCAACTAACAGATGAAAGTGAGGGAGGAGCATTCTGTAGCGTCCCTCAGAACTACTTCACATCAGGAAATGGATGAAATGTAATGATTGTGTCTGTTTAATCAAACCAACAAACAGATGCAAGTGAGGGAGGAGCTTTCATCAGCTTCTCTCTGAAATACTTCACATATGCTAATGGATGAAATGAGATTATTTAGGCTTTGTAGTAACCATACCAACAAAGAGACGTAAACAAGGGAGGAGTGGGAGGAGCGTCCTGCAGCTTCTCTCAGAAATACTTCACATAGGGTAATAGATTAAATGCGAGGGTCTGGCTTTGTAGTAACCATACCAACAAACAAACACAAATGAGGGTGGAGCTTTCTGTATCATCCCTCAGAAATACTTCACATCAGGTAATGGATGAAATGTAATGATTGTGTCTGTGTACTAATCATAAAAACAAACAGATGCAAGTGAGGGAGGAGCTTTCTGCAGCTTCTATCAGAAATACTTCACTTTAGGGTAATAGATGAAATGGGATGATTCTGGGTTTGTAGTAACCATACAAACAGAAAAACACATATGAGGGAGGAGCTTTCTCTAGCTACCCTCAGAAATAGTTCACATTAGGTAATTGATGAAAGGTATTGAATGAGACTGAGAACTAATCTTACCAACAATCAGATACAAGTGTTGGAGGAGCGATCTGCAGCTTCCCGACAAAAAACTTCACATAGAGTATTAGATAAAATGCGGTTATTCTGGCTTTGAAGTAACCATACCAGCAAACAAACGCAAATGAGGGAGGAGCTTTCTCCAGCTTCCCTCAGAAATATTTCACATCAGGTAATAGATGAAATCTAATGATTGTAACTGTGTATTGATCTTACCAAGAAACAGATGCCAGTGAGGGAGGAGTGTTCTGCAGCTTCTCTCAGAAGTACTTCACATAGTGTAGTGGAAGAAATGCAAAGATTCTGGCTTTGTAATAACAATAACAACAAAGTGACGCAAATGGGGGAGTAGCTTTCGGTGGCTTCTCTCTTAAATACTTCACATTAGCAATGGATGAAATGTAATGATTGTGTCTGTGTACTAATCATACCACAAAGCAGAAGCAGGTGAGTGATTAGCTTTCTGCAGATTCTCTCATAAATACTTCGCATAGGGTAATGAATGAAATTTAATGATTCTGGGTTTGTAGTAACCATACCAACAAACAAACACAAATGAGGGATGAGCTTTCTGTAGCTTCCCTCAGAAATACTTCACATCAGCTAATGGATGAAATGTAATGATTGTGTCTGTGCAGTTATCATACCAACAAACAGATGCAACTGAAGGAGGAGTTTTCTGTACCTTTTCTATGAAAAACATCACACACGGTAATGGATGAAATGCAATGATTCTGGCTTTGTAGTGACCATACAAACAATCAAAAGCAAATGAGCTAGGAGAATCCTGCAACCTCTGTCTGAAATACATCACAAAGGGTAATGGATGAAATGCAATTATTGTGGCTTTGTACTAACCATACCAACAATCAAACCAAAATGAGGTGGGAGCTTTCTGTACCTTTTCTCAGCAATACTTCACATAGGGTAATAGATGAAATGCGAGGATTCCGGCTTTGTAGTAAACATACCAACAAAAAAACACAAATGATGGTGGTGCTTTCTGTAGCTTCACTCAGAAATACATCACATACGGTAATAGATGAAATTCAATGATCCTAGCATTGTAGTAACCTTACCAACAAACAAACACAAATGAAGGAGGAGCTTCTGTAGCTTCCGTCAGAAATAATTCACATCGGGTAATGAATGAAATGTAATGATTGTGTCTGTGTACTAATCATACCAACAAACATATGCAAGTGAGGGAGGAACTTTCTGCAGCTTCTCACTGAGATACTTCACATAGGGTAAAAATGAAATGCGATGATTCTGGATTTGTAGTAACCATACCACCAAAAACACACACAAATGAGGGAGGAGCTTTCTGTAGCTTCCCTCACAAATACTTTACATCTGGTAATGGATGAAGTGTAATAATTGTGTCTGTGTCCTAATCATACCAACAACAGATGCAAGTGAGGGAGGATCTTTCTGTAGCTTCTCTCAGAAATACATCACATAGGGTAATAGATGAAATGCGATGATTCTGGGCTTATAGTATCCATACCAACAAACAAACACAAGTGCAGCTGGAGCTTTCTGTAGCATCCCACAGAAATATTTCACATCAGGTAAGGGATGAAATGTAACCACAGTGTGTGTATAGTAATCTTACCAACAAACAGATGCAAGTGAGGGAGGAGCATTCTGCAGCTTTTCTCTGAAATACTTCACTTAGGGTAGTACATGAAATTCGATGTTTCTGTCTTTGTAGCAACCATACCAAAAAACAAATCCAAATGTTGGGGGAGCTTACTGTAGCTTCTCTCAGAAATACTTCACATAAGCTAATGAATGAAATGTAATGATTGTGTCTGTGTACTAATCATACCAACAAACAGATTCAAGTTAGGGTGTAGCTTTCTGCCGCATCTGTCTTAAATACATCACATTAGGTAAAATATGAAATACGATGACTCTTGCTTTCTAGTAACCATACCAAAAAAAAAAACGCAAATGTGGTAGTAAGCTTTCTGTAGCTTTTGTCAAAAATATTTCTCGAAGTCCAATAGATGAAATGCGTTGATTCTGGCTTTGTAGTAACCATTCCAACAAACAAACGTAAATGAGGGGCGAGCTTTCTGTAGCATCCCTCAGACGAACTCAACATCAGCTAATGGATGAAATGTAATGATTGTGTCTGTGTAATAATCATACCAACAAACAAATGCATGTGAGGGAGGAGCTTTCTGCAGCTTCTCTCTGAAGTGCATCATTAAGGGTAAAAAATGAAATCCGATGATTCTGCCTTTGTAATAACCATACCAATAACCTAAGTCAAATGTGGGAGGAGCTTTCTGTAGCTATTCTCAGAAATAGTTCACATAGGGTAATAGATGAATTGCGATGAATCTGGCTTTGTAGTAACCCTACCAACAAACATACGCAAATGATTGAGGAGCTTTCTGTAGCTTCCCTCAGAAATACTTCACGTCATGCAATAAATGAAATGTATTGATTGTGTGTGTGTACTAAACATACCAACAAACAGATGTAAGTGAGGGACGAGCTTTCTGCAGCTTCTCTCAGAAATACTTCACATAGGGTGAAAGATGAAATGCTATGATTCTGGCTTTGTAGTAACCTTAAGAACAAACAAACACAAAAGAGGGTGGAACTTTCTGTAGCTTCCATCAGAAATACTTCACATCAGGTAATGTGTGATATGTAATGATTGAGTCTGTGTACTAATCATATCAACAAACAGATGCAAGTGAGAGCGAAGTATTCTGCAGCATCTCACTGAAATACATCACATAATGTAATAGATGAACTGCGATGATACTGGCTTTGTAGTAACCATACCAACAAACAAACGCAAATGAGGAAGGAGCTTTCTGTTGATTTCCTCAGAAATATTTCACAGAGTTTAATAGATGAAATGCTATGATTCTGGCTTTGTACTAACCATACCAACAATCAGATTAAAGGAAGGGTGGAGCTTTCTGCAGCTTCTCTCTGAAACACATCACATTGGGTAATAGATGAAATGCAATGATTCTGGCTTTGTAGTAACCACAGCAACAAACAAATGCAAATGACGCAATAGCTTTCTGTAGCTTTTCTCAGAAATACTTTACATAGGGTAATAGATAAAATGTGACGATTCTGGCTTTGTAGTAACTATACCAACAACCAAATGCAAATGAGGGAGGAGCATTCTGTAGCTTACCTCAGAAATACATCACATCAGGTAATGGATGAAATGTAATGACTGTGTCTCTGTACTAATCATAAAAACAACCATATGCAAGTGAGGGAGGAGCATTCTGAGCTTCTCTCTGAAATACATGACATAGGGTAATAGATGAATTGTGATGATTCTGGCTTTGTAGTAACCACACCAACAAACTAATGCATATGAGGGAGAAGCTTTCTGTAGCTATTCTTAGAAATACTTCAGTAAGGGTAATAGATGAAGTGCGATTATTCTCGCTTTGTAGTAACAATACTAACAAACAAACGTAAGTGATGGAGCAACTTTCTGTAGCTTCCCTCAGAAATACTTCACATCAGGTAATGGATAAGTAGCTGGAACTATTCTAGAATTTGTATCTATCATCGCCACCAAAAAATGACAGAGTCCAGCAATTCTACCTGCTATTCCACCTACTGACATGCAATCGCCACCACATTGCGCAATCACTGTAATAGAGTACTATAATGATGTACAGTGATGGATCAGCTAAATGGATGTGTTAGTGTGCTCAAATATAAGATAATTTATAACTGAGTTTATGTACCTACCTTGATTTTTCTATCAGGTTCCTCTCTGTTTGAACTAAAGTGTTTTCCGAGTGTCACTACTGAAAGAACATTAAAGAGGAGTGTTTTTGCTAATTAATGCCTCTTGAACATAAAAAAAGAAAGTTAATGAAAGTAATTTTCCTAATAAAACAGCTTATTAATGCATTGTTGCCAACTTTAAATTAAGAGTTCGAGAGGCTGAGGCTTATAAAGTTTTGCTTCGTAAATGATCTCATTACTGCCTGTTGTAAATCACAGAAGGTGAGTCGGTATCTTACATCTATGTTAATTTTGTGTGTCAATGTAGTAAAAGTGGAAAACTGCAGTGTGGAACATTATATACTCAAGTCTGCTAAGTGTTTGTCTCTGATGTGTATTAGAAGTGATTATTAATAATATATCAGGATCCACAGTTTGTCTATTGGGTTAATGCTTGGTAACAAGTAACAGAAAGACCACTAATTAGGAAAACCTTAATTTCTTTAATCAAATGATAGTGAGGAGCAACCTGTAAGTGGATTCAAATTAACTTTCATTTTAAATAGGAACGTACTTAACTGAGAGAGACTTAACCTATATCCAATTAATGATTCTGCAGTTAATAGTAATAATGTTATAAAGACCATTCAGTTTGTGTAAGCCCTGAAAGTAATAGTGTGTTTCAGTATCTGTTATAATTTTGCAAAAAGTTTGTGCTGCTTTAACTGTTAGTTTCAATCGTACCGTACCCACATGAATGTGTCAAGAGTATACTGCTCTCGCATGTGACAAAATATAGGTTTTGTTTATAAATTCAAGTTACTAATAACTATTTTCTTGAACGAGAATGTTAATCATTCTCTTGCGTACTTAGGCTGGCGACCGTTTTCTTTACCTGTTAAACAGTGCAGATAGGCAAAATTTTGTTTATTACTGTTCAAATATTTCCGTAATTCTGACTTTCATTTCCGATAAGCCACTTCCGTTAGGTACAACACGGTCAACACAACAAAATTCCTCCCAGAGGGTAACACTGCTCTGTTGCATTATACCATAATTGCTTTAATAATATTGTTTTACTTCACAACCTGCTTTAAGGTTATGGTTCAGCAGCAGCAGACAATAGTGTTATAAGCTTTCTGCAGCTTCCCTCCGAAATATTTCACATCAGGTAATGGATGAAATGTAATGATTGTGTCTGTGTAGAAATCATTCCAACAAACAGATGCAAGTGAGGGAGGAGCTTTCTGCAGCTTCCCTCTGAAATACATCACATAGGGTAATAGATGAAATGTGATGATTCTGGCTTTGTAGTAACCACACCAACAAACAAACACAAATGACGGAGGAGCTTTCTGTAGCTTCCCTCAGAAATACTACACATCAGGTAATGGGTGAAATGTAATGATTGTGTCTGTGTACTAATCATTCCAACAAACAGATACAAGTGAGGAAGGAGCTTTCATCAGCTGAAATAAATCACATAGGGTAATGGATGAAATGCAATGATTCTGGCTTTGTAGTAACTATACCATCAAACAAACGAAAATAAGGGAGGAGCTTTCTGTAGCTGCCCTCAGAAATACTTCACATCAGGTAATGGGTGAAATGTAATGATTGTGTCTGTATACTAATCATTCCAACAAACAGATACAAGTGAGGAAGGAGCTTTCATCAGCTGAAATAAACCACATAGGGTAATGGATGAAATGCAATGATTCTGGCTTTGTAGTAACTATACCATCAAACAAACGAAAATGAGGGAGGAGCTTTCTGTAGTTTTCCTCAGAAATATTTAACATTGGGTAATAGATGAAATGCGATGATTTTGGATTTGAAGTAGCCATAGTAACAAACAAATGCAAATGAGGGTGGAGTTTTCTGTAGCTTCCCTCAGAATTATTTGACATCAGGTAATGGATGAAATCTAATTGTGTCTGTGTACTAATCAGATACAAGTGAGGGAGGAGCTTTCTGCTGTTTCCCTCTGAAATACATCAAATAGGGTAAAAAATAAAACCAAAGATTCTGGATTTGTGATAACCATACAGGCAAACTAATGCAAATAATTTAGGAGCTTTCTGTAGCTATTCTCAGAAATAATTCTCATAGGGTAATAGATGAAATGCGGTATTCTGGCTTTGTAGTAACCATACCAACAAGCAAATGCAAATGAAGCTTGAGCTTTCTGTAGGTTTTTTTCAGAAATACTTCACAAAGGGTAATAGGTAAAATGCGATGATTCTGGCTCTGTAGTAACCATAGCAACAAACAAACACAACTGAGGGAGGGGCTTTCTGTAGCCCTCCTCAGAAATACTTCACATCAGGTAATGGATGAAATGCAGTGATTGTGTCTGTGTACTATTCATAACAAAAAACAGGTGTAAGTGAGATAAGAGCTTTCTGCAGCTTCCCTCAGAAATATTCCACATCCGGTAATGGATGAAAAGTAATGATTGTGTCTGTGTACTAAATCATATCATAAACAGATGCAAGTGAGGGAAGAACTTTCTGCACTTTTTCTCTGAAATCCATCACATAGAGTAATAGAGGAAATACAATGATTGTGTTTTTGTGGTAACGATACTAACAAACAAATGCAAATGAGGGAGGAGCTTTCTGTAGCTTCTCTCAGAAATATTTCACATAGAGTAATAGATGAAATGCGATGATTCTGGGCCTGTAGTATCCATACCAACAAACAAACACAAGTGCAGGTGGAGCTTTCTGTAGCAACCCACAGAAATATTTTACATCAGGTAAGGGATGAAATGTAACCATAATGTCTGTGTAGTAATCTTACCGGCAAACAGATGCAAGTGAGGGAGGAGCGTTCTGCAGATTGTCTCAGAAATACTTCACATAGGGTAGTAGATGAAATGCGATGTTTCTGGCTTTGTAGTAACCATACCATCAAACAAAATCCAAATGAGGGGGGAGCTTTCTGTAGCTTCCCTCAGAAATACTTCACATTAGGTAATGAATGAAATGTAATGATTGTGTTTGTGTACCAATCATACCAACAGACAGATGCAAGTGAGGGATGAGCTTTCTGCATCTTCTCTCTGAAATACATCACATTGAGTAATAGTTGAAATGCGATGATTCTGGATTTGAAGTAACCATGCCAACAAACAAATGCAAATGAGGGGGGAGCTTTCTGTAGCTTACCTCAGAAATACATCACATCAGGTAATGGATGAAATTTAATGATTGTGTCTGTGTACTAATCATACCAACAAACAGATGCATGTGAGGGAGGTGTTTTCTGTACCTTTTCTCTGAAATACATCACAGAGGGTAATGGATGAATTTCAATGATTCTGGCTTTGTAGTAACCGTACCAACAAACAAACGTAAATGAAGGGCGAGCTTTCTGTAGCATCCCTCAGAAGAACACATCATCAGCTAATGGATGAAATGTAATGAATGTGTCTGTGTACTAATCATACCAACAAACAGATGCAAGTCAGGGAGGCGCTTTCTGTAGCTTCCCTCAGAAATACTTCACATCAGGTAATGGATGAAATGTAATGATTGTGTCTGTTTAATCATACCAACAAACAAACGCATGTGAGGGAGGAGCTTTCTGCAGCTTCTCTCTGAAGTGCATCATTAAGGGTAAAAAATGAAATCCGATGATTCTGCCTTCGTAATAACCATACCAATAACCTAAGGCAAATGTGGGAGGAGCTTTCTGTAGCTATTCTCAGAAATAGTTCACATAGGGTAATAGATGTATTGCGATGAATCTGGCTTTGTAGTAACCATACCAACAAACATACGCAAATGATTGAGGAGCTTAATGTAACTTTCCTCAGAAATACTTCACATCATGCAATAAATGAAATGTATTGATTGTGTGTGTGTACTAAACATACCAACAAACAGATGTAAAAGAGGGACGAGCTTTCTGTAGCTTCTCTCAGAAATACTTCACATTAGGTGAAAAATGATATCCTATGATTCTGGCTTTGTAGTAACCTTAAGAACAAACAAAAACAGAAGAGGGTGGAACGTTCTGTAGCTTCCATCAGAAATATTTCACATCAGGTAATGTGTGATATGTAATGATTGAGTCTGTATTCTAATCATATCAACAAACAGATGCAAGTGAGGGTGAAGTATTCTGCAGCTTCTCTCTGAAATACATCACATAATGTAATAGATGAACTGCGGTGATACTGGCTTTGTAGTAACCATACAAACAAACAAACGCAAGTGATGGAGGAGCTTTCTGTAGTTTCTCTCAGAAATTCTTCACATTGTGTAATAGATGAATCGCGATGTTTCTGGCTTGTAGTGACTGTACCAGCAAACAGATGCAAGTGAGTGAGGAGCTTTCTACATCTTCCATCAGAAATACTCCACATCAGGTAATGGATGGAATGTAATGACGGTGTCTGTGTACTAATCATACCAACAAACTGATGCAAATTAGGGAAGAGGTTTCTGGAGCTTCTCTGTGAAACACATCACGTAGGGTATTGTGTGAAATGCAATGATTCTTACTTGGTAGAAAACATACCAACAATCAAATGCAATTGAGGAAGGAGCTTTCTTTAGCTTCCCCCAGATATACCTCACATCTGGAAATGGATGAAATGTAATGATTGTGTCTGTGTACTAATCATACCAACAAACAGTTGCAAGTCAAGGAGAAGCTTTCTGCAGCTTCACTCTGAAATACGTCACAAAGGGTAGTTGATGAAATGCAATGAATCTGGCTTTGTAGTAACCATACCAACAAACAAACGCAAATGACGGAGGGGCATTCAGTAGCTTCTCTCAGAAATACTTCACATCATTTAATAAATGAAATATAATTGTTGTGTCTGTGTACTAATCATACCAACAAACAGATGCAAGTCAGGGAGTAGCTTACTGCAGCATCTGTCTGAAATACATCACATATGGTAAAATATGAAATACGATGTTTCTTGCTTTGTAGTAACCATACCAAAAAACAAAACCAAATGAGGTAGGAGCTTTCTGTAGCTTTTCTTGAAAATATTTCACATAGTGCAATAGATGAAATGCGTTGATTCTGGCTTTGTAGTAACCATACCAACAAACAATCGTAAATGATGGGCGAGCTTTCTGTAGCATCCCTCAGAAATACTCCACATCAGGAAATGGATGAAATGTAGTGATTGTGTCTGAGTACTAATCATACCAACAAACAGATGCACATGAGTGAGGAGCTCACTGTAGCTTCTCTCACAAATATTTCATATACGTATAGGATGAATTGCGATGATTCTGGCTTTGTAGTAACTATACCAACAAACAAACGCAATCGAGGGAGGAGCTTTCTGTTGATTTCCTCAGAAATATTTCACATAGTTTAATAGGTGAAATGCTATGATTCTGGCTTTGTACTAACCATACCAACAATCAGATTAAAGGGAGGGTGGAGCTTTCTGCAGCTTCTCTCTGAAATACATCACATAGGGTAATAGATGAAATGCAATGATTCTGGCTTTGTAGTAACCACAGCAACAAACAAATGCAAATGACGCAATAGCTTTCTGTAGCTTTTCTCAGAAATACTTTACATAGGGTAATAGATAAAATGTGATGATTCTGGCTTTGTAGTAACCATAGCAACAACCAAACGCGAATGAGGGAGGAGCTTTCTGTAGCTTACCTCAGAAATACATCACATCAGGTAATGGATGAAATGTAATGACTGTGTTTCTGTACTAATCATAAAAACAACCATATGCAAGTGAGGGAGGAGCTTTCTGAGCTTCTCTCTGAAATACATTACATAGGATAATAGATGAATTCTGATGATTCTGGCTTTGTAGTAACCATACCAACAAACATATGCAAATGATTGAGGAGCTTTCTGTAGCTTCCCTCAGAAATACTTCACATCAGGTGATGGATTAAATATAATGATTGTGACGGTGTACCAATCATACCAACAAACAGATGCAAGTGAGAGATAAGCTTTCTGAGGCTTCTATCTGAAATACACCACATAGGGTAAAATATGAAATACGATGAATTTGGCTTTGTAACAACCATCCCAACAAACTAACGCATATGAGGGAGAAGCTTTCTGTAGCTATTCTTAGAAATACTTCACTAAGGGTAATAGATGAAGTGCGATTTTTCTGGCTTTGTAGTAACAATACTAACAAACAAACGTAAGTGATGGTGCAACTTTCTGTATCCTCCCTCAGAAATACTTCACATCAGGTAATGGATAAGTAGCTGGAACTATTCTGGAATTTGTATCTATCATCGCCACCAAGAAATGACAGAGTCCAGCAATTCTACCCGCAATTCCACCTACTGACATGCAGTCGCCACTACATTGCGCAATCACTGTAATCGAGTACTATAATGATGTACAGTGATGGATCAGCTAAATGGATGTGTTAGTGTGCTCAAATATAAGGTAATTAATAACTGAGTTTATGTACCTACCTTGATTTTTCTCCTTACCATAACACCTATCAGGTTCCTCTCCGTTTGAAGTAAAGAGATTTCCGAGTGTCCCTACTGAAAGAACATTAAAGGCCAGTGTTTTTGCTAATTAATCCCTCTTGAACATAAAAAAGAAAGTTAATGAAAGTAATTTTCCTAATAAAACTGCTTATTAATGCATTGTTGCCAACTTCAAATTAAAAAGTTCGTGAGGCTAAGGCTTATAAAGTTTTGCTTCGTAAATGAACTCATTACCGCCTGTTGTAAATCACAGAAGGTGAGTCAGTATCTTACATATATGTTAATTTTTTGTGTCAATGTAGTAAAAGTGGAAAACTGCAGTGTGGAACATTATATACTCAAGTCTGCTAAGTGTATGTCTCTCCTGTGTATTAGAAGTGCTTATTAATAATATAACAGGGTCCACAGTTTGTATATTGGGTTAATGCTTGGTAACAAGTAACAGAAAGACCACTAATTAGGAAAACCTTAATTTCTTTAATCAAATGATAGTGAGGAGCAACCTGTAAGTGGATTCAAATTAACTTTCATTTTAAATAGTAACGCACTTAACTGAGAGAGACTTACCCTACATCCAATTAATGATTCTGCAGTTAGTAGTAATAATGTTATAAAGACCATGCAGTTTGTGTAAGCCCTGAAAGTAATAGTGTGTTTCAGTATCTGTTATAATTTTGCAAAAAGTTTGTGCTGCTTTAACTGTTAGTTTCAATCTTACCGTACCCACATGAATGTGTCAAGAGTATACTGCTCTCGCATGTGACAATGTATAGGTTGTGTTTATCCATTCAAGTTACTAATAACTATTTTCTTGAACGAGAATGTTAATCATTCTCTTGCCTACTTAGGCTGGCGACTGTTTTCTTTACCTGTTAAACAGTGCAGATAGGCAAAATTTTGTTTATTACTGTTCAAATATTTCCGTAATTCTGACTTTCATTTCTGATAAGCCACTTCCGTTAGGTACAACACGGTCAACACAACAAAATTCCTCCCAGAGGGTAACACTGCTCTGTTGCATTATACCATAATTGCTTTAATAATATTGTTTTACTTCACAACCTGCTTTAAGGTTATGGTTCAGCAGCAGCAGACAATAGTGTTATAAGCTTTCTGCAGCTTCCCTCAGAAATATTTCACATCAGGTAATGGATGAAATGTAATGATTGTGTCTGTGTAGTAATCATTCCAACAAACAGATGCAAGTGAGGGAGGAGCTTTCTGCAGCTTCCCTCTGAAATACCTCAGATAGGGTAATAGATGAAATGCGATGATTCTGGCTTTGTAGTAACCATAGCAACAAACAAATGCAAATGAGGGAGGAGCTCTCTGTACCTTCCCCCAGAAATACTTCACATCCGGTAATGGATGAAATGTAATGATTGTGTCCGTGTACTAATATTGCCATAAACAGATGCAAGTGAGGAAAGAGCATACTGCAGCTTCTCTCTGATATACATCACATGGGGTAATGGATGAAATGTGATGATTCTGGCTTTGTAGTAACCACACCAACAAACAAACGCAAATGACGGAGGAGCTTTCTGTAGCTTCCCTCAGAAATACATCACATCAGGTAATGGGTGAAATGTAATGATTGTGTCTGTGTACTAATCATTCCAACAAACAGATACAAGTGAGGAAGGAGCTTTCATCAGCTGAAATAAATAACATAGGGTAATGGATGAAATGCAATGATTCTGGCTTTGTAGTAACTATACCATCAAACAAACGAAAATGAGGGAGGAGCTTTCTGTAGATTTCTTTAGAAATACTTAACATTGGGTAATAGATGAAATGTGATGATTCTGGATTTGAAGTAGCCATACTAACAAACAAATGCAAATGAGGGTGGAGTTTTCTGTAGCTTCCCTCAGAATTATTTGACATCAGGTAATGGATGAAATCTAATCATTGTGTCTGTGTACTAATCATACCAACAAACAGATACAAGTGAGGGAGGAGCTTTCTGCTGTTTCTCTCTGAAATACATCAAATAGGGTAAAAAATTAAATCCAAAGATTCTGGACAAACTAATGCAAATGAGTTAGAAGTTTTCTGTAGCATTCTCAGAAATAATTCTCATAGGGTAATAGATGAAATGCGATGATTCTGGCTTTGTAGTAACCACACCAACAAGCAAATGAAAATGACGCTTGAGCTTCCTGTAGCTTTTTTTCAAAATACTTCACAAAGGGTAATAGATAAAATGCGATGATGCTGGCTTTGTAGTAACCATACCAACAAACAAACACAACTAAGGGAGGCACTTTCGGTAGCCCCCCTCAGAAATACTTCACATCAGGTAATGGATGAAATGCAGTGATTGTGTCTGTTTACTATTCATAACAAAAAACAGGTGTAAGTGAGATAAGAGCTTTCTGCAGCTTCCCTCAGAAATATTCCACATCCGGTAATGGATGAAAAATAATGATTGTGTCAGTGAACTAATCATAACAACAAACAGATGCAAGTGAGGGCTGAAATATCTGCAGCTTCTCTCTGAAATACATCACATAGGGTAATGGAAGAAATGCAATGATACTGGCTTTGTAGCAAACCATAGCAACAAACAAACGCAAATGGTGGAGGAGCTTTCTGTAGCCTCCACCAGAAATACTTCACATCAGGTGAAGGATGAAATGCAGTGATTGTGTCTGTGTACTAATCATAACAAGAAACAGATGTAAGTGAGGGAAGAGCTTTATGCAGCTTCCCTCAGAAATACTTCACATCCGGTGATGGATGAAATGTATCGATTGTGTCTGTGTACTAATCATACCATAAACAGATGCAAGGGAGGGAAGAGCTTTCTGCAGCTATTAACTGAAATACATCATGTAGGGTAATAGATGATATGCAATGATTCAGGCTTTGTGGTAACCATACTAACAAACAAACACAAATGAGGGAGGAACTTCCTCTAGCTTCCCTCAGAATTACTTCACATCATGTAATAAATGAAATGTAATGATTGTGGCTGTGTACTAATCATTCCAACAAACAGATGCAAGTGAGGGAGGAGCTTTCTGCTGCTTCTCTCTGAAATACGTCACATAGGGTAATGGGTGAAATGCAATGATTCTGGCTTTGTAGTAACCATACCAACTAACATACGCAAATGAGTGAGGAGCTTTCTATAGCTTCCTTCAGAAATATTTCACATCAGGTAATGGATGAAATGTAATGATTGTGTCGGTGTACTAATCATACCAACAAACAGATGCAAATGAGGGAAGTGCTTTCTGCAGCTTCCCGCAGAAATACTTCACATCAGGTAATGGATGTAATGTAATGAGTGTGTGTGTGTATTAATCATTATAACAAACAAATGCAAGTGAGGGAGGAGCTTTCTGCAGATCCTTTCGGAAATACATCACATAAAGTAATAGATGAATTGTGATGATTCTGGCATTGTAATAACCGTACCAACAAACTAAAGCAAATAAGGGGGGAGCTTTCTGTAGCTATTCTCAGAAATTCATCACATGGGGTAATAGATGAAATGCGATGATTTTGGCTTTGTAGTAACCATACCAACAAATGAAACCCAAATGAGGGTTGTGCTTTCTGTAGCCTCCCTCTGAAATATTTCACAACAGGTAATGGATGAAATTTAATGATTGTGTCTGTGTACTAATCATAACAAAAAAGGAGCAAGTGAGGCACGAGCTTTCTTCAGCTTCTCTCTGAGATACATCACATAGGATAATGGATGAAATGCGATGATTCTGGTTTTGTAGTAACCATAAAAACAAACAAACGCAAATGACACTTGGGCCTTCTGTAGCTTTTCTCAGGAATACTTCACATAGTGTGATAGATGAAATGCGATGATTCTGGCTTTGTAGTAATAATACCAACAAACAAACGCAAATGATTGAGGAGCTTGCTGTAGCCCCCCTCAGAAATACTTCACATCAGGTAATGGATGAAATGAAATGATTGTGTCTGTGTACTAATCATAGAAACAAACAGATGTAGGTGAGGGATAAGCTTTCTGCAGCTTCCCTCATAAATACTTCACATCCAGTAATGGATGACAGGTAATGATTGTGTCCGTGTACTAATCATACCATAAACAGATGCAAGTGAGGGAAGAGTTTTCTGCAGCTTCCCTCAGAAATACTTCACATCAGGTAATGGATGTTATGTAATGAGTGTGTGTGTGTATTAATCATTATAACAAACAGTTGCAAGTGAGGGTGGAGCTTTCTGCAGCTCCATGCTGAAATACATCACATAAAGTAATAGATGAATTGTGATGATTCTGGCTTTGTAGTAATCATACCAACAAACAAACACAAATGACACTTGAGCTTCCTGTAGTTTTATTTAGAAATATTTCACATAGGGTAATAGATGAAGTGCGATGACACTATATTTGTAGTAACCTTACCAACAAGCAAACGCAACTGAGAGAGGAGCTTTCTGTAGCTCCCCTGAGAAATATTTCACATCAGGTAATGGATGAAATGTAATGATTGTGTCTGTGTACTCATCATACCATAAACAGAAGCAAATGAGGGATGAGCTTTCTGCAGCTTTTCTCTGAAATACATCACATGGGGTAATAGATGAAATGCAATGATTCTGACTTTGTAGTAACCATACCAACAAAGAAACACAAATGAGGGAGGAGTTTTCTGCAGTTTTCTTCAGAAATACTTCACATTGGGTAATAGATGAAATGTGATGGTTCTGGCTTTGTAGTAACCATACCAACAATCAAACGCAAATGAGGGAGGTGCTTTCTGTAGTAATCATTCCAACGAACCGATGCAAGTTAGAAAGGAGCTTACTGCAGCTTCCCTCTGAAACACATCACATAGGGTAATAGATGAAATACGATGATTCAGGCTTTGTAGTAACCCCACCAACAAACAAACAAAAATTACGAGGAGCTTTTACAGCATCCCTCAGAAATACTTCACATCCAGTAATGGATGAAATGAAATGATTTTGTCTGTGTACTAATATTGCCATAAACAGATGCAAGTGAGGGAAGAGCATACTGCAGCTTCTCTCTGATATACATCACATGGGTAATGGACGAAATGCGATGATTCTGACTCTGTAGTAATCATACCAACAAACAAACGCAAACGAGGGAGATGCTTTCTGTAGATTCCCTCAGATATATTTCAAATCAACTAATGGATGAAGTGTAATGATTGTGTCTGTGTATTAATCACAACAACAAACAGTTGCAAGAGAGGGACGAGCCTTCTGCTGCTTCCTCCCTCTGAGATACATCACATAGGATAATGGATGAAACACAATGTTTCTGGCTTCGCAGTAACCGTACCAACATACAAACGCAAATGAGGGAGGAGCTTTTCTGTAGCTTCCCTCAGAAATTCCTCACATCAGATAATGGATGAAATGTAACGATTGTGTCCGTGTACTAATCATACCAACATACAGAGCAAGTGAGGGAGGAGCTTTCTGCTGCTCCTCTCTGAAATACCGCATATGTGGTAATAGATGAAATGCGATGATTCTGGCTTTGTAGTAAACATACCAACAAACAAATGCAAATAAGGGAGCTGCTTAGAGAGCACCCCTGAGACATACTTCACATCATCTAGTAAATGAAATGTAATGTTTGTGTATGTGTACTAATAATAGCAACAAACAGATGCAAGTGAGGGAAGAGTTTTCTGCAACTTCTCCCTGAAATACATCACATAGAGTAATAAATGAAATGCAATGATTCTGGTTTTGTAGTAAGAATACCAACAAACAAATGCAAGTGAGGGAGGAGCTTTCTGCTTCTCCTCGCTGAAATACATCACATATCGCAATGGATGAAATGCAATGATTCTGGCTTTGTAGTAACGGTAGCATCAAACAAACGCATATAAGACAGGAGCTTTCTGTAGCTATTCTCAGAAATAAATCGCATAGGGTAATAGATGAATTGCGTTGATTCTGGCATCGTAGTAACCCCACCAACAAACAAACGCAAGTCATGGAGGAGCTTTCTGTAGCTTCCCTTTGAACTATTTCACATCAAGCAAAGGGTGAAATCTACTGACTGTGTCTGTGTACTAATCATTCCAACAAACAGATGCAAGTGATTAAGGAGCTTTCTTCGGCTGAAATACATAGGGTAATGGATGAAATGCAATGATTCTGGCTTTGTAGTAACCATACCAACAAACTAACGCAAGTGACGCTTGAGCCTTCTGTAGCTTATCTCAGAAATACTTCACATCCGGTAATGGATGAAATGCGATGATCCTGGATTTGTAGTAATAATACCAACAAAGAAACACAACTGAGGTAGGAGCTTCATGTAGCCCCCCTCAGAAATACTTCACATCAGGTAATGGAGGAAATGCAGTGATTGTGTCTGTGTAATAATCATACCATAAACAGATGCAAGTGAGGGATGAGCTTTCTGCAGCTTTGACATGAAATACATTACATAGAGTAATAGATGAAATGCAATGATTCTGGTTTTGTGGTAACCAAACCAACATCCAAATGCAAATGAGGGAAGAGCTTTCTGTAGCTTCCCTCAGAAATATTTCACATCAGGTTATGGATGAAATGTAATGATTGTGTGTGTGTACTAATCATAACAACAAACAGGTGCAAGTGAGGGACAAGGATTCTGCAGCTTCTCTCTGAAATACATCACATGGGGTAATAGATGAAATGCAATGATTCTGGCTTTGTAGTAACCATACCAAAAACAAACGCAAATGAATGAGTAGCTTTCTTTAGCTATTCTCAGAAATACTTCACATAGGGTAATAGATGAGATGCGTTAATTCTGGCTTTGTAATAACCAGACCAACAAACAAACACAATTGAGGGAGGTGCTTTCTGTAGCTTTCCTCCGATATATTTCACATCTGGTAATGGATGGAATGTAATGTTTGTGTCTGTGTACTAATCATAAGAACAAAGAGGTGCAAGTGTGGGACGAGCTTTCTGCATCTTCTTTCCGAGATACATCACGTAGGGTAATGGATAATATGCAATAATTCTGGTTTTGTAGTAACCATACCAACAAACAAACGCAAATGAGGGAGTAGCACTCTGTAGCTAATCTCAGAAGTATTTCACATAGGATAATAGATGAAATGTGATGATTCTGGCTTTATAGTAACCATTCCAACAAACAAACGAAAATGAGGGAGGAGCTTTCTGTAGCTTCCCTCAGAAATACTTCACATCAGGTAATGGACGAAATGTAATGATTGTGTCAGTGTACTAATCGTACCAACAAACAGATGCAAGTGAGGGAGGAGATTTCTGCAGTCTCTCTCTGAAATATATCACAAGGGGTAATAGATGGAATGCAATGATTCTGGGTTTGTAGTAATAATACCAACCAACAAACGCAACTAAGGGAGGTTATTTCTATAGCTTTCCTCAGAAATACATCACATCAGGTAATGGATGAAATGAAATAATTGTGTCTGTGTACTGATCAGAACAACAAACAGATGCATGTGAGGGAATAGCTTTCTGCAGCCTCCCTCAGAAATATTTCACATCAGGTAATCTATGAAGTGTAATGATTGTGTCGGTGTACTAATCATACCAACAAACAGATGCAAATGAGGGAGGAGCTTTCTGCAGCTTCTATCTGAAATACATCACATAGGGTAAAATATGAAATAAGATGATTCTGGCTTTGTAATAACCAGCCCAACAAACTAACGCAAATGAGGGATGAGCATTTTGTATCTATTCTCAGAAATACTTCACATAGGGTAATAGATGAAATGCAACGATTCTGGCTTTGTAGTAACCATACCAACAAACAAACACATTTCACTCATAAATACTTCACATCAGGTAATGCATGAAATGTTATGGTTGTGTCTGTGTACTGATAAGAACAACAAACAGATGCAAGTGAGGGAAGAGCTTTCTGCAGCTTCCCGCAGAAATACTTCATATCAGGTAATGGATGTAATGTAATGAGTGTGTGTGTGTGTATTAATCATTATAACAAACAAATGCAAGTGAGGGAGGAGCTTTCTGCAGATCTTTTCTGAAATACATCACATAAAGTAATAGATGAATTGTGATGATTCTGGCTTTGTAATAACCATACCAACAAACTAAAGCAAATAAGGGGGGAGCTTTCTGTAGCTATTCTCAGAAATTCATCACATGGGGTAATAGATGAAATGCGATGATTTTGGCTTTGTAGTAACCATACCAAAAACAAACGCAAATGAATGAGTAGCTTTCTTTAGCTATTCTCAGAAATACTTCACATAGGGTAATAGATGAGATGCGTTAATTCTGGCTTTGTAATAACCAGACCAACAAACAAACACAATTGAGGGAGGTGCTTTCTGTAGCTTTCCTCCGATATATTTCACATCTGGTAATGGATGGAATGTAATGTTTGTGTCTGTGTACTAATCATAAGAACAAAGAGGTGCAAGTGTGGGACGAGCTTTCTGCATCTTCTCTCCGAGATACATCACGTAGGGTAATGGATAATATGCAATAATTCTGGTTTTGTAGTAACCATACCAACAAAGAAACACAAATGAGGGAGGAGTTTTCTGCAGTTTTCTTCAGAAATACTTCACATTGGGTAATAGATGAAATGTGATGGTTCTGGCTTTGTAGTAACCATACCAACAATCAAACGCAAATGAGGGAGGTGCTTTCTGTAGTAATCATTCCAACGAACCGATGCAAGTTAGAAAGGAGCTTACTGCAGCTTCCCTCTGAAACACATCACATAGGGTAATAGATGAAATACGATGATTCAGGCTTTGTAGTAACCCCACCAACAAACAAACAAAAATTACGAGGAGCTTTTACAGCATCCCTCAGAAATACTTCACATCCAGTAATGGATGAAATGAAATGATTTTGTCTGTGTACTAATATTGCCATAAACAGATGCAAGTGAGGGAAGAGCATACTGCAGCTTCTCTCTGATATACATCACATGGGTAATGGACGAAATGCGATGATTCTGACTCTGTAGTAATCATACCAACAAACAAACGCAAACGAGGGAGATGCTTTCTGTAGATTCCCTCAGATATATTTCAAATCAACTAATGGATGAAGTGTAATGATTGTGTCTGTGTATTAATCACAACAACAAACAGTTGCAAGAGAGGGACGAGCCTTCTGCTGCTTCTCTCTGAGATACATCACATAGGATAATGGATGAAACACAATGTTTCTGGCTTCGCAGTAACCGTACCAACATACAAACGCAAATGAGGGAGGAGCTTTTCTGTAGCTTCCCTCAGAAATTCCTCACATCAGATAATGGATGAAATGTAACGATTGTGTCCGTGTACTAATCATACCAACATACAGAGCAAGTGAGGGAGGAGCTTTCTGCTGCTCCTCTCTGAAATACCGCATATGTGGTAATAGATGAAATGCGATGATTCTGGCTTTGTAGTAAACATACCAACAAACAAATGCAAATAAGGGAGCTGCTTAGAGAGCACCCCTGAGACATACTTCACATCATCTAGTAAATGAAATGTAATGTTTGTGTATGTGTACTAATAATAGCAACAAACAGATGCAAGTGAGGGAAGAGTTTTCTGCAACTTCTCCCTGAAATACATCACATAGAGTAATAAATGAAATGCAATGATTCTGGTTTTGTAGTAAGAATACCAACAAACAAATGCAAGTGAGGGAGGAGCTTTCTGCTGCTCCTCGCTGAAATACATCACATATCGCAATGGATGAAATGCAATGATTCTGGCTTTGTAGTAACGGTAGCATCAAACAAACGCATATAAGACAGGAGCTTTCTGTAGCTATTCTCAGAAATAAATCGCATAGGGTAATAGATGAATTGCGTTGATTCTGGCATCGTAGTAACCCCACCAACAAACAAACGCAAGTCATGGAGGAGCTTTCTGTAGCTTCCCTTTGAACTATTTCACATCAAGCAAAGGGTGAAATCTACTGACTGTGTCTGTGTACTAATCATTCCAACAAACAGATGCAAGTGATTAAGGAGCTTTCTTCGGCTGAAATACATAGGGTAATGGATGAAATGCAATGATTCTGGCTTTGTAGTAACCATACCAACAAACTAACGCAAGTGACGCTTGAGCCTTCTGTAGCTTATCTCAGAAATACTTCACATCCGGTAATGGATGAAATGCGATGATCCTGGATTTGTAGTAATAATACCAACAAAGAAACACAACTGAGGTAGGAGCTTCATGTAGCCCCCCTCAGAAATACTTCACATCAGGTAATGGAGGAAATGCAGTGATTGTGTCTGTGTAATAATCATACCATAAACAGATGCAAGTGAGGGATGAGCTTTCTGCAGCTTTGACATGAAATACATTACATAGAGTAATAGATGAAATGCAATGATTCTGGTTTTGTGGTAACCAAACCAACATCCAAATGCAAATGAGGGAAGAGCTTTCTGTAGCTTCTATCTGAAATACATCACATAGGGTAAAATATGAAATAAGATGATTCTGGCTTTGTAATAACCAGCCCAACAAACTAACGCAAATGAGGGATGAGCATTTTGTATCTATTCTCAGAAATACTTCACATAGGGTAATAGATGAAATGCAACGATTCTGGCTTTGTAGTAACCATACCAACAAACAAACACATTTCACTCATAAATACTTCACATCAGGTAATGCATGAAATGTTATGGTTGTGTCTGTGTACTGATAAGAACAACAAACAGATGCAAGTGAGGGAAGAGCTTTCTGCAGCTTCCCGCAGAAATACTTCACATCAGGTAATGGATGTAATGTAATGAGTGTGTGTGTGTGTATTAATCATTATAACAAACAAATGCAAGTGAGGGAGGAGCTTTCTGCAGATCTTTTCTGAAATACATCACATAAAGTAATAGATGAATTGTGATGATTCTGGCTTTGTAATAACCATACCAACAAACTAAAGCAAATAAGGGGGGAGCTTTCTGTAGCTATTCTCAGAAATTCATCACATGGGGTAATAGATGAAATGCGATGATTTTGGCTTTGTAGTAACCATACCAACAAATGAAACCCAAATGAGGGTTGTGATTTCTGTAGCCTCCCTCTGAAATATTTCACAACAGGTAATGGATGAAATATAATGATAGTGCCTGTGTACTAATCATAACAAAAAAAGGAGCAAGTGAGGCACGAGCTTTCTTCAGCTTCTCTCTGAGATACATCACATAGGATAATGGATGAAATGCAATGATTCTGGTTTTGTAGTAACCATAAAAACAAACAAACGCAAATGACACTTGAGCCTTCTGTATCTTTTCTCAGCAATACTTCACATAGTGTGATAGATGAAATGCGATGATTCTGGCTTTGTAGTAATAATACCAACAAACAAACGCAAATGATTGAGGAGCTTGCTGTAGCCCCCCTCATAAATACTTCACATCAGGTAATGGATGAAATGAAATGATTGTGTCTGTGTACTAATCATAGAAACAAACAGATGTAGGTGAGGGATAAGCTTTCTGCAGCTTCCCTCATAAATACTTCACATCCAGTAATGGATGAAAAGTAATGATTGTGTCTGTGTACTAATCATACCACAAACAGATGCAAGTGAGGGAAGATTTTTCTGCAGCTTCCCTTAGAAATACTTCACATCAGGTAATGGATGTTATGTAATGAGTGTGTGTGTGTATTAATCATTATAACAAACAGATGGAAGTGAGGGTGGAGCTTTCTGCAGCTCCATGCTGAAATACATCACATAAAGTAATAGATTAATTGCGATGATTCTGGCTTTGTAGTAACCATACCAACAAACAAACGCAAATGACACTTGAGCTTCCTGTAGTTTTATTTAGAAATATTTCACATAGGGTAATAGATAAAATGCGATGACACTATATTTGTAGTAACCTTACCAACAAACAAACGCAACTGAGAGAGGAGCTTTCTGTAGCTCCCCTGAGAAATATTTCACATCAGGTAATGGATGAAATGTAATGATTGTGTCTGTGTACTAATCATAACAACAAACAGGTGCAAGTGAGGGACAAGGATTCTGCAGCTTCTCTCTGAAATGCATCACATGGGGTAATAGATGAAATGCAATGATTCTGGCTTTGTAGTAACCATACCAAAAACAAACGCAAATGAATGAGTAGCTTTCTTTAGCTATTCTCAGAAATACTTCACATAGGGTAATAGATGAGATGCGTTTATTCTGGCTTTGTAATAACCAGACCAACAAACAAACACAATTGAGGGAGGTGCTTTCTGTAGCTTCCCTCCGATATATTTCACATCTGGTAATGGATGGAATCTAATGATTGTGTCTGTGTACTAATCATAAGAACAAAGAGGTGCAAGTGTGGGACGAGCTTTCTGCATCTTCTCTCCAAGATACATCACGTAGGGTAATGGATAAAATGCAATAATTCTGGTTTTGTAGTAACCATACCAACAAACAAACGCAAATGAGGGAGTAGCACTCTGTAGCTAATCTCAGAAGTATTTCACATAGGATAATAGATGAAATGCGATGATTCTGGCTTTATAGTAACCATTCCAACAAACAAACGAAAATGAGGGAGGAGCTTTCTGTAGCTTCCCTCAGAAATACTTCACATCAGGTAATGGACGAAATGTAATGATTGTGTCAGTGTACTAATCGTACCAACAAACAGATGCAAGTGAGGGAGGAGATTTCTGCAGTCTCTCTCTGAAATACATCACAAGGGGTAATAGATGGAATGCAATGATTCTGGGTTTGTAGTAATAATACCAACCAACAAACGCAACTAAGGGAGGTTATTTCTATAGCTTTCCTCAGAAATACATCACATCAGGTAATGGATGAAATGAAATAATTGTGTCTGTGTACTGATCAGAACAACAAACAGATGCAAGTGAGGGAATAGCTTTCTGCAGCCTCCCTCAGAAATACTTCACATCAGGTAATGATGAATGTAATGATTGTGTCTCTGTACTAATCATTCCAAAAAACAGATGCGAGTGAGGGAGGAGCTTTCTGCAGCTTTTTTCTCAAATACATCACATAGGGTAAAAAAAGAAATACGATGATTCTGGCTTTGTAATAACCATACCAACAAACAAACGCAAATGGCGCTTGAGCTTTCTGTTGCTTACCTCAGAAATACTTCACATAGGGAAATAGATGAAATGCGATGATTCTGGCTTTGTAGTAACTATACCAACAATCAAACACAAATGAGGGAGGAGCTTGCTGTAGCTTCCCGTCAGAAATACTTCACATCAGGTAATGGATGAAATGCAATGATTGTGTCTGTGTACTAATCATACCAACAATCAGAAGAAAGTGATGGAGGAGCTTTCTGCACCTTCTCTCAGAAATACTTCACGTAGGGTTGCATACTAATCATACCAACTATCAGGCTTTAGCATTCTGCACCTTCTCTCCTAAATACATCACATAGGGTTATAGATGAAATGCGATGATTCTGGCTTTGTAGTAACCATACCAAAAAACAAACGCAAATGAGGGAGGACCTTTCTGTAGCTTTTCTCAGAAATATTTCACATAGGGTGATAGATGAAATGCCATGATTCTGGGTTTGTAGGAACTATACCAACAAACAAAAAGAAATGAGTGAGGAGCTTTCTGTAGCTTCCCTCAGAAATATGTCACATCAGGTAATGGATGAAATGTAATGATTGTAGTAACCATACATAGGGTAATGAATGAAATGCAATGATTTTGGATTTGTAGTAACCATTCCAACAAACAAACTCCATAAATGAAATGTAATGATTGTGTCTGTGTACTAATCATACCAACAAAGTGATGCCATTGAGGAGGCCTTGCGCCACCCCTTTTATTCCATCTTAGCCACGTATCACAGCTCTGGCATTGTCTACACTGTTGGTTCGATGGTTGCTGGTCGTGTTGGTTATGCCCTAACTCTAGTGGACCATTGTGAACAATTTTCATTACCGGCTGGCTGCAGTTTTTACACAGCTGACGTGGTCCCCATCTTTCGAGCTCTAGAGTATCTCCACTCCTGCTCAGGTGAGTCCTTCATTATCTGTGGCGATTACCTGAGCGGTTTACCAGCTCTCGACCAGTGTTTCCCTCATTCTCGTCTGGTGATGGCTATCCAGTTGTCCCTGCATAATCTTGCCCGTTGCGGTGGATCTGTTGTCTTTGTTTGGAACCCAGGCTATGTTGTGATAGCTTGCAATGAAACTGTTGACTGCCTGGCAAAAGAGGCCACCAGTAAAGCATCTCTGGAGATTAGCCTCCCGGAGACTGATTTGCGGGCACTATTACACCAAAAAGTTTTAGATTTATGGGACAGTGATTGGCGCAACCTGCCCATGCCAAACAAACTCCGTCATAACAAGGAGACGATGACTGTGTGGTGGTCATCCATGCAAGCCAGGGACTCAGTCATCCTTTGTCGTCTCCGCATTGGCCACACCTGAGTGATGCATAGTTATTTCCTGTGTCGTGAGGATCCCCCTCTTTGTCGTTGTGGAGCTTCCTTGACAGTGGTCCATATTCTGTTGGAGTGCGCCCTTTTAACTGTGCTCAGGCAGACTTTTGCGATGGCTGAAATGCTCTCTGCGCTTTTAACTTATGACTGTTCCATAGCGGACTTAGTTTTGCATTTTATTCGGGCAGGGGGATTTTATCGCTTAATGTAAATGTGTGTGTTTTTGTGTTGATTCTGGCCTATGGGCTACAATTTTAGTCTGCTTTTTTTAATGTGTTTCTCGGTAGTTGGCTTTTCCTTTTCTGTTTCTATGGTCGGCAACCCACCGTCACTCTCCGTGTGATTTTAGTTCGTCTTGTCTGGTCTTTGTCTCAGTTTCTCTCATTCTGTGTCATCTGTCCTCTTGTTTGTTGATTGTTCTTATTCTCTGTGGGTGTTTTTAGTATTAGAAAAAGGGACCAATGATCGTAGCAGTCTGGTCTCTTTAACCCCCAAAAACCAACCAATCCTAAGATGTCTACCTCAGTCGGAGATGAAATGTCAGAAATAATTTTATTCATCGACTGTGCCGTCCTCCCACAAGCCTGTCCAGAAGTTTTGACTAATGTGAACAGTCGCTGTGAAAGCCTATGTTGTGTAAATGTGTGCTTGTCTCCTGAAGTGTACCTTGTGAAAGGAGGAGTAGGAGGTGATTTAATGCTCGTGGTGTGAGTAGCTTCGCAGTATTTTCTATCCTTCATGTAACATGTGCTTTCATACTTGATAAAACACTGAATATTAGTCATCGAGAAAGTATTTGTTGTAGCTTGTGTATTTAGAGGAAACAGCACTAACCTGGCGTACATGTTTCCTTGGGATTGAACTAGAATGTTGTGAATTTCAGCCACAGTCTCCAACTTTTGTCACTATTTAACTTAAATTATTATAGGACCTGTCTGAGGAAATGTGTGTCAAGTAATGTACTTCAAAAGGCCTTTCTGCTGTGCTCTAATTCCTCATGTTCATATACAGGATTGAAGCAGTTGAGAGTTGAGAATCATTATGGGTTTGGGAAAGAATAAGATCTTTAGTCGACGTGAAAACACAGACAATGCTATGTGGTAAACTGCAGTATTAAAAATTCTGTAACTTTACAAAAGGTCTAAAAGAGTCAGTAGAATCAGGTGTGACTGGTAAACCATTCTTTTTCAGGTTTTATACATTTTGTTATTTTTCATTTATAAATGTATATCTATCTGCTCCAGGAGATACATTTTCCTGCCACTGGAATGAATATGCAGGTTTTTCTGCATATCATTAACAATGTGTTTGTTGTAGAACATGTCTTCCACAGTGGCCGACATTGAAAAATGATTTGAGTGAAAGCCATTTCCTTCTGTAAATGAGTGTCCTATGTCTGTGTGGTAAGGCAGGGCAACTTGGCCATTGTATTTTATATTCTGTACCATTGCAAGTTGAAATCAAGCTTCACACACACACACACACACACACACACACACACACACACACACACACACACACACACACACTAACTACGTAGATCTTCTTTAGTTACATCTGAGCTTCCAGTGAACATAATTCATATTTATGCATTATATTTAGCACATGGGGAACTAATTCATTTTTCACCTAATTAAATCTCTCCTCACTTTCAGGCAGAAAGCCTTAATCTATGTCACAGTGAAAGCCACGTGCAGACAGTGGCCAATAGCCGCTCTCTCCAGTTTTGTAATAGGGATCTGCTCTGCCCTAGTCCAGCCAGTCTGGTACTCGCTCTGGGTTTTGTTTCTATCTCGGTGGTAGTGCATTCTGGTTGTTGCTCGTTGTTGACATTTACCTGGCTCTGGTTCCGAGTGGATTTACGTTTTACATTCAATGTTTCCAATGTGATACTGCACTTTGTTCCATTTTTAAACAAAATTTAATGGAGAATCTTTGATCCATCTTTTTCAAAAGTAAAAATTCTCTGAGCACTCAAAAACAAAGACCTTCTTTTCCACTGTCAACAATGAACTAAATACTGAAAATAGATGTAAATATATGTACGGTACATCAGGAACACGTGTACTAACAAGAAAAGAACCAAAATGTATACAGCCGACAGAATTAAATTCCTGTAACTTTTTGATCACACCTCGTATGCAGTGTCTGGAAAAAGGAAATAAAGCACCCATAACAGTGTAACTTTGTACAAGTACAAACTATTAGCGGGCATGTAAACAATTAGAGCAGTGGTTCTCAGCAAAAGTAGAAAGGCCACTAGTGTTGATGGTGGAGGGTATACAAGAGGTGTGAGCACCATCGGGTAGACTACTGATGAGAGGTGTCACATTGTGTTCAGTGTTGAATCACGGTTCTGCACTATCCCCGATGACCACTGTCAGCACGTGTGGCGGCAGCTTGGGGGACATTCCATTCTTCCAGTGTTTTGGAAAGGCACAGTATGGCCAGCAAATGGTTATGAATGTAGGTTGCAGTTGATAGTGATTGAGGGAACTGTGACGGAACAACAATCTTTCAGATGTCGATAATCCTCGTGTTACATCTTGTATGACAGTATCGTGATGTTATTTCCAACACAACAGTGCTCATCCACATAGTGGCATGTGTATGTATCAATTGTATGCATGGTATTAGCTGCTCCCATAGTCAGCAAAATCCTTAGATATGTTCCCTGCAGAGCATATGTGGCACGAGCTTGGACATAAACTCTGCCCCAGTGTCAGTATCCAGAATATTGTGGACCATTACAACAGTTTGAGGCCAGCTTGCCCGAGGAAGGAATCTAGTGGCCTTATGACACCCTCCCAAACAAACAAGTGTATGCAAGAAGGGCAATTGGGTGCATGTCATATTGATAAGTGAGCTCATACTGCCAAGTTCTTTGTAAATCTGACTCAATTTTGTAATCACTAAAGTAACATCACATACCGTCTGAACCCATGGCATTTCTTTTCTTTCTGTGAATTTCAATTTCTTAGCCGGGCAGTGTTTATGAACATCTTGGGCTGAAAGAAAATCAGCATGATATAGAGACGTAAAACTATTAGAGACGTAATTAAATGTAAAAGTGTCACTAAAAACACATTTAAAGTGAAAAGCCTGAAAAAACACCAAGTTGTGTGTGCAGAAAATCTGTATCACAATGGGTTAACAGTGAGCAGCAACTGCAACCAAATGGGAAAAATATCTTCTTCCGGCCCAGGATGTTGTAGCAGATTTTCTGCAACTTCACATTCCTAATGCTTCTGTATATTTTTTCCTGTTTCTACAAAGTCCATTCCTGGCAACTATAATTTAAAATGATCCAAGTCACTGTCCTTCTTCTTTGTATACTAAGGTGTCTGTCTGTAAATAATTTACTCTTATTTCTGAAGGCTTGGGCATTCCAATTCTTCTCTTAATATCCACTAGCTTTTGCCCTCAACTATGTTGGCACGGATCTTGAACCTGCATGAATTTTCAGTAGCCCTGAAACTTATTATCCATGGGAAAAATGGATATAAAGAACTGAAAGTGAAGTTGTCAAAACGATCCAATGGTAAAGAATTGATATGTTTGTAAGCACAGATACAGATATTTGAAGTATGAAATAGCAAAACGCCTGGATAGGGGAACAAGCTGGTGGCGTATTTAATGAAAATACAAAAAATTAAAGAATCTGTAGTTACCAATAAGTCAGTTCTTTACTGTTGCACCCTTTTGACAGTGTCACCTTCAGTCTTTTATATCTGTTTTTCTTGCTAGTAAGCTTCAGGATATTTATGAACATTCATGTCAATGAAGTCGTTTGCTTAATAAGCTTATCAGTGACAATAGTTACAGTAATTTGTGAATGAATTCAAGAATGTCTGTGGGTAATGGAATTAAACTGTTAACATTAGTAATATTTTGGAAAGTTTCATCATCATAACACTATTTACTACTTTTTACTGATTTTTCTCATTTCTGGTCCCTGTTTGTTTTGTTTAGTTTTATAAAACTTCCACTGTCCCGATGTTTTTTTCTTCCAGTATAATGAAATGATGCTTATATGAAACTGAGTTGATCCACATAAAGCACTTGCAGTCCCTTGCAGGCCTGCATACAATGAAAAGTATTTAATATTGCATTTTTTGTAATCAGTTCAGCATGCATCTCTGTATACATAACCTGTCAGTAGCTGCCCACAGAGTTATTTTCAATTTTCCTGTAATTAAATAACATAAAACATGATAAATAGATGTAAAAACTTTTTATAATATGGAAAAATGCCTGTACACCATTATTATTTGCAGTATGTAGATAGTCACAGGATATGTGATGCATTCCCTTATGGATCTGAGTTACTGGGTACACATTTGTTTCCATACTATTCGGGCCCACATAGTTAAATGTACAGTTCAGTTTATCATGTTTTATAGATAATTTCACTTCAAAATTTCTCTGAGGGTTGAAATGCTTTTATAAATATGTAATGTTGAATCATTGGCTGTTGTCAGCTTAGCATATAATTTTAATGGTCTTTTATCCATTCTGGATCTTTCTGAACTCAACAGCTGTGAGCAAACGTTGATTAAGAATGCAACCAACCATGAGTACTTCTAAAAGTATTTATTTAAATGCCATTACCAGTCTCAAGCTATTATGTCTGTCTACAGGTTTTTATTTTATTTACTTACTTTTTTTTAAGTAATTGCAACAATGTGCTAATATACGTGTATTTGATAAAATATAAAATGAAATACTTACATACCCTCGATTTGTTTTGTCGGTATCATTTAGGCTTTCTTTGGTCCTTAAGCATTTTCAGCATGACACACGAAGAGTTAAGAATTATAGACAATGCACTTATTCTAAACAATCCACTGTGTTGTGCACACACTTCACAGTACTTTTCATCAGTTGCAGCCTTTGACAAGTACTTCGCATGTAATGATTTTGCTTACAGTGAAAAGTCTATCCACTGACCAACGATATCACTCATTTCTCAACAAGGAAACATCTCATCTACTGTATGTTAAGTAAAGAATGTGTGGATGATACAAATCTAAATAACAGAAAAATGCTTTGTCCAGAAAAGTGCACTTCTTACAAGTGAGGAACTCTAATTGTAGCATGTCATAGGAGAAATTAACAAGAAGATTTATCAGGCTACTCTCGAGAAGCAATGGCATGTGTTTTGATTTTGGTCCCTGATAATATTCTTCAATGGATGTTAAGTTGGGCAGCTAGTGGAATAAGGATACCCTTGTTCAGAGTCCTAACACAGACCAATCATGTTTAATTTGTGTGATAAGTGCAATGAACATTTTCAGGATTGTTTGTTAGCCAGCTGTAGTTGCTCATTTAGAATTTGCTGAGATGAATTGAAGGTGTGAATGCATATTTCTAGTTATTTTAAGATACCCATTTTCCTCCATAAGTTAGTTGTATATTTTGTTTGTAGATTATCTTTAGTGTTTGAAATGCTGTATCTATATTGAGCCATGTGAGTGGCAGTTGCAGATGTAGTTAAATGTTTTTAGTCTAAAAGCATCCTTTTATTTATGATATCTTGAAGTTGCTGCCAGTCAGGCCAAGATAAAATCTGATGCAATTGTCACAATCAGTACTGTGTACTCCTCAGTTTTTAGAGATCCAGCCCAATGGTTTTGGTTTTATGTACTATGTTATGTTGCAGCATTTAGTGTGCATCTATGGGCTTAAAGTCGAAATTGTGCAGAAAATATTAGTAAGTTACTTTATTCAACCATAGAATGTTTATGAAATATTACATATGTCATGTTAATTGAAAGAGGAAACAGTATTTTAATTAACTAATCCATACATACAGCAATAAAATCTTTTACAGTTGTAGATGATGATGATCTGCTGTTAATTTTGAAGTGTTTTGTACAATTTTTTATACACATTGACAAACAAGTTTACAATTTACGTAAAAAAAAAAAAAAATACAGTTTGTGTCGGATAACTACACACTGGGTGAGCAAATATTTGTAGTTTGGGCACTGCATTTCAGCTGTCTTAAGTACCTTGACAATACTTTTAGCATCCCCTTGTATTCCTTGTGTTGTATCTTTAGCCCATTTGAAAAAGCAGAGTCATCAGCTCACCACAATGTTAAGATGACAAAATTGGATCAAGTATGAAAATTATCCATCACAGACCCTGGGTGCAGAATTTCACATTATTTCTAATTAAATAATAATAATTTTTTCAATGCCTGCTTGATGTTACATAAATAATCATGGACTTTTTAGTATTAACTATTTGAGAGGTATGCTTCATTTTTTTAATATTAGGGTTTTAATGCATTCAAAAAATTTATGGTGCAGTTTTATTCCTTTGTAGAAAATACTGGCTGTTGTTTTGTTTATCTTGAAACATGAGTCGGACAAAACTGACATTTACTCAGATCATGTGAATACAGCTGTTTGTGAGATAACTGTTTTGTTCTGTATAAGCCAAAAATATTGTTATTCAGTCTGATATTATGTAATTGCCCAAACTATGAGGTTTGTGGTGGGATTATTTGGGACAGAGATGCTACATATTAGTATGTTGTGCAAACAATAATGTAAAATGAATGACTTACAGAGGATGATGTGAAGTTTGCACTATGTGCATATTTAGACTGCTCAGCTATAACTGAAGTTGTATTTACCAAATGTTGAAAATTGATCTTCTACCTTAAACTTATAATTACCTTTGATGTTTACATTCTGTATGTAGCAAACATCACTATAGAAATCTGCCATTGCGCTGCTTGTAAAAGTTGTAACTGCTTGATAGTAATTTGTCATGTTGACATAATGATTATTCCTTAATCTAGAATGTTTCTAGTTACGTAAGTACTTTTATTCATGTTATATAGTAACCTGTTTATACATTATGTATGTAAATGTTTATTGTTCGCTAGGAAACTTAAGTTTGGGTCAACACAATTCCAAACAGACAGTTATAATTTATGATAATAATTAAAATAGTTTATGCACCATTATCTTAAAATATTCAAAATTAAATGTAAACTTAGTAACATTCAGATTAATGTTTAAAGACATTCTTTCCTTTCTTACTGTACACTGATTTCTGCATGCATTTTTAAGTGTAAAGATGCCTTGCTGGTATCTGATACTTAATGCTGTAAATGTTAGCTGTGTTAGCTTCAGTTTTGCTTGGTTACTTTATATTTGTATGCATCATATGGGACAAGTCAAAACAATACTACTTTTGTGTAAAACAAATGAGCTCTGTATTCGCATGTTAACAATACTATCAGAGGTGATGACATTCTGTGATCATCAGAAACGTCATTTCTATGATGTTTCTGGATGTAACAGCATAACTAGTGCTGCAATCGGGCTGATTTGACGATGGGACTAGTGCTACAATGGGACTGGCGTGAAGATGAAAACGTTCTTGAGTGGATAACCCTCTCTGGGGTGCAAGAATTTCTCTTGATAGGTGTGCAGCCACCAGGATTACGCTCTGTTTATAGCTGTATTGGACATTCCATATTTCTTAGACTCCTGGATCAATCTGTACTGCTATCATGCTGTCTACCACACCCTGTTCTTTGTACCTCCCTTTGCAGGTGCAGTGGGTAACATGACACTTGTGAAGAGGCTACAGTTTCCTTTCCAAGAGAAAATTGGTCCTACACAGACCCATCCTCACTCCACCCATGAACAACAGTTCTCAAATTTTATATGGATATGAATCTGTATGTGCATCAAAGCCCTTCTTATGCAACACAAGACATGGGTAACCGACATACGTTTGCGGCACTGTGAACTGTAACTTGACAGCTTACCACTACCTTATCCAAGACTGCCTCTAAAGTAGTGGCAATAAAGGCTGTGCATATGTGGCATGTACTTCTTTTTGAGAACATCCATCAAGGGTTTCAGAGTATTTAATTCTACAGCATCAAATGTGTCATGAAGTGCTCTTTGACCCAGTTAAGTTATAACATTATATAAATAACACAAAGCACAGTGAACAGTATTAATGGCGATGATAACGATGTCGATGACATGAACAAGAATTATAATAGTCTATTCACTGGACAGTAAATTTGTAATTATTTATTTATTCTGTTAGATGAGTTGATTGTTAATCAGTGCAATGATGACTGCATTACCACCTGAAGCAAGACTGCTTAATACAAATTTCTGCTTTATTCAATAAATTTTTGGTGTGCACATATGTTGCTGCAACAATAAAGTAAAATTAAATGATATGATTGAATTGTTCATTTGATGGAATTCTGTATTCATTTGGATGTTAAATACACCAGTGTATCATTTCTTTAATGCCTCATCTGAATCCTTGTCAGTATAGCCATTTTTATCTCGAATTTGTGTATAGCATTGCCTAACACTTGTTTGTAATTTAGTTTTCAAAGTTATAATTGTAAAAAAAAGTTGTTTGTGTTTAATATGTTGTTTAAGTTTAGTATGTTGTTTCACTGTTAGTATGTTCTGAACATTAAAGAATATTACTAACTATCCTGAAATACATTATTAAAGTTATCCCCTACTGTCACTCGCAGTGTTTTTTGTAAGTCATTGTAATATGTTGATGCTGATTTACACTTTTATGGCCACTTACCATTATTTTGTTACTGATCTCTTATAAAAGCAAATTCTTGATTTATATACATCATCTATTTTTATATCTTTATTGCCTGTTGCGGAAAGTGGATGTTAACAATGTTGTTGAATTATATTGTAAGCGGCTATGCCTTTGTCCAGAAAGAAATAAAAATATGTTTGACATGTATAGGTATTTTAATTCATCTCCCTAAGGATATCTCACATATAACTTATTTCATCTCTGGCAGTGTTTATTAATTTGATGTGGTAGTCAGGAAGCAACCTCAAGATGTGAACAAACTCTTGCAACGTTTTTGTCCATAAAATTTGGAATTGGGAAGAAAGATAATGGTGGCAAGTGATGTTATCAAATACACAACACTGAGATGGTTGTATCTGAGTGGTTATACACTACATTAGAACAGAATTTTCCAATAATCAAAATCTCTTTTGTGACAGCATTATGGGATAATTTTCTCCTATTCCCACATGAGGGTGCACAGATAGCTTGAGCATTTGGGAGCTTCTTCCATACTCAGTTAAGAGAGTTAGCTCTGCCAGTAACACTGTGACAGTTTTTTACATACAGAGGATGACAGTGTGCGGTTCAACAGGCAGGTCCTGTCAATAACAGAGAAGCTGTTAAAAGCTTGATTTCTCCCTAAAACCTCAAGGGGCAAGTAAATCTGAAAAACATATCTAAAAATTTCATAATCTTGTTCTGATTGTGTAGAAACAATTGTTACTCCTAAGTAACACTCGGACGCAATAAATAAGCCCTGTTGTGGTAAGTAAATTTACACTCGTATTTATTGTACGCTAATTATCACATTCGTTTAGGGAGTGACTCTTTATCATGTTAAGGCACCATTTTCAAAATTTTAAGTGGTATGTAAAATCTTGTGGCTTTTGCAAACTGAAAAAGAGGAACTTGCAGTTTATTCCATGCCATCGACAGGAAAACTGTGAAGGCCTAATGATGTAAACAGAAAGGTATACTAGGGTTTAACGTCCCATTCTTAATGATGCTTTCACCATGCTCTCCCAGAAAGTGGGTGGTCACAAGAGCATGGCATACTGTCTCATCTGTTCCAAAACACAAATATTAGGGTATGAGATTGATAACCATTTACCATTCATTGTTCCACAGTGAGAAATATTTATTGGATTTTTCAGATTGGTGCAACAGGTAAATCCAATATACTGGTGCCCGTTGAAATTTATTGCTTCAAAATACCTATAGAAACAACTGTGGGAGCTCTCACACAGAATCTTTGGTTTGTCATCTCTCTGTACTTATGTCTGGTTTAGGCAGCGCACGTTCCACATCTCCATTCAACAACCTGTAGTAGTATTCATGGAAATCGGTAGGAAACCCACCGTTCCATAGTAACACTCTTGTCTCTCATTTGCTGTGAATAGATCTTTAAATTTGCTGCTGCACTTTGTACTTTCTTGATGCAGTGGACCTGCTGTGCAGTTCCAATACTTCTGGCCATGTAATTTTATTTCTGTTAGCAGATGATTGAGGTCCTTAAGAAAGCACATATCTACTCAGACTCATGATAAAGAAATGTAACCACTCTTAACAAACTCCTCTAATGAGACGAGTGTTCAACGGAAACAATGGTATTGTCAGGAATGCCCCTAGGGAAGTGTTTTCTGTAAACATAATGATTTGGCAAGCAGGGTGGGGAATAATCTGCGGTTGTTTGCAGATGATGCTGTGATACAAGATGATTTCGACAACATTTATGGTTGTGTGTGTGTGTGTGTGTGTGTGTGTGTGTGTGTGTGTGTGTGTGTGTGAGAGAGAGAGAGAGAGAGATAGAGAGAGAGAGAGAGAGAGAGACAGACAGAGAGAGAGAGAGAGAGAGAGAGAGAGAGAGAGAGAGAGAGAGAGAGAGAGAGAAGGATGTGTTAACGGTATTTTCAAATGACATGTAAGTTGTACATAGATGCTTTGGGAACTCGTATGGGAATCCCTGGAGAGAAAGCAATATTCTCTTTAAGGAACACTGTATAGAGAAATTTAGAGAACTGGCATCTAAAGCCGATTGCAGAATGATTCTACTGCCAGCAGCATACATTTTGCATATGAATTGTAAACATAAGCTATAAGATACTGGGGCTTACAGAGACGCATATAGATATTCATTTCTCCCTCACTCTTTATGCGAGTGGAAGAGGAAAGGGAATGACTAGTAGTGGCACAGGGTACACGCACACTACAGCTTCTGGTGGAATATGTATGTAGGTGTGGCCAGGCTCATAACAGGAGCTCTCATTCAATCTTGCTGTGACAGAAAAGTTTCTGGATCATTGTCGCCAGTGTCCATTTTCTCCTCGAGTTCAAAGACACTGCCAAGCCATGACTTCAACCCACAGGTGGACCTCCACAGCAGGGTGGAAGCACAAACACTGCTGTGCCTTGCTGATCTTAATGAGTTAACTCCACTTTTCACAAATCTATACATACACGACAAAGGGCACACACGGTTGGTTGGCCCACACTTACTGATTACTTAAAATATGTTTTTAACAATTACGAATGTCGTTCCTCGGCGTGAGAGATAATACATGCATTTCAAGTTCTTGTTAAGATTGATCACACTTATAACATTTCCAGTTAAGTGTAATAGTATGTAATTAATTCGTAAGGACATAGTTTATAACCATGTTTTGGTGGAAATAGTTTAACTGTTCTTTACCATAGGGAGTCACATGCTGATGCTGGGCTCTGTACTGCACTACGTTACTTCAAATCTGATTTGTGACAAATATTAAATGGTGTCTCTGTATAGGTTGACTTGTCATTTTCCAGCTAAGTCTCTTTACTTTTGATTATTTTGGAGACTATGTCATTATTGTGACACAACATCACATTGCAGCTTAAGATATTTGTAGCACCAACATTTACAACTCAATTTTTGGACAGACCCTGTGTACATATATTATTTTTGAGATGATATTGTCCCTTCTTTTATACCTCCATACAAAAATAGTATAGGTAATTTCCTCTATGTATCCACCTGACCCCAGGTAACACCATCCCTCCTATGGGTCCGTCTATGTCCCCCTCACTTCCATACATAAAATGGGGTTCACTGAACTTAAAAATTGAAACTATATCTCTTTCTGTGTCAAACGTGTCTACATAGCATATTTAAGTTTTACTTGATACATGGGTTTCCTACTACTTTCCATTCTGTCACTCATACTGTGCCTTTCACAGAGTCATACCTTCCCTCTATGTTACATTAACATTTAATAATATGCTTTCTCTGATACAAACTTAAGATTAACTACAGACTGTTCATTAAGACCTAATTTGCTGTTACACATGGAAATGTTGTTATCCAGTTTGTTCTTATCAATAGAGGTGTGCACCACTCATTTTGAAATCATGAAGTTGTACTGAGAATACAGAAGTTTCCTTTAATTTGTTACTTTTCCTCTCAACTACTTTGTCATGTACTAGGTATATATGTGATACAGCAGCTTTTCACTTTCCACTGAGAACGCATCTATCTTTTTGTTAATCCCAATTGAAAAAAACATTAAATTATCAAACTCAAAACCTTTATTTATTGTGTGTCAAACACTTTATGCCCAATTATGTAACATATGTATAACTATCAGCTTTTTCATACACTTTGACACGTATAAGGTTCACACACAAGTTAATAGCATTTTCGTTTCGCATGTTGCTACGGGTTACTTTATCAATTGCCATTTTAATTTGTAGTTCACTGTTGCTATCTCAGTTTACATTTTGCCATTTGGAGATAGTGAGTGGAGCTGTGGACGCTAGAAAGTGGAGTGCCAAATGGAATAATCTGAACATTTTCTTCTTGAGTTCAGTAGAGGGGTGACAGCACTGAAGGCAGCCAGAAACATCTGCACCATATGTGGGGATAATGCTATTCATCAGAGCACAGCAAGAATATGGTTTTCTCATTTAAAGGAAGACCATTTTCACATTAGTGACCCACTAAGTTCATAAAAATGCAAAGGCCTTCCTGAAGATCATGGAAAGATTAATCCACAGTGATGCATGCCAGTGTATTCAAGATCTGGGTCATTGATGATCATGATCATTCCACCACTGTGCAAATTTTGCATGCAACAGAAAGGTTACAAAATGAGGTGTATGAGTACCGCATGTCCGAAGTGAAAACAGCGAAAATCAGTTGGTGGTCATATCTATCTCTATTTGCTCATCATCAAGCGGCTCATGAAATACTGAACATTACAATTGTGGTGGGGTTAGGGGTCAAACCCGGGACTCCACATGGCAGACCAGAAGCTGGAACCCACCACACCATATTTCGTCAGGAGGCCGAGCAAGTTCAAGAATTTTGAGAGGCAGTGCAGAGTGATACAGCAGTATTCAGTAACATTGCTTTATTCAGCTAATTTACAGTATTTGATGGTGAAGCGTAGTGTCAGCGTAATGCCTGCCCGATGTCCTGCAAGTCCAGCCGGCTCAGCAGACTCCTGGTATGCCGATGCCACTGCTGTTGTTATCAAGGCTGCCTGCCAACGGAACTTGGCCGCCGCTCTCCCGGTCACCACCCAGCGATGAGTAGCACCTTGCGACTTACTCCGCCCCATTAGGCCTGCTCTGCCTGACCAAGGGATGAAGGTGGATGTACTGGTCACCCGTGGCCCTCAGGCCACCGCTGCTCCCAACACATGACCTGACTCAAACCCACGTGCACCCGGATTCTGTGCTGAAATTTTCCGCTAATGGTGCTTGCCGGATGGCAACACCCACTGCCATCTCTGGCGCTGTCGTAGCGCTGCTCTGCTACCCTCAGGGTACGCCTCGCCCGGACCCAGTATGCCAGGTGGGAAGCAAACTTGGCAACTACACTAGAGTGGAACTGAGTCCCTCCTGGACCTGCTGCAGACCTCTCTCACTGCCGATTTTCAGGCAGACCGTGCTATCTCCAAGTGGAAGGATGCCATTCCACCCTCCCCTGGCGTTGTGTCCCCCTATGCAGAATATACCCCGAGCAACAACATAGAAACAAAGTACAAATTTACACAGAATGCTTATAATATTGCTGCCAGACTGGCCACTATAAGCATAGAGCAGCACAGGTCTGTCCCGACGTTCCACTGACCTGGCAGACCCTGTCAAGCTAAACTTGCCAGTCTATTTATATTGGTTTCTCCCTTGCTTCTGACATAGTGTCAGAGAGAGACACTAACAATTGTAGGATAAATTTCTACAGGTCAGCCATTTACAAATATCCACTCCTGGCTCTGGCCTAGTGCCCCACCTAATATATCCACTAACTAAGAGCAACGCTGCAGTTTCCTACCTTGTTGTTGCTCCACTCAAAACAAATCATGCATGCAATACCGCTGTCGCAGCTCTGCGCCGGCAGGTGCCATGTTTACCTTGCCTGGCCTGCTGGCTGTCATCCAATATGCCACTCTGCCAGCGGCCCCAGATTTCATCCCCCAACAGCGCCTTCATTGAATTTCGAAAAAATTTCCCTTTCCCTTGACTAGATTGACACTAGTGCAGCACTATCCTGGTGATGAAAAATTGTGTCTGTATTCTAACATAAGGAAAGGAAAGGATTGGTTGAGGCCAAACAAAGGAGCAACATCCCATACAAAAATCTGCATGCTTTCACAAAAGATAATGTTATGCATCTAGTGGGACGACGATGGTGGGGTGTATTATGAATTGCTTCCGCAAGATGTAACTTTCATTGCTGACATTTTCTGTCAACAGAAAAGATGTCTTGCATATACAGTCTAAGAAAAGCAACCAGGAAGTCCACGTGAAGCAATATTGATCCATGAGAGAGCCTGCCTGCATTCCGTACAGTATTTTTTTGTCAGTCTAGCAAAAGTTGGGTTGGGAATTCATGTCACACCCACCTTATTCACCTGATCTTGTGCCTCAGATTTGAGCCTTTTCCACTCTCTATCAAATAACTTTCATGGAACTTCCCTTTCGGATTAAGAAAGTGTTCTGAAGATGACTCAATGAATTCTTCCCCAGAAAACCATGCCATTTACATTTCGCAGAATCGAAAATTTCCCCATTGTTTGCTGTCCATTGTAAGCACTGAAGGATGATATATTATTGTACGCTGAAGTCTCTGTTATGTTTATTAAACCTATAGAAAAAGTATACAAACTAATGCACAAGCTACATACCTGTCTTGGGGCCTAGCGCAATGGTTATCATATAAACATGATGTAGAAGGTTGTTGGATCAAAAAACGACAAATGAAACTTTTTTTCAATTTATAAATCCGATCAAAAGAATTTGATTATTATTTTTATTCAATTAATTCGTTTACATGTAATTTTTGATATTATTGTTTGTTTTATTTACCCTTATTTTTCTTTCTGTCATTCTTTTTTCTCCTGGAATCTGCCTGTGTCACCTATAATGTGGAAATAATTGTTAATGTGTGTGTGTCCATCTCGAGTTGCTTCGTAGAGGTTAGCTTTAACCACCATAAACAAAGCAAGTGCGATTTTTAAATCTGCACAGATTGTTGATTGCTATTCTCTCTGATGCATTTCACATCATGGGGTTGTGGTTAGCTTAGGACACAAATTTGAATTCAGGGCTTTGTCTGCCATGGTTGTCCTTTCTCACTTAGAATCAGCTGTCCATAGACCATCTCACATTTCCAACGTACCTGGAAGTGGCTGCCTCCGACATTACTCTGCAGTAATTGGTGCATAGTAATGAAGTAAAACAAATTAATATTTCTACTTTGACAGTTCTCTGCAATTTACTGCATAATTTGGTAAACCATACTGTTTTTTCTGACATGCTCTGGTGGTTTCCGGTGATTAAGGGTGTCAGTGTGGTACTGGTGTGCAAGACTCACAGTCCCTCTTGGCTATCAAACTTACTTGTAGTTGCTTCGCCGATCATCTTTTCAGGATAGCCAGCTGTGATGTCCTGCATGACTTCTTCTCTGAATATAGGATGCTACATGGAGGAAATTTTTTATACTTTAAAATATTCTCGAGTGTACAGAGTTATTTTAAATCTCAATCTCACTGTATTTTCATGACACACAACAGTTTCTGACAGACTGGAAGGTTCCAAGCTTACAAAAAATGTTTTAGTTGTATGAAAACTATCACATTAATTTTTCCATAAATACAGTCTACAAATCTCACAAAGTTTAACAAGACAACTGTCTAGACCTTACTTATTGATTCTTTCTATTACATTCGTAATTGTCCCTTCTCTTCTTTCAACAACATTCAAATGTTCACACAGTAATGTTTCATGTCGCATGGAGTACGGCGCGTTTATTCCTTGAGCTGGATGTGTAACTATAGGTGACTACCTGCCCACGCCGATCATCCGTCCCATACACGTCCGTCCTGCACACACATAACTGTGGTGCAGTAGACACAGATCTACTCATCTCTAAAATAACACGTGTTCAAGACGGTGGAAATACGAGGGTCTCTAGAATTTACTCCGAAATTCCTTAGGCATTACAATGCCTTCCAGAATGCTGGAAGTTAGAAAAGTATAATTATTAAATTGTCATTACTTCAACACCCCCCCCCCCCTCAATCAATTTAATAATTTCCTAAATTGCCCATAAAATTCACTATCCCCAGCTTTTAAAACAGTCTATTGAAATGTGCACTCTTAGCTACTTTTGGTAAAATATGGGCCATTTGTTCCTCGGAGCTAATGTATTGAACATTCAGATGGCCTTTGTTGTATAGCTCTTGTGTAGAACGGATTTCACATCCACATGCTTCAGTCATCTATGTTCCCACTTCCGTAATTGACAGATTCATCAAGAAGATGCTTAAGCCATGGGGTGTCTGTCATAGCTGTCGACGAAGCTGGATATTCTGCTTCTATTTCCTAGTGAAACTCATCTGTCTCCTTGTCACAAGAAACAGTATTTTCAAACAAAAAACTATAAGAAAGTGAAGAAGACAGAAGATCTACAACATAACACAGTAAGAATCAACATAGCAGTAATAGCATTTAAAATTTTCTTTTTGTATCACAGGCCAACATCAAGTGTTCCTTTAATATATCAAAGAATTCATTTCAAAAATTTCTACTCTAATTCTGTTGGTATATTTTGCTGTCTACTAAAATAGTTAAGTGATGCACTTCGTCTGGTCATAGCTGTCATTATATACATTGAAAAACACAGTATATGTCCATCTGGTTTAAATTCATCCATTTGACCACAAGCATCTCCACTGCATTTGACTTCCATCGATGTTCTCAGTGTTCACAGTCTTCCATGTTGAATCTTTTCAATAAGTATTCAAGATGAACATAGTGACAAAGAAACATTTTGCCACTGTTGCTCTGCATATTTATTCTGAGGAATGATTTTGGTTCTCCAAGTTCTCACATTCGACATTTTAACTAGTTCTTAATGTAGGTGACTTTTTTTTTACTATTACATCCAGCTGGAATATTATCTACATATGGAAGCAAATTGAGTATAATGATCATCAATGCTTTCAACATAGAGACATCTGCCAATTTTGGGTTGTCGAAACATGATTTCCTTCATAAAACTGTCAAAAGTTTTTTTTTAGTTTGCATACAAGACTTTTCTTAATCTTTACACCAGGTCTCAATGCAGGAATCAATTTTGTACATCTGTTTGTTCCATAAATGAATTATGTTCCTTCACCACACTAAGGAGCATTCTTAGTGTTGTGAATTGAGCAAGTGGAGTATAGTCATATCTCTTTCAATATTTCCAGACATGTCTATTTTTACTTTGAACATCCTCTTACTGTCAGTGATACTTTTATTTGCTGTAAGTGGTTCATAAGTCAAAGTTCCATTAGATGATTGAGAGCCCAAATTTTCCTTAAGTTTTTTTTTCCATTCTTCTCCTACATCTTCTTCATGATGCCTTACCTGAACGTCTTCAGACTTCTGAGGTAAGTTTTCCCACGAATGTTTTTGCATTCAAGGGAAACACTGCATAATCCTTGAAAAACCTAAATTTTCTTGTTATTCTATTGCTTTTCCACAAAGTTTCTGCTCGCTTCCACTTCTTCTGACATTGTGGGCCTTGAGTTACCTTCAACAGTTTGCACAAAATCAAGGACTTCAAAACAGAACTAACTTTGAGGAAACTGAAGAATGTTCTGAATTACATTGTTCACTTGAATGGTCTTCTTCAAGATCCAATCATCACTGCTTTCACCTTCAAATAGAAACATATCTTTTTCAAAAATTACATCTCTCCCAAATACAACTTTGTGTTGCTTGGCACACCATATTCTGTGGCTAATTAGACAGTTTCCAGTCACGAAACATTTTAATGGGCTAGTTCCTTTTCAATACTTTCCTTGGAATGTGCCACTATGCAACACACCCAAAGTCATATTTGTTCAAATTTGGCTTTCTTCCATCCGATAGCATTTCTAGAATTTGTGCATCTAAAACTGAAGTATAACTACGGTTAATGATAAAAGTATCTACCAGTAACTTTTGACTAAAATTGCTTTAAAACTTCGCATCCAAGAATTGTGCAATGAGCCTTTTCAATGACAGTATGATTTAGTCGCTCTGCCACTCCATTTCGTAATTGACTTTGCAAATATACTCATGACCGTTGTCACTTTTAAATCTCCTGATTTTCAGCAAATACATACTTTGGAAATACGAAGCAAGAATTGTTACCAATATTGTATCGACCACTGTGCCATACAGTTCAGTGAGCAGACACATGGGTATTATATATTGTAGGACTGAAAGTTTCGGAGTGTTTTTCTCGTGACTGGCTAGCCATCTGGCCGTATGGCTGGGGCGTTGTAACTCTATGGGGTAGTGCTGCCAACACATGCCATCCCACTCTTAAATTCATTTCCCAACCCTCGCACTCCCCTTGTTAGTGTGTGTATATACACGATTGAATCATTTCTGTGAGCTGCAGCTATAGCTATCACACTTTTGAAATGAACCCGCTGAATTTTTAAAAACAAGCATCATCCAGCCATTTATAGTTTATGCACTGACAATTAATTATTTAGTGAACCTGACACTAGAAGAGCACCTTTTAGTTTTAATTTGAAATTCCAGTCCACAAACTATGCTTTCAACATAAATTTCTCCAACCTTTATTCTTATTTGATTCACCAGTTTGTTCACATCCATCAAAGAACAGATTAATTAACTAAATATCCTGTTACCCTCAAATCTAGAAACCAATCCACTTTGCCACCTGGAAAACTTCCAGTAACAGCTGAGAAAGAAAAATTATTTTCATTTCTGTTTATTTTTTGGAGAGATTTAGCTAAATATGCAGAACTATACTTCTATGCGTTTGTGGCAATCTAACATTGTATTTTTCCCCAATAATGGCATTGTTTCCCACGTCTGTAACACATATTTTGGGTTGATACATAAGTTTGTTGCGTTTTTCTGTACGTTTGATAAACACAACAGATACACATACATACCCTACTCATCCATAATTATTCTCCTTCACTATTTACAACAGTCTATCAATGCTGAGATAACTTTTTGATTCCATGACTGTAGACATCGAGTGGTTTTGAGGTGAAGAACTCGTTGAGCCATGGTAGGAGAACCTTTTGCATCCGGCAAAGCTTAGCTTGAAGTTTCTTCGATAGGGAGCAGGAAAAACTGAGGGTGCAAGATCAGTTGAATAAGGTGAGTGCAGAATGATCTCCCAACCCAACTCTAGTATAAAGTTTTTGGTCAGTCTAGCAGAATGGGCGCAGGCATTATCGTGGAGTAGCATCACTTTTCGCAGTTTGCCTGGTCGTTGTCCTCGAATTGCGTCCACAAGATGTCTCAGTTACTGACAATAAATATCATCAGTGATGGTTACATCTAAGGGAAGCAATCTGTACTACACCACACCATCACTGTTCAACTAGATGCATAATATTATGGATGCATGCAGGCTTTTATATGGGGAGTTGCTGCTTTGTTTGGGGGCAACCATTCTTTTCTTTTCCTTATGATCTTAGGATAAAGACACCATTTCTTTTCACCTATAAGGCTATAACGATACAAGTTAGGAATGGTCAACATTGCTTTCAAGCAAATTGATCACGAACAATGAGAAAAGCACATACATTCACCCGCTGATTTATGTGTTTTCGGCTTAGAGCATGTGGTACCTTTTTTCAACCTTCTCCATTGCATGCAAATGTCGCACGATGGTAGAATGATCACAGTTAACAACATTTGCCAGTTCTCGAGTTTGCTGACATAGATTATTGTGGGTTAATGTGTTTAAACAATCTTTATGGAACTTCGACTGTCTTCCAGAATGTGCTGAATCACTTATGTCAAAATGATCCTTCTTAAAACGAGAAAACCGCATTCTTGCCATGATCTGTCTCATGGAATTATCCCCCTCCCACATGTGGCGTGAATGTTTCTGACTGCCTCCGTAGCTGTCATTCCTATTGAACTGTAATAGAAGAATACATCAGAAATGTTTAGATTTCTCCACTAGGAACTCCATTTTCTAGTGTCCAAACCTCCACTCATTATCTCTATATAACAAAATGACAATATGTGAACTCATATAGCAACAGTGAACTACAAAGTAAAAAATGACAACTCCTAGCATCCACAATATCAACTAAAATCTTATTTTTAGACAAAGCTTTGGTTGCATCATACATAGCTTGAGACTTGGTTGTCTCTGAATACATCCTTTTACCTTGCTGTCAGATGCTGTCGACGATGGCAATTCATTTACTGTCCAGTTGTTACCTTTAGAATTATTAAGTTTTGTTTCTTTGTCTAGTAATCTACCCTTTAAGAAATCCGGTTCCAATTCCTCACTTGAGAAGGTATTCAGAGCAGTAACAACTACTTAGGATTCTGGTGGAATTGTTTGTAAGTAACCGCATACTATATCAGTTCCTCCAATATTATCATCTGATCCTTCAAATTACCCATTAACTTACGAAACTCCAAAAAATTAATTTCAAGAGTTATTGTCATTTGCAATAAACTTTAAAGGCCGTTCTTAATAAAAGCCATACCTTTCAGCTCAAATGCTTGAATTAATGTATTTCTTATTTTTGGTGTAGCCCTACTCCAAGCAACTTTGTGAAATTCTTTGGATTACTTGAGACTTACACTTCTTATCGGTTTTGCCATTCAGCTGTCTCAGCCATGTCCATGTATCTCTTTCAGACAAAACTCACTTCCAGCTCACATAGAAGTATTTCAGTCCTAAATTTTCAGTTGCTAAAGTTCTTCCCATTAAACAACAGTACCTTGTATTCCTCCTCTTCTTGAGCCATGACTCTAAATTAGGTACTGGATTAATTTTTTCCACCTTTATTTGTTGTACTGTAACACCTGGCACCTGGGTCCATGACCACTTGCTAAGAAAATAACACTTATTTAGGATAAGTAATTTCAACTCGTTACTTCACACAATTTACAATTACAACCACGGGACAACAATGAAGACAAAATACAAACAGAGCGAAGAAACACAGAAAAAACACATAAAAAAGACAAAGAGAAAATAACTGAAACGATTATTATTACATTATCATCATTTCAACACACTTTGTATTAGATAGGAAACTCCATGTCCAAACAATGAACAATGGCACCATTTAACCAAGATACAGAACAGCCTGCCACCACAAGTAAAAAACATAGCCTTGACTTTAGAAATCTGAAGTCATTAACTGATCATTGCTCTGAATTGTGTGAATTTTTGGTCCATATGTGTACAGTGAAATATCAAACAAGCTGCAAGTGCATGAATGATTTTTATAAAATTAATAATCACTGTGAATGAGACTTTTATACAATGTGTAGCTATCTCCATACTGTTGTCTTTGTCCATGTTTGTACTGTATTGTAACACTCTTTTGGTCTCCTTCAACTATTATTTATGCTACTTGTCAACTCAGATTATACAACCTGGGTCCAGCAAAAATTGTCATTTTAACAGCCCTGGACGTCTGCTGCCGTTTAGCTTACAGAATCTTCTTCTTGATACAGTTATGAAGTGTAGTGGCATGACCGAGAGGGAATTTGTTCTCGCTTGATATGGCTAATAACTATATGACATTGTTTGTCGTCTATCTTGATATATACACTCCTGGAAATTGAAATAAGAACACCATGAATTCATTGTCCCAGGAAGGGAAAACTTTATTGACTCATTCCTGGGGTCAGATACATCACATGGTCACACTGACAGAACCACAGGCACATAGACACAGGCAACAGAGCATGCACAATGTCGGCACTAGTACAGTGTATATCCACCTTTCACAGCAATGCAGGCTGCTATTCTCCCATGGAGACAATCGTAGAGATGCTGGATGTAGTCCTGTGGAACGGCTTGCCATGCCATTTCCACCTGGCGCCTCAGTTGGACCAGCGTTCGTGCAGGACGTGCAACCGCGTGAGACGACGCTTCATCCAGTGCCAAACATGCTCAATGGGGGAGAGATCCGGAGATCTTGCTGGCCAGGGTAGTTGACTTACACCTTCTAGAGCATGTTGGGTGGCACGGGATACATGCGGACGTGCATTCTCCTGTTGGAACAGCAAGTTCCCTAGGAATGGTAGAACGATGGGTTCGATGACGATTTGGATGTACCGTGCACTATTCAGTGTCCCCTCGACGATCACCAGAGGTGTACAGCCAGTGTAAGAGATCGCTCCCCACACCATGATGCCGGGTGTTGGCCCTGTGTGCCTCGGTCGTATGCAGTCCTGATTGTGGCGCTCACCTGCACGGCGCCAAACACGCATACGACCATCATTGGCACCAAGGCAGAAGCGACTCTCATCGCTGAGGATGACACGTCTCCATTCGTCCCTCCATTCACGCCTGTCTCGACACCACTGGGGGTACGATGCACGATGTTGGGGCGTGTCCGGAGCAAGTATGGTTGGTCTGACACATCAGTGTCAATGTGTTCTTTTTTCCATTTCCAGGAGTGTATATAAGGCTGTAAAAATGAATTTTACTGCAGATGTTTTCCCCAGTATTCAGTAAATCAGTATCTCCTGGCGTAATGGTGTACATTAGAGGTGACAAGAAAATAACATAACTGATAGAAATAACTGGTTATTGAGAAGTAGCAGGTACTGTGATAAGGGCTCATCTGATACTAGCAGTTACTTAAATAACAGTGCTTTGCGCCACCTGTTTACAGAAGATCATACTATGCTTTCACGTCAACTAATCTGAGATCTGGCTATGATAGAGAGGGATATATCATCTGGAAGAGGTTCTACATGTCATGGAAATAACAGAGAGTATGCGCCATCTATTGATACAACTATGTGTTATTTTGTGCGCTCTCACTACTTTCAGCACAAAAATTAAATAAAGTTAATGTCAGAGTGGTTGCTGATAGGAGCAAACTTAAAGGTATTGTACATGTACTAGAGTTCCCTTGGGTCATTAGTTTGGGCAGTTAGTACAAATAAAGCAATTGGAGCGACAATGGAAATAACTGTCAGAGGTTGTTATTTTTCTCTAGCTGTTATTATTCTCTCTAAGTTTCATTCTCTGACACTTAACACGCTACCACTACAGGTAACCCAGTGACATTTCCAGAGAGAATAGTTACTGGAGTGAGCAAAATATTTTTGTACCGCTATGGAAATAACTATCTAGAACCCCCAGTGTCCAGCTGTTGACAACTAATGGGATTCTGTTCTTTCCATTTCTTGTAGTTCCTGAAACAGTTGACCTTCTATCTGGCCTTCGGTTGTGTTAGAGGGTATTGTTAATGGTTTTTAGGGTTTTACACATATTGAAATATTTGAGCATTGTAGGTGATCTAAAAATGGAAAATAGTGGAGTACCTTCTCAAAGAACACCATAGCCCCAATGCCTAGTGGCACCATTATGATGAAAAAACGCTGGTGCTGTATGTAATTAGTGTATCTTATCAACTTGAGTACAAAAAACTTGTGTAATTTCATAAAACTTGTCTTTGTGGCTTTACTAAGAAAAATGAGCTTTCTCAATTTGTACATATACACTGCAAATGGACTTTTTTTATTTAATTAATTATTGGCTACTGATTTTGAATCATTTTCCACATAGTATTGAGCACATCAGTTTTATACAGGGAAATTGTACAATGGAATATTTACACTTCACACACAAGTATGGAAAATTAACCATTTGATCGCAGCATAGATGGAATGAATACAGGTATGCTTACAACAATAGTCAGATCAGGTACTTTGTCAGGAGCATTCAAATAAAAATATAGATTTACTTACATTAGGGTCTTCTTGTACTTGGGCATTCTACATGAAATTTTTTGAATAATATATGCTCTTTCTGTTTTGAAAGAGGCCAAGGGAGTTCATTTTGGCCCTTTGGCCCTTTATTTTAAGTGCTCATCTATCTCGTTCATGAATTAGTATAATACATATTCAAATAATGGAAAATCCAGGATAGAATGTAACAATATTACGAGAAAGAAAGCTGCTACTCACTATCTAGCAGAGATGCTGTGTCGCTGATACACACAACAACGACTCTCACAATTCACACACACACACACACACACACACACAGACACACACACATATACACACAGCAACATTGCATGATGGGAGTGGCAACTGGGTGGGGGTATGGAGGATACTGGGGCAGGGAGGGAGGGAGGGTAGTGATGTAGAGTAAAGTGCTGCAGGTTAGACCACGGGCAGGGGAGAGGTGGGGAGGGGGGCAGAAGTAGCAGAAACGGAGGGAAATAAAAAGACTGGGTGTGGTGGTGGAATAATGGCTGCATAGTGCTGGAACGGGTGCAGGGAAGGTGTGGGAGGGATGAGAACAGTGACTAATGAAGGTTGAGACCAGGAGGGTTATAGAAATATCGGATGTATTGCAGGGAAAGTTCTCACCTGCACAATTCAGAAAAGCTGGTGGTGGTGGGAAGGATCTATATAGCACACACTGTGAAGCAGTCATTGAAATATCATGTTTTGCAGCATGATCAGCAACAGGGTGGTCCACTTGTTTCTTGGTTGCAGTTTGTTGGTGACCATTTGTGTGGACAGACAGCTTGTTGATTCCCATTCCTACATAGAATGCAGCACAGTGGTAGCAACTTAGCTTGTAAATCACATGACTAGTTTCACAGGTAGGCCTGCCTTTGATGGGATTAGTGGTGATGGTGCCTGACCTGGAGTAGGTGGTTTCAGGAGAATGTATGGATGTAGGTGTGTTACAGAGGTATGAGCCATGAGGTAAGGGATTGGGAGCATTGGTTGTGTAAGGATGGGTACATTATGTAGGTTCGGTGGATGACAGAATACCATGTGAGGCATGGGAAGGATAGTGGTCTGGATACTTCTCATTTCAGGCCACGACAAGAGGTAATCAAAACCCTGGCATAGAGTGTAATTCAGTTTCTCCAGTCCTGGGTGATGCTGAGTTATGAGGGGCATGGTCGTCTGTGGTCAGACAGTAGGATTTTGGGAGGTGGTGACAGACTGAATAGATACAGCACGCAAGATTTGTTATTATACAAGGTTTGGAGGATAATTATGGTCAGTGAAGGCTTTAGTGAGATATTTAGATTGGGGCTGCTCATCACTGCAGATGCGGTGACCAAGTGGGGATAGGCTATACGGAAGGGACTTCTTGGTATGGAATGGATGGCAATTGTTGAAGTGGAGGTATTGCTGGTGGTTAGTAGGTTTGATATGGACAGAGGTACTGATGTAACCACATTTGAGGTGGAGGTCAACATCTAGGAAGGTAGATTGTTGGGTTGAGTAGGACCTTGTGAAGCAAATGGGGGAGAAGTAGTTGAAGTTCTGGAGGAATGTCGATTGGGTATCCTTATCCTCACTCCAGATAGCAAAAATGTAATCACTGAATCTGAACCAGGAGTGGGGTTTAGGATTCTCTGTTTTTAGGAAGGGTTCGTTTATATGGCCCATGAATAGGTTGGCATTAGATGGTGCTATGAGGGTGCCCATAGCCATGCCCTGAATTTGTTTGTGGGTAATGCTTCCAAAGCAGAAGAAATTGTGTGTGAGGATAAACTTCTCATGGTGACTAGATTGTTGGTTTTGAATCTGTCAATCTTTGGGAAAGGGAGTGTTCAATAGCAGGAAGGCTATGGGCATTAGGAACATTAGTGTACAGGGAGGTGGCACCAATAGTGACAAGCATGGCACTTTGTGGTAAAGAGTCAGGAACTGTGGAGGGTCAGTGAAGGAAATTGTTCAAATGCCTCTGAGCACTACGGGACTTAACTTCTGAGGTCATAAGTCCCCCAAAATTTAGAACTACTTAAACCTAACTAACCTAAGGACATCACACATATCCATGCCCGAGGCAAGAGTCGGACCTTCAACCATAGCGTTCGCGCGGTTTCAGACTGTAGTGCTTAGAACCGCTCGGCCACTCTGGCTGGCTGGAGAAATGGTTGGTATCTTTTAAATAGGAATGTATGTTAGGGTTAATTGATTGTAGGGGTGGGTCTATGAGAGCAGCAATTCTCTCAGTAACTGGCCACAATGGGGCGTCTTGGGTGATTAGGTTTATGGACTTTAGGAATCATGTACAAGGTAGGATTTATTAGTGGAGTGAGAGAGGTGAGCCGAGGCATGGACTCCAGGGAGAGGGTCTGAGGTGGGCATAAGGATTTGAGTAGTGATTGGAGATCTTGCTGGATTACTGGAATGGGGTCGCTGTGGCAAGGTTTGTAGATAGAAGTATCTGACAGCCAGAAGAGTCCTACTGCCAGGTAATCCTTGCAGTTAAAAACAACAGTGGTGGAGCCTTTGTCCACAGGTAGGATTAGAAGGTCAGGATCAGTTCTTATGTGGTGTACTGCAGCTATTTCTGCAGATGTAAGGTTAGAATGCATGTTGAGGGATTTGGGGAAAGATAGTGAGGCAACTGTTTATGCCATGCTCTGGCAGTTTCCGGTGATTAAGGGTGTCAGTGTGGTACTGGTGTGCAAGACTCACACTCCCTCTTGGCTATCGAACTTACTTGGAGTTGCTTCTCCGATCTTCTTTTCAGGATAGTCAGCTGTGATGTCCTGCACAACTTCTTCTCCCAAGATAAGATGCTACATTGGAGGAAATGTTTTATACTTTTAAAATATCTCCGTACACTCGAGAATATTTTGAACTCAATCTCACTGTATTTTTATCACACATAACACTTTTCATACAACTAAAACATTTTTTCCCCTCATGAACCATGGACCTTGCCTTTGGTGGGGAGGCTTGCGTGCCTCAGCGATACAGATGGCCGTACCGTAGGTGCAACCACAACGAGGGGTATCTGTTGAGAGGCCAGACAAACATGTGGTTCCTGAAGAGGGGCAGCAGCTTTTTCAATAGTTGCAGGGGCAACAGTCTGGATGATTGACTGATCTGGCCTTGCAACATTAACCAAAACGGCCTTGTTGTGCTGGTACTGGGAAAGGCTGAAAGCAAGGGGAAACTACAGCCGTAATTTCTCCTGAGGACATGCAGCTTTACTGTATGATTAAATGATAATGGCGTCCTCTTGGGTAAAAGATTCTGGAGGTAAAATAGTCCGCCATTTGTATCTCCAGGCGGGGACTCCTCAGGAGGACGTCATTATTAGGAGAAAGAAAACTGGCGTTCTACGGATCGGAGCATGGAATGTTAGATCCCTCAATCGGGCAGGTAGGTTAGAAAATTTAAAAAGGGAAATGGATAGGTTAAAGTTAGATATAGTGGGAATTAGTGAAGTTCTGTGCAGGAGGAACAAGATTTTTAGTCAGGTGAATATAGGGCTATAAATACAAAATCAAATAGCGGTAATGCAGGAGTAGGTTTAATAATGAATAAAAAAATAGGAGTGCGGGTAAGCTACTACAACCAGCATAGTGAACGCATTATTGTGGCCAACATAGACAGAAAGCCCATGCCTACTAGAGTAGTATAATTTATATGCCAACTAGCTTTGCAGATGATGAAGAAATTGATGAAATGTATGATGAGATAAAAGAAATTATTCAGGTAGTGAAGGGAGACGAAAATATAATAGTCATTGGTGACTGGAATTCGTCAGTAGGAAAAGGGAGAGAAGGAAACATAGTGGGTGAATATGGATTGGGGCTAAGAAATGAAAGAGGAAGCTGTCTGGTAGAATTTTGCACAGAGCATAACTTAATCATAGCTAACACTTGGTTGAAGAATCATAAAAGAAGGTTGTATACATGGAAGAATCCTGGAGATACTAAAAGGTATCAGATAGATTTTTTAATGGTAAGACAGAGATTAAGGAATCAAGTTTTTAATTGTAGTAGATTTCCAGGGGCAGATGTGGACACTGGCCATAATCTATTGGTTATGACCTGTAGATTAAAACTGAAGAAACTGCAAAAAGGTGGGAATTTAAGGACATGGGATCTGGATAAGCTGAAAGAACCATAGGTTGTACCGAGTTTGAAGGAGAGCATAAGGGAACAATTGTCAGGAATGGGGGAAAGAAACACAGCAAAAGAAGAATGGGTAGCTCTGAGGGATGTAGTATTGAAGGCATCAGAGGATAAGGTAAGTAAATGACGAGAGCTGCTAGAAATCCTTGGGTAACAGAAGAAATATTGAATTTAATTGATAAAAATGCAGTAAATGATGGAGGCAAAAAGGAATACAAAAGGTCTCAAAAATGAGATTGACAGGAAGTGAAAATGGCTAAGCAGGAATGGCTAGAGGGCAAATGTAAGGATGTAGAGGCTTATCTCACTAGGGGTAAGGTAGATACTGCCTACAGGAAAATTAAAGAGACCTTTGGAGAAAAGAGAACCACTTGTATGAATATCAAGAGCTCAGATGGAAACCCAGTTTTAAGCAAAGAAAGAAAGATGGAAGGAGTATATAGAGGGTCTATACAACGGCGATGTACTTGAGGACAATATTATGGAAATGGAAGAGGATGTAGATGAAGATGAAATGGGAGATAAGATACTGCTTGAAGAATTTGACAGAGCACTGAAAGACCTGAGTCGAAACAAGGCCCCAGGAGTAGAAAACATTCCATTAGAACTACTGACAGCCTTGGTAGAGCCAGTCATGACAAAACTCTACCAGCTGGTGAGCAAGATATATGAGACAGGCGTAATACCCTCAGACTAAAAAAAGAATACAATAATTCCAATCCCAAAGAAAGCAGGTGCTGACAGATGTGAAAATTACCTAACTATCAGTTTAATAAGTCACAGCTGCAAAATACTAACGCGCATTCTTTACAGACGAATGGAAAAACTGGTAGATGCGGACCTCGGGGAGGATCAGTTTGGATTCCGTAGAAATGTTGGAACACGTGAGGCAGTACTGACCTTATGACTTATCTTAGAAGAAAGATTAAGAAAAGGCAAACCTACGTTTCTAGCATTTGTAGACTTGGAGAAAGCTTTTGACAATGTTGACTGGAATACTCTCTTTCAAATTCTGAAGGTGGCAGGGGTAAAATACAGGGAGCGAGAGGCTATTTACAATTTGTACAGAAACTAGATGGCAGTCATAAGAGTCGAGGGGCATGAAAGGGAAGCAGTGGTTGGGAAAGGAGTGAGACAGGGTTTTAGCCTCTCCCCGATGTTATTTAATCTGTATATTGAGCAAGCAGTAAAGGAAACAAAAGATAAAACTCGGAGTAGGTATTAAAATTCATAGAGAAGAAGTAAAAACTTTGAGGTTAGCCGATGACATTGTAATTCTGTCAGAGACAGCAAAGGACCTGGAAGAGCAGTTGAACGGAATGGACAGTGTCTTGAAAGGAGGATATAAGATGAACATCAACAAAAGCAAAACGAGGATAATGGAATGTAGTCAAATTAAATCGGGTGATGCTGAGGGAATTAGATTAGGAAATGAGACGCTTAAAGTAGTAAAGGAGTTTTGCTATTTAGGAAGTAAAATAACAGATCATGTTCGAAGTAAAATGTAGACTGGCAATGGCAAGGTAACCATTTCTGAAGAAGAGAAATTTGTTAACATTGAGTGTAGATTTATGTATCAGGAAATCGTTTCTGAAAGTATGGAGTGTAGTCATGTATGGGAGTGAAACATGTACGATAAATAGTTTGGACAAGAATAGAATAGAATCTTTCGAAATGTGGTGCAACAGAAGAATGCTAAAAATTAGGTGGATAGATTACGTACCTAATGAGGAGGTATTGAATAGAATTGGGGAGAAGAGCAATTTGTAGCACAACTTGACTAGAAGAAGGGATCCGTTGGTAGGACATGTTTTGAGGCATCAACGGATCACAAATTTAGCATTTGAGGGCAGCGTGGATGGTAAAAATCGTAGAGGGAGACCAAGAGGTGAATACACTAAGCAGATTCAGAAGGATGTAGGTTTCAGTAGGATCTGGGAGATGAAGAAGCTTGCACAGGACAGAGTAGCATGGAGAGCTGCAGCAAACCAATCTCAGGACTGAAGACCACAACAACAACAACAACAAAACATTTTTCGCAAGCTCGGAACCTTCTGGTCCGTCAGAAACTGTCACATTCATTTTTCCATAAATACAGTCTACAAATCTCACAAAATTTAACAAGACAACCGTCTGGACCTTACAAAAGTAAGAGAAAGAATGAATAAGTAATTGTTCCTTCTTCTCTTTCAACAACATTCAAATATTCACAAATAATGTTTGACATCGCACTGAGACGGCGCGTTTGTTCCTTGAGCTGGACGTGTAACTCCTTACAAATGGAAGGCCTCAGACATGGCCAATCGATTCGGCTAAAATTTGGCAGGTCGCTTGTGTACAACTTAAAACGGAGGAATCTAAGATATTTTAGGTCAACACCGCCGCGTTATTGAAAAAATCACCCCTAAAAGTTATGAAGAGCAATCGACTCAAAATTGGCGGGATCGATAGGTAATTGTAAATAGAGCATTTTTCATCATCAGCTATGGTATCCGAAAACGCATACTATTCCAGAAATCGAGGAAAGAAAGTTTTACAACTGTCGCTTCTGTTCCAACTTTTTAAACGGTTTTTGCCGACAGCACTGAAAGCGCAACAGCCAAGGTAATTGGCTGGGAATCTGAGAACCCGGGTTCGAATCGCGAGGAAACCCAGTGGATGTTATTATTTTCGTTCGTACTTTTCCATATCTCAATTGATAGGAATAGGAGGGTTAATAAGGTAAGTAAATCTATAAGGAACGATAAAAATAAGGTAGGTAAATAAATTTCTGAAACTTCTTGGGGTAGTAAACATCTAAAATGTTACTCCAGGTCACTTTAGAATGGCTCTTCCAGTCACTGTTACGTGTCCTCATTTTTCGTCGAACAACGGGATGGGTGGTACTTGTCACATAAAAATTTGAAACAAATATACTCACGGCACCAAGAACATCTAATGAATGCAATCTTTCGAAAGGTACACTGTTCCTTCCCAAGAGTAGGCGGAAAACAAACTTGGTTTACATTTAAAAATGTCTTTTTCGGGAATTAATTTTGATGCGTACCACGCATACGATATCATTGCGTGAAAAATCGGTGCTGAAAGTTGGTTATGAATTATGTTGTAAATAGTTATTGTATGCGTGCGGTTGCCCATTCCCGCTGGGTTTCCAGAAGCACACTGCAATCCTGAAGCCTGGAAATAAAGTTTTTAACCTGGCGATAGAAATCAACATCACACGGTTGGTACACAGGTGTACAGTTGGGCGGTATTACTTTTACCGTGCACGTCGGCTGACCCTCGCCATCTATAATCATTGTGTCATATAATATAGCATTACTTTGTCCACTCCAGGAATCCACTACTAGAAAAAACTTGCTATCGGGAACGTATGGTTTTAAAACTTTCTCAAGAAATGTTCTGTAAATCGCATTCGTCAGTTTGGAGAAGGTAATGTAAACATTTTTCAACGAGTCGGTTAAACGGTTGACCTCTTCTATAACCTGAGGACCAAATGTAACATTCGTTTCTTGTAAACATAGGAAAACCTTACGTAACAGTTTTCCAGAGTCTGTAGTGGCATGTTGCGCCGTGTACGAATGTGTTAGTAGGTTTTTACTACCAACTGCGACAAGGATTCGTTTTTCTCCCTTATGCGATAACGTGCGTCGAATGTTCACCCAGTACTCGCATCCTGTATGCCGGTGTTGATCACGTAATCACTATTAAAACCGGTCATAAGTGACGCCGTTTGCCTGTTGAAAAGAGCTCCCACTTTCTGTATATCTTCTATATTTTGTACCTCCTTATGAGAGACGTATTTAGTGACGCGCCGTTGACGAATTTTATACCCCGATCTGAAATTTTTTGCCCAAGATAATGATGCAGCAGACGTAGAATCCTTGTTGGCCGTATACTGAAGCGCTGCACCTGCAGCCCACTCCTGAAGTATTCTCGCTGTTACATTCTCGTTACGTCAACAAGATTCGACAAATCGGTCGTAAGTCCACATATTTATCGCGGGTATTTGTCGTATCTTGTCCCTCCTTTAACGATATCACTTTCCCACAATTTCAAGTCCTTCTTCCGTTCCAGGGCTGTTGTTGCTCCATTCTTTTGCAGTGTTTGTAAGTTCAAATTTGGATGATTCCTGGCTAGCGCTACCGCCTTAACTTTTACTTCAAGGGGTATAGAGCTGTAGTTAAGTCGTTTAGTAACCGGTTCGTGATACTCATCGGGAACGGATGAAGCACATATTCCCAGAGAAGTGGAGAATTCTGAAGTGTTATGACAATTTAGCGATTCACTAGTCGGGATATCTTCCACTGAATCACCTTCTGCTTCGTCTTCATGGTATAGTACCTCAGTATCAAGAAAAGTCATTTCGTTCGTCACCACCAAAAATCTCTCGACCATAGCCGTTCTTATCAACCTGGAACGCCGAGAAACAGACCTGGCTGCTTCCGGTAGTGCGTTGATAATGCATCTGTATTTTGCAAACCAAAACACAGTGACGGTAACTTCCCGCTTGCCATCGTCTGTGACAGGCTCCCAACTATATATTACAACGCTAGTCGAAGGGTGTACATCCTCCGTTACTCAGATTATGCACCTGAAAGATATGACAACAAATAATAACTAGTTACTACGGCATAAACAGACGAGCTAATTTCTACAAACTACATACAACACTCGTCATATGTTACTTACAGAATAACACTGTATTCATTCACGAAACTTATTTCATTCGGCACATTAATGATGGAAAAATCACTACTGTATCCGCCAGGATCGCGGCAGCCTAATGACGGAAAACAACTCTTTCCGATTTACGTCTCTAAGGCTCGTGCTGGACACCTCTTCCAGATTCACAACTATGATATGACGAAGAGGCAACCGGGACAACATAACTCTCCCCGCGTGCATTCTGTCCTGAGCCTCGCTGTAAACAACCGTCGCGCGGTTGGCTGTCTGTGATCCCTCGTGAGGAATTCGAAGCACTCTTACAAGGGGAGGCCGCCAATTGTGAAATTCAGATTCAATTCATACTGCGCATAATAAAAGCTCATAGCCAGAGGTGCTATGCGGGAAAGCACCAAGATGTACTTCTCAGCCGCTGTCGAGAAAATCGACATTTAAAAGAAACCGGCGTGAAATACTCACTACGATTGATAGTTTTCTACAGCGTCGTGGCGCAGCGGTAAGCTCTCGGGTTCGGGTTGGTAATTCCGAAGTTCGCCGGATCGAATCTCGCGCTATGCAACCATTTTTTTTTAGTATTTGTTTTTTGTAATTCAAATGTGTGTACATACACACAATATATATATAATTCCCAGCAATCAGTTGCAACAATTATGCATATAATAAGTTGTTGAAAGTCGTTTGTCGTGGAAAAACTGGCAACTTCGAACATCATTATGTTTTCCGCAAACAAAGTTGTATTTCATTAATGTTATTAATTGTCTTCATAATGTTAACCAAGTATAGTTAACGGAAGACGTAGAAACGATATTCCGAAACGAATACATATAGCGTAAATCAAACGTTCGAATTAGAATACAAACCCCACGTACACAAATTTGCTGTGGCAGGTATGAAATATAAACTCCGTTACTCGCTCGTTACACTCGAAGGACAGATGTTGAATGGGCCGAAACGAGCCGCCGCATAACAGCGTAGTTGCCTGCCAACTTCGAAAGAAGGTAGGTGCGGTCCCTAGCGCAACTTATAACATCGTCGAAAATCAGTGCGGACGTGAGAGCTTTGGTACACCCTGTTAAACAAACGGAAAAATTGAGGCGGTACAATTGGACAGCGATCCGCCTTCACCAACATGTGTAAGCAATTCATATATGAATTACAAAACACTAATAATAAAAAATGTTGCATGGCGCGAGATTCTTTTTTTTTATTTTTCCGCCTCTCCCGACACGCTTCATATACCCTGCACTGCTTATGCTGCTAATTAGTTGGTTAGGCGTTCCATTGATTTTTTTATTTTGTTTATTTTTTTATTTCATTTTTGTTCATTGTATCTGCTCGGGGCGGACATCGCAAGACACCCGTTTCAGTTAGTCGTTGATCCATTAACTCAGTTTTTTTATTACAGACGGCAGCTAACACACTGACCGAACGCGCTAAGCTACCGTGCCGGCTGTTCGATCCGGCCACCTTCGGATTACGAACCCGAGCGTTTACCGCTGATCCACGACGCTGTAGAAAACTATCAATCGTAGAGAGTATTTCACCGCAACGGTTTCTTTTAACTGTCGATTTTCTCGACAACGGCTGAGAAGTGCATCTTGGTGCTTTGCCACATTACACCTCTGGCCATGAGCTTTTATTATGCGCAGTAGGGATCGAATCTGAATTTCACAATTGGTGGCCTCCCCTTGTTAGTCGTAGTTGTGGTCATGTGACAAGGCTTAAAAGTTTAATACTTTACTAACCAACGGCGTTGGGGTAATTAGTTTGCCTACTTTATTATTATCATTCTTTATTAATTTACTTACCTTATTAACCATCCTATCCCTATCAATTGAGATATGGAAAAATACAAACGAAAATAATAACATCCGCTAGGGTTCTCCGATTCCCAGCCAGTTAGTTACCTTATCTGTTCCGCTATCGCCGCTGTCGGCGAAAAGCGTTTACCATGTGGGTACAGGAGCGACAATTGTAAAAAGTTTCTTTCCTCAATTTTTGGAAAAGTTTGCGTTTGCGGACCCCATACCTGATGATGAAAAATGCTCTATTTACAATTATCTATCGATCGCTCTAATTCTGAGTCCGTTGCTAGACAAAACCTTTAGGGTTGATTTTCTCAAAATTGCGGGGGTGTTGACCCAAAAGATCTTGGAATATTTCATTTTAGGTTCTACACAAGCAACCTGCCAAATTTGAGCCGAATCGGTTGGCCGTGTCTGAGGCCTTCCCCTTGTTAGCCAGGATCGGCGACTACCTGCCCGCGCCTATCATCCGTCCCATACATGTCCGTCCTGCACACACATAATTGTGGTGCAGTAGATACATTCTACTATACCACACTCGTCTCTAAAATAACCCGTGTTCAAGACGGTGGAAATACGAGGGTCTCTAGAATTTACCCCGAAATTCTCGAGACACTACAATGCCTTTCAGAGTGCTGCAAGTTAGCAAAGTATAATTATTAAATTGTCATTACTTCAACACCCCCATCAATTTAATACTTTCCTTAATTACCCGTAAAATTCACTATCCCCAGCTTTTGACATATTTTACCAAAAGCAACTAGGACTGGACATTTCAGTAAACTGCCATTTGTTCCTCGGAGCTAATGTATTGAACATTTAGATGGCCTCGCCCTGTATAAAGAACAACAGCCGTTCTATCACATTTCGTTGTCTCTGATGAACCCTCACCATCGAGGACAACATACTGCGTACTATTTTTCAAGAAGTTTTCGAGCCATTCACATATCTGTGAACTTATTCGATATGCTCGTAGTTTCTTTAACAATCTGCAATGGGGCACGATGTCAAATTCTTTCCGGAAATCTAGAAATATGGAATCTGCCTGTTGCCCTTCATACATAGTTCTCAGTATGTCACGTGAGTAAAGGGCAAGCTGAGTTTCGCACTTACGATGCTTCCTAAAGCCATGTTGATTCGTCGACGTATGTTGCTTAGCCTCACGTAAGTCTATTATAATCGAACTGAGAATGTGTACAGGGAGTCTGCAGCAATCAGAAGTTTGCGATATTGGTCTCTAATTTTACGGGTCCGTTTCTTTACCTCTCTATATACTGGAGTCATCTGCGCTTTTTTTCCAGTCGCTTGGAACTTCGCGCTGGGCGAGGGATCTACGACAAATGCAGGTAAGGGACCAATGACGTATAACACTCCTTGTAAAATCCAAAACCTATAACAATATTAATATACAGAAGAAAACGCTGCGATCTTATGCACCATCCTAATAGCTTGCGATCTCAGAATTTGCGGCGTGAGGCACCGTCACACGTCGCGAGGGCCAGGGAAGACCACCCTCCCTTGGAAAAAGCACTTGCATTAACGTGCCTGTATACTAGACTTGCAGTCATTACGACACTCGCTTTCTAAGTGGCGCACACATTCCGCCAGTATCACGGTTATCGCCTGCTCGTTAGACAGCCAGCTATACACGCCAGCTCCTATTTAGCTCAGCTCCACCTGTCTGTCAAAACAGTGCGCATATAGCCGCGCCAGTCTCTCGTACTCTGCGCGAGAAAATTCAACATTTCTTCTTTTAAAATATGTAAAATTAAATCAATACGTTTTTCAGTTTACTGCAAATATTACTTTTTGAAGCAATGTAATCATTTTCTTTCTTTAACTACAAATAGTGGGGATAATATGAAAAATGTCCTCAAACATAATTTTGAGTGTCGAGTGTAGAGTATATACGAAATTTGGAAGGCTTCCTAACACCAAACGCTGACTGGAAGTATCTTGTATGATGAGGGGCCCTGTAGTCTGCAGGTTGACAGAAACTGTTCCGTCAGTGGAGGCGCGCCTATTTGGTAAAACTCCACACCACGTCTCCGTGCGACTTATCGCCAGCCACGGGTGGGTCTTGAACCTGTCCTGGAGAGTGGTGGCGTGTTTCAGCCCGAATTAATGGAGTGCTCTGTTAGTTCAGAGACAGGTCTCCGTGCCGGCGCTGACGCACGGCGTGGTAGGAGGTCCGCAAAACCTCAGGCGTGGTGGGGATGTTTTGGACTTTGCGAGGGAAATAAGGAATCAACTTTTACATTAGTATGGCCAGTGTAGCGGGCTGTGTGTAGCCTTCTTATCTTGAGAATCTGCAACTCTATTGGAATTTTCGTAAGAATCTTTAGATACTTCTGCAGAACTGATGTTTTTCATATTCCTTAGTTAATGACGGCGCTGCTGTTATTACGCAGTTTAATCTTAGTGATTCAGCTCATATAATGTGAGTTACTTTTTCGTTGTTTAATGAAGCTGTTTAATTAAACAGTAATAAAGTACCCAATATCAATCTGGAAATATCCACCAGGCTGTGGCTAAGCCATGTCTTTACAAAATCCTTTCTTCCAGGAGAGCCAGTTCTGCAACGCTCGCAGAAGAGCTTCGGTGAATTTAGGAAGGTACAATTGAAGCTGTGAGGACGGGTCGTGAGTCGTGCTTGGGTAGCTCAGACGGCAGAGAACGCCGTGAGGCAAATATCCCGAGTTCGAGTCTCGGTCCGGCACAGAGTTTTAATCTGCCAGGAAGCGCCAGTAATAAAGTAAACTTTCATTACATCAGATTGTTGCTGCTTACAAGTGTTACTCCACAGTAATGGCCCATACGAAGGAATGAACACCGCAGCTGCAACAAATCCCAGCCACCAGGTTATGCTACGAAAGCTGCCTCGTTGTGGGATTGTGGTTCTGGCTCGGAACCTGGGTCATTTTCTTGCAGGTATCGCCAGTTTTTCTCATCCAGATCGTTGCCCGAGTCAGAATGTGAGGCATGAGAACACCCATGCGTAGTGGTCTAGATATGAGATGAACACAGACGTATATCTCATTAAGGATATTATGAATGCAGTTACCATGTTAGTTTGGTCGCGGTACGTGGTAGTGGCTGAGTGAAGTAGGCAAAATCCGCGAAATATGGAGCAATAAATACTCTTCGGTAATACTAAATAATATGCACTGAAGCGCCAAACAGACTGGTATAGGCATGCGTATTCAAATACAGGCTGAATACGGCGCTGCGGTCGGCAACGGCAATATAAGAGAACAGGTGTCACGCTCAGTTGTTAGATCGGTTACTACTGCTACAATGACAGGTTATCAAAATTTAAGTGAGTTTGAACGTGATGTTATAGTAGGCGCACGAGCTATGGGACACAGCATCTCCAAAGTAGCGACGAAGTGAGGATGTATGTGTAGTGAACCGTGAATATCTGGAATCCGGTAAAATATCAAGTCTCCCACATCGCTGCGTCTGAATCATTTAACGAAACATCATCGATATGGGCTTTCGGAGCTGAAAGCCCACTCGTGTATCCTTGATAACTGCACGACACAAAGCTTTACGCCTGCACTAGGCCCTTCAACACCGATATTGGACTATTGGTGACTGGAAATATGTTGCATGGTCGGATGACTCTCGTCCAAAAGAACGGACACAATTGCTGACCTGAGGCCGTCTAGAACGAAATTACGATTGTATTAATACCTTGAGCTGCTGACGGGCGTTGACGTATAGCAACGGGGACTGGTGAAAATGTGTGCCCGACCGGGATAGAGCGTCCTTCATGTAAGCAGGAGATCCCGGGTTCGAGTCCCGGTCGGGGCACACATTTTCACCTGTGCTCGTTTATATATATCAAAGCCCATCAGCAGCTGAAGGTATTAATGTAATTCTAACCTCAGACATTACTCGAGCCATGCCACGTCGAGTTGCGGTACTTCCGTGTACTCACGGGGGCTTTACACGATGTTAGGGAGGTGTCCCAGTTTCTTTGGCTCTTCAGTGTATATGACTTAAGAGCATTGCCATATATGTAAAAGTGTTTTGATTGTATCACTTATGATGCAATTTAGTGGTGATAGAGTCTTCAACGTGTTTCATCAGTACTGTGGTGGCCCGAGGTGAGTGATTGTGGTTGGCAGATACCTCAGTGTACTGTGGGATGTAGAACACTTAGTTCTCTCAGAAAAGGCTATATTCTCTATTACCTTTGAAATTTACCGCATTACTTAATATACTCGCTTATACAATCCTCTCCCTGTTGCATCCATACTGGCATTAACGTTGCGTTACGCGACATATTTAACAGCAGTAATACACTCTTAAAATAATGCTATTTAAATGAAGCTCGAAATGCGAGGAAGCTGCCTTATGTCATTAGGCATGTACTTTTCATTGCATATATGTAATATATTGTTTTCATAATATTTTCTTACAGACTATATTTGCAGTTACTGACGGAAACGCGCAAAATCGTGAAAAGCATTATAAATATGAAGAATAAGCGAAATGCTTATGCGAGATCACTTTAGAGAATCGTTCGGTTACTCATTTGTTTGTTACGAGTGGTTTTACCTCGTAGTATATCTGGATTTTTTTTTCTTTGTGACTCTGTTGATTGTCGGCAAACAGCAATTAACGAAAACGCACTGGAACATTAAAAACTGATATATTTATTAAAGTTTGAATAATGAAACTGGGCAAGCATCGTATGGCGTCCGTCAAATGAAACAATAAACGCATTTTCATATGTACGGTAAAGTTCGTAAATCACAGAGTATGTAGCTCTTCCTAAGAGTATTTGTTGCTCAGTATTTCGCGAATTTCTGTTCGCCACACTTATCCACTGTCACGCACCAAGACAGAAGTCCCTTACTATCTTACTAACAGCGTGAGACCAAGCGATAGCTACGAACATAACAAGGAGTCGGTGGCAGTCCGTCATGCAGGAAAGTGTGTAAGTAAAAAAAGAAAAGAAAAGAAAAGAAAAAAGAAACATTCCTACGGCCTACCCAAACCATTGTTTCTTGTTTCCCAATCGCGGTAGATGGCGCTGTAATCGACGAATATCCACTGTGCCTGTTTTTGCATTTAAGACACAAAGTATTTACGATGTAAATGAAAACCTTTCTGTTCAATAGGTACATACTGATCTTCAGACATTGCTTGAGTGTGTTGTAAATGTGTACGGGGCAAATAAAAGACATTTCTAGCAAATAAGCTACTTGTATGGTAACGTAGTTTTCTGTTTCCTACGGGGTGGCTGTGATTGTATCACTTATGATGCAATTTAGTGGTGATAGAGTCTTCAACGTGTTTCATCAGTACTGTGGTGGCCCGAGGTGAGTGATTGTGGTTGGCAGATACCTCAGTGTACTGTGGGATGTAGAACACTTAGTTCTCTCAGAAACCACGTGAATGCTTCGCCGGGCGTTGTGGCCGAGCGGTTCTAGGCGCTTCAATCTGGAACCGCGCGATCGCTACTGTCGCAGGTTCCAATCCTGAGTTCTGAGTTCTAGGGCACTGATGACCTCAGATGTTAAGTCCCATAGTGCTCAGAGCCATTTGAACCATCTGAAGCTGAATGCTTCACTTCGGTCGCCTCCCTCGAACTCCTCCAACAGGGTGACTGATTTAGATGTGCGTTTCCGCCCAACCGCTGTAAATCTCCCGCTGGCCGCTACGCGGAACACAAACCACAACCACTCTAATAAGTTAAAATGCCCACAAGGTGATAATGACAGGCTCGCCTGCCATGGATACTCAACGAAATCAAGCATTCCAATGGTGAGCGGCATGGGTGCTCAGCGATAGTAAGCATCCCGATGGGAACAAAATAGTATTACCTCAAAATCTTGTTACCGGATCACGTTAAACGTCGATTCTAAGCAGACACTGGAACCGGTAACCACGTTACACTCTACAGGCCAATTTGGAAGAGTCAAGTAGGTATCCCACTGCTGTCCAGGGCGCCTCCAGACACACTTTCGCTCAGTTCGAAGCGGGACTCAAGAATGAAGACAGCTCTACCCCAGCCAATGAGATTCCAGGCCGAATGCGTTTGTGGAAACCTCATGGACAGTGGTGGTATACCACCATACGACCCGACAACCAGGAGTCATGCTCCGGGGTGCCATTACTTTTCACAGTAAGGCCTCTTTGGTTGTCAGCCGCGACACCCTTACAGCACAGCAGTCCAAGACATTGCACGTGCTGTTTTTTTTTTTTTTTTTTTGTTCTTCATGAGAAGCCATTCTGGTCTGACACTTCAGAAAGACAATGCCTGTCAGCACACGGCGAGAGTTTCTACTGCTTGTCTTCGTCCTTGCCAAACCATACCTGGGCCGGCAAGATCGCCTGGTCTCTCTCCTACTGAAAACGTTCGGAGCATTATGGGCAGCACCTCATCTGCATGGATACTCTGCAAATTACATTGAAGTGCCTGGCAGAGGGATCATAGAACCACCTTCACAATCCTCTATTATTCGAAACTCATAAACCTCGCGGAAACAACGAACACCCTTATCTTTTCGTACGAGCTCTGCTCTCCCTTATCATGGTGATCGTTTCTCCCTGTGTAGTCAGTGTCAACAATATATTTTCGAATTCGGAGGGGAAGGTTGGTGAATTTTATGACAAGATTCCGTCGGAACGAAAAACGGCTTTCTTTTAATGATGTCCAGCCTAAATCCTGTATCATTTCTGTGGCACTCTCTCCCATATTTCGCGATAATACAATACGTGCTGCCCTTCTTTGAACTTTTTCGATGTACTCAGTCAGTCGTATCTGGTAAGGAACCCACACCACGCAGCAGTATTCTAAACGAGGACGGACAAACGTAGTGTAGTCAGTCTCGTTAGTAGATCTGTTACATTTTCTATGTGTCCTACCAATAAAACGGAGTCTTTGGTTAGCCGTCCCCACAACATTTTCTTTGTGTTCCTTCCAATTTTTCGTTGTTCGTAATTGTAATTCCTAGGCATTTAGTTGAATCTACGGCCTTCATATTTGACTGATTTATCGTGTAACCGAATTTTAACGGATTCCTTTTAGCACTCAAATGGATGACCTCACGCTTTTCGTTATTTAGGGTCAATTGACAATTTTCGCAGTATACAGATATATTTTCTAAATCGTGTTGTAATTTGTTTTGCTGTTCTCACGACTTTACTAGTCGATAAACGACAGCGTCATCTGCAAACAATCTATGACAGCTACTCAGATTGTCTTCCAAATCGTTTATAATTATAAGGAACAGAAAAGGGCCTATAACACTACCTTTGGAACGCCAGAAGTCACTTCTGTTGTACTCAATGGCTTTCCGTCGATTGCTACGAACTGTGACTTCTCTGACAGCGAATCACAAATCCAGTCACAAAACTGAGACGATGTTCCAAAGCACGCAATTTCATTAAAAGCCGCTCATGTGGTACAGTGTCAAAAGCCTTCTGGATATCCAGAAATACGGAATCGATTTGAAATCACTTGTCAATAGCAGTCAACACTTCACATGTTACATAAGAACGATCTTCACTAAATCCATGTTCACTGTGTGTCAATAGGTCGTTTTCTTCGAGGTAATTCATAATGTTATCCTACTACCTTTCTTGAATATTGGTGTGACCTGTGCAACTTTCCAGTCTTTGGGTATGGATCTTTCGTCGGGATTTCGCCGATGTAAAGCGTCAGTTCGACAGAATTTTGGCACGATATACCTCAGGAGAACATCCAACAACTGTACTTAATAATGCCGAATCGAATAAATACCTGAATAAGCACCAGATGTGGATCAACGCGTTACTTACTTGCTCGATTTCTGAAGCACTTTCTGTTGGATAAATCATCCACATTGTTCTGTACATGTACTACACATCAACGGATTTTCGTCTCATTCGCATTATTCTTTCATGGCCTATAGTTTTTATGTGTGTTATAACGTATATCCATACTCCCAGAATGACTAGGAAGATGCGTTATAAATATGGTGAAAATACTGTTTAATTATTTGCAGTATCCTTAATATGGGAAAACCAATAATAATTAGTCTACAACAGATTGCTGTTCAAAAAGGACTGTCATCTGTTTTTTGCAAAGCATTTGCTGAAGAGAACGCTTCTGCTCATATAAAGTGTTTACCTTTAATCAGTTTCAACAGATGGTTCAAATTGCTCTGAGCCCTATAGGACTTAACATCTGAAGTCATCAGTCCCCTAGACCTGGAACTACTTAAGCCTAACTAACCTAAGGACATCACACACATCCATGCCCGAGGCAGGATTCGAACCTGCGACCGTAGCAGCAGCCCATTCCCGGACTGAAGCGCCTAGAACCATTCGGCCATTGCGTCCGGCAAATTCCAATAGATCATCGAACATTGAGAACAGCTGAAATCTCTCAAATTGAATGAAGCTCCATGGCTCGACCGATCCCTTAACACGGTGCATTGTATTTGCAGCTGCGTTAGCAGTTCTGTTAACTATAATCCATCGCCCATCGCACGAACAAAAGCCCTGCCCAGTAGTTGGAAGATATCACAGATCGTACCCGGTATCCTTGATATCGATTTGTTATAGAATCTTCGAATATATTCTAAATTTAAAAAATAACGAGGTATCTCTGACAGAATGACCTCCCCATGGCAACCTGTATGATTTCCGAAAACAATGATCACGTGAAACCCAACTCGCTATTTTATCAGATGACTGCTAAAAGTAATGGACGAAGGCAGATAAATGCAGTATTTTTCGATTTTCGAAAAGTATTTGATTCAGTACCACGGCTATACTATTATCAAAAGTAAGGCACTATGAGGTATCAATGAAAATTTGCGTCAGTTGAGGATATTTGATAAGGAGAATGTAGCTTGTAATCTTGGATGAAGAGTCATCATTAAATATCAAAGTAACTTAGATTGTGCCCCAGGGAAGTGTCTTGGAAGCCTTGCTGTTGATATTGTGTAGGGATATGCTAAAGTCCGTATTATTTCAAAAGTCAATATTTCACGGAATAATGCAGGTAGAGAGAGCCGCACGCGGTAGCCGATTTGTCTTGGGCGCCTTGCCAGGGTTCGCACGGCTCCCCTCGGAGGTTCGAGTCCTTCCTCGGGCCACGGGTGTGTGTTTTGTCCGTAATGTAAGTCAGTTTAAGTTAGGGACCGATGGTCTCAGCTGTTTGGTCCCATAGGAACTTACCACAAATTTCCCAAATTTAGGTTTTTACTGAAACTAAAGAAAGTGCAAATGACAAATAATCCTGAGTTAATAACGAGCATCAAAACCGTTATAGGGATTAGTGAACACAGGGTTGTCGTAGTGAGACTGTATATTGTAATCCCGAAATCCTCGAAAAACAAACAAAAAGTATACCTATTCAAAAATGCTGATAAAAATTCACTTGACGCCTTCCTGAGAGACTCATTCCAAATTAATAATATAAGTGTAGACCAGAAGTCGTTTGCATTCAAAAAATAGTATCGGCAGCAATTGAGAGATTTATACGAAATAAACTAAGAAACGTCGGAGCTGATCCTCCGTGGTACACAAAACGGTTTAGAACACTGTTGCAGAAACAACGAAACAAACATGCCAAATTTAAACAGACGCAAAATCCCTAAGATTGCGCTAAATTCCGGGCTTCTCTAAAGGATATCCAGAGTTCAATGCGAGATGCCTATAACAGTTTCCACGACGAAACTTTGTCTCGAAACCTGGCAAACAAATCCAAGATATTCTGGTCGTATATGAAGTATGCTAGTGGCAATTTACAATCAATGCCTCCTACATCTACATCTACGTCTACATGACTACTCTGCAATTCGCATTTAAGTGCTTGGCAGAGGGTTCATCGAACCACAATCATACTATCTCTCTACTATTCCACTCCCGAACAGCGAGCGGGAAAAATTAACACCTAAACCTTTCTGTTCGAACTCTGATTTCTCTTATTTTACTTTGATGATCATTCCTACCTATGTAGGTTGGGCTCAACAAAATATTTTCGCATTCGGAAGAGAAAGTTGGTGACTGGCACAACTTGACCAGAAGAAGGAATCGGTTGGTAGGACATGTTCTGAGGCATCAAGAGATCGCCAATTTAGTATTGGATTCCAGTGTGGAGGGTAAGAATCGTAGAGGGAGGCCAAGAGATGAATACACCAAGCAGACTCAGAAGGATCTAGGTTGCAGTAGGTACTGGGAGATGAAGAAGCTTGCACATGATAGAGTAGCAGGGAGAGGTGCATCAAACCAGTCTCAGGACGGAAGACCACAACAACAACCACAACAACAACAGTGTAATGGACGAAATGCGATGATTCCGAGTTCGTAATAACCTTACCAACAAAAATATGCCTATGAGGGAGGAGCTTACTGCAACATCTCTCAGAAATACTTCACATTGGGTAATGGAGGAAACGCGATGATTCTGGATTTGTAGTAACCATACCAACAAAGAGAAGCAAATGAGTGAAAAGCTTTCTTCAGCTTCTCTCAGAAATACTGCATATAGGGTAAAGGGTGAAGTGCGATGTTTCTGGCTTCATAGTAACCATACCAACAAAGACATGCAAAGGAGGGAGGAACTAACTGTGGCTCCTCTCATAAATACTTCACATCAGGTAAATGATGAGATGTCATGATTGGGTCTGTGTACTAATCATACCAACAAACAGATACAAGTGAGGGAGGAGCTTTCAGCAACATCTCTCAGAAATACTTCAAATAGGGTAATAGAAGAAATGCGATTATTCTGGCTTTGTACTAACCATACCAACAAAGAGACGCAAGTGAGGGAGGAGCTTTCTGTGGCTTCTCCCATTAAAACTTCACATCAGGTAATGGATGAAATGAAATGATTGTGTCTGTGTACTAATCATAGCAACAAACAGATGCAAGTGTGGGAGGAGCTTTCTGCAGCTTCTCTCTGAAACACATCCATAGGGTAATGGATGTAATGATAAGATTCTGGCTTTGTACTAACCATACCAACAAAGAGACGCAAGTGAGGGAGCAGCTTTCAGCAGCTTCCCTCAGAAATCCTTCACATCAGGTGATGGATTAAATATAATTATTGTCACCGTCTACTAATCATACCAACAAACAGATGGAAGTGAGGGAGGAGCTTTCTGTAGCTTCTATCTGAAATACACCACATAGGGTAAAAAATGAAATCCGATGATTTTGGCTTTGTAATAACCATACCAACAAACTAATTACAATCAGGGAGGAGCTTTCTGTAGCTATACTCAGAAATACTTCACATAGTGTAATAGGTGAAATGCGATGATTCTGGCATTGTAGTAACCATACCAACAATCAAACGCAAATGAGGGAGGAGCTTTCTGAAGCTTCCATCAGAAATACTTCACACCAGGTAATGGATGAGGTGTAATGATAGTGTCTGTGTACTAATCATACCAACAAACAGATGCAAGTGAGGGAGAAGCTTTCTGCAGCTTCTCTCAGAATTACATCAAATAGGGTAATGGACAAAATGCGATTCTTGTGGCTTTGTAGTAACCATACCAACATAGTGACACAAATGAGGGATGAAATGTAACCATAGTGTCTGTGTACTAATCATACCAACAAACAGATGCAAGTGAGGGAGGAGCTTCCTGCAGCTTCACTCACAAATACTTCACATAGGGTAATAGATGAAATGCGATGATACTAGGCTTGTAGTAACCGTACCAACAAACAAATCCAAATGAGGGGGGAGCTATCTGTAGCTTCATTCAGAAATACTTCACATTAGGTAATGAATGAAATATAAAGATTGCGTCTGTGTACTAATCATACCAACAAACTGATGCAAGAGAGGGAAGAGCTTTCTGCAGCATCTCTCGGAAATACATCTAATAGGGTAATAGATGAAATGCAATGATTCTGGATTAGTAGTAAACATACCAACAAATGCACGCCAATGAGGGAGGAGCTTTCTGTAGCTTCCCTCAGAAATACTCCATATCAGGTAATGGATGAAATGTAATGATTGTGTCTGTGTACTAATCATACCAACAAACAGATGCAAAGGAGGGAGGAGCATTATGTAGCTTCCCTCAGAAATCCTTCACATCAGGAAATGGATGAAATGTAATGATTGTGCCTGTTTAATCAAATTAACAAACAGATGCAAGTGAGGGAGGAGCTTTCAGCATCTTCTCTCTGAAATATATCACATAGGGTAATAATTAAAATGCGATGATTCTGCCTTTGGAGTTACCAGGCCAACAAACAAACGCAAATGATGGGGGAGCTTTCTGTAGCTATACTCTGAAATACTTCACATAGGGTAATAGGTGAAATGTGATGATTCTGGTTTTGTAGTAACCATACCAACAATCAAACGCAAATGAGGGAGGAGCTTTCCGATGCTTCCGTCAGAAATGCTTCATACCAGGTAATGGATGAAGTGTAATTATAGTGTCTGTGTACTAATCATACCAACAAACAGATGCAAGTGAGGGAGAAGCTTTCTGCAGCTACTCTCTGAAATACTTCACATAGGGTAATGATTGAAATGCGATTATTCTGGCTTTGCAGTAACCATACCATCAAAGAGACGCAAATAGGGGAGGAGCTTTCAGTGGCTTCTATAATAAATACCTCACATCAGTTAATGGATGAAATGTAATGATCGTTCCTGTGTACTAATCATACCAAAAAAGGGATGCTAGTGAGGGAGGATCTTCCAGCAGCTTCTTTCAGAATTACTCCACTTAAGGTAACGGATGAAATGCGATGATTCTGGCTTTCTAGTAACCACACCAACAAAGAAACGCAAATGAGGGAGGAGCTTTCTCTAGCTACCCTCAGAAATAGTTCACATTAGGTAATTGATGAAAGGTATTGAATGAGTGTAGCACTAATCTTACCAACAATCAGATACAAGTGATGGAGGAGCGATCTGCAGCTTCCCTCACAAAAACCTCACATAGAGTATTAGATAAAATGCGGTTATTCTGGCTTTGAAGTAACCATACCAGCAAACAAACGCAAATGAGGGATGAGCTTTCTGTAGCTTGTCTCATAAATACTTTACATCAGGTAATGGATGAAGTGTAATAATTGTGTCTGTGTCCTAATCATACCAACAACATATGCAAGTGAGGGACGATCTTTCTGCAGCTTCTCTCAGAAATACATCACATAGGGTAACAGATGAAATGCGATGATTCTGGGCTTCTAGTATCCATACCAACAAACAAACACTAGTGCAGGTGGAGATTTCTGTAGCATCCCACAGAAATATTTCACATCAGGTAAGGGATGAAATGTAACCATAGTGTCTGTATAGTAATCTTACCAACAAACAGATGCAAGTGAGGGAGAAGCGTTCTGCAGCTTGTCTCAGAAATACTTCACATAAGGTAGTAGATGAAATCCGATGTTTCTGGCTTTGTAGTAACCATACCAACAAACAAAATCCAAATGAGGGGGGAGCTTTCTGTAGCTTCCCTCAGAAATACTTCACATTAGGTAGTGAATGAAGTGTAATGATTGTCTCTGGGTACCAATCATAACAACAAACAGATGCAAGTGAGGGATGAGCTTTCTACAGCTTCTCTCTGAAATACATCTAATAGGGTAATAGATGAAATGCAATGATTCTGGCTTAGTAGTAATCTTACCAACAAATGCACGCCATAGAGGGAGGAGCTTTCTGTAGCTTCCCTCAGAAATACTCCATATCAGGTAACGGACAAAAAGTAATGATTGTGTCTTTGTACTAATCATACCAACATACAGAGCAAGTGAGGAAGGAGCTATCTGCTGCTCCTCTATGAAATACCTCACTTAGAGTAATAGATAAAATGCAATGATTCTGGCTTTGAAGTAACCATACCAACTAACAAATGCAAATTAGGGAGCAGCTTTCTGTAGCATCCCTCAGAAATACTTCACATCATCTAGTAAATGAAATTTAATGTTTGTGTATGTGTACTAATAATACCAACAAACAGATGCAAGTGAGAGAAGAGCTTTCCACAACTTCTCTCTGAAATATATCACATAGAGTAATAAATGAAATGCGATGATTCTGGTTTTGTAGTAACCATAAAAACAAACAAACGCAAAAGACACTTGAGCCTTCTGTAGCTTCTCTCAGGAATACTTCACATAGGGTAACAGATGAAATGCGACGATTCTGGCTTTGTAGTAATAATACCAACAAACAAACGCAAATGATTGAGGAGCTTGCTGTAGCCCCCCTCAGAAATACTTCACATCCGGTAATGGATGAAAAGTAGTGATTGTGTCTGTGTACTAATCATACCATAAACAGATGCAAGTGAGGGAAGAGCTTTCTGCAGCTTCCCTCAGAAATACTTCACCTCAGGTAATGTATGTTATGTAATGAGTGTGTGTGTGTATTAATCATTATAACAAAGAGATGCAAGTGAGGGTGGAGCTTTCTGCAGCTCCATGCTGAAATACATCACATAAAGTAATAGATGAATTGCGATGATTCTGGCTTTGTAATAACCATAGCAAAAAACTAAAGCAAATGAGTGAGTAGCTTTCTGTAGCTATTCTCAGAAATACATCTGATGGGGTAATAGATGAAATGCGATGATTCTGGCTTTGTAGTAACCATACCAACAAACAAACGCAAATAACACTTGAGCTTCCTGTAGCTTTATTTAGAAATATTTCACATAGGGTAATAGATGAAATGCGATGACACTATATTTGTAGTAACCATACCAACAAACTAACGCAACTGTGAGAGGAGCTTTCTGTAGCTCCCCTGAGAAATATTTCACATCAGGTAATGGATGAAATGTAATGATTGTGTCTGTGTACTAATCGTAACAACAAACAGATGCAAGTGTGGGAGGAGCTTTCTGCAGCTTCCCTGAGAAATACTTCACATCCGGTAACGGATGAAATGTAATTATTGTGTCTGTGTACTCATCATACCATAAACAGATGCAAATGAGGGATGAGCTTTCTGCAGCTTTTCCCTGAAATACATCACATAGGGTAATAGATGAAATGCGATGATTCCGGCTTTGTAGTAACCATACCAACAAAGAAACGCAAAAGAGGGTTGTACTTTCTGTAGCTTCCCTCAGAAATTTTTCACATCAGGTAATGGATGAAATGCAATGATTGTCTCTGTGTACTAATCATACCATAAACAGAAGCAAATGAGGGATGAGCTTTCTGCAGATTTTCTCTGAAATACATCACATAGGGTAATAGATGAAATGCGATGATTCTGGCACTGTAGTAACCATACCTACAAACAATCGCAAAGGAGTGAGGAGCTTTCTGTAGCTTCCCTGAGAAATACTTCACATCAGGTAATGGTCGAAATGTGATGTTTGTGTCTGTGTATTAATCATTCCAACAAACAGATGCAAGTGAGGGAGGAGCTTTCTGCATGGTCTCTCTGAATTACATTACATAGGGTAATGGATGAAATGCAATGATTCTGGCTTCGTAGTAACCATTCTAACAAACAAACGCAAATGAGGGAGGAGCTTTCTGTAGCTTCCCTCAGAAATACTTCACATCAGGTAATGGATGAAATGTAATGATTGTGTCTTAGTACTAATCATACCAACATACAGAGTAAGTGAGGGAGGAGCTTTCTGCTGCTCCTCTCTTTAATACCTCACATAGGGTAATAGGTAAAATGCGATGATTCTGGTTTTGTAGTAGCCTAGCAACAAACAAATGCAAATGACGGAGGAGCTCTCTGTAGCTATACTCAGAAATACTTCACATAGGGTAATAGATGAAATGCGATGATTCTGGCTTCGTAGTAACCATACCAACAAACAAATGCAAATTAGGGAGGAGCTTTCTGTAGCATCCCTCAGAAATACTTCACTTCATGTAATAAATGAAATGTAATGTTTGTGTCTGTGTTCTAATCATACAACAAAATGATGCAAGTGAAGGAGGAGCTTCCTGCAACTTCTCTCTGAAATACATCACATTGGGTAATAAATGAAATGGGATGATTCTGGCTTTGTAGTAACTATACAAACAAACAAATGCAAATTAGGGAGCTGCTTTCAGAGCATACCTGAGAAATACTTCACATCATCTAGTAAATGAAATTTAATGTTTGTGTATTCACAGAAATACTTCACATAGGGTAACAGATGAAATGCAATGATTCTGGCTTCGTAGTAACCATACCAACAAAAAATTGCAAATTGGGGAGGAGCTTTCTGTAGCATCCCTCAGAAATACTTCACACCATGTAATGAATGAAAGGTATTTTTTTTGTCTGTGTAATAGTCATACAACAAAATGATGCAAGTGAAGGAGGAGCTTACTGCAACTTCTCTCTAAAATACATCACATAGAGTAATAAATGAAATGCGGTGATTCAGGTTTTGTGTTTTGTAGTAAGAATACCATAAACAGATGCAAGTGAGGGAGGAGCTTTCTGCAGCTTCTCTCTGAAATACATCACATTGTGTAATGGATGAAATGCAATGATTCTGGCTTTGTGGTAACCATACCAACAACAAAACGCAAATGAGGGAAGAGCTCTCACTAGCCCCCCTCAGAAATACTTAACATCACGTGATGGATGAAATGCAGTGATTGTGTATGTGTACTAATCATACCATAAACAGATGCAAGTGAGGGAAATGCTTTCTGCAAGTTTTTTTTTTTTCTGAAATACATCACATAGGGTAATAAATGAATTGCAAAGATTCTAGATTTGTAACCATACGAAGAAACAAATGCAAATGAGGGATGAGTTTTCTATAGCTATTCTCTGAAATATTTGTCATAGGGTAATAGATGAAATGTGATGATTCTAACTTTGTAGTGATCATACAAACAAAGAAATGAAAATTAGGGAGAAGCATTCAGTAGCAGCCTTCAGTAATATTTCACATCATGTAATAAATGAAATGTAATGATTGTGTCTGTGTACTGATCATACTATAAACAGATGCAAGTGAGGGAAGAGCTTCCTGCAGCTTTTATTTGAAATACATCACATAGGGTAATAGATGAAATGCAATGATTCTGGTTTTGCGTTAAGCATACCAACAAACAAACGCAAATGGGGGAGGAGCTTTCTGTATCTTCCCTCATAATTACTTAACATCATGTAATAAATGAAATGTAATGATTTTGGCTGTGTACTAATCATTCCAACAAACAGATGCAAATGAGGGGTGAGTTAACTGCAGCTTCTCTCTGAAATACATCACATGGGGTAATACATGAAATGCAATGATTCTGGCTTTGTAGTAACCATACCAAAAACAAACGCAAATGAATGAGTAGCTTTCTGTAGCTATTCTCAGAAATACTTCACATAGGGTAATAGATGAAATGCGATAATTCTTTCTTTATAGTAAACATTTCAATAAACAAATGCAATTGAGGGAGGATCTTTCTGTAGCTTCCGTCAGAAATACTTCACATCAGGTAATGGACGAAATGTAATGATTGTGTCTGTGCACTAATGGTACCAACAATCAGATGGTAGTGAGGGAGGAGATTCCTGCAGTCTCTCTCTGAAAACATCAAATGGGGTATTAGATGAAATGCGATAATTCTGGCTTTGTAGTAACCATACGAGCCAACAAACGCATCTGAGGGAGGATCTTTCTGTACTTTCCCTCAGAAATAATTCACATCAGGTAATGGATGAAATGTAATGATTGTGTCTGTGTACTGATCAGAACAACAAAAACAAATGCAATGAGCAAAGAGCTTTCTGCAGCTTCCCTCAGAAATACTTCACATCAGGTAATGGACAAAATGTGATGATTGTGTCTGTGTATTAATCATTCCAACAAACAGATGCAAGTGAGTTAGGACCCTTCTGCAGCTTCTTTCTGAAATACATCACATTAGGTAATAGATGAAATGCGATGATTCTGGCATTGTAGTAACCATACCAACAAACAATCGCAAAGGAGTGAGGAACTTTCTGTAGCCTCCCTGAGAAATACTTCAAATCAGGTAATGGTCGAAATGTGAGGTTTATGTCTGTGTATTAGTCATTCCAACAAACAGATGCAAGTGAGGGAGGAGCTTTCTGCATGGTCTCTCTGAATTACATTACATAGGGTAATGGATGAAATGCAATGATTCTGGCTTCGTAGTAACCATACCAACAAACAAAAGCAAATTAGGGAGGAGCTTTCTGTAGCATCCCTCAGAAATACTTCACTTCATGTAATAAATGAAATGTAATGTTTGTGTCTGTGTACTAACCATACAACACAATGATGCAAGTGAAGGAGGAGCTTTCTGCAATTTCTCTCTGAAATACATCACATTGGGTAATAAATGAAATGGGACGATTCTGGCTTTGTAGTAACTATACAAACAAACAAATGCAAATTAGGGAGATGCTTTCAGAGCATACCTGAGAAATACTTCACATCATCAAGTAAATGAAATTTAATGTTTGTGTATTCTCAGAAATACTTCACATAGGGTAGTAGATGAAATGCAATGATTCTGGCTTCGTAGTAACCATACCAACAAAACAATTGCAAATTAGGGAGGAGCTTTCTGTAGCATCCCTCAGAAATACTTCACACCATGTAATGAATGAAATGTAATGTTTGTGTGTGTGTACTAATCATACAGCAAAATGATGCAAGTGAAGGAGGAGCTTACTGCAACTTCTCTCTAAAATACATCACATAGAGTAATAAATGAAATGTGGTGATTCTGGTTTTGTAGTAAGAATACCATAAACAGATGCAAGTGAGGGAGGAGCTTTCTGCAGCTCCTCTCTGAAATACATCACATTGGGTAATGGATGAAATGCAATGATTCTGGCTTTGTAGTAACAATACCAACAAACAAACACAAATGACGCTTGAGCTTTCTGTAGCTCTTTTCAGAAATACTTCACACATGGCAAAAGATGAAATGCGATGATTCTGGCTTTGTGGTAACCATAACAACAACAAAACGCAAATGGGGGAAGAGCCCTCGCTAGCCCCCCTCAGTAATACTTAACATCAGGTGATGGATGAAATGCAGTGATTGTGTATGTGTACTAATCATACCATAAACAGATGCAAGTGAGGGAAAAGCTTTCTGCAGGTTTTTTTTTCTGAAATACATCACATAGGGTAATAAATGAATTGCGAAGATTCTTGATGTGTAATAACCATACGAAGAAACAAATGCAAATGAGGGATGAGCTTTCTATAGCTATTCTCAGAAATATTTGACATAGGGTAATAGATGAAATGTGATGATTCTAACTTTGTAGTGATCATACAAAAAAAGAAATGAAAATTAGGGAGAAGCTTTCAGTAGCAGCCTTCAGTAATATTTCACATCATGTAATAAATGAAATGTAATGATTGAGTCTGTGTACTAATCATACCAACAAACAAACACAAATGAGGGAGGTGCTTTCTGTAGTAATCATTCCAACGAACTGATGCAAGTGAGAAAGGAGCTTTCTGCAGCTTTCCTCCGAAATACATGTGTCTGTGTACTAATCATACAAAAACAGATGCAGGCGAGGGAGGAGATTATTGCAGCTTCTCTCTGAATTACATCTATTGCAGCTTCTCTCTGAAATACATCACATAGGGTAATAAATGAAATGGGATGAATCTGGCTTCGTAGTAACCATACCAACAAACAAATGCAAATTAGGGAAGAGCTTTCTGTAGCATATCTGAGAAATACTTCACATCATCTTGTAAATGAAATTTAATGCTTGTGTCTGTGCACTAATAATACCAACAAACAGATTCAAGTGAGATAAGAGTTTTGTGCAAACTTCACTCTGAAATACATCACATAGAGTAATAAATGAAATGTGATGATTCTGGTTTTGTAGTAAGAATACCAACAAAGAGGTGCAAATGAGGGAGGAGCTTTCTGCAGCTTCTCTCTGAAATACATCACATAGGTTAACAGATAAAAAGCGATGATTCTGGTTTTGTAGTAACCATACAAACAAATAAACGTAAATAAGGGAAGAGCTTTCTGTGGCTTCCCTCAGAAATACTTCACATTAGGTAATGGATGAAATGTAATGGTTGTGTCTGAGTACTAATCATATCAACAAACAGATGCCAGTGAGGGAATAGCTTTGTGCTGCTTCCCTCAGAAATACTTCACTTAGGATAATAAATGAAATGCAATGATTCTGGCTTTGTAGTAACCATACCAACAAAGAAACACAAATGAGGGCGGAGTTTTCTGCAGTTTTTTTCAGAAATACTTCACATTGGGTAATAGATGAAATGTGATGGTTCTGGCTTTGTAGTAACCATACCAACAAACAAACGCAGATGAGGGTGGAGCTTTCTGTAGCTTCCCTCAGAAATATTTCACATCAGGTAATGGATGAAATGCTATGATTGTGTGTGTGTACTAATATTGCCATAAACAGATGCAAGTGAGGAAAGAGCATACTGCAGCTTCTCTCTGATATACATCACATGGGGTAATGTACGAAATGAGATGATTCTGGCTTTGTAGTAATCATACCAAAAAACAAACGCAAATGAGGGAGGTGCTTTCTGTAGCTTCCCTCAGATATATTTCACATCAAGTAATGGATGAAGTGTAATGATTGTGTCTGTGTACTAATCACAACAACAAACAGTTGCAAGTGAGGGACGAGCTTTCTGCAGCTTCTCTCTGAGATACACCACATAGGATAATGGATGAAACACAATGTTTCTGGCTTCACAGTAACCATACCAACAAACAAACGCATCTGAGGGATGATCTTTCTGTAGTTTCCCTCAGAAATAATTCACATCAGGTAATGGATGAAATGTAAAGATTGTGTCTCTGTATTAATCATTCCAAAAACCGATGCAAGTGAGGGAGGAGCTTTCTGCAGCTTCTTTCTGAAATACATCACATTAGGTAATAGATGAAATGCGATGATTCTGGCATTGTAGTAACCGTACCAACAAAGAAACGCAAATGAGGGTTGTGCTTCCTGTAGCTTCCCTCAGAAATATTTCACATCAGGTATGGATGAAATGCTATGATTGTGTCTGTGTACTAATCATACCATAAACAGAAGCAAATGAGGGAGGAGATTTCTGCAGCTTTTCTCTTAAATACTTCACATAGGGTAATAAATGAAATGCGATGATTCTGGCTTTGTAGTAACCATACCAACAAACAAATGCAAATTAGGGAGGAGCTTTCTGTAGCATCCCTCAGAAATACTTCACTTCATGTAATAAATGAAATGTAATGTTTGTGTCTGTGTACTAATCATACAACAAAATGATGCAAGTGAAGGAGGAGCTTTCTGCAACCTCTCTCTGGAATACATCACATTGGGTAATAAATGAAATGGAATGATTCTGGCTTTGTAGTAACTATATCAACAAACAAATGCAAATTAGGGAGCTGCTTTCAGAGCATACGTGAGAAATACTTCACATCATCTAGTAAATGAAATTTAATGTTTGTGTATTCTCAGAATTACTTCACATAGGGTAATAGATGAAATGCAATGATTCTGGCTTCGTAGTAACCATACCAACAAACAATTGCAAATTAGGGAGGAGCTCTCTGTAGCATCCCTCAGAAATACTTCACACCATGTAATGAATGAAATGTAATGTTTGTGTGTGTGTACTAATCATACAACAAAATGTTGCAAGTGAAGGAGGAGCTTACTGCAACTCTCTCTAAAATACATCACATAGAGTAATAAATGAAATGCGGTGATTCTGGTTTTGTAGTAAGAATACCATAAACAGATGCAAGTGAGGGAGGAGCTTTCTGCAGCTCCTCTCTGAAATATATCACATAGGGTAATGGATGAAATGCAATGATTCTGGCTTTGTAGTAACCATACCAACAAAGAAACACAAATGAGGGAGGAGTTTTCTGCAGTTTTTTTCAGAAATACTTCACATTGGGTAATAGATGAAATGTGATGGTTCTGGCTTTGTAGTAACCATACCAACAAACAAACGCAGATGAGGGTGGAGCTTTCTGTAGCTTCCCTCAGAAATATTTCACATCAGGTAATGGATGAAATGTAATGATTGTTCTGTGTACTAATCATAACAACAAACAGGTGCAAGTGAGGGACAAGGATTCTACAGCTTTTCTCTGAAAATAGGTGAAATGCAATGATTCTAGCTTTGTAGTAACCATACTAACAATCAAACGCAAATGAGGGGGGTGCTTTCTGTAGTAATCATTCCAACGAACTGTTGCAAGTGAGAAAGGAGCTTTCAGGAGCTTTCCTCTGAAATACATGACATAGGGTAATAGATGAAATACGATGATTCTGGCTTTGTAGTAACCCCACCAACAAACAAACGCAAATGACGGAGGAGCTTTTTTAGCTTCCCCCAGAAATACTTCACATCCGGTAATGGATGAAATGTAATGATTGTGTCTGTGTACTAATATTGCCATAAACAGATGCAAGTGAGGAAAGAGCATACTGCAGCTTCTCTCTGATATACATCACATGGGGTAATGGACGAAATGCGATGATTCTGGCTTTGTAGTAATCATACCAAAAAACAAACGCAAATGAGGGAGTTGCTTTCTGTAGCTTCCCTCAGATATATTTCACATCAAGTAATGGATGAAGTATAATGATTGTGTCTGTGTACTAATCACAACAACAAACAGTTGCAAGTGAGGGACGAGCTTTCTGCAGCTTCTCTCTGAGATACACCACATAGGATAATGGATGAAACACAATGTTTCTGGCTTCACAGTAACCATACCAACAAACAAATGCAAATGAGGGAGGAGCTTTCTGTACCTTCCCTCAGAAATACTTCACATCAGGTAATGGATGAAATGTAATGATTGTGCCTGTGTACTAATCATACCAACATACAGAGCAAATGAGGGAGGAAATTTCTGCTGCTCCTCTCTGAAATACTTCAGATAGGGTAATAGAGGAAATGCGATGATTCTGGCTTTGTAGTAACCATAGCAACAAACAAATGCAAATGAGGGAGGTGCTTTCTGTAGCTATTCTCAGAAATACTTCACATAGGGTAATAAATGAAGTGCGATGATTCTGGCTTTGTAGTAACCATACCAACAAACTAATGCAAATTATGGAGGAGCTTTCTGTAGCATCCCTCAGAAATAATTCACATCGTGTAATAAATGAAATGTATTGTTTGTATCTGTGTACTAATCATACAACAAACAGATTCAAGTGAAGGAGGAGCTTTCTGCAACTTCTCTCTGAAATACATTACATTTGGTAATAAATGAAATGGTATGATTCTGGCTTTGTAGTAACCATACCAACAAACAAATGCAAATAAGGGAGCTGCTTCCAGAGCATCCCTGAGAAATACTTCACATCATCTAGTAAATGAAATTTAATGTTTGTGTATGTGTACTAATATTAGCAACAAACAGATGCAAGTGAGGGAAGAGCTTTCTGCTACTCCTCCCTGAAATACATCACATAGAGTAATAAATGAAATGCAATGATTCTGGTTTTGTAGTAAGAATACCAACAAACAGATGCAAGTGAGGGAGGAGCTTTCTGCTGCTTCTCGCTGAAATACACCACATATCGCAATGGTTGAAATGCAATGATTCTGGCTTTGTAGTAACCATAGCAACAAACAAACGCATATAATGCAGGAGCTTTCTCTAGCTATTCTCAGAAATAAATCACATAGGGTAATAGATGAAATGCATTGATTCTGGCATCGTAGTAACCCCACCAACAAACAAACGCAAATCATGGAGGAGCTTCCCTTTGAAATATTTCACATCAGGCAATGGGAGAAATGTACTGATTGTGTCTGTGTACTAATCATTCCAACAAACAGAGGCAAGTGATTAAGGATCTTTCATCTGCTGAAATACATCACATAGGGTAATGGATGATATGCGATGATTCTGGCTTTGTAGTAACCATACCAACAAACAAATGCAAGTGACGCTTGAGCCTTCTGTAGCTTTTCTCAGAAATACATCACAAAGGGTAATAGACGAAATGCGACGATCCTGGATTTGTAGTAATAATACCAACAAACAAACACAACTGAGGTAGGAGCTTCCTGTAGCCCCCCTCAGAAATACTTCACATCAGGTAATGGATGAAATGTAATGATTGTGTCTGTGTACTAATCATACCAACAATCAGATGAAAGTGATGGAGGAGCTTTCTGCACCTTCTCTCAGAAATACTTCACGTAGGGTAGTGTACTAATCACACCAACGATCAGATGAAAGTGAGGGAGGAGCATTCTGCACCTTCTCTCTGAAATACATCACATAGGGTTATAGATGAAATGCGATGATTCTGGCTTTGTAGTAACCATACCAAAAAACAAACGCAAATGAGGGAGGACCTTTCTGTAGCTTTTCTCAGAAATATTTCACATAGGGTGATAGATGAAATGTCATGATTCTGGGTTTGTAGGAACCATACCAACAAAAAACGAAATGAGGGAGGAGCTTTATGTAGCTTCCCTCAGAAATATGTCACATCAGGTAATGGATGAAATGTAATGATTGTAGTAACCATACATAGGGCAATGAATGAAATGCAATGATTTTGGCTTTGTAGTAACCATTCCAACAAACAAACTCCATAAAAGAAATGTAATGATTGTGTCTGTGTACTAATTATACCAACAAAGTGATGCCATTGAGGGAGGAGCTTTCTGCAGGTTTCCTCAGAAATACTTCACATCAGGTAATGGATGAAATGTAATGATTGTGCCTGTGTACTAATTATACCACATAGTGTATGCTGCCTTGGTGTGTGCCTCGCCCTTGCCTTCGGCTGTAATTGGCACAGTGCCCGAAGGACTCAGTCCCTCCGGAGGTCTTGCGCCACCACTTTTATTCCATCTTAGCCACATATCACGGCTCTGGCATTGTCTACACTGTCGGTTCGATGGTTGCTGGTCGTGTCGGTTATGCCCTAACTCTAGGGGACCATTGTGAACATCTTTCGTTACCGGCTGGCTGCAGCTTTGACACTGCTGACGTGGTCACCATCTTTCGAGCTCTAGAGTATCTCCGCTCCTGCTCAGGTGAGTCCTTCATTATCTGTGGCGATTACCTGAGCGGTTTACCAGCTCTCGACCAGTGCTTCCCTCATTCTCGTCTGGTGATGGCTATCCAGTTGTCCCTGCATAATCTTGCCCGTTGCGGCGGATCTGTTGTCTTTGTTTGGAACCCAGGCTATGTTGAGATAGCTCGCAATGAAACTGTTGAGTGCCTGGCGAAAGAGGCCACCAGTAAAGCATCTCTGGAGATTAGCCTCCCGGAGACTGATTTGCGGGCACTATTACGCCAAAAAGTCTTAGATTTATGGGACAGTGATTGGCGCAACCTGCCCATGCCAAACAAACTCCGTCATAACAAGGAGATGATGACTGTGTGGTGGTCATCCATGCGAGCCATCGCAGGGACACAGTCATCCTTTGTCGTCTCCGCATTGGCCACATCTGACTGATGCATAGTTATTTCCTGTGTCGTGAGGATCCACCTCTTTGTCGTTGTGGGGCTTCCTTGACAGTGGTCCATATTCTGTGGGAGTGCGCCCTTTTAACTGTGCTCAGGCAGACTTTTGCAATGGCTGAAATGCTCTCTGCACTTTTAACTTATGACTGTTCCATAGCGGACTTAGTTTTGCATTTTATTCGCGCAGGGGGAATTTATCGCTTAATGTAAATGTGTGTGTTGTTGTGTGTGTTTTTGTGTTGATTCTGGCCTATGGGCTACGATTTTAGTCTGCTTTTTTTAATGTGTTTCTCGGTGGTTGGCTTTACCTTTTCTGTTTCTATGGTCGGCAACCCACCGTCACTCTCCGTGTGATTTTAGTTCGTCTTGTCTGGTCTTTGTCTCAGTTTCTCTCGTTCTGTGTCATCTGTCCTCTCGTTTGTTGATTGTTCTTATTCTCTGTGGGTGTTTTTAGTATTAGAAAAAGGGACCAATGACCGTAGCAGTCTGGTCTCTTTAACCCCCAAAAACCAACCAATCCTAAGATGTCTACCTCAGTCGGAGATGAAATGTCAGAAATAATTTTATTCATCGACTGTGCCGTCCTCCCACAAGCCAGTCCAGAAGTTTTGACTAATGTGAACAGTCGCTGTGAAAGCCTATGTTGTGTAAATGTGTGCTTGTCTCCTGAAGTGTACCTTGTGAAAGGAGGAGTAGGAGGTGATTTAATGCGCGTGGTGTGAGTAGCTTCGCAGTATTTTCTATCCTTCACGTATCATGTGTTTTCACTCTTGATAGTCATCGACAAAGTTTTTTGTTGTAGCTTGTGTATTTAGAGGAAACAGCACTAACCTGGCGTACATGTTTCCTTGGGATTGAACTAGAATGTAGTGAATTTCAGCCACAGTCTCGAACTGTTGTCACTATTTAACTTAAATTATTATCGGACCTGTGTGAGGAAATGTGTGTCAAGTAATGTACTTCAAAAGGCCTTTCTGCTGTGCTCTAATTCCTCATGTTCATATACAGGATTGAAGCAGTTGAGAGTTGAGAGGCGTTGTGGGTTTGGGAAAGAATAAGATCTTTAGCCGACGTGAAAACACAGACAATGCTATTGTGGTAAACTACAGTATTAAAAATTCTGTAACTTTACAACAGGTCTAAAAGAGTCAGTAGAATCAGGTGTGACTGGTAAACCATTCTTTTTCAGGTGGTATACATTTTGTTATTTTTCATTTATAAATGTATATCTATCTGCTCCAGGAGATACATTTTCCTGCCACTGGAATGAATATGCAGGTTTTTCTGCATATCATTAACAATGTGTTTGTTGTAGAACATGTCTTCCACAGTGGCCGACATTGAAAAATGATTTGAGTGAAAGCCATTTCCTTCTGTAAATGAGTGTCCTATGTCTGTGTGGTAAGGGAGGGCAACCTGGCCATTGTATTTTATATTCTGTACCATTGCAAGTTGAAATCAAACTTCACACACACACACACTAACTACGTAGATCTTCTTTAGTTACATCTGAGCTTCCAGTGAACATAATTCATATTTATGCATTATATTTAGCACATGGGGAACATGTGCAAACTCAGTTGATGAGAAATAAAGGATATAATGTAAGTAACTAATTCATTTTTCACCTAATTAAATCTCTCCTCATTTTCATTCTCAAAGCCTTAATCTATGTCACAGTGAAAGCCACGTGCAGACAGTGGCCAATAGCCGCTCTCTCCGGTTTCGTAATAGGGACCCGCTCTGCCCTAGTCCAGCCAGTCTGGTACTCGCTCTGGGTTTTGTTTCTATCTCGGTGGTAGTGCATTCTGGTCGTTGCTCGTTGTTGACAATAGCCTGGCTCTGGTTCCGAGTGGATTTACGTTTGGTGTTTGGTGTCCACAAGCCTCTGTTGTGTATCTCTTCCTCCTTGTGTCGCCTATAGTCGGTAGCGGTTGGTTGTTGTCAGGTGTCATTGGTCTGTCGTCCGACTTGTCCTGTGTTTACCTTGTGGTGCGTGCTCCACCGCTGGCGTCTTCCCTGCCTGGTGGCTCCGATCCGCAGCCCCAGCCATTCCTGCTGTTGGTTGTGGTTACCACAATTTACTTCGCTCCTACCACATTGTCGTCAGTAATTGCAGTAGTCATTTTCAATATCTTCTCAACCATCTTTGAAACATTTGTACCACTTGTAAAGTCTTGTACTCGTAGTAGAGTCGCCAAAAGCCACACTCGATGTTTCCAATGCGATACTGCACTTTGTTCCATTTTTAAACAAAATTTAATGGAGAATCTTTGATCCATCTTTTTCGAAAGTAAAAATTCTCTGAGCACTCAAAAACAAAGACCACCTTTTCCACTGTCAACAATGAACTAAATACTGAAAATAGATGTAAATATATGTACAGTACATCAGGAACACGTGTACTAATATGAAAAGAACAAAAATGTATACAGCCGACAGAATTAAATTCCTGTAACTTTTTGATCACACATCATATGCAGTGTCTGGAAAAAGGAAATAAAGCACCCATAACAGTGTAACTTTGTACAAGTACAAACTATTAGTGGGCATGTACACAATTAGAGCAGCGGTTCTCAGCGAAAGTAGAAAGGCCACTAGTGTTGATGGTGGAGGGTATACAAGAGGTGTGAGCACCATCGGGTAGACTACTGATGAGAGGTGTCACATTGTGTTCAGTGTTGAATCACGGTTCTGCACTATCCCCGATGACCACTGTCAGCACGTGTGGCGGCAGCTTGGGGGACATTCCATTCTTCCAGTGTTTTGGAAAGGCACAGTATGGCCAGCAAATGGTTATGAATGTAGGTTGCAGTTGATAGTGATTGAGGGAACTGTGACGGAACAACAATCTTTCAGATGTCGATAATCCTCGTGTTACATCTTGTATGACAGTATCGTGATGTTATTTCCAACACAACAGTGCTCATCCACATAGTGGCATGTGTATGTATCAATTGTATGCATGGTATTAGCTGCTCCCATAGTCAGCAAAATCCTTAGATATGTTCCCTGCAGAGCATATGTGGCACGAGCTTGGACATAAACTCTGCCCCAGTGTCAGTATCCAGAATATTGTGGACCATTACAGGAGTTTGAGGCCAGCTTGCCCGAGGAAGGAATCTAGTGGCCTTATGACACCCTTCCAACCAAACAAGTGTATGCAAGAAGGGCAATTGGGTGCATGTCATATTGATAAGTGAGATTATACTGCCAAGTTCTTTGTAAATCTGACTCAACTTTGTAATCACTAAAGTAACATCACATACCGACTGAACCCATGGCATTTCTTTTCTTTCTGTGAATTTCAATTTCTTAGCCGGGCAGTGTTTATGAACATCTTGGGCTGAAAGAAAATCAGCATGATATAGAGACGTAAAACTATTAGAGACGTAATTAAATGTAAAAGTGTCACTAAAAACACATTTAAAGTAAAAAGCCTGAAAAAACACCAAGTTGTGTGTGCAGAAAATCTGTATCACAATGGGTTAACAGTGAGCAGCAACTGCAACCAAATGGGAAAAATATCTTCTTCCGGCCCAGGATGTTGTAGCAGATTTTCTGCAACTTCACATTCCTAATGCTTCTGTATATTTTTTCCTGTTTCTACAAAGTCCATTCCTGGCAACTATAATTTAAAATGATCCAAGTCACTGTCCTTCTTCTTTGTATACTAAGGTGTCTGTCTGTAAATAATTTACTCTTATTTCTGAAGGCTTGGGCATTCCAATTCTTCTCTTAATATCCACTAGCTTTTGCCCTCAACTATGTTGGCACGGATCTTGAACCTGCATGAATTTTGAGTAGCCCTGAAACTTATTATCCATGGGAAAAATGGATATAAAGAACTGAAAGTGAAGTTGTCAAATGGTAAAGAATTGATATGTTTGTAAGCACAGATACAGATATTTGAAGTATGAAATAGCAAAACGCCTGGATAGGGGAACAAGCTGGTGGCGTATTTAATGAAAATACAAAAAATTAAAGAATCTGTAGTTACAAATAAGTCAGTTCTTTACTGTTGCACCCTTTTGACAGTGTCACCTTCAGTCTTTTATATCTGTTTTTCTTGCTAATAAGCTTCAGGATATTTATGAACATTCATGTCAATGAAGTCGTTTGCTTAATAAGCTTATCAGTGACAATAGTTACAGTAATTTGTGAATGAATTCAAGAATGTCTGTGGGTAATGGAATTAAACTGTTAACATTAGTAATATTTTGGAAAGTTTCATCATCATAACACTATTTACTACTTTTTACTGATTTTTCTCATTTCTGGTCCCGGTTTGTTTTGTTTAGTTTTATAAAACTTCCACTGTCCCTATGTTTTTTTCTTCGAGTATAATGAAATGATGCTTATATGAAACTGAGTTGATCCACATAAAGCACTTGCAGTCCCTTGCAGGCCTGCATACAATAAAAAGTATTTAATATTGCATTTTTTGTAATCAGTTCAGCATGCAACTCTGTATACATAACCTGTCAGTAGCTGCCCACAGAGTTATTTTCAATTTTCCTGTAATTAAATAACATAAAACATGATAAATAGATGTAAAAACTTTTTATAATATGGAAAAATGCCTGTACACCATTATTATTTGCAGTATGTAGATAGTCACAGGATATGTGATGCATTCCCTTATGGATCTGAGTTACTGGGTACACATTTGTTTCCATACTATTCGGGCCCACATAGTTAAATGTACAGTTCAGTTTATCACGTTTTATAGATAATTTCACTTCAAAATTTCTCTGAGGGTTGAAATGCTTTTATAAATATGTAATGTTGGATCATTGGCTGTTGTCAGCTTAGCATATAATTTTAATGGTCTTTTATCCATTCTGGATCTTTCTGAACTCAACAGCTGTGAACAAATGTTGATTAAGAATGCAACCAACCATGAGTACTTCTAAAAGTATTTATTTAAATGCCATTACCAGTCTCAAGCTATTATGTCTGTCTACAGGTTTTTATTTTATTTACTTACTTTGTTTTAAGTAATTGCAACAATGTGCTAATATACATGTATTTGATAAAATATAAAATGAAATACTTACATACCCTCGATTTGTTTTGTCGGTATCATTTAGGCTTTCTTTGGTCCTTAAGCATTTTCAGCATGACACACGAAGAGTTAAGAATTATAGACAATGCACTTATTCTAAACAATTCACTGTGTTGTGCACACACTTCACAGTATTTTTCATCAGTTGCAGCCTTTGACAAGTACTTCACATGTAATGATTTTGCTTACAGTGAAAAGTCTATCCACTGACCAACAATATCACTCATTTCTCAACAAGGAAACATCTCATCTACTGTGTGTTAAGTAAAGAATGTGTGGACGATACAAATCTAAATAACAGAAAAATGCTTTGTCCAGAAAAGTGCACTTCTTACAAGTGAGGAACTCTAATTGTAGCATGTCATAGGAGAAATTAACAAGAAGATTTATCAGGCTACTCTCGAGAAGCAATGGCATGTGTTTTGATTTTGGTCCCTGACAATATTCTTCAATGGATGTTAAGTTGGGCAGCTAGTGGAATAAGGATACCCTTGTTCAGAGTCCTAACACAGACCAATCATGTTTAATTTGTGTGAAAAGTGCAATGAACATTTTCAGGATTGTTTGTTAGCCAGCTGTAGTTGCTCATTTAGAATTTGCTGAGATGAATTGAAGGTGTGAATGCATATTTCTAGTTATTTTAAGATACCCATTTTCCTCCATAAGTTAGTTGTATATTTTGTTTGTAGATTATCTTTAGTGTTTGAAATGCTGTATCTATATTGAGCCATGTGAGTGGCAGTTGCAGATGTAGTTAAATGTTTTTAGTCTAAAAGCATCCTTTTATTTATGATATCTTGAAGTTGCTGCCAGTCAGGCCAAGATAAAATCTGATGCAATTGTCACAATCAGTACTGTGTACTCCTCAGTTTTTAGAGATCCAGTCCAATGGTTTTGGTTTTATGTACTATGTTATGTTGCAGCATTTAGTGTGCATCTATGGGCTTAAAGTCGAAATTGTGCAGAAAATATTAGTAAGTTACTTTATTCAACCATAGAATGTTTATGAAATATTACATATGTCATGTTAATTGAAAGAGGAAACAGTATTTTAATTAACTAATCCATACATACAGCAATAAAATCTTTTACAGTTGTAGATGATGATGATCTGCTGTTAATTTTGAAGTGTTTTGTACAATTTTTTATACACACTGACAAACAAGTTTACAATTTACGTAAAAAAAAAAAATACAGTTTGTGTCGGATAACTACACACTGGGTGAGCAAATATTTGTAGTTTGGGCACTGCATTTCAGCTGTCTTAAGTACCTTGACAATACTTTTAGCATCCCCTTGTATTCCTTGTGTTGTCTCTTTAGCCCATTTGAAAAAGCAGAGTTATCAGCTCACCACAATGTTAAGATGACAAAATTGGATGAAGGATGGAAATTATCCATCACAGACACTGGGTGCAGAATTTCACATTATTTCTAGTTAAATAATAATAATTTTTTCAATGCCTGCTTGATGTTACATAAATAATCATGGACTTTTTAGTATTAACTATTTGAGAGGTATGCTTCATTTTTTATAATATTAGGGTTTTAATGCATTCAAAAAAATTATGGTGCAGTTTTATTCCTTTGTAGAAAATACTGGTTGTTGTTTTGTTTATCTTGAAACATGAGTCGGACAAAACTGATATTTACTCAGATCATGTGAATACAGCTGTTTGTGAGATAACTGCTTTGTTCTGTATAAGCCAAAAATATTGTTATTCAGTCTGATATTATGTAATTGCCCAAACTATGAGGTTTGTGGTGGGATTATTTGGGACAGAGATGCTACATATTAGTATGTTGTGCAAACAATAATGTAAAATGAATGACTTACAGAGGATGATGTGAAGTTTGCACTATGTGCATATTTAGACTGCTCAGCTATAACTGAAGTTGTATTTACCAAATGTTGAAAATTGATCTTCTACCTTAAACTTATAATTACCTTTGATGTTTACATTCTGTATGTAGCAAACATCACTACAGAAATCTGCCATTGCACTGCTTGTAAAAGTTGTAACTGCTTGATAGTAATTTGTCATGTTGACATAATGATTATTCCTTAATCTAGTATGTTTCTAGTTACGTAAGTACTTTTATTCATATTATATAGTAACCTGTTTATACATTATGTATGTAAATGTTTATTGTTCGCTAGGAAACTTAAGTTTGGGTCAACACAATTCCAAACAGACAGTTATAATTTATGATAATAATTAAAATAGTTTATGCACAATTATCTTAAAATATTCAAAATTAAATGTAAACTTAGTAACATTCAGATTAATGCTTAAAGACATTCTTTCCTTTCTTACTGTACACTGATTTCTGCATGCATTTTTAAGTGTAAAGATGCCTTGCTGGTACCTGATACTTAATGCTGTAAATGTTAGCTGTGTTAGCTTCAGTTTTGCTTGGTTACTTTATATTTGTATGCATCATATGGGAGAAGTCAAAACAATACTACTTTTGTGTAAAACAAATGAGCTCTGTATTCGCATGTTAACAATACTATCAGAGCTAATGACATTCTGTGATAATCAGAAACGTCATTTCTATGATGTTTCTGGATGTAACAGCATAACTAGTGCTACGATGGGGCTGATTTGACAATGGGACTGGCGTGGAGATGAAAACATTCTTGAGTGGATGACCATCTCTGGGGTGCAAGAATTTCTCTTGATAGGTGTGCAGCCACCAGGATTACGCTCTGTTCCTAGCTGTACTGGACATTCCATATTTCTTAGACTCCTGGATCAATCTGTACTGCTATCACGCTGTCTACCACACCCTGTTCTTTGTACCTCCCTTTGCAGGTGCAGTGGGTAACATGACACTTGTGAAGAGGCTTCAGTTTCCTTTCCAAGAGAAAATTGGTCCTACACAGACCCATCCTCACTCCACCCATGAACAACAGTTCTCAAATTTTATATGGATATGAATCTGTAAGTGCATCAAAGCCCTTCTTATGCAACACAAGACATGGGTAGCCGACATACGTTTGCGGCACTGTGAACTGTAACTTGACAGCTTACCACTACCTTATCCAAGACTGCCTCTAAAGTAGTGGCAATAAAGGCTGTGCATATGTGGCATGTACTTCTTTTTGAGAACATCCATCAGGGGTTTCAGAGTATTTAATTCTACAGCATCGAAAGTGTCACGAAGTGCTCTTTGACCCAGTTAAGTTATAACATTACATAAATAACACACAGCACAGTGAACAGTATTAATGCCGATGATAACGACATTGATGACATGAACAACACTTATAATAGTCTATTCACTGGACAGTAAATTTGTAATTATTTATTTATTCTGTTAGATGAGTTGATTGTTAATCAGTGCAATGATGACTGCATTACCACCTGAAGCAAGACTGCTTAATACAAATTTCTGCTTTATTCAATAAATTTTTGGTGTGCACATATGTTGCTGCAACAATAAAGTAAAATTAAATGATATGATTGAATTGTTCATTTGATGGAATTCTGTATTCATTTGGATGTTAAATACACCAGTGTATCATTTCTTTAATGCCTCATCTGAATCCTTGTCAATATTGCCATTTTTATCTCGAATTTATGTATAGCATTGCCTAACACTTATTTGTAATTTAGTTTTCAAAGCTATAATTGTAAAAAAAAAGGTTGTTTGTGTTTAATATGTTATTTAAGTTTAGTATGATGTTTCACTGTTAGTATGTTCTGAACATTAAAGAATATTACTAACTATCCTGAAATACATTATTAAAGTTATCCCCTACTGTCACTCGCAGTGTTTTGTAAGTCATTGTAATATGTTGATGCTGATTTACACTTTTATGGCCACTTACCATTATTTTGTTACTGATCTCTTATAAAAGCAAATTCTTGATTTATATACATCATCTATTTTTATATCTTTATTGCCTGTTGCGGAAAGTGGATGTTAACAATGTTGTTGAATTATAGTGTAAGCGGCTATGCCTTCATCCAGAAACAAATAAAAATATGTTTGACATTTATAGGTATTTTAATTCATCTCCCTAAGGATATCTCACATATAACTTATTTCATCTCTGGCAGTGTTTATTAATTTGATGTGGTAGTCAGGAAGCAACCTAAAGATGTAAAACAAGCTCTTGCAACGTTTTTGTCCATAAAATTTGGAATTGGGAAGAAAGATAATGGTGGCATGTGCTGTTATCAAATACACAACACTGAAATGGTTGAATCTGAGTGGTTATACACTGCATTAGAACAGAATTTTCCAATAATCAAAATTTCTTTTGTGACAGCATTATGGGATAATTTTCTCCTATTCCCACATGAGGGTGCACAGATAGCTTGAGCATTTGGGAGCTTCTTCCATACTCAGTTAAGAGAGGTAGCTCTGCCAGTAACACTGTGACAGTTTTTTACATACAGAGGATGACAGTGTGCGGTTCAACAGGCAGGTCCTGTCAATAACAGAGAAGCTGTTGAAAGCTTGAGTTCTCCCTAAAACCTTAAGGGGCAAGTAAATCTGAAAAACATATCTAAAAATTTCATAATCTTGTTCTGATTGTGTAGAAACAATTGTTACTCCTAAGTAACACTCGGACGCAATAAATAAGCCCTGTTGTGGTAAATAAATTTACACTCATGTTTAGGGTACGTTAATTATCACATTCGTTTAGGGAGTGACTCTTTATCATGTTAAGGCACCATTTTCAAAATTTTAAGTGTTATGTAAAATCTTGTGGCTTTCGCAAACTGAAAAAGAGGAACTTGCAGTTTATTCCATGCCATCGACAGGAAAACTGTGAAGGCCTAATGATGTAAACAGAAAGGTATACTAGGGTTTAACGTCCCATTCTTAATGATGCTTTCACCGTGCTCTCCCAGAAAGTGGGTGGTCACAAGTGCATGGCATACTGTTTCATCTGTTCCAAAACACAAATATTAGGGTATGAGATTGATAACCATTTACCATTCATTGTTCCACAGTGAGAAATATTTATTGGATTTTTCAGATTGGTGCAACAGGTAAATCAAATATACTGGTGCCCGTTGCAATGTATTGCTTCAAAATACCTATAGAAACAACTGTGGGTGCTCTCACACAGAATCTTTGGTTTGTCGTCTCTCTGTACTTATGTGTGGTTTAGGCAGCACACGATCCACATCTCCATTCAACAACCTGTAGTAGTATTCATGGAAATCCGTAGGAAACCCACCGTTCCATAGTAACACTCTTGTCTCTCATTTGCTGTGAATAGATCTTTAAATTTGCTGCTGCACTTTGTACTTTCTTGATGCAGTGGACCTGCTGTGCAGTTCCAATACCTCTGGCCATGTAATTTTATTTCTGTTAGCAGATGATTGAGGTCCTTAAGAAAGCACATATCTACTCAGACTCATGATAAAGTAATGTAACCACTCTTAAAAAACTCCTCTAATGAGACGAGTGTTCAACGGAAACAATGGTATTGTCAGGAATGCCCCTAGGGAAGTGTTTTCTGTAAACATAATGATTTGGCAAGCAGGGTGGGGAATAATCTGCGGTTGTTTGCAGATGATGCTGTGATACAAGATGATTTAGACAACATTTACGGTTGTGTGTGTGTGTGTGTGTGTGTGTGTGTGTGTGTGTGTGTGTGTGAGAGAGAGAGAGAGAGAGAGAGAGAGAGAGAGAGAGAGAGAGAGAGAGAGAGAGAGAAGGATGTGTTAACGGTATTTTCAAATGACATGTAAGTTGTACATAGATGCTTTGGGAACTCGTATGGGAATCCCTGGAGAGAAAGCAATATTCTTTTTGAGGAACACTGTGTAGAGAAATTTAGAGAACTGGCATCTAAAGCCGAATGCAGAATGATTCTACTGCCAGCAGCATACATTTTGCATATGAATTATAAAGATAAGCTATAAGATACTGGGGCTTACACAGACGCATATAGATATTCATTTCTACCTCACTCTTTATGCGAGTGGAAGAGGAAAGGGAATGACTAGTAGTGGTACAGGGTACACGCACACTACAGCTGCTGGTGGAATATGTATGTAGGTGTGGCCAGGCTCATAACAGGAGCTGTCATTCAATCTTGCTGTGACAGAAAAGTTTCTGGATCATTGTCACCAGTGTCCATTTCCTCCACGAGTTCAAAGACACTGCCAAGCCATGACTTCAACCGACAGGTGGACCTCCACAGCAGGGTGGAAGACCAAACACTGCTGTGCCTTGCTGATTTTAATGAGTTAACTCCACTTTTCACAAATCTATACATACACGACAAAGGGCACACACGGTTGGTTGGCCCACACTTACTGATTACTTAAAATATGTTTTTAACAATTACGAATGTCGTTCCTCGGCGTGAGAGATAATACATGCATTTCAAGTTCTTGTTAAGTTTGATCACACTTATAACATTTCCAGTTAAGTATAATAGTATGTAATTAATTCGTAAGGACATAGTTTATAACCATGTTTTGGTGGAAATAGTTTAACTGTTCTTTACCATAGGGAGTCACATGCTGATGCTGGGCTCTGTACTGCACTACGTTACTTCAAATCTGATTTGTGACAAATATTAAATGGTGTCTCTGTACAGGTTGACTTGTCATTTTCCAGCTAAGTCTCTTTACTTTTGACTATTTTGGAGACTATGTCATTATTGTGACCCAACATCACATTGCAGCTTAAAATATTTGTAGCACCAACATTTACAACTCAATTTTAGGACAGACACTGTGTACATATATTATTTTTGAGATGATATTGTCCCTTCTTTTATACCTCCATACAAAATTTCCTCTATGTATCCACCTGACCCCAGGTAACACCATCCCTCCTATGGGTCCGTCTATGTCCCCCTCACTTCCATACATAAAATGGGGTTCACTGAACTTAAAAATTGAAACTATATCTCTTTCTGTGTCAAAAGTGTCTACATAGCATATTTAAGTTTTACTTGATACATGGGTTTCCTACTACTTTCCATTCTGTCACTCTTACTGTGTCTTTCACTGAGTCATACCTTCCCTCTATGTTATATTAACATTTAATAATGTGCTTTCTCTGATACAAACTTAAGATTAACTACAGACTGTTCATTAAGACCTCATTTGCTGTTACACATGGAAATGTTGTTATCCAGTTTGTTCTTATCAATAGAGTTGTGCACCACTCATTTTGAAATCATGAAGTAGTACTGAGAATACAGAAGTTTCCTTTAATTTGTTACTTTTCCTCTCAACTACTTTGTCATATACTAGGTATATATGTGATACAGCAGCTTTTCACTTTCCACTGAGAACACAACTATCTTTTTGTTAATCCCAATTGAAAAAAAAAACATTAAATTATCAAACTCAAAACCTTTATTTATTGTGTGTCAAACACGTTATGCCCAATTATGTAACATATGTATAACTATCAGCTTTTTCATACACTTTGACACGTATAAGGTTCACACACAAGTTAATAGCATTTTCGTTTTGCATGTTGCTGCGGGTTTCTTTATCAATTGCCATTTTAATTTGTAGTTCACTGTTGCTATCTCAATTTACATTTTGCCATTTGGAAATAGTGAGTGGAGCTGTGGACGCTAGAAAGTGGAGTGCCAAATGGAATAATCTGAACATTTTCTTCTTGAGTTCAGTAGAGGGGTGACAGCAGTGAAGGCAGCCAGAAACATCTGCACCATATGTGGGGATAATGCTATTCATCAGAGCACAGCAAGAATATGGTTTTCTCATTTAAAGGAAGACCATTTTCACATTAGTGACCCACTAAGTTCATAAAAATGCGAAGGCCTTCCTGAAGATCATGGAAAGATTAATCCACAGTGATACATGCCAGTGTATTCAAGATCTGGGTCATTGATGATCATGATCATTCCACCACTGTGCAAATTTTGCATGAAACAGAAAGGTTACAAAATGAGGTGTATGAGTACCGCATGTCCGAAGTGAAAATCGCAAAAATCAGTTGGTGGCCATATCTATCTCTATTTGCTCATCATCAAGTGGCTCATGAAATACTGAACATTACAATTGTTGCGGGGTTAGGGGTCAAACCCGGGACTCCACATGGCAGACCTGAAGCTGGGACCCACCACACCGTATTTCGTCAGGAGGCCGAGCAAGTTCAAGAATTTTGAGAGACAGTGCAGAGTGATACAGCGGTATTCAGTAACATTGCTTTATTCAGCTAATTCACAGTATTTGATGGTGAAGCGTAGTGTCAGCGTGCTGCCCGCCCGATGTCCTGTAAGTCCAGCCGGCTCAGCAGACTCCTGGTATGCCGATGCCACTGCTGTTGTTATCAAGGCTGCCTGCCAACGGAACTTGGCTGCCGCTCTCCCGGTCACCACCCAGCTATGCATAGCGCCTTGTGACTTTCTCTGCCCCATTAGGCCTGCTCTGTCTGACCAAGGGATGAAGGTGGATGTACTGGTGACCCGTGGCCCTCAGGCCACCGCTGCTCCCAACTAGTGACCTGACTCAAACCCACGCGCATCTGGATTCTGTGCTGAAATTTTCCGCTAATGGTGCTTGCCGGATGGCAACACCCACTGCCATCTCTGGCGCTGTCGTAGCGCTGCTCTGCTACCCTCAGGGTACGCCTCGCCTGGACCCAGTATGCCAGGTGGGAAGCAAACTTGGCAACTACACTAGAGTGGAACTGAGTCCCTCCTGGACCTGCTGCAGACCTCTCTCACTGCCGTTTTTCAGGCAGACCATGCTATCTCCAAGTGGAAGGATGCCATTCCACCCTCCCCTGGCGTTGTGTCCCCCATTGCAGAATATAGCCCGAGCAACAACATAGAAACAAAGTACAAATTTATACAGAATGCTTATAATATTGCTGCCAGACTGGCCACTATAAGCATAGAGCAGCACAGGTCTGTCCCGACGTTCCACTGACCTGGCAGACCCTGTCAAGCTAAACTTGCCCGTCTATTTATATTGGTTTCTCCCTTGCTTCTGACATAGTGTCAGAGAGAGACAGGAACAATTGTAGGGATAAATTCCTACAGGTCAGCCATTTACAAATATCCTCTCCTGGCTCTGGCCTAGTGCCCCACCTCATATATCCACTAACTAAGAGCAACGCTGCAGTTTCCTACCTTGTTGTTGCTCCACTCAAAACAAATCGTGCATGCAATACCGCTGTCGCAGCTCTGCGCCGGCAGGTGCCATGTTTACCTTGCCTGGCCTGCTGGCTGTCGTCCGTTACGGCACTCTGCCAGCAGCCCCAGATTTCATCCCCCAACAGCGCCTTCATTGAATTTCGAAAAAATTTCCCTTTCCCTTGACTAGACTGACACTAGTGCAGCACTATCCTGGTGATGAACAATTGTGTCTGTATTCTAACATAAGGAACAGAAAGGATTGGTTGGGGCCAAACAAAGGTGCAACATCCCATACAAAAATCTGCATGCTTTCACAAAAGATAATGTTATGCATCTAGTGGGACGACGATGGTGGGGTGTATTATGAATTGCTTCCGCAAGATGTAACGGTCGTTGCTGACATTTTCTGTCAACAGAAAAGATGTCTTGCTTATACAGTCTAAGAACAGCAACCAGGAAGTCCACGTGAAGCAATACTGATCCATGAAAGAGCCTGCCTGCATTCTGTACAGTATTTTTTTGTCAGTCTAGCAAAAGTTGGGTTGGGAAGTCATGTCACACCCACCTTATTCACCTGATCTTGTGTCTCAGATTTGAGCCTTTTCCACTCTCTATCAAATAACTTTCATGGAACTTCCCTTTCGGATTAAGAAAGTGTTCTGAACATGACTCAATGAATTCTTCACCAGAAAACCATGCCATTTCTATTTCGCAGAATCGAAAATTTCCCCAATGTTTGCTGTCCATCGTAAGCACTGAAGGATGATATATTATTGTACGCTGAAGTCTCTGTTATGTTTATTAAACCTATAGAAAAAGTATACAAACTAATGCACCAGCTATGTACCTGTGTTGGGGCCTAGCGCAATGGTTATCATATAAACATGACGTAGAAGGTTGTTGGATCAAAAAACGACAAATGAAACTTTTTTTCAATTTATAAATCCGATCAAAAGAATGTGATTATTATTTTTATTCAATTAATTCGTTTACATGTAATTTTTGATATTATTGTTTGTTTTATTTACCCTTATTTTTCTTTCTGTCATTCTTTTTTCTCCTGGAATCTGCCTGTGTCACCTATAATGTGGAAATAATTGTTAATGTGTGTGTGTCCGTCTCGAGTTGCTTCGTAGAGGTTAGCTTTAACCACCATAAACAAAGCAAGTGCGATTTTTAAATCTGCACAGATTGTTGATTGCTATTCTCTTTGATGCATTTCACATCATGGGGTTGTGGTTAGCTTAGGACACAAATTTGAATTCAGGGCTTTGTCTGCCATGGTTGTCATTTCTCACTTAGAATCAGCTGTCCATAGACCATCTCACATTTCCAACGTACCTGGAAGTGGCTGCCTCCGACGTTGCTGTGCATTAATTATTGCATAGTAATGAAGTAAAACAAATTAATATTTCCACTTTGACAGTTCTCTGCAATTTATTGCATAATTTGGTAAACCATACTGTTTATTCTGACATGCTCTGGTGGTTTCCGGTGATTAAGGGTGTCAGTGTGGTACTGGTGTGCAAGACTCACACTCCCTCTTGGCTATCAAACTTACTTGGAGTTGCTTCGCCGATCATCTTTTCAGGATAGCCAGCTGTGATGTCCTGCACGACTTCTTCTCTGAATATAGGATGCTACATGGAGGAAATTTTTTATACTTTAAAATATTCTTGAGTGTACGGAGTTATTTTAAAACTCAATCTCACTGTATTTTCATCACACACAACAGTTTCTGACAGACCGGAATGTTTCAAGCTTACAAAAAATGTTTTAGTTGTATGAAAACTATCACATTCATTTTTCCATAAATACAGTCTACAAATCTCACAAAGTTTAACAAGACAACTCTCTAGACCTTACTTATTGATTCTTTCTCTTACATTCGTAATTGTCCCTTCTCTTCTTTCAACAACATTCAAATGTTCACACAGTAATGTTTCATGTCGCATGGAGTACGGCGCGTTTATTCCTTGAGCTGGATGTGTAACTATAGGCGACTACCTGCCCACGCCGATCATCCGTCCCATACACGTCCGTCCTGCACACACACATAACTGTGGTGCAGTAGACACAGTTCTACTCATCTCTAAAATAACGCGTGTTCAAGACGGTGGAAATACGAGGGTCTCTAGAATTTACTCCAAAATTCCTTAGGCATTACAATGCCTTCCAGAATGCTGGAAGTTAGAAAAGTATAATTATTAAATTGTCATTACTTCAACACCCCCCCCCCCCCAATCAATTTAATAATTTCCTAAATTGCTCATAAAATTCACTATCCCAGCTTTTAACACAGTCCATTGAAACGTGCACTCTTAGCTACTTTTGGTAAAATATGGGCCATTTGTTCCTCGGAGCTAATGTATTGAACATTCAGATTGCCTTTGTTGTATAGCTCTTGTGTAGAACGGATTTCACATCCACATGCTTCAGTCATCTATGTTCCCACTTCCGTAATTGACAGATTCTTCAAGATTATGCTTAAGCCATGGGGTGTCTGTCATAGCTGTCGCCGAAGCTGGATATTCTGCTTCTATTTCCTAGTGAAACTCATCTGTCTCCTTGTCACCAGAAACAGTATTTTCAAACAAAAAACTATAAGAAATTGAAGAAGACAGAAGATCTACAACATAACACAGTAAGAATCAACATAGCAGTAATAGCATTTAAAATTTTCTTTTTGTAACACAGGCCAACATCAAGTGTTCCTTTAATATATCAAAGAATTCATTTCAAAAATTTCTACTCTAATTCTGTTGGTTTATTTTGCTGTCTACTAAAATAGTTAAGTGATGCACTTCATCTGGTCATAGCTGTCATTATATACATTGAAAAACACAGTATTTGTCCAACACGCGATCTAGTGTCCATGTGACCACACGCATCTCCATTGGATTTGACTTCCATCGATGTTCTCAGTGCTTACAGTCTTCCATGTTGAATCTTTTCAATAAGTATTCAAGATGAACATAGTGACAAAGAAACATTTTGCCACTGTTGCTCTGCATATTTATTCTGAGGAATGATTTTGGTTCTCCAAGTTCTCACATTCGACATTTTAACTAGTTCTTAATGTAGGTGACTTTTTTTTTTTACTATTACATCCAGCTGGAATATTATCTACTTATGGAAGCAAATTGAGTAAAATGATCTTCAATGATTTCAACATAGAGACATCTGCCAATTTTGGGTTGTCGAAACATGATTTCCTTCTAAAACTGTCAAAAGTTTTTTTTTAGTTTGCATACAAGACTTTTCTTAATCTTTACACCAGGTCTCAATGCAGGAATCAATTTTGTACATCTGTTTGTTCCATAAATGAATTATGTTCCTTCACCACACTAAGAAGCATTCTTAATGTTGTGAATTGAGCAAGTGGAGTATAGTCATATCCCTTTCAATATTTCCAGACATGTCTATTTTTACTTTGAACATCCTCTTACTGTCAGTGATACTTTTATTTGCTGTAAGTGGTGCATAAGTCAAAGTTCCATTAGATGACTGAGAGCCCAGTTTTTGCTTTATTGCTTTTTTTCCATTCTTCTTCTACTTCTTCTTCATGATGCCTAACCTGAACATCTTCAGACTTCTGAGATAAGTTTTCCCACGAATGTTTTTGCATTCAAGGGAAACACTGCATAATCCTTGAAAAACATAATTTTCTTGTTATTCTATTGCTTTTCCGCAAAGTTTCTGCTGGCTTCCACTTCTTCTGACATTGTGGGCCTTGAGTTACCTTCAACAGTTTGCACAAAATCAAGGACTTCAAAACAGAACTAACTTTGAGGAAACTGAAGAATGTTCTGAATTACATTGTTCACTTGAATGGTCTTCTTCAAGATCCAATCATCATTGCTTTCACCTTCAAATAGAAACTTATCTTTTTCAAAAATTACATCTCTCCCAAATACAACTTTGTGTTGCTTGGCGCACTATTTTCTGTGGCTATTTAGACAGTTTCCAGTCACGAAACATTTTAATGGGCTAGTTCCTTTTCAATACTTTCCTTGGAATGTGCCACTATGCAACACACCCAAAGTCATATTTGTTAAATTTGGCTTTCTTCCATCCGATAGCATTTCTAGAATTTCTGCATCTAAAACTGAAGTATAACTACGGTTAATGATAAAAGTATCTGCCAGTAACTTTTGACTAAAATTGCTTTCAAACTTCGCGTCCAAGAATTGTGCAATGAGCCTTTTCAATGACAGTATGATTTAGTCGCTCTGCCACTCCATTTCGTAACTGACATTGCAAATATACTCATGACCGTTGTCACTTTTAAATCTCCTGATTTTCAGCAAATACATACTTTGGAAATACGAAGCAAGCATTGTTACCAAAATTGTATCGACCACTGTGCCATACAGTTCAGTGAGCTGACACATGGGTATTATATACTGTAGGACTGAAAGTTTCGGAGTGTTTCTCTCGTGAGTGGCTAGCCATCTGGCCGTATGGCTGGGGCGTTGTATCTCTATGGGGTAGTGCTGCCAACACATGCCATCCCACTCTTAAATTCATTTCCCAACCCTCGCACTCCCCTTGTTAGTGTGTGTATATACACAATTGAATCATTTCTGTGAGCTGCAGCTATAGCTATCACCCTTTTGAATTGAACCTGCTGAATTTTTAAAAACAAGCATCATCCAGCCATTTATAGTTGATGCACTGACAGTTAATTATTTAGTGAACCTGACACTAGAAGAGCACCTTTTAGTTTTAATTTGAAATTCCAGTCCACAAACTATGCTTTCAACATAAATTTCTCCAACCTTTATTCTTATTTGATTCACCAGTTTGTTCACATCCATCAAAGAACAGATTAATTAACTAAATATCCTGTTACCCTCAAATCTAGAAACCAATCCACTTTGCCACCTGGAAAACTTCCAGTAACAGCTGAGAAAGAAAAATTATTTTCATTTCTGTTTATTTTTTGGAGAGATTTAGCTAAATTTGCAGAACTATACCTCTATGCTTTTGTGGCAATCTAACATTATATTTTTCCCCAATAATGGCATTGTTTCCCACGTCTGTAACACATATATTGGGTTGTTACATAAGTTTGTTGCATTTTTCTGTACGTTTGATAAACACAACAGATACACATACACACCCTACTCATCCATAATATATTCTCCTTCACTATTTACAACAGTCTATCAATGCTGAAATAACTTTTTGATTCCATGACTATAGACATCGAGTGGTTTTGAGGTGAAGAACTCGTCGAGCCATGGTAGGAGCACCTTTTGCATCCGGCAAAGCTTAGCTTGAAGTTTGTTCGATAGGGAGCAGGAAAAACTGAGGGTGCAAGATCAGTTGAATAAGGTGACTGCAGAATGACCTCCCAATCCAATTCTAGTATAAAGTTTTTGGTCAGTCTAGCAGAATGGGCGCGGGCGTTATCGTGGAGTAGCATCACTTTTCGCAGTCTGCCTGGTCATTGTCCTCGAATTGCATCCACAAGATGTCTCAGTTACTGACAATAAATATCATCAGTGATGGTTACATCTCAGGGAAGCAATCTGTACTACACCACACCATCACTGTTCAACTAGATGCATAATATTATGGATGCATGCAGGCTTTTATATGGGGAGTTGCTGCTTTGTTTGGGGGCAACCATTCTTTTCTTTTCCTTATGATCTTAGGATAAAGACACCATTTCTTGTCACCTATAAGGCTATAACGATACAAGTTAGGAATGGTCAACGTTGCTTTCAAGCAAACTGATCACGAACAATGAGAAAAGCACATACATCGCGCCTGCTGATTTATGTGTTTTTGGCTTAGAGCATGTGGTACCTTTTTGCAACCTTCTCCATTGCATGCAAATGTCGCACGATGGTAGAATGATCACAGTTAATAACATTTGCCAGTTCTCGAGTTTACTGACATTGATTATTGTGGGTTAATGTGTTTAAACAATCTTTATGAAACTTTGACTGTCTTCCTGAATGTGCTGAATCACTAATGTCAAAATGATCCTTCTTAAAACAAGAAAACTGCATTCTTGCCATGATCTGTCTCATGGAATTATCCCCCTCCCACATGTGGCGTGAATGTTTCTGACTGCCTCCGTAGCTGTCATTCCTATTGAACTGTAATAGAAGAATACATAAGAAATGTTTAGATATCTCCACTAGGCACTCCATTTTCTAGTGTCTGAACCTCCACTCATTATCTCTATATAACAAAATGACAATATGTGAACTCATATAGCAACAGTGAATTACAAAGTAAAAAATGACAACTCCTAGCATCCACAATATCAACTAAAATCTTATTTTTAGACAAAGCTTTAACTGCATCATACATAGCTTGAGACTTGGTTGTCTCTGAATACATCCTTTTACCTTGCTGTCAGATGCTGTCGACGATGGCAATTCATTTACTGTCCAGTTGTTACCTTTAGATTTACTAAGTTTTGCTTATTTGTCTAGTAATCTACCCTTTAAGAAATTCGGTTCCATTTCCTCACTTGAGAAGGTATTCAGAGCAGTAACAACTACTTCGGATTCTGGTGGAATTGTTTGTAAGAAACCGCATACTATATCAGTTCCTCCTATATTATCATCCGATCCTTCAAATTACCCATTAACTTACGAAACTCCAAAAAATTAATTTCAAGAGTTATTGTCATTTGCATTAATCTTTAAAGGTCGTTCTTAATAAAAGCCATACCTTTCAGTTGAAATGTTTGAATTAATGTATTTCTTATTTTTGGTGTAGGCCTACTCTAAGCAACTTTGTGAAATTCTTTGGATTACTTGAGACTTACACATCTTATCGGTTTTGCCAAGATCTCCCAGAAGAGTTTTCTTCCATGCACACTATTCAGCTGTCTCAGCCATGTCCATGTATCTCTTTCACACAAAACTCACTTCCAGCTCATATAGAAGTATTTCAGTCCTAAATTTTCAGTTGCTAAAGTTCTTCCCATTAAACAACAGTACCTTGTATTCCTCTTCTTCTTGAGCCATGACTCTAAATTAGGTACTGGATTAATTTTTTTCCACCTTTATTTGTTGTACTGCAACACCTGGCACCTGGGTCCATGACCAGTTGTTAAGAAAATAACAGTTATTTAGGATAAGTAATTTCAACTCGTTACTTCACACAATTTACAATTACAACCACGGGACAACAATGAAGACAAAATACAAACAGAGCGAAGAAACACAGAAAAAACACATAAAAAGGCAAAGAGAAAATAACTCAAAGGATTATTATTACATTATCATCATTTCAACACACTTTGTATTAGATAGGAAACTCCATGTCCAAACAATGAACAATGGCACCATTTAACCAAGATACAGAACAGCCTGCCACCACAAGTAAAAAACATAGCCTTGACTTTAGAAATCTGAAGTCATTAACTGATCATTGCTCTGAATTGTGTGAATTTTTGGTCCATATGTGTACAGTGAAATATCAAACAAGCTGCAAGTGCATGAACGATTTTTATAAAATTAATAATCACTGTGAATGAGACTTTTATACAATGTGTAGCTATCTCCATACTGTTGTCTTTGTCCATGTTTGTACTGTATTGTAACACTCTTTTGGTCTCCTTCAACTATTATTTATGCTACTTGTCAACTCAGATTATACAACCTAGGCATAGCAAAAATTGTCATTTTCACAGCCCTGGACGTCTGCTGCCGTTTAGCTTACGGAATGTTCTTCTTGATACAGTTATGAAGTATAGTGGTATGACCGAGAGGGAATTTGTTCTCGCTTGATATGGCTAATAACTATATGACATTGTTTGTCATCTATCTTGATATATACACTCCTGGAAATTGAAATAAGAACACCATGAATTCATTGTCCCAGGAAGGGGAAACTTTATTGACTCATTCCTGGGGTCAGATACATCACATGATCACACTGACAGAAAAACAGGCACATAGACACAGGCAACAGAGCATGCACAATGTCGGCACTAGTACAGTGTATATCCACCTTTCACATCAATGCAGGCTGCTATTCTCCCATGGAGACAATCGTAGAGATGCTGGATGTAGTCCTGTGGAACGGCTTGCCATGCCATTTCCATCTGGCGCCTCAGTTGGACCAGCGTTCGTGCTGGACGTGCAACTGCGTGAGATGACACTTCATCCAGTCCCAAACATGCTCAATGGGGGACAGATCCGGAGATCTTGCTGGCCAGGGTAGTTGACTTACACCTTCTAGAGCACATTGGGTGGCACGGGATACATGCGGACGTGCTTTGTCCTGTTGGAACAGCAAGTTCCCTTGCCGGTCTAGGAATGGTAGAACGATGGGTTCGCTGACGGTTTGGATGTACCGTGCACTATTCAGTGTCCCCTCGACGATCACCAGAGGTGTACAGCCAGTGTAAGAGATCGCTCCCCACACCATGATGCCGGGTGTTGGCCCTGTGTGCCTCGGTCGTATGCAGTCCTGATTGTGGCGCTCACCTGCACGGCGCCAAACACCCATACGACCATCATTGACACCAAGGCAAAAGCGACTCTCATCGCTGAAGACGACACGTCTCCATTCGTCCCACCATTCACGCCTGTCGCCACACCACTGAAGGCACGATGCACGATGTTGGGGCGTGTCCGGAGCAAGTATGGTTGGTCTGACACATCGGTGTCAATGTGTTCTTTTTTCCATTTCCAGGAGTGTATATAAGGCTGTAAAAATGAATTTTACTGCAGATGTTTTCCCCAGTATTCAGTAAATCAGTATCTCCTGGCGTAATGGTGTACATTAGAGGTGACAAGAAAATAACGTAACTGATAGAAATAACTGGTTATTGAGAAGTAGCAGTTACTGTGATAAGGGCTCATCTGATACTAGCAGTTACTTAAATAACAGTGCTTTGCGCCACCTGTTTACAGAAGATCATACTATGCTTTCACGTCAACTAATCTGAGATCTGGCTATGATAGAGAGGGATATGTCATCTGGACGAGGTTCTACATGCCATGGAAATAACAGAGACTATGCGCCATCTATTAATACAACTATGTGTTATTTTGTGCGCTCTCACTACTTTCAGCACAAAAACTAAATAAAGTTAATGTCAGAGTGGTTGCTGATAGGAGCAAACTTAAAGGCATTGTACATGTACTAGAGTTCCCTTGCGTCATTAGTTTGGGCAGTTAGTACAAATAAAGCAATTGGAGCGACAATGGAAATAACTGTCAGAGGTTGTTATTTTTCTCTAGCTGTTATTATTCTCTCTAAGTTTCATTCTCTGACAGTTAACACGCTACCACTACAGGTAACCCAGTGACATTTCCGGAGAGAATAGTTACTGGAGTGAGCAAAATATTTTTGTACCGCTATGGAAATAACTATCTAGAACCCCCAGTGTCCAGCAGTTGACAACTAATGGGATTCTATTCTTTCCATTTCTTGTAGTTCCTGAAACAGTTGACCTTCTATCTGGCCTTCGGTTGTGTTAGAGTGTATTGTCAATGGTTTTTAGGGTTTTACACATATTGAAATATTTGAGCATTGTAGGTGATCTAAAAATGGAAAATAGTGGAGTACCTTCTCAAAGAATACCATATCCCCAATGCCTAGCGGCACCATTATGATGAAAAATCGCTGCTGCTGTATGTAATTAGTGTATCTGATCAACTTGCGTACAAAAAAACTTGTGTAATTTCATAAAACTTGTCTTTGTGGCTTTACTAAGAAAAATGAGCTTTCTCAATTTGTACATATACACTGCAAATGGACTTTTTTTTATTTAATTAATTATTGGCTACTGATTTTGAATCATTTTCCACATAGTATTGAGCACATCAGTTTTATACAGGGAAATTGTACAATGGAATATTTACACTTCACACACAAGTATGGAAAATTAACCATTTGATTGCAGCATAGATGGAATGAATACAGGTATGCTTACAACAATAGTCAGATCAGGTACTTTGTCAGGAGCATTCAAATAAAAATATAGATTTACTTATATTAGGGTCTACTTGTACTTGGGCATTCTACATGAAATTTTTTGAATAATATATGCTCTTTCTGTTTTGAAAGAGGCCAAGGGAGTTCATTTTGGCCCTTTGGCCCTTTATTTTAAGTGCTCATCTATCTCGTTCATGAATTAGTATAATATATATTCAAATAATGGAAAATCCTGGATAGAATGTAACAATATTACGAGAAAGAAAGCTGCTACTCACTATCTAGCGGAGATGCTGTGTCGCTGATACACACAACAATGACTCTCACAATTCTCTCTCTCTCTCTCTCTCTCTCTCTCTCTCTCTCTCTCTCACACACACACACACACACACACACACACACACACACACACACACACACACACACAGCAACATTGCATGATGGGAGTGGCAACTGGGTGGGGGTATGGAGGATACTGGGGCAGGGAGGGAGGGTGGAAGTGATTTAGAGTAAAGTGCTGCAGGTTAGACCACGGGCAGGGGAGAGGTGGGGAGGGTGGCAGAAGTAGCAGAAACGGAGGGAAATAAGAAGACTGGGTGTGGTGGTGGAATAATGGCTGCATAGTGCTGGAACGGGTGCAGGGAATGTGTGGGATGGATGAGAACAGTGACTAATGAAGGTTGAGACCAGGAGGGTAATGGGAATATCAGATGTAATGCAGGGAAAGTTCCCACCTGCACAATTCAGAAAAGCTGGTGTTGGTGGGAAGGATCTATATAGCACACACTGTGAAGCAGTCATTGATATATCATGTTTGGCAGCATGTTCAGCAACAGGGTGGTCCACTTGTTTCTTGGTTGCAGTTTGTTGGTGACCATTTGTGTGGACAGACAGCTTGTTGGTTCTCATTCCTACATAGAATGCAGCACAGTGATAGCAACTTAGCTTGTAAAGCACATGACTAGTTTCACAGGTAGGCCTGCCTATGATGGGATTAGTGGTGATGGTGCCTGACCTGGAGTAGGTGGTGGCAGGAGAATGTATGGATGTAGGTGTGTTACAGAGGTATGAACCATGAGGTAAGGGATTGGGAGCAGGGGTTGTGTAAGGATGGGTACATTATGTAGGTTCGATGGATGACAGAATACCATGTGAGGCATGGGAAGGATAGTGGTCTGGATACTTCTCATTTCAGGCCACGACAAGAGGTAATCAAAACCCTGGCATAGAGTGTAATTCAGTTTCTCCAGTCCTGGGTGATGCTGAGTTATGAGGGGCATGGTTGTCTGTGGTCAGACAGTGGGATTTTGGGAGGTGGTGGGAGACTGAATAGATAAGGCATGCAAGATTTGTTATTATACAAGGTTGGGAGGATAATTATGGTCAGTGAAGGCTTCAGTGAGGTAGTTAGATTGGGGCTGCTCATCACTGCAGATGCGGTGACCAAGTGGGGATAGGCTATACGGAAGGGACTTCTTGGTATGGAATGGATGGCAATTGTTGAAGTGGAGGTATTGCTGGTGGTTAGTAGGTTTGATATGGACGGAGGTACTGATGTAACCACATTTGAGGTGGAGGTCAACATCTAGGAAGGTAGATTGTTGGGTTGAGTAGGACCTTGTGAAGCAAATGGGGGAAAAGTAGTTGAAGTTCTGGAGGAATGTGGATTGGGTATCCTTATCCTCACTCCAGACAGCAAAGATGTAATCACTGAATCTGAACCAGGAGTGGGGTTTAGGATTCTCTGTTTTTAGGAAGGGTTCGTTTATATGGCCCATGAATAGGTTGGCATTAGATGGTGCTATGAGGGTGCCCATAGCCATACCCTGGATTTGTTTGTGGGTAATGCCTTCAAAGCAGAAGAAATTGTGTGTGAGGATAAACTTCTCATGGTGACTAGGTTGTTGGTTTGGAATCTGTCAATCTTTGGGAAAGGGAGTGTTCAATAGCAGGAAGGCTATGGGCATTAGGAACATTAGTGTACAGGGAGGTGGCACCAATAGTGAGAAGCATGGCACTTTGTGGTAAAGAGTCCGGAAATGTGGAGAGTCAGTGAAGGAAATTGTTCAAATGCCTCTGAGCACTACGGGACTTAACTTCTGAGATCATATGTCCCCCAGAATTTAGAACTACTTAAACCTAACTAACCTAAGGACATGACACATATCCATGCCCGATGCAAGATTTGGACCTTCAACCATAGCGGTCACGCGGTTTCAGACTGTAGTGCTTAGAACCGCTCGGCCACTCTGGGTGGCTGGAGGAAATGGTTGGTGTCTTTTAAATAGGAAGGTATGTTAGGGGTAATAGATTGTAGGGGTTGGTCTATGAGAGCAGCAATTCTCTCAGTATCCGGCCACAATGTGGCGTCTTGGGTGATTAGGTTTATGGACTTTAGGAATCATGTAGAAGGTAGGATTTATTAGTGGAGTGAGAGAGTTGAGCAGAGGCATGGACTCCAGGGAGAGGCTCTGAGGTGGGCATAAGGATTTGAGTAGTGACTGGAGATCTTGCTGGATTACTGGAATGGGGTCGCTGTGGCAAGGTTTGTAGATAGAACGGAGGGGTATCTGTTGAGAGGCCAGACAAACATGTGGTTCCTGAAGAGGGGCAGCAGCCTTTTCAGTAGTTGCAGGGGCAACAGTCTGGATGATTGACTGATCTGGCCTTGCAACATTAACCAAAACGGCCTTGTTGTGCTGGTACTGGGAAAGGCTGAAAGCAAGGGGGAAACTACAGCCGTAATTTTTCCTGAGGACATGCAGCTTTACTGTATGATTAAATGATAATGGCGTCCTCTTGGGTAAAATATTCTGGAGGTAAAATAGTCCGCCATTTGTATCTCCAGGCGGGGACTACTCAGGAGGACGTCATTATTAGGAGAAAGAAAACTGGCGTTCTACGGATCGGAGCGTGGAATGTTAGATCCTTTAATCGGGAAGGTAGATTAGAAAATTTAAAAAGGAAAATGGATAGGTTAAGGTTAGATATAGTGGGAATTAGTGAAGTTCTGTGCAGGAGGAACAAGATTTTTGGTCAGGTGAATATAGGGCTATAAATACAAAATCAAATAGCGGTAATGCAGGAGTAGGTTTAATAATGAATAAAAAAATAGGAGTGCGGGTAAGCTATTACAAGCAGCATAGTGAACGCATTATTGAGGCCAAGATAGACAGAAAGCCCATGCCTAGTAGAGTAGTATAATTTATATGCCAACTAGCTTTGCAGATGATGAAGAAATTGATGAAATGTATGATGAGATAAAAGAAATTACTCAGGTAGTGAAGGGAGACGAAAATGTAATAGTCATTGGTGACTGGAATTCGTCAGTAGGAAAAGGGAGAGAAGGAAACATAGTGGGTGAATATGGAATGGGGGCTAAGAAATGAAAGAGGAAGCCGTCTGGTAGAATTTTGCACAGAGCATAACTTAATCATAGCTAACACTTGGTTGAAGAATCATAAAAGAAGGTTGTATACATGGAAGAATCCTGGAGATACTAAAAGGTATCAGATAGATTATTTAATGGTAAGACAGAGATTAAGGAATGAAGTTTTTAATTGTAGTAGATTTCCAGGGGCAGATGTGGACACTGGCCATAATCTATTGGTTATGACCTGTAGATTAAAACTGAAGAAACTGCAAAAAGGTGGGAATTTAAGGACATGGGATCTGGATAAGCTGAAAGAACCAGAGGTTGTACCGAGTTTGAAGGAGAGCATAAGGGAACAATTGGCAGGAATGGGGGAAAGAAACACAGCAGAAGAAGAATGGGTAGCTCTGAGGGATGTAGTATTGAAAGCAGCAGAGGATAAAGTAGGTAAACTGACGAGAGCTGCTAGAAATCCTTGGGTAACAGAAGAAATATTGAATTTAATTGATAAAAATGCAGTAAATGACGGAGGCAAAAAGGAATACAAAAGGTCTCAAAAATGAGATTGATAGGAAGTGCAAAATGGCTAAGCAGGGATGGCTAGAGGGCAAATGTAAGGATGTAGAGGCGTATCTCACTAGGGGTAAGATAGATACTGCCTACAGGAAAATTAAAGAGACCTTTGGAGAAAAGAGAACCACTTGTATGAAATCAAGAGCTCAGATGGAAACCCAGTTCTAAGCAAAGAAGGAAAGGCAGAAAGGTGGAAGGAGTATATAGAGGGTCTATACAACGGCGATGTACTTGAGGACAATATTATGGAAATGGAAGAGGATGTAGATGAAGATGAAATAGGAGATAAGATACTGCGTGAAGAGTTTGACAGAGCACTGAAAGACCTGAGTCGAAACAAGGCCCCAGGAGTAGACAACATTCCATTAGAACTACTGACAGCCTTGGTAGAGCCAGTCATGACAAAACTGTACCAGCTGGTGAGCAAGATGTATGAGACAGGCGAAATACCCTCAGACTAAAAGAAGAATACAATAAATCTAATCCCAAAGAAAGCAGGTGCTGACAGATGTGAAAATTACCTAACTATCAGTTTAATAAGTAACAGCTGCAAAATACTAACGCGCATTCTTTACAGACGAATGGAAAAACTGGTAGATGCGGACCTTGGGGAGGATCAGTTTTGATTCCGTAGAAATGTTGGAACACGTGAGGCAGTACTGACCTTATGACTTATCTTAGAAGAAAGATTAAGAAAAGGCAAACCTACGTTTCTAGCATTTGTAGACTTGGAGAAAGCTTTTGACAATGTTGACTGGAATACTCGCTTTCAAATTCTGAAGGTGGCAGGGGTAAAATACAGGGAGCGAGAGGCTATTTACAATTTGTACAGAAACTAGATGGCAGTCATAAGAGTCGAGGGGCATGAAAGGGAAGCAGTGGTTGGGAAAGGAGTGAGTCAGGGTTGTAGCCTCTCCCCGATGTTATTTAATCTGTATATTGAGCAAGCAGTAAAGGAAACAAAAGAAAAATTCGGAGTAGGTATTAAAATTCATGGAGAAGAAGTAAAAACTTTGAGGTTCGCCGATGACATTGTAATTCTGTCAGAGACGGCAAAGGACCTGGAAGAGCAGTTGAACGGAATGGACAGTGTCTTGAAAGGAGGATATAAGATGAACATCAACAAAAGCAAAACGAGGATAATGGAATGTAGTCAAATTAAATCGGGTGATGCTGAGGGAATTAGATTAGGAAATGAGACGCTTAAAGTAGTAAAGGAGTTTTGCTATTTAGGAAGTAAAATAACAGATGATGTTCGAAGTAGAGATGGTATAAAATGTAGACTGGCAATGGCAAGGTAACCATTTCTGAAGACGAGAAATTTGTTAACATCGAGTATAGATTTATGTATGAGGAAACCGTTTCTGAAAGTATGGAGTGTAGTCATGTATGGAAGTGAAACATGTACGATAAATAGTTTGAACAAGAATAGAATAGAAGCTTTCGAAATGTGGTGCTACAGAAGAATGCTAAAAATAAGGTGGATAAATTATGTACCTAATGAGGAGGTATTGAATAGAATTGGGGAGAAGAGCAATTTGTAGCACAACTTGACTAGAAGAAGGGATCCGTTGGTAGGACATGTTTTGAGGCATCAAGGGATCACAAATTTAGCATTTGAGGGCAGCGTGGAGGGTAAAAATCGTAGAGGGAGACCAAGAGGTGAATACACTAAGCAGATTCAGAAGGATGTAGGTTTCAGTAGGATCTGGGAGATGAAGAAGCTTGCACAGGACAGAGTAGCATGGAGAGCTGCAGCAAACCAATCTCAGGACTGAAGACCACAACAACAACAATAACAAAACATTTTTCGCAAGCTCGGAACCTTCTGGTCCGTCAGAAACTGTCACATTCATTTTTCCATAAATACAGTCTACAAATCTCACAAAATTTAACAAGACAACCGTCTGGACCTTACAAAAGTAAGAGAAAGAATGAATAAGTAATTGTTCCTTCTTCTCTTTCAACAACATTCAAATATTCACAAATAATGTTTGACATCGCACTGAGACGGCGCGTTTGTTCCTTGAGCTGGACGTGTAACTCCTTACAAATGGAAGGCCTCAGACACGGCCAACCGATTCGGCTCAAATTTGGCAGTCGCTTGTGTACAACCTAAAACGGAGGAATCTAAGATATTTTAGGTCAACACCGCAGCGTTATTGAAAAAATCACTCCTAAAAGTTATGAAGAGCAATCGACTCAAAATTGGCGGGATCGATAGATAATTGTAAATAGAGCATTTTTCATCATCAGCTATGGTATCCGAAAACGCATACTATTCCAGAAATCGAGGAAAGAAAGTTTTACAACTGTCGCTTCTGTTCCAACATTTTAAACGGTTTTTGCCGGCAGCACTGATAGCGCAACAGCCAAGGTAACTGGCTGGGAATCTGAGAACCCGGGTTCGAATCGCGAGGAAACCCAGTGGATGTTATTATTTTCGTTGGTATTTTTCCATATCTCAATTGATAGGAATAGGAGGGTTAATAAGGTAAGTAAATCTATAAGGAACGATAAAAATAAGGTAGGCAAATAAATTTCTGAAACTTCTTGGGGTAGTAAACAACTAAAATGTTACTCTAGGTCACTTTAGAATGGCTCTTCCAGTCACTGTTACGTGTCCTCATTTTTCGTCGAACAACGAGATGGGTGGTACTTGTCACATAAAAATTTGAAACAAATATACTCACGGCACCAAGAACATCTAATGAATTCAATCTTTCGAAAGCTACACTGTTCCTTCCCAAGAGTAGGCGGAAAACAAACTTGGTTTACATTTCAAAATGTCTTTTTCGGGAATTAATTTTGATGCGTACCACGCATACGATATGATTGCGTGAAAAATCGGTGCTGAAAGTTGGTTATGAATTATGTTGTAAATAGTTATTGTATCCGTGCGGTTTTCCAATTCCCACTGGGTTTCCAGAAGCACACTGCAATCCTGAAGCCTGGAAAAATAGTTTTTAACCTGGCGATCGAAATCAACATCACACAGCTGGTACACAGGTGTACAGTTGGGCGGTATTACTTTTACCGTGCACGTAGGCTGACCCTCGCCATCTATAATCATTGTGTCATATAATATAGCATTACTTTGTCCACTCCAGGAATCCACTACTAGAAAAACTTGCTATCAGAAACGTATCGTCTTAAAACATTCTCAAGAAATGTTCTGTAAATCGCATTCGTCAGTTTGGAGAAGGTAATGTAAACATTTTTCAACGAGTCGGTTAAACGGTTGACCTCTTCTATAACCTGAGGACCAAATGTACCATTCGTTTCTTGTAAACACAGGAAAACCTTACGTAACAGATTTCCAGAGGCTGTAGTGGCATGTTGCGCCGTGTACGAATGTGTTACAGGTTTTTACTACCAACTGCGACAAGGATTCGTTTTTCTCCCTTATGCGATAACGTGCGTCGAATGTTCACCCAATACTCGCATCCTGTATGACCGGTGTTGATCACGTAATCACTATTAAAACCGGTCATAAGTGACGCCGTTTGCCTGTTGAAAAGAGCTCCCACTTTCTGTATATCTTCTATATTTTGTACTTCCTTATGAGAGACGTATTTAGTGACGCGCCGTTGACGAATTTTATACCCCGATCTGAAATTTTTTGCCCATGATAATGATGCAGCAGACGTAGAATCCTTGTTGGCCGTATATTGAAGCGCTGCACCTGCAGCCCACTCCTGAAGTATTCTCGCTGTTACATTCTCGTTACGTCAACAAGATTCGACAATTCGGTCGTATGTCCACATATTTATCGCCTGGTATTTGTCGTAACTTGTCCCTCCTTTAACGATATCACTTTCCCACAATTTCAAGTCCTTCTTCCGTTCCAGGGCTGTTGTTGCTCCATTCTTTTGCAGTGTTTGTAAGTTCAAATTTGGATGATTCCTGGCTAGCGCTACCGCCTTAACTTTTACTTCAAGGGGTATAGAGCTGTAGTTAAGTCGTTTAGTAACCGGTTTGTGATACTCATCGGGAACGGATGAAGCACATATTCCCAGAGAAGTGGAGAATTCTGAAGTGTTATGACAATTTAGCGATTCACTAGTCGGGATATCTTCCACTGAATCACCTTCTGCTTCGTCTTCATGGTATAGTACCTCAGTATCAAGAAAAGTCATTTCGTTCGTCACCACCAAAAATCTCTCGACCATAGCCGTTCTTATCAACCTGGAACGCCGAGAAACAGACCTGGCTGCTTCCGGTAGTGCGTTGATAATGCATCTGTATTTTGCAAACCAAAACACAGTGACGGTAACTTCCCGCTTGCCATCGTCTGTGACAGGCTCCCAACTATATATTACAACGCTAGTCGAAGGGTGTACATCCTCCGTTACTCAGATTATGCACCTGAAAGATATGACAACAAATAATAACTAGTTACTACGGCATAAACAGACGAGCTAATTTCTACAAACTACATACAGCACTCGTCATATGTTACTTACAGAATAACACTGTATTCATTCACGAAACTTATTTCATTCGGCACATTAATGATGGAAAAATCACTACTGTATCCGCCAGGATCGCGGCAGCCTAATGATGGAAAACAACTCTTTCCGATTTACGTCTATAAGGCTCGTGCTGGACACCTTCTCTCTTCCAGATTCACAACTATGATATGACGAACAGGCAACCGGGACAACATAACTCTCCCCGCGTGCATTCTGTCCCGAGCCTCGCTGTAAACAAGCGTCGCGCGGTAGGCTGTCTGAGATCCCTCGTGAGGAATTCGAAGCACTCTTACAAGGGGAGGCCGCCAATTGTGAAATTCAGAGTCAATTCATACTGCGCATAATAAAAGCTCATGGCCAGAGGTGCTATGTGGGAAAGCACCAAGATGTACTTCTCAGACGTTGTCGAGAAAATCGACAGTTAAAAGAAACTGTTGCGGTGAAATACTCGCTACGATTGATAGTTTTCTACAGCGTCGTGGCGCAGCGGTAAGCTCTCGGGTTCGGGTTCGTAATTCAGAAGTTCGCCGGATCGAATCTCGCGCCATGCAACTATTTTTTTTAGTATTTGTTTTTTGTAATTCAAATGTGTGTACATACACACAATATATATATATAATTCCCAGCAATCAGTTGCAACAATTATGCATATAATAAGTTGTTGAAAGTCGTTTGTCGTGGAAAAACTTGCAACTTCGAACATCATTATGTTTTCCGCAAACAAAGTTGTATTTCATTAATGTTATTAATTGTCTTCATAATGTTAACCAAGTATAGTTAATGGAAGATGTAGAAACGATATTCCGAAACGAATACATATAGCATAAATCAAACGTTCGAATTAGAATACAAAATTTGCTGTGGCAGGTATGAAATATAAACTCCGTTACTCGCTCGTTACACTCGAAGGACAGATGTTGAATGGGCCGAAACGAGCCGCCGCATAACAGCGTAGTTGCCTGCCAACTTCGAAAGAAGGTAGGTGCCGTCCCTAGCGCAACTTATAACATCATCGAAAATCAGTGCGGACGTGAGAGCTTTGGTACACCCTGTTAAACAAACGGAAAAATTGAGGCGGTACAATTGGACAGCGATCCGCCTTCACCAATATGTGTAAGCAATTCATATATGAATTACAAAACACTAATAATAAAAAATGTTGCATGGCGCGAGATTTTTTTTTTTTATTTTTCCGCCTCTCCCGACACGCTTCATATACCCTGCGCTGCTTATGCTGCTAATTAATTGGTTAGGCGTTCCATTGATTTTTTTATTTTGTTTATTTTTTTTATTTCATTTTTGTTCATTGTATCTGCTCGGGGCGGACATCGCAAGACACCCGTTTCAGTTAGTCGTTGATCCATTAACTCAGTTTTTTTATTACAGACGGCAGCTAACACACTGACCGAACACGCAAAGCTACCGTGCCGGCAGTTCGATCCGGCCACCTTCGGATTACGAACCCGAGCGTTTACCGTTGCGCCACGACGCTGTAGAAAACTATCAATCGTAGAGAGTATTTCACCGCAACGGTTTCTTTTAACTGTCGATTTTCTAGACAACGGCTGAGAAGTGCATCTTGGTGCTTTGCCACATTACACCTCGGGCCATGAGCTTTTATTATGCGCAGTAGGGATCGAATCTGAATTTCACAATTGGCGGCCTCCTCTTGTTAGTCGTAGTTGTGGTCATGTGACAAGCCTTAAAAGTTTAATACTTTACTAACCAACGGCGTTGGGGTAATTAGTTTGCCTACTTTATTATTATCATTCTTTATTAATTTACTTACCTTATTAACCATCCTATCCCTATCAATTGAGATATGGAAAAATACAAACGAAAATAATAACATCCGCTAGGGTTCTCCGATTCCCAGCCAGTTAGTTACCTTAGCTGTTCCGCTATCGCCGCTGTCGGCGAAAAGCGTTTACCATGTGGGTACAGGAGCGACAATTGTAAAAAGTTTCTTTCCTCAATTTTTGGAAAAGTTTGCGTTTGCGGACCCCATACCTGATGATGAAAAATGCTCTATTTACAATTATCTATCGATCGCTCTAATTCTGAGTCCGTTGCTCGTCAAAACATTTAGGGTTGATTTTCTCAAAATTGCGGGGGTGTTGACCCAAAATATCTTGGACTATTTCATTTTAGGTTCTACACAAGCAACCTGCCACATTTGAGCCGAATCGGTTGGCCATGTCTGAGGCCTTCCCCTTGTTAGCCAGGATCGGCGACTACCTGCCCGCGCCTATCATTCGTCCTATACATGTCCGTCCTGCACACACATAATTGTGGTGCAGTAGATACATTCTACTTTACCACACTCGTCTCTAAAATAACCCGTGTTCAAGACGGTGGAAATACGAGGGTATCTAGAATTTACCCCGAAATTCTCGAGACACTACAATGCCTTTCAGAATGCTGGAAGTTAGCAAAGTATAATTATTAAATTGTCATTACTTCAACACCCCCATCAATTTAATACTTTCCTTAATTACCCGTAAAATTCACTATCCCCAGCTTTTGCATATTTTACCAAAAGCAACTAGGACTGGACATTTCAGTAAACTGCCATTTGTTCCTCGGAGCTAATGTATTGAACATTTAGATGGCCTCGCCCTGTATAAAGAACAACAGCCGTTCTATCACATTTCGTGGTCTCTGATGAACCCTCACCATCGAGGACAACATACTGCGTACTATTTTTCAAGAAGTTTTCGAGCCATTCACATATCTGTGAACTTATTCGATATGCTCGTAGTTTCTTTAACAATTTGCAATGGGGCACGATGTCAAATTCTTTCCGGAAATCTAGAAATATGGAATCTGCCTGTTGCCCTTCATACATAGTTCTCAGTATGTCACGTGAGGAAAGGGCAAGCTGAGTTTCGCACTTACGATGCTTCCTAAAGCCATGTTGATTCGTCGACGTATGTTGCTTAGCCTCACGTAAGTCTATTATAATCGAACTGAGAATGTGTACAGGGAGTCTGCAGCAATCAGAAGTTTGGGATATTGGTCTCTAATTTTACGGGTCCGTTTCTTTACCTCTCTATATACTGGAGTCATCTGCGCTTTTTTTCCAGTCGCTTGGAACTTCGAGCTGGGCGAGGGATCTACGACAAATGCAGGTAAGGGACCAATGACGTATAACACTCCTTGTAAAATCCAAAACCTATAACAATATTAATATACAGAAGAAAACTCTGCGATCTTATGCACCATCCTAATAGCTTGCGATCTCAGAATTTGCGGCGTGAGGCACCGTCACACGTCGCGAGTGCCAGGGAAGACCACCCTCCCTTGGAAAAAGCACTTGCATTAACGTGCCTGTATACTAGACTTGCAGTCATTACGACACTCGCTTTCTAAGTGGCGCACACATTCCGCCAGTATCAGGGTTATCGCCTGCTCGTTAGACAGCCAGCTATACACGCCAGCTCCTATCTAGCTCCGCTCCACCTGTCTGTCAAAACAGTGCGCATATAGCCGCGCCAGTCTCTCATACTCTGCGCGAGAAAATTCAACATTTCTTCTTTTAAAATATGTAAAATTAAATAATACGTTTTTCAGTTTACTGCAAATATTACTTTTTGAAGCACTGTAATCATTTTCTTTCTTTAACTACAAATAGTGGGGATAATATGGAAAATGTTCTCAAACATAATTTTGAATGTCGAGTGTAGAGTATATACGAAATTTGGAAGGCTTCCTAACACCAAACGCTGACTGGAAGTATCTTGTATGATGAGGGGCCCTGTAGTCTGCAGGTTGACAGAAACTGTTCCGTCAGTGGAGGCGCGCTTATTTGGTAAAACATCCACACCACGTCTCCGTGCGACTTATCGCCACCCACGGGTAGGTCTTGAACCTGTCCTGGAGAGTGGTGGCGTGTTTCAGCCCGAATTAATGGAGTGCTCTGTTAGTTCAGAGACAGGTCTCCGTGCCGGCGCTGACGCACGGCGTGGTAGGAGGTCCGCAAAACCTCAGGCGTGGTGGGGATGTTTTGGACTTTGCGAGGGAAATAAGGAATCAACTTTTACATTAGTATGGCCAGTGTAGCGGGCTGTGTGTAGCCTTCTTATCTTGAGAATCTGCAACTCTATTGGAATTTTCGTAGGAATCTTTAGATACTTCTGCAGAACTGATATTTTTCATGTTCATTAGTGAATGACGGCGCTGCTGTTATTACGCAGTTTAATCTTAGTGATTCAGCTCATATAATGTGAGTTACTTTTTCGTTGTTTAATGAAGCTGTTTAATTAAACAGTAATAAAGTACCCAATATCAATCTGGAAATATCCACCAGGCTGTGGCTAAGCCATGTCTCTACAAAATCCTTTCTTCCAGGAGAGCCAGTTCTGCAACGCTCGCAGAAGAGCTTCGGTGAAGTTAGGAAGGTAGGAGACGGGGTACTGGCACAATTGAAGCTGTGAGGACGGGTCGTGACTAGTGCTTGGGTAGCTAAGACGGCAGAGAACGCCGTGAGGCAAATATCCCGAGTTCGAGTCTCGGTCCGGCACAGAGTTTTAATCTGCCAGGAAGCGCCAGTAATAAAGTAAACTTTCATTACATCAGATTGTTGCTGCTTACAAGTGTTACTCCATAGTAATGGCCCATACGAAGGAATGAACACTGCAGCTGCAACAAATCCCAGCCACCAGGTTATTCGATGAAAGCTGCCTCGTTGTGGGATTGTGGTTCTGGCTCGGAACCTGGGTCATTTTCTTGCAGGTATCGCCAGTTTTTCTCATGTAGATCGTTGCCCGAGTCAGAATGTGTGGCATGAGACCAGCCATGCTTAGCGGTCTAGATATGAGATGCACACAGAGGTATATCTCATTAAGGATATCATGAGTGCAGTTATCATGTTAGTTTGGTCACGGTACGTGGTAGTGGCTGAGTGAAGTAGGCAAAATCCGCGAAATATGGAGCAATAATTACTCTTAGGTAATTCTAAATAATATGCACTGAAGCGCCAAACAGACTGGTATAGGCATGCGTATTCAAATACAGGCTGAATACGGCGCTGCGGTCGGCAACGGCAATATAAGAGGACAGGTGTCACGCTCAGTTGTTAGGTCGGTTACTACTGCTACAATGACAGGTTATCAAAATTTAAGTGAGTTTGAACGTGATGTTATAGTAGGCGCACGAGCTATGGGACACAGCATCTCCAAAGTAGCGACGAAGTGAGGATGTATGTGTAGTGAACCGTGAATATCAGGAATCCGGTAAAATATCAAGTCTCCCCCATCGCTGCGTCCGAATCATTTAACGAAACATCATCGATATGGGCTTTCGGAGCAGAAAGCCCACTCGTGTATCCTTGATGACTGCACGACACAAAGCTTTACGCCTGCACTAGGCCCTTCAACACCGATATTGGACTAATGGTGACTGGAAATATGTTGCCTGGTCGGACGACTCTCGTCCGATAGAACAGACACCATTGCTGACCTGAGGCCGTCTAGAACGAAATTACGATTGTATTAATACCTTGAGCTGCTGACGGGCGTTGACGTATAGCAACGGGGACTGGTGAAAATGTGTGCCCGACCGGGATAGAGCGTCCTTCATGTAAGCAGGGATCCCGGGTTCGAGTCCCGGTCGGGGCACACATTTTCACCTGTGCCCGTTAATATATATCAACGCCCATCAGCAGCTGAAGGTATTAATGTAATTCTAACCTCAGACATTAGTCGAGCCATGCCACGTCGAGTTGCGGTACTTCCGTGTACTCACGGGGGCTTTACACGATGTTAGGGAGGTGTCCCAGTTTCTTTGGCTCTTCAGTGTATATGACTTAAGAGCATTGCCATATATGTAAAAATGTTTTTATTGTATCACCTATGATGCAATTTAGTGGTGATAGAGTCTTCAACGTGTTTCATCAGTACTGTGGTGGCCCGAGGTGAGTGATTGTGGTTGGCAGATACCTCATTGTACTGTGGGATGTAGAACACTTAGTTCTCTCAGAAAAGGCTATATTCTCTATTACCTTAGAACTTTACCGCATTACTTAATATACTCGCTTATACAATCCTCTCCCTGTTGCATCTATACTGGCATTAACGTTGCGTTACGCGACATATTTAACAGCAGTAATACTCTTTTAAAATAATGCTATTTAAATGAAGCTCGAAATGCGAGGAAGCTGCCTTATGTCATTAGGCATGTACTTTTCATTGCATATATGTAATATATTGTTTTCATAATATTTTCTTACAGACTATATTTGCAGTTACTGACGGAAACGCGCAAAATCGTGAAAAGTATTATACATATGAAGAATAAGCGAAATGCTTATGCGAAATCACTGTAGAGAATCGTTCGGTTACTCATTTGTTTGTTACGAGTGGTTTTACCTCGTAGTATATCTGGATTTTTTTTCTTTGGGACTCTGTTGATTGTCGGCAAACTGCAGTTAACGAAAACGCACTGGGACATTAAAAACTGATATATTTATTAAAGTTTGAATAACGAAACTGGGCAAGCATCGTATGGCGTCCGTCAAATGAAACAATAAACGCATTTTCATATGTACGGTAAAGTTCGTAAATCACAGAGTATGTAGCTCTTCCTAAGAGTATTTGTTGCTCAGTATTTCGCGAATTTCTGTTCGCCACACTTATCCACTGTCACGCACCAAGACAGAAGTCCCTTACTATCTTACTAACAGCGTGAGACCAAGCGATAGCTACGAACATAACAAGGAGTCGGTGGCAGTCCGTCATGCAGGAAAGTGTGTAAGTAAAAGAAAGAAAAGAAAAGAAAAAAGAAACATTCCTACGGCCTACCCAAACCATTGTTTCCCAATCGCGGTAGATGGCGCTGTAATCGACAAATATCCACTGTGCCTGTTTTTGCATTTAAGACACAAAGCATTTGATTCTACGTTTCATTTACGATGTAAATGTAAACCTTTCTGTTCAAAAGGTACATACTGATCTTCAGACATTGCTTGAGTGTGTTGTAAATGTGTACGGGGAAAATAAAAGACATTTCTAGCAAATAAGCTACTTGTATGGTAACGTAGTTTTCTGTTTCCTACGGGGTTGGCTGTGATAAGTGCCCAAACCACGTGAATGCTTCGCCGGGCGTTGTGGCCGAGCGGTTCTAGGCGCTTCAATCTGGAACCGCGCGATCGCTACTATCGCAGGTTCCAATCCTGAGTTCTGAGTTCTAGGGCACTGATGACCTCAGATGTTAAGTCCCATAGTGCTCAGAGCCATTTGAACCATTTGAAGCCGAATGCTTCACTTCGGTCGCCTCCCTCGACCGATTTAGATGTGCGTTTCCGCCCAACCGCTGTAAATCTCACGCTGGCCGCTACGCGGAACACAAACCACAACCACTCTAATAAGTTGAAATGCCCACAAGGTGATAATGACAGGCTCACCTGCCATGGATACTCAACGAAATCAAGCATTCCAATGGTGAGCGGCATGGGTGCTCAGCGATAGTAAGCATCCCGATGGAAACAAAATAATATTACCTCAAAAACTTGTTACTGGATCACGTTAAACGTCGATTCGAAGCAGACCCTCGAACCGGTAACCACGTTACACTCTACAGTCCAATTTGGAAGAGTCAAGTAGGTATCCCACTGCTGTCCAGGGCGCCTCCAGACGCACTTTCGCTCAGTTCGAAGCGGGACTCAAGAATGAAGACAGCTCTACCCCAGCCAATGAGATTCCAGGCCGAAAGCGTTTGTGGAAACCTCATGGACAGTGGTGGTATACCACCATACGACCCGACAACCAGGAGTCATGCTCCGGGGTGCCATTACTTTTCACAGTAAGGCCTCTTTGGTTGTCAGCCGCGACACCCTTACAGCACAGCAGTGGTACGTCCAAGACATTGCACGTGCTGTTTTTTTTTTTTTTGTTTTTTTTGTTCTTCATGAGAAGCCATTCTGGTCTGACACTTCAGAAAGACATTGCCTGTCAGCACACGGCGAGAGTTTCTACTGCTTGTCTTCGTCCTTGCCAAACCATACCTGGGCCGGCAAGATCGCCTGGTCTCTCTCCAACTGAGAACGTTCGGAGCATTATGGGCAGCACCTCATCTGCATGGATACTCTGCAAATTACATTTAAGTGCCTGGCAGAGGGATCATCGAACCACCTTCACAATCCTCTATTATTCCACACTCGTAAACCTCGCGGAAACAACGAACACTTATATCTTTTCGTACGAGCTCTGATTTACCTTATCGTGGTGATCGTTTCTCCCTATGTAGTCAGTGTCAACAATATATTTTCGCATTCGGAGGAGAAAGTTGGTTAATTTCATGACAAGATTCAGTCGGAACGAAAAACGGCTTTCTTTTAATGATGTCCAGCCCAAATCCTGTATCATTTCTGTGGCACTCTCTCCCATATTTCGCGATAATACAATACGTGCTGCCCTTCTTTGAACTTTTTCGATGTACTCAGTCAGTCGTATCTGGTAAGGAACCCACACCACGCAGCAGTATTCTAAAAGAGGACGGACAAACGTAGTGTAGTCAGTCTCGTTAGTAGATCTGTTACATTTTCTAAGTGTCCTACCAATAAAACGGAGTCTTTGGTTAGCCGTCCCCACAACATTTTCTTTGTGTTCCTTCCAATTTTTGGTTGTTCGTAATTGTAATTCCTAGGCATTTAGTTGAATCTACGGCCTTCATATTTGACTGATTTATCGTGTAACCGAAGTTTAACGGATTCCTTTTAGCACTCAAATGGATGACCTCACGCTTTTCGTTATTTAGGGTCAATTGACAATTTTCGCACGATACAGATATATTTTCTAAATCGTGTTGTAATTTGTTTTGCTGTTCTCACGACTTTACTAGTCGATTAACGACAGCGTCATCTGCAAACAATCTATGACAGCTACTCAGATTGTCTTCCAAATCGTTTATAAATATAAGGAACAGAAAAGGGCCTATAACACTACCTTTGGAACGCCAGAAGTCACTTCTGTTTTACTCGATGGTTTTCCGTCGATTGCTACGAACTGTGACTTCCCTGACAGCAAATCACAAATCCAGTCACAAAACTGAGACGATATTCCAAAGCACGCAATTTCACTAAAAGCCGCTCATGTGGTACAGTGTCAAAAGCCTTCTGGATATCCAGAAATACGGAATCGATCTGAAATCACTTGTCAATAGCAGTCAACACTTCACATGTTACATAAGAACGATCTTCACTAAATCCATGTTCACTGTGTGTCAATAGATCGTTTTCTTCGAGGTAATTCATAATGTTATCCTACTACCTTTCTTGAATATTGGTGTGACCTGTGCAACTTTCCAGTCTTTGGGTACTGATCTTTCGTCGGGATTTCGCCGATCTAACGCGTCAGTTCGACAGAATTTTGGCACGATATACCTCAGGAGAACATCCTACAACTGTACTTAATAATGCCGAATCGAATAAATACCTGAATAAGCACCAGATGTGGATCAACGCGTTACTTACTTGCTCGATTTCTGAAGCACTTTCTGTTGGATAAATCATCCACATTGTTCTGTACATGTACTACACATCGACGGATTTTCGTCTCATTCCCATTATTCTTTCATGGCCTATAGTTTTTGTGTGTGTTATAACGTATATCCATACTCCCAGAATGACTAGGAAGATGCGTTATAAATATGGTGAAAATACTGTTTAATTATTTGCAGTATCCTTAATATGGGAAAACCAATAATAATTAAGCTACAACAGATTGCTGTTCAAAAAGGACTGTCATCTCTTTTTTGCAAAGCATTTGCAGAAGAGAACGCTTCTGCTCATATAATGTGTTTACCTTTAATCAGTTTCAACAGATGGTTCAAATTGCTCTGAGCCCTATAGGACTTAACATCTGAAGTCATCAGTCCCCTAGACCTGGAACTACTTAAGCCTAACTAACCTAAGGACATCACACACATCCATGCCCGAGGCAGGATTCGAACCTGCGACCGTAGCAGCAGCGCATTCCCGGACTGAAGCGCCTAGAACCGCTCGGCCACAGAGTCCGGCAAATCCCAATAGATCATCGAACATTGAGAACAGCTGAAATCTCTCAAATTGAATGAAGCTCCATGGCTCGGCCGATCCCTTAACACGGTGCATGGTATTTGCGGCTGCGTTAGCAGTTCTGTTAACTATAATCCATCGCCCATCGCACGAACAAAAAGCCCTGCCCAGTAGTTGGAAGAAATCACAGATCGCACCCGTTTACAAGAAGGGCAGTACACGTGATCCTCAAAACTTCCGTCCGCTATCCTTGATATCGATTTGTTATAGAATCTTCGAATATATTCTAAATTAAAAAAATAGCGAGGTATCTCTGACAGAATAACCTCCCCATGGCAACCTGTATGATTTCCGAAAACATTGATCACGTGAAACCCAACTCGCTATTTTATCAGATGACTGCTAAAAGTAATGGACGAAGGGAGGTAAATGCAGTATTTTTCGATTTTGGAAAAGTATTTGATTCAGTACCACGGCTATACTATTATAAAAAGTGAGGCACTATGACGTATCAATGAAAATTTGCGTCAGTTGAGGATATTTGATAAGGAGAATGTAGCTTGTAATCTTGGATGAAGAGTCATCATTAAGTATCAAAGTAACTTAGATTGTGCCCCAGGGAAGTGTCTTGGAAGCCTTGCTGTTGATATTGTGCAGGGAAATGCTAAAGTCCGTATTATTTCAAAAGTCAATATTTCACGGAATAATGCAGGTAGAGAGAGCCGCACGCGGTAGCCGAGTTGTCTTGGGCGCCTTGCCCCGGTTCGCACGGCTCCCCTCGGAGGTTCGAGCCCTTCCTCGGGCACGGGTATGTGTTTTGTCCGTAGTGTAAGTCAGTTTAAGTTAGGGACCGATGGTCTCAGCTGTTTGGTTCCATAGCAACTTACCACAAATTTCCCAAATTTAGGTTTTTACTGAAACTAAAGAAATTGCAAATGACAAATAATCCTGAGTTAATAACGAGCATCAAAACCGTTATAGGGATTAGTGAACACAGGGTTGTCGTAGCGAGACTGTATATTGTAATCCCGAAATCCTCGAAAAACAAACAAAAAGTATACCTATTCAAAAATGTTGATAAAAATTCACTTGACGCCTTCCTGAGAGACAATCTCGACTCATTCCAAATTAATAATATAAGTGTAGACCAGAAGTGGTTTGCATTCAAAAAATAGTATCGGCAGCAATTGAGAGATTTATACGAAATAAACTAACAAACGGCGGAGCTGATCCTCCGTGGTACACAAAACGGGTTAGAACACTGTTGCAGAAACAACTAAACAAACATACCAAATTTAAACAGACGCAAAATCCCTAAGATTGCGCTAAATTCCGGGCTTCTCTAAAGGATAGCCAGAGATCAATGCGAGATGCCTATAAGAGTTTCCACGACGAAACTTTGTCTCGAAACCTGGCAGACAAATCCAAGATATTCTGGTCGTATATGAAGTATGCTAGTGGCAGTTTACAATCAATGCCTCCTCTGCGCTATAACACTGGAGATACTATCGAAGACAGAGCTACCGAAGTAGAGTTACTAAACGCAGCCTTCCGAAATGCCTTCACAAAAGAAGAAGTAGTAAATGTTCCAGAATTCGAATCGAGAACAGCTGCCAACGAGAGCAACGTAGAAGTCAGTATCCTTGGAGTAGTGAAGCAACTCAAATCACTTAATAAAAGCAAGTCTTCTGCCCCAGACTGTATAAAAATTAGGTTCCTTTCCGAGTATGCTGATGCATTAGCTCCATGCTTAACAATCATATACAACCGTCCGCTCAACGTGAGATCTGTACCCCAAGACTGGAAGGTTGCACAGGTCACACCAGTATACAAGAAAGGTAGTAGGAGTAATCCACTAAATTGCAGGACCATATCGTTAACGTCGAAATGCAGCAGGACTTTAGAACATATATTGTGTTCGAACATTACGAATTACCTCGAAGGAAACGGTCTATTGACACGCAGTCAACATGGGTTTAGTAAAGATCGTTCCTGTGAAACACAACTAGCTCTTGTTGAGTGCTATTGACAAGGGATTTGAGATCGATTCCGTATTTCCGGAAGGCCTTTGACACTGTACCACACAAGCGGCTCGTAGTGAAAATGCGTGCTTATGGAATATCGTCTCAGTTTTGTGACTGGATTGGCCATTTCCTGTCACGAAGGTCACAATTCTTAGTAACTGACGGAATGTCATCTAGTATAGCAGAAGTGATTTCCGGCGTTCCCCAAGGTAGTGCTATAGGCCCTTTTCTGTTCCTTATCCATATAAACGATTTGGGAGACAATCTGAGCAGCCGTCTTCGGTTGTTTGCAGATGACGCTTCCGTTTATCGACTAATAAAGTTATCAAAAGATCAAATTCAAATTGCTCTGAGCACTATGGGACTCAACTGCTGTGGTCATTAGTCCCCTAGAACTTAGAACTACTTAAACCTAACTAACCTAAGGACATCACACACATCCATGCCCGAGGCAGGATTCGAACCTCCAACAGTAGCAGTCGCACGGTTCCGGACTGCGCGCCTAGATCAAAAGATCAAAATAAACTGCAAAATGATTTAGAAAAGATATCTGATTGTGCGAAAAGTGGCAGCTGACCCTAAATAACGAAAAGTGTGAGATCATCCACAAGAGTACTAAAAGGAACTCTTTAAACTTCGGTTACACGATAAATAGGTCTAATCGAAAAGCCGTAAATTCAACTAAATATCTAGGTATTACAATTACGAACAAGTTAAATTGGACAGAACACATAGAAAATGATGTGGGAAAGGCTCACCAAAGGCTGCGTTTTATTTTCAGGTCACTTAGTAGGTCGGTTACATTTTCTAAGGAGACTGCCTACAGTACACTTGTCCGTCCTCTTTTAGAATACTGCTGCGCGGTATGGGATACTTACCCGATAGGACTGACGGAGTACATCGAAAAAGCTCCAAGAAAGGCAGCATATTTTGTTTTATGGCGAAATATGGGAGAGAGTGTCACCGAAATGATACCGGAAGTGGGTTGGGCATCATTTAAGGCGTTTTTCGTTCTGACGGAATCTTCTCACGAAATTCCAATCACCAACTTTCTCCTCCGGGTGCGAAAATGTTTTGTTGACACCGAACTATATAGGGAGGCACGATCATCACCATAAAATAAGGGAAATCAGAGCTCGTACGGAAAGATACAGGTTTTCATTCTTTCCCCGCGCTATACGAAATTGGAATAATAGAGAATTGTGAAGGTGTTTCTATGAACCCTCTGCCAGGCACTTGAATGTAATTTGCAGAGTATCGATGTAGATGTAGATGCAGATGTACACCAACAGATGGCTCTTTATATGATACAAAAGCAATATTTAGCATAGCAATGGAGTTTTGAAGATGTTATTTATAACAAATGCTCAGTATGTCGGCCGTCATTCACCCACAGTGCCTGTAGTCAGGCGACAACGTTGTGAAATGCTCTGTACAACTTACCAGTTGGTATGGTGAAAAACTGCCGTCGAGTGTTGTCTTTTAGCATCGTTAATGCGGTCGGACGATCGCGGGTGACTTGAGACTTCAGCTAAGCCCACAGCCAATAATCACACGTACTGAGGTCTGGGGAGCCGGGAGTGGCTGCTCAGCTCGTGATCCTCACTAAATAATGTGCGCGAGACATCTTGCACACGTGTAGCAGTGCGGAGTGGGGCGCCGTCCTGGATAAAAGTCGTACCTTTCGGAGAGTGTTTATTAGCCAGACATGGGACGATGCGATTTAGTAACATCGCCCTACCTCGCACCTGCCACGCTGACAGTTTGCAAAGTTGCCCGACTGTTGCCCAGTTTTACTGTCTTTTTCCATTTCAATAAAAGCCGATGCCATTTCAGGCATTTGTTTCACTTTTTACCACTCGACCGAAATTGTTCTGTGAATTAGGCTACAGGAAAGTTAAGGAGGTATTCGAGAAAAAAAGAGAAGCAGCTGTACGAATATAAAGATCTCAGATGGAGAACCAGTCTTCAGCAAAGATGGGAAAGGTGGGAGGTCGAAGGAGTATGTAGAGGGTCTATACAAAATGTAGGGCAGCGGGTTAACAGTAGTCATTGTAATCACTCACGTTGTTGTTGTTGTTGTTTTGGTCTTCAGTCCTGAGACTGGTTTGATGCAGCTCTCCATGCTACTCTATCCTGTGCAAGCTGCTTCATCTCCCAGCACCTACCCCAAACTACATCCTTCTGGATTTGCTTAGTGTAGTCATCTCTTGGTCTCCCTCTACGATTTTTACCCTCCACAGTGCCCTCCAGTACTAAATTGGTGATCCCTTGATGCCTCAGAACATGTCCTACCAACCTATTCCTACTTCTAGTCAAGTTGTGCCACAAACTCCTCTTCTCCCCAATTCTATTCAATACATTCTCATTAGATATGTGATCCACCCAACTAATCTTCAGCATCTTTGTATAGCACCACATTGCGAAAGCTTCTATTCTCTTCTTGTCCAAACTATTTATCGTCCACGTACTCCATACAAATACTTCTCAATCTATACTCGGTGTTAACAAATTTCTCTTTTTCAGAAACGCTTTCCTTGCCATTCTCGGTCTACATTTTATATCCTCTCTACTTAGAATATCATCAGTTATTTTTTTCCCCAAATAGCAAAACTCCTTTACTACATTAAACGTCTCATTTCCTAATCCAATTCCCTCAGCATCACAGGCCTCAATTCGACTAAGTTCCACTATCCTCGTTTTGCTTTTGTTGATGTTCATCTTATATCCTCCTTTCAAGACACTGTCCATTCCGTTCAACTGCTCTTCCAAGTCCTTTGCTGTCTCTGAGGTTCGCAAATGACATTGTAACTCTGTCAAAGTTTTTATTTCTTCTCCATGAATTTTAATACCTACTCAGAATTTATATTTTGTTTTCTTTACTACTTGCTCAATATACAGATTCAACAGCATCGGGGAGAGGCTACAATCCCGTCTCAATCCCTTTCCAACCACTGCTTCCCTTTCGTGCCCCTTGACTCTTATAACTGCCATCTGGTTTCTGTTAAAATTGAAAAACGACTTTCGCTCCCTGTATTTTACCCCTGCCACCTTCAGAATTTGAAAGAGAGTATTCCAGTCAACACTGTCAAAAGCTTTCTCTAAGTCTACAAATGCTAGGAATGTAGGTTTGCTTTTCCTTAATCTTTCTTCTAAGATAAGCCGTAGGGTCAGTATTGCCTCACGTGTTACAGCATTTCTACGGAATCCAAACTGATGTTTCTTGAGTTCGGCTTCTACCAGTTTTTCTATTCGTCTGTTAAGCATTCGTGCTAGTATTTTACAGCCGTGACTTATTAAACTGATAGTTCGGTAATTTTCACATCTGTCAACACTTGCTTCATTTGGAATTGGAATTATTATATTCTTCTTGAAGTATGAGGGTATTTCGCCTGTCTCATATATCTTACTGACCAGATGGTAGAGTTTTGTCAGGACTGGCTCTCCCAAGGCTGTCAGTAGTTCTAATGGAATGTTGTCCACTCCCGGGGCTTTGTTTCGACTCAGGTCTTTCAGTGCTCTTTCAAACTCTTCATGCAGTATCATATCTCCCATTTCATCTTCATCTAAATCCTCTTTCATTTCCATAATATTGTCCTCAATTACATTGCCCTTGTATAGACCCTCTATATACTCCTTCAACCTTTCTGCTTTCCCTTCTTTGCTTAGAACTGGGTTTCCATCAGAGCTCTTGATATTCATGCAAGTGGTTCTCCTTTCTCCTTTCTTCCTGTAGGCAGTATCTATCTTACCCCTAGTGAGATAAGCCCTCTACATTCTTACATTTGTCGTCTAGCCATCCCTGCTTAACCATTTTGCACTTCCTGCCGATCTCATTTTTGAGACGTTTCTATTCCTTTTTGCCCGCTTCATTTACTGCATTTTTATATTTTCTCCTTTCATCAATTAAATTCAATATTTCTTCTGTTACCCATAGATTTCTAGCAGCTCTCGTCTTTTTAACTACCTGATCCTCAGCTGCCTTCACTACTTCATAACTCAGTGCTACCCATTCTTCTTCTGCTGTATTTCTTTCCCCCATTCTTGTCAATTGTGCCCTTATGCTCTCCCTAAAACTCTGTACAATCTCTGGTTTAGTCAGTTTATCCAGGCCCCATCTCCTTAAATTCCCCCTTTTCGCAGTTTCTTCAGTTTTAATCTACAATTCATAACCAATAGATTGTGGTCAGAGTCCACATCTACCCTTGAAAATGCCTTACAATTTGCCGGCCTGAGTGGCCGAGCGGTTCTAGGTGCTACAGTCTGGAACCACGCGACCGCTACTGTCGCAGGTTCGAATCCTGGATCGGGCATGGATGTGTGTGATGTCCTTAGGTTAGTTAGGTTTATTTACTTCGGATTTCTAGGGGACTGATGACCTCAGATTTTAAGTCCCATTGTGCTCAGAGCCATTTGAACCTTTTTTTGTCATTAAAATTTAAAACCTGGTTCCTAAATCTCTGTCTTACCATTATATAATCTATCTGATACCTTCTAGTATCTCTAAGCTTCTTCCATGTATACAACCTTCTTTCATGATTCTTGAACCAAGTTACATTCACTCATAGGGGGAAATATTTGAAATATTAGAATTATTAGAATTATTTAGAATTTCTGTAAATATTTCTCGGCGTCGTTTACGAGAGCCTGGAACATTTTGATGGTGACAATGTAGTTCGGAATATTTAAACAACTGTGGCGCTTTTTTATCCCAATTTTGCAAGGAATGGCATCAACATAACTGACCAAGCGTTATTACACTGTTGGAAATCCTTTTCACCAACCTCATAGCACTGTGCGACCACACCTCCAACCAGTTCGCGAGGCTGGCCATTTCGCCTATTTCTTCATGCGGAGGCTGCACTACTCCCACTCAGGTCCATGACTGGCTACTGGCAGAGCGGAAGTTGCACTAATCCCTAAACAAAAGCTTCAGCTGGTGGCAAAGTTTCGATATTTGATACCTGAGAAATTCCTGTTGAAGCACATGCTCTCTCTCTCTCTCTCTCTCTCTCTCTCTAGCAGTCACGTCATGTAGTGTGACACTGCCAGGACTGTACGCACCGTTGGTCATGGTTGGTTAAAACCACAAACAAAGCAGCATTTACCTAGTAAATCCCAGGTGTGCATGTGTTGGAAATATTCCCGCACTCTATCTGACTGACTGAGTAATTAATTACATCGATACCCTTTTTGTGGACAGTTTTTCCTTGCTTCCTATTGGTGGATAATAGAACTGGAATATTTGATGGGATGTTATCCTACAACCTCCCAGCCGGCCGGAGTGACCGAGCGTTTCTAGGCGCTTCAGTCTGGATCCGCGCGACTGCTGCGGTGGCAGGTTCGAATTCTGCCTCGAGCATGGTTGTGTGTGATGTCCTTAGGTTAGTTAGGTTTAAGTAGTTCTAAGTTCTAGGGGACTGATGTCCTGAGCTGTTAAGTCCCATAGTGCTCACAGCCATTTTTACAACCTCCCAGTATGCAAACCCTACTGTTATTTCTTTCACTTGCCTCCTATGGGTCGGTACTAGTACAGTTACGTCATTTGGTAGAAAGTCCATTAAGTTGAAGGTAACTGAAAATTTCGAAGTTCAGTTCAGTTGCACGCTATGTCTATAAACTATCTGTGGAGGGTTTGTACTGGTGCTACAATGAGATGGAGATGGAGGAGAATGAGCAGGAAGGGTCTACTGCCTGATATGATAGAGACAACAGCAAATACCACTGAAAGACAGAGATCACTGTGATGTATTGAGAAGCACTAAACCTGACACACTTAAACCACCTCCTGATCGTCCACACACAGCGCACCTGTCCCCTCGTACACCGCCATTGCCAACGCTCAGAGGCCAGAGAAAACTGTAGCAGCCATGGATGTGCGTGTATACCAGAATGCACCATCCAAGCCATGGGCGGCGTCCAGGGATAATTGGAGTGGTAGGACTTCGGATTTCATCAATGCGTTCAGGACCAACACTTGGCAGTGATCAATACTGAATTGCTCAATTGTCCATGGAGAATACATGCAACACACGCGATCGAAAAGACAGCTCAACTCGTACTGAGTATCAGTTCGCTATTCAGCTATCCAGAGTGCATAATCGCCGGGAGTTGTCCTGCAGCTGAGCGCAAAAAACCACTAGTCCGCTGGCCTGAACTTTTCTTTGTCTCTACCACTCGCAAGAGCTTTTAGCCAACAAACCCATTTGTTCTGGCCACAGTCTATCTCTGCCACGTGCTCCTCATGACGAATTTTGTCGTCCTAGGAAACCAGCGACGTATTTACCACTGTAATTACAATCACATAGTTCGATTGCAGCCCCAACCTGATAACATTAAACAGAGATCGAAGTAACAGAAACACCTCCTCCTGAAGACTGTGGCTCTGGAAATATCAATAACCCTCTTATGACTGGGCATCTCCTTATGGCTATCGATGCCGTGAAACTGCAGTCCCCCATGTCAAACCAATATCTCCCTTATGACTGGACACAGCCGTTTTCTTTTTACATGTTGAAACAATAACCACAGTCACTTCATACCCCCAAAACAAGCTTTATAAGCATGCCATTCATACCGCCAACTAAGTACAATACTTCGCCAGTAACTGAATGCTGGTGGCTCCAAGCAATATTCAGTGGAAAACCGCGATGGATCGACATGCCTCATTTGTTTACCTTGCATGTGTGTCTTAGGAAGAGAGACATAACCGTCTTATGAGCGACCGGATATTAAAAATACGATCGCAAAGACCGTGTTATTGTAACCCCGCATAAAAATCGGTCTTCGTTCTACAGACACCCAACTATCAACAACGATATCCATGCTGAAAAGTATACCTTCCTTATAAATCGAGGTATGCTAGTGCTTCTGAATGAAGTAGTCTTCCGCACTAATACCAAGATATTGAACGTGGATAGTGATTGCGGTTTCTGTATTAACAGACCGAAAGTGTAGGTGCACATTGCTAGCGATGTAAGCCCGTAATAAAATCAACACTATCACCGAATTTAGAAAGTGATGCAGCTAAGAAACATGGTACTAGTCCAATATTTGGGACTGCTTCTTGCAGCTGCTACGTATTTGTCACACTAACAAACAGTATTTGTAGCGTCTTCTATATCGATAGTATGTAGACAGTGTAACAGAGGTTCTGCGACATGTCCACGTGGTTATAGGGGAGGTTGATGGTTGATTGAGAATGATCGCATACAGTGGATGGTGTGTTAGATGAGCAATCACTTAAAAATGCATCACTAGATGGACCTCATAAAATATGTATAAAATCCCATGACTTCTCAGGTCTTTAGTGTCAAGCTTTCAGCCATAAATGCTGTCTGGAATTTAGTACCATTCAGCCACATATTTTGGGTGCATCCTATCGCGTTGTCTTAATGATTACAGCGTCCGGTCCCGGTAGCTGAGTGGTCAGCTCGACAGAATGTCAATACTAAGGGACTGGGTTCGATTCCCGGCAGGACTGGAGATTTTTTCCGCTCAGGGACTGGATGTTGTGTTGTTCTAACCATCATCATTTCATCCCCCATCGACGCGCAACTCGTCGATGTGGCGTGAAACCGAAAATGTCGTCCTAACCGCCTTCTTCTTCACGTCTGCTGTGCAGCGAGCTACGTTATGTAAGTATTAACTGTATTTTTCCTACTTGTCACTTCTTTTTCCGTGTGTTTTTGCTTTTAGGAAGCTTTAATTGTCGATTGCTATTAATAGTGTTCCATAAATTTCTTCTTAGTTTTGAATACAGTCAGAGAGAGTCCCTTTAGTCAGCCATAGTGCCACTAGTGCTAGTGATTGTTTTCAATACAGTCCAGAGACGGGTAGTGCTATTTTCATTGTTTTCTACAAGAAGTGGCTAGCAATCACAGTTTAGTCAATAATCAGCCGCCTTTAGTGAATTAGCAGTAGTTAAAAGTTGATTAAGTCTCTTCAGTAAATTAATTCCTTAGGATGGATAGGATGTGTGACTGCTGTGTACGGACGCACGAGGAGCTGGCCACTCTTCACGAACAGCTGAGCGTGTTGATGGCCGCGGTCATTCGTCTTCAGGCTGCTGCCTCGGAGTGTAGCGGCAGTAGGGAGTCTGGTGCGTCGCAAGGTACACCCCAGGTGTTACATGCTTCACCCACTGTCCCTTCTGTCGAGATACCTTCGCGGGTACCGGGCGCGGTTGGGCCACCCTCTCTGCAAGGGGAGTGGCGGGTTCAGTGGCGTTCGCGGCGCACGAGGCGGAGGGTCAATGTGGAGGCTGGCCGTGTGGCATCGCCCGCTCTGTCTGTGAGTAGACATGTGGCTGCTCCTTCAGCAAGGTCCGAGCAGGCACACGGGGGGAGGGGTTTATTAGTTATTGGGAGCTCAAACGTTAGGAGGGTGATGGAGCCCCTTAGGGAAATAGGGGAAAGGTCGGGGAAGAAGGCCAGTGTTCACTCTGTCTGCTTGCCGGTGGGTCTCATCCGAGATGTGAAGGAGGCCCTACCGGCGGCGATAGAGAGCACTGGGTGCACCTGACTGCAAATTGTTGCTCATGTCGGCACCAATGACTCCTGCCGTCTGGGTTCAGAGGTCATCCTCAGTTCGTACAGGCGGTTGGCGGAATTGGTGAAGGTGGAAAGCCTCGCTTGCGGGGTGGAATCTGAGCTAACTATTTGTAGTATCGTTCCCAGAACCGATCGCGGTCCTCTGGTTTGGAGCCGAGTGGAAGGCTTAAACCATGGCCGGATGCGGCTACAAGGGTAGCGGAGTACGTGTGGAGTGCACATGGGGGTTTTTAGGTTAGAGAATTCCCTCCCTAGGCCCGACAAGACGCCTCCTGAGACGCGGCAAGGTAGGAGTAGGCAAAATGCAACAGGGAATAACAATATTAATGTGCTAATAGTAAACTGCAGGAGCGTCTATAGTAAGGTCCCAGAACTGCTCTTATTAATAAACAGTCACAGCGCCCATATAGTACTAGGGACAGAAAGTTGGCTGAAACCAGACGTAAACAGTAATGAAATCCTAAACTCAGATTGGAATGTATACCGCAGAGACAGGCTGGACAGTGAAGGGGGAGGCGTGTTTATAGCGATAAGAAGTGCAATAGTATCGAAGGAAGTTGACGGAGATCCGAATTGTCAAATGATTTGGGTGAAGGTCAAGGTTAAAGCAGGCTCAGACATTGTAATTGGATGTCTCTATAGGACCCCGGGCTCAGCAGCTGATGTGGCTCAGCACCTGAAGAATAATTTGGAAAACATTTCGAGTACATTTCCCCACCATGTTATAGTTCTGGGTGGAGATTTTAACTTGCCGGATACAGACTGGGTGACTCAAACGTTCATAACGGGTGGCAGGGACAAAGAATCCAGTGAAATTTTTTTAAGTGCTTTATCTGAAAACTACCTTGAGCAGTTAAACAGAGAACCGACTCGTGGCGATAACATATTAGACCTTCTGCTGACAAACAGACCCTAACTATTTGAATCAGTTAATGCAGAACAGGGAATCAGCGATCATAAAGCGGTTACTGCATCGATGATTTCAGCCGTAAATACACTCCTGGAAATGGAAAAAAGAACACATTGACACCGGTGTGTCAGACCCACCATACTTGCTCCGGACACTGCGAGAGGGCTGTACAAGCAATGATCACACGCACGGCACAGCGGACACACCAGGAACCGCGGTGTTGGCCGTCAAATGGCGCTAGCTGCGCAGCATTTGTGCACCGCCGCAGTCAGTGTCAGCCAGTTTGCCGTGGCATACGGAGCTCCATCGCAGTCTTTAACACTGATAGCATGCCGCGACAGCGTGGACGTGAACCGTATGTGCAGTTGACGGACTTTGAGCGAGGGCGTATAGTGGGCATGCGGGAGGCCGGGTGGACGTACCGCCGAATTGCTCAACACGTGGGGCGTGAGGTCTCCACAGTACATCGATGTTGTCGCCAGTGGTCGGCGGAAGGTGCACGTGCCCTTCGATCTGGGACCGGACCGAAGCGACGCACGGATGCACGCCAAGACCGTAGGATCCTACACAGTGCCGTAGGGGACCGCACCGCGACTTCCCAGCAAATTAGGGACACTGTTGCTCCTGGGGTATCGGCGAGGACCATTCGCAACAGTCTCCATGAAGCTGGGCTACGGTCCCGCACACCGTTAGGCCGTCTTCCGCTCACGCCCCAACATCGTGCAGCCCGCCTCCAGTGGTGTCGCGACAGGGGTGAATGGAGGGACGAATGGAGACGTGTCGTCTTCAGCGATGAGAGTCGCTTATGCCTTGGTGCCAATGATGGTCGTATGCGTGTTTGGCGCCGTGCAGGTGAGCGCCACAACCAGGACTGCATACGACCGAGGCACACAAGGCCAACACCCGGCATCATGGTGTGGGGAGCGATCTCCTACACTGGCCGTACACCTCTGGTGATCGTCGAGGGGACACTGAATAGTGCACGGTACATCCAAACCGTCATCGAACCCATCGTTCTACCATTCCTAGACCGGCAAGGGAACTTGCTGTTCCAACAGGACAATGCACGTCCGCATGTATCCCGTGCCACCAAACATGCTCTATAAGGTGTAAGTCAACTACCCTGGCCAGCAAGATCTCCGGATCTGTCCCCCATTGAGCATGTTTGGGACTGGATGAAGCTTCGTCTCACTCGGTCTGCACGTCCAGCACGAACGCTGGTCCAACTGAGGCGCCAGGTGGAAATGGCATGGCAAACCGTTCCACAGGACTACATCCAGCATCTCTACGATCGTCTCCATGTGAGAATAGCAGCCTGCATTGCTGCGAAAGGCGGATATACACTGTACTAGTGCCGACATTGTGCATGCTCTGTTGCCTGTGTCTATGTGCCTATGGTTCTGTCAGTGTGATCATGTGATGTATCTGACCCCAGGAATGTGTCAATAAAGTTTCCCCTTCCTGGGACAATGAATTCACGGTGTTCTTATTTCAATTTCCAGGAGTGTAGAAGTATTAAAAAAGGTAGGAAGATTTTTCTGTTTAGCAAAAGTGATGAAAAGCAGATTACAAAGTACCTGATGGCTCAACATTAAAGTTTTGTCTCAAATACAGATAGTGTTGAGAATCAGTGGAGAAAGTTCAAAACCATCGTACACTATGCGTTAGATGAGTATGTGCCAAGCAAGATCGTAAGCGATGGAAAAGAGCCACCGTGGTACAACAACCGAGTTAGAAAACTGCTGCGGAAGCAAAGGGAACTTCACAGCATACATAAACATAACCAAAGCCTTGCAGACAAACAAAAATTACGAGAAGCGAAAGGTAGTGTGAGGAGGGCTATGCGAGAGGCGTTCAATGAATTCGAAAGTAAAGTTCTATGTACTGACTTGGCAGAAATCCTAAGAAGTGTTGGTCCTATGTCAAAGCGGTAGGTGGATCAAAACAAAATGTCCAGACACTCTGTGACCAAAATGGTACTGAAACAGAGGATGACAGACTAAAGGCCGAAATACTAAATGTCTTCTTCCAAAGCTGTTTCACAGAGGAAGACTGCACTGTACTTCCTTCTCTAGATTGTCGCACAGTTGACAAAATGGTAGATATCGAAACAGACGACAGAGGGATAGAGAAACAAAATTGCTCAAAAGGGGAAAGGACGCTCGACCTAATGGGATACCAGTTTGATTTTACACAGAGTACGCGAAGGAACTTTCCCCCCTTCTTGCAGCAGTGTACCGTAGGTCTCTAGAAGAGCGAAGCGTTCCAAAGGATTGGAAAAGGGCACAGGTCCTCCCCGTTTTCAAGAAGGGACATCGAACAGATGTGCAGAACTATAGACCTATATCTATAACGTCGATCAGTTGTAGAATATTGGAACACGTATTATGTTCGAGTACAATGTATTTTCTGGAGACTAGAAATCTACTCTGTGGGAATCAGCATGGGTTTCGAAAAAGACGGTCGTTTGAAACCCAGCTCGTGCTATTCGTCCACGAGACTCAAAGGGCCACAGACACTGGTTCACAGGTAGATGCCCTGTTTCTTGACTTCCGCAAGGCGTTTGACACAGTTCCCCACAGTCGTTTAACGAACAAAGTAAGAGCATACGGACTATCAGACCAATTGTGTGATTCGATTGAGGAGTTCCTAGATAACAGAACGCAACATGTCATTCTCAATGGAGAGAAGTCTTCCGAAGTAAGAGTGATTTCAGGTGTGCCGCAGGGGAGTGTCATAGGACCGTTGCTTTTCACAATAAATGACCTGGTGGATGACATCGGAAGTTCACTGAGGCTTTTTGCAGGTGATACTGTGGTGTATCGAGAGGTTGCAACAATGGAAAATTGTACTGAAATGCAGGAGGATCTGCAGCGAATTGACGCATGGTGCAAGGAATGGCAATTGAATCTCAATGTAGACAAGTGTAATGTGCTGCGAATACATAGAAAGATAGATCCCTTATTTATCTACAAAATAGGTCAGCAACTGGAAGCAGTTAATTGCATAAATTATCTGGGAGTACGCATTAGGTATGATTTAAAATGGAATGATCATATAAAGTTGATCGTCGGTAAAGCAGATGCCAGACTGAGATACGTTGTAAGAATCCCAAGGAAATGCAATCCGAAAACAAAGGAAGTAGGCTGCAGTACGCTTGTTCACCCACTGCTTGAATACTGCTCAGCAGTGTGGGATGCGCACCAGATAGGTTTGATAGAAGAGACAGAGAAGATCCAAAGGAGAGCAGCGCGCTTCGTTACAGGATCATTTAGTAATCGCGAAAGCGTTACGGGATGATAGATAAACTCCAGTGAAAGACTCTGCAGGAGAGACGCTCAGTAGCTCGGTACGGGCTTTTGTTAAAGTTTCGAGAACATACCTTCACCGAAGAGTCAAGCAGTATATTGCTCCCTCCTACGTATATCTCGCGAAGAGACCATGAGGATAAAATCAGAGAGATTAGAACCCCCACAGAAGCATACCGACAATCCTTCTTTCTACGAACAATACAAGACTGGAGTAGAAGGGAGAACCGATAGAGGTACTCAGGGTACCCTCCTCCACACACCGTCAGGTGGCTTGCGGAGTATGAATGTAGATGCAGAAAGACTTGCACCCGGCGAACACTCTACCCGACGGGAGGCCATAGTTACACGAGATTTACATTTTAATGATTACTGCCACTGGTAGATTATATTCACGGCACTCTCGTATCTCAAAACTAGTTACCTCTTTCGATCCTGTCTGCTAAGGAACCTGTACGGCAAAACTCCATCGTGATTTTAATCAGTCCCTCGGCACCTTGTAACTCTCCCTCGGTCTCTGCCACGATCTCACTGCAGCCTTGTCCATGTGGTCATCACAGTTTGAGTCGTAACTGAGCCGAAGTTGGAGAGACAAACACGGAGAGCTGAGTTAATGCAACGGGACGATCTTTTTACCGTGTGGTGGAAATGGGAACATTTTGTCGTAGCTCTGCTAACCGGGTGCAATGTGTAAAGCCAGTGCCAAACAAAGCTTTCTCCTGCGACACAAGCTAGTAGGAAAGACAGTACCAGCAGTTACAGTAGTGTTTATGAGGAAAGTTAGGTAGACTCCACATAATATGTCAACTAGAAGATGGACAATGATTTTGCTACAGCTTTGAGGGATGTTTTCAAACTACAAATGGTTCAAATGGCTCTGAGCACTATGCGACTTAACTTCTGAGCTCATCAGTCGCCTAGAACTTAGGTTAGTTAGGTTTAATTAGTTCTAAGGACATCACACACACATCCATGCCCGAGACAGGATTCTAACTTGCGACGGTAGCGGTCTCTCGGCTCCAGACTGTAGCGCCTAGAACCGCACGGCCACTCCGGCCGCCAGCGGCGGACTTAGCGCACAGTATCCCTCAGGGTGCATTTCTATCTGTCACCAAAACATTATCTCTATCTTCGTTATTTTGTACCATCCAATAGAAAGAAACTATAAGCTATAAAATCTTCACTCTCACCCAATAGAGAATTTGATAAGGTGTTACTGTGTTCCTCTCTTCCGATATGTCAAAAACAAGTACCGTCTGTGTGCTATGTGGAGATCCTACTGAAAATATACAGGTACTGCTCGACTGGAGCAGGTAACCAGTGATCGAAGTCGCTTCAGGACCTGCACTGTAGGACCACCATATCCCACAGACTATCAATTAAAATAGAGTGTCATTGGGCCTTTGTTTGATATGTTGCTTTCCGCTGTAACACATCGAAGTAGTATATGTATGCAGCTTTGTACACCGCCATACCTTTTTTTTTTTTTTTATCCACCATGACTTCAAGGTCTGTGTCAGGTGTTAAACCGACATAAACACATTTCGATCCATTGGCTCTCACAGAAAGCTGGACATTGCATGGTGTAAACTCTGATGCTGTTCTCACAGCACACAGGATGGTTGAAATAAGAGAGAGGCGGTGTTTCTTACTGACAAAAATGTGAAAAACATCACAACATGTGGAAACTGGAAGAGTACATTTAATCTCACCTTCAATAGTGATGGGGGTAGCAGACGTCTTGGTGTTCCATTATGATTGAAACAGATATCACGTACATAGCTGCAATATAAGGAATCGGTGCTGGTCATCCCTGGAACGTGTTGCTCTCATAAAGACTCTCTCCCTCTCAAACAGGTGGAGTCGGTCAATCATTATGTGGTAATCAACCATGTACCAGTAGATGGAAAAGATGCCACCGATGCACTGTAATAAGCACCACAGTTGATGGTGCTATCAATTTCAGCAATATTATCAGTTTTTCCATAATGTCAACGCGGACCAGTGACATGGTAGCATGTTTCCCAGGTTCTGCATCATCACTAAACTGCCCCCCCCCCCCCCTCTACTTTGCGAGTACCATTGCGAATGTAGATAGATGACTGGTGCTTATGTACAAGAATTATCGATGAACAGATGTACTGCACAAAGTAGACCAGACAGCATCTCTACTCATGAAGTTAGGTTATCTACATATTTCTAGCAGTTTGATCACAGTGCGTAATTTAGTATTACGATTGCCTATCTTTCCCTGCGTGGATGTGGGTCACAGACTATTCTTGCATTGATTAGATAAAGTTGGATATTGAAAGGTCTCCTTGCACTGTCTTTGACCAACCCTCCCTACAAACTGTCTTCTATTTAATTTTCAACTGACCAGAAGTAGGAGGTTATTATACCCACTAAACCCCAGGTCTCGTGAAGGAACAGAGAGAGCTGAATCCGTAACAGGTGTTCAGGGAGACTATTCTACACCAATCGTACTCACAGCGCATCTCCAGATGCAGACATGTGGAAGAGGTTAGCACCCCTTATCGGTGTATGGTAGATATGAAAGTGTTGTGATGATATAACAGATGATCGTAAAGAAGAAATTTGTGCATGATTGAGCTCCAGACGAATGTAGTTTAGAACTGGTAGCACAGTAGATTCATATAAAATATTCCAAATTATTGGTCCTGTGTTTGGCGCCCATACAAGTAAGGTATCAGAAAGAGAGAAATGATCGAGGAACATAAACACATTCCAAGGGCTACATGGTCCTGCATTAAACACGCTATAATGCTAGAGCTGTGCTGCTTGTGCCTTATTAGTCGTGTGGAATACAACGCTGTTAATATTCCAGTGTAATAAAGCGCATGATATACATTCTTTCTGTGAGTTTCTTTATGGTGAACTATGGTGACGCACTGTAAGGTGATAAAACTACTACCTATCACGTCAAAGAAGGCATTAATTCTTTGTAAAACAAACACTCAAACTTTGTAAACACCTGGTGTCATACACCTCTGTAAAAGTATGAAGGCCAAATACAGTTCGGAAATTGTGATCTTTTCACAACAGTCCCATAAAATGGTCGTCAGCAGGCAAAAATGCATACGAAGGAACAGCGACATCTTACAAGGAAATAAGCACTACAAGCAGTGCCAGAGAATGTGTAACAGTCCTACAGTTTACCATAGCCCCTTGTAACCTTCCTCTTGCACACAGATGTCATGGTTCGATTTTAGGTTGTATTGCTCATGTGCACGATAATATTGCCATCTCCGCTATTAAGGTGTCTTTATGTGGCGCCATTCTACCACCCTCATCCAGAATATGCAGTCCTATTAATTTCGCTAGCTTCATATCTCATGGCATTCTTCTCTAATTTTGTATATTTAACTAGTTTTTCGTGATTTTACATATTTTATCGCATTTCCCTCAATTTCGACGTATTTCACATTAGTATTTCGTGATGAAATCGGTTAAAATCCTAGAAAAACCTCGTATAATGCGTTATTCAATTTTTCGTCAAAGTTTCCCATAGGTGTGGTCGTAGTGCTGACATCCCATGTACTGTCTGATATTCTACAAGAATATTTGCGTTTATTGTACACCAAACTATTAAAAATCCCAAGACTTGCCCTTTCCCTTATGGTCCACATGCATGAATTTTGGATAGGCCGATCATTAAAAATATAGTAGCAGTCGATTAGTACCTGTATGAGACTCCACTACATCCATCATCCGCGCCAGCCGTTGAAAAACAATTCCATGTGCTGATATGATCCATGAGAGAGGCTGTCTGCAGACTCATGTAGTGCAGCTCCCGTGGCTTTAGATATTGACTTGTGTTGTGCAACAAATCGCCTCCTTTGCTTTTTCTAATGTTTAGAATTAGCATTCAGTGTAATAGATAGTCTGAACACAAATCAAATGTGCTAATCAGACCCCTACTGCAAGTATCGAGTCTCAACATCTGCATCTCTTGTATATGCCCTGTGACACCGTTTGACGCTGATCCAAATCATCAACCTCCCTTCACTGGATATTTGTCTGCCGGCATTTACTTCTCACCATTCAGAACTTGTAGACTGACCTTAAGCCCCTGTCTTCCCTTCATCCTCTGTTAGGACACGACAACATTTAAATTCGTGCTGCTAAAGATCATACCACGTTCGATATAATTAATATTACCAATATTTGTGCAAGACATTTCCAGGGGCAGATTTGGACTCTGGCCACAATCTATTGGTTATGAAATGAAGATTAAAGCTAAGGAAATTGCAAAAAGGTGGGAATTTAAGGACATAAGACCTGGATAAACTGAAAGAACCAGAGGTTGTACAGAGTTTCAGGGAGAGCATAACGGAACAATTGACAGGAATGGGGGAAAGAAATACAGTAGAAGAAGAATGGGTAGCTTTGAGGGATGAAATAGTCAAGGAAACAGAGGATCAAGTAGGTAAAAACACGAGGGCTAGTAGAAATCCTTGGGTAACAGAAGAAATACTCAATTTAACTGATGAAAGGAGAAAATATAAAAATGCAATAAATGAAACAGGCAAAAAGGAATATAAACGTCTCAAAAATGAGATCGACATCAAGTGGAAAATGACTAAGCAGGGATGGCTAGACGATAAATGTAAGGATATAGAGGCTTATCTCACTAGGGGTATGATAGATACTGTCTACAGGAAGATAAATAGACCTTTGGAGAAAGGGGAACAAAATTGCATGGATATCAAGAGCTCAGATGGAAACCCAGTTCTAAGCATAGAAGGCAAAGCAGAAATGTGGAAGGAGTATATAGAGGGTCTATACAAGGGCAATGTACTTGAGGATAATATTATCGAAATCGAAGAGAATGTACGTGAAGTTGAAATAGGAGATATGATACTGCGTGAAGAGTTTGACAGAGCACTGAAAGACCTGAGTCGAAACAAGGCCCCGGGAGTAGACAAGATTCCATTAGAACTACTGACAGCCTTGGGAGAGTCAGTTCTGACAAAATTCTACCATTTGGTATGAGACAGGCGAAATACCCTCATACTTCAAGAAAAATATAATAATTCCAGTCACAAAGAAATCAGGCGTGGACAGATGTGAAAATTACCTAACTATCCGTTTAATAAGTCACAGCTGTAAAATACTAACGCGCATTCTTTACAGACGAATGGAAAAACTTATAGAAGACGACCTCTGGGAAGATCACCTTGGATTCCATAGTAATGTTGGAACACGTGAGGCAATACCTACCCTACGACTTATCTTAGAAGAAAGATTAAGGAAAGGCAAATCTACGATTCTAGCATTTGTAGACTGAGAGAAAGCTTTTGACAATGTTGGTTGTAATACTCTCTTTCAAATTCTGAAGGTGGCAGGGGTAAAACACAGGGAGCGAAAGGCTATTTACAATCTGTACAGAAAGCAGATGGCAGTTATAAGAGTCGGGGGGTATGAAAGGGATGCAGTGGTTGGGAAGGGAGTGAGACAGGGTTGTAGCCTGTCCCCGTTGTTATTCAATCTGTGTATTGAGCAAGCAATGTAGGAAACAAAAGAAAAGTTCGGAGTAGATATTAAAATCCATGGAGAAGAAATAAAAACTTTGACAGAATTGCAATCTCATCGGCGAACGTCAGAGACAGCAAAGGACTAGGAATAGCAGTTGACCAAAATGGACAGTGTCTTGAAAGGAGGGTATAAGATGAACATCAACAAAAGCAAAACGAGGCTGATGCTGAGGGATTTTGATTAGGAAATGAGACACTTAAAGTTGTAAAGGAGTTTTGCTATTTGGGGAGCAAAATAACTGATGATGGCCGAAGTAGAGAGGATATAAAATATAGAATGGCAATGGCAAGGAAAGCGTTTGTGAAGAAGAAAATTTTGTTAACATCGAGTATAGATTTAAATGTCAGGAAGTGGTTTCTTAAAATATTTCTATGGGGTGTAGCCATGTATGGAAGTGAAACATGGACGATAAATAGCTTAGACAAGAAGAGAATAGAAGCTTTCGAAATGAGGTTCTACAGAAGAGTGCTGAAGATTAGATGGGTAGATCACATACTTAATGAGGAGGTATTGAATAGAATTGGGGAGAAGAGGAGCCTGTGGCACAACTTGACTAGAAGAAGGGATCGGTTGGTAGGACATGTTCTGAGACACCGAGGGATCACCAATTTAGTATCGGAGGGCAGCTTTGAGGGTAAAAAACGTCGAGGGAGACCAAGAGATGAATACACTAAGCAGATTCAGAAGGATGTAGGTTGCAGTAGGTACTGGCAGATGATGAAGCTTGCACAGGATAGAGTAGCATGGAGAGCTGCATCAGACCAGTCTCAGGACTGAAGACCAAAACAACAACAAATATTGTCTAGATTCTCCAGTAATAATAAACATGCAAGGTGTACCATTGCTCCTATCACACCTCCTTTTATACTCTAAAAATCCACAGTGATGGCACATGATCACCCCAATCAAACTATTTTGTGAGCTGGATGTCCATTGTACTAATGCACCAATATCCCCAAGGAGGATGAAGCATTTTATGTGTTAATCTGTACCCAGTTATAAGGGGGATATTTCCAGAGTTAGTGTCGAATGTTATGAGATTAGGGCTGCAAGTGTAATATTTAATTCTAATTACAGCGATAAATAAATTTTGCTGGTTTCCTAGGACGACGCGGTTTCGAATGTGAGGCGTGTGCCAGAGGAGGCATGTGGCCAGAACAAATGGGCTTTTCTGGCAATCGGTGATTACAACGAGAAGTTCCAGTACGCCAGCTAGTCGATTATTGCACACAGCTACAGGAGTAAGTCCCAGCCACAGTGCCCTTTCGATAGCTAAACAGTAAACTAATACACAGTGTGCATTGGGCTGTCTCTGCGATCGCATGTGTTGCATGTATTCCCCTTGGAAAATTGAGTCATTCAATAGCGATAACTGCCAAGTGTTGGCAATGAACGTGTTGATAACATCCTAATTCCTACCACTCCAATCACTTCCAGACGCCCTCCACGTCAGGGTGGTGCACTCTGGCGGACACACGCGTCCACCAAACTGGCTACGGCCGTCCGACCTCTGAGCGTTGGCGCTGGTTGTTCATGAGGAGATTGTCGAGTGACGTGTGGACACTGGGCATGTGCATTCAGGATGTATTTCAGCGATATCCAACATCTAGCCATGACAACTACTGCTACGGCCTGGATTGTGGTATTTTCTGTGTCTTTGTCCTATCCCCTAACAGACCCTTTCTCCGCCTCCTCCTCCTCCTTCCGAATGTTGTGGAGAGAACCAATTTAGGAATTCCACAAAGGTTTAAAAATCCAATCGCAATATCCAATTCCCGTTTAATCAATTTATTGTTGTTGCTTTATTGTGAGCACACATACCAGTCCGAAATCTCCACAGATTTTCTATGGACACAGCATGCAGCTGAGCTGAAATTTGAAATTTTCAGCTACCTCCAGCTTAATGGACTTTCTATAAATGACTTAACTGTATCAGTATACACCAATAGGAGGCAACGGGAAAAAATAACAGTAGGGTTCGGAAATTGGGAAGCTGTAGGATCGAATCCCATCAAATATTCTAATCCTAGTAATCCACCAATAGAAAGCAACGGAAAACTGTCCCACACGAAGGGCATCGATTTAATTAATTAGACAATCAATCTGATGGAGATATTACCTCACTCTAAGAAATGCACAGGTGGGGTTTACTAGGTAAATGCTGCTTTGTGTGTGATTCGATCCGACCATGGCAGATGATGCATGCAGTCCTAGCAGTGTTACACTACAGGACATGACCGGTTGTGAGGAGGGGGGGGTGGAGGGAGAGAGAGAGCGCATGTGCTTGAACAGGAATTTCTCAGCAATCAAATAATAAAGGACAGCCACCATCAGAAGCTCTTTTGTTTGGGGATTACTGCAACGTCTGCTCTCATAGTGGCCAGTCACGGACCTGAGCAGGGGTAGCGTGGGCTCCACATATAGTAATACGTGGAATGACAAGCCCAGTGAAGTGTTTGGGCGTGTGGGCTAAAAAAAAATTTCGAAGTTGAAACTCCCTGGCAGATTAAAACTGTGTGCCCGACCGAGACTCGAACTCGGGACCTTTGCCTTTCGCGGGCAAGTGCTCTACCATCTGAGCTACCGAAGCACGACTCACGCCCGGTACTCACAGCTTTACTTCTGCCAGTATCCGTCTCCTACCTTCCAAACTTTACAGAAGCTCTCCTGCGAAACTTGCAGAACTAGCACTCCTGAAAGAAAGGATATTGCGGAGACATGGCTTAGCCACAGCCTGGGGGATGTTTCCAGAATGAGATTTTCACTCTGCAGCGGAGTGTGCGCTGATATGAAACTTCCTGGCAGATTAAAACTGTGTGCCCGACCGAGACTCGAACTCGGGACCTTTGCCTTTCGCGGGCAAGTGCTCTACCATCTGAGCTACCGAAGCACGACTCACGCCCGGTACTCACAGCTTTACTTCTGCCAGTATCCGTCTCCTACCTTCCAAACTTTACAGAAGCTCTCCTGCGAAACTTGCAGAACTAGCACTCCTGAAAGTAAGGATATTGCGGAGACATGGCTTAGCCACAGCCTGGGGGATGTTTCCAGAATGAGATTTTCACTCTGCAGCGGAGTGTGCGCTGATATGAAACTTCCTGGCAGATTAAAACTGTGTGCCCGACCGAGACTCGAACTCGGGACCTTTGCCTTTCGCGGGCAAGTGCTCTACCATCTGAGCTACCGAAGCACGACTCACGCCCGGTACTCACAGCTTTACTTCTGCCAGTATCCGTCTCCTACCTTCCAAACTTTACAGAAGCTCTCCTGCGAAACTTGCAGAACTAGCACTCCTGAAAGAAAGGATATTGCGGAGACATGGCTTAGCCACAGCCTGGGGGATGTTTCCAGAATGAGATTTTCACTCTGCAGCGGAGTGTGCGCTGATATGAAACTTCCTGGCAGATTAAAACTGTGTGCCCGACCGAGACTCGAACTCGGGACCTTTGCCTTTCGCGGGCAAGTGCTCTACCATCTGAGCTACCGAAGCACGACTCACGCCCGGTACTCACAGCTTTACTTCTGCCAGTATCCGTCTCCTACCTTCCAAACTTTACAGAAGCTCTCCTGCGAAACTTGCAGAACTAGCACTCCTGAAAGAAAGGATATTGCGGAGACATGGCTTAGCCACAGCCTGGGGGATGTTTCCAGAATGAGATTTTCACTCTGCAGCCGAGTGTGCGCTGATATGAAACTTCCTGGCAGATTAAAACTGTGTGCCCGACCGAGACTCGAACTCGGGACCTTTGCCTTTCGCGGGCAAGTGCTCTACCATCTGAGCTACCGAAGCACGACTCACGCCCGGTACTCACAGCTTTACTTCTGCCAGTATCCGTCTCCTACCTTCCAAACTTTACAGAAGCTCTCCTGCGAATCTTGCAGAACTAGCACTCCTGAAAGTAAGGATATTGCGGAGACATGGCTTAGCCACAGCCTGGGGGATGTTTCCAGAATGAGATTTTCACTCTGCAGCGGAGTGTGCGCTGATATGAAACTTCCTGGCAGATTAAAACTGTGTGCCCGACCGAGACTCGAACTCGGGACCTTTGCCTTTCGCGGGCAAGTGCTCTACCATCTGAGCTACCGAAGCACGACTCACGCCCGGTACTCACAGCTTTACTTCTGCCAGTATCCGTCTCCTACCTTCCAAACTTTACAGAAGCTCTCCTGCGAAACTTGCAGAACTAGCACTCCTGAAAGAAAGGATATTGCGGAGACATGGCTTAGCCACAGCCTGGGGGATGTTTCCAGAATGAGATTCTCACTCTGCAGCGGAGTGTGCGCTGATATGAAACTTCCTGGCAGATTAAAACTGTGTGCCCGACCGAGACTCGAACTCGGGACCTTTGCCTTTCGCGGGCAAGTGCTCTACCATCTGAGCTACCGAAGCACGACTCACGCCCGGTACTCACAGCTTTACTTCTGCCAGTATCCGTCTCCTACCTTCCAAACTTTACAGAAGCTCTCCTGCGAAACTTGCAGAACTAGCACTCCTGAAAGAAAGGATATTGCGGAGACATGGCTTAGCCACAGCCTGGGGGATGTTTCCAGAATGAGATTTTCACTCTGCAGCGGAGTGTGCGCTGATATGAAACTTCCTGGCAGATTAAAACTGTGTGCCCGACCGAGACTCGAACTCGGGACCTTTGCCTTTCGCGGGCAAGTGCTCTACCATCTGAGCTACCGAAGCACGACTCACGCCCGGTACTCACAGCTTTACTTCTGCCAGTATCCGTCTCCTACCTTCCAAACTTTACAGAAGCTCTCCTGCGAAACTTGCAGAACTAGCACTCCTGAAAGAAAGGATATTGCGGAGACATGGCTTAGCCACAGCCTGGGGGATGTTTCCAGAATGAGATTTTCACTCTGCAGCGGAGTGTGCGCTGATATGAAACTTCCTGGCAGATTAAAACTGTGTGCCCGACCGAGACTCGAACTCGGGACCTTTGCCTTTCGCGGGCAAGTGCTCTACCATCTGAGCTACCGAAGCACGACTCACACCCGGTACTCACAGCTTTACTTCTGCCAGTATCCGTCTCCTACATTCCAAACTTTACAGAAGCTCTCCTGCGAAACTTGCAGAACTAGCACTCCTGAAAGAAAGGATATTGCGGAGACATGGCTTAGCCACAGCCTGGGGGATGTTTCCAGAATGAGATTTTCACTCTGCAGCGGAGTTTTAATCTGCCAGGAAGTTTCATATCAGCGCACACTCCGCTGCAGAGTGAAAATCTCATTCTGGAAACATCCCCCAGGCTGTGGCTAAGCCATGTCTCCGCAATATCCTTTCTTTCAGGAGTGCTAGTTCTGCAAGTTTCGCAGGAGAGCTTCTGTAAAGTTTGGAAGGTAGGAGACGGATACTGGCAGAAGTAAAGCTGTGAGTACCGGGCGTGAGTCGTGCTTCGGTAGCTCCGATGGTAGAGCACTTGCCCGCGAAAGGCAAAGGTCCCGAGTTCGAGTCTCGGTCGGGCACACAGTTTTAATCTGCCAGGATGTTTCATATCAGCGCACACTCCGCTGCAGAGTGAAAATCTCATTCTGGAAACATCCCCCAGGCTGTGGCTAAGCCATGTCTCCGCAATATCCTTTCTTTCAGGAGTGCTAGTTCTGCAAGTTTCGCAGGAGAGCTTCTGTAAAGTTTGGAAGGTAGGAGACGGATACTGGCAGAAGTAAAGCTGTGAGTACTGGGCGTGAGTCGTGCTTCGGTAGCTCAGATGGTAGAGCACTTGCCCGCGAAAGGCAAAGGTCCCGAGTTCGAGTCTCGGTCGGGCACACAGTTTTAATCTGCCAGGAAGTTTCATATCAGCGCACACTCCGCTGCAGAGTGAAAATCTCATTCTGGAAACATCCCCCAGGCTGTGGCTAAGCCATGTCTCCGCAATATCCTTTCTTTCAGGAGTGCTAGTTCTGCAAGTTTCGCAGGAGATCTTCTGTAAAGTTTGGAAGGTAGGAGACGGATACTGGCAGAAGTAAAGCTGTGAGTACCGGGCGTGAGTCGTGCTTCGGTAGCTCAGATGGTAGAGCACTTGCCCGCGAAAGGCAAAGGTCCCGAGTTCGAGTCTCGGTCGGGCACACAGTTTTAATCTGCCAGGAAGTTTCATATCAGCGCACACTCCGCTGCAGAGTGAAAATCTCATTCTGGAAACATCCCCCAGGCTGTGGCTAAGCCATGTCTCCGCAATATCCTTTCTTTCAGGAGTGCTAGTTCTGCAAGTTTCGCAGGAGAGCTTCTGTAAAGTTTGGAAGGTAGGAGACGGATACTGGCAGAAGTAAAGCTGTGAGTACCGGGCGTGAGTCGTGCTTCGGTAGCTCAGATGGTAGAGCACTTGCCCGCGAAAGGCAAAGGTCCCGAGTTCGAGTCTCGGTCGGGCACACAGTTTTAATCTGCCAGGAAGTTTCATATCAGCGCACACTCCGCTGCAGAGTGAAAATCTCATTCTGGAATTTCGAAGTTGTTTAATATTCCAAGTATCTTCTCACCCTCAAAGAATTTGTAGGGAATGGAATTTTGATTATTTAAATATTAAAAGTAAATAAATGAACTGTATGATATACACTGCCTTGTATCCCTTAAATTGTTTAAATAAAGAATCTTTCACACATTGTCTTGTGTATGAGAAACTTTTTAACCCTTTATTTGGCAAATGGTGAAAATAAAAAAAAATTAAGTGCTTATATCTATTTATTATACTTAAAGAAATACAATTCAGTCAGTTTTAGAAATTTTTGACAAAAATTATGAAAATTATGAAACGTTGCTTACAAGCAACATTGCCAGTAGTAGATCACACTTATACATATTATAGGAAAAAGGAGTTTGCCGATAACCTCAAGCAAAATGTTTGCCGTACGTGAATAATTTAATTTATAAACACATTTATGCATTCCTGCTGTGTAATAGAACTGTTTCATTTTCCCTTCTTGTTCTTCTTGCAATGGAATTTTTGGAAACAGTTCCTCTTTGGATCGAAGTACAATACTAGATTGCAATTGGAACACATGACTGTAGAATATTCAGACGGACAATAACGACAACGACCTTTGGGACCGTATACAGGCCAATGCTCCATATTATCAAATCGGACATCTTGTGTAACAGTCGGAGCTGTTGCCTTCCTCCTTTTCTTTTATGGTGGTGGTTTGTCTGTTGAAGGTCTTCCTACTTTACTTTTACCTGAAAATATCAAACCATTGGCAGTATCTGCCCTAAATGACTTTGATGAGGTCTTCTTGTCCAGAGATTCTCTTCGAAAAATGCAGGCAAGCATTTAAAACACTCAGATCTAGAATAAATCCAAACCATCTCATGTACCATCGCCTAGTTTTCATTGGTACTCTGTAGAGCTCTATCAGCATACCAGCAAGATCAACTCCTCCCATGTGCTTGTTGTACTGACGTACAATACTGGGACAGGGCACATCAATTCTTTTTTGATTGCTGTCCCATCGTTTTCCTGTTGAGAGTGGTTGGACACCAAAAAACGAGCTTGCAAGTGTCACGATTTTATAGCCTGCCCACCTTACTAAAATGAGGTCTGAGTGACTGTCCTTCCTGTAGTCATAGCTGACTCGTCATTCAGTAACCGCTTCTCGTCATGTAGAGGACAGTTCTTTATTCAGTTCTTCCTTATGGTGCCCATGGACTCAATGTTTTGATGTTTTTTAAGTATGTTTTACGTTCAAGGCTGCAAAATAAATTGTCAAAATAAAAGTATTCCAATTCCATTATTTTCACGTCATCAGCAAGATCAGTTATCATCCCCTTGCCAGTATAGGGAAGAAAATCATAGACAACTCTAGACACACCAGCACGAACAAAAATCTTAAAACGCCACTTGTGTGGCTTATTTGAATATATTGGCGCAAATTACCTGCTCTTGTACCTTTATATGCAACCATCTTCTCATCTGTAGAAAATGCCGACTCTTGTTTCTGCTCACGGCAGTTCTATACAATTGACTCAAGAACAGGTCTTATTTTCAAAAGTCTGTCAGAACAGTTCACAGCATTCTCATTGCTCGTAAAATGCAGGTATCGGCGGAGTTTCTGAAAGCGCTTCAAACTGAAAATGCTGTTGAATTTTTCACAGTTCATTGACTGAGACCAATAGTCAGTCTACTAAGACATAGAAACAAGACCCATGTATATCAGAACACCGAAAAATTGTTCTATTTAATTTATATTGCTGTTTACTGACGTGTAGTTCGTTGGTCAGAGTTTAAGTTCGTTTCCTGCACAATTTTGTCAATTAGTTCTGAATCAAAGAATCTTCTGAAATAACCCAGTGGTGTATTGCCTTCATCAGAAAACACAGGAGAAGGACTTTCTGCCCTAGCAGTTGTATCTTCCTTTACCCACATGTAAGTGACTGCTTTTGTAATTTACTTTTTTACTTGACTGGCACTTTCACTAGAAGGATTCACTGCAGAAGGTCCTTGCACATGTTCAGCTTCTGAGATTTCACTTCCTAAATCAGAATTAGTGTCTGGTATAACTTGGTTATGGAACTGAGATTGACGCTCTGGAATATAGTCTGGATCATCATCACTACAGCCTGCAATAACTTCGGGTGCAGTGTCTTCAGATTCACTTAGACAAAGCCGGGTTTTCTAGTGGAACTACTATTCCTCTCGCTTTTTTAATTCCATAAAATATTCTGGAATCCATTGCTAAAAAGCCCCTAAAAATAAAAACATCTTCTCTGTCACGCCGTAAACATGTGTAATATACTAATGGCACATGTCCTAACTATAGGCAATGTTGCTCACAGGCAACATAAAAGTTTTATACTACTTACGTATTTCAAAACAAAGATTGAAATATTACTGCTGTAAACTCACCTCTGGGTATATCTTGCCAGTAATCATAGCAGTTTTTCTTCAATCTATTTAAATCCACTCTTTTAGAACCAAAATAAGACACCCCTGCTGCTCACACGAGGAGATCTCTGTAACACCACTGCACAAACTGCTATCTCGTGTGGAAAACCTTAAGCTGTTACAAAAACTGGCGTTCGCAGTGTGTAAAGGAATGTTGCCTGGAGGCAGTAATGCCAGTGAAATGCACTGGGATGAGTTTGTTGTCCCATAAGGCCAAGGTAAATTTGATGTTGCTTGAAAGCAACACTGCCAAATAAAGGGTTAAACAATATTCCGTACACTGCAATCAATTTTCCACCTGCTAGCCAATCAATTGAGTCTTTTTCCAGACAAATTCCTGGAGGGGGAGGGGAGGGGAGCTGCTGGGGGTGTCCCAGATAGGGAGGGGTTAATTAATTGGTCGATTTAATTAATTAGTCAAATAGGTCCATATCATAAGTGTGCTTGTATTGAGAGACAATTTCCAGAGTGGTGGTGGAGAAGGAGGAGAAGTGGGGAGTAGGAGAGGGAAGGGAGGAGTGGGGAGGGTTTCTTGGAATGACGGATTATCCTCAGATGGTCATAATCCACTTAGCAAAATAGTAAGTTAAGGACTCGTCAATCAAAAGAGAAAAATAGGTTTTCCACTGAATGTATGCTTGCTCCTGATGTAGGCAACCTGCGCTAACAAAATGTGCTGATCCTTTCCTTACCCAACTACTCCTGTTCACAGACAAATGTGAGTTCACTGGGGAGGGACTGTGTTCTGAATTCGCTAAACAGCCATGTCTGGCAGCCAAAAAGCCCCATGCGAAGCACATTCCGAGGCTTCGGTGCCTGTTGGATATTTGTTTGTTGGCAGGCATTCCACACTGTCGTGTAACTGGGCCATACCTCCTTCCACTCTAACTGGTCTTGCATCTCTTATGTTTCTACAAAAGATATTGGGGCCGTTCTTGAAAGCTGTGCCACTGATTGCCCATCAGGAAATGTGGTTTCAGCATGATGATGCACCAACTCCCTTGTATCGTGCAGTTCGCAGACATCTGAACAAACGATATGGTGACAGATGGACAGGGCGAGGAGTCTTAACACAAACAAATGTGCTTAAGTGATAAACAGGTGTTCCGTTATGTTTCATTTCGAATTGTTTTGTATTGCCTTAGCGTAATTTAATCCCTCAAACAGAAGTGGATGAGTTAAAAATCGAAGTTGAAATCATTGTAGAACTGAAACGGTACATTCCCGGGCATGGGTTTGTACTCAAAATATTCTTTCCTGTCTCCCTACTACAAGTCCTAGAAGTTTGTCCGAACACCCGGCATTCAGATTTTTTGTTCGACTATCGATCGTTTATATGCTTGGACAGCGTTTTGTGTTTGTTCTTAGTTTTGACAATTATTAGCGAAAAGTGTTTTACTGTGGAACACACTTCAGACTTTCACACTTTAATAGACCTTTACTCCATTTTGTTATTCCATTTTGAAATAACAGCATTCACTTTAGGAGTGGTGCACTTTCTTTCTGAAATTACAATTACTCTGGAAAAGTAAGATTTTTGACAAATGAGATAGACTGTTCCAAGATACAACACAGTCATGTACCTAGGTACAAATATCAGTTCAAATCGTTGCAATCGAGAAAAAATTTTGTCAGTAGTCTATTTCTCTATGAGAAATGTCTTACGTTATTACTCTACTACACAAGAATAATCAGCAAGCGAAATCAATCGTTTTATCAAAAACCAGTTAGAAGTTAACAACGATCTGAAATAGAAGCTGTTGCAGCTATCACAAATTTCCCTTTTCGAGACAGGTAACTTCGTTAATACATTACATAAACTTACTTCTTTTGCAAATCTCATATACTCCATGGTGCAAGGTCTTCCGTTTGAAGGTACGAGATGGTTTGTGACTCATGAACTATAACTTATTCATCCACACGTTATGTAACTAGTCAAAATTTAACAATATTTTATTCACCACAAAATTCTTTAACCATAGAACAGACAGTATCCTCCAAATATCTTTAATATATTACACAACACTAAATATGTAGAACTCGTTATATTTGCAAACCCTGCAGAAAACAAAACCTCAGGCCCCACAACAGCAGCAGTCGAAAATGCCAGGAACTACTTACCGCGTCCTCTAGTACGCGTTGCTTCATATAGTTGTAAAATCGGTGACTAACTGAAACACCGACCAAGAAAGAAGATGTGCTTGTAGGTACACTATCCTATGCCCCCCCCCCCCCCCCTATTCTCATATTGTCATAGCCCATAGCCGGAGCAGCAGAAACCGATATTGCTTACATACAGTTGTAGTCAGTTTCGTATTCTAGGATCCCAGTCACATTTCTTTGGAATAGTAAATAGCGTTTTCAGGAGCTCTTAATTTTAGTCTCTGAAAGTACCGGTTCACATGCGATTAACTTTAATCTTCAGCATATACTCGACAAATGAAGATCAAGTACTTTCAACTAAATTCAGTCCTTCATACAATAAAGCAGCCGCCACAGTGGTATGGAATCAGCTCCCGTGGTCTCACTTCACCCCAATAGACCCCGTCAGACCTTTTTCGTTTTTGATTATAGTGCTTTGCGAAACTCGGGGCCAAAGTAACTTTCACATGTTGTGTCACTGTCAAGCAAAATAGAAATAATTGTTGCTGCGTGGTACAGATGGTAACAAAGAAACATGCAATGATACGAACATAACTGACGTTTTTGTTCAAAGACAGTAGTCACATTGCAAAAGGCAGAACGTGTTCTCCATAAAGCATGTGATCACCAAACACAGCTATGCGTGCTCTGTAACCAGCTCCCAAGCTGGGCACGAGGTTGGGAAGGAAATGTGGTAGAGCGCTCCATTCCTCAACAAGTTTGACTGAGAACTCTGGATGGTCGGTGGAACACGTAGGCGAGCTGCGGTATGCATCCCCAATGCATAACGACGTGGCCCACGGGGTTTAAGTTGGCCGAACATGCACTCATTCAAAGACCTCCTACACCAGTGCTTTCGATGCGATCACGCATTGTCGTCCTTAAAAGTACAGTAAGGGTCGCATACAGCCTGAAAAGATACGCATGGGAAACGAATGCAGTGTCACAATGCCGCTGACCTGCGAGTGTACCATGATCAATTTGCCCAACCAACGGTATGCCTCTCCAAAACATAACATGTGAGCATCGGAACGATTATATGGAGAATTCTCGTCGTACCCTCATATGGCCAGAAGTGGGAGCACGTAATGCACCCAGGAACGGCGCCGAATTTCAAGATCACTTACTGCCCTCCAGTTTTTGAGGGGCAAGACGACCCGCAAATAATAACTATAACCTCTTCTATTCGTAAGCTGTTCATCGCAAGGAGACGGTATTTTCGTTGTGCACAGCGGCCAAAATGAACGATCAGTTACTTAACACAATTCGCTCGTGTTGTATGATTATAGAGATCGTTTATTTATTGGCGAGAGATAGTAATTTCGATTTTCCCTTGGTTTGTATTGTTTCAAGATACAGAGATCACAGCTTCCACAGCAAAAGGAGCAAAAAAGGTCATGCGGACATATGGCCGGAAATGCGTTCCCAGTGAGGTAGGCCATTTTGATGGCGAAGGTAAGAGATCATTATCAGAGAAGGTATCAATGACACTTGAGAGCGCACCAGACGAATGGGAATGTTCTGCCTCTATCAGTGTTCCAGCTGCACACTCTAGGGGGCGCAATGTTATCCACGAGGGCGGTGCACTCGCACTTTGTTATCAGGGGCAACGGCCGTGCACCGCAAAGTTATGTGCAGACTATGAACGTAACTATACAGCCGATTTTGGTAGGCTTTACGTTAGTCAAATATTCGAATCAGTTACATTTTTTGAAAATTTGAAGCAAGCCATGTTAATAAGCCAGTATCTTTCACTACTACCTCATTTATCGCTTTCGCCGGCCGTTGTGGCCGATCGTTTCTAGGCGCTTCAGTCCGGAACCGCGCTGCTGTTACGGTCGCAGGTTCGAATCCTGCCTCGGGCATGGATGTGTGTGCTGTTCTTAGAACTACTTAAACCTAACTACCCTAGGTCTATGGGACTGATGACCTCAGATGTTAAGTCCCATAGTACTCAGAGCCATTTGAACCATTTATCACTATCTCTGTTGGTGTCTCGTTGTTTACATTGACAATAATTCATTAAGATCTTAAGAAAGAACTAATTCATTGACCGGAGACTGTTGAATGACGGAAGTCTGTCATCTGTCATAATGTTTTTATTGTACACTAGCTGACAGCCGGCACTGCCGGTCGGGGTGTTCACTTTGCCAGTTTTCCACAACGAGGAACCTTGCACGCACACCTGCCAGTAGGCTCGGCGTGGGATGATGCGCTTGGCACAGCTACTTCGAGTATCTGCACGCCTCTGTGGTGAGGCCTACAACCGTTTGCGCCTCATAGTTGAAAGCTGCCAAAAGCGCTGCCTGGAGTCACTTCACTCGACTGCACGAGTGGCTCGGCAGTAAAGAGTCTTACAACGATGCATTCATGTAGGCGCATTCAGCGGCGTATGTCGATACCGTCAGCAAAATATGTTGCTAACAGAGTGAGCAGCAAGGATAAATATAAACATTAGGCACACTCCGGCAGTTCTTCACACATCTTGGTGTTCATGACGTCGGATCTCCCGAATTATGTGTGGCATCATGATATAATTTTGTATGTGCCTTTCGCTGCGAATGTCTGCGAAATTTGTTACGAATAGAGTTAGTAGTACAGAAGCAAATTTCAACATCAGGCATGGTGCGGCTGATTTTCATGCATCTCATCGTTTATGATGCCGCACCTCCTGAATTATGATTGTTACCTGTCAGTAAGGGGTATGTGCACAAACTTTGGTCCATATCAGTCCAGTGGTCTAGGGGGAGATGTGCCACATACGTACATAGATCAATTTTTTGTAATATGTGTGGGTTCTTTCCACGTAAACAGTGCAGTTACAATCGTCTACTGTGTGTATCTGAATAACCCAATTCCTGCTGTCCTTCACTTGAGACAGTTCCACACCACCAGTCAGAGACGTTAATCACACCCACCGTTATCTAAGATTAACACAGCTATTTCATGGAGACTACGAAAATATTCAGATTTCGTAAGTCCCCCAAATAAAAAATAAGAGTAGTCATAACATTTGTGAGAGAACTAGTTCTGTATTTGTTTTTCGCATTTACCACTACATATTTCCCGTGTGTCTTTCCTAAAATAAGCTCGTATAGCATATTGAAATAGTACTGTGTTTACGACACAATAAATTCTTTTAAAGCTGAGGGCCTCATGAGCTAAATGAAGAAGAGAGTTTCAACTACAGGGTGAGGCATAATAAAGAGCGATTTTGGAAAAGCTGTTAAATAAAGACACTTTTTCTATTTCATAATCTTAAAATATACGAAAAAGTGTTTTCTGTAACAGTAAAACGTCAGTTACTTTTTCACCGAGCGAGATGGCGCAGTGGTTAGCACACTGGACTCGCATTCGGGAGGACGACGGTTCAATCCCGTCTCCGGCCGTCCAGCTTTAGGTTTTCCGTGATTTCCCTAAATCGCTTCAGGCAAATGTCGGGATGGTTCCTTTGAAGGGCACGGCCGATTTCCTTCTCCATACTTCCCTCACCCGTGCTGGCGCTCCGTCTCTAATGACCTCGTTGTCGACGGGACGTTAAACACTAATGTCCTCCTCCTCCTCCTCAGTTACTTTTTCAAGATAACTGTCTTATTATGGCGTCCGCTTAGAAGCACGCATTCCTCCAGCCAGACCTTGTACTGGCTCATCACACTTCCTGTCGCATCCACTCTTTCAGGGCTTCAGTTGTTCGAGGTGGGTTATCTTGCTAAACTTTCCGCTTCAGACAACCCCAAAGAAAAAGTCACAAACATGTGTCGTCCAGTGAACGAGAGGACCATGCAATGTACCCATTTCGGGAGGCCATATCTTTGGAAACAAACGACTGACTATATTCATGATTACTAGCGTATCTCTGCGAAGTCACTGTTACAACTTAAAAATCGTTTGGCCTTATGATCCCTAATTGAAGACATTACGAACCACACGCTAACTTTTGCCCAGTGCAGTGTTTGCTGATGCAGTTCTCTAGTATTAACGTCACTGCAAAATCGAAAGTTCTGCTTGTTCACATAACTGGAGAGACGGAAGTGAGCTTCATCCCTCATCCACAAACGGTTTACAATGTCCTGGTCCCGAATAATCATGACCAAAACTTTTAATCAGAAGCGGCTGCGGATCACATAATCTATTCCCTTAAGGACCTGTACCGTTTAGATTTTGTAGGGGTGAAAGTGCAAATCCTGGGGTAAAATCCTTCCTACCGTTCTCTTTGAAATCCCAAGTTTAGCGCGCGTTTTTGCAACTTCACAGGTTCAAATGGGACCGCGCAAACTGCGACGCGACGCGACTGGGGCGCGACACGCGCCTGCGCCAGGTCGCGCGGCTTTGTGGTAGCGGCGCAGTTTCTCGCGCCGCGCGTCACGCGGGTACTGACGGATGTGTGAGGCGGGGAGCGGGAGGGCAGTTCTGCCATATACTCACTTCGGCATGGCGCATACGGGCAGTGGAAGTATTGTCCATCCGAAGAGTACGGCCTGTAATGTAAACTGAAGTTTTCTATCACTGAGCAGTGTTCTTTTTTTCGCTGTTTAAGCGCTCCGTCTATTTTCGTTAGCACGTAATAGTTTTCATTTACATACATATGTACAGTTCTTTTGTTTTGTTTATTCTTTGTCAAAAACCCAATGCACAGTTCAATAACCAGTGAGCCATTAGCCACTGAAAGTATATCGTCTGCCTCCACAATTTTTTCAGAACGTAAGAAGGGACAGACGATTTACCGTGAGGGTAGTGAATAAGGAAGTAAGGAATATTATAAAATCGTGTCATCTAGAAGCAAGACAGGAAAGTAAAACAAGGTTACCTACTTGCTGCCTCTTATGCTGAAGTATCTCTGCGATCCATTACAAAAAGTCGGAAAGGCATAATTTCCACAGGTATGACCCCTTTGCGCTCCTGGTAAAAAGCGTCCGAGATAGTAAAACTTACGTACTTCATATCATCATGTGGATATGGGTCTAATAAGAGACGTTATACTTCGTACATGTGGACGTGACATTTCCATTGCAAGCCCGAAATAGTCGAGAAGCCCTCGTAAATAACGATGTTTTAATCGGCTCGTCGTGACGAGGAAAAGTATTTCAGTGGTTGCATACACGCTATCAGCATTAATAAACTAATTACACAACAGGCTACACAAAGGAATTAGTGGTCGGTACTATTATAAAAGTAGGAATATCCTGAAAGAGTGTGGTGATATGTAGAAATGTAATGGTGACAATGTTTTCGGAACGATGTGAACTCTTCCTCTCACAAAGCATACTTGCTGGCTTCCGCATTCCTGTCGCGCGATTTATTCCCAGCTGCTGACGATACACTGGCCATTGTGTTGTGCCACGTATCAGTTGTTTACTTTTCTCAGTAACAACTATTTTATTCGCGAACCACGGACTGTCAGTTTGGCAAGGCGTTGGTGAGGAACCGGCATCAGTAGTGTGCGTGGTTTCCCGCCTGAAGACCACGCTCTTCATTACTTTGCTATTGCTCAGATGAAGGAAAGGAATAAAACTCCTTTGGTAAGTTTCCATTTCAGTCGCTCGGTGTTAAAAATAAAATGGGTTGTGAGATTCAACAAAAATTCCAACAGAATTAGCGATTTATTTTCGTGTGAGTTGTTAACCTCGTCTCATTCGAAGATGCAATACCATTTGCGAGTAACGGCCACACTTCTCTTGTTGAAGGGTTTGAGAGCACTTCTTTTGCCAAAACACAATATGATTTGCATAAACTCATTTTTGCAGCAGTTATTGTGACACACTGTTTTAGAAATCTGTCTCATTAAACAAGTAACTGGCGACCAGAGAGCCGAATATCTTATCAAAAAACTCATTGTGACGGTTTGTGGCAACATAAGAGAAGAAATTTCATGTTTACTTTCATATTAGGACACTCTTGTCTCACTAGCTGTCGATAACTCTAAAAAAATTTGACAGTGGAATGAAAAAAAATAAATAGGGAAGTGTAACTACTGATATACCGTGATAGATAAGAAATCTCAGTGTGTTTACGACGTGGCAAAGTATGGTTCCAATGGCTCTGAACACTATGGGACTTACAATCTGAGGTCATCAGTTCCATAGAACTTAGAACTACTTAAACCTAACTAACCTAGGGGCATGACACACATCCATGCCCGAGGCAGGATTCGAACCTGCGATCGTAGCGGTCGCGCGGTTCCAGACTGAAGCGCCTAGAACCACTTGGCCACACCGGCCGGCGTGGCAAAGTACTCTCTTCCTTGTGTCATCATTAACCAAAATCTTGTTTCCATGTCTCGAGCGGTTTAGGAAATACCAGTGATGTAGGAATATTTCATTCCCGTGGCGTAAGATTGGGAGTGAATGCTCTACATGGGATCCATTTTCTCGAAAGCGAAGACAGATGGAGACCTCCTCCTAAGTCTAAACAAAAATTTAATATGTTAGCTGAATTTCATACTCATAAACATATGGTGTAATACGCACCAAACGCAAAATCATAGCGCCCCCTATTTTTCATTGCAAACTTTTTGAGTTTTGCGTAGTGACTTACTAAAATGTGTAGATCACAGTAAGCATGACTATTAGCCAGATGATAGGCACTTGGCCAAGAAGTTCACACGTAAAGCCACAAGTACGGAAAAAAATCAAATATTTTCAGTGAATAGTTTCTGTAAATTATTAGAGAAAGATAAAAAGGTGCGCGCGCTTCGGTTCTGTCAGCGCAGAGCGTCGCCAGTCGGCGCGTGCTAAGTACGGTGTACGTGTCGCAATATGCACTGCAGCCGCGCCACTCGTGCGGCACGTGCGTGTCGCGCTGTAGTGTCGTGTCAAATCACACGTGCTATACGCGTTTCATTTGGCGTACACGTTCGATGTTTTTCAGGCGAGCGCACAGTTTTTGGTCTCCCAGTTGGCGCCGTCTCCTCAATGTTCCCCAGCCACTTTTTAATCGCCCAGGCAGGTGCACCGGCCGATTTCGATTAACGCTGAAGTGGTTGCGGATTGCACGACGTGCTAGCTGGTACGAACTACCGTTTTGATAAAATGCTTTGACAGTGTACGCTCCATTATGACTAAATGCTATTTCGCGTCAAACGTAACTGAAGCTTTCCCCTCCACCTCTATCCGACGCAGCTTGATTTACTCGCTTTTTAAAATCGCTAAATATTATATCTCACTGTGCATAAAACTATAAAAAGGTAGCACGTGCAAGAATGTAATGAATCATGAAGAAATCCCAAGAAAGATCATCGAAATGCCAGCAAGATTATTACCGAAGTAGACGCCTTGTGATTAACCGAAGAACCTTAACTTGGAAGCCACGGTCACATTATTTGCTACTTGTGGATGTCTGCTCATGTCCGAGAAAAGTGAACTAATAATACAAATTAAGCCCATAATACTGAAGTAGCCAGATCAGTTATTCATGTTTTCCGAGTGAGCTACGTGGTGTGCTTACAATTTAAAGCCACAGTGGCCACAAGACGGCAGCCTTTTCTGATGAACGGAGTGCTCCAGTATTCATCTACAGACAAGAAAACGAAGTAAACGCGCTCTCATACGGCTTCTATTTGACTTTCTCTGCAGGAAAGCCACAACAAACGACAAGACTGAAAAAATACTTGCATTAAGGTCTATGTCCATTCTGTTTGAATGTTTTTTGTTTTGTCATATTTTGCCTGATAAAGAGGTGATAGCTCGAAACGCGTTGCAATATTAAATAATTTAAGTAAGTGAACTGGTAGGAATTTCTGAAAAACCTGTTTGTAAAGTCCTGTGATAATATTCTTTTGTACTCGCTTTCGAAAGATGTATTCGAATCCAGACCGATTGCTTCGGTTTACGCTTTCGACGGCACCACCTCACAATGGGTTTTTGATGTCGCCGTAGAGAACGTCACAACTACTTCTCACCTCAGTTGAGTACAAAACGGTGGGACCCCGAGTGAGTAAACAAAAGAGTTACTATAACGGATTCAGTTTTTAGACTACAATAACGCACCGATAACTGATTACCGCCCGAATGCACGGTTATTGGTTGCGGGACTGAATTAACGCAAAAGATAACAGCAGGAACGAATCGCCTTACGTAACAGGTTAAAGAGTGACTGATACGGGGCACTCGGAGTGTCTCTTAAAAACAGTGTAAATTACCAGTCTGTGTGAGAGGATCTCTTGAAAAATACTCAGCCAGTAAGCAACTACGTCGTTCCACTATACGAAAGGTATCGACTGGCTTTATTACCTAATTCTGCCTCAAGTAAAACGTGTGAAAATGTAATTTTATTTACGTTTCGTACTCCTAATACAAAGTACCTCTTAGAAAGCCACCGAATGATTTTATAAAATAAGGGCAACAAAATATATTAGGAAAATACTTTAATCGGTCTTAATGATCAACTCCATTAGCCACGATACACTTCTGGCTACATTTATAAAGCTGGAACTGTTCTTCGGACAGATTGAAGCATTACCGCCACACTACTTCGGATGTCTGTTCGGATACCAACCACACAGCTATACCCAACTACCGTAAAGGCTACCTAAACCGTTCTGGATTGAACTATTAGTACTACGTTTTTTTGAGGATCAACCTCAATAGCCACGAGGCTAACGATGCAGCTTGGATTCTTATGGGAAACCATTTCGATAAGGGAGAAACAACGAATAGATCTTACATCAAACCTCCTCCATCCTTTCTGGTGCGATAGAAACGCTTGCATATAATTTTATATGCAGGGAACAAAACCAGATCTAGACGTAGGGTGGAAAAAAGTTAGCATAAATCAAGAGAACCACCCACAACGTTAATAAATATTGAAGGCATCTTATGTTCGTCACTCTTCTTTCAACCTGTAGTGCAAAGTGTCGAATATTTCGAGAGGTGGGACTGTCCACCAAAACAAGAAAAAAAAATCCATTACACGTTGTAACATTACAGGACATATTGGGACATATTGAAGTATTCGATACTGTAGACTTTTAGGGGATGTCGATACAGACATGCAAAATGTAAAGGGAAACTTTGGTGTTGTTTAAATATTGTACTGTGTCAATATTAGGACTTTTGCACAGAAAGAACAAAAATAGAATTAATGTAAATATATATTAGTGTTAGTAACCTATTTCCATTCAATTTTGTAATTATATTTCATTTTGTAAAAGAAAGACTCACTGTTTGCTGTAGCTCTGATTAATTGTATAAATTATCAGTTTTGAGCTAAATTATTTCGTATAATATGGACAAGATACTTTTAAAAACTCACCAGCTAAAGAGAAAGTCTGTAAATGAACGTTTAATGCACACTTCTGGAACTTTCAATGGAGAAATTCTATATTATGATCGCAAAAATACGAAAACTTGTGAAAACTGTTTCATAACCTGATTTCGAAAGACGATTTGTATCAAGAAATATTGCTAAAAAGATTTATTTACGTTTTGAAACACGATTTAAATCATTTTACATATAAATAGTTGTTCTAAATCACTCAAGAAATATCCAGAATCAAATGTCAAAATATTTCTGGAAACACCGGTACAAATCTGGTGAAGGTTATCCAGAAGCTGGTAGAAAAATGTTATGAAATCTATTTGTAAATAATGCTTGTAAGAATTTATATGTACTGATCCTCTTACTTACTTTAATCTGTACTAAAATTCTGTAATGTCTAATTTAGTTTTAAGTCGTGAATTGCTATCGTGTTCTAAACAAAACATTGTCAAAGACTCTCATTGTTTGGAAAGATATTAATACACCTAGGAGTTATCAGTTGCCAGTTCGGATATGCAGTGCGGTTAGCTCGGAGAGTCAGTTGTTGAGTCTGTGAAGTCTGTCAGTTCTGTTTGTATATAAACGTCTGTAACGAAGAATTACTTGTTGTCGTCAATATGAACTCAAGACCTTTTGCACGAAGCAGACACCTCCTAATGCAACGTTTTAACTTGGTGCTGAGGAGCTGAAATGTTATAATTTGGTGCAGAAAGTCCTGGGACGTTATAATTTGGTTGAGGAAGCTGGGATGTCATAATTTGGTGGAGGCGCTGGAGCTGGGATATTTTAATTTGGTGGAGGAAGCAGACGATTTGACGACCACCCAGTGATTCTTCTAAATAAAATACGTCTCTTCTGGGATCACAAGAAGTAAATACGTCGATTCTGGGGTCACAAGAAGAGGAGTGAATCAACCGAGTGAAACCATCCTGGAATTGAAGAAATTTCGCAAAACACGGACACCAACGACCGCCGACGGACACTAAGATAACTAACTGCTTCCTAAAATAATGGAAAAAGACGCAGATTTCAGTACTGACAGCGGTGTAGCGAGTACACCTATTAGGGAAAGTGCTTCTGACAGTGTAGGAATGTTGGAAATGTTAAAACAAATGTTTTCAGAGTTAAACTCGAAGATAGACGATTCTCGTGCCGAATTACGTCAACAAATTGAACAGACACAACAACAGATGGACAGGTCGATTTCGAAGGCTGTGTGTGATTTAAAATCAGAAATAAACTCAAATACAGAACAGATTGCTCACACTAATCAGGTTCTCGAAGAATGGCGAATTACTTTTGAGTCAAACCAAAAAGAACTTAGTTGTCGTGTGGACACGGTTGAGTTCAAAATTTCTGTCCTTGAAACTGATTTAAGTAACGAAATTTCAAATAACCAGTCAAAACTTTAAAAAGTTGTTGATTTTGTAAATGAGGAAAATTCTCAATTGAGAAATGAATGTGACCAGACAAAAGGATTTTTTGAAAACGAAATTGAATCATTCAAATCTGATACGGAATCTGATACGGACAAAAAGGTCACAGAAATTTGTAGTAGAGTAGCTAATGTCGAAAAAACTGTAGACAGAAAATTTGTAGAAATACAAGAAACTATGTTTCAAAAAGGTTTTAGTAATAGTTGTAATGGGGTATGGGGAAATTTTCCAATTAAAACCTATCCCGCTGACAAGAATATACACCCAAAAGACTTCATGCAATTCTGCAAGGAGCAGTTCACGTCCATAATGACAGATAGTGTTAAGATAAAATTTGTAAAGAAATTACTTGATGGTGAGGCGCTTTCGTGGGCCAATCAGAATTGTTATGCGGAAATGTCCTTTGAAGATTTCGAAAAATGTTTTCTAACCAAATTTTGGTCTGAAACTGAGCAAGCTCGAATCAAAAGTGAATTCTTGAATGGTCCTAGTTACAGAGAATCTGATGGGTCAATGAAAGCCTATTGTGAGAAACAGTGCAAAAATTAGTGCATCTGGATAAGCCATTTGATGAGCTAACTCAAATTGATGCACTAAACCGGAGACTTCCGAAAAGAGTACAATGGGGTTTAGTATATAGTCCAGATGAGTCCATAGAACAATTCTTGAAATATGTGGACAAACTTGATAGAGCCTTTGAACAAAACAACACATTCAACGACTTTGTAGGTTCAGCACACAGAGGGTGGGAACCGAACCGTGCAAATAATAACAGTAATAGTGAACGAAGAAACTTTAACAACAACAGGGATAATTATAATAGCAATGACAGAAGAAATTTTGGTAGGAATGATCAGCACTTTAATTCAAACAGAGAATGGGAAAATCGAAACAGGTCCTGGGGTAATGACATGAGAGAAGGTAACCCGAGGCAGGGAAACGACAGACATAGGCCTTTAAACGACTAAATGCTCCACTGGGACTCTGTCAGTTTGGGGCAAGGAATTTTCAAAATCAGGCTAATTTCACCCGGAACAGACAGCACTATAATCAGAGACCTAACCAGTATAGACAGTATGCTATGATCGATCTGTAGATAGAGGTAATGAAAAAATTAAATTTAACAGGAAATTTTGGAGTGTCATCAGAGAAAATACTAGAAACAACTGTAATAGGAACCAGGCTACCGTTGATGAAGTAGGCCTAGAAGATGATATAATTGCAAATTTATATAATCAAGAAGAAGCACCTAATGCTGAAATGAAAGGTAAGAATAACTTTGATAATTTTGGATTGTACAAACGTATGTGTGGTGATGTTTTAGATGTAAGTTGTCATAATGATGTTCGTACTGAAGTTTCTGGAGAGTCTGATATTCATGTGGATGTGGTTGGTGAAGATGGTGTTGTGAGTAATGTTGGTGATACTAGTAGTGTTTGTAGTGTAAGCTCAGGCAATGATGATGATAATGTTGATGTTAAGGCTAATGGTGATTATGTACTAGAAGATTTTGATGGTGAATTGGATGGAATAGTTTATGTTGAGGTTAAGGAGGATGTTATAAGCAATAGTATTGAGAATAGTTGTGCCAGGAACTCTAACTACATTCCACATGAGAATCAGATTGTGCCAGTTCAGCTTAGTAATACATCAGGAGACAGGGGGTTGATTGTGCTGATGCATCTGTGATTATTTTGATATCTGTTTGGGACAAATTTAAAGATTACAGTGATGACAATGATGTTAAGATCAAATTAAGGGAAATTTGTGAACCAGTTTCTGCTTTTAAGCCTAATGAAATCATGAAACGGGGTACTAGTCAGGATGTGAGTGAGGTAAATAGTAATCCAGACATTCCAGTAAATTCCAGTAGACCTAGAAGTTTGAAGAAAGTATTGCCTAATAAAGAAAACCTAAATATGGAACAGAGGTATGATGAGATAGCACAAGATCTTTTGTATCAAGAACAGGAAGAAAGGGAAAACACCACTATGGGTTGTCCATACATAAAAATTAAAGCTGCAGGTTGGGAAGGGTATTGTTTGATTGACACATGGAGTCCAATTAGTGCCATTTCAAGCAAATTAAGAGATATAATTAACCATGATCCTGACTTTGTTGAATTACCAGTTGTTGGAATAAAAATTACAGGCATTACTGGCAAACTGAGCAAAATTGTTAATAGACAGATGTTGTTGTCCTTCAGTATAAATGATGTACAGTTTACTCAAGGATGTCCTGTAATAAGTGACCTAAATGAGAATGTACTGTTGGGTATGGACTGGATATTAAAAGCTAATGCAGCATTTGATTGGGGAAAGAGTTTGTTTACCTTTATTGATCCTAAGACGAGAGTATGTTCCAGTACTGACATGTCGGTTCAAAACTGTGCTGATAAGGGAATTGAAATTAGGGACGTTACATTTTCTAAAGACAGTGGTTATTGTGTAGAGGAAATTACTGAGGATTATGATGATGGAGAATATGGGGATATAGTTCAAGAAAAATTACGGGAATCAGATAATTTGAACCAAGAACAGAAGGTAGAGTTAGAAAGATTATTGTGGAATTACTGTGATGTTTTTGATGATAGACCTGGCAGAGTAAAGAATTACCAATGTAAACTCAGGTTAAAACCACATGAGCCATTCTTTATAAAACCTTATAGTGTACCCATTGCAAAGAGAAAAGATGTAGAAAAGGAACTTCAAAAGATGGAAGAGTGGGGCATCATTGAGAGAAGTAAGAGCCAATACAATAATCCTTTGGTAGTGGTTGCAAAACGTGATGGCAGTGTCAGGCTTGTACTAGATTCAAGACACCTAAATAAGTATGTGGAAAGACAGACCGATCATCTCGAGAATATAGACGAACTACTTCATAAATTTGAAAGAATGAAATATATGACCAGTTTAGATCTCACACCAGGATTTCACCAAGTACAATTAGAAAATGATTCCAAAAAGTATACTGCCTTTTTGTATGGGGGAAGATGTTACCAGTATTGTGTGGTACCATTTGGGCTGAATGTCTCAGTAGCCGAATTCATTAGAGCACTTGACTTTGTTTTGGGAAAAGATCTTTTATCAAAATTAACTGTGTATGTAGATGACATTTTGATCACTGGAGAATCTTGGGAAGAACATGTTAATACTTTGAGGGAGGTTTGCAATAGATTAAGGAAAGGGGGAATGTCACTTAAATTATCTAAATGTAAGTTTGGTATGAAAAAATTGAAGTTTCTGGGGCACAGTATTTCTGAGGATGGTATTTTGCCAGATCCTGAAAAACTCAAGGCAATTGCAAAATTCCCAATTCCAAAAACCAAGAAACAACTCAAGTCAATTTTCGGGATGTGCGGTTACTACAGAAAGTTCATTAGTACCCAAGCTCTAATTGCTCCAAGTCTTAACAGATTGCTGAAGAAAAACGCAATGTGGGTTTGGGATCAGGAATGTGAAGCTGCTTTTGAAGAAATAAAAACACAGTTATGTAACAGTAAAATTTTGTACCATCCTGATTTAAGTTTACCTTTTTGCATTATGGCAGATAGTAGTGATTATGGCCTAGGTGCTCACCTTTTCCAAGAAGTAAATATAAATGGGAAAATAGAACACAGGTCTATTGCTTTTGCTAGTCGAACCTTGAAAAAACATGAGAGGCAATACACTGTTACCGAGAAAGAGCTTTTGGCCATTTACTGGGCATTTTCTAAATTCAGAAATTGTTTATTGGGAAACCAGGTAGTGGTCTACACAGACCATAAGGCATTAATTTATATTCAAGAATGTAGGTTGCATCATGGAAGGATTACCAGGTGGGCACTCTTGTTACAACAAATTAATTACTCAATAAAATATCTTAGAGGACCCGATAATGTAGTTGCTGATGCTTTATCTAGACTACCTGTGGGGGGTGACTTTGAAGATGACAGTGGGGAATGTGAAAAAGAATTCAAAATTATGTATTTAAGAGGGGTGGACAATGAACAACAAATCAGAGACATTTGTAATGACATCCGACGGAATCAGAACCACGATGAGAACTGTAAACTGGTCAAAAGTTATTTAGGGAAAAAGGGACATGAAAAAGTGGGAGATTATTACAAAATCTACAAAGGGATTCTATTCAAGAGAAACAGTGTAGATAGCGATGTATGGAAATTATGTTGGCCTGAACAGTACATCAATGTACTCATCAAGTACATTCATGAAAGTTTTGGTCATTGTGGGATTCAAAAGTGTATCCAGAAAATCCAAGAAAATGTGTACTTTAACAACATAGCCAGGAGGGTTAGAAAAATGTTAACGGGTTGTGACAGGTGCCAAAGAGTAAAAGTATCCAACCAAACTTGTCGAGGATTGATGCAAAACATCTTACCGAAAGAACAACACGAGTTTGTCGCTGTCAACTTATATGGACCATTACCGAAGACTAGAGGAGGCTATTGCAACATTTTTGTTATGGTTGATGTTTTTTCAAAATTCATTAAGTCATACCCTCTTCGCAAGGCAAACAGTAAGAGCATTATTTCAAAAATCAGAGGAGACTATTTTGGCAGGGTTGGAAAACCTCAGAAAATCTTATCAGACAATGGGACTCAATTTACTTCTGGAGTATGGAAAGCTTTGGTTGAAGATGAAAATATAAGTCACATTCTTATTTCAGCTTATCATCTGTCAGGAAACCCTTCGGAGAGATACATGAGGGAAATTGGGCGATTCTTTAGAACCTACTGCAATACTGATCATGCTAGTTGGATTGACTATGTTGAGAAATTCGAAGATGTTGTGAACAGCCTACAGCATTAGTGTTTTCGCCGTATGAAATACAGTATAATAGCAAACCACCACATCCAATTAGTGATTTCATTGATTTTCCAGTCTGCAAACCATTAAGTACTCAAGAGAGAGAGGAAATAGTGAGAAAGTCCATGAAATCTCAAGGTGATAAGAGGAAATGTAGACATGACAAAAGATTGAAGCCTACTCAATTTAAAATTGAAGACTTGGTCCTTGTTGAAACACAAGAGAAGTCTAAAGCCATCAGTGATGAATTAAAAAAGTTTTTTGACATATACATTGGACCTTTCAAGATTCAGGACAATCCTCATCCGAATGCTTACCATCTAGTCTACCCAAATTCTGGCAGACTGTTTGACCTACGAAACGTGACCGAACTGAAATTGTATAAAAAAATGTAAAAAAGTATTTTAGATAATAGATGTTTATAGACTTTTATATGTAATCTTACCAGGATATTTTTGTATACTTTGTTATGTTGTATTTATCTGATTCCTCAGGGGAGCATACATTCTTTGTATGCTAAGTGTTTGGCGAGCACTAGGTCCCCTAGCTATGCAATTGTCATATTTCATGTTAGTATTCTGGCATTGCATCTTACACTTATTCTGTGATCCTGTATAATCAATTTTCTCCACCTGTCAGTCTATCCTCTCTTAGCTTTAAGAAATTATTTAGAGTAAATTTTCTTGAGTAATTAGACTTTAGAGAATTCAAATTTCTGTGTCCTTAAAAACCGGTGCACCGACTATTAAATGCTTTTGCTAATGTTTAACTGGGTTTGACCACTGTGTGCTGTATATTCATAGTGGATGTGCTATTGCAGCCTGTGATAGCATGCAGTGTATATGGAAACCATACGGACTGTGAAGATGAGACTGAAATACAGTGTGCGGCATTGAGGTATACCGACCTTTAAGGAAGAAGATCACCGACCTTCAAGAAAGAAGATCACCGGTCTTCAAGAAAGAAGACACCAAAGATATGTGTAAAACTTTTCTGTTTTGTAATGTAAGGACATCAACCCTTCCGTGTTTCACGTGGAAGTGCTGATGGGGGGGTTGTGTAACATTACAGGACATATTGGGACATATTGAAGTATTCGATACTGTAGACTTTTAGGGGATGTCGATACAGATATGCAAAATGTAAAGAGAAACTTTGGTGATGTTTAAATATTGTACTGTGTCAATATTAGGACATTTTGCACAGAAAGAACAAAAATAGAATTAATGTAAATATATATTAGTGTTAGTAACCTATTTTCATTCAATTTTGTAATTATATTTCATTTTGTAAAGGAAAGACTCACTGTTTTTTGTAGCTCTGATTAATTGTATAAATTATCAGTTTTGAGCTAAATTATTTCGTATAATATGGACAAGATACATTTAAAAACTCACCAGCTAAAGAGAAAGTCTGGAAATGAACGTATAATGCACACTTCTGGAACTTTCTATGGAGAAATTCTATATTATGATCGCAAAAATACGAAAACTTGTGAAAACTGTTTCATAACCTGATTTCGAAAGACGATTTGTATCAAGAAATATTGCTAAAAAGATTTATTTACGTTTTGAAACACGATTTAAATCATTTTACATATAAATAGTTGTTCTAAATCACTCAAGAAATATCCAGAATCAAATGTCAAAATATTTCTGGAAACACCGGTACAAATCTGGTGAAGGTTATCCAGAAGCTGGTAGAAAAATGTTATAAAATCGATTTGGAAATTATGCTTGTAAGAATTTATATGTACTGATCCTTTTACTTACTTTAATCTGTACTAAAATTCTGTAATGTCTAATTTAGTTTTAAGTCGTGAATTGCTATCGTGTTCTAAACAAAACATTGTCAAAGACTCTCATTGTTTGGAAAGATATTAATACACCTAGGAGTTGTCAGTTGCCAGTTCGGATATGCAGTGCGGTTAGCTCGGAGAGTCAGTTATTGAGTCTGTGAAGGCTGTCAGTTCTGTTTGTAAATAAACGTCTGTAATGAAGAATTACTTGTTGTCGTCAATATGAACTCAAGACCTTTTGCACGAAGCAGACACCTCCTAATGCAACGTTTTAACTTGGTGTTGAGGAGCTGAAATGTTATAATTTGGTGCAGAAAGTCCTGGGACGTTATAATTTGGTTGAGGAAGCAGGGATGTTATAACGTGGATCGGGAAATGCATACTTTCTGTGATCTGTACACTTGTCCATAGGAGCCGTCCATCCTGATATCCGTTAATGACATTTCTCATATGAGGTGCTCAACGTGACGTTCCTCCAATGGAAATGTATCGCTCTGATCCTCAGCTTAAGAGATCACGCACTCTCCGAAATACGCTTGCTCGTTGTTGCGTCGAAGACGCGATCCTGTAGTGTCTGGGTATCATTGACCGGCGTGGCGTCGGCTGAAATGTTACAAGCAATCTGGGTTGCTCCATCCATTGATAAACTAACACCACCCACTCCTTATGACGGAGAAATGCTGGAACACGATTCTCATCACTTTATTAAACTCTCATTAATATACTTGATTTTCACTATTGTGCCTGATAAAAATTCCAGAGGTTGTGTGTCTTAACTTACATCACTTCAGCTGAGAGAATTCGTGGGAACCTCGGAGTTCGTTTCCCCAAGAGTTGTAGAACGTCCGAGGCACACAACAATGGGAATAAGGGAGGGACAGCCTGCTCACCGCTCAGAGCATTGAGTCCCCGGTTATAAGTCCGGCAGGGCAGCTACATTGGGGCCCGCAGGGGTCACGCGCCGTTTGGAGGAGGGTGGGATCTTTGGTGTAGCGTGCGCTACTGGCGGTTAGCAGGTCTGAGTCTCAAGACCCGGCGTTAATTCCCTAGCTTTCTGGGATTGTGACTCGCGACGTCGCGCCAAAGGTACCCAGAGCTTCCGCTAGGTGTCACACTCAGCGAGTCGTCACCAGAGACGAAGAGAGAGAGAGAGAGAGAGAGAGAGAGAGAGAGAGAGAGGGGGGGGGGGGGGGGGGGGAGGCCAACGCCGCGACTGTGCGGCAACCGGGTTTCTCTCCAAAAATGTAGCGGAACATACGAATGGATGACAGCCAAGCGCAAACTCTGTTGTTGTACCTCTGACACTGAGGCAAGAACGTAAGATCAAATTGCGGAAAATGAGGTAGTAAACGAGTTTTGAAGTATTGTACGCTTACTGAATCTATAATGCACCTCCCTAGCGCTATTTACGCTAACAGTGTATACATTTCTGTACAGACAAAGTAAAAATGTACATACATCAAAAAAGTTTCGCATCACCTCGGCTCCAAGAGCTCCGGAACCTGTACACAAAATTGGAATTGAGATCAACATGAATATCCTTTGCACCCTTTTTATTGCTAATGAAAGTCAGGCATTGCATCTTGTACCACCATACAGGGACACCTTCGGAGGTGGTGGTCAACATTGCTGTACACACCTCTTCCTCTAATAGCCAGTAGCACGTCCTATTGCATTGATTCGTGCCTGTATTCGTAGTGGCATTTTAGCCATAAGTTCATCAAGGCACTGTTGGTCAAGATTGTCCCACTTATCAACGGCGATTGGGCGTAGATCCCTGAGAGGGTTGGTGCGTCACGTCTTCCATAAACAGCCCTTTTCAATCTATCCCAGACATGTTCTATAGCGTTCATGTCTGGAGAAGATGCTGGCCACCCTAGTCGAGCGATGTCGTTATCCTGAAGGAAGTCATTCACAGGATGTGCACGATGGGGGCGCGAACTGTCGTCCATGAAGACGAATGCCTCGCCAATATGCTGCCGACATGGTTGTACTATCGGTCGGAAGGTGGTATTCACGTATCGTACAGCCGTTACGGCGCCTTCCATGACCACCAGCGGCGTACGTCCGCCCTCCATAATGCCATCCCAAAAGAGAAGGGAACCTCCACCTTGCTGCACTCGCTGGACAGTGTATCTTGAGGCGTTCATCCTGACCGGGTTGCCTCCAAACACGTCTCCGACGATTGTCTGGTTGAAGGCATATGCGACACTCATCGGTGGATAGAACGTGATGCCAATCCTCAGCGGTCCATTCTGCGTGTTGTTGGGGCCACCTGTACCGAGCTGCAAAATGTCGTGGTTGCAAAGATCGACTTCGCCATGGACGTCGGAAGTGAAGTTGCGCATCATGCAGCCTGTAGCGCAAAGTTTGAGTCGTAACAAGACGTCCTGTGGCTGCACGAAAAGCATTATTCAACATGGTGGCGTTGCTGTCAGAGTTCCTCCGACCCATAATCCGTAGGATACGGTCATCCACTGCAGTAGTAGTCCTTGGACGGTCTGAACAAGGCATGTCATCGACATTTCCTCTCTCTGTGTGTATCTCCTCCATACCCGAACAACATAGCTTTGGTTCACTCCGAGACGCCTGACCCCTCCCTTGTTGAGAGACCTTCTTGGCACAAAGTAACAATGCGGACGCGATAGAATACGGTATTGACCGTCTAGGCATGGTTGAATTACAGACAAGACGAGCCGTGTACCTCCTTACTCGTGGAATGACTGGAACTGATATGCTGTGGGATTTCCAGCTATTTTGGTGGAACAAATTATGTTTGCAGAAACAAAATAATATAGTCACATAAAACTCTCAGAGTTCATGTGAATAAAGTGAAAGAGCAAATAAATATCGTGATAAGCATCCTTCACAGAAATAGATTATAGTACTTAAAAATTCAAAAGGATAGACTGTATCTGCAGAACGATCTGCTGGTCAACTGCAAATGTGTATTGATTGACCTTTTTGTACATACTCTAGTCACTGTGAATGTCGAGTAATTCTTTTTTCTCCATTACATGGAGAAACGAACATATAAAGCGCACCAGTATTACTGATGGAACCTTCTGGCAGATTATTCTAGTTCTGAGAGGACGTTTCATCGCAGCGCACTCTCTGCTGCAGAGTGATATTCTTTCTGGGAGTTTTATTAGTATAGACAAGTCATTTCACATGTCTGAATCAAATTTTAATTTATTTGATTTGACTCAAATAAAATCGTATTTTCATTAGAATATTATAATTCAGTATTTCCAGTTGACAAAAAAATACAATAATAATAAAACTAAAAAAAATGCTGAATATGAGGTTCTAACCTCGACACTGTTTCAATATGAAACTCAAATACTTACGAATAGATTTGTATTTAAGTGAGCCGGAAAAATATCTCCCTTTTTTAGAATTAACAATTTTGAGTTTTTCAAAATTGTCACGTTGTTTTAGTAAACTGATGTCTGGGCACAGATTTTCGAATTACGTAAATGTACGTAACGGAAATCGAACAGGGCCAGTCCACAAGCTCCGCTAGCCACATAACAACGTATATATACACTCACAAGCGTAAAATCTATACCAGCTGCTGTCTGAGCAGGGTGAAAGCACATACAGAGCGCATAACAAATCCGGCAATAACTCACGCATTACAGTCATTTTCACGCCTTGAAGAAGAAAGATTTTCCGAGTCTGACATCCAGTGGCACACATAGTGACGTCCCGAGTCACGACCCCAGGAAGCTCAGAATTTGACGCTGAGTGTCTTACCCGGTAACATCTGGAGAGAACTGACCAGTTCTTGACGAGGAGCGGCCTGCTGCTGTGTGAACCTGACCTGGTGGGGTTCCAGCGGCGTTTGCTTGGCTTGTTGGAAATTCTGAGTTGTTTATACAAGGCTCTGATTCGTCTGCTGTCATTGGACAGAAGTACATAACGTTTTACCTGACATGCTTGTTGCCATGACGGCCCAAACTGAGGAGTTGAATGTGGATGATCGAACACTCTTGGGTCGATCGTCGTAGAGGAGACTTCTCGTGCTCGATCGCTGAGGGGGGGCGAACATTCTGGTGTTCTGCACTAGGAAGTCGTCCCGACAACTTAGCTCGGTCCACAAGTTACATGGGGGCGCAGATCTCGTGTTGACGCACACATCTTAGTGTTGCAGGCCCTTTGCTGTTCCTTATCTGTATAAACGATTTGCGAGACAATCTGAGCAGTCGCTTAGGTTGTTTGCTGATGACGCTGTCGGTTATCGGCTAATAAAGTCATCAGAAGATAAAAACACATTGCAAAGAAATAGATAAATGGCTCTGAGCACTATGGGACTTAACATCTGTGGCCATCAGTCCCCTAGAACTTAGAACTACTTAAACCTAACTGTCTTAGGGACATCACACATATCCATGCCGGAGGCAGGATTCGAACCTGCGATCGTAGCGGTCACGTGGTTCCAGACTGTAGCGCCTAGAACTGCACGGCCACACCGGCCGGCAAACAAATTGCAACGACCATAAATAACGAAAAGTGTGAGGTCATCCACATGAGTGCTAAAAGTAATCCGTTCAACTCCCGTCACACGATAAATCAGTCAAATCTAAAGGCCATACATTCAACTAAATACCTATTAATTACAATTATGAACAACTTAAATTGTAAGGAACACACAGAAAATCATGTGGGGAAGGCTAACCCAACACTGCGTTTTTAGCAGGTACATCGAAAAAGTGCAAAGATGGTAGCATGTTTTGCATCAACGCGAAATAGTGGGGAGAGTGTCACTGAAATGATGGAGGATTTGTGATGGAGATTATTAAAACAAAGGCATTTTTCGTTGCGGAGCAATCTTCTCACGAAATTCCAGTCACCAGCTTTCTCCTCTGAATGCGAAAATATTTTGTTGACGCCGATCTAGATAGGAAGAAACGATCACTATGATAAAATAAGGGAAGTCAGAGCTCGTACAGCCGATCGCTGTGGCCAACCGGTTCTAGGCGCTTCGGTCTGGAACGGCGCTTCTGCTACGGTCGCAGGTTCGAATCCTGCCGCGGGCATGGATGTGTGTGCGGTTAGGTTCGTAAATGTTTAAGTAATTCTAAGTCTAGGGGACTGATGACCTCAGATGTTAAGTCCCATAGAGCTTAGAGCCATTTGAACCATTTGAAGAGCTCGTACGAAAAAGATGTAGGTGTTTGTTATTTCCGCGCGCTATACAACATTTGGAGAATAGAGAATTTTGAAGGTGGTTCGAAGAACCCTCTGCAAGGCACTTCAACGTAATTAGCAGAGTATCGATGTAGATGTGGATGTAGATCGAGATGGCTAGTGATTGGTGAGCACATTGTAGCGGCACCAATTTGTTTGGGAGATTACCATTTTATAGTTGTACACCACCGCAGTACCGTAAGATTACGGATACGAAGAGAGGTTCTTTTCATTTTAGTCCCGACAAGGAACCACTACATAGTAAAATTCAGATTCGTAGGGTTTATTCACATTGTAATGACACATTCCGACGCAGAGACATACAACACCTTAAAGGCTGCGCCAAAGATCAAATTGAGAGGGATGTAGAATATAATCTCTGTAATGTTCATATTGGATTCTCTTTTGTTTCATACTCCAAGAAGGAGCTAAGAGACACTTTCGATTGTTGCCTTGTGGAGGACGGACGTAATTTCGGACTGTGCGGAAAGGCAGCCATGTTGTTAGTAATCATGATTTGTGCGACGAGCAGAGCAAGTCTTGTTGTGTTGTGAATAAATAATTTTCGTAACACTTCGATACTTCTCACTATTTTTTAAAGTGACGTAGCATTGTATTTCCTTGGTTTCCACCGTCTTCGTGAAGTGAACCGATGCCGACTTAGGAAGGTACACACAGTCAACAAAGAGAAGAACATCGAGGGCGACTAAAGAATTAATATTGTGGCAGAAGGACTAATTCTACGTCTAAGGTGAGAACTCTGATTAAATCAACAGTGACGTAGAATTCAAAAATGTAATTAATCGGAATGGTAAATTATATTACAGGCATATTTCACGCAGCACTGAATTTGTCCGCATTCAAGCTGGTCAATACAGCCCGTAAAAAAACAAACGCCTTTCAAAAATTCCGAAGTTACAATTCCATGTCCACAATTTTCCCTCTTTACAAAAAACCAAGAAATTTAATTTTTTTATTTATTTCGCCTCAACATCGTGGAGGGAATGTGCAGCATGAACACATTATCCTTCCCTGGACATTATGCTTTTGCTGATTGTCAGTATTAGTCTAACATGATAGACAGTTAGTCTATTGGTTTACTTGTGTACGAAGAAGACTTTTTGCAATAAATCACCAGTTCATTTTTTACTTGAATTTCATTTAAAGAATTTAGTGTTCCTTTCATTTGATTTGCATTATTAATTGTTTTTAAAATACAGTTATTAAGTAATTTTATACAAATTGTTCACCCTAGGACCTCATGTAAGGGCCAAATTTCAAGTAGCATATTTCCATTGTATTATGTATATCAAAACTGTATCTAAAGGGATTTGTCAGAGTCTAAATAGTCTCCGACTCTGGTAACGATTTCTAATTTCACATACATGTGGTACTGCAAGACTAACGCCTTGAACTGTTCCCATAACCAAAACTACAGAGGACTGAAGTCGAGGGAACAGGGGACCAAGGTGTGCCCCCTCCGCCCCAACCATTCCAAAAGACATGAAGCGTCAGCATCCGATATTCCACACATTGCAGATGAAATGTGACATAATGCATAAACCACATCGGTAGTCTTTACTGATGTGGTACCTCCTCCGACAAGGTAAGCAAAATGTTAACAAGAAGTTGACGATAATGAGCTCCATTAAATGTTTGGAGTAGGATGTATGGCCCTAGTAACTTATCACCAAGAATGTCTATCCATTAGTTGACGGAGAAATGAGGTTGATGTACTCCTTGTACAGCAGCATATGGGTTTTCATAAGCCCACACGTGCTGAGTATGGAAGTTCACAGCACGACCCTTTGTGAACCGCACAGGATCAGAGAAATAAATTCTTCGTCGAAAACAGTGGACCTGCAGCACGCTTCTGTATGGGCCAATGACACAACTATGATTGGCTATCGTGGTCCTCTGGCATTAGTGCCTGGATGTGTTGAAGGTGTTACGGATACAGCAATAGCTCAAGCAGTACCAGCCGGACAACAGGATGACTTATGCCTTCTGCTGGTGTCAATCGCCAAATCCCCACACTTCTGTTGCACGTCTTTCGTCCAGCAAATCTGGTATGTCCTCCTGCATCTTAGGTGTGTGAACTGACTCATGCCGTCCACTACTCGTCTTTTGGAAGCTAGAAAATCCGTGTCCTTATGAAGCAGAAAACTTTGGGTCAACAACTTATCGCATGGTACTCTGCAACGTGGGTATTTTTCTGCGTAGTGGGAACGTGCTTACGGGCTATTTCCAATTGCTAACCCATAGCAGATAATTATATCCGTCATGTCACTTTAGGAGTAGTACGCTTCCATTGTTAACAAGCAGAAGAGAAATGGAAAATTTACCAACCCATTCGTGCACAGTGCATTACAAATATCACAGTGACAGTAAACATTGCGATATGACTTACAGGGACTAGATGTTTGTCTGTGAACACATGTAATATAGAATAACGTGATGCAATTCTGAAATGTACTTAAATGCCATACTCCGAATAAATAAATGCGATACATACCCATAGTTGCAGGCAATTTACTACAAAATAACACACACTAACAACGCTAAAACTATAGTACATGCAACACAACTGCCTGTAGATTACCCAGTGCTCAGACTTGTGTACACTGGAGTACGTCAATACGGAAAGACACGTACAGTAGTTCGGTTGTTTGGGGAAGGAGAGCTGACAGTGAGGTCATCGGTCTCATCGGATTAGGGAAGAACGGGGAAGAAAGTCCGCCGTGCCCTTTCAAAGGAACCATCCCGGCATTTGCCTGGAGTGATTTAGGGAAACCACGGAAAACCTAAATCAGAATGGACGGACGCGGGATTGAACCGTCGTCCTCCCGAATGCGAGTCCAGTGTGCAAGCCACTGCGTCACCTCGCTCGGTTCACGGATCATGGGGGCAGCACCTGTGGCCATACATCACTTGTTTATTTAATATCTACCTTGCGTGTCAGGCGGACATATTCATACCCGAACGTCTTCAGCCACTATGGACAAGTGTAGAGATCTCACAAAGTATGCATTTCCAGACCCACGTTCAAGGTATTTTTTTTTCTTGTTCTTGTGGTTGGTATCACCTATCAAAATATTTGCCACTATTTCTCCAATATCCTGTGTAGGTATTCCACCCAAGAGTCTTCAGGCGCATTTACTCTGGTGTTCCGACAGATATTTTCGATTTCGTGTTTGGAATGTGTAGGTGGAGTCAGTCGAAATTAATACTGTTCATTACGCCTGTCATGATGTGCCACTGTCGCCGCAAAGCGTCGGTTTGTTCCCCGTTAAAAAAAAATAATTTATTTTCAAAGCGGAATTTCACGTACCCATTCGGATGGACGGGCCACAAACTAGTCTACAACGTCATTCGCTTCATCCATTTGTATTAACAGGAGCGGGAAAACTCTAAGAATAACCGATACTCTAACAGCGACAACAAGGCCCTGGCCCAAATTGATAGCTACCGCCACTCTCCGTTTTCCAGTTTTCCTGCTAATACGTATCGCTAAAACGAATACCAAGCTGGACTAATCTCGGGCCGCTCTAACGAATGAGAATGTAAAATTCCGCTTCAAACAGCATTTCGCGTGTAACGGAAACAAACCGAAGCTTTCCGTCGACGTGATGACCAGTACACGTTTGGACTGACTGCATCTACACATTTAAAATATCTACTGAAAAACCAGAAGAAATGTGCCTGAAGACTTTTAAGAGAGACATCCGGTACATTTATACACTGAAGTAGCAAAAGTCACGGAGCAGGTCGTAGCATCGTGTCGGACCTCGTTTCACCCAGTACAGAGCATCATCTCCGTGTGGCGTGTACTCAAAAAGTCGATAGAAGTCCCTTGCAGAAATATTGCACGCTGCCTCTGTAGCCACACATAGTTACGAAACACTGCCTCACCTGTAATAGAACACAGGCAGATGCAGCTCAAGTGCGTTCTGGGTACTGATACTCTAATAGAGGTGGTGATATCTGGCATAATAGCTGAAACCTTACTGCCTGCAGCCTCCTGTAACAAATCGTCCCGTGTGCTGGATTTTTCCACGTGTAGAACATTCGCACTTACCTTGCTCAGAGATCCGTCCTGTTCCGCACCATTCTGTCGCGAGAGTACCCGCCACTCATTGTCGTTAAGTGGATTATGTTGTGGATCAGCGGGTTCGATTTTCTCCAAATGTGGTGGTCCCGCCAAGGCATTCCTATTCTGCTCACGGTCCCCTCATGAGCAGTCTCTGCTTTCGTGGTGTAACGTTCTCTGGCAGCATGCATCCAAAGTGAAAGTTAAAAGAACATTTCGATGTATAATGTTCATTGCAACAAATAATTTATATGTGTTTCTGTTAATTGTATTTCAAAAGGACATTTAAAAGATAATTATGAATTTTTCTATTACAAATGATTATTCAAAGACTGTTAAATACTATCTGTGGCGGAGGATGTGAAAACCGCTACAGAAGAAAGGATATGTTATCAAAAACGACAAAGACTGTACAAAAATTAGGTAAGATATAAATTGGCAATATATTGTAGTAGAATCGCTTGCCTTCTGCACAGACTGAATGGGAGAGGAACCCGTAACCTTGCATTAGGCTCTTACGTAGTCTTCATTTGTCATAAGTCGATGATCGACGCCATTTGTAGCTGGGATTGTAAACGGTGTGTAAAGATTTTAATTGTTTCTGTTAAAATATATTTATCTAGTAAAATCTGTTTGTCACAATTACTGCAAAGTTCGCACCGGACATTACCCATTTTATTTTAGAATTTCCAGCATTTTATTGGATATCGCTGGCAGTCCGGAGCTGCACCGTGAGCGAGCATTCTGGAACAGCGGCAGATTAAAATATACCATCGCAATAACGACCACATCCTAAAAAGGGTACAGGTAGAGGTGAACGAAAATAAAAACGTGTTTCTTTTCACAGCATTCCATAGGCAGAATACAAAGAGATAGTAGATTTTATCTTGTGCATTCACAGGTGGATACAAGCTGCAGCTCTTTTAAATTTTCATTCAAAAAGTGATAAATTCTGAACATAACGTGAAGTGTATTTAAAAGTGGATAATTCTTCAGGAGAGCTTAGAAATATAAAAAAGGATTCATAAAGTAAAGATAGTCTTATCCTTCAAAGCTAGTCAGGCTATATCCAGTAAACAAAAATCCACTGCAACGTGAAAATCTTTGCTAAGTTCGATGGAAAATTATATTTTCATTCTTGTACAAACAGCTGTAGTCCTTGAATAAAAATAAAACTTGAACATTATTTTGGGAACATTCAAAGAAATTCGTTTTTATTAATCTGCAATAGAATATTTCATATGTAAAGTAATAATCATAGATGAAAAATTTATTGCAACCTTTGAAACCTCCCTTTAGAAAAGTTTATGAATGATTGTGCTGATAATCTCCTTTACGTTATTTGATTTTCAAACAGCTGAGCAAAACTCAACGTACTCAGACATTTCTCTTTACTTACTCTGATCATCACTAAACGGACTCACAATATTTTAGCGCAACGCAATCTGACTTATATAATCCCCACAAAAGAATGGCCCCGACTAACAATAACCTATACCTTTCACGAATCACTAACCTCATAAAAATCTTCCTTACTCGAACTACTGCAATATAGCGAGCGCCAGTACTGCCAGCTACATAAAAGATTCTAACTATTGAAGGCACTAACTAGAAATCCAGTCCTACAAATTTACTCTGATGGACACACGTCCAGATCATCCGCTCTCAAAACTCTGTCATCTCTCTCCCCACATCCAACACTGCTGGCGGCTCACCTCCAACTGCGCTACGCTAAGCGCTGTTCACATCCAACTGCCCAACACTACAATAGCGAATATTTCAACAATGCCAACCAGCCACAGACTGCACACAGCACAATCAGTGATTTTCATACAGAGCGCTATGTGGCGTTACCAACATAAAAACCTAAACAGCCTACTTACACCTTTCATTTCTCATGTCCATCCATGTATATGTTAAGATTAATCTCAACGGTTTCCCAATCAAATTAAACGCAGAAAACAAAGTTTAAAACCAAACGGTCAGCTCCCGAATAATTAAATACACAGAAAGGCATTAAAGTGGTTTCTGATCCCACTGCTTCCAGGGTTTTGTGATTGCGTTCGCGTGTCTCTTCATTCCTGTACTGATTTGCCCTATTTTTTTCTATTCCCCAGTTGTTCCCAAATCACCGCCACCCGTTATTGCTATCACCACTCAGCTGATTCCAGCCCCATAAACAAACTCACTACGACCGCCCGTTGTTGTCGCTACTACATCTACATTTATACTGCGCAAGCCACCCAACGGTGTGAGGCGGAGGGCACTTTACGTGCCACTCTCATTACCTCCCTTTTCTGTTCCAGTCGCGTATGGTTCGCAGGAAGAACGACTGCCGGAAAGCCTCCGTGCGCGATCGAATCTCTCTAATTTTACATTCGTGATCTCCTCGGGAGGTATAAGCGGGGGGAAGCAATATATTCGATACCTCATCCAGAAACGCACCCTCTCAAAACCTGGACCTCTTCTTCGGATCTTCTGTATCTCCTCCGTCAACCCAATCTGGTACAGATCCCACACTGATGAGCAATATTCAAATATAGGTCGAACGAGTGTTTTGTAAGCCACCTCCTTTGTTGATGAACTACATTTTCTAAGGACTCTCCCAATGAATCTCAACCTGGTGACCGCCTTACCAAAAATTAATTTTATATGATCATTCCACTTCAAATCGTTCCACACGCACACTCCCAGATATTTTACAGACAGAAATGCATAAAAATGGTTTTTCATGCCACTGCTTCCAGGGTTCTCGTGACCGCGTACGTGTGCCCCTTCATTCCTGTACTGATTTACCCTACGTTTTTCTATTCCCCAGTTGTTCCCAAAGGAACTAGGGTGGCCGCGTACGGTCAGTCACTCTGGTCTAGGTTTTCGACTGCGCCCGCAACTGGAATCGTGCGTTTGCGCACCGCGTGACTAGATCGTATACTTAGACACATAGTCCCCCAAATCGTACTCGAACTCTTATTGCGCCGCTTTAAATGCTTCCACATCATCCTTTCATTTTGCAAAACGATGAGGTATCAGTCCCCTATAACTTAGAACTGCTTAAACCTAACTAACCAAATGACATCACACTGAAGCGCCTAGAACCTCATGGCCACACCGGCCGGCTGCATTTGGCAGCTGGGATGATGTGACACATGTGGGTTGGCATTATAGTCAGGCAAATACTGATCAGCTCTGCTGCTCCGAACGTATAAAATAAAAATTGATTAGCCTGTACCATGTGTTCGAGCAAACGGGCGGCGCTCGTAAATCCAGAATATTTAAGGAAGAGTATTACGATAGTGTTGTGTGGGCTCGTGCAGCCTCCGACTAGTAGGCTGAAAGGAATGTGTGTGAGTGAATTCCTAAAGTACCAAACTTCTGAGATCATCACTTACACTAACCCCAACTAAGAACAACACACAACCCATGCAAGAGGCAGGACTCGAACCTCCGGCAGGAAGGGCTCTCAATCCGTGACATGGCGCCTCAAACCTCGTGGCTACTCCGCCCGGCGCTGAAAGGAAAGCCTGCCGGAATTCCCTTACTGTCTCACAACGCCGCTATCTGGTCCTCATTGGCATGGCAGGTTCCCCTGCTAAGAAACAACGCACGAATTCAGTTGTGTGTGCTGGGCAACACTGGGGAAAGCACAAATTCGAACAGTTCCGACCAGGCATAGGGTGAATTCAGTTAACCGAGTTCAGGAACAACTCAAACTCACGTAGTGAAAGGAAATGCTTAAAACAGAAGCTTTGCTTTTCTCTCGCGAAGGTCTGTCCTCCGCCGCGAGAACCTCCCGCAACATTGCTTTCCCTGTAATCGCACTTATCCTCGCGTTCCGAGTCCCTCTTTGCACTTTATTCCCTGAGGCTCCAACTCCATCAGCCCCTATACATCTACATTTACATGGATACTCTGCAAATCATATTTAAGTGGCTGGCAGAGGGTTCATCGAACACCGCGCGACCGTTACGGTTGCAGGTTCGAATCCTGCCTCGGGCATGGATGTGTGCGATGTCCTTAGGTTAGTTAGGTTTAAGTAGTTCTAAGTTCTAGGGGACTGATGACCTCAGAAGTTGAGTCCCATAGTGCTCAGAGCCATTTGAGCCATTTCATAGAACAACCTTCACAATTCCCTATTATTCCAATCTCGTATAGAGCGCAGAAGAAACTAACATATATATCTTTCAATGCTAGGACTGGTTTCCCTTATTTTATTATGCTGGTCGTTTCTTCCTATGTTGGTCTCCGCCAGCAGAATGTTTTAGCATTCGGAGGAGAACGTTGGTGATTGAAATTTCGTAGGAAGCTTCCTCTGCAACGAAAAACGCCTTTGTTTTAATGATCTCCATCCCAAAGCCTCCAACATTTCAGTCACACTCTCTCCCCTATATCGAGATAATACACTTTTTCGATGCACCCCGTCAGTCCTATGTGGTAAGGATCACACACCGCACAGCAGTATTCTAAAAGATAACGGACAAGCATAGTGTAGGCAGTCTCCTTAGCAAATGTATTACACTTCCTAAGTCTCCTGCCAGTAAAATGCAGTCTTGGGTTAGCCTTCCCCAGAACATACTCTGTGTGTTACTTACAATTTAAGTTGTTCGTAATAATAATTCCTAGGTATTTACGGCCTTTAGATTTTTCTGATTTATCGTGTAACCGAAGTTTAACGGATTACGTTTAGCACTCATGTGGATTACCTCACACTTTCCGTTATTTAGGGTCGATTGCCAATTTTCGCACCATCCAGATACCTTTTCTAAATGGCTTTGCAATTTGTTTTGATCTTCTGATGACTTTATTAGCCGATAAACGACAGGGTCATCTGCAAACAATCAAAGACGGATGCTCAGATTGTCTCCCAACTCGTTTATAGAGATAAGGAACAGCAAAGGACCCTGGAGAACGCCAGGAATCACTTCTGTTTTACTCGATGACTTGCACCACCAAACTCTGATAGGAACCTAATTGGTATACACTCTGGGCCAGAAGACTTGCCTTTATTAAGTAATTCATGTTGCTTCACTACTCCAAGGATATCTACTTCGACGTTACTCATGTTGGCACCTGCTCTTGTTTCGAATTCTTGAATATTTACTTCGTGTTCCTTTGTGAAGGGATTTCGGATAACTGTGTTTAGTAGCTCTGTTTTGGCAGCACTGTCTTCAATAGTATCTCCATTGCTATTGCGCAGAGAAGGCATTGATTGTGTCTTGCTGCTAGCATACTTCACATACGAACAGAATCTGTCTGAATTTTCTGCCAGGTTTGGAGATAAAGTTTCGTTGTGAAAACTATTATAAGCATGTCGCATTGAAGTCAGCGCTAAATTTCGAATCTCTTTAAAAGATCGCCAATGTTGGAGATTTTGTTTCCGTTTAAATTTGGCATGTTTGTTTCGTTGTTTCTGCAACAGTGTTTTGACGCGTTTGGCGTACCAATGAGGATGAACTGCGTCGTTTGTTAATTTATTTGGTGTAAACCTCTGAATTGCCGCCGATACTATTTCTTTGCATTCAAGTCACATCTGGTCTGCAGTGACATAATTAATGTGGAAGGAGTGGAGGAAGATGTTATGTGAATTTTTATGTGCTTTTTTGAACAGGTATATATTTCGTTTATTTGTGGAGGAGTTGGGGCTCTGGGTACGTTCAATAATACCAGTATACGTTTTAATCCTCGTTACTAGTTCAGGATTATTCCTTGTTAACAGGTAAAGCGCGGTTTTCACAACCTTTTACTATTCATGAAGTGACTGCTCGAAATAGTTGTCGGAGAAAGCGTTTAGCAAAATTTCGGATGATGTTTTATGCGTACCTCCGGAATTAAACATGTATTTTCACTAACATATCGAGGATAGATTAAAGGCACCACGAACTATATTTGTATGAGTCGGGTACGCGATTGAAATTAAACTCAACTCGTCTTTGAACCGTTCAGCTACTGTATCATCTGAATTGGGAGGTCGGTAAAAGGATCCAGTTATTATTTGATTCCGGTTGCCAAGAATGTCCTCTGTGCATACTAATTCGCAGGAACTGTCTACTTCAATTTCGGGACAACCTGCTTTGAGGTGAGCCACACGTTTCTTCAAGTCACGAGCTACGTATCGTCCCCTCCGGACCAAACCTGGGTGTTGCTCACAGTAGCCGGCAGTCTGTTGCTTTATCGCCACCGCCTGCGGCCGAACTGGTGCTCGCTGTCTCTGCGACGTTAACTCCCGGCTCTCGGCAGCTCTTTGGAACAGGAACTCGGGCGCAGCAAAAGACGGAGTACGTATAGCGCTGATTCTCTGCTCTGCCTGACCCTTCGTGGCTTCCAAACGCCCGGCAGCCGCTCTCTCAGCTCGGGACAGTAGCTCTACGCGTTCACTTTGGGACAGCCACGAACGTCGCCATATCCCTGCTCTCCTGTTCTTCGAGCACTCTGTTTAGTGGCAACTGCTCGCTCTCAGCTTCACAGACGCTTCTCGACGACCCTCGACGTTTTCGCTAACTCGATCGCTATTTCATCCCGTAGCATCTTCTAAAGTCATTCGCTTTACTTTCCACGTTCCGTTCGAGCTTAAGATTCGCAGCTTCTAAGTCATCAAATAGCTTTTCATTCACTTTCCGCGGCTCATTAAATTTCTCTTCAGTCCCTTCGTGAGTTCACCAATCGGCACAGAGGTTGTTTGAGCATAGTGGAAAAAAAATTTTCATGCAGTTAATGCAATACTAAATATAACCATAGTACATAACATCGTTAAATGAACCTGTATAATTAATCAATGGATTGTGAATTTGGCACATTAGTTCTACTCATTCCTCTCTCTGGGTACTTCGTTATCACTGTCTTTTTGTGCAGCATATAAAAATCAGGCTAATATTTCAAAGAAAGAAGCCGTTAAGAGCATCGAGTTGCAAGTCTGGCAGCTATTTGGTGCGTTCTGAAGTAGTTAGAGGACACACGATTTGAGTTTTCATGAAACACATTTATTCAAAAATAGCCACAAAGAATTATGGGTGGACATTCTGTAGATATACTTAAGTTGTGCCTGAACACGAAATAAACTAATCTGATCTGGCAAGAAGAAATTACATAGCGCAATTTAACTATGCATACGTGAGGGAAAAGAGAGGAAAGGGAACAGAAACATATGACTTCAGTTATCCAATCAAGCTTCAACACGAAAACGACGAAATTCAGAGGAAGATTACCTGCATTGCCTGCATGCACTAACATCAAAGGGGTTTACACCGATTGAAACATCTTGTTACAGCAAATACACCACCTGAGAATTCACGCAAGCATCATGGAAAGAAGTCACCTGAGTTGCACATCCAACTGTTTCAAACAGATGTGAGTGAAAATCGCTAAATGTATACAATCAATGAGAGTACACCACTGTAAGAACGAATAGATCATGAATCACACCGAATTCATAATAAAACCATCAAGGCGGAAGGCCCCAATGATTCGAGAAACATATGGCCCACATTAAACAAAGGCAGCTGCTACACGTTCCCACAAAACACGGAAATGCAGTAACGCAAATATTCACCCATCACTTATCAGTTAAAATAACACGGACCAACTATTGAGATTCAGTAATAGAGCGCAACGCTCACAGAATAAAGACAACTCGAGATCACAGCAGAAAATAGAACATGCGATAAACTACAATACATAAAAAGAAATATCGCACATACACGAAAACACAAGTTCTGTCATATTCACAAAGCTTTAAAGCACATTAACTCAGGCTAACCATATCCCGTAGAGCGCATTGACACCACAATAGTAGAAAGGAACAAAGCAAACTCCGGACACTGACAAAATCATAGACTCAAGCATTGCCTATCAAGAGCAATATAAAGCAAGAAGTAATCGAAACACTTCATTCAGGCCAAGAGCTTTTCCGAACGGCTCCACGCATGAAGACCGCGTTTGAAGCTACGACCTATCTCATCACTGGCAGGAGAGGGCTCACTTAAGAGCACAGCTACATCCACCGAGTTCAGTCCGGAACCGCGCGACTGCTACGGTTGCAGGTTCGAATCCTGCCTCGGACATCGATGTGTGTGATGTCCTTAGGTTAGTTAGGTTTAAGTAGTTCTAAGTTCTTGGGGACTGATGACCTCAGATGTTACGTCCCATAGCGCTCAGAGCCATACATCCACCGACAGCCACCGCTCGGCTCGGAGCGCATGGAAAGCCCACACGGGAAACGGACAATACCAACTTGACGACCACGAAGCTGTCGAACAGCACCGATAGACCTCTTTGCCCACGTAAGAGGTACAAAATTGGTTATCCTGTGCTTCTAGCAGACGAAAAGCAGCTCAAGTACCAAATCCAAGACAAACCTGAAAAGACACATAAAAAGACCTGGTCACACAAGGTAGGGTAATGGACGAACTTTATAAATATTATGCTAGATTACACATGGAATATTAATGGATCACTTAAAGTACTGACATACTGATGCGCAGAACGAGTTGCTTGCACTTAACGTCAGATTATCACTGAAACTTCTCAGTCCTTCTGGGAGGGTTAGTAGAACCAACTGCAGACCAACAGAATCAAACAGGGCAACAGTCTTATCAAGCGACTCTACACATACATTTCAACATATCATAAACACACTAATTATAATCCTTCATGCAGTGATTTTTGCGTTTTCTCCTGTGGAGTTACGGGGTACTTTTATTGATATGAGCGTCCACTGTCTACATCTATATCTCCATGGGTAGACTGCAAATCACACTTAAGTGCCTGGCAGAGGGTTTATCGAACCACCTTCACAATAATTCTCTATTATGCCAATCTCGAAAAGCGTGGTGGAATAACTAACACGTATATCTGTCAGTGCGTGCTCTTATTTCCCTTATTTTATTATGATGATCGTTTCTCCCTATGTAGGTCAGCGTTAACAAAATATTTTCACGTTCGGAGAAGAAAGTTAATGACTGAAATTCCGTGAGAAGATTCCGCCGCAACGAAAAACGCCTTCGTTTTGATGACGTTCTCCCCTAACTGTGTATCATGCAGTGACACTCTCTCTCCTATTCCATATTAATACAAAACGAGCAGCGCTTCTTTGAAGTTTCTCGATGTACTCCGTTAATTCCATCTGGTAACAATCCAACACCGCGCAGCAGTACTTCGAAAGGAGACGGACAAGCACAGTGTAGCTAGACTCATCAGTAGATCTGTTACATATTCTAACTGTTCCGCCAAAAAAACGCAGTCTTTGGTTTGTCTTCCCCGCATCATTTTCTCTCTCTTCTTTCCACTTAAGTAGTTCGTAACTGTAATTTTTAGGTATTAATTTAAAATTACGGCTTTTAGATTTGATTTATGGTGTAGCCGATGTTTAACGGATTCCTAGTAGCACTCTTGCGGATAACCCCACACTTTTCATAACTTTGCGCTAATTGCCAACTGCCAACTTTCGAACCATACAGATATCTTTACTAAATCGTTTTGCAACCGATTTCGATCTTCTAATGACTTTACTAGACATTACCTACAAACAGTGATCGTAGATGGCAACTACTCATGATCGCAACAGAGTTTCCCTGGACACGGGGAGAAGAACATTTTTCCATAACACATCCGTCAGTAGTTCTCTTTGATGAACAGGATGTGCTTCACTTCAGCAATTGCTTCATTTCTGCACTACAATAGGGTGTCTCACGGAGACCTAGGAGCTATAAAGGGCTTGGAAAATCTCTGTCGGCTAGTCTCATAGTCTTTAAACCGGAGATGCTTATTTTCCTGTAATTGGTTTTGTGGAACCGAGAATTCATTGAGATCTTCTCTTGCAATGCTGTGTGGTGATTGCCCTTTAATCGCCTTAATGAGCTCCAGTCTTATTGCCAAAGGTAATTCAAACTGAGTTCGAGGATGTTATAAATGCATAAGATCCAAAGTTGATGAGATGTAGATTGTTTACATAGGAAAGTATCACTTTGCTTATGTCACCGAGAAATACTGGCAATGAGTGTTGTGTATAGAGTGACTAACTTATACTTCTCCACAGTACTGCTTGTGAGTCAGGTAGATCTGTGGTACATCTACATCTACATCTACATCTACATGACTACTCTGCAATTCACATTTAAGTGCTTGGCAGAGGGTTCATCGAACCACAATCATACTATCTCTCTACTATTCCACTCGCGAACAGCGAGCGGGAAAAACGAACACCTAAACCTTTCTGTTCGACCTCTGATTTCTCTTATTTTATTTTGATGATCATTCCTACCTATGTAGGTTGGGCTCAACAAAATATTTTCGCATTCGGAAGAGAAAGTTGTTGACTGAAATTTCGTAAAAAGGTCTCGCCGCGACGAAAAACGTCTGTGCTGTAATGACTTCCATCCCAACTCGTGCATCATATCTGCCACACTCTCTCCCCTATAACGTGATAATACAAAACGAGCTGCCCTTTTTGCACCCTTTCGATGTCCTCCGTCAATCCCACCTGGTAAGGATCCCATACCGCGCAGCAATATTCTAACAGAGGACGAACGAGTGTAGTGTAAGCTGTCTCTTTAGTGGACTTGTTGCATCTTCTAAGTGTCCTGCCAATGAAACGCAACCTTTGGCTGGCCTTCCCGACAATATTATCTATGTGGTCCTTCCAACTGAAGTTGTTCGTAATTTTAACACCCAGGTACTTAGTTGAATTGACAGCCTTGAGAATTGTACTATTTATCGAGTAATCGAATTCCAACGGATTTCTTTTGGAACTCATGTGGATCATCTCACACTTTTCGTTATTTAGCGTCAACTGCCACCTGACACACCATACAGCAATCTTTTCTAAATCGCTTTGCAACTGATACTGGTCTTCGGATGACCTTACTAGACGGTAAATTACAGCATCATCTGCGAACAGTCTAAGAGGACTGCTCAGATTGTCACCCAGGTCATTTATATAGATCAGGAACAGTAGAGGTCCCAGGACGCTTCCCTGGGGAACACCTGATATCACTTCAGTTTTACTCGATGATTTGCCGTCTATTACTACGAACTGCGACCTTCCTGACAGGAAATCACGAATCCAGTCGCACAACTGAGACGATACCCCATAGCTCCGCAGCTTGATTAGAAGTCGCTTTTGAGGAACGGTGTCAAAAGCTTTCCGGAAATCTAGAAATACGGAATCAACTTGAGATCCCCTGTCGATAGCGGCCATTACTTCGTGCGAATAAAGAGCTAGCTGCGTTGCACAAGAGCGATGTTTTCTGAAGCCATGCTGATTACGTGTCAATAGATCGTTCCCTTCGAGGTGATTCATAATGTTTGAATACAGTATATGCTCCAAAACCCTACTGCAAACCGACGTCAATGATATAGGTCTGTAGTTAAATGGATTACTCCTACTACCCTTCTTGAACAGTGGTGCGACCTGCGCAATTTTCCAATCTGTAGGTACAGATCTATCGGTGAGCGAGTGGTTGTAAAGGGTTGCTACGTAGGGAGCTATTGTACCAACGTAATCTGAAAGGAACCTAATCGGTATATAATCTAGACCTGAAGACTTGCCCTTATCAAGCGATTAGAGTTGCTTCGCAACCCCGAAGGTATCTACTTCTTAGAAACTCATGCTAGCAGCTGTTAGTGTTTCAAATTCTGGATGTTCTGTTCGTCTTCCCTGGTAAAGTAATTTCGGAAAACTGGGTTCAGTAAGTTCGCTTTACCTTCACAGTCGTCGGTAACAGTACCATCGGCACTGCGCAGCGAAGGTATTGACTGCGTCTTGCGGCTTGTGTACTTTACATACGACCAGAATTTCTTTGGATTTTCTACCAAATTTCGAGACAAAGTTTCGTTGTGGAACCTATTAAAGGCATCTCGCATCGAAGTACGTGCCAAATTTCGCGCGTCTGTAAATATTAGCCCATCTTCGGGATTTCGCGTTCTTCTGAACTTCGCATGCTTTTTCCGTTGCCTCTGCAACAGCGTTCGGACCTTTTTTGTGTACCACGGGGGATCCGTTCCATCTCTTACCAATTTATGAGGTATAAATATCTCAATTGCTGTTGCTACTATATCTTTGAATTTGAGCCACATCTCGTCTATATTCGCATAGTCAGTTCGGAAGGAATGGAAATTGTCTGTTAGGAAGGCTTCTAGTGGCACTTTATCCGCTTTTTTAAATAAAATTATTTTGCGTTTGTTTCTGATGGATTTGGAAGAAATGGTATTGAGCCTAGCTACAATGACCTTGTGATCACTAATCCCTGTATCAGTCATGATGTTCTCTATCAGCTCTGGATTGTTTGTGGCTAAGAGGTCAAGTGTGTTTTCGCAACCATTTACAATTCGCGTGGGTTCTTGGACTAACTGCTCGAAATAATTTTCGGAGAAAGCATTTAGGACAATCTCGGCAGACGTTTTCTGCCTACCACCGGTTTTGAACAAGTATTTTTGCCAACATACCAACTATAACCGTATGAGTGGGGTATTTATTTGTTACGAGACTCAAACTTTCTCTGAACTGTTCCGCAACTGTATCATCGGAGTCTGGGGGTCGGTAGAAGGAGCCAGTTATTAACTTAATTCGGCTGTTAAGTATAACCTCCACAGACACCAATTCACACGGAGTATCTACTTCGACTTCACTACAAGATAAACCACTACTGACAGACACAAACACTCCACCACCAATTCTGCCTGATCTATCTTTCCTGAACACCGTCTGAGACTTCGTAAAAATTTCTGCGGAACTTATTTCAGGCTTTAGCCAGCTTTCTGTACCTATAACGATATCAGCTTCTCTGCTTTCTATTAGCACTTGAAGCTCAGGGACTTTTCCAGCGCAACTACAACAATTTACAACTATAATTCCGACTGTTCCTTGATCCAAGCACGTCCTGTATTTGCCAAGCACCCTTTGACATTGCAGCCCATCCCGCACTTTCCCGAGGCCATCTAACCTAAAAAACCGCCCAGTCCACGCCACACAGCCTCTGCTACCCATGTAGCCGCCAGATGAGTGTAGTGAACTCCTGACCTATTCAGCGGAACCCGAAACCCCACCAACCTATGGCGCAAGTCAAGGAATCTGCAGCCAATACGGTCGCCAAACCGTCTGAGCCTCTGATTCAGACCCTCCACCCGGCTCTGCACCAAAGGTCCGCAGTCGGTTCTGTCAACGATGCTGCAGATGGTGAGCTCTGCCTTCATCTCGTAAGCAAGACCGGCAGCCTTCACCAAATCAGATAGCCGCTGGAATCCAGAGAGAATTTCCTCAGATCCAAAGCGACACACGTCATTAGTGCCGACATGTGCCACCACCTGCAGCTGGCTGCACCCTGTGCTCTTCATGGCATCCGGAAGGACCCTTTCCACATCAGGAATGACTCCTCCCGGAATGCACACGGAGTGCACACTGGATTTCTTCCCCTCCTTAGCCGCCGTATCCCTAAGGGGCCCCATTACGCGCCTAACATTGGAGCTCCCAACTACTAGTAAGCCCACCCTCTGCGATTGCCCGGACCTTGAAGGCTGACAATGATCCTCTGAAATAGAGCAGGCAGCTGCATCTGGCTCAGCCAGAGACAGTGCCTGAAACCGGTTTGTCAGACACACCGGGGAGGCTTTCTGATCAGCCTCCGGGGACGCCTTTCGCTGCCTGCCATGCCTTGGAACGACCTCCCAATCAACCACAGGCGAGGGCTCTGCCCCACTGCGGGCGGCAACCGGGGCAACCACAGCGGCAGACCAATAACTTAGGTTATCTGAACATGAGAGAAACTACAGATTAAGAAAGAAAGGTTAAACCTTTGCTAATTATCTGATAACAGAAAACTAATCGCTCAAATTATGTTGATTGTAAGATTTTACATTCTGTAAAGAATATCAAAAGGATGATCCACCTGGAAATACTTGAAATGAAGAAACATATGACTCAGAATGCCATGTTAGTATTAAATGACAAAACTCAGTTTCCTTGGGTCTCTGAGTGGAGGACCATCCTGCAGGTGATGTGCTGTTCATTAGGTAGGTTTGTTGCAGATACTGCTCACCTCTCCAGAGGCATATTTTGTAGTGCTGTTCTACAAACACAGTAGCTTTGATTGGAAGCATCAAAATATCGCTATGACATCACACAATCTATGTATTTGGTATTTATGTATCACAGTGTGGTATTTGTTATACATAGAATATCTTTGGTTAGAAATTCTTTATTATGTATTAGACGAGACGTCACTATTTCTACCAATTTCTTCATTTCTAACACTATGACGTAACACACACACTAGTAATGGAGTGGTGGCTTAGCAGTGATCCGTAAATCGGAACCACGCTGGACTGTGATTGGCAGATAGAGTCACAATGGCGACGTGACGCCGGGAAAAGTGTGGTGGAAAATACGTAAAATTGTGGAAAATCTGGTAGCAATAAGAAAAAGAAAGAAAAATACGTAAAACTGAGGAATACACAAAAAAATATGAAAATGGGTGAAAACTACAAAAAAATATGGAATAATGAGAGTACTTCCTGGATGCGGCATCCGCTGGTGCCTCTAATTATATAATACTGGTATTAACAAATATAACTCAAGTGACATGACTTAATGTAATTCGTTACAAACAAATAGCCATTGGCTGATGCCCCCCCCCCCCCATGCTTTACAGCTCTGGAGTAGCCCCTCGCACTCAAGTGTCCCAGTTATAAAAGAGGGGAGGAGGTAATGCTTGATCCTCATTGCTTAGAGGAGAGAGTAAGTGAGCCGGTTGTCGTCACCTTTGTCACATGACAAAGTTGCCTCGATGACTACTCTGGGGACTTTAATCAATTCTCACTGGTTCTCGGGGAATAGGGAGGGGGGGGGGAGTTTACCAAGCATTCCCAAGTTGGTTACCTGACACCTAATGTAAGATATTTGCAGATTCAACACACCTATCCTGCAGTCCTCCATTGCCTCAATAGATATCTCTGCTGGCCAACGTCCCGTACTGAACAGAAAGACTTGCTATGTGGGTCCCATTAAATAATGTAGACGGCATTAGCACATCTGCATCTTAGCAGGATGACCAACTGAAAATAGAATGTTTGCAGTGGTGCACATGTACATTTAGATTGGAGATCTGCATCTCAAGATTGCACATAGACCGAGTATTGGGGACTGAAGACGCCAAATAAACTGTTTCAGCGCAGTGGCTCCGGGGTAAACTGACCTTATGGCATCTTCCTCAACCGAATCAGTGCATGGCAGCTAGGAGAGAAGGAGCGCAACGTCAAACTGATAAATGGGCTCATACTGTCAAGTTCTTTGTAACTTGACATGATTATGTAATCACTGAAACAGCGTCACACATGCAGTAACCACTCACTGACAGCAAGTGCAGCTCTAGCAGTGGAGGGTGTACGCATAGCGTGTCAGGGGACGCGGAAAACGGTGCAGTCGTTGATAGGAAAAGGAGAAACTGAATTGGCGACCAAAAGGGCACGACAATTGTTTTTCGAGCCAGGGATAGAAAGGGCTAAGTTTAAAAATTGTTCGCTGTCACCATGGCTGAAGCATGAAGTCAACGGTAAGACGGCGCTAACCAAACCTGGCGCCAGTGGAAGTGTAGTGCAGCGCGCCCCACAGATGACAGGAGTGAATGATGGCTGTGGAGACGTGTACGGCCGAAGAGACGAGCAGCTGTTGAGCAGCTGGCCGCCCATCTTAGCCGAGGGGCTGCCGACTGCGTCTCCTCAGCGGCCGTTCACCACACGTTGCTGTGTCTGAACCTCTACAGCAGGCGCCCGCTTCAGGTCAGCATGCTGACCGCTGTTCGTCGTCGACAGAGGCTGGAATTCGCAGCCCAGTACCGTAATTGGACGTCCACCCAGTGGCAACAGATGGCCTCATCACGTGGTTCCCGTTTTTATGGTCCACTAGACTGACGGCTGCTGGCGTTTATGGCTAGAAACATCTAAAAGAAAACACCCGGCAACAGTCGTCAGAAGAGTCCAGGCCAGAGGCGGGAGCATTGTGGTATTGGGAACGTTTTCATGGCAAACCCTGAACAGTTTTTTGAACGAAACGGCATTCGTCATCTAACAAGTGCTCCGTTTCACCCGCAGACCATCGGACAAGCAGATCGCTTCATACGGACTTGCAAACAACAGTGGCCAAGCTTCTCACCACCTACACATTTACTATAATACAGAATAAAATCTGATTAATAGTTTAAATTAAAAACCTCGGAATGGTGTTTTATTGTAAAATTATTAAGATTCTAATTCGGAACAGGCGCTGCAACTCTTTTCCGCCTCCTACCGCTCACACCCACGAGACGGACCATCACAGCCGGAACTTCTGCACGGCCGCAGCCATAGGTCAGTGCTTCACTTGCTACACCCACCACAGCACCCGGTGCCGCGAATGGGCCGCAGGTACCGCTTCGTGCCGCGTAATCTTGTTTTTTTTTTTTTTGTACTGTTTATGGCAACAGTGAGCGCTGGTGCAAGAGGCGTGGTTCAGGAACACATTGGCTCTTTACATATTTGATTGCAGCTCCGAATGGTTTGCACCGCCGCCATCAGAACCAAATTCGTGCGTGTCATCTCTCCACGATTCTGCTGCTTTTCTTCCCCCATGTTCACTGCCTCATAGGGGCGCATGGCCTTCGCAGATGCCCGCTGGTGCCACCAAGAAACAGATGGACGATACGCCCTCGCCCTACCGTACCCGCTCGCCGACCCAATGGAGGTGGACATGGCATCAGCATCGCCGTCGCCCTCGTCGCCCCAGGACACGCCCTTAGGCCTGGATGTGCGGCCTGGCAGCAGTTTTCTGGAGTGCGTTGCTGTTGCCTCACAAGCCAGAAGGCAGGGTACAGCCAGAAGCACGCCATTCTCCACAGCTACGGCTCCTCGCTCATCTCTACGTCCAGCATCCTGCCTCCCTCCCCATTGTCATTAACTGCCTCACTACACGGCAACGGTGCGCCATTTCGGGGGGAGGGGGGGGGGAGGTAATGTGCTGGCATAAGCTCTCGCCAGCACAGCAGGTGACACAGAGGTTGTGAGAAGATTGATTGTAGTCACCGGAGCAAGCGAGCCTATTGGGAGAGAGGCCAAAGATGCACTCGCAAACAATGCGCCTCCAGCGCCCTCTCGACCTCCAGTATTTAGATCGCCGCCGCAGATTTGGGGTGGAGAGGGGGGTAGTCAGCAGGCGTCCAGTGAGTCAACGAACTGAGTCATCAGTCACAGCCATCTTAAGTAACTTCTTGTTCTTATAAGTAAAGAACCCTGTTAATACACCCATGCACTTTTTGTTATAGAAGAGGATACTGGCCACCAAACAACATGCTCTCCTTGCTTCCCACAGTACAAGTCTACAGTGACAACAAGACGACACAAAATTCCTTGAATGATCTTGTCATTCTGGAAGCCACAGTGGATCAACACAAATATGCGTCGATGTCAACCTCTACATGCAGTTTGTTTTTCCTAAGCGCGATGGCATCTACCAGCAGGACAATGCAACGAGTCACACAGCTCACAGTGTACGAGTGGTTTCAAAGAGTGGCTGGATGGGGCTGCTCGTTCCATGCTTGCTCAGCTGAGACAAGTAGCCAGGCTGGCCACGGCTGTAGACTTGGCAAGGCTCCACATCCCTGCCGGTACCTTCCAGCACCTCAGCGACTCTCTTCCCACGCGTCTCCCAGCACTCTTAGCCGCAAAGTCATCCGACAGAGGGTCACATTAATGTGAGTGCACATTGGAAGTCACAGGCAGCACTGCAGCCCTGCACGCCTTAGAGCTGAAGAGTGGGAAGCAATCAGGGCGCCATGGTTCTCAGACACTTTGTACCTCCTGTAAACCTCCAGAGGCAAAGAAGTAAGGAAGGCTGCATAGCACTGGCGTAACGGGATATTAAGGTTTGTGTTGGGATAGCAACATTCTAACGAAATACGACACAATTAAATAAGAAACACCTCGAATATATCGCTCTTGAATATCATAAGAATTCTCTTCATTATTAAGAACCGTACAAAAAATTTATTACCATTAACGTATTCACTGGCATTGAAATGCATAGTGTAAAGGCCTTGGCCATGTATGTGTGTAATGTCCTTAGAACTACTTAAAACCAACTAACCCAAGTTCTAAGGGACTGATGACCTCAGATGTTAAGTCCCACAGTGCTCAGAGCCATTTCGTAGAGGCCTGTAAGCGTAAAATCGTTAGTTCGAATTTCGCTATTAGCATCCACTTTTACTATTATTTAAATACTGAATTTATGATGATATGGAAACGTTTCTTATCAAGTATCGAATCACATTTTTTAATAAAAATAACGTACTTTTTAAAATTTATTGGGTACAAAAATGCGAAACATCAGATACAAAATAAACCCTATTTTCATTTCTGGAGATTGAACTGCGTTGTTGATGTACAACTTTCTTATTTAATAAACGCATTTCGCCTCTCTATATCAAATTTTTACGCGGTCAGTAATTCGAAATGTAGAGATTTTATTATCATTAAAGACTATGAGATAATGTCAGTTAATAACATTTTCATTTGTTAATAAATGTGAAACATAAATACTAAAAATAGACATTGCTACTAGCAAGATTCGAATCACAGCTACGCTCCTTTTTACTTTTCCCATTTAGCTCCGTCTTACGCTCACCATAAAAGAATTCCTAAGTTGATGGAGGCTTGTAGCTCGTAACGGTATTTTCCTCACAGGATTCGACCTGATTCCTCTTCCAGAATGCTTAAGTAACCCTCTCAAAACTATAACCTGGTCTTTGTACAAGGTGAGCTGCTTCGTGAAAAGCAGAGAAACAAATTCTTCATGCAAAAGAATGGAATAAACTGTGAAGTAACACTCCTCTTCGCAAAATTGTTAAACATCGTCACGCGAAGAAAGGAAGTTATAACAAATTACTCTGGAAGACAACAAGAAAAAGGCTCCTCTTCACTGGAAAAACAAGCAATAACAACTCTTCTTAAAAAAACAATCAAAATACATGTACAGCGGCCATTAATCTATTTTACTGGGAGAAATTTCTAGAAAATTGCAGGAAAATTATTTCTATTTCTGTTGTAAGTTGGTTATTAAAACTACTGTTGCATATTTAAGTAGTCACTAACGCCCGTTGTGTCTCTCGTTGAAGTGAGTATGTAAGGGACAATGTGAGTCACGTACCACACGCAAATGTTATGTTAGAACTGCCAATCCGATGTTAATATACACTGAAGAGCCAAAGAAACTGGTACACCTGCCTAATATCGTGTAGGTCCCCCACGAACACACAAGTGCCGCAACACGACGTGGCATGGACTCGACTAACGTCTGAAGTAATGCCGTAGAGAACTGACGCTGTGAATCCTGCAGGGCAGTCCATAAATCCATAAGAATACGAGGGGGTGGAGATCTCTTCTGAACAGCACGTTGCAAGGCATCCCAGATTTGCTCAATAATTTTCGTGTCTGCGCACCTTGGTGGCCAACGTAAGTGTTTAAATTCAGAAAAGTGTTCCTGGAGCCACTCTGAGGCAATTCTGGACGTGTAGGGTGTCGCACTGTCCTGCTGAAATTGCCCACGTCCATCGGAAAGCACAATGAAAGTGAACGGATGCAGGTGATCAGACAGGATGCTTAGGAACGTGTCAGAGTAGTATCTAGACGTATCAGGGGTCCCATATCATTCCAACTGCATTGAAATTTGCAGCAATTTTCGAAAGGACTGCTCTTCTGTCACATTGAACGATTCTCTTCGGTCGTCGTTGGTCCCGTTCTTGCCGAATATTTTTCCGGCCACAGCGATGTCGGGAATTATATGTTTTGCCGGATTTCTGATATTCACAGTACCCTCGTGAAATCCTCGTACGGGAAAATCCCCAATTCTTCGCTACCTCGGAGATGCTGTGTCCCATCGCTCGTGCGTGGACAGTAACATCCCGTTCAAACTCACAATCATGACCTATTGTAGCAGCCTTGACAGGTCTAACGACTGCGCGAAACACTTGTCTTACGTAGGCGTTGCCGACCGCAGCGCCGTATTCTCCCTGTTTACATACCTCTCTGTTTGAATACGCATGCCTATACCAGTTTCTTTGGTGCTTCAGTCTATTTTCTAGCGGTATGGTTGAAGGCGCCGTGTGCGTGACACGGGCCAATCATTTCGCTGCACACTCACTTGCGGAGGAATATATTAAGAAGATAACTATAAGAGTTCTGTGAAGGTTACAGAACTTCCGAGCATATTAAGCAAAGGCGATATTTCAACCTTTTTTGAGAACTGTGTCGTACTATACGTACGCAAGGAAGTACACGTGCGACACTGACCTTGAACTGCGGTAGGTATGAAGGAAGTGGCAGAGGGCAATTCAGCAAGGTCCTCTCGTCTGCCTCAGAGCAGGTTACAGCAACGGAGCGTATCCGGTATCGGGACATCATTGTCGTTTCTTTCGTGTCAGAAGCGCTACTTGAAATTTCTCTATAGAGCGTAAGAACACGTTTGCAAGAAATTGTTGGTCCACTTTATCAGTTTTGATGCAATTTTTGTGATGGCGTAGTGGCGCTATCGCAGGTCAAAAACGACACACTCAGAAAATGTTCGTTAAAAGAAATCGTTAGTAATGCGAGCAATATCGTTTCTTTTTTGCGAGTTAGTAGTATATCGGTCAAATATAGTAATGGAAATCCTAATCACTTACAGTCTTGACCAGTAACCCTCGCAATACTCGCATTACCAGGGGGGGGGGGGGGGGGTACTTTGCACCCACCTTTTGAAAATATTGAAATCTACTCGGGTACTTTATTTTCTTAAGTTTTGTAAAAAATGTTTGTTGTCTTTGATGAAATCTTCTTACAGATTTTATGATTGTTTTACATTTTTCGTTTAAGCTTAATCCGAAATTTTAAGTTGAAGGGAGGTGGTCATAATGTCTTACCCCCTTGGTAGTAGATGAGACTTCCACAATGTTTGTCTTACTCCACAAATAACAGCATTATATGACCTTAGAACACATGGAAATTATATTTCTCTGGACGGATAGCAACAATGGTCCCAACAATGATTCATTTCCCTTTGTTTCTTTATTGTTTCCTGTTCAGTGGCACTTAGTTCAGTCTTAATACAACTGTGCTTCAAAACTTGTCGACATTCACTTACTGATGGAGAAATATCACAGATTTTGGAAGAAGCTACGGCTTCTCAAATGGAATCTGATCAAACTGAAGCTGTAGTGAGTGGACCTGAAGAGGATTGTGTTGTGCGCTATGATGTGGACAGTGATAGAGCACTTACAGAAGCTGATGATGAACTCTGGGTACCTGAAACTGATGACGTCGCAGTTTGCGAGGTTAGTGACAAGGATATTACAAGCACTGGAAAAATTTATACCTCCAAACCACGTCAAATTAGAAGACGAGTAGCAGAAAACACAGTGAAAGAAAGAGAAGGCATAAGAGACGAAGGTAAACTAGGAACAATAACAGACATATTTGAAGAGTTTTTGTCTCCAGAAATTGTCAACATCATAATAAAGCATTCCAATCAAGAACCATTGAGGCAGAAAATACCCAAGACAGACAGACAGACAGACAGACCTGCGTTCATGGCGTATATAGGACTATTTATTATAATGGGGAAGGAAAACGACAGTAAGTTATCATTTATAGATTTATGGTTCTATACTTAAGGAACGTTTGTTTATACTGCTACAAGTCGTACCACATTCGAGCAGCTTACTAAAGTAATAAGATTTGATCACAGAGAGTCACGAAGCGATCGCAATAAACGTGATAAGTTTGCTGCAATATAAGAAGTTTTTGATAAAAAGAATGAATTTTGTCCAAAATATTATTCTGTTGGGATGCACACTGTTATTGACTAAAAAGTTTCCATTTTTCCGTGGCAGGTGTCTCGTCAAGGTCTTCGTGAAGGAAAAGCATGGTAAATACGGTGTACTTACACGCATGCTCACAGACGCTAAAACCAGATATGTTATCTGCACGGAGCCTTATGCTGGGAAAAGAAATAATGGTACACAGCACTCAAATTCCGCTGCAGCTGTGGTCAAACGCCTGAAAGTTCCTATACATAATTCAGTGAGAAAGGTCACCACATATAGATATTACACTTCAATTGATTTGGCCGAAGATCTATAGAGGAATCACAAGCTGACTCTCGTGGGAACATTACAAGCTAATTGGAAACACATACCTCAAGAACTGAGAGACATCTCAAGACGAGAATTACATATTAGTGTTGGAAATATTCCAATCACAATTGTATCCCCCGTAAAAAACCCAAAAGAAATCTGCTATTTCTATCATCTGATCATAAATTTATACTATAATGAGACTAAAGGTGGCGTTGACACGATAGATCAAATGGTGAGGAAATATTCAACTAAGAGGGCTACAAGAAGGTGGGCGCTATCTCTTTTCTGTACTCTTGTGTACATAGCAGTGGTGAATAGGTCTACACTATTTTTGTTGAACTTGCCGGACTGGGATAAGAACCTAGTAAGTGACGACTTATTCTTCAAGATCTTGGACTACAGCTCGCGAAACCATACACTGAAGAAAGGGCTAAAAATATTTCTGGACTGCCAAAGCCTGTAGTTTCAAGAATGGAGGGTATTCTCAGAGGAAAATCCAGCAGGACTACGGTGCAAAGGAAGCTCATGGAGGTAAAGGTAGATGTCTTTTGTGTGTTAGTGAAAGCCTTTCAAAAGCAGAAAAGTACAACAAAGCGAACAAAACAATAATAGTCTGCCACAATTGTAAGAGGTACATATGTGCAAAACAGCAAAAAACTGTTGTATGTTCCAAGCCCAAGAAAGTCGTGAATAATTACTCTCACGACACTATGTTATGTACATAACATATATTTCTATATTACGTCAGGTATTTGTAACTATTTTAATTATAGTAAAGTGCACTTCAATAGTATTATAACGACTTTTACTACTAATTTTTCTCAAGATAATTAGACTTACTTAACTTAGAAGTGAAGTAAGTGAAAGGTTAAAACTGTTTTCAAAAATGCATTTTATAAGACATATTGAGGTACTGGATCCTGACTATGTTCAATAGATCTTTCAAAAGTATGCCATTAACACAATTTAAAAACAATTAATGAAACGTTTTTATTTTATAAATTCTTTATGGTGGGTACAAAGTAGCCCCCCGCCCCCCTCTCTTTGGTAATACACGTTACTGAAAATGGCTTGGTATTGCGAATGTTAAAACTGCACTGGAAGGACAGTAAATAACTAAATCTTCTCACTGTGTACTTCACACAAATTATATACATGTTTGTATGTATATGTGTATGTATGTAAGTTCGTTAAACACACCTGCCTAAACCACAGGACGAATTTCAACCAAACTTGGTGCACGTATCATTTACTGAGTGGAAAGGAGCACTGTGGTGGTAAGGACCACAAGGGGTGGGGGTGGGGGGTGGGAGTGCAAAACCAGCGCAGCCCACGAGCGAGAACACCCACTCTTCAGTCATCCAGCATTTGTAGCTCAGATCACTTACAGACTTGCAATAAACTTGACACATAATTTCAAATCTTTACGAAACTTTTTCTCTCTCATAACACCAAAAAATGATGAAAACAAAAAAAAAATGTCGCTTACTACAGTGTTGCTCTTCACTTGGCAAGTGACGTTTTAATTAATTGGGTGTTTGTTGCTAACGTTTTCGTGGCAAATTTTTTATGCAGACAGTATTCGCCTATAGCTCTGAATGTAGCAGAATATTACATCGTGGAACGACATTTACGTAGTTTAGGCGACAAGAGTTCATAAACACTGACTGCGTGGAAAACTACCATATCATGTAAGACGTTTAAATCTATTACTTAGTTGCTACTTATTCTATTCGCAACATTTTTTACAGACAATATCCACATTTGTCGCTTAATGTACCTACAATATATAATTCTACAACTCATCTCAGTATTTGACATGTCTCCTGAACCATGAGTGAAAAACGTTCAGATCATGCATGACGTTTTAATTTATCACTTATTTGAAACCAACTCTAGTCGCAAACATCATCCATATATGCCGCTCAACGTACCTACAAAAATATATAATTTTATAACAAATAGTTCAAGAGATATTACGTCATAAACAGTGAGATGCGCGAGAAACTGTCAGATGATGTGTGACGTTTTAATTTATTACCTCTTTACTGCCAACTGAGTTCATACGCATTTCGCAGATAGTGACCACGTATACTGCTGGATCTACCTGGAAAATTATCTTTTTGTACAACACATATTTCAGGATATACGACGTCATAAACATTTAGCTATATGAAAACACAACAGCAGGGTGAAAATTCGCTAGGCATACAGGTGAAATATGTATACAAATATGATCGAAATTTGTCTGAAATTAGGTGACGTGTACGTATACGAGCAAACTAGCGGTAAAATTCTCATCCTAATCCTTGGAACGACTTCAGTCATATTTGGCACACATATTAATCGCTGTCTAGAATGAAGAGCTAAAAACCACCAGCTTCCTGCTGGGGTGAGCGTGATAGCGTGGAGAGGGACGAGGGGAGGAGGAGGAGGAGGAGGACATGGACAGCAGAAGAGAGGAAATGGACAGAGAGAGGGGAGAGGACGAGATGGCAAGAGACAGGGGAGGTGTGGAGGCCGTGGATAAAGGAGGGACGGGAGAGAAGAGTGGATAAAGAGAGAGAGAGGATGGCTAGAGAAAGGGGGGAAGTAGGTGGACAGAGTGAAGCGGGAGGAAGAGATGGAATAACGGAAGACTAGAAGAAATAAATACTTGCTCAATGCCTGGTTTCTCTTCTAGTTAGAGTACTTAATTTTTTGTTCATTCAGGCTTCGAAAATTAATAGACAGTGAAGCTACATCAGGCAGTGACAAGCGGCAGCACATCGAGTCGAACTAAGCTCGTGTGACAGACAGGGGTGCCGCGAGGCATTCCACGCTGATACGACTCTGTATCGTACTGAATGGAGGGTGGTGATCCGCCACACAGAATACCAAAATATCACAAGAGTAGCGACTATGTTAAGGTACGGTCGCAGAGACCGACACTAGCGCTCCAAATGGCCTGGCGGTGAACTTTGAATTCGGGGAAATATGACGTGATAATCTGTATTCTTGCTCTGCAAAATGCGAGTACTATATGATAATATTTTTCATTTATATGAGTGGGTCTGGTGCCAAAGTGCATTTATTTTAAAACCCAATAATGCAATTTCTACCGTTTGGCTGTAATCGAGTTGAAATTATGTTCCCGATTAAGACATCTCTACCGCGCGACCGCTACGGTGGCAGGTTCGAATCCTGCCTCGGGCATGGATGTGTGTGATGGCCTTAGGTTGGTTAGGTTTAAGTAGTTTTAGGAGACTGGTGACATGAGATGTTAAGCCCCATAGTGCTCACAGCCATTCAAACCACTTGAGGACCTCTCTATGTGTATTGCAGTCTTTGAATTGCATTGCAAATACGTTGCTCGTATTCTGTTTAATTTTTGCTGACATCCGTATTATAGGGTGAACTAAATACTTCTGTATTTGTTTTTGTTTCATGCTAAAGGACGCTGGTTTTGTCTCGCGGTGTTCTGCAGACTCACGTATTTTTGTTACAGCTTAAGAACCTCGATTGAAAACCATTGTTAGTGTACTCTTCGTATCCTTTGTTATTTTTGTTCCCATTCGTTTTTCGTACTCCACCAAAATTTTCATTGACTTCTGCTAAAACGCACTATCTGCACTGCCTGTTAATAACGTGTGAAAACATTTGCTAGTTACTGAGACTACGAAACAGACATCTACACCTACATCGACACTCTTCGAGCCATTGTGAAATGCATGGCATCCAGTGACGAGAAGCAACAGCACTCAATGCAGAATTAGATACAAGTTCCGCAACAGATGTAATAATGTGGAATAGCAATACTGTCGACACCCGCTAAGATGGAGTTCTTCATTTAAAGCGTGAAAGTACAGGACACGTATGTAAACAGATATAAAGTGTTGTGTTGGCAGAAGAGCCAACACCGTGTTACAAGAGGAGGCCGAAATGCACGCGTTTTAGCTCACGCAGGCTGGCGTGAGGAGGAAAGAACTATACTGACGTCAGATCTGGAACATGACAAGGAATTAGAATTCAGAAAGCGGACGTAATTATTTTGATACTTAACTTTAATCCATTAATGATGAACGTCGCTCTTGACGGTACATGATTCACAATATTATCTGTTCAGAATACATTCATATTAACTGAATATGGCGCCTTGCTAGGTCGTAGCAAATGACGTAGCTGAAGGCTATGCTAAACTGTCGCCTCTGCAAATGAGAGCGTATGTAGACAGTGAACCATCGCTAGCAAAGTCGGCTGTACAACTGGGGCGAGTGCTAGGGAGTCTCTAGACTATACCTGCCGTGTGGCGGCGCTCGGTAAGCAATCACTGATAGTGGCGACACGCGGGTCCGACGTATACTACCGGACCGCGGCCGATTTAAAGGCTATCACCTAGCAAGTGTGGTGTCTGGCGGTGACACCACATAAAGTATAATAACAGCGGCGTTCTTAACAATTGTCTAAATCGCGTAGTTAACACACAGATTCGTAAGTGGTAACAAAAATCATAAATCTCAGAACATCATGTGAAGAAACCAACTTCTGTTTTATATGAACAACAACCAAATATGGACTCATTTACCCGACCCAGTATTACTGATGTCAACAGAGCTCAATCAGAATATGAGCAACATACTTACAACGTAACTCAAAGAGTGCAAAGCACACAATAAGGAATGAGAAGCACAATGATTTGAAACGAGCATCTGTTAAGTTCCGTTCACTACGGAACGAAAACAAACACAGAACCTAACGATCATCCAATAAGAAAGCGACATGATGCATTAATAAACTTGCAGCACTGCAAGTGGACTGACAGCGAACCGAAGTCGTGTTACGTGTAGCCCCTACACGGGCTTCACCCCCTGTTGTGGCTGTCTCTGCACAGTTCGTAGCCAGTGTTTCTGGTGTCTGTTTAAAGCAACAGTCTGGAACGCTCTGTATCGACGCAAAGAGGATTATATACTGAGCATGGTGGCGCAGTGGTTACCACACTGGACTCTAGTTAGGGAGAACGACGGTTCAAACCCATTCCGCCATCCTGATTTAGGTTTTCGGTGATTTCCCCAAATCGCTTCATTCAAATGCCGGGATGGTTCCTCTGAAAGGGCATAGCCACCTTCCTTCCCCATCTTTCCATAATGTGAGGGACCGATGGCCTTGCTGTTTGGTGCCCTCCAACAATTCAACCAACCAACCGAAATCCTGGCCAAAATTATTTTTGATAGTTTCAAACCTTTAAAGCACTCCCTTTCACTACTAGGTTAACTGTAGTTGTGAATACCCCTAAACTACTCCACTGCCGTCCATAGAGATGGGCCTGGGATGACTCGGCATGCATTTGTTAGTTTGTCTGCCTGTCTTTCAATTTGTACCATGCCACTTTCCACTAGTTCTTAACCTTTTGTACTTGAAAATTTCAAAGTAGATTCGTGTGATACCCTTAATTTGCTGTACCGATTTTACTGGTGACGTGATGACAGGACTGCTTCTACTAGGGCACCGAATTGCTCGTCACGTGTGTGATTGTTCCATATGTAGTTAGTTTGCCATACTTTTCTCGCAATTTTTAAATGCGCCTTCAAACTAATTATAGCTATGTACTGTGTTATATATGTGCGTATTGAGAAGTGTATGTTAGTGTGTGTAATCTAGGTTGGTTCTGCTACGTTCACTTGTCTAATGTTACCGATCACAGCAGGTGATTGTCCCAGGCCTCTCGCAAAGTTCTTTTCAATTGCACGTTGGTTTATTGTCTTACTTCTCGCAGTTCACAGCCTGATGCGATAGATGGTGCTGCATGCAGCGCTAGATTGCAAGCAAAATCTATCTACGTAGGGGGGCAACACATCTGTATGCTCCACCGTGACGTAATCCAGCAAATCAGATGCCTTCCTATGAGTATGAAAGAGGGAACCTTGCCAGTTCACGACAGTCAGTTTTAGTCCCTGACGACGATGGTGGAGGGTATCATCGAAAGCGTGGAATTTTCTGAAAATTTGACGAGGCAAGTGAACCGAGAACCTTTCATGTACTTGCTACAATAGTTGACCAAACGTCCATTTTTGCCATTTTGGCGATAATTTCGGTAAATATACTCCGGTGTGCGGCACAGGTCAGCACAGCATGGGCAACATGCGATGTTGGTGTAATGTGTTGAAAGATAATGTCACGAAGATCTCGGAGAAGGGTCATAGCCACCGTCCTTAAGGCGCCAGAAATGTGATAGGTACAGTCCAAATTACCATCTGTGTGGACAAGACGCGATCATCTTATTTACCCAGTGGTACCCCATACCAACAAGTCAGATGATGAGCCCATGAGAAGATGACGAAAGCAGTCTGGCAACGTTCGTCCTCCTCAGAGCTTGCATGCATGGATACGTCCAATGTGATGTTGTAACCAGGACTGGGACTCGTCTGCAAAGACGACATAGTGCCACTTTTGTATGTCCAGTCTCCTTGTTGGGAGTTCCGCTGTCGGCCGCCTCGGTCTCCTGCCGCGTCGATGTGGGCTTCGACAGCAGTTGTCGCTGGACGTCGCCGCACTGTCCGTGAGGGCGCTCTTCCGTCCACCAGTGAGCTCGCTGCGTTCCATGACACAGGGAACCTGGTGTGTCTGTGTGGTCCTGCACAGGCAACCAAACAGCACGTCGAGCCTCTCAGGCGCTAGTCACGTAGGGCCATTAACAGCCTACGTGACCCTCGCGAACCGATAGGCACCGTATTCACGTGACAGCGCGAGCAGCGTAACGACAAACTGCAGTCTCGGACTTTGGTACGTGCTGGTAGACGTTTCCCCTTCGTACACAAGGTGTCACACAGTCTTCCCACAAACAAACAACACTCAAATGCGATTTCTGAACGACAAACCCGCTGTAAAATCTTTACTTACATACAGAGCATAGTGGCAGCTGTGGAAAATAAATGTCCACATCTACCCTATACCCTGCAAGCCGTGTAATATGATGTGGCAGATGGTGGAGTCCGTGCTGGATACAGTGGCCGATGCGCAGGGAACAGTTACTGAGCGATTTCATTTGTTTCTTTAGGCGGGGCCGACCTTGTCTGGCCACTTCCAGCCGGCTGGCGACACACTGCGATGGCAGAAGCGAGCCACATGCCCTGCGTTCTTCCTCAAACGATTTTACAGATACTATTCCGTAAAAAAAAAAAAAAAAAAAAAAAATCTTTTTTCCCTACTTATAGCTTTATATGCCAGCTTCGTGTGACGTGCCCATCATTTCGTTAATGGTGACAGTTATTATGGTACTTCGATTTAAGTAAGACACTGCATGAAATATGAAAAAGTTTAAAATAGAAAATAGGGGTTGCTAAGATTTTGCGTTTGGTACACATTACATAATATGTTGCCGCGTATAAAATTCAGCTGAGATAATGAATTTTTCTTTAGACTTTGGTGGAAGTCTCAGTCACCAATGACGGAAAAATTAATCTGATGTAGCGCACTCATCTGCAACCGTCCGAGCCAGCGAAAAAGCCAGAATGAGATGTTCTCAACATTCCTCACATCTCAAACGGTTTGAGATATGGAAACAAGATTTTGGCAAATGACAGCACGCAAAGAGAAGAGTGCTTTGTCGTATGGTTAACATGCAAAACTTAATTATTGACCGCATTATACGATGAAACAATGTAATTATTAAGGGGCATCGATAGCTGGTGAAACGAGACATACTGTGGGATATAGTACAACGTAAGTGAAGACATTACAAGCTCATTTTTGAATCGGCGATGTGCTTTTTCATAAACGTCTCCTCCCTATTTTTCCTCAGTTTCTCACTTAAAAAACTTCATAACCACTGTCCATTTTCAATTTCTCGCGGCGTAATGAACAGTCCATTAAATTTTGGGCACGCAGCCGCGCAAATAAAATTTCCTCCGCTGATATTTCGGCCGCGTATCGTCCGGCCATCCTCAGAGTGAGTCATAAGACTGACGACAAGATGCCAAGCGCGGCCTTAGATGCTCCACCGCGGCGGTACTGCACATGCGAGTGAGAGATGTTGGTCGGCGGCAAAGAAATACGCTTATACATGCACTGCCTGTGGCGAAGGCGTACAGACATTTGATTCGCTTATCGATGTATGATCGGCGGCGGTGACACCGTGACGACTTCTCTGCAGTTCAATTACCCCAAGAGCCGGATTCCATGCTTTGTCCAAATTAAAACAATTATCTCTGTTTATTAAATTATTAGCTGTTCTAATCTCTATACCTTGACGGCAGATTCCCAAAAGGAAGACGTGGATGTTAAAATATTCACATCACTGTAATTCATGGAATGACCTGTACCAAGACAATGTTCGGCCACAGCTGACTTGTCTGGCTGTAATAAGCGTTTGTATCTTCGATGCTCTACACATCTCTCATGAACGGTGCGTGTTGTTTGATCTCTGTACGATTTCTCACAAATTCCGCTATAAATCTGATACACACCCGCTTTACGAAGCTGTAAATCGTCCTTCACAGAGTAAAGCTGCAGCAGTCTTCGTTGGGGGGGATGGGGGGGGGGGGGGTGAAAGACCACCACAACACAGAATTTCTCAAGAATACACCCACATCGGCAAAAAAGTACTAGATTTGAAAGAATTACTATCTTCTTCCTAGGTTTTACATTGAATGCTCTACAAATTTGTTGCGGAGAAAATCCATTCGATTTAAAAATGCTCTTAAGGTATGTGAGCTCTTGTTGCAAATTGTCTTTATCGGAAATACAGTGTGCCCTATGCACTAAGGTCTTAAGAACACATACGGTCTGTGAAGGGTGATGGCAGCTACTGGCATGAACATATAGATTTGTATACGTTGGTTTCCGGTATACGGCGTGTCCTAATGTGCCATCAACTTTACGGCGAGCGACAACATCCAAAAATGGGAGGTAGACGTTTTTTTATATTTCCATAGTAAATTTGATACTAGAATGGATGGAATTCTAATGCTCAAGAAATGGATGTAATTCATTCATCCCGTGCGGCGATACCACAAATGTGTCGTCCACGTACCTCCAGAAGACCGTTGGTTTAAAACTTGCTGAGTCCAGTGCCTTGTCCTCGAAGTCTTCCATGAATAAATTAGCTACCAGAGGGTAGAGGGGGCGTCCCATGACAACACCATCGGTCTTGTATGAATGCATGGTTTCTCGGCGATATGAATTAATAAAATATTCTCAGGCTTCCAGCGGTTAAAATCGCACGAGCTTCCGACCGAGCTCTCCCCGGTCATTGTCAAGTGGTAAGACTGACTGCTGTGTCGACGTAGGCGCGTCGTTATACAGCCGCACTGCTAGCTGTGAATTCACTGGTGCTCTCTTCCTCGACAAACAGGGTGTTGCAAAAAGGTACGGCAAACTTTCAGGAAACATTCCTCACACAAATAAAGAAAAGATGTTATGTGGACATGTGTCCGGAAACGCTTAACTCCATGTTAGAGCTCATTTTATTACTTCTCTTCAAATCACATTAATCATGGAATGGAAACACACATCAACAGAACGTACCAGCGTGACTTCAAACACTTTGTTACAGGAAATGTTCAAAATGTCCTCCGTTAGCGAGGATACATGCATCCACCCTCCGTCGCATGGAATCCCTGATGCGCTGATGCAGCCCTGGAGGATGGTGTATTGTATCACATCCGTCCACAATACGAGCACGAAGAGTCTCTACATTTGGTACCGGGGTTGCGTAGACAAGAGCTTTGAAATGCCCCCATAAATGAAAGTCAAGAGGGTTGAGGTCAGTAGAGAGTGGAGGTCATGGAATTGGTCCGCCTCTACCAGTCCATCGGTCACCGAATCTGTTGTTGAGAAGCATACGAACCCTTCGACTGAAATGTATAGGAGCTACATCGTGCATGAACCACATGTTGTGTCGTACTTGTAAAGGCACATGTTCTAGCAGCACAGGTAGGGTATCCCGTATGAAATCATATTTACGTGCTGCATTGAGCGTTGGTGGAAGAACATGGGGCCCAATCAAGACATCACCGACAAATAATGCCTGCCCAAACGTTCACAGAAAATCTGTGGTGATGACGTGATTGCACAAATGCGTGCGGATTCTCGTCAGCCCACACATGTTGATTCTGAAAATTTACAATTTGATCACGGTGGAATGAAGCCTCATCCGTAAAGAGAACATCTGCACTAAAATGAGGATTGACACATTGTTGGATGAACCATTCGCAGAAGTGTACCCGTAGAGGCCAATCAGCTGCTGATAGTGCCTGCACACGCTGTATATGGTACGGAATCAACTGGTTCTCCCGCAGCACCCTCCATACAGTGACGTGGTCAACGTTACCTTGTACAGCAGCAACTTCTCTGACGCTGACATTAGGGTTATCGTCAACTGCACGAAGAATTGTCTCGTCCATTGCAGGTGTCCTCGTCGTTCTCGGTCTTCACCAGTCGCGAGTCATAGGCTGGAATGTTCCGTGCTCCCTAAGACGCCGATCAATTGCTTCGAACGTCATCCTGTCGGGACACCTTCGTTCTGGAAATCTGTCTCGATACAAACATACCTCGCCACGGTTATTACCCCGTGCTAATCCATACATCAAATGGGCATCTGCCAACTCCGCATTTGTAAACATTGCACTGACTGCAAAACCACGTTCGTGATGAACACTAACCTGTTGATGCTACGTACTAATGTGCTTGATGCTAGTACTGTAGAGCAATGAGTCGCATGTCAACACAAACATCGAAGTCAACAATACCTTCCTTCTATTTTGCCAACTGGAGGTGAATAGAGGAAGTACAGTACATACTGACGTAACTAAAATGAGCTCTAACATGGAAATTGAGCGTTTCCGGACACATCTCCACATAACATCTTTTCTTTATTTGTGTGTGAGGAATATTTTCTGAAATTTGGCCGTCCCTTTTTGTAACACACTGTATATAGTCATGTTTTCATTCCGCGTCCGTCGCGCCCGTTTTAACATCGCGATAGTCGGGTTCCGTCCTTGTTGATGGTGTTTTCAGCGGTTTTTATTTCAATAGCTTCTTTTATGACGCTATCGCAAAATCCCTCCTTCATATCGACATGTTTCGTCGAATAGAATTCGATGTCCACTTTCTAAGGCGTGTTCTTCCACGGCTGAATTTTCTGGATAGCGTAGGTGTAAGCACCTCTCGTGTTCCTTCCCGACGTTGCTCTACCATGCGTACTGTTTGGCTGACGTAGTAACAGCCACACTGACATGGTATCTTGTACACTCGAAGCGTTCTAAGATCTAGATCGTCCTTCACAGGCCTCATGAGCTGACGAACTTTTGCTGGGGACCTGAACACCGATGAAATGTTATATCTCTTCAGGAGCCGGCTAATCTTTCCCGACACTGTACCACAGAAAGGCTAAAACAGAAGTTTCTTGTTTGCTTCTTCGGTGGTGTTCTCACCTCTCTTAGTTTGTTTTTTTGCGTGTCGCGCCAGATATAGCCTGTGATACCTGTCCGTGGCTGTAACCGTTTTCCCGGAAGACGTTTCGGAGGTGGCTCAGTTCTAGTGGCAGACTTGCTGAGTCTGGGACGACTTTAGCACAATGAACGAGGGTATTCAGAACGCCACTTTTTGTGCCGGATGGTGGTGGCTGAGTTACCGATCTGTGTGTGTAGGTTTCCTGCGGGCACTGTGGCTGAGGTGCCCGTTGGTTTTCCGTCGAACGAGTACGTCAAGCAAGGGCAGTGCATCATCTGTCTCGACTTCCATCGTAAACTTTATGTGGCCGAGGAGAGCTCGGTCGAAAGTTCGTTGGATTATAACCACCTGACGCGGCTGGAAGCCCGAGAAAATCTTATTAATTCATATCGCCACGAAACCACGCATTCATACATGGCGTACCTCTACGGGGGGGAAACGTGGCGCCTAGGGAACCTGCTTGGGAAGAAGGCTAACCTGTTAAGCTCTCTAGCCTTCCTGCTACGCTGTCGAGATGAGAACGCGATTCCACGATTTACCTCGGCAGCCAGGTGAATCTACCGTTCAGCCAGCTCTGCCCTGTTGCGGGAAACGATACACTTCACTAGGAGGCAGCTGGATTTAAAAGGTCGCGAACTGCTGGCTATACATCTGCAGTTGACAGAGGTACTCTCACAATTAGATTTTGAGTGGATCGACGCGGCCACCACAGCAAAAGAAGGCCACAGAGAAACAGAAAGGGTAGTTCGCGCGGATTTCTTAACAACAACACGGTGCAGAACGGAAATCAACAGAAGGAACTGTCATCAATATGACGGAGAAAGAGGTCGATGCGGGTGCCATTTCGGCGCTTAAGAAAGGTATTAACTTCGCACCAGCGCTTCAGAGCATCCCTGTCTGTGATGATATAAGTGGGGTTGAACAAGCAATCCGTAAGATGCCTAGTGAGAATGCTGACGAAATTCATCGCGAAACGTGTCGCATCATTTCAAAATCTAAACCACCGTTGTCTAACTTGACTAGGGCTAAACGCAATGGTCTTCACGCACTCCGCAACGACGCACTCATCGTGTTTCTGCCAGTCGACAAGGGCAATGCATCCGTCATTGTAAATAAAGCTGACTACGATGCCAAAATTCAGTTAATGCTTGAAGAGGATATATAGCGTTAACTGCCACGGGACCCGACGTCAAGAATAATGAGGAAGACATCAGAGCTTCTAAAACAGTCAATGCTGGAAGAGGGCGTTATTAAGACTCTCCTCCCTCAGGCGCCGAGACCACCTACGCGTTCTGGACTACCAGAAATCCACAACCGGATTCTCCTCTTCGTCCCATTGTGAACACCATTGGGTCACCCACTTATAGACTGGCAGAACACCTGACCAGCCTCCTTGCACCGCATGTGGGTCGTTGTGTGCATCACATCAAGAACACCGTCGACTTTCTCAACAGAATTAAACAACTGCGTCATAGTCAAGGAGATATGATGGTTAGTTTTGGTGTGGTCTCCCTGTTTACACGTGTTCCGGTCAAAGACTGTATAGATCTCCTCTCCCAATTATCTGATAGCACAATTGTGGGACTGTTTAAGCACACAGTGACATAGTCGTACTTCCTACATGGCGGCCAGTATTTCGACCAGTTGGACGGCGTGGCTATGGGAAGCCCTCTGGCTCCATCCATAGCCAAACTTTTTATGGCAAAATTTGAAGACTTCGCCTTGGACACGGTTCCAGCTAAACGAAGTTGCTTTTAGCGTTACGTCGATGACACTTTCCTCATGTAGCCCCATGGTCGTGAATTTTTGGAACACCTGAACAGCATTCACGGCCACATCAAGTGTAAGATGGAAGTCGAGACAGAGGGTACATTGCCCTTGCTTGACGTCCTCATTCGACGGAAAACCAAGGGGCACCTCAGCCACAGTGTCTACAGAAAACCGACACACACACACACACACGGATCAGTATTTGCACGCTCTCAGCCACCACCATCCGGCACAAAAACGTGGCGTTCTGAATACCCTCGTCCATCGTGCTAAAGTCGTCCCAGGCGCAGCAAGTCTGCCTCTAGAACTGAGCCACCTCCGAAACGTCTTCCGGGAAAACGGGTACAGCCACGGACAGGTGTCCAGGCTATATCTGGCGTGACACGCAAGAAACACACCAACAGAGAAGAGAACACCACCGAAGAAGAAAGCAAGAAACTTGTGTTTTAGCCTTTCTGTGGTACAGTGTCGGGAAAGATTAGCCGACTCCTGAAGAGATATAACATTTCATCGGTGTTCAGGCCCCCAGCAAAAATTTGTCAGCTCATAAGGCCTGTGAAGGACTACCTAGGGCTAAGAACGCCTGGAGTGTACAAGATACCATGTCAGTGTGGCTGTTACTACGTCGGCCAAACAGTACGCATGGTAGAGCAACGTCGGAAAAGGAACACGAGAGGTGCTTACACCTACGCTATCCAGAAAAATCAGCCGTGGAAGAACACGCCTTAGAAAATGGACACCGAATTCTATTCGACGAAACATCTGTCGTTATGAAAGCGGAGGGATTTTGCGATAGCGTCATAAAAGAAGCTATTGAAATAAAAAACGCTGAAAACACCATCAACAAGGGCGGATGTTTGCAACTCAGCACAGCCTGGGACCCGGCTATCGCGATGTTAAAACGGGCGCGATGAACGCGGTATGAAAACATGATCATATATGGCGTGGAAGAGAGCACCAGTGACGTCACAGCCAGCAGTGCGGCTGTATAACGACGCGGCCACGACGACACAGCAGTCAGTCTTACCACTTGATAATGACCGGGGAGAGCTCGGTCGAAAGCCCGTGGGATTTTAACCACCCGACGCGGCTGGAAACCCGCAAATTTTTATTAACTATCAATCTTCTCATAAAATTCACCATTAAACTGGAAATAAGATGATAAAAGCACATGATCAAATAAGGCCGTAATGTTCGTATCAAGATGTTGGCTGATAAGAGAAAGAGTCCTTTAAAGGTACCGGTGCATAATGACAGCAACGTCAGGCTAAATAATAATGATGTGCTACTTAGTTTTGACGTGTTAAGTCTCTGAATAAAATCCATAGAATTACGAATGTGGTGACTCCATTTTCCTACCAATTGTTTTAATTAGGAAGTCAAGTGTTTGGCAGAAAAATACGTCGGTGAACCAATAGCGCTCGTTATAGGTCTCATAGACCTCTACACTCTCATACTTAGACATTTTGTGAACTTTAGGAAGACCATAATATCTCGGTGGTACTTCTTTTGACTTCCTTTGGTAGTGATGAAGCGTTCAGCAAGGCAGCAGTCCATACTGTCACCTTGATAGTAGGATCTTTGTTAATCTTTCGTTATGCACCAGAACTAAGTAGACCACATAGCTCTTCCTTGTAGACTTTCTGAGGCAAAAGGCCGGGAGCATTACCCGCACGCGCTGCAGTCGGAAAACTATAAGCGCGATGCCATAGATAGTACAAGGGTACTAATATCGATACGCGCTGCTGCTGCGACTCACGGAGAGAGAGGATAACAGCATAACCGCGAGAGACTAATCACAGAATATCAACCAAAACCAAGATTTAATGGGAAGCATAACACGAGCCAGCCACGGCTCAACCTCCCGCCCTCAAACAAACACGATGCTGGAAGGGGGGGGGGGGGGGGGGCTACTTAACCATCAGACTAACTAACTGGATTTAACCTGGCTAAGGTGAACCCAGTACTGGTTACCGGAATGGTTATCCTTAACCAGCAGATTCACCGGGCCTAAAATGCGCAAATTGGTGCTAGGCCCCAGAAAATGAGTAAATTTACTCATATTTCCGACACGCAGCTGCCTACTGGGGAAACTACGGACATAGACCTGATCTCCTGGCCTCCCTCTAAAGGTTCGCCGATTACGATTGTAACGCTCACCTTGATTATTATGGACCCTGAGTATATTACGTCTGGCACGGTTCCAGTTTTCATTGATGACTTGAGGAACTAGATCTTGAATTCCCCACAAGTTCTAAAAAGGGGAATTAACAGGATAGGAAAGGATCAAAGAGGCGGGAGTAGCTCCTAAGGCTTCATGATTGGTGGTATTAAAAGCAAAACTAAGCCAAGGAAGACTAGAGTCCCACTTACTAGGCGTTTTCTGAAGTCAAAGCGGATTTACGATTTCGGTTAACCCTCTCCGTAAAGCATGCCTGCGGATAATACGACGCAGTCGTGATATGCTTGACACCGTTCTGAAAATAGGACGCCTTGAAAGGAGCCGAAAGGAAGGCCGGCGCATTATCGCTAACAATTTTCTTAGGGGGGGCCAAAAACAATGAAAACTTTAGTTAAATGAGAAATAGTGGTGGTAGCAGTGACGTTACGGCTCGGAAGGAGCCAAGTGAATCCGGAGAACGCATCAATAATAACTAACACGTATCGATGACCTTTCTTAGTACGAAGAAAGGGTCCTAGAGAATCGATATAGAGCTTGTGCGTAGGACAGGACTCGCGCTCAGAGCTCAGCAAACCCTGTTGAAGAGCATTCTTGGGTTTGACTACATTATACAGCCGATATTGCTATACCATCTCTCTGACATTTCGCTCCATGGTGGGCCAAGTCAAATGCTCCTTGACTTTTTTCAGAGTCTTAGGAACTTATAAGTGGCTACCCACCAACGAATCATGAAAGTACCGAAAAACCGGGCGCACCAGAGCTACTGGCAAACTTCTTTAACTGCTTCGCATGCCCGACCCTTTTACGCAGAATGCAACTGTTAATAATATACTCATGCGACAGTTCCCCAGCCAAATAGGGTCCTGATCCCGACGCTGAGCGACATAAAACTAAAGAGGAATTTCTCCCAATCCTGCCTCCATATGTCTCCCGGGTTCCCTCACTAGGTGTAGATTCGGCGAACTACCGGCTGAGGACATCCGCAAGGATATTTTCAGTGTCTCTCACGTGTTTAACTTCAAATTAAATGCGTACCTCTCATCTGGCACTACGGCCAGTTTTACCTCTAAAATACCAGCATTAGATGTGTCATTTTGGACAATAAACCTTTTATTAAAGTATGGTACTCCTAGAAATGGACGATTGGCTACAGCTGCCTTAATATACTCAAACGCGGGCTCCTGGACAGGTCCTTATTCAAAACGCACTCTCTTCCGGCACTGTTCGTTTGAGGTCGCGGCCAACTAAGCAAAATTAGGGACAAAACGCCTAAAATAGTTCAACATGCCTATGAACCTAGCAATTCCGCGTTTATCAGTAGGCGGAGGCAACGCCCGTATGGTCTTAGTTCGCTCTTGTTCGATGCGAATACTCTGACCTGACACTAGGTGACCTAAGAAGAACACCTGCTGCCTTTCTAATGTCATCTTACTGGGTTTAACAGTCAGCCCGGCTCCCTGAAACCTCGAAAGAACTTTCTGGATATGATCCAAATGGACTGAAACGAACAGCTATAGATGACTAAATCGTCCAAATAATTATAGGCAAACACTAATTTCAAGTCCCTAAGGATATTATCCAGCAAACGAGTTGCCAAACCAAAAGGAACTCTGTCAAACAGATTCCAATCAGTACAAAATGCGGTAACATGTTTACATTCTTCAGCTAATGGAATCTGACAACAGGCTTGGTTCAAACCAAGAACAGTAAACCAATTAGTACCGGCAAACCAGGTAAAAGTTATGCAGATCAGAGGCAGAGGTACATTCGAAGACAACCTTAGTGTTCAAGCACCCGGTAGTTAACCACAGGTCTGAAATAGTGCTCCTGATCCTTGGGAACATGGCATATGGGGGAAGCATAAGTAGATGTAGAAGGCGTAATAACTCCTTGTTGGAGCATTTGTGATATTCTCGCCTTCAGTATCTTCACCTTAGGAGGTGAGAGGCGACGTGGGGGCTGCCTGACAGGACTATCGTCGGATAGAAGGATATGGTAATTAAGAACATTAGTGACACTCAAGTTATCACTAAGAATCTCAGGAAAACTCTGTAACAAATCCCGTAATTGAGAAGCGTGATGCGGCGAGAGATGGGTAAGATCAAACTCATTAGCCACATCCTGAACGGCCAATGCATCTGCATTTCGATGCACAATACGTTTAGCGCACTTATAAAACGAAACATAAGGTGGCTTGCGGAGTATGGATGTAGATACTTCTCCACAGGAGCTAACTTAAAGAAAAAGGTGTGCCCAGAATAATCCAAGAATAACCCAGTATTTACTGAAATCACATCCCAAAATTAGATCGACCGGCAGCTCCTTGACCGAGGCTAATGACAAGGGCCAGGAAAAATCCCCCATCGATATACTCCCTCGGACCCAATCATGCAGAGGCAACACCTGGTCATTGGCCACCCGACATCTCTGCACCGGAGAAAGCACCGACCGAAGTTTCGTAAAATGACCAACTTCCAAAAACCACTCGAAGCACAATAATGAAAATGAGCTACCAGAATCGGAAAGAGCACAGATCGGTTAGCCACCTACTCGAGAACAAACGTAAGGCGAGGGCGGTGAAGAGGGAGCGACAACACGGGTACGCCAGCGTCCAAAGGCTCGATCACGAGATAGCTGCCCAGTCCGGCGTCATTTATTGGCTCTGAGAGCGCGAGGCTGAATCCAAGAGCGCTCCAAGTGAGCCGTGCTGCCGCACCTGAAACAACCCCGGGGTTCCAGTTTTACGGCTTCAGCGGATGCAGACACTTCGGAATTTCCCTTGCCAGCGCCGGGGGCCTGCCCCTTAACTTCGTGACATACATCGTATCCAAGCGGCAACGCCCATATCGCTACAACCGCGGCACGGAGTTCTTCCCAAGCTGAAGGCTGATTACGGAAAACATAGTGCTACTTATCCGCAACGCGCATTCCCCTAAGAACAATAGACACCGGCTGTTGTTCAGGCAAATCGATTAACAAAGCCAAGGACGCCGTCTGAACTCTGTCCACATACTGATGTAACTGCTCTTTACCCCGCTGCATCTCCCAAATGTAACGACATTCAAGCTGTTTTCGAACTCCGGCGGTCAATCTCTGCCTAATGACGAGCTCCCTCAATTGCTGTAAGGAGAACACTTCAGTCATGGCTCGGAAGAGGAGGTTCTGCAACTCACTTCTAGCTAACAGGTACGGCAGTGACAAAATTACTTGGTGTGGAACCACGAAAGGGAGAAGCATAAAGTTCAAGACGAACCGACAACCGTAATAATTTTTCGACCTGTTCAAGCCACTCCACGACTAATTCAGTAATATCACGAGAGGATTAGGCAACTTGGCAAACATTGCGTCTAACTTCACCGAGGACGTAACAGTACCATCCCGGGCAGGCTCTCGCCCTCTCCCGAACACAGCAAGTCCCGCTCCTCAATCCTCTTCTCACCAAATCTAAACACGTAACATTAAACTGCAATGCACTAACCAAAGAGCCCAATTCGGCGGCTAATTTTTTATGGTGATCTTCCAAAGCTAACATGCCCAAATCCGCTTTCCGATTTGTTAAATACATTAACTGGGCCAACACCCTATCCAATAGACTGGCACTAGGTTGAGTGCCTTCCAAAACGCAAATAGTGTCCTCAAGGCCCCTAACAGCCTTCAACAAAAATTCAGTGGCCGCTCCTGTCTCACCCAACACCGCCGGCGTGACGTCAACCGGCTGAAAAACGGCAGCACCTAAACGGGCCACTAAATCCGGATCACTGCTCTCAGTAGCTTGGCGCCTTATTTCCAACTCGTAAACAAGATGTTCCTGAGCAGGCCGATCCCCGGACTCTGACTGACCGCCATTACAATACACCTGAAACAATCAACACCCAAAACAATGTGCTGTCACAGAACAGAAATAAAATTGAAACTAACAGCAACTGAAATGGCAAGAACACAAACGTAACCACGCTCTGCTACCAGTGAAATCCCTGGGCTAGCAGGACGGAGCGGATGTGGTTATATTTGTGGAAAGAGGTCAAAATATGTTACTGTCAGTTGCACACCATCATACAAAATTTATTTCTTAAAACACACAATCAGACAAGCAAGAATCAAAACTCTCAAGGTTTTAACGAAAGACCTCCTTTGATTTCATTTAGATCGGCTGAAGGCCACATCGAAAATCCAAGGCACAAGGCCTAAGCAAGGTACAGGAGTTCTTCTGGCGGTTTCACTTCTTCAGAATTTTTTATCTTCAATATAAATAGGCTGAAAGCCTTAGCTTTAATTTTATCCCATATAACGCGGCTGAAGGCCTCACGTTAATCAAGAATAGTCTCGCGGCTTAAGGCCGAGACAAAGATTTTCAAAGTTTAATTTAAATTGGCTGAAAACTCGGTTGAAGGCCGCATATCAACAAAACAATTTTACGGATTTTGCCTGGGAAGAAGAGCTTTCAATTAGAAAAGGCTGAAGGCCTGATCTCAAAATACTTCGTGTAAAAGTCTGCTGCAGGCCTCATATTAAAAAATAACAATCTTATGACTTAAGGGCAAGACAAGGATTTTGAATTTTTAATTTAATAGAGATTAAAACACACATCATGGAGAAAACAATTTTACGACTTAAGGCCTAAAGGAAGAGATTCTGAATTTCAACTAAAATAGGCTAAAGTCTTTATCCTAAAATGCTTCACATAACTCTCGGCTGAAGGCCACATACGAAACCCAAATAATCTCACGTCTTAAAATTAAAAATTGGAAATTTCTTTGTCTGGGCTTTAACTGAAAAACTCTGCTGAAGGCCACATAAAAACTACAAAATATTTCTTCCGGCTTAAATCCTAGACAAAATTTTCAACTCTTGATTTGAAAAGGCTGAAAACTCGGCTGAAGGCCACATACCTACTTGAAACCAATTTACGGCTTAATGTCTAGGCACAAGGAATTTGCAATTTTAATTTTGAAAGGCTGAAACTCGGCTGAAGGGCACATACCAGTCAAGAAACTTTTTTTACGCCTGAAGGCCTAAGAAGAAAAGCCTTGAAATTTCAATAAGCAAAAACTCCGCTGAAGGCCACACACAGTACTTAAGACTAAAAAGGAAATCACTCTGTAAAACACAAGGAGCGGCGCTCAGAAGGTTCCAACCTGGGGAAGTAACTAACGCACTTTTAGGTGAAACAGGCAGCCAGACCGACAACTTCTTAATCAAAAGGCAACCCAACAAAAAGCCAGCCGAGGAACCAACCAACAACATCAGTTCTACTGCACCTTAACAGCAAAACGACAACAAGATGTCAATCGCACAACGTTCCGGATACTGGTGGCCAATCAAGCCAAATGAGAATAAACGCCCAAGACTACCAACACCTCAGCTGTCACACTACACGCTGTGCTGTACAATACCAACACGATGTGGAAAATACACTGCCAGAAACTACGTCAACAACCAGTTTAGGTCACTGGAACGTCAACGGCCACAACACAGGAGATACCTCTGGTACACTTAATTTAAGTCATTCCTTCATTAATGAAGTTTAACACCACACAGGAAGACGGCTGCAATTCTAGTCGACTTCAATGCACACACGTTGTTGCTCGCGTGGATCTCTCAGAAAGTGACAACCAGGATCAAACCAAGAGATGTGATAGCAGTTGAGGCTTGATAGTAGGTTAAGTGAGCACTCAACTTTAGTGTCCAGTTTCGGTGGCTGACGAACTTCGTAACCCTCGCAAGAAGCGCCTCACAACTCCAACCGCACGTGCACGCCGCCAGCGGCTCCGGTCTGACCACGCGCCACAGAGACTTCCTCGTTGCTGTGACCCAACGGACCGACTGTCACACACAGCACACCCGGAAAACATATCCGCCACACCAGACATAGTACAGCAGTACTAGTATCGAAACACACTGCTACTGCGGCTCACGGAGAGAAGACAGCAACGTTATTGCGGTAACCACTGGGTTACAACAAATGATTAAAAAAAAAAAAAAAAGCAAGGCACCCATCTAGCCAGCCACGGCTCACATACGTTGCAAAGAGCAATGGTGCTGACAATTCTTTTCAGTATTCAATACTGCCTTCTCACGTTGCCATCCTGATAAGTCAAAGTTGACTTTTATAGAAGAGATATTCATTTTCCAAAAACATCGCAGTTCTTCCACATAAAACATGTTCCTTAATTCTACAACACTTATTCAAAAAATGGCTCTGAGCCCTATGAGACTTAACATCTATGGTCATCAGTCCTCTAGAACTTAGAACTACTTCAACCTAACTAACCTAAGGACAGCATACAACACCCAGCCATCACGAGGCAGAGAAAGTCCCTGACCCCGCCGGGAATCGAACCCGGGAACCCGGCCGTGGGAAGCGAGAACGTACAACAGTTATTGTTTCTATACAGGCTACACTTTAGTTTCTTTTTTTGGCGTGCTTTTGCCTAGAGCGGAATGCTGTCTGTGCATTTCATTGGTCAAATTTTTCAGTGTAACGAAAATATGATTCTCTATAAATTGTTCGAAGCAAAGAGTAGGATATGACCAAATGAGGAAGCAAATAGTCCAGCGTGAGGCCTAGTTTTGCGAAAAACGATTTAACTTCTTTAAATAAATCAGGGTAACTGAGAAAAACTTAAATCTTTCGTTGCTGTCATACTAAAGTCATACGCAGTGTTTAGAATTGTCACGTCGATGTCTCATATCTGCCTAGTGTTAGCGAGATGCTTTAGGAGCTTTAAGTAGAATGCTATGGACCACAGGGTGTACTCAAAAAATGTCTGAAGTAACTAATTGTGTTTTCTTATACATCATAGGTATTGTTTTGCAACACTACTATAAATCTCAGAAATTCTGCTGGTTTGTACATAATGCGGATGTAGTGGAACATAGATGCTCCAGAAAGTGGCGCAAAATGTGCAAAATATTGATTTGTGTTATGTCAAAGTCATCTGTAAATATTATGTCGAAATTTTGTGACCATACTTTGTCCATAATTAGCGTCCTGATACAATCGCTCTAAAACAAAAAATTTAAGTCTGAAATCCTAGGTTCACTTGAAAATATGTATCTATTAGGCTGGTGCAGAAGTTCACAGCTTTTTCTTTCTTTTTTTTTTTTTTTGTCAGCTGGTATTCAGGTTGCTATGGGTTTATTTAACGATTGTCAGTTTTTATTTTTAGTTTACTGTTGCTATTTGAGTTTACATGTTGAAATATTGTGTCTGAAGATAGTGAGTGGAGCTGTCGACGCTACAAAATGGAGTACAAACAGGAGAAATCGGAACATTTCCGACATTTTTCACGGTCTGAGTTCATTCGAGGGGCTACAGCAGCGGAGGCACCCAGAAACATTTGCACCGTGTGTGGGGATAATACTATTGGACAGAGAACTCTAAGGAAGTGGTTTTCTCCTGTTAAGGAGGATCGTTTTGACGTTAATGATTTCGCTGTTTGATGGAAGTCGTTCACACTCATGAACCCACAATGATCCACGCGAGTGTACTCGAGAGCTGGTAAATGTGGTAAACTGCAATTATTTCACCACCGTACGAATTTAAGTGCAATGGGAAAGGCTCAAACATCAAGAGTACGGGTGCCGCATGCCCTAAGCCAAAATCACAAAATCAGCAGGTGACCACATGTGCATCATTGCTTGGCTCGTGAACACCGGCGATGACTACTCCGTACCGCTATTGGGGTGCAAAATAACTGATGATGGTCGAAGTACAGAGGATATAGAATATACACTGGCAATGGCAAGGAAAGCGTTTCTGAAGAAGAAAAATTTGTTAACATCGAGTATAGATTTCAGTGTGAGGAAGACGTTTCCGAAAGTATTTGTATGGAGTGTAGTCATGTATGGTTCAAATGGTTCAAATGGCTCTGAGCACTATGGGACTTAACATCTATGGTCATCAGTCCCCTAGAACTTAGAACTACTTAAACCTAACTAGCCTAAGGACCACACACAACACGCAGTCATCACGAGGCAGAGAAAATCCCTGACCCCGCCGGGTATAGTACCCGGGAACCCGGGCGTGGGAAGCGAGAACGCTACCGCACGACAGCCGTGTATGGAAGTGAAACATGACGATAAATAGTTTGGACAAGAAGAGAATAGAAGCTTGCGAAATGTGGTGCTACAGAAGTATGCTAAAGATTAGATGGGCAGATCACATAACTAACGATGAAGTATTGAATAGAATTCGGGAGAAAGGTGTTTGTGGCACAACTTGACTAGAAGAAGGGACCGGTTGGTAGGACATGTTCTGAGGCATCAAGGGATCACAAATTTAGCACTGGAGGGCAGCGTGGAGGGTAAAAATCGTAGACGGAGACCAAGAGATGAATACACTAAGCAGATTCTAAAGGATGAAGGTTGCAGTAGGTACTGGGAGATGAAGCAGCTTGCACAGGATAGAGTAGCATGGAGAGTTGCATCAAGAAAGTCTCAGACCTGAAGACAGCAAACAACAACAATGCTAACACAGGGAAACGAAAAGAATGGTTGAGCCTAGCAAAGCAGCAACTCCCCGAACAACGACCTGTAATCATCTACAAAAGATGATGTTATGCATGTGGTGCGCTACGAATTGCTTCCCCGAAGTGTAACCATCACTGCTGACGTTTATTCTCAGCAACCGCGACGTTTTGCAGACGCAATCCAAGAACGACAAGGAGGAAGACCGCGTGAAGTGATGCTACTCCACGATAACGACCACCCGCATTTTGCTAGGCTGAGGGAAGACACTATACGGGAGTTGTGTTGGGGAGTCCTTCCGCAACCACGTTATTCAGCTGATCTGGTGTCCTCATACACAGATACAACCTTGAAGGAACTTCCCTTTCCAATGAAGATGCTCTATGAAAATGGCTCGACGAGTTCTTCGCCTCAAAACCACGTGATTTCCACAGTCGCGGAATATAAAACGTACTCCAGCGTTGACAGATTGTTTTAAATAGAGAAGGAGAACGTATTATTGATAAACGTCTGTGTTACGTTAGAACTTATGCACCAGACAAGTACCTTTTCTGCATGAGACACGGCAGTCCGCAGAGCTTACCGGTGTGACGGGATGCCGCAGCGTGAGGGGAACGTGCATCCAGCCATGAGGTTGCCCCGCTGAACCGCAGGCGTTCATGAACAGTACCAGGCGTAGGGTAGTATCTGACAACTTCTCGCGCTTCAAACTACCCATTTCACGGTAGTACTGCTCGAAACGGGAATATTTTTCAGTCTCTGAGTTTTGACGTTATAACAACAGCAGCTCCCGAAGAGCACTGAAACACATAAATCAAAAGAAGGCAGCTGTAGTAGACGAAATTCCTTCAGAGTTCTTGAAACTCTGGGTGAACTTACCTTCGTAGCACCATTCCACTTGATAAGTGAGATATATGCATCGAGTAACACATACTCTGACCTCAATAAAAAAATATAAAACAGCAATTCGGAAGATGCTGACATCTGTGAAGAATATTACGGCTACGAAGAAGTCTCGGACGAAATATCAGCACAGGTCAGTTACTGGATGCAGCAGTATTCCGAGCACTTTATTCACCGTGGTCGTTTCTTTACGTTTGATTAGCCAGATAGGATTCTACAAGCAGTCAGCTGAATTACTTCTTAGCAGCTTCCCTTACGGTTGGGCAATGCCTTTGCCACACACATAAAAAAGACGTATTTCACAAAAAAATTGTCAATGTAAAAGGATTCCTTTCCTGGTTAATGGTTGGTTTACGATATCTCTCAGCATTCGCAACCACTGTGTCCTGATGATTAGTAAATCTTCTTGGCCTCAGTATCATCCACGGGCAATTATCGTCCTAACTTACAGGCAAAGCAAGTGGAGGTCCTTCAGTACATACAAAAGCTTGGTGAATGTTGGGCGGTCACATCATTGTCCGGCGAGTTGCCATACCTACCTGTCACTCTGGGAATGATGGGATTCCCTCAAACATATATACATGAGATAGTCCTTCGGATGTACGCGTGAGACTCCTAGCAGTTGACGTCTAAATGTGGTTTTTTATGTATTTATTTGCAATGGATTTCGGTGTCTCTCCATTTTCTGGCATGTCTACGGTACCACGTGATCAGGCGTGTACCGGGTAATCATCAATATACACATGTCTCAAAGAGGGTATAACACCAAAAATGCAGACAAAGTACCGTCTGCAACATCCAAAATTTTCGCCGTTTCATTTTCGTTGATATCTTGCACTATACTCTTGATTCTGATGCTATATGCTGTACTACAGAAACTAAATACATCAATACTTCGATTACGTATTAAATAAAAATTTGACTGTATATAATTGATTGTAATTATAATAGAAATATTATAAATTGCCGGGTAATAGCCAAGGGAACTTTATTGAGATGTATCAATAGCAACGACGAAATGATAATAGCTGTACCGATGTTTATCTTTGCGCATGGAGAGCCTCTGTCGCGTGGCGTGCAGATGGGAGGCAGAGCAGTTTGTGTCATGAAAGAGTGCGGAAGTGTTTGTTGAACGCTCCGGCCGACCCGGTGTGTACCTATACTCGCGCCAGTGTAGACATCCCTCACTCGTTAACCTGCGATTACTGAGAGCACGGTAGGAGTGGACCGGCGGGGGAAGCTGCAGTTTCAGCTGTTGCCTGTCCCGTAAGTATCCGTGGCTCTGGAGACGACTCGGGGTTCCTCTCATCAAGCAGCAGCAGCAACAGCAGCTCCGCATTGTCGTCGGCTACATACTTGTCATCCGCACAGCTACAATATCGCAGGACTGTTAATTGACAAACATTGTAGTGTAGAGAGGCTTCAACCAGGAACATTTCATTCACAGAGTATGAATAAGTTGAATAATAACTTGCAAAAGTTAAAATTTCTAGGACACCTGTGTTGCATTGTCCTCACACATTATTACCATGCAGGGTCCCTTTTCTTTCCATGCAATCATCGAGTGTCATAGGAATATCAAAACTGATTCAGCAGATTGTAGCGCAGTCGTTAGGCATTTGTACAGGTTAGTTGATACATTCTTTGCGTGTTCCGCTTGCGTTATCTAGGCACGTTCTCGTGTTTCGGTAACTGTTGTTAAACATCGATTAGAATGGACAGGGACTGCGATTGCTGTGTTCGGATGAAGGCTGACTTGGCATCCCTTCGCTCACAGCTGCAATCGGAGCTGACTTCGGTCGCGCAGCTTGAGGCTGTTGCCAATGGGCACTACTGTGGGGAGCCGGAATCGGGTATTACGGGGATGTCAACCTCGTCCCGTCTGTCCCCAGATCGGTCTGCCTCTGTGGTTGCCCCGGTTGCTGCCCGCAGTGGGGCTGAGCCCTCGCCTGTGGTTGATTGGGAGGTCGTTCCAAGGCGTGGCAGGCAGCAAAAGGCGTCCCCGGAGGCTGATCAGAAAGCCTCCCCGCTGCGTCTGACAAACCGGTTTCAGGCACTGTCTCTGGCTGAGCCAGATGCAGCTGCCTGCCCTGTTTCAGAGGATCATTCTCAGCCTTCAAGGTCCGGGCAATCGCAGAGGGTGGGCTTACTGGTAGTTGGGAGCTCCAATGTTAGGCGATGTAATGGGGCCCCTTAGGGATACGGCGGCTAAGGAGGGGAAGAAATCCAGTGTGCACTCCGTGTGCATTCCGGGAGGAGTCATTCCTGATGTGGAAAGGGTCCTTCCGGATGCCATGAAGAGCACAGGGTGCAGCCAGCTGCAGGTGGTGGCACATGTCGGCACTAATGACGTGTGTCGCTTTGGATCTGAGGAAATTCTCTCTGGATTCCAGCGGCTATCTGATTTGGTGAAGGCTGCCGGTCTTGCTTACGAGATGAAGGCTGAGCTCACCATCTGTAGCATCGTTAACAGAACCGACTGCGGACCTTTGGTGCAGAGCCGGGTGGAGGGTCTGAATCAGAGGCTCAGACGGTTTTGCGACCATATTGGCTGCAGATTCCTTGACTTGCGCCATAGGGTGGTGGGGTTTCGGGTTCCGCTGAATAGGTCAGGAGTTCACTACACTCAGCTGGCGGCTACACGGGTAGCGGAGGCTGTGTGGCGTGGACTGGGCGGTTTTTTAGGTTAGAAGGCCTCGGGAAAGTGCGGGATGGGCTGCAATGTCAAAGGGTGCTTGGCAATTACAGGACGTGCTTGGATCAAGGAACAGTCGGAATTATAGTTGTAAATTGTTGTAGTTGCGCTGGAAAAGTCCCTGAGCTTCAAGCGCTAATAAAAAGCACAGAAGCTGATATCGTTATAGGTACAGAAAGCTGGCTAAAGCCTGAAATAAGTTCTGCAGAAATTTTTACGAAGTCTCAGACGGTGTTCAGGAAAGATAGATTAGGCAGAATTGGTGGTGGAGGGTTTGTGTCTGTCAGTAGTGGTTTATCTTGTAGTGAAGCCGAAGTAGGTACTCAGTGCGAATTCGTATGTGTGGTGGTTATACTTAACAACTGAATTGGCTCCTCCTACCGACCCCCGGACTCCGATGATATAGCTGCTGAACAGTTCAGAGAAAATTTGAGTGTCGTAAGAAATAAATACCCTCACTCTAACGGTTATAGTTGGTGGGGACTTCAACCTTCCCTCGTTATGTTGGCAAAAATACTTGTTCAAAACCGGTGGTAGGCGAAAACATATTCCGAGATTGTCCTAAATGCTTTCTCCGAAATTGTTTCGAGCAGTTAGTCCACGAACCCACATGAATTGTAAATGGTTGCGAAAACACACTTGACCTCTTAGTCATGATGCTATTAGCTCTGGACTGTTTGTGGCTGATACAGGGATTAGTGATCACAAGGTCGTTGTAGCTAGGCTCAATGCCATTTCTTCCAAATCCACCAGAAACAAACGCAAAATAAAAGCGGATGAAGTGTCACTAGAAGCCTTCCTAAGAAACAGTCTCCATTCCTTCCGAACTGACTACGCAAATGTAGTCGAGATGTGGCTCAAATTCAAAGATATAGTAACAACAGCAATTGAGAGATTCATACATCATGAATTGGTAAGAGATGGAACTGATCCCCCATGGTACACAAAACAGGGCCGAACGCTATTGCAGAGGCAACGGAAAAAGCATGCGAAGTTCAGAAGAATGCGAAATCCCGAAGATTGGCTAAAATTTACAGACATGCGAAATTTGGCACGGACTTCAATGCCAGATGCTTTTAATAGGTTCCACAACAAAACATTGTCTCGAAATTTGGTAGAAAATCCGAAGAAATTCTGGTCGTATGTAAAGTACACAAGCGGCAAGACGCAGTCAATACCTTCGTCGCGCAGTGCCGATGATACTGTTACCGACGATTGTGAAGCTAAAGCGGACTTACTGAACGCAGTTTTCCGAAATTCCTTTACCAGGGAAGACGAATAGTACATTTCAGAATTTGAAACACGAACAGCTGCTAGCATGAGTTTCTTAGAAGTAGATACCTTCGGGGTTGCGAAGCAACTCTAATCGCTTGATATGGGCAAGTCTTCAGGTCTAGATTGTATACCGATTAGGTTCCTTTCAAATTACGTTGGTACAATAGCTCCCTACGTAGCAACCATATACAACCGCTCGCTCACCGATAGATCTGTATCTACAGATTGGAAAATTGCGCAGGTCGCATCAGTGTTTAAGAAGGGTAGTAGGAGTAATCCATCGAACAACAGACCTGTATCATTGAATACAGTATATGCTCCAAAACCCTACTGAAAACCGACGTCAACCATTATGAATTACCTCGAAGGGAATGATCTATTGATACGTAATCAGTATGGTTTCAGAAAACATCGTTCTTGTGCAACGCAGCTAGCTCTTTATTTGCACGAAGCAATGGCCACTATCGACAGGGGATCTCAAGTTGATTCAGTATTTCTAGATTTCCGGAAAGCTTTTGATACCGTTCCTCAAAAGCGCCTTCTAATCAAGCTGCGCGCCTATGGGGTATCGTCTCAGTTGTGTGACTGGATTCGTGATTTCCTGTCAGGAAGGTCGCAATTCGTAGTGATAGACGGCAAATCATTGAGTAAAACTGAAGTGATATCAGGTGTTCCCCAGGGAAGCGCCCTGGGACCTCTGCTGTTCCTGATCTATATAAATGACCTGGGTGACAATCTGAGCAGTTCTCTTATTTTGTTCGCAGATGATGCTGTAGTTTACCGTCTAGTAAGGTCATCCGAAGACCAGTATCAGTTGCAAAGCAATTTAGAAAAGATTGCTATATGGTGCGGCTGGTGACAGTTGCTAAATAACGAAAAGTAAGAGGTGATCCACATGAGTTCCAAAAGAAATCTGCTGGAATTCGATTACTCGATAAATAGTACAATTCTCAAGGCTGTCAATTCAACTAAGTACCTGGGTGTTAAAATTATGAACAACTTCAGTTGGAAGGACCACATAGATAATATTGTCGAGAAGGCGAGCCAAAGGTTGCGTTTCATTGGCAGGACACTTAGAAGATGCAACAAATCCACTGAAGAGACAGCTTACACTGCACTCGTTCATCCTCTGTTAGAATATTGCTGCGCGGTGTGGGATCCTTACCAGGTGGGATTGGCGGAGGACATTGAAAGGGTGCAAAAAATGGCAGCTCCTTTTGTATCATCGCGTAATAGGGGAGAGAGTGTGGCAGATATGATACGCGAGTTGGGATGGAAGTCATTAAAGCAAAGACGTCTTCCGTCGCGGCGAGATCTATTTACGAAATTTCGGTCACCAACTTTCTCTTCCTAATGCGAAATTATTTTGTTGAGCCCAACCTACATAGGAAGGAATGATAATCAAAATAAATTAAGAGAAATTAGAGCTCGAACAGAAAGATTTAGGTGTTCGTTTTTCCCGCGCGCTGATCGGGAGTGGAATGGTAGAGAGATAGAATGAATGTGGTTCGATGAACCCTCTGCCAAGCACGTAAATGTGAATTGCAGGGTAGTCATGTAGCTGTAGATGGGGGGTAAGAAATGAAAGAGGAAGCAGCCTGGTAGAATTTCGCACAGAGCACAACTTAATCAAAGCCAACACTTGGTTCAAGAATCGTAAGAGAAGGTTGTATACATGGAAGAATCCTGGTGATACTAGCAGGTATCCGATAGAGATTTAGGAACCAGGTTTTAAGTTGTATCTTACCGTTGTATAGTCTAAGAGATTTCCAGGGGCAGATGTGGACTCTTACCACAATCTATTGGTTATGAACAGTAGATTAAAACTGAAGAAACTGCAAAAAGGTGGAAATTTAAGTACATGGGACCTGGATAAACTGACTAAACCAGAGGTTGTACAGAATTTCAGGGGGAGCATAAGGGAACAATTGAAAGAATGGGGGAAAGGAATACAGTAGATGAAGAGTGGGTAGCTTTGAGGGATGAAATAGTGAATGCAGCAGAGGACAAGTAGGTAAAAAGACAAGTGCTAGCAGAAATCCTTGGGTAACAGAAGAAATATTGAATTTAATTGATGAACGGAGAAAGTATAAAAATGCAGAAAATGAAGCAGGCAAAAAGGAATACAGACGTCTCAAAATGAGAACCACAGGAAGTGCAAAATGGCTAAGCAGGGATGGCTACAGGACAAATGTAAGGATGTGGAGGCTTATCTCACTTGAGGGAAGATAGATACTGCCTACAGAAAAATTAAAGAAACCGTTTGAGAAAAGAGAACCAACTGCATGAATATCAAGAGCTCCGATGGAAACCCAGTTCTAAGCAAAGAAGGGAAAGCAGAAAGGTGGAAGGAGTATATAGAGGGTCTATACAAGGGCGGTGTACTTGAGGACAATATTATGGAAATGGAAGAGTATGTAGATGAAGATGAAATGGGAGATACGATAATGCGTGAAGAGTGTGAGAGAGCACTGAAAGACCTGAATCGAAACAAGGCCCCGGGAGTATATAACATTCCATTAGAACTACTGACAGCCTTGGGAAAGCCAGTCGTGACAAAACTCTACCATCTGCAGGCGAAATACCCACAGACTTCAAGAATAATATTATAATTTCAATCCCAAAGAAAGCTGGAATTGACAGATGTGAAAATTACCGATCTGTCGGTTTAATAAGTCACAGCTGCCAAATACTAACGCGAAATCTTTACAGACGATTGGCAAAACTAGTAGAAGCCGACCTTGGGGAAGATCAGTTTCGATTCCGTAGAAATATTGGAATACGTGAGGCAATACTAACCCCAGAACTTATCTTAGAAAATAGATTAAGTCTACAAATGCTAGAAACGTATGTTTGCCTTTCCTTAGCGTATTCCAGTCAACACTGTCAAAAGCTTTCTCTCTTTCAATTTCTGAAGGTGGCAGGGGTAATATACAGGGAGCGAAAGGCTATTTACAATTTGTACAGAAACCAGATGGCAGTTATAAGAGTCGAGAGGCATGAAAGGGAATCAGTGGTTGGGAAGGGAGTGAGACAGATTTGTAGCCTCGCCCCGATGTTATTCAATCTGTATATTGAGCAAGCAGTGAAGGAAACAAAAGAAAAATTCGGAGTAGGTATTAAAATTCATTGTAATTCTATCAAAGTTTTTATTTCATCTCAATGTCATCGTCAAACCTCAGAGACAGCAAAGGACTACGAACAGCAGTTGTGGGGAATGGATAGTGTCTTCAAAGGAGGATAAAAGATGATATCAAGAAAAGCCAAACGAGGATAATAGAATGTTGTCGAATTAAGTCGGGTGATGCTGAAGGTATTAGATTAGGAAATGTGACACTTAAAGTTGTAAAGGAGTTTTGCTATTTGGGGAGAAAAATAACTGATGTTGGTCGAAGTAGAGAGGATATAAAATGTATACTGGCAACTGCAAGGAAAGCTTATCTGAAGAAGAGAAATCTGTTAACATTGAGTATAGATGTAGGTGTCAGGAAGTCGTTTCTGAAAGTATTTGTATGGAGTGTAGCCATGTATGGAAGTGTAGCATGGGCGATAAATAGTTTAGACAAGAAGAGAATAGAAGCTTTCGAAATGTGGTGCTACAGAAGAATGCTGAAGATTAGATGGGTAGATGACATAACTGATGAGGAGGTACTTAATAGGATTGGGGAGAAGAGAAGTTTGTGGCACAACTTGACTGGAAGAAGGGATCGATTTCTAGGACATGTTCTGAGACATCAAGAGATCACCAGTGTAGTGTTGGAGGGGAGCGTGGAGGGTAAAAATCGTAGAGGGAGACCAATAGATGAATACACCAAGCAGATTCAGAAGAATGTAGGTTGCAGTAGGTACTGGGAGATGAAGAAGCTTGCACAGGATAGAGTAGCATGGAGAGCTGCATCACCAGTCTCAGGACTGTAGGCTACAACAATATAAATTAAGAGAGCGCAATTTCATTTCCTCTGTATTAACCTTAGAGAGTGACTTCTGCTACCTTGGTATTTATTTCATTGTTGTTATTTTAAAAGTGAAACCGATTTTTCATATGCTTAAAGGTAATTCAGTTCAATCTTTCAATAGTCAAAAATAAATGCTTGCCGTTTTCTATATTTTGCATTAAGTTACACTGAGGTTACTGAACGTCTTTTTTTGCATAACATTTAACGTTACTTTCAAAATTTAGTGTTTCAGAATGAGTAACTTCAAGTAGTGGGGCAACTGATGACGCGATTGATGTTAGCTGATGACACGATTACCGTTATCCAAGATAGTGGCTTTTGGAGGGAAGATAGCTCAATTGCGCTACCTCTACTAACCTAAAAAAATGGCGGGAAAGAATTGGCTATCTCCACTAACCTAAGTCAACTCTTCCTAGGAAGTAGGCATAAGTCTTTATTTAAACCATTAGAGGTAGTACCACTATCAAGTGTTTTCGCCATGCTCTTGTCAAATGTTCACGAATTTTCCTCTAAGAGCTTACTCCTGCAGCTGATGCAAGTTATTATGATATTGTCACTCAATTCGAATATAATTTTTATAAATTTGTTTAAATAAGTTTAAATTTGATTAGATTTCTTTAAATTTATTATCTACCTACGGCATTAGTGTGTTACCACCACGAGGATGAGATATAGGTTGTCGGTATGTTACATGAAATCATTCAACTCTACACATAAGTCCTTATTAAGCAGTTAGAGAGAAATTAACATGCATTTTCCAAGAGGATTGTGGTACTGCCTCTAAGAGCTTACACCCAGAAATCATGGGAGTTAGTGTTGTGTTGCCTCCACTAGAGCCTGCTCATTCAATTCGGATATAATTTGTTTAAATTTATTATCTACCTACAGCATTAGTGTCGTGTTACCGCCAGAAGAGGCTAAGATATCGATAGCTCTATTACTTGCACTGGACATAAGTCCTTATTTCAACAATTAGAACCTCTACAACCATCAAGTGTGTTCGCCACCGTCTTTGAGAATGTTCACGAAATTTGCTCTAACAGTTTATTCTTGCAGCCGATGAGAGTTAGTATGGTGTTTCCTTTCAATTCGAATATAATTTGTTCAAATTTTTATAAATTTATTGTCTATGTACAGCATTAGTTTCATGCTACCGCCATAACAGGCTGAGATATGAATAACTGTATTACATGAACTAGACATAAATCTTTATTTAAACGAGTATAGCACTACAACCATCCACTCTGTTCACGAAATTTGCTTTAGCAGCCGATGGGAGTTAGTATCGTGTTTCCAATTCACTTCGAATATAATCTCTATAAATTTGTATTAATTTTTTTAAATTTGTTTAAATTTATTATCTACCTACAGCATTAGTGTTGTATTACCGCCACAAGAGGCTTGGATATCGATGTTTTAATAGCTGTAGTACATGCACTACGTGACAGCGTTGTGTTTCGTCCTCGGATAATAAACATCGTCCGGGTAGAGTAGAGTGCGGGAATCGGCATAAGAGGGTGTCATACGTAAAAAGAGAGCCAGACTTTGACGCTCAAAACACCAGATCTCTTCCACTGGCCCACAACGGAGCCGGTGTTGGTCTGTATTCTAGACGTTGCAGTTCACACATAAGGCGAATCTGCAAGATGGGTCCTATGGAGAGTCCCTCGAATACCAGGTCGAACGTACACCAGGATCGAGCGTCACCGCGTTGACAGTGCACCATACTACGTTCCAGTGCACGGTAGGACACGTCAATTCGACGACATTAAGCGACCGGCGGCGAAGTAGTGTGCGGCAGGTGACTGGCTGTTGGTAAGCGAGAGACGGGGAGGTTGCCGTACTCCAGGTAAAGCCTGCCAAACCAGGAAAAGGGCACCCGTGTCTGACCTGAGGGTCAAGGGAACACGGTGCCAGGCCATCCGTCAGTAGGCCGGTGTGGCTGGTCGGTCATCGTCGCCAAAGCCTTCGGTGCAAACTAACGAAGAGAAATACTGCTCGATAGTGAACACTGACAAGGCCAAGTCCGCCCCGTTCTTTTGGAAGAATGACGGAGTAATATCGAACCTTTAATATCATTCCAGCGCTGACAAAGGAACCGAATGTGGCCACGATGCTCCGAGCTATGTGTTTAGGCATCGGTAGTGTTTGCGCTACGTGCGGAATTCGTGATGCCCGATAGACGTTAACATATTCGGTCCTTTGATGAAGGTCCAACACACGAAGACGAAGATCCACAAGCCCAGCACTTGCAAGAGACTCCGATAATTGATGGTGGTCGTGCGTGAGATGTAGTCCGTGAAGTCGATACCGAGACAACGGATTTTATCGCGCAGTGCCACCCTCGCAGGTGTCATCCCACGCCAGTGTTCAAAACCATTGATTTATGTACATTTACACGGCATCTCGAAGCTTCGAAGTGGCTAACCAATCCAATGCTTTGCGAACATCACGTTCGTCACGAAGAGGTAACATCAGATCATCAGCATACGCAGTGCACCTAAAAAAGAAGCCACCAAGAGACAAACCCGTGAGGCGGTGTCGCAGCTCGCACAACAAAGGTTCTAATGCAAGGCGTACAGTATTGTCCATAATAGGCGTACCTGTGTAACACAGCAGCGAATTTACAAGGTGTTCGACAGTCTAACGTTGACAAGCGCTTTCCCTGTTCGCCACGTAGGAGACGAGTAACACCTCGGAGGAAGCGTCGGGGTAATGCTTATTCTGAAGAACAGCAGTTCAGTACGTATGACTGACGCAATCAAATGCTTGACGAACATCGCAGCCAGAGCTCCCGATACGCGACGCACCTTAGCGAGGGCAATCAGCGGCACAGGGCGGAGCGGATATTATGCGTCCCACCTATCGATGACTCATCAATTGATAGGACACGGGATGTCGTACGCAGAATTCGAGCTGCCACTCGATGCGTGAGATTTAGGAACCAGGTTATAATTGTATGACATTTCCAGGGGCAGATGTGGACTGTGACCACAATCTATTGATTATGAACTGTAGATTAAAACTGAATAAACTGCAAAAAGGTGGGAATTTAAGGAGATGGGATCTGGATGAACTGAAAGAACCAGAGGTTGTAAGGAGTTTCAAGGAGAGCATAAGAGAGCAATTGAGAGGAATAGGGCAAACAAATACAGTAGAAGAAGAATGAGTAGGTTTGAGGGATGAAGTAGTGAAGGCAGCAGTGGATCAAGTAAGTAAAGAGACGAGGGCTAGTAAAAGTCCTTGAGTAACAGAAGATATATTGAATTTAATTGATGAAAGGAGAAAATATAAAAATGCAGTAAATGAAGCGGGCAAAAAGGAATATAACCGTCTCAAAAATGAGATCGACAGGAAGTGCAAAATGGCTAAGCAGGGATGGCTTAGGACAAATGTAAGGATGTAGAGGCTTATTACAAAAAACTCGATGGTTTGTCACCTCATGGTTCCATGTCACAGACATCAGCGAAAGTTCTTCACCAAGTGTTATGCACAGATCACATCTGGATCACCAGTGAAGACGGATCAGGCTAATATTGTTGCTCACATGCCAGTTGCGCAGTGAACTAGCTTTATTGCTGTACACTTGTACTGTGTTGAAGGACAAGGATAAAGTGATTGCATGGCGATGGAACTTGATGAGGTTTGTTTGAAATAGATACATTGACTCTGCACAAAAGAGTAAACAAGTAACCGGCAAATGAAATCTATTTACAATGTCTACTAGCTGGTGAATGCGGTAAATGATGTTCTCACAGGAGTGCACCTTGAGGGCATACAGGCCTCAGTGATATGAGCATGTCGTCCGATCACGTGACCACGGAATAACAATGGACGTAAGTCTGGAGTGAAGCAAACTTTCTTTATGAACCACCAGGCACACTGTACTTAGGAACGAAAGCGAAACATGTGGACAGCCCTAAATAAAGCCAAACACATCAGTAGCTCACGTTAAGCTCAACCCAAGTAGTCCATGGCTTGTGCACCAGACCCAGAATACGTGTATACTCGGTACTATAGCCCATCTCAAACTGGTTTGTTTTTTACTCATGTGTGCATCATACCATTGTCATAATTTGGCCTAACAGAATATTTGCTTGTCAGTGGACACCACGTGCCACACGCTTTGCGCTGATTGCCGTCCACATATTTCTGCGGGACAGCTGTCGTGATAGTCACTAGGGGAAAGATAGACACTGCCTACAGGAAAATTAAGGAGACCTTTGGAGAAAAGAGAACCACTTGCTTGGATTTCAAGATTTGAGATGGAAACGCAGTTCTAAGCAAAGAAGGGAAACCAGAAATGTGGAAGGAGTATATAGAGGGTCTATACAAGGGCGGCGTTCTTGAGGACAATATCATACAACCGGAGGAAAATGTAGATGAAGTTGAAATAGGAGATATGATACTGCATCAAGAGTTTGACAAAGCACTGAAAGACCTAAGTCGAAATAAGGCCCCGGGAGTAGACAACATTCAATTAGAACTACTGACAGCCTTGGGAGAGCCAAGCCTAACAAAACTACCATCTAGTGACCAAAATGCATGGGACAGAAAAATTACCCTCAGACTTCAAGAAGAATATAATAATTCCAATCCCAAAGAAAGCAGGTGTTGGCAAATGTGAAAATTACCCAACTATCAGTTTAGTAAGTCATGGCTGCAAAATACTAACGCGAATTCTTTACACACGAATGGAAAAACTGGTAGAAGTCGACCTCAGGGAAGATCAGTTAGGAAATATTGGAATACGTGAGGCAATACTGACCCTACTACTTATCTTAGAAAATAGATTATGTCTACAAAAGCTAGAAGCGTAGGTTTGCCTTTCCTTAGAGTATTCCAGTCAACACTGTCAAAAGTTTTCTCTCTTTGAATTTCTGAAGGTGGCATGGGTAATATACAGGGAGCGAAAGGCTATTTACAATTTGTACAGAAACCAGATGGCATTTATAAGAGTCGAGGGGCATGAAAGGGAATCAGTGGTTGGGAAGGGAGTGAGACAGGTTTGTAGCCTCTCCCCGATGTTATTCAATCTGTATATTGAGTAAGCAGTGAAGTAAACAAAGTTTTTATTTCTTCTCCATGGATTTTAATACCTACTCCGAATTTTTCTTTTGAGGTTCGGCGATGACATTGTAATTCTGTCACAGAGGGCAAAGGACTTGGAAGAGCAATTGAAAGGAATGGATAGTGTCTTGAAAGGAAGATATAAGATGAAAACCAACAAAAGCAAAACGACGATAATGGAATGTAGTCGAATTACGTCGGGTAACGCTGAGGGAATTAGATTAGGAAATGAGACGCTTAAAGTAGTAAAGGAGTTTTGCTATTTAGGAAGTAAAATAACAGATGATGTTCGAAGTAGAGAGGATATAAAATGTAGACTGGCAATGGCAAGGTAACCATTTCTGAAGAAGAGAAATTTGTTAACATCGAGTATAGATTTATGTATTTATTTCATCTCAATGTAATCGGCAAACCTCAGAGACAGCAAAGGACTACGAACAGCAGTTGTGGGGAATGGATAGTGTCTTGAAAGGAGGATAAAAGATTATATCAACAAAAGCCAAACGAGGATAATAGCATGTGTTCGAATTAAGTCGGTTGATGCTGAAGGTATTAGATTAGGAAATGAGACACTTAAAGTAGTAAAGGAGTTTTGCTATTTTGGGAGCAAAATAACTGATGATGGTCCAAGTAGAGAGGAAATAAGATGTAGACTGGCAATGGCAAGGAAAGCGTTTTTGAAGAAGAGAAATTTGTTAACATCAAATCTAGATTTAAGTGTCAGGAAGTCTTTTCTGAAAGTATTTGTATGGATTGTAGCCATGTATGGAAGTGAGACATGGACGATAAATAGTTTAGACAAGAAGAGAATAGAAGCTTTCGAAATATGGTGCTAGAGAAGAATGCTGAAGATTAGATGGGTAGATCACATAACTAATTAGGAGGTATTGAATAGAATTGGGGAGAAGTTTGTGGCACAACTCGGCTAGAAGAAGGGATCGGTTGGTAGGATCAAGGGATCACCAATTTAGTATTTGAGGGCAGCGTGGAAAGTAAAAATCGTAGAGGGGGACCAAAAGATGAATATACTAAGCAGATTCAGAGGGATAGAGAAGCATAAGGAGCTGCTTCAAACCAGTCTCAGGACTGAAGACTCCAACAACAATAACGTGGGATATGGAGGGCAGTCGTTGATGATTCCAACCATTTGACGAGTACAAATGATGGTCCCTTCACAGTGTTGACGTGCTCGGTTGACAGCCATCTGTCGAGCCCGTGTTTGTGGCATAACGGAACAATACCTGAGGATGGCGTAGTAAAACTCTGTGATTCCCGGGGGGGGGGTCAGGGATTTTCTCTGCGACGTGATGACCGGGTGTTGTGTAATGTCCTTAGGTTAGTTAGGTTTAAGTAGGCACAGTCTACACGTGTCTCCAACTGCCGGTTGACATTCCGGTGAGATCAGGTAAGCGGGCAGCGCCTACGCCATAGTAGGTGTCGTCGAAGCTTGGTGGTACAGGCGTAAGCAGTGTGATCAGTAAATGCAGCTGGCCACAACTCGGCTGCCTTGACCGCATCCTCGAGAGAGCGGAATGTATACATCCTTTTAATTCTGCTTGATTAATGTCCCGTAAAGTGCGCGAAACCCTATCAGCACAGATGATGATCCAAGTGTCTATCTAATCGAGCTCGCAAATGACAGTGCCGAGTTCTGGGCGTAGTGTATGCTGAGGAATTTGGTCATAGCGAATTGTACAATAAAACTGCCCCCGATCACCATATCATCTATCCTGCCTGGGCATAACTGTGTTAATTCCTCAGTAAAGAACTGAGGAACGTTCACGCCTTTTGTTGGTACCGGACGCTGCGTAATCATTGACGAGGAGTATCTCTGGGATTATAAGAGCCATGCTCCTGGCATTTGATAGGTAACTTATATCGGTCGCTATTAAACTATCTTTGAAAAGTTTTGCGGGGCCACTGCCTGTATCCAACGCATGTGATACGCGTGTCGTGCATCCAGAGATGTCCTGGAAGCCAAGAATGTATATTTCCTGCAATAAGGCCACCTCAGTGTCGGCTGAATAAAGTGTGTCGCGTAACAATGCAAGATTCTCGCGCAACTGGATGATATTGATGTTATCCTTCACGAATCGACATGACTGTCGTTCGCCCTCGACGGCAGCGTCAGTCATCGGAGCACCCGGTGGCGACAGGTTCGCTCACCCGCACGCCACCCTGACGTTACCATTACCATGTTGTCCGCAGGAGATGGGTAGGATGATGTAACTCCCCCTCTTCTGCATGTGGTGTGCCCACCTGAGAGTCGTCCGCCCACGAGTTACTGGAGAGAGGCTGTCGGTGTGGTTCATCGGCTATCAAAGAAGCCCCTCTTGTTACGATTCCTCGCGGCTGCGTCGGTGTTCCATCGCCCCTCCATCCCCGCACTAGTGTCAGCAAGAAGAAAAGTCCGTCGTGGCAGTTCCTAAGAGTGAGCAGCGTCGGTCGACAACTCCGGAGCACGGACATCCACGACACTGTCTACATCGGTGTGATCGTTTGCCCCTGCCCACAAGAGACAGTCCCGAGACGGCGTGCCTCCGTGCCTCGGCGCCTTCAGACAGGAAAGTTCGCGTTGGCACGACTCGTGAATCAACATCCAGCCGCTCGTTGTGAGGTGACGATTGCTGTTCAGGTCAATCAGGCGACTCCGTCTGCATAAGGAGGACCGTATGTGGCTCATCAACAGCGTCTTCGCCCGCCTGCGGTGGCAGCATGTCCCGATCCCCGCCGCACGACGTCGCAGATGTACATAAGTAACTGGCAGGATCGATGGAGGAACGTGCTGTGCCGCTTCTCTTGAAGGACTCTTGGCGATCCGCCCCTGCAAATAATCAGAGCGAATGTGACTCTCCTGGCTGCTTCCTGAGCATGTGCCCGGTTGTCCATCGTACGCGATAATTGTACGACATCTCATTTTCATTTTGTTCGTTGCATCTGCTCGGGGCGGACGTCGTAAGCCATCCGTTTAAGTTCGTTGTTGCTCGATTATCTCAGTTTTTTTTTAATACAGAGGGCAGCTAACCCTCTGACCGAGCACGCTGAGCTACCGTGCCGGCGTCCATCTAAGCCACCAAGGGCACAGAGGATAGCGCGACTGCAGGGATTTACCTCTGGCACGCCTCCTGCGAAATCCACATTGTGCGAATGCACGAACAGTGCCCGAACTCTTACGGGAATCGGCAATGCGCCGTGAGGAATGAGTATAATGGGCGGGGACACAACGAATGTAGTGCGGGAGAATACGTTGAGAATGTGGGTTTCGCAGGAGGCGTGCCAGAGATAAATCCCTGCAGTCGCACTATCCTCTGTGCCCTCGGTGGCTCATATGGATAGAGCGTCTGCCATGTAAACAGGAGATCCCGGGTTCGAGTCCCGGTACGGGCCACACATTTTCATCTGCCCCCGTTGACGTATGTCAACGCCTGTAAGCAGCTATGGGTGTTCATTTCATTGCAATATCATTCTAACGAGCTTCATGGTCAGCGATGGTATCTGTTCTTTCGGACATGTCCAAGAGAACAGATACCATATATATATATATATATATATATATATATATATATATATACTTGAGAGGGGGGGGATAACGGACTTCGTGGATACCTCAGAAAGTGGCCTTACACCCCTGCCTGCGTGTTCAGCGGTATCAGCGCCGGTAAGTCCATCAAAGTACGTAAACTGTGGTTTATCGGCAGTGCACTGTTCTTCGTCAATCATCTAAATATTGACTACGCTGGCTGTGTGCTAAAAGTGAATACCAGTTGTGTCCTTTGGATCTAGACGCAGTTCGTCACGCAACAAGTTTTCTACTTCGTGTGCTCGCGGTCTCGGATATTCGGCTTGGAATGTAATCTTGGTAGTGTTCTTCCTAAATGAGTTCGTCATGTCATTGCAGTGAGCTTGTAGTAAGCGTCTCGCGCTCGCGAACGCCACGAGGCCGGCGGGGCGGCGACGACGCGTCCTCGCCGGTCCGTCACTGACGGCCAACTTTGGTCGCAGTAATTCTACCGACGTGGAATTCTTATATTTCGACCGTGTCTACGAGTTCGAATAATGATTTCCAAACGAAGCGAAAGGATGAGTTAAATTGCAATGTATCTTGACAAATACTATATCCTAACTATTGTGTTGCTTCTATTTGCAGTCGTAAACAGCAAGCTGAATCTCCACAAATCGCTGAGATGTGAATACAGGCTCTTCTGAACTTGGGCATTGGTAATGCTCTGTTCTTGGACTCTAAATTATTATTTTGCCTAAATTATTATATAGCCCCTCATTGTACATTAGTCATAGCAGGACGTCAGGTTTTGCCGGCCTCTGTGGTCGAACGGTTATAGACGCTTCAGTCCGGAAACACGCGGCTGCTACGGTCGCAGGTTCGAGTCCTGCCTCGGGCATAGATGTGTGTGATTTCTTAGGTTAGTTAGGTTTAAGTAGTTCTACGTTCTAGGGTTAAGTCCCATAGTGCTCAGAGCCATTTGAGCCATTTTAATAATATTGTTTACTTTTTTCGCACTCCACGGGGTCAGTAATCGTGTTCTGATGCAACCCCAACTCCAATTGCGAGACGAGCTGCAATAGGTATCCAGGTTGAGGATCCGTGGTGCGAACACACGGATCCAAGTGGTCCCCCAGATTCTCGACTGGTTTTAAATCCGTGGAGTTTGGTGACCTGGTCCTCTTCGAACTACACACGTACACTGCCAACTGTGTGACAAGTTGCATTGTACTGATGATAGATGCAGTGGTGCTGAGGAAAAACGAGCTGCATATAGAAGTCGACACGGTTCACAGTGGTGGATGCATACATGTTATGATCGACTGTGCCTTCCGGAATGACGATATCACCCACGGAAGGCCACGGAAAGATATCCAGGTCATAACGTTGCCCCCCCCCCTTCCCCATCACCCCCTCCCCCGCCTGGACCATTCCGATGACTGTTGAAGGGTACCTGCTTTCAGATGTCTCATTCAGATGAAGCGTATAACGTGATTTACCTGAAAAGGCCACTCGGTGGACGTACAGTTGCAGTACTGGCGTGCAAACTCCACCCTTCGTCGCCAGTGAATGGCAAACAGCAGTCGCCACGGGCGCAGGAAGCGGGCGCCTACTGCTCAAGCCCACAAGTAGCACCGTAGGAGTACGCATTAGGAGTGATTTAAAATGGAATGATCATATAAATTTGATAGTCTGTAAAGCAGATGCCAGACTGAGATTCATTGGAAGAATCTTAAGGAAATGGAATCCGAAAACAAAGGAAGTAGGTTACAGTACGCTTGTTCGCCCACTGCTTGAATACTGCTCAGCAGTGTGGGATCCGTACCAGATAGGGTTGATAGAAGAGATAGAGAAGATCCAACGGAGAGCAGCGCGCTTCGTTACAGGATCATTTAGTAATCGCGAAAGCGATACAGATATGATAAACTCCAGTGGAAGATGGAGAGATGCTCAGTAGCTCGGTACGGGCTTTTAAAGTTTCGAGAACATACTTCACCGAAGAGGCAAGCAGTATATTGCTCCCTCCTACGTATATCTCTCGAAGAGACCATGAGGATAAAGTCAGAGAGATTAGAGCCCACACAGAAGCATACCGACAGTCTTTCTTTCCACGAACCATACGAGACTGTAATAGAAAGGGAGAACCGATAGTGGTACTCAGGGTACCCTCCGCCACACACCGTCAGGTGGCTGCAGGGTATGGATGTAGATGTAGATGTAGATTATGTCAACGACTGGCAAAGGTCCCGAGTTCGAGTCTCGGTCTGGCACATAGTTTTAATCTGTCAGGAAGTTTCAACGACTGTATTGTTTTCCGTTTCCCTTGACATCTTTCATGTACCCTCCACTGCCACTGCTGCGGCGTGCTGTCTGTGAGTGATTATTGCACGCTGACGTCAGACCTAGGCAGTGGTCACGTGGACTGTCTACATACAGACCATGCACGCCACTGAGCGAGGTGGCGCAGTGGTTAGCACACTGGACTCGCTTTCGGGGGATGACGGTTCAAACCCGTGTCCGGCCATCCTGATTTAGGTTTTCCGTGATTTCCCTACATCGCTTCACACAGATGCCGGGATGGTTCCTTCGAAAGGGCACGGCCGATTTCCTTCCCTATCCTTCCCTAATTCGTGCTTGTGCTCCGTCTCTAATGACCTCGTTGTCGACGGGACGTTAAACTATAATTTCCTCCTCCACAATGCACGCCCTGCCTCCACCAGGCTTGCGTGTGACACCAACTGAGCCGTGCTGCGGTCACGTTGGTGCTGTTCTACAACGTACAGTTTTCGCCCTCTGTTTGAGGCCAGACGGTATCGTTTAGTTGGCACGGTTGAGTTTGTTTGTCAGCTTCTCGTGTTGACTGGCGCCACTCGGTTTCGCAAGGGTTGCATGCCAGCTAGTGGCAGCTGCGGCTGTTATCGATATGTAGTAACTGTTGCCCCATCTTTGGGGCGACGTCGTTGGTTTTCTGGGTCGTGTGAGTTGGCCAGTTCGGTTGGGGACTCAGGAGGAGCCAGGCCCGCACAGTGCCAGAACACGTCGGGGCCGCTGGCGGTACGCATGGACTGCCGGATGGAAGGGCTGTGTTCACGAGGGAGTACGACCTCGTCGTAAACCGGATCCAGCAAGCTTTAAGGTCAGTGCATTTCAATCCATGTACAGAAACCTCCACCAATGTGATATCTCGCGATTCTCCAGTGACTTGGGTTCGTGTTGCTGCTCGTAGTTTCGCCGACGCGAAGAGTAGCGAGTGGAGTGCTTGGGAAAGGCAGATCTGATTAGCTTCTTATTACTATTTACTGCGTTCAACTTGTTACAATTTGTTAAGTTCAACAAACGGTAATTTTTTTTTTTGCCTGGTGGCCGCCAACGTCCCAGTTACCTACCCTGGGGGTTAGTGTGCGTAACGGCAGTGTAAGTTTCCTCGCCTTTCCTCTGCTGTCCAGTAAAGCGCGTAGTTTTGGAAGCTTTCTTGATCGTAGGCCGGCTGGTGATTCTTCTACTCCGGTTGTAGTGATTGCTTTCTCGTTCCGGGGGCTCTAAACACAGTATTCTGGGGACGTAATACAGACTGCCGGTTCCAGCTTTGGCGTATTGTTCCATCGTTGCATTTGGTTTATCAGACGTCAGGTAGCTTCACCAAAATTACCATTAGTCATTCGTCTGAATTACCATCTCGTGAAGTGAATGCAACTCTTGGCTGTCAATCTCATCGCTCGCGAAAGTGTTTGTTGCCGGAGCTTCTCTGAGGTCGATTCCTGGAGCACCGTCTGTGGCCCCTTGGTTCTTGTAAGACATGTGTGTTCCAAAAGGACTGATGGCCAATAGTTCTGTGTTACGCTCCTTCAGCTCACGCCTTCTGCGGGTATAATCTGCCTCAGTACCCTTTAGGGAACTTATGTACTGGTCCTTGTGTTTTAGTATTGTATTATTTACTACAATACCTTGTAATGCCTACATTAGAGGTTATATATGTCTACTTAATAGTTCTGGTCACCTTCTGGAATAAATCTAGCAGTGTAGTGTTCAGTGGTTGGTTAACTTTGAAAGCGTTGTTTTTTAATTAACCTTTGCTATTGTATTTGCTGTTTTACAGCAGATTTCTAAACTTTTTATATTATTGCCGTTCCTGGCGTGATTGTGGCCATCTGCCTTAAAATTCTAATTTGTCATTCCTGGCCTCTGATGCCTTCTGCTGTGTTTGTGGCGACTTACCTTTAATATTCCAATACCAGTAAGTTGTGAATTGCAGCTAGTTCTTATACAATTCTTAATATATTGCCATTCCTGGCGTGTAAGACATTCTGCCCAGATCACAGTGGCTTGCTTTTAAAACATTATCTGCTGTATCTGTATTTAATGGTGATTTGCTAAATTCTAACACACTGAAAACTCGTTTTTAGACAGTTGTTTACTTCTTCATTATTAACGTGTGATATTTTTTATTTATTGTTGAGTATGGAATTACTGGTTTAAAATAAATTGTGTATAACGGCCCCGTCCACAAGCGTAACCAAATCCTGCTTTCTCTTGCCTAGCAGGTTTCACCAATAACTAACAACGTAAGCCACATGAAGGGGAACGGAACAAAATCGGCAGATGTAAAGGTAATATGCAGAGTACCACAGGGACGTGTTATAGCACCGTTGCTATTTACACTATATATATATAAGCGTGGGATGCCTTTCAAGGCTATTCGCAGATGATGCAGTTGTCTATACCATAGTAGCAACGCCACAAGATGGTACGAATTTGCATAACGACCTACACAGATTCGATGAGTGGTGCAGGCTCTGACCGTTGACCCTGAACGTAAATAAATGTAACATTGCATATAAGTAGGAAAAGAAATCCGCAACTACACAGCTATACCATTGATGACAAGCACCTGGAAATAGCATATGCCGTAAAATATCCGATAGGCGTAACTATCCAGAGCGACCTTAAGTGGTATGACCACGTAAAAGAAATAATGGGAAAAGCAGACACCAGACTCCTATTTCCTTACGATTCTTGCGATCAGTCTAACTCAGCAACGAACGAAGTGGTTTATAAGGCGCTTGTTCGCCCGATTCTTGAGTATTGTCCATCCATCTGGGATCCCTGTCAGTTAGGACAGAAGTTCCAACGAAGAGCGGCGCGTTTCGTCACGGGATCGTTTAGCTGGCGAGAGACCATCACGGAGATGCTAAACAAACTCCACTGGCAGACGTTACAAAAGAGGCGTTGTGCATCACGGAGAGATTTACTACTGAAATTTCGGGACAGCACTTTTCAGGAGGAGTCGGACAACATATTACTTCCCTCCACATACCACGCGGAGAAAATTACAGATCTTAGAGCCAATACAGAGGCTTACAGTCAATCATTCTGCCCACGCAGTATTCGCGAGTGGAACAGGGCTGGAGGGATCAGATAGTGGTACCGTAAGTACCCCCCGTCACACACAATTAGGTGGCTTGCGCAGTATGATGTAGACGTAGACGAAAATCTGAGTTTCTATCATTAAACACGATGTGAAGAGGAGCTGACATTTGCAGTTATTCTCATTTGTAATTAAAAATCAAGCACTCATTTTAACAACTGAACGAATTATATTAGTATTACTCTTGTAATACGTAGTTAGTGTAATTTTTACGAAATTCGTAGTTTTAATGCGATTATTAAAGTTTTTACATCTGGCCAGGTGAAACGTATTGACAGTCCTTTTTACAGGCGACACAGCTACAGTTCTACAATGATTTCCTGGTTCTTGTTTCATTATGGGCCATTTAGTTCACTGCTTCCGCAACAGAAGAAGAGAGAATGTTAGTTTGGCAGGAAGAATAGTTTCCTGACGATTCCTGAAAAATGTTTTTCACCCTTTTGTAACAAATGAGTCTCCGTTTCTGTCCACAGCGTCTGGTTCTTACACAAAAAGAGCATTTATGTTTTACGACTTTTACTTACTCCAATGCATACACGGAAACATTATCAAGACAAGGTCTTCATATAAGGGTTGATCAAAATGTTTCTGTTCGAAGGCCGTACAATCCAGAAACGATATTTCAATCCGGCGAAATCCCCGTCAGCATTGAGGTACTCGCCCCATCGGTGCACCATGTTGATGAAACACGGTGTCCTGCTGCGTGAAGAAGTCCGTTGCTGCGTGCTACACATCGTCCATCCTTCAGTGGCTTTTCTGAAGGGACGAAAGGTATGACAATCACATGGGGCAGAGATCAGTAGTTGGCACAAATGCGTCACGGCATGTGCAATGTGGAGACGTTCGTTATCGTGAAGCACCAGCAGCCCTTAGCGCACGCATTCTTCATTCTCTGAAGGGCGTCTACCGCTGCTTATCCTTCGGCAGTGAAGGAAACAATAACAGCACGTTGGTCCCTTTTCGACGCATTTGGTAATATGCCACGTTTAGACATTTACCGAACACACGTCGGATAGAAAGGGATACCACACTAATCCCTTGCCTGCATCTTACTGTTTATATACCCACATATAAGTCAAGTTACGTTATATATATGCTGCAGCAACGCCCTAAAACGGAACTTTTTGGTCGACTCATATTATACAGAGTGTTACAAAAAGGTAAGGCCAAACTTTCAGGAAACATTCCTCACACACAAATAAAGAAAAGATCTTATGTGGACATCTGTCCGGAAACGCTTAATTTCCATGTTAGAGTTCATTTTAGTTTCGTACTTCCTCTCTTCACCGCCATGATTTCATACGGGATACTGTGCTGTTCGAACACGTGCCTTTACAAGTACGACACAACATGTGGTTCATGCAATATGGAGTTCCTGCACATTTCAGTCGAAGTGTTCGTACGCTTCTCAACAACAGATTCGGTGACCGATGGATTGGTAGAAGCGGACCAATTCCATGGCCTCCACGCTCTCCTGACCTCAACCCTCTTGACTTTCATTTATGGGGGCATTTGAAAGCTCTTGTCTACCAAATATACAGACTCTTCGTGCTCGAATTGCGGACGGCTGTGATACAATACGCCATTCTCCAGGGCTGCATCAGCGCACCAGGGATTCCATGCGACGGAGGGTGGATGCATGTATCCTCGCTAACGGAGGTTATTTTGAACATTTCCTGTAACAAAGTGTTTGAAGGTACGCTGGTATGTTCTGTTGCTGTGTGTTTCTATTCCATGATTAATGTGATTTGAAGAGAAGTAATAAAATGAGCTCTAACATGGAAAGTAAGCGTTTCCGGACACATGTCCACATAATATATCATCTTTCTTTGTGTGTGATGAATGTTTCCTGAAAGTTTGGCCGTACCTTTCTGTAACACCCTGTATATATTATACAACGTTCGTTATGGAGCAAACCTTCTAATGTGTTACATATTAACATGTTGTCGTCTTACGATCCTCGTCATTCCCGGAGTTTTAGATCTGAGTACCAACATAGCAATTTCCAAGCCGTGTAAATATCTCTACAAGCACTGTGACATACTGAAATTTATTCCTGAAATTCAACTTAACTGTAAAAGGTATAGATGTACTACCGATGCGACATTTGAAAATCTGATACCAGGGCCGGCATAAATTTGTTTACAAGGTGTACAACTTTGCTTCCCCCGTTTTTCCCTAACATTTGAGGCTTTAGAGACAAAAATTGATTACACTTGTATCATTCAAGGTATTTTCGACCGGTGGCCAATTCGTTCTCCCATCTTTCGGGCACTGTACGAATCCAGCGTCGAAAAAGTTGTTCATCTTTTGAAACGTTCCAAGAATAGATCCAATTTCCTACTTCTTCACGAGTTCAGAACTTTTCGTCAGCCAGGCCATGCGCCATTGATCTTAACAGGTGATAGAGGGAGCAATGTGTGAAGAATACGGCGAGTGGGGTAGTACCTCCCATTTTAACGTTTCCTAGTACATTTTGACCTCCTTTACAACGTGGGTCGAGGGTTGTCGTGCTGCAGAATCACTTTATCGTGCCTCTCGCTCTATTGCGGCCGTTTCTCTTTAAATGCTCTGCTCAAACGCATTAACTGCGTTCGATAACGAGCACCTGTGATTGTTTCACTTGATTTTAACACCTCATACTGCACCACACGACGCCGAGCTGGTTCCACCAAATGCAGAGCATGATCTCGGAGTCGTGAATATTCGGTTTGGACGAGATATCCCCATGATTTTCTGCCTTTAGGTTATCGTAATGAACCCATTTTTCGTCCCCGGTCACAATGCGATGCAGATCCCTTCCGTTTTTGTCTCTGAAGCAACTATTCACACAAAAACGCCGTTCAACATCTCTCGGTTTCAGTTCACAGGGGATCCACGTTCTTTCTTTCTGAATCTTGCCCATAGCCTTGAGCCGTTTTGAAATATCTTGCTGTGTCACTCCCACTAATCGTGCCAATTCTTCTTAAGTTTGAAGAGAGTCTTCACTCAGCAATGCCTCCGATTCTGCATCTTCGAAAACATTCTCTATTCCACCACTATGCCGGTCTAAGACGTTAAAATCACCGCTCTTGAATCGTTGAAACCACTCACGCAACATTCTTTCACTAATAGCGTTCAAAAAAATGGTTCAAATGGCTCTGAGCACTATGGGACTTAACTACTGTGGTCATCAGTCCCCTAGAACTTAGAACTACTTAAACCTAACTAACCTAATAACATCACACACATCCATGCCCGAGGCAGGATTCGAACCTGCGACCGCAGCACACTAATAGCGTCCTTACCATACGTGCTTGAGAACATTCGATGAGACTCGCCGCTGTTTTGTTCATATTGAAACAAAACAGTAACACCTCCCGAAAATGACGAGAATTAGGATCGTAAACTGACTTTATTACGCAGACACAAATCGACTAATGTCTGAATGAGGTTATGTTGACCGAGGTCAAGGCTAACTGCCTGACGTCTGCGATCTGTTTCTCTCGACCGCTACTTATCGTTGCCGCCACCTATCGGCAAACGGCGGAAGCAAAGTTGAACACCTTATATATTACAGTTAAGTTGAATTTAAGAACTAAGTTTCTGTGTTTGAAACTGTAGTTCGTCATCAAATATAAATTCAGAAATATTTTTGCTGCTTTGACGTTTAGCTTAAAATTATATTTTCAAAATAAGGGTCCAACCATTCCTTCGCACTTCAACTGTGGGAGAACCGTAACCAGAGTTAAGATTACTCAAGTGCGGTGAACAGGAAACAGTAAAAAAGAAAAGACCTTGTAATTTATTTTTCATATTTCATTAATATCTGCAGGTACTTTTACGAAATAGACATTTGATAACCCTTATCAATCAGTTTCCAATTGTAACTGCTAGGTTCCAGATTTTCATTGTGTGAGTATGTGATCCTTACGGAAGCTTGTACAAGACTCGAGAATAAACTATCGGTAGTAGACAGTGGGGAGCGAGATTGCCGCGCAGTGCGGATACTAGTTGAAAATAACATGTGGAGTGGATTCTGACCGACCGCAGGAGAACAGTGACATTGCATTGCATTGTATTATATGTTAACCGGGGACCTAGAAACGACGGAGAGGCTCCGTCCCGGCCGCAGCCGCAGTGGTTCACAACCCCACGACGACTACCGCAGTCCACTTCACCGCTCCGCCGCCCCACACCGAACCCAGGGTTATTGTGCGGTTCGGCCCCTGGTGGACCTCCCAGGGAACGTCTCGCACCAGACGAGTGTAGCCCCTATGTTTGCGTGGTAGAGTAATGGTGATGTACGCGTACGTGGAGAACTGTTTTGCGCAGTAATCGCCGACATAGTGTAGCTGAGGCGGAATAAGAGGAACCAGCCCGCATTCGCCGAGGCAGACGGAAAGCCGCCTGAAAACCATCCACAGACTGGCCGGCTCACCGGACCTCGACACAAGTTCGCCGGGCGGATTCGTGCCGGGGACCAGGCGCTCCTTCCCGCCCGAAGACGTGCGTTAGACCGCACGGCCAACCGGGCGGGCGAACACTGACATAGTCGGATTAAAGTTTACATTGTCACGGTGAATTAAATACGTTAGGTCGTCTACTCGCAGTTGAATCAATTTTGGAGTAATTATAATAATGACAGCACGAAACAGATTAGTAACTGAAATGCTGTCGGCAATAAAGCTAACATGACACAAATCGAAACTCAGAGTGAGTTTGATGGATATCAGAAATCAAACTTGACAGTGCCGCCCATGACTTGAGTTGGGAACTGTCGCAGAGCTCGAACTCTGGCTGTGTCGATTGGCTAGGGTATGAGAGAGTGCTGCAATTAGGTGCCAAACTGATTCTTATAAACCGGATCCTATCCCCGCGAGTAACCCTTTCGCTACGATGAACTTCTGTAGAAGTCGGGAGCGAATGTGGCGCTCAACCGGTGGACTGGTGCAGCATTTCCGCTTCGCGTCATACTTCTCCGCTTCACTACGCTCGACTTGTGTGGAAGCTTGACCTATGCACCATCTAGCGGCTTTGTTCAACGTCTGTAGTTAACAACAGTCGCTAGATGCAGTTGCAATCACTTTCAAAGTGTTTGTTTCGCTCATTTCCCGCCTTGATTCTGATCTGAAGTGACGTGTTGTTAACTTCAGTTTCTACTAGAAGTGATATTGCAGGTAAGCGATATACTGTGGATGAAACTCTTTCTCTCATACTGGATAGTGACTCTGAAGATGAAAGGGAATCATCGTCCGAATCTGACGATTAATATGGAACACTTATGAGTGATTTGTATAAATCTTGCCTAATAAATATATAGTACAAAGTCCAATAATGGCGACAGCACTACGAGTGTGAAAGCAGGACAGAGCAGAGCTGCAGGGCGCGCAAAAACTGCGGCGTGCAGCGGGCACTGGTGCTCGGCCACAGCGCACGGCGCCGGCATCAAAGGCTGAATATGAACTGCACTCACATAACGCACCAAACACACCACAAAGTTAATCCTTTTCTCAACATTCATTCCTACGGTACCATTTTTCTGGCAATTTTTGAAGCAGTACATATACACGTGAACTAATATTTAATGCGGATAACAAAACTGTCATGTTACAATTATGCATGTAATAGATATTTTTAACGGAATTCGTGTACGTCTCCAATGTAACAACACTTTTTAGTTTCTGTGATGTGTAAAGTGTAAAACTAACTTGCAGAGACGTTAATCAGCCACACTCAAACTAAATTGGAGGACCGAATAAAATAGTAGAAGTAGACGAATCTTATATATATTAGACGAAAGAACCAGAGAGGACGGCCTTCTAAAAGTGAAGTAGATCATATTTGGGTTATCGGTGGAACAGAAAGGGTGTCCAAATAAAATGGCTCTGAGCGCTATGGGACTTAACATCTATGGTCATCAGTCCCCTAGAACTTAGAACTACTTAAACCTAACTAACCTAAGGACATCACACAACACCCAGCCATCACGAAGCAGAGAAAATCCCTGACCCCGCCGGGAATCGAACCCGGGAACCCGGGCGTGGAAAGCGAGAACGCTACCGCACGACCACGAGATGCGGGCAAAGAGAGTACCGCAAGTGTTGTGAGGGTATTGTCCCGAGACAAGTTGAGTTTAATCGGTCTCATAAAACACTTCATACTGCCTCGAACAAAAGTAATCACACAAGATTTCAGTCGTACCAGACTCTGAAGGCTGAAGGGTTCTACCACGAATTTGTGAACCACTCTAGCGTCTTCCAAAGAGACGAACTCCACAGTGTCCACACCCAGAATATAGAACGGCTGTGGAAGTCTGTCAAGTCTCCCATAAAAAGAGAAGGGCGTCCAGGACAGAGGAACGGACTGTACTCCTTCCAGTACCTGTACTACCACAACTTGGCGTTTGCAGGGAAAAGTCGATGCATGCGACACTCTTCCGATATTCCTGCGCGATATTGGCAGAGTTTATCCTGGCCACAGGAAAATGGAATTGCCCCTGTACTTTATACATCACACGGTCTGTTACAAGACGATAACACCAACGACGAGTAAGGTAAGTCGTCTCCTTTGAATTTACAAATGCTTCTCCAACACTTTTCTTTGGTCGTTTTTGTAGTGACAACTTGAAACATACTCATAACGCCCGCCACGAGACTTCCGTAATCGATTTACTATCGCACGTTCGATATGTATCGTTTGGACCCCACCAACTTCGATAGGCAATCATTCTTGGGAATTACCAAAATTTCAGTATCTGTGCACGTACCGGAGACGTCAATATATGAATCTATTTTATACACAAAAATTAGGGCTAACATCCTGAGCAGTGAATCTGACAGACTATATTTTATTTTTCAGATCAGCAAATTTTATGGAGAAGGTCTGTACACGGCATATAATCTGATATAACAACTAGCATTTTTCTATTATTGCAGTTAATGGTGCCGAATTTAGCGCACGGTCTGTCAAAGATCATTATAAACAGTCAGCTACTCAGCGAGGAAGGCTTTCCGTTGAGATGTCAGTGAGGAAGAAGTTCACCTGAGAAAGTAAGTCGTTCTTTTCGTTGTCTAAACAAAACTGTTGCACCCATCGTATGAAAAACAAAGAACAGATACGTAGATGCCCTACACAGAGTTATCATCAATTATCGAAAAGCTTACTGAAGGCTTACAATAAATATTAACTAGATGACGTGAAGTGTTAAAAGTACAACAAAAAAGACAGTTTCAACACAGGAATGTAGATCGTCACTATTGTGTTTTAATTTAACGGTATTTCTCGCAGCTGATACTGAGTAAATGATTTAGATTTATTTGATAATTCGCGTTACTCGACTCGAAGCTATCAATTTAATTTTGTGATTTTCTCGTGCTACATTAGTTGTGTGATGAAGGCGTTGTATGAGAGTTTGATTTATTGGTGACAGACAATGATGGTGCAGTCTAGCTAAACGAATCACGATGCACTGAAGTACGATTCTTTCCTTTTTTGGCAGTATAGACTTGGTGGATCGAATATTAACACTCGATTGCAGCCCAAGTTGCAAAGAAGACGTGTGTGAAGTATAAAAGCGTATGTATATTGAACAATTGTTACCAGTAAGCTGGTTTGTTAATCGTTTTAGTTCAAAATTAATTGTTGACAACTTAAATTTTGTTTAACTGTCTCGGGAGGGTGCAGTACATGAGTGGCAGAAGACGCAGTTGAACCAAAAATGGATCCATACCTGAGGCGAAAAAAATTAGTTGACAAGTTGAGAGACTGTGTAGATGATATAACCTGAAAACGGAAGAAAATGGACTCTTTAATAGTTTATAAGTTACATAGCCACTTTTGTATCGGAATATTTAAACAACTCCACAAAATATATGAAAGAGTGTCTGTGTCGATGATTACACATTAACAATGAGCGTTTTAATAAAATACCAGCGCGAAAATAATGAGTAATGAAAGAGAGACTGACGACACACGTGAAATACTTCCACTTTTAACTGAGCAAGCTTGGTGTCCGCCATTATAAGTGATGCGCGCTAACTTTCCATTACCTGTCATGTGTTCTTGTAGCTTTACAACTGCACCACGTGCTGCATTAGTTTGGCAGCCAGTGGACATCTTTTTATATTTTTTTTACATTACGTAGGGTGTTTACGTTTACATAATAGGTATTTTCTCGTTAGCTAATATACATTAAACCATATTATCGATCCGTACTTGTACTGTATGCCTGTAGTCAACTAACTTCAATGCCACCTAATAATAATAAAATATATTTTGGGTTCTATGTTTTTATGGGTGATGGGCTGTTTAGGCTCTTTGAGTAAGACCAGTGTATGACTAGCGCAATAATTTCATTTCTTTGTTATGTTATACGTGGAACTGTTTCATGTTTGACTAACATATTCAAACAGAAAGATTTTAAACAAAAAGAGCTTTGGTCACCACTTTTATACTGTCAATCATACTATTAAAAAACTACATCGAACATGCCATTGTGTTAAAATCCTATATCGATCCTATGTAACAACATATAAAACTAACTGACAAGTTCATTTGTAAAATGAAATGAAATGTCGTGTGACGAGGTCCTCCAGTCGGGTAGACCGTTCGCCTGATGCAAGTCTTTCGATTTGACGCCACTTCGGCGACTTGCGCGTCGATGAGGATGAAATGCTGATGATTATCACAACACAATACCCAGTCCCTGAGCGGAGAAAATCTCCGACCCAGCCGGGAATCGAACCCGGGCCCTTTGGATTGACAGTCTGTCGCGCTGACCACTATTTTTTAATTTTTATTTTTATTTCTTTTAACAGTAAGGAACAGAAAACTAGTAAGTGCACTCGTTGCGTCGAGTTGGGGACGCACGTAACTAAAACCATACTAATAGTTGTAGAAAAGGGCATAAAGAAAGAGAGCAAAGTGCGGGGCGAAGGAAACCATGAAACAAAACTGAAGGGTGGAATCCATACCACCATTAACCAGTGCTACATCTTGCACCGGATGGGAAAACTAAAACTGCGAAGACCTTTTCGCACCGGGGACAAAAAGAGGAAATGGGACAAATACTGCTACAGAGTGTGAGGGTTCCCAACGAAACTCTCCATCTGCTGTATCATCCAGGTATGACTTCTCGTAATGATGAAAGTAGATCCCACCTTGTATCGTGTAGTGTTCTATTATCGTATTGTAATTTTAGCTTCTCTTACCCGTGATGTTCCAGCTACGTGGAGGGTCGTGGAACGCACTCCACAAAAAATTGGAAAAATATTGTCGATACTTTGGGTTACGGAGGATCTTGCAATGCCGTTCCTGCAAATAGTTCCAAAAGTCTAAAGTGTCCTTAGTGCCGTCTTGAAACAAATAGTGCACTGCATGTCCACGAAGCCACGTCGTTGCATTAGTTTTAGTGCGTGGGTAATACGTTTCATCCGGGTATAAGATAGTCTTGGGGTCGATATGATGCGGCGTTACCCGAAGGAAGTATGCTGACATTTGCCTCACTAAGTGCCACACTGTTGTAGACTCGCCACAGCTGAGACGGTGTTCATCGTTGTCTTGAACGCCACAGCTCGTGCACATGGGTGAGTCTACCATGTGGATCGCATGAAGCCTTGATCTGGTCACCTGCTTACCGTTGATAGTGATATACCACATCGCCGTGACGTCAGTGTCTAGTGTTACGTGGTGAATTGTCCTCAACACTACTCGCTAGTTGACGTTTGGGTGCTTCCTCTCCACGACGTTATCGGGTCGTCCACGTTGCAGGACCCTACAAACAGTCTTTGCCGTCGCCAGTTGAGTCGCTGGTAAGGCAAGTCGAACGTAACTGAGTTCGAGGTAAAAGACACCGATGTAGAAGAGCGAAGAGGGGACGTGGTGTATTGGCACAGGCGGCAACAGGGAGGGCGGTGCTAGTTCTTCTATTAACAAACTGGTCAGACTGTCCGGACGGCGGTGCCATAGTTTGACTAATGTGCTGACAAATAGGGCGACCGCTTTGTCATAAACGTGATAAAGGCCAAGCCCTCCCCGATCCGGGGGAAGGGTGAGAGTCTCATATTTGATCTTGAACAGCATTCCAGAACTCACGAAGGACCCAAAAGCCGCAAGTATACGGCGAGCTAACATCACCGGTATAGGTAATATCTGGGCGTAGTGCGGAATGCGTGACGCTAAATGTGTGTTGACATACTGGATCCGTTGGACGATATCCAGGGCTCGTAGGCGGTTGTTGGCAATTCCAGTCCGAACATTTCGTAAAAGCCTTCGAAAGTTGTGAGCAGCGGTCCGTCGTATATCGTCTGTAAAATCAATGCCGAGACATTTCAAACTATCACTGAGCTGTAAGGGGGTGACACTGTTCTCAGACAATCCGACCCCGATGTTCATCGCCACCAATTTTGCGACGTTGATACGACTACCAGTGGCCATGCCATATTTCGCTATCCAAGTTAGTGCGCTAGCGGTGTCGTCACCGTTGCGGATGACAATCACCAGGTCGTCAGCGTACGCTTTACATCGGAAAGTGTGGCCTCGTAACGTCATACCCGTTAGTCGTTGGCGCAGGCCGCAGAGGAGAGGTTCTGTGGCCACAGCGTAAAGTATAAGTGGACAGAGGGCAGCTTTGGCGTATCGATCGAGAAATGGTGAGGGGCTGCGTAGGTCGGCCGTTGACTATCACCTTGGACGTCGCGCCGCGGAGTAGTCGCATGACGACAGTGACGAATGGCTGTGGGTACCGCATATGTTGGAGGACCGCTTCCAAATAGTTGTGGTCGAAAGCTTGACTAAAATCGATGGCCGCCAGTGCACCCTTCAGACTACATGCCCTCGCCAGTGAGATCAAGTCACGATATTCGCTGAGTGCCGTTTGAATATTATTGTCGCCTCCCAATGACGTCTGATCGGGTGAGATAACATTGCGTAGGGTCTGGCGTATCCGCGCCGCCAACAGTCGAGAAAAGATCTTAAAGTCGCAGTTCAATAGCGTCAACGGGCGGTAGTCCTGCAGTCGTGAGCCACCGGACGGTTTGTGAATAGGAATAATCATCCCTTCCACAAGGGCCGCAGGGAGCGGCACGTCCGGGGATAGTAGTTCGCGACAGATGTCCGTCCATCGGGAGGCTAATAAATATTGAAAAGTCCGGTAAAATTCCAAGGGGAGCCCATCAGGACCCGGAGACTTGTTGACAGCCCCTTTTCTAATGGCGTTGATCACTTCTTCTTCTGTAATTTCTTCCATCAAGGCCGCTTCTATTACCGGGGTGACGGTGCCGTAAATCGTCTGAGAGACGTCCTCCAGTGCTGTCGGATCAGGGGTCTGAGCGGAATAGAGCTGGGATTAATGATTGTAGAACGCTGTGTTTATGTCTTGTTGCGTGGTGAGGCGATGACCGTCCTCCGTGTCGATGAAGCGTATCAGCGCTCGTTGGCGTCGTTTACGTTCACGAAGGACGTGGAACATTGACGGGTGTTCGCTAGATATCCGATCCTGCGTCCTCGAGCGGATGACTACCCCCTCTAGGTGGCGTCGCATATGAACGAGAATATGAGCCTTACCACGGTGGAAAGCAGTTTGTCGTTCCGGAGACGGCGCCATAGTATCGCAGTCGCGCTGGACCCGGAAGTAAAAGTCGAGTGTATGTCTTCGCCAAGTAGCGTGGTCGCGACCGTAGGTTATCAACGTTCGCCTCAGTGACGGTTTGGCTCAGTCCAACCACCAGCGGATCGTTGTGGGATATGCACGGAGGGGATTTTCACACGAATGCCACGTATCCTCAACGGCTTGGCGGCAATCCGGGTACGACAGGTGAGCGATGTTTAATTTCCACGGGCTGCGGCTTCTCCACACTTGTTGCCGCCGCAGGGTGACGGCACAAATGTAAGCTGAGTGGTCCGAGAATGCTGCAGGCAACAGTTCCGCATCTTGTGTTCCAGCGGCGAGAGAGCGTCAGACATAAATCCTGTCGATACGACTGGAAGAGTGACTCGTGAAGTGCGTGAATCCCGGTCGGTGGCTGTGAAGATGTTCCCAAGTGTCCACCATCTGCAGGTCTCGAATTAGCGTCTCCAGTTCCGGGCAAGGATTATGTCGTGGGAGTTGGTCTCTGGGCGCCAGTACGCAATTTTAGTCACCTCCAAACGACAGATGGACGTGGGGGCCTTGGAAGAGCGGGGCGACGTCTTCCGCAAAGAATCGTGAACGTTCGCGACGTTTGTCCGTCCCGGAAGGTGCGTAGATATTGATAAGGCGGACACCCAGTACTGTGAGTGCCGTTCCTCTTGCCCCAGGCAGAAACAGGATATCGTCTGCCACTACCCCTTCCCGAAGAAGTACAGTGACACCGCTGCCTTTTGGGGAAGCTGGAGAGACGCAAGCATCGTAACCGTACATGTCTGGGAAGTCGTCGACGTACACTTCCTGGAGGAGGGCTATGTCGATGGAAGCCGAGTTCAACATATCCTGAAGCAATGATAACTTAGCCCGCGTCCGTATAGTGTTGATGTTTATATTTGCAATGCGATAAGTTTGAGGTCTATCCACAGCATCTGTGTTGGCCATCAGTACCCCTGTCAGGCTGTCTCGTCACTCTACCTAATGGCGGGAAAGGGTCAGCACTGGTGGGATAAATTTCCCCCCGTGTCGTCCGACACGATGGGCAAGGAGTGTGCCTCACAGTCGTCTGCCCAGTCGCCATGAAAAACCATCGGCTGTTGGTGGCTGTTAGTGGCTGCTGTGGCGCTCGGCGCTGACTCCATCGGCTCTTCTGGCTGGGAATCGGCAGCGGCTGTCTGCTTGTGATCCTGCTGTTCTGTGGGGTCGGAGGGGCTGAAGCCGTCACCACGGCGATCTGTTGAGTTTGAAGTTACAGCGGCCTCTGTACCGCCGGTACCGTCGTCGGAATTTCCACAGTCCATGGCAGACGATTGCTGCAAACACTCGTCCGATGGAGCACGCCGCCGTCTCTTGTGTTTTCGCGGGGAACGCTGTTTACGGACGTGTGCTTCAGTATCTGAATGTGGGTAGATTTCTTCAGCTGCTCCGGTGTCTGGAAGAAAAGCTGCTGTCGGCACAACCCGTGGGTCAATGTCCATCCTGGCATCTACGCCTTCTTGCAAGGTCGGTCGGTGATTATCTTCAGGTGGGGGTGCCGGATCCTGTACTGCAGAAGCCATTATGTTCTCACCATCGAGGGCGGTTATCGGACTAATGTCGTCAGCAGCGGTAAAGGTTGCTGCCCGTGTAACTTCGGCGTAATTGAGAGGAAGGGTCGTCACCGTAGAAGGAGTCATAGATTCACCTGTCGGGATTTGAGTAAGCCGTCGTCGGAGTCAATCCGAACGGACGTGCCCTACTTGGCCACAACCAGGGCAAGTGCGTGGCTGACCGTCATACATAATGATCGCCCTACATCCGCCGATGACAGATATGACGGAACATGTTTGGTCAATTCAATTTTAATCTGTCGTACCCCGTTAAGAACGGGGTACGTTGTAAAGGTGGTCCATTTTTCGGCCATATGGCTGATTACTCTGCCGTTGGGCTGGAAAGCCGCGGTGACTACGTCCAGTGGTACTTCAAAAGGGAGTTCGAAGACGCGTATCGTACGTAGGCCAAGCCCAGCGTGATCGATAGAGACCGCCCGAATATGGCCATCAGAATGTTTGAATTGAAGACCGTTGGCATGTGCGCTCACGATTCTGTTGCACACCTCGTCACTTACTAGCTTGACGTAGACAACACTGCTCGTGATAGAGAGATGGATACCAATTACGTCTCGCGGGTCAATTTTAACGTCGTCATGAAGGAAACGTTCCACTTCAAAAGCTCGCGGTCGTGCATTATCGGGTTGAAAACTGATCTTGATGGTGGTTTGTCTGTATGAATGTGCCATGTTCCGTCGGTAGTGATGGACGCTAAACTAGCGACAACGCAGTAGTAAACAACTACGAGCACTCGCGACCGCGCGGACGGGACGTAAACAAGACGTCCTCGCCGCAGCGCTGCGGAAAGACTGAATCAGCTACCGGGGGCGGACCATTTGTATAAGATTTAGTCATCACAAAATTTCTGATATGTGCAACCTACACGACACTTGGTGAAATGCACATGTGAGCATTCTGAGCATTCTTCGTTTTCTTTTATACACGCAAATGAATAACGCAAGTGGGTTATTCGGTAACAGGGAATGTTAGTGCAACCAGATGACATGATCACCACTAGAAATGTAAATAACAAAGTAAAAATTTATTCGAAGATTCGAAATATCTCTGACAGCAGATTATTATTTCAGCACTATCATCCCAAAATACCTTTAATAAAGATTCATATCATTGTCCAACTGAGACTCTATTCTGTTGGTGTAACTACTTAATCACCAATAGAGGGCTTCACCACGTTAGAAATCCCTGGGTTCGTAAATGACAGAAGTGGATTCAAATCTATGAACAGGGGTAACGATTTCTCTTACACCAACGTCCTCAAAACACAGACAAACTTAATTGATGTTCAGTTTTCATTCCCTTCAGCAATTTTACAGGAGGGCATATGACTCCGCTTTCGATGTATTAACAGAGAACTGTAAAGTTTTCACTCCAAGAAGCAGTTAACATATGTGCTGTTCCTTTACTTCGGTGACTGAACCTCTTCTTTATGTTGTCCGAAACACACAACCGCGGCCAGGGAATGTTTGTGGAGGCACAAGGACGACGACAGGACAAAGTGTCATGTTTGTCTGCAGATTGCTAATGTGGTTACTGCAGACAACTGGCGTCGCCCTCCCGTCACCCTACCGCTGAGTGACGTCTTATATAACGTCAAACAAACAAAGGCGGGCAGCCGCCACCCCTAGTCTCGCAGCAGGAGGTCACTTCTGGGAAAGCACCGGCCCTCCACAAAATGCAGCTCCAGATTTGTTTTGCGCCGAAGCTCTGAGGGCGCAGTTAAGAAAGCACACAAACACTGAGAAGGCTTACTTAGCGAGTGGCTACACGTGTTCGAGGCCCTTAGGCATGTTCGAAAAAGTTTGGGTTATAAACGTTATATTGTCCATGATCGACAGTAACTAGTAAACTATAAATGATGCATACAATAATCTTAGATGATTTTAAAGCTTAAGACCTTAGCTACGTAATCTCGCAATAATTTGTAGGCCGTATCGTTTTCTCTGAGAGCGAGAGGAGGCAATATTTATGCCGGTCAACTGACGTGATAGGTGCTACAAATCGGTTCAGATCTTTGTTTATTTTGATCAAACAACGTGAACTAATCACATACTGAGTATTATACTGACATACCCTTGTTGAGGTTACTAATGAGGTAAGTAAATCTGAAGAAATCATTATTGCACTCAACGAACAGCAAGACTAGACAGACTCAATAACTACAGTAATTTATTTATTCCCCAGACATAGGTTATCGTTCTAAAATACAAGGTACGAAGTACAAAGCGGATCCTGCTTCGTATTTTTCTAACAATCCCACCAAGACATATACTTGCAGCCTTACAACTTCCCAATTTTATCGCCACATGTGATAGTCTAATTCGTTGACGAAAGCCGCCGTTCATATGTAAACTATCGTCCAAGTGTCGAGGAAAAAATAAATATGCATCCACGAAGATAAAGAAGACAGGGGAAAGGAGTCATAGAGAGAATAAATCTAATATGTCTACAAATCGATAACAAAACTGTATTCCAATATGATTCTTCCGATGTCTCTGTTGGTTGGTTGATTTGGGGAGGGGACCAGACAGCGAGGCCACCGGTCTCGTCGGCTTAGGGAAGGGAGCCGGCCGTGCCCTTTCAAGGGAACCATCCTGGCATTTTCCTGAAGCGATTTAGGGAAATCACAGAAAACCTAAATCAGAATTTGAACCGTCGTCCTCCCGAAAGCGAGTCCATTGTGCTAACCACTGCGCCTCCTCGCTAGGTCCGATATGCCTCTAAGCCATTGTTTTAGAAGGTCTTCTGCTATTTCACTTTCTTCATTTGGAAATAATCTTTGATTGTTCATCATATTTTTCATACACTGATACCTTCCAAATTTCGTAGAAGCTATAAACGTTTATAGATACACATAGAACCTATACAGGGTGTTACAAAAAGGTACGGCCAAACTTTCAGGAAACATTCCGCAGACACATATAAAGAAAATATGTTATGTGGACATGTGTCCGGAAACGCTCAATTTCCATGTTAGAGCTCATTTTAGTTTCGTCCGTGTGTACTGTACCTCATCGATTCACCGCCAGTTGGCCCAATTGAAGGAAGGTAAAGTTGACTTCGGTGCTTGTGTTGACATGCGACTCATTCCTCTACAGTACTAGCATCAAGCACGTCAGTACGTAGCATCAACAGGTTAGTGTTCATCACGAACGTGGTTTTGCAGTCAGTGCAATGTTTACAAATGCGGAGTTGGCAGATGCCCATTTGATGTATGGATTAGCACGGGGCAAAAGCCGTGGCGCGGTACGTTTGTATCGAGACAGATTTCCAGAACGAAGGTGTCCCGACAGGAAGACGTTCGAAGCGATTCATCGGCGTCTTAGGGAGCACGAAACATTCCAGCCTATGACTCGCGACTGGGGAAGACCTAGAACGACGAGGACACCTGCAATGGACGAGGCTGTTCTTCGTGCAGTTGACGATAACCCTAATTTCAATGTGAGAGAAGTTGTTGCTGTACAAGGTAACATTGACCACGTCACTGTATGGAGAAAGCTACGGGAGAACCAGTTGTTTCTGTACCATGTATCAGCAGCTGATTGGCATCCACAGGTACACTTCTGCGAATGGTTCATCCAACAATGTGTCAGTCCTCATTTCAGTGCAAATGTTCTCTTTACGTATGAGGCTTCATTCCAACGTGATCAAATTGTAAATTTTCACAATCGACATGTGTGGCCTGACGAGAATCCGCACGCAGTTGTGCAATCACGTCATCAACACAGATTTTCTGTGAACGTTTGGGGAAGGCATTGTTGGTGATGTCTTCATTTGGCCCCATGTTCTTCCACCTACGCTCAATGGAGCACGTAATCATGAATTCATACAGGATACTACCTGTGCTGCTAGAACATGTGCCTTTACAAGTGTGACAAAACATGTGGTTCATGCACGATGGAGGTCCTGCACATTTTGGTTGGTTGGTTTGTGGGGGTTAAAGGGACCAGACTGCTACCGTCATCGGTCCCTTTTTCCAAATACTAAAAACACCCACTGAGAATAAAACGATCAACGGACGATAAGACAGACGATAAGACAGACGACACAGAACAAGAGAAACGTAGACAAAGACCAGACAAGACGAACTAAAATCACACAGAGTATGACGGTGGTTGGCCGACCATACAAACAAAAACGGAAAAGCCAACCATCGAGAAAGACATGAAAAAAAACTCAGTCAAATCGTAGGCCATAGGCCAGAATCAACACAAAAACTCACACACTTACATTAAGCGATAAAATCTCCCTGCCCGAATAAAACGCAGAACTACGTCCGCTATGGAAGAGTCGTCAGATAAAAGCGCAGAGAGCGTATCAGGCAGCGCAAAAGTGTGCCTGAGCATAGATAAAAGGGCGCACTCCAACAGAATATGGACCACCGTCAAGGACGCCCCACAACGAGAGAGAGGGGGATCCTCACAACACAGTAAATAAGTGTGTCAGTCAGGTGTAGCCAATGTGGAGCCGACTGATTCCCTGCAGTTAGCTCGCATGTATGACCGCCACACAGTAGTCGTCTCCTTGATACGGCGGAGTTTGTTAGGCACGGGCATGTTGCGCCAATCAGTGTCCCATAAATCGAAAACTTTGCGGCGTAATAGTGCCCGCAAATCAGTCGCCGGGAGGCCAATCTCCAGAGATGGTGCACTAGTGGCCTCTTTCGCCAGGCGGTCAACAGTTTTATTTCTGGGTATCCCAACATGACCCGGGGTCCAAACAAAGACCACATATCTGCCGCAACGGGTAAGAGTATGCAGGGACTCCTGGATAGCCATCACCAGACGAGAACGAGGGAAACACTGGTCGAGAGCTCGTAAACCGCTCAGGGAATCGCTACAGATAATGAAGGATTCATCTGAGCAGGAGCGGATATACTCTAGGGAGCTAAAGATGGTGACCAGCTCAGCAGTGTAAACACTGCAGCCAGCCGGCAACGAACGTTGTTCAGAATGGTCCCCTACAGTTAGTGCATAACCGACACGACCAGGAACCATCGAACCGTCGGAATAGACAACGCCAGAGCCCTGATACGTGTCCAGGATGGAATAAAAGCGGCGTCGGAAGGCCACCGGAGAAACAGAGTCCTTTGGGCCCTGTGCCAAGTCGAGCTGAAGGCATGGGGGTGTACGCAGAGGGGCCCGGAAAGGAGGTGGTACAGGGAAACATCCAAGCCCGTAGAGAAGCTGTTTGACGCGTACGGCGATCGGACAACCCGACCTGGGCCGACGTTCTGGCAGATGGACGAGGGACTGCGGGAACAGGACACGATAATTTGGAAGCTCGGGCAAGCTAAAAACAAGGGCAGCATAAGCAGCCAGTAATTGTTGGCGTCGTATCCGCAGTGGAGGGACACCTGCCTCCACAAGTATGCCGTCCACAGGACTGGTCCGGAAGGCACAAGTGGCAAGGCGTATCCCGTTGTGGAGGATTGGGTCCAGCACCCGCAGCGTAGATGGGGATGCTGAGCCATTAGCCAGACTCCCATAGTTCAGACGGGACTGGATTAACGCCTGGTAAAGCCGTAGGAGAGTAGATCGGTTGGCGCCCCACCTGGTGTGGCTCAGGCATCGCAGAGCATTTACATGCCGCCAACACGCCTGTTTAAGCTGCAGCCAAGTCAACCGGGCATCAAAAACCACCCCAAAAACCTATGTAACTCCACCACTGTAAGAAGCTCGCCGTCGAGATAAAACCGCGGCTCTGGGTGAACAGTGCGTCGCCGGCAGAAATGCATGACGCAGGTCTTGGCTGCCGAAAACTGAAAACCGTGCGCTACAGCACAAGACTGCGCCTTGCGGATTGCGCCCTGTAGCTGACGTTCAGCAACTGCAATGCCAATAGAGCTGTAGTAAAGGCAGAAGTCGTCAGCATACAGGGAAGCGGAGACAGAATTTCCCACGGCCGCAGCGAGCCCGTTAATGGCTATTAAAAACAGACAGACACTTAGAACAGAACCCTGTTGCACACCGTTCTTCTGGACTTCGGAGGAACTACATGAGGCCGCGACGTGCACGCGGAAAGTACGATATGACAGAAAATTACGGGTATAGATCGGCAGAGGGACCCGAAGGCCCCATCCAGAAAGCGTAGAAAGGACGTGATTACGCCATGTCGTATCATACGCCTTCCCCATGTCGAAAAAGACAGCGACCAGATGCTGATGGCGGGCAAAGGCAGTACGGAGGGACGACTCTAGGCTCACCAGATTGTCGGTGGTGGAGCGGCCTTTACGGAACCCACCCTGAGACGGAGCCAGAAGGCCGCGAGACTCCAGTATCCAATTCAAGCGCCGGCTCACCATCCGTTCAAGAAACTTGCAAAGAACGTTGGTGAGGCTAATGGGACGGTAGCTGTCCACCTCCAAAGGGTTCTTCCCCGGTTTCAGAATGGGGACAACAAGGCTTTCCTGCCATTGCGAAAGAAACTCACACTCGACCCAAATGCAGTTGTAAAGGTCGAGGAGGTGTCGCTGGCAGTCCACTGAAAGATGTTTCAGCATCTGAGAGTGGATGCTATCTGGGCCAGGAGCGGTATCAGGACAAGCGGCGAGGTCACTGCGGAATTCCCACTCACTGAATGGAACATTGTACAATTCAGGATGCTGGGTGCGAAAAGAAAGACTCCGACATTCTATCCGCTCTTTAATGGAGCGGAAGCCCAAGGGGTAGTTGGCAGAAGCGGAATTCAGAGCAAAGAGCTCTGCCAAGCGGTTTGCAATGACGTCGGAGTCAGTACAAACTGCTCCATTCAGTGAGAGCGCAGGGACGCTGACAGTGGTCCGATAGCCATAGGGGCGGCGAATCTTAACCCAGACCTGCGATGGAGTGACATGGAGGCCAATGGTGGACACATACAGCTCCCAGCACTCCTGCTTGTGTTGGCGGATAATGCGGCGGGCTCGCGCACGCAGCCGTTTGAAGGCGATAAGGAGTTCGATTGAGGAATGTCGCTTGTAAAGCTGGAGCGCCCGCCGGCGAGCTTTAATCGCTTCAGCGATCTCAGGCGACCACCAAGGCACAGTCCGCTGCCGAGGGTACCCAGAAGAACGGGGAATGGCAGATTCGGCGGCAGTAACGATGCCGGTGGTGACCGATAAAACCACTGCATTACTGTCATCGTTAGAGAGAGGCTCAATAGCGGCAGTGGAGGAGAACAAGTCCCAGTCAGCCTTATTCAGAGCCCATCAGCTAGGGCGCCCAGAAGACTGACGCTGTGGTAGTGACAGAAAGATCGGAAACTGGTCACTACCACAAAGGTCGTCATGCACTCTCCATTGGACAGACGGTAAGAGGCTAGGGCTACAGATCGAAAGGTCTTTGTCGGGGTATGTGCCATGCGCCACACTGAAGTGTGTGAAGGCACCATCATTTAATATTGAGAGATCAAGCTGCGCCAATAAATGCTCAACGATGGCGCCTCGACCTGTTGCCACTGACCAACCTCACAGATGGGTATGGGCGTTAAAGTCGCCCAGTAACAAGAAAGGTGGCGGCAATTGGGCTATCCGAGCAGCCAGGACATGCTGCACGAGATAACCATCCAGTGGAAGGTAAAGATTGCTGACGGTAACAGCCTGTGGCGTCCACACCCGAATAGCGACAGCATCTAAAAGTGTTTGGAGAGGTACAGACCCGCTGTGAAGAGAGTTCAGGACATATATGCAGACGCCACCAGACACCCTTTCATAAGCTGCCCAGTTCTTATAATAACCCTGGTAGCCATGGAGGGCGGAGGTTCGCATTGCCGGAAACCAAGTTTCCTGCAGAGCAATGCAGAGGAAAGGGTGAAGGCTGGTAAGTTGGCGTAGCTCAGCTAGATGGTGGAAGAAACCGCAGTTCCACTGGAGGATGGTGTGTCCATGGCTGAGAAAGGCGTGACGGGACTGGGAAGGGAGATTACGCCACTGGGTCACCTGCTGCCTCCGATTTAGCACCTGTGATAGTGCTTTCCATGGCGTCTGATGGACCGGCGAGATTGAGGTCCTCAGGGGACGCCAGAATCTCCACCTCATCCTCAGACGCAGAGCTGGAAGGTTGCGGTGGGATGGCTGCCACCACGAGTTCCTTGGGCTGAGAGCTCTTCTTGGATTTCTCACGCCGTTCCTTGGGTCGCACCAGCTGGGAGGGCTTCACCGATTCAGTCTCCGGGACGGAGGAGGATCGTGAAGCCCTACGACCAGCGGATTGCGGGCACTTACGCCACTGTCAGTCGTCAGCCTTCTCGCTGGTGGAAACCTGGAAAGGGAGGGACCCCCAAGGGACCCCTTGCAAGCGTGAGAAGCCGAAGAAGTTGGACACTTCTCTGGCTTAGAAGTGGGGATGGACGTCGCCGATGGGTGGGATGGTGTTTCTCCTGAGGTAGGTGGCGCAGGAGCAACCCGGTGGGTAGAGCCCCCACTGGCGAGGGGGCAGGAGGAGTTGTACTACTCGTCGATCCAGCCGCAATTGGAGAAACAGACAGGGCTAGCACAGGTGTTGTAGCAGCAGTGTAGGAAGATGTCATTCTCACAGATGGAGTCGGTCGTATTTCCTTTTGGCCTCAGTATAGGTTAGTCTGCCCAGGGTCTTGTATTCCATGATTTTACGCTCTTTCTGGAAAATTCGGCAGTCTGGCGAGCAAGGTGAATGGTGCTCCCCGCAGTTGACACAGATGGGAGGCGGGGCACATGGAGTGTTGGGATGTGATGGCCGTCCACAATCTCGACATGTGAGGCTGGAAGTGCAGCAAGAAGACATATGGCCGAACTTCCAGCACTTAAAGAACCGCATCGGGGGAGGGATATAGGGCTTAACGTCACATCGGTAGACCATCACCTTGACCTTTTCCGGTAATGTATCCCCTTCGAAGGCCAAGATGAAGGCACCGGTAGCAATCTGATTTTCCTTCAGACCCCGATGAACGTGCCGGACGAAATGTACACCTCGGCGCTCTAAATTGGCGCGCAGCTCTTCATCAGACTGCAAAAGAAGATCCCTATGGTAAATAACTCCCTGGACCATATTTAAACTCTTATGGGGTGTGAACATAACGGCAACATCCCCCAACTTCTCACAAGCGAGTAACCATCATGACTGGGCAGAGGATGCCGTTTATATCAGGACTGACCCAGAGCGCATTTTGACAAGCCCTCCACCTCCCCAAACTTGTCCTCTAAATGCTTGACGAAGAATTGAGGCTTTGTGGAGAGCAAAGACTCCCCATCAGCCCTCATACAAACTAAGAAGCGGGGCGAATAACTGCTACTGCCATCCTGAGACATACGTTTCTCCCACACTGTGGCCAGGGAGGGAAACGTTTTTGGATCGTACTTCTGAGCGTTAAACTGAGCCCGAGAACGCTTAGAGACTGCTGGCGGCTGGCCACCAGCGAGAGACGATGTACCACGCTTCATTGCGGGTCATCCGTCCTGATGCCACCTACTCCGACCAAGGGCCCTCCCCACAGGTGCCACCCAGCCACGGCAAAAGCCACCTGGCAGGATGGCTGTTGCCGGGAGTCCCGATACCCCAGGAGGATAGGCATCTACTCCTTGGCATACGTGGGGAGTTAACGGCGCAGGTATCAGTAGAGCGATCCCTGTGTAGTCAGGGGGCTACAATCAATAGGGTACATGGCGGCCCCACCACAACAGCCTGGCTACCGTGCTGGATGTTAGGTAACATGTGGTCCATGGTCGCCGTCGGTGCAGAAACAGGCACTGCACAGTGCAAGGTGTAATCTGCACGGAGAAACAGAGTCATGCCCAAGAGATGGAGAGTGGAGAGGACTGCAATTCAACAGTGTATAAGCAGGCGAACAGTCTGATCGCAAGATGGACACAATGCACCAAGTAAAGCGCCCTTCCCCAATCGGCTCGCTCTTCGGAAAATTTTGAGAGATGGAGGTCAAACCCAACAGGGGACCATCATATAAGGCCCAAAAGTTTGAGACTCCTTTTAGTCGCCTCTTAGGACAGGCAGGAATACCGCGGACCTATTCTAACCCCCAAACCCGCACGGGGTCCTGCACATTTTAGTCGAAGTGTTTGTGCGCTTCTCAACAACAGATTCGGTGACCGATGCATTGGTAGAGGCGGACCAATTCCATGGCCTCCACGCTCTCCTGACCTCAACCCTCTTGACTTTCATTTATGGGGGCATTTGAAAGCTCTTGTCTACGCAACCCCGGTACCAAACGTAGAGACTCTTCGTGCTCGTATTGTGGACGGCTGTGATACAATACGCCATTCTCCAGGATTGCATCAGCGCATCAGGGATTCGATGCGACGGAGGGTGGATGCATGTATCCTCGGTAACGGAGGACATTTTGAACATTTCCTGTAACAAAGTGTTTGAAGTCACGCTGGTACGTTCTGTTGCTGTGTGTTTCTATTCCACGATTAATGTGAGTTGGAGAGAAGAAATAAAATGAGCTCTAACATGAAAGGTAAGCGTTTCCGGACACATGTCCACATAATATATCATCTTTCTTTGTGTGTGATGAATGTTTCCTGAAAGTTTGACCGTACCTTTTGTAACACCCTGTATAAATAAGAATGTCAGATGTCAATGATGCATAACTATTCCATTGAGCGGATTATGTGCGAAAATTTGTTAGCTGACAATGTTCAGGATAAGAAATTTGCCCACCAGCTGCTCAAGGTCATTATCCGTTTAACACAAAAAATGCATACACGTGAGTTTTTTCTAATTACTAGGAGTCTCAAATATTCTCTTCAACCTAATTTTACAATGAACTTATATTTCATCTCCTGCGTTTGCTAACCTCATTTTCATAGAAACAAACAGTATAGAAAATTACTGAAAGCGAAATTTGTAGTGTGAGGAGCTCCTGAGAATACGTTGTCTTGTGTGTTTCACTCAACTGACAACTGTCCATCAACTGATTTCGTTATCTTTTACATATCTTCCTGTTCTAATATGGGTGATTATTTCGCACATCATCCTGAATTACTGCTGCAAAGAGTCTATTTTCGTATATTCTCTTTACACCTCCGCCCTCTAATTCTGGCCATCTTACGGCAGCCCATCTAATTTCTTCTTAGTTACTCTAATACATTATCATCTGCATTTTGTGGTTCCATCACGTTTTAACATTCTCCTTCATGCTTCCATCCTCACTATCTGAAGAATTTCTATGGTCCATGTTACACTTTCAGACAACGATATATTGCTGCAAGACATAATATACCACCAAATCATGTTATGTGTCACGAATAATTTCCTGTTGTTAATGGACATTTTCGTGAAAAATATTTGCCAGCTCTTCATCATTGACTCAATTGGCCATAATAATTGAGGAGAGAAACTATCGTTCTAGAAACTTTTTCACTTTGTAATATAATCTTAGACAACTAAGTAAAATTTGAAATCACTGGGTAAGTTAGCAAAACTTTTAGTTGCAATGTTGTGCACCCTTTTTTGTGATAACTAAACTTTAATGTGGAATAATGAATGTCATTTTTGTTCTGGTATTGTAATTTGTTCCTTTTGAACTGAACTGGATTATTTATAGTCAACTTCATGAGGTAATAAATATACTGTGAAGAAGTAGTCAGAACGCCCAACTCCTTAAACAGATGTCAACAAGATGATTATGGGTGAGCACTATATATCATTCTTGCACGACATTTTTGAGCAATGAAGACTTGCTTCCTTAATGATGAGTTATACCAGAACATTATTCCATAGAGGTTATTGAATGAAAATACATGTAAATGTCAAATTTCTGTTTTGTTTCTCCCTAAATTTACAATGATTCTAAGTGTGTTTACATGGACAAAGTTTTTTCGGGAGCAACGAAATGTGCTTTTGCAGTTTAAATTAACTTTAGTTTGGGCACCTAAGAATACTGAAGTTTCCACCCTACTTATTATTTCCCCACTATTTGCCTTACCCTGATCATTCATATAGTATCCCTAGATGTTCAAAACTGAGTATGTGTCTTTTTATAATAGAGGGTAAGCCTGTAAGCAGGAAAACAATTATACTTTTAAGAATCTTGTTTACCATCTCATTTGTTAAGATATGTATGCTTGGAACGATTACCATACTAGTGTCATCCACAAAAATAACCAATTCCACTTGCTGTATATTAGACCAAAAATCGTTTACATATATGTGGAACCATAGCAGACCTAAGATTGAGCATTGGGAGACTCCCTATGTGATTATTATGAAAAACTTTTGTAATGTTCAATCACTGCAGGATCTCTACTTGTTCTTCCCAAGATACACTCCTGGAAATTGAAATAAGAACGCCGTGAATACATTCTCCCAGGAAGGGGAAACTTTATTGACACATTCCTGGGGTCAGATACATCACATGATCACACTGACAGAACCACAGGCACATAGACACAGGAAACAGAGCATGCACAATGTCGGCACTAGTACAGTGTATATCCACCTTTCGCAGCAATGCAGGCTGCTATTCTCCCATGGAGACGATCGTAGAGATGCTGGATGTAATCCTGTGGAACGGCTTGCCAAGCCATTTCCACCTGGCGCCTCAGTTGGACCAGCGTTCGTGCTGGACGTGCAACCACTTGAGACGACGCTTCATCCAGTCCCAAACATGCTCAATGGGGGACAGATCCGGAGATCTTGCTGGCCAGGGTAGTTGACTTACACCTTCTACAGCATGTTTGGTGGCACGGGATACATGCGGACATGCATTGTCCTGTTGGAACAGCAAGTTCCCTTGCCAGTCTACGAATTGTAGAACGATGGGTTCGATGACGGTTTGGATGTACCGTGCACTATTCAGTGTCCCCTCGACGATCACCAGAGGTGTACGGCCAGTATAGGAGATCGCTCCCCACACCATGATGCCAGGTGTTGGCCCTGTGTGCCTGAGTCGTATGCAGTCCTGATTGTGGAGCTCACCTGCACGGCGCCAAACACGCATACGACCATCATTGGCACCAAGGCAGAAGCGACTCACATCGCTGTAGACGACACGTCTCCATTCGTCCCTCCATTCACGCCTGTCGCGACACCACTGGAGGCGGGCAGCACGATGTTGGGGCGTGAGCGGAAGACGGCCTAACGGTGTACGGGTCCGTAGCCCAGCTTCATGGAGACGGTTGCGAATGGTCCTCGCCGATACCCCAGGAGCAACAGTGTCCCTAATTTGCTGTGAAGTGGCGGTGCGGTCCCCTACGGAACTGAGTAGGATCCTACAGTCTTGGCATGCATCCGTGCGTCGCTGCGGTCCAGTCCCAGGTCGACGGGCACGTTCACCTTCCGCCGACCACTGACGACAACATCGATGTCCTGTGGAGACCTCACGCCCCACGTGTTGAGCAATTCGGCGGCACGTCCACCCGGCCTCCCGCATGCCCACTATACGCCCTCGCTCAAAGTCCGTCAAATGCACATACGGTTCACGTCCACGCTGTCGCGGCATGCTACTAGTGTTAAAGACTGCGATGGAGCTCCGTATGCCACGGCAAACTGGCTGACACTGATGGCGGCGGTGCACAAATGCTGCGCAGCTGGCGCCATTCGACGGCCAACACCGCTGTTCCTGGTGTGTCCACTGTGCCATGCGTGTGATCATTGCTTGTACAGCCCTCTCGCAGTGTGCGGAGCAAGTATGGTGGGTCTGACACACCGGTGTCAATGTGTTCTTTTTTCATTTCCAGGAGTGTATATATTTCCATTTTTCTTTCACAAAATGATTAAATTCCTCTAGTGATCCATGTGTTTTATAGGCTTGTTAATGTTCTTTCTAATTTGCTTATGTTGAAGGCTTCTTCTAATTCTGATATCAATTTATAGTTCCATAAATTAAATTTTAAGTCAACATTTGGCTCGTTATAAATTTTATCCTATGTCATTGCTTGTAAACCATTCTCAAAAATATTTGTTCTAGCGTCATTAATTACTCTAATTGGTATCGACTTAGACGTCTTATACAGTAAGGCAGTGTCTTATTTATCCTGAGTAACTGTGCATCATGAACTGAGAGAAAATTTATTATTAGTTATGCAGCTATTACCTGGCTTTGAGCTTCATCAAAGGAAACATTGTCAATATGAATCCCTCTGTCTTCTTAAACTATTTTCAAACAGTTATATGAATTTATCATAGAATAAATTAAATTTTGTGTTAGCATTTAGTTCATTATAAATTTTATCTCATGTTTTTTTCTCGTAAAGCATTCTAAGAAACATTTGTTCTTCAATCATTAATTATTCGGATTTTCACTGAGGAGAGGCACTGTCGTTTTTATTCTAACTGACTGTGCACCATGATCAGAGACAGCATTGTTAGTGAGTGCACAGTTATTTTCTTGCGTTCAGCTTCATCAAAGGAAATATCATTAGTTGGGGTGCTACTTTTATCCACCCATGTTGGAAGATTAGTCACTGAGATCACACTGTAAGACCAAATATGGTTTCCACATCATACATTCCTGGAAATGGAAAAAAAGAACACATTGACACCGGTGTGTCAGACCCACCATACTTGCTCCGCACACTGCGAGAGGGCTGTACAAGCAATGATCACACGCACGGCACAGCGGACACACCAGGAACCGCGGTGTTGGCCGTCGAATGGCGCTAGCTGCGCAGCATTTGTGCACCGCCCCCGTCAGTGTCAGCCAGTTTTCCGTGGCATACGGAGCTCCATCGCAGTCTTTAACACTAGTAGCATGCCGCGACAGCGTGGACGTGAACCATATGTGCATTTGACGGACTTTGAGCGAGGGCGTATAGTGGGCATGCGGGAGGCCGGGTGGACGTACCGCCGAATTGCTCAACACGTGAGGCGTGACGTCTCCACAGTACATCGATGTTGTCGCCAGTGGTCGGCGGAAGGTGCACGTTCCCGTCGACCTGGGACCGGACCGCAGCGACGCACGGATGCACGCAAAGACCGTTGGATCCTACGCAGTGCCGTAGGGGACCGCACCGCCACTTCACAGCAAATTAGGGACACTGTTGCTCCTGGGGTATCGGCGAGGACCATTCGCAACCGTCTCCATGAAGCTGGGCTACGGTCCCGCACACCGTTAGGCCGTCTTCCGCTCACGCCCCAACATCGTGCAGCCCGCCTCCAGTGGTGTCGCGACAGGCGTGAATGGAGGGACGAATGGAGACGTGTCGTCTTCAGCGATGAGAGTCGCTTCTGCCTTCGTGCCAATGATGGTCGTATGCGTGTTTGGCGCCGTGCAGGTGAGCGCCACAATCAGGACTGCATACGACTCAGGCACACAGGGCCAACACCCTGCATCATGGTGAGGGGAGCGATCTCCTATACTGGCCGTACACCTCTGGTGATCGTCGAGGGGACACTGAATAGTAGACGGTACATCCAAACCATCATCGAACCCATCGCTCTACCATTCCTAGACCGGCAAGGGAACTTGCTGTTCCAACTGGACAATGCACGTCCGCATGTATTCCGTGCCACCCAACGTGCTCTAGAAGGTGTAAGTCAACTATCCTGGCCAGCAAGATCTCCGGATCTGTCCCCCATTGAGCATGTTTGGGACTGGATGAAGCGTCGTCTCACGCGGTCTGCACGTCCAGCACGAACGCTGGTCCAACTGAGGCGCCAGGTGGAAATGGCATGGCAAGCCGTTCCACATGACTACATCCGGCATCTCTACGATCGTCTCCATGGGAGAATAGCAGCCTACATTGCTGCGAAAGGTGGATATACACTGTACTAGTGCCGACATTGTGCATGCTCTGTTGCTTGTGTCTATGTGCCTGTGGTTCTGTCAGTGTGATCATGTGATGTATCTGACCCCAGGAATGTGTCAATAAAGTTTCCCCTTCCTGGGACAATGAATTCACGGTGTTCTTATTTCAATTTCCAGGAGTGTATGTTTTATCAGAACCCATTAGTAAGTCCATGTTGAAGTCACCGCAGACCGTTAACGGCTTTCTGCTGTCTGGCAGACAGCATAATAAGGATTCGAAATTCCTCATAATCGATTCGAAATATCCCAATGGGGGATCTATATATAGTAAACAAGTAATTATGTAATGAGATTAGATTTTCCCTTTGTGCAGTAGAAACTCAGTAAGAGAATTGGAAGTTAAAACTTATCTGAACTGAGAAATTGATGCTCTACATTCCCATATTTTTCTCACTGCAAGATTTAGCAACATACGTATTTCAGATTTGTGCCATGTAACAAGTAACTCTACCTTGAACTATTTCATAGTTCGCTAACGATGGGAAACCGTGTAGGTGAACTTTGTTCGTAAAAGAACGTGCTACATTTTTCTGCGAGGGAAATAATCACAACAGAATTTTCAGATTAACGGCGAAATAAATATCGTGACCTAAACAATCAGTTTGTATAGTAAGTTATTCTAACGCGAAGCGACTCTGCGAATGTGCATGCACGAAAATTAGACATGCCACGTATGAAACGCAGTAGACATTATGCCAGAAGAAGTCCAAAATAGTTTAAAGAGCTTAATATCTGACTATATCAAGACATAAATATCAGAAACATTATATACCTTTTTAAACACAAGTGCTTTATTAAGGATTGTGGTACTGTCATGCTCAAAAGTACCCAAACGACATGAATCGCGTTTCGCCTGATTTATATGCAATCCCCATAACGCAACTGTCTTGCATACCCTCTGTGGTCTTTTGGATACAGTTGTTTGACTAACTAAAATGGTTATTACAAGAGGCCTCAAAAAATAACTGCCCTTAATGGGTATCAATCCACATACAAATTAATACAGAAAACACGTTATTAGACATGACACGGCCATTACGCTTGCAAACTCAAATTTATTACAGTAAATAACATTTCAAAAAGCAAAATTCAACTTGAAATTATATTACGGACATTTTTGTACTGGAATGGGACTGAAGTCTCCAATCCAGCAATTCTTCTTCATGTTAAGTAACAACGAAAAATTTTAAACATGGTTCAGGTCAAAAGTAACAAGTGTGTGCAGGATTGAATTTGAAATGACATGGCATAAAGTTTGTGGGGGGATTGGGATTCGAACCCAGTTGATACTGAATTGTTAATCGAGCACAATCAAATATTAGATCTGAAATCTTTTCAACACTAGCAAGACGACTAAAACTGAAATACCGAGGTGAAAAACTTTTGATTTACCGGGATTCGAAACCAGTACACCTTTTAGTGTTATACAGTCATGAACACATGTTAAAAAACATTTTATTTCACCAGTTGTGAGATGACCAGGTATTTGAACTGGAAATAACATGACGTAAAGCTGTGTGCTGATTGGAAGTCGAGCCCTGCAAATGTCTTCGTTTCGACTACACACGAAGCGGCATTGACTATGAAATACTTTCTCACCAAACTAAGCGACGATGATTGTATATGAAATTAATATGACGAATCGTTCTGATTGCGAGTCGAAACCGGCACCAATCAATAATGTTGAAAGGCACGGAGAGACGTTGAAAGCTATAATTGTCACCTGCAGGCTGGTGTGCGCGTACTGCAGCTTGAAATTCGTGATGGAAACTTTTTGCCAGACCTGTTGTCGAACCCAGATATGCGCCTTTCGGAGAGACTTTGAGAATTCAGAAATCCAGGGGAAACATTGAATCGTTGGAACTAAATCATCTGAAAGGGGTGAAGCCTGGCGAAGGGAAGGATGAGAGTTCGAATCTCAGTCCCAGACAAATATTTTCAACATCTCGGGTTCAAACACCGTAAGAAATAAGCGTCCTGCGACCTTACATGACGATTCGTTCATTAATTATAATAACTCTCGTATAAGGAAACTTACTGATAACAGAATCGCTATGTAGCGTGACATCAGCCTCTATTACGTCTCCAACAATTAGCGACTCTCCACCAGTAGACGGAGCGAGATGGCGCAGTGGTCAGCAAAGTGGACTCGCTTTCAGGAGGTCGACGGTTCAGTCCTGCGTCCGACCACCCTGATTTAATTTTTCTTGATTTTCCAAAATCGCTCCAGGCAAATGCTGGGACGGTTCCTGTCAAAAGACACGGCCGACTTCCTTCCCCATCCTTCCCTAATCCGATGAGATCGGTGACCTTGCTGTCTGGTCTTCTCCCCGAAACAACCCAATCCAACTCCACCAGTATGTAGCGACCGGTCGTCGCGTTTAACGTGGATATGGAAACACGGTGCAACACGGCACAGCTCAGCCGGCCTTACCACAGGTGAAGTGGGTCTTTTACTTGTTAAAAATGGTTGCCTGATGTGTGAATCCCACCCAGACCTTAAGCACACAGAGAATGTTCATACGAAACACCAAGCATTTGTTCCAGTTTGCGACGTAAGTAAGGGTGCTCCACGTTGAAAGAGAATTCTGATTCCCTGTAGGTTTATTGCTACTTGTTCGACACATTCATTACCTTGTTCGTCCACATCGATATTCATTATCTGCATTGACAACCACCGGCACTGTGGCCGAGCGGTTCTAGGCGCTTCAGTCCGGAACCGCGCTGCTGCTACGGTCGCAGGTTCGAATCCTGTCTCGGGCATGGAGGTGTGTCATGTCTTTACGTTAGTTAGGTTTAAGTAGTTCTAAGTTCTAGGGGACTGATGACCTCAGATGTTAACTCCCATAGTGCTTAGAGCCCATTTTATTTGCATTGACAACCAAAACTTGCATTTGACTTGATTCTATAACCTTTGAAATGAAATCACATAACTATCAGTTGCACATACTGTCAACACGGTAGTATGCGGAAATTTTTGCTGGAAGTGTTACTTTCCGTCTGTGATTCTGTGTTGATGTATGTGTTCATGGTCTATTCAAAAATGACAGAGTGTAAACGCAAAAGCCAGATCTCAAGTACACTCTCACCCTATGTTTTTAAACCAAATTTCGTGTCATATAACTGAGTAGGTAAGGGCGTTGTGACCTTTTCTCATGCAGCACATTATTTGAGGAGGACTGACCTATGTAATCCACCTGGGCAAAATTTGCCAAAAACGACAGTACAACTGGGAGGATGACGGCGCTCTGAGGTTTCTGTACAAATTACTTATTTTTATAGATAATAATAATAATAATAATTTAGTGTGGCTCAGAGGCGTGAAACAAGTCTTCGTATTCAACGCCACCAGAGCGACTACCGTGTCCCTAACCTGCTTACGTTATCGAACCGGGTAAAGGCAACCTATATTTTTACGCGGAATCTGAACCACGTGTTGTTCCTCACGATTCCTCACATCGTTGAGATGTGAAGACTAGGTTAAAACGATGAATGAGAAATTGGTGGTCCGATCGAGAAACGATAACGACCTCTCGGTTTCTGCGCTATACGTGCACAGCGCCAGGCCCCAGGGTCGAGCTCTGATTTCATCAATAGGATTTGACGAGTGAGTTTGCAAGTAACGAAATATGTGACATATGTGGCCGTATCTTTTGACTACATTGACTTAGAACCTTAAATTATTTACATCGCAATGGGATCGTTTACCATAGTATAGCCATTCTTGAGAACGGATAGACAGACGAACAACAAATGACTCTGTATGTTGATGTTACTAGTAGATTATTTTGTCAAGTTCCAGTTACCTGTTTTAACTTCTGCCAAAGATACAAAGACAACATACAAGACTATCTATAATATATGACCCTGTGGCTGACGGTATAATATACATCCTAAATGCAAACAAAGAATGTCATCTAGCTGGGTAAGAGTTTCTAGTAACTGAGGAATATCATTTTAATAATTTTCATATTATGGAACATGCAACCTAAATACTGGATGTTACATTAGGGATAGAATACAGTTTCTACATCAGTGCTTTACTATTTCCTGTAGTTTGTAAATCTCCAAATACTGTAATGTCTATGTTGGAAGTACAAAATATGACATTGGTGCAAATATTAGCAATAATGGGAGCTTCATGAAGTTTAATTAAATGACACAGACATTTTACAATGATTGCAAGAAACGACAGTAATGTAGAAGCTTCAGTAATTGCAATATGAAATACTTATGCTTCCTTTCAAAGGGACCAAATTTAAACAACTAACAGTTACAAATGTGAATAATGATACATTTTTGGAACACAAAATATTTTGAAGAGTGCTTCTGGATAAGAGACTCCAAGCACAGAAATTCTGATTTCAGTAACTACTTTGACAAATGCAAATTTATACTACTAATTCTAGTTATCAGAATGTAAACTTACATGAAATCTATTGTATTTTACGCAAACTTTTGAATAAATATCATACAACTGTAATCGAGTGTGAACAAGTCATATCAAAACAGTGAAAATGTCAATAGAAATGTTTAAATGAGGAAACTATGGCTTCTTGAGCTAATAATTCTTTCCTCAGACAGGTGACAGTAGTGAGAGGTTATTTTATTACAACTGTTTTCAGTCATTTCCCATCCTCACAGTACCAGTATTGTGTAAAAAAAAAAAGACTGAAGAAAACTGAATAAGAAGGGTGCACATATTCTTGACGTATATATATGCCATAACGAGAAACGCAGTGTACCAACCCTAACTTGTGTAAACACACAAAACTGCAATGTCATAAGCAGCTCACTCACTATAGCTAGTTCCATTATAATTACATCATGTCAAGGAACATAAATGTATTACTATGTCTTATTTATGAAGTCTAATATTATGAAGAGGTGGCAATCTGTGGGTCGATCAATCTTAAACAAGTGGCCACCCCTAAGCTTATACACGATCACAATAAACTGCCAGACAACACATACAATTAACTGCTTTGTAATGTAACAATACATCAACCTTTTTATTAGTCTGCTTAGGACAAGAGGTGGGATGTCAACAGTAACAGGCACTCAGCATTTCAGATCATATTACAAGCGTGTAATATTTCTATATGCACAGTTGTTCGCTTCAAAGAAAACAATTTATAACTGAATGGCAGTAGTGTGCACAAATATATATTTTCAGGAAAATGTATCATAAAAAGCCTATAACTTTGTGATGTAAGCTCTCCTAGAGAGAGATTAAAAAGCACAGGAGTAACAATACATTCTTGTGTAGCTGCACATGGAATAGTAGTTTGTAGACATACATACGTAGTAGAAAAATATGCTCTAATCTTCATGTACTTAATATAACCTATTTAATAGCATGACAGGAACGAGAGTCATATCGGATTACAGTTATTTCTATGTTCTCAATGCGCACAGTATGCAATAAAAACCTTGGATAGTGAAAAGGCTAAAGGACACAAAGCAGGAATGTAATACATATGTTGCTTTAAGTCTTAATTTCAAAAGCATGTGACAGAATTCAAAGGAAAGTGAAGTGTAGCAAACTGACACTGATAATATAGTTTTCATAAACCTGGATTTATTGTAGCTCCGCCAAACCTTGAAAATGTTATGGAAGGCCACAAAAAAACTAAGGGAAATCGTTTGCTATTGGGTTTCTAATTGCTATTATTGCTTCTAATAACTGAGCTTCAAATTATCTGGAGTTGTTTTACACACTGCAGTTTCTTTGAACTTTTGTTACTTTGCAAATGGTGTTTTAAATGTCTGCTATTAGGAATTTTGAGAAGGTTTGAATTTATAATCAATGTTTTTGTTGGAAGCAGCTAAGTGCTCTCATTAAGAAACACTGGATTAATATAGTGTGTGCTTTTTGTACATCTTTATCTCTACTGGCTGAAGACATGCACGCCATTTCTGAATACTGTTCTTCTTATGTTTAACCGCTGATTCAAGATCATACTTCTTACTGACTACATTCTGACAACAGTTCCATTTTCAGTATTTTTGTAATTACTACCTGCATTTTAAAAAGGAATATTTCTGTTGACCCAGGACACTGTCAGATAAGCAATATGAAACTGGTACTGCAGGCCATGAAGTTAGTCTTTTAGTAATAGCAATGGGATAGGGTTTGGGGGAAAAAAGGCCTTCTGTCCTGTGTCTGTCCTCTGATTTCTGATAAATATCTGCCAGCTATTGTGAATGGTGTTTAGTACAAATTTACCAAATTTACCATGTTTGCAGATGGCAGCAGTATTCCAATGGAATATCTGTTATGAGGACAAGTGGCACATCTGTGAATTATTGCCAACTTGAGCTGTACTGCTGGCGTCATGGGAATCAAAGGAGAGCAATGTGGAATCAAGTGATGGAGGCCAGTTCAGCAGGACAATGTCTGCAGTGTATGAGCAGTGCTTCCTTGTTTTGAGTGAATGGCACAGCCTTCATTTTGCTGATATACCAGTGCTTATCCGGAATGATGTTCTTACTTTCATGGCAAGACTTCTTACAATTGGAATTGAGGGCAAGATTGCTTGGGATTATTAAACTTCCTTATGGAGTAATATGGTGTCATTTGTGGCTGGCAAAGGACTAATTCTGTAGCTCAGCGTGTATATTCCAAGACATTTCTTTGAGGTAAGAGGAAGAAGTTGGCCTAGCCACTAAGAGGTTTAATTCCATGGAGCTTGTTGCATGAAGGGAAGACCTGTATTAATCACAAAGAGACACCATTTGCTGACAGACAGCAACACAAAGATCGGAGGGAATGGAAGAACTAGCAGGCCAAGGTAAGAGGACAGCTGCCTCAGCAGCAGTATCAGCACCCTCATTTCCTCTCAGGTTGCCGTGACCAGGGACCCACGAATACATCACAGTGGCTCCATAAAGGTTCAGCAAGTGAAAGATTTCTTGGATCTGTTTCACTTAGGGATGGAAAACATACAGCACAGACTCTGAAGGGTGTAGGCAGAGCAGATGATACGACTGAAAAGCCTGTGTCGCTATGTGGCCTGATACACAACAAAGAAAACCGCTGTAAATACTGAGCAATGTTTTGACAGCTGATGCTGGAAAGTCTGTACCAAAGCAGAAGAGAGACCCAACACCAGTCAGAGCCATCCATGTTGACGAAGGTACTACTGCTCATTTCTGCATGAAGGTCGAGAAAGAGGTTAAAAAATCAGCCAGAAAGTCGCAAATACAAGGTGTGAATAAAAGTTTATTATCTCTTCACCATGGTTTTGCTATTTTTACAAATATCTTATTCAGAAGAGCCCAAAAGGGGATGGTGCACATTGAAGTGCAAAAAGTGAGGAAGTTGCCCAATAAGCTGAAGGATGTCTGCACTGGTAACACACAATGATGGAGAGACGTGGACCATGGAAACAGGAAAGATGAAGTGATGACTGCAACAGCTTCAGTCTGGTGTTCTGTGAGACAGAGTAACAATGAATGTCATTGCAGATGAGCAGTGTGACTCCTCAGATGGAATGCTATCCCCAGTTGAAAGGTCAAAGAGTACTGGAAAGAATACCAAGAGGTTTGAAGCAGTTGTGAGGGCAAAACAAGTGGACACTGCAATTGCAAGAGTAGACATAATCCCTCCTTGTTGGATCTAGTGCTGCGACTGTTCCACTGAAGGGAAGTCACGGTGGGGAAATGGGAAGAGGGAAAGAAGTGACGGGTCGTCACCTCTGTCACCTGTAGTACTGAGTCTTCAAAGGATGGCACTTGGCAGCTACAGTCACTGTAGAGTCCTGCTCTATGTGAGCTACGTGTGTGTCAGCATTCTATCAGAGTCAGTGTGGAGATTCCGGAGTATCCAAATGGTTAGCAGCGTGTACTGGCAAAATTGAGGTTGGGTGGGTGAGGGTATTATTCAGTGAGACTACTGAGGAGGACCAGTGAGTCAGTGAAGAAGAAGACTGTTTGCCTTTGGTGTCTTGCAAGCTTTGCATTCAGTAGATGAAAGTTGAGAAGTTTGTTAGCTTGAAGGAAGTAGGAACCCCCCACAGAAGCATTTCCTCTGTCCTTTCCATCCTGCTTATTATGTAGCACGTGATTTCGCTGCCAGAGGCAAAGATTTGGCGCCTTGCACAGGTAGAGGAGAAGGTGACACTATTGTTACACTGGGCAATTTTACAGCTGTAGTGATGAATTTGAGGTCACGTCTGCTTGGATATGTCCTTTGTGCAGCAAGGTGTAGCAAGAACAGTACTGCAAGTGCCGGATGGTAAAATGCAAGGCTTTCAACTAGCCAACAACTTGCAAGCCTTCACTCAGATCTGATGCATGACTTTCTCATCTCAGGATGAGACTGCATGGTCGTCAGTGAAATTTATGCAGGAGGGAGGACAAGGCAGGCAATCACTCATGAGCATCCCTACCACAAGTACATTTTGCTGTGTTGCGACAGGAGTGTTGTTGTTACAGTAGCAGTGGTAACAGCTCGTCTGGCTTCAAATGTGTGGTTGGACTTTGATGACTTCATAACTTGGTCTATGTTTGACAGAGGCACTACTCTACCAAAAGTGCGAGTATGTACGGACTAAGGTTGCATCAACCTGTTTCATTAACCAATAGACTGCAGTGACACACTCATCAGAAAGGTATATTTCGATTTGTCCTTCATTCTGAGCATTGAGCAGCATGGTGTAAATACCACCACATGAATTCAGGATTCGATGGGCCTTACCACTAACATGATAGCTTTGGAGGAGTGAAGCTGCGAGCAGTTGTTGGGCTTGAGGACCACACTTGGTCTCCAAAAGCAAAGTGCAATTACATAAATGAGAGCAGGATTTCACAGGGCCGGCAATTTTGTCAACACCTTTCTGAATAATATGTGGATTACCTGTAGCAAAGAAATGACAATGTCCAGTATGTGGTATGAGGAACCAATGTGAAAGCTGGAAGAGTCTGAATGTTTCACCTCATTCCCATTACGTTTAGTAGACACAGATTGGAATTGGCTCATTGTGACAGAATCCCCAAGACCGCCATCATCTCCAAAGGCATAGCATGTTCCTTCCTGCTGTGGGACCCTTTCTCAGAGGGGAGCTCACACTAATTAGGCGATGGATCACACCTCCCAAACTTCTGACAGAGGGACTAAATGGCAATTTGGGAGGGTTACAGCTCAAACTACCACCGCTACCTGGACCTGGCCTGTACCATGTATGTGGAAACCATACCTGCAGACCTGGGGATGGTCATTACGTGTTACCCCGTCACATGGTACACTTGGGCTGGCCTTCAGAACTGCACAGGGATGAAGAGGAAACAAAGCCAAACCTCAAACGCCAAAATGGAGAACGATAGATTACGAAAGAAGAAACTGTAGTCTGTGCGCTGAAGCTCTAGCACCTCAACGTCATTCACAAAACGTGTCCATAACATGTTCCAAAGGGAGGATAGACATGCAGCACGGAAGTGCAAAGGTGCTACAATGGCAGAGGTCCGATGGTAGCCAAGCCCAAACTCATTGAAAAGTGACAAGCGATTTAGGAGGTTGAATTTTTTGGGATTGATGTTTTGTTATTATGAATCATTTTTCATAACCTGTCTAAATGGTCGCAGTGCCAAATGAACAGGCAGCAACATTGGTACAAGCAGTAATTAACAATAGGGAACTTAATTGTACCAGAAATAACAAATCAAGGAGGTCATCCGTATCTTGGATTTATAGAAGGAATTTAAGCTGTAATGTGGGAAGAAATTGAGGACAAGTCATCTACATCGTCAGGCTAGTAGGACCATGTTAAGCGTGCATGAAGCAATAGAGAGCATGCTATAATACCATATAGCACACACGTACCAATTGTGATGTCTGTTCAAGTTACCTTTGTCTGTGTACAAATCAAAACAGCAAAAACTACAGAATTTTAGCCATATGAGGTGGAATATGGTCAAAACCTATTGTCTTTCTCTTTTTGTTTTCCTATTTCAATAATTGAATGCATGTTAACGCATTTGTGAGGGTGGCAAGAGAAGAATTGAAAAGGTTGGTTAAGGCAAATAGACTGGCACTGTATAAACAAGAGGGAGCAGTGACTCACAGGGAAAGATCACACCAAGACAAAAATGGCCAATGTGAAATCTATCGAATTCACATACTACAAATAGTAAGACACTACTTTTTATGCAGTGTCATGGCCAATATCAGATTGTGAAACTGTCACCAGTGACTTTCAAAATGCAGTTGTCTACGAGAATTCTGCATGTGGAAATATGAAACATGTGACAAGTCCTTAGATTAACCAAAGAATTGGAGGGCTGAGCCAGAAAGAAAGTGGGAAACAAGTGATGAGTAGCAAACAAGAAGTTTTAAGTGAAACAGCTACAGTAGGTCTACACGGGAAGACCAAGGATGTAAGGGAGTTTTCTTTGTATGTTTGGTACAAGGAAGATTACCTGCTGTGCAGGAGCAGTGGATTTTTGCATTAGAGACACATGCACTGTCCTCAGATGAGCTATGCCAGGAGAGAAGATAAACCCAGTCTTAAGAGGACTATGGCTTGTCATTGCAGTGGCAGCATTGCAGAACGACCACGTTGACAGTGAGAACTGTTCACCAAGCACATTAACAAATGTGCTTATCAATGGGGGATACAGGTGTTATTTAATGAATGGTAGACATAGAATGAGGTAACATGGTTAGAAGAAGCCCTCGGTAATTTTAAACTGATGGTATGTGATCACAGAATGTTTGAAGGAGTTTCCAGGGTGTGTAGGAGGAAACATGGGAGGATTTGGGGGATGAGGTGACTTAGGCTTTGGGGAATATACCACATACCAGAAGTAGAGGTTGGATCACTGTGTTAGGATGACATGTGGAAACAGTGGGACAGCTGATGAGGTTGACAGAGTGAATGATATAGTAGAAGTAATAAAACAACGGGTAGAATAAGGAAGGCAATAAGTGAGTGCTACAGCACAAAAACTCGTGTTTGCAGAAGGATATGCTCTTACTGCACCAGCTGAATTGGAAGTGTTTATTACACAAAACGGCAGAAGAAATGGTGAATCTTAACTGAGATGTTGCTAAATGAAGCAGAAAGTTGGATAAAGAACTAATAATTTAGTTGCTACTGTCTTTGGAAGACAGCATGGGGAGAGGGGGGGAGAGAGAGGGGGGGAGAGAGAGGGGGGGACTGAGGGGGGATGAGATAGAGGGGGTGAGAGAGATAGAGGGGGTGTGAGAGAGAGGGGGGGGTGAGAGAGAGAGGGGGGGGTGAGAGAGAGAGAGAGGGTGGAGAAAGAGAGAGGGGGTGAGAGAGAGGGGGAGAGAGAGGGGGTGAGAGAGGGGGTAGAGAGGGGAGAGCAGGGGTTAGAGAGAGAGAGAGAGAGAGAGAGAGAGAGAGAGAGAGAGAGAGAGAGAGAGAGAGAGAGAGAGAGAGTGAGAGAGAGAGTGAGAGAGAGACAGAGAGACAGAGGTGACAGAGAGAGAGAGAGAGAGAGAGATACAGAGACAGAGAGAGAGAGAGAGAGAGATACAGAGACAGAGAGACAGAGAGAGAGAGAGAGAGAGAGAGAGAGATATACAGAGACAGAGAGAGAGAGAGAGAGATACAGAGACAGAGAGAGAGAGAGAGAGATACGGAGACAGAGAGAGAGACAGAGAGAGAGAATTACATGAATCTATGGAACAAGTGAGAAGCCAGCTAGAAGCGGAATTCCGATCACCAGACAATGCCTGGAGGTGCAACGTCAAGTGCAAAAAGAGCTATACCAGAGAGTGTTTGTCCTTTAGCATCATCGTAGCACCTAACCTTTTCATTTTAACCAAGCCACAGAAGAGGAAATGAGTAGCAGGGGAAAGTATGGATTTCAATTTCCTTTCCAGAAGCAGCAAGTATGCATAATACCTACATCATGCAGTTCACATGTATCCTCATAAGTGTGAGATGCTGAAGAACTTTCTTGGAGTAAAGGAATAAATCATTGGTTATGGAAGACAAACACAGATTGTCTATATGGAACTAGAAGTTACCGTAGTATTACAGTAGTGCCATTATGGTTTATCCAAACAGACTAGGTGGAGAGGGTCAGAAATCCCACGCAGTTAATATTGAAGGAAGACGGGGGAAATTATAAATGAACAGGACACCATGTAAAACAATACTTATTTTTGCTCCACCTGTCACAGTTTCAGGCACAACCCACAGATTATATTGGGCAGGGGAACACATGGAAGTGCTACCAGCCACTAATTTGACTATGTTAAATAGAACTTTGGGGCCTGAGATTATATAGTCCACAGACTAATTCATTCTCTGTAAGGCTGGGCCCATCTCCATGGAGACATGGGTGCATCATGAAAGTCAGCACAGGGAGAGTCAGAACCAGAGGGAAATAGCATTGACCAATGTAATAATAGTTAATGCTGTGACACTACCAACTATAGTTCTTGTTTACACATGCTGGAAGTGGATCCCTAGACAAAGCTTGGATCCAGCCAATGTTCGATCTCTTGTGGACTCGATTCCGAGAGACTAGGAAGCAACAGAGGGAGAGGTGTAGCAATAAACAATCAGGAAACAAGACTTGATATGAGTTGTGAGTAAGGTAACATGATGGTGAAAGAAATCCTTAAAAAGCTGACTGGAGCCATTTGTGGCAGCCAACAGGATCAGTCATTTTAGTGCAATGATGTTCTAAGTCATGATCCAGAGGGCCAGGTCTTGTCTAGGAGGAGGGCACTGTAGCACAGTAATCATATACTGTCTTCCAAAACACGCGAAGTAAGAAGTAGATCACAACTGAGCCTGCCACTGGTGAACACTTACATTATGCCTTACATAACAGCAGTTGTGTTTGTGAGGTGAGCTGGTCAGGCACAGTGTTGAAATAGTTGACATAGCAGCATGTAACCTGAAATAAGAGATATCCTAACATATCCTTCCCACCTCTCCTGAAGTAGTCTTCCACGCCTGCACAACCTCCGAAGGATTCTAATCACCCCTTTGACACTCCTATCCCCCATCACCTCTCCATAGGGGTATTATCTCCATTCGAGAACAAGGTGCATAGCCTGTCCAATTCACCAAAACCATGTTTCTAGGTCTGACACAGGATTATCCCAACCTATTAGAGGAAAGGCTACAAGTGAAAACAGCTTTATCAGAACCCGCTCTCAGATGAATCAGACAAAGACAGACTATGATTTACTGAGGACCAATAACAAATTTGAAGAATCTCCGGGTCCACACACATTTCCCAAAGATACACAGAGCGTCATGGATATTTCAGAATTATATATTGGGAAAGATCTGTTTGAGTACATTAGCAATGAAACCCATGAGTATTACAGTCAACATTGCAATAGAAGGAAACTGGATTAAAAATGTCATATTTGTCAGCATTATGGGATCCGTTTTTATAAAATAGTTTGGGCTTAGTATCCTTGTGGGAATTTTCGAAACGCAACGATCCATGATTACTGATCAACAAATCCATTGATAGACACATATTTCGCAAAGCGATGTCCACAAGATATTCAGACAAATATTATCATTTTTACATTTTTCTGACAACAATAAACCAGATAATGCCAACCGGCTTTTTGAAGTGAAATTTGCAGTTGATTATTTTTCCAAAAAGTATAAAGAAATGTTTAATCTAAGTCAAAATATCTCAACTGATGAAGGAATGAAACCATGGTGTGGACAGTTAAATTTTACAATCCATCAAAAATTACCAAATAAGGCATACTCATACGGATGCTGTGTGATTCGAGTACGGGATACATTTCTTCATTAAAGATATATCTCGGCTCTGAAGATCCCCCTGATAAAATGAACTTGCAAAACATGAATGTCCAGTGACTACTGACATTCCATGCTTTGACTCACAAATCTGTAGAAGTTCAATATGGTAAAGACGCTAGAAAATCTGAAGAGGAAATTTTAATGTTCACTCTGGATGTAGTGGCAGTCAGTGAAACGATATAGGAAGAATATCATTTCTGGTAAGATGGATTTCTCACGAGCAGAAATGTAGGGTAGAGTTTGAAGTCATTGAATGTTCTAATCCTGCAAGAGAACACAATATAATGATGGACACAACAAACTAAATCTAAAACAGAAATTATACCAGGTACAGAGACGCGCACAATAACAATGAGGTAACATGCATGTCAAGGTAAACATGACTGAGCTAGAGGTTGCTCATCCTATACCCAAAAGATGTCAGCTGGAAAGCAGAGTGCATGGATGAGAGGCTGTGTACATCCACAAGCACCATCTCCATCTGACTTGCACGGTACACACTGCAAACTGCTTACAAAGATTTTGGGAGTGTATGTGTGGGTCAGTACAGTGGCCAGTTCAGTAATAAGAATATTCTCATCAAAATTTGCACCAAAAAGCTAATGGTTATGTTTCAGGTATATCTGCCAATGTCACAATCTGACGAAGAGGGAGAAGTATATGCAAAATGTGTATGTAATGAGGATGTAAATCTAATAATCATGAGTGACTGGAATGCTGTAAAAGGCAATGTAATACATGGCAGAGTTTAGGAGAATGAGCTTTATAATAGAAGTGATGAGTAAAAAATTTCAATTTCTCTATAAGTCAGTTATTAATTATGAATATGCTATTTTAATGTTACTGGAGGAAGAGGTATATTTGGAAAAAGTCTGAGGGACATGAGGAGATTCTATCTGGATTACATCATCGAGACATTTTGTAAAATCTGATATTGGATAGCAGGGTATACTCAGGAACAGATATACATTCATGTCACAAGTTAGTAATGACCAAGAGCAGACCGAGGCGTAAGAGAATAGTCCATAACTGTTAGTGGTGAAGTAAGTGGGGTACTGAGAAGAATGGTGTGTGTTTAAAGTTATCTGAAGCAATAAATAGTGTGGTAATGAATACTGCAACACGCAGATCAGTTGAAGAGGGAAGGATTTATCTGAAAACGGCAGTCACAGAAGTTGGACAGACAAATTTATGTATGCACGAGGTAACTGTAAAAGAACTCTTGTTACAGAATAAATACTGAAATTGATTCGTAAAGTAAGGAACTACAAAAATGTGCAATATATCACAGAAATACAGCGAAGTAAGTCACTTGTTTGAAACAGGAAAGCAAAGGAGGCAAAGTTAAATGACGCGAAAGTAATTCCATTGTTGAACTCGGAGGACTAAGCTGGCATGTGGTAAGAGTGCATTAAGGCTTCTATGTGTGGTAGGATCTGTTTGATGACATGACAGAAGAAGAGTTTGAACACATAGGTGATGCAATGAAAATTAGGAGTTGAATAAATTATTGGGAGACCTGCAATCCAATAATGCTGGAGGCACATGAAGTCCTAAAACTCCTAGTGGAGGAGGGAGTGAAGCAGTTGGGGAGGGGAATTTTACTTTTGGAACACAAATTTATTTTTCTGGTTTATCACAATGTGTAATTGACTTTCATATAATTCTAAGTATTTGGCCTCTGGTTCTACAGAGGAATGACTAAAATTCAGTGGACTGCTGTGGTAAGAAATGAAGGGTTTCACCACAGGAACAGTGGCAAGAAGGGACAAAATGAAAGGGCATGCGTTAAGACACTAACAATTAACTTTCATCATACTTTGGGGAGCTACAGAGGTAATAATTTCAGGAGATGGCAGAGATTGGAATATGTCCAGAAAATAACTGGGTGTTATACTGTGAGGTTATGTAGTTGGGATAGAGGAGTTCACAGTACGCCAAATCAAACCAGTCAGGAGACTGCTAAAACATCAGTATTTCTCATGAACTGTTCTGGATCATGTACAACAAATCTTATAAGAGAAAACTTTTACTGTAAATTTTTAGGTTGAATACCTAAAATCTTATTCAGCTGTCTAAAATACGATCACGGGAGAATACCACATTTATATGGCATCCTATTATACAATATATTGCCTTATGTGTAATTCTCTCATAGTCACTTCATTTAATTAGACTACATTCCATTACACTTTTCTTGCTCATCTTATGATCTCTCAAAGACACTATCCACTGTGTTCAACTGCTCTTCCAAGTCATGTGTCATCTGACAATTTCATAGCCAAGGTTTTCCTTTCATCTTTTTTAACCTCTTTGTTCAATGTACCGACTGAATAGCATTGTTGGTAAGCTCCAGCCCTCTCTCCCTACCTTAACACTATTCCCCTTATGCGTCTTTCAGCACTTAACTGCTGTGTGGCATCCATACAATTTATGAACAACTTTTCTCTCCATGTACAAAAGTCAAACCAAACACCTTTTAACCATCTACATTTCCAAATTGCTTTGTTATTGAGGAAACAGTTTTGGTGATATATTATGCTGTCTTCAGGCCCCACGCCCAATGTGTTTGAAGTTTTCCCACCTCTGGCCCAGTCACAATAGGGGCCAGTATTCAATGACTGGCATCTAGATTTTTGATACGACGCTCACTTTAAACATCACCTGCCGACTGCTCAATTGTCCGTATAAAACAGTCTGTACAGAAAAGCCAAGGACCGACAACCATCTGTGAGAAGATGGGTCATTTGAGCTCAATAAAACACATGGAGCAAAATATGTCCATCTTGTGTGTTACGTATATGTCATTCTTTATGGGGCTAGTTTTCGAAATAGCTCTTTAATGACTACTTATTTTTCTTCACTGCAGTATATTTGTCCTATTCTCTAAGCAGCGAGTCATGTTTGTCAGTAACTATATATATTTAAAATTGGACCTCTCCCTACCTCCTAGAGCTCTGTAAAATGTTCTGCATGCCTCCATTAATGTGGTGAAGGCCTTCAAGATAGGTTCCTTAAACTAGACTGACTTCGGTACTCTCCACATATTACTTTTATCATATTCTAAAGGTGCTCTGTCTGGCCAACATTTTACAGTATATGCCCCTGTGTGTTTAAAGTATTCATCACGTCTTTTCCCTATTTCTGTAATTAACCTGGTGTGTAACTAGGCTGATACAGAAAATTTAACCTACAGATGAATGTCACCGATTCTTGTTTCCTAAGTAGTGAACCTACCGCATTTTTACGTACCTTCACTTTGCAAATGGATGTTTTTTTTCTTTTTGTGTTATGCAGTTTCTCTGGTGTCCGACTTTTAGTTGGCTGCTCTAAATTTTTAGAATTGATGGAATTACTGGGCTGCCGGTTAGATTATACATTTACATGGATGTCATACTTACGACCTGATTCATGATTCATTAAGTGATACGTATTTTAATGTACATTAATGTAGACTGGGCAACAGACCATGCTTCCTTGTCTGTCCCAATTCTACATAACTAGGTCTGCAATTCCAGCTTTACTTGTATGCATACTTCCTGTATCTGGTATACTCCTGTATCATAATACATTTCATACTATACACAAGTAGAGAGTCAAATGAACCATGAAAAAAAGGTCATATTGTATGGAACACACCTGAGGAACTACTTGCCAAACAAAATTATCCGACATAAGAACTTCACAACCAAGTCTGATACTTTCTGAAGGTAGTCTCACCTTGACTATTCATGTCTGGCCACAAAAAGTAACTTGTTTTTTGTTCTCCTCTTCCATTCACCAGGCAGGACCGACGGCAGTTTGTAACCTCCAAATGGATCTGGTAGCTCATATTTCATTCCAGCCATAATGACAACTAAACTTCAGATTAAAATGGGTGCCTGGTGCATCTTGTGGACAATTTGAATGTGTACAACATCTTAGAATCACAATTGTAAAGAAACACTCTACTGGACGATATCTGTCACCTAAATCTCTCCTTGGTTTCCTTTACTTCCATTAGATTACCACTCCTTAACATCCCCCCTGCCACATTAACATGTGTGTTTGATGTTTGTTATGTATCTGAAATAATTTACATTTTTTATTTTTATCATAAATAAACTCATTACTAAGTAACAGTACAGTACTAAAAAGTACCATTACGCAGAATGTGCTTTTGTCTTATAGCAAATGACAGTGTTTTCGTCCAGGCGACACAGCAAGCTAATGGCATTAGAACGAGCAAACGTGGCCGTCCTCAGATCCGTTGCATGAAACACTGGCTACGTAGTAACATTATTCTAATTTACATCTCATTGTTGACTGTGAACAACTCTAATAGATATTAAGAGTTGTCAGTGGTTTACAACAATTACTTGTGAAAGAGAAAGATCAAGGAATTTCGTCAAAATATTACGTTGAATTACGTCAATTGAGGCATTACATGGAATTCTGCAGCTGGAAGGAAATTAATAATACAAGAATGATATTTCTGGTAATATTGACATTTACATCTATAGTTTCCTACGGTTGTTACAAGGACGAGTGATATTTACCTGCAAGATTCTCTAACTGTTTTCCCTCGAACATAGCTCGTACAAAAGCAATTACAGAGATTGCCTTTACCTTATTTCCTCCATAATTTGCAGTACTATTCTTCTTTTGGAGCCATGGTAGTACAACCAACTGTCGCGCAATGAGCATTAACAGCGACTATTAGTGCCACAACAAAGGAATTGGATGTCAACTATTGAAGGAAAACAGGCTGTACGCAGGAGCGAGCAACATCTGTTGAAACGAAACAAGTCAGTGACTTATTTGGTTTCACCAACATACAGCGTAAAATGCACTACTTGTTCTGCCATTTGTAGAAGTATGACTAGTTTCATTTCAACACCAAGCGATACGCGACACTCTTAAATGACTATTCAGTGAAAAAAACGAAAATTGACAATTTGCGATTCAGTTTCTTGCCTCGCTGTTTTCCGTCAAAAATCTATCATCTTAAACTTATAAGATACATCCTGGGAGATAATGCAACAGCCTTTACTGATTTTGAAAGTTTCAGTCAGGTGACCAAAGAGATGTCTTCAAAACTGTCACATTCAAAAACGAGAATCTTGCCAAGATTAATGGGACGACAATTGGAATCTGAAGGACAGAAAGAATATCCTCAAGAACGAGTCACTGGTTTATAATTTCCTTAAAGGGTTATCTGAGTGCTTTGGCGTTATCTCCAGGAACGAACTGGTCAGGCAAAGTTACGTTACTGGACCTCCGATTCAAACAAGGATTTTCAGCATGAAGGCTATTGCAGAGAAGTAAGCGTTGGTTGTTCAACAAGAACACAGCTCATTTCTGAACTATTTACCACTGTAATGCCAGAGCAACCTGGAATGAGTTTGGTGAAACCAAGAAAGGCACCACGTGCAAAATGCGGCAATTGTAGACTCGGATAAATATTTAGCGGAGGGATATTTGCCTAGAAACAGCGATCCCGTAAACTGGTGAGAAACAAGAAAATTACAATGGCCGACGCTGTATTAATTTGTTCCAAAAGCGTTATGCATCGGAGCAACATCAGTGCCCTGTTAACGAATATTTTTAAAAGCACGACAAATATCCACTGAGGAGAGACATCGACTGAAGAGGGTCAGATTTTATTTATAAATTCCTTTTTGAATACACATATGGTAATACTGACTAAATGAAAGCAGACACACTAATTACAGTTGTAATTTGTATACTGTACTTTTCCAATTGAGGTAGAAAGATATAAGAAGTATCACTTGATAAACATTTAGTATTATTTTGCAACATTTGTAACTTTTACAGCAGACGATGTTTAAAACTTTAATATCTCACCATTAATAGGGCAGTAACAATTTTTAATATTTTTAAGTTCTTTAGAACTAGGATCAAACCAGATAAAAATTCAGGGTTAGTGACATGAATTAAAAAGGCGATGTGACTTCCTTTCACTAACTGTGTGAGAGTGGTGAGTCATGAAAAAGAAAGTGTTCTTCCCGGTGGTTGACCAGTTGTGATCCGATTTCAGAGAAGAAGCTCTGCCCATCTCTAAATCTGCCGCAGCGATTTGCTTGGCTGGAAGAGTGGGCCTCCGACACAGAGACTTGAGCAAAATGCTCGGCAATCGCGTTTGCGTAGGTAAATAATACGCCATTTATCCTAACACTGAACACCTGTTAGGGTCTGGTACCCGAAAAGACGCTTGATATTTGCCCAGACTTGCGAAGGTGACACATGGCACCCAGTGGTCGAGATTTCTCTCTCCAAACAGTCCTGCTTCCATCACTTGGTAAGTTGCCGAACAAGGGCACAGAGCTGTTGTAAAGGCAATGAGGTGCTCCAGGAAGGATGCTGCTTATGCCACTGTAGAGCTCGCCGACGCTCCTTAACTGCTTTACAGAGTTCTGGCGACCACCAAGGGACTGCCTCACACCTCTGGCACCCTGAAGAGCGAGGGACCGCGTTTTTCTGCAGAGAAACAATTTTGTCACCTGCTCAACCATAAGATCGGTGTTACCATGTGGGGGAGAGTCAACGGTAACATCAGAGGTTAAAATTTCCCAGTCTGCCTTGTTTAAAGCCCATGTGGGCAGGCGTCTGTATGCCTGATGCTGGGGCAGTGACAGGAAGTTGGGGATGTGGTCACTACTATACAGGCCGTTATGTTCTCTCAGCATCGGATTACAGAAGGACGGGGAAGGAAGTCGGCAGTGCCTTTCAAAGAATCCATCCCGGCATTTGCCTAGAGCGATTTAGGGAAATCACGGAAAACCTAAATCAGGATGGACTGACGCGGGATTGAGACTTCGTCCTCCCGAATGCCAGTCCAGTGTGCTAGCCACTGCGCCACCTCACTCTGTCGTTAAGTGATCACCAGTGGATAGATGGGAGAGGTCCTGGGCTGCAAATTGATAAATCAATGGCCGAGTTACTACATCGAGCCACATTGAATTGTGTAGCGGCCCCAGTGTTTAAGAGGTAGAGGTCGAACTGAGACAGTAATGTTTCGATGTCTCTGACTCTGCCAGTAAGCACACTGCCACCTCAAGGTGTTATGGGCGTTCAAATCTCCCAGAAGTAGGAAAGGCTTAGGGAGTTGATCAATCAGTGCACCTAATACAATCAGGTGTACTGCACCATCTGGAGGAAGATATACATTGCACACAGTTATTTCCTGCGTCGCCCATATTCTGACAGCCACAGCTTCAAGAGGGATTTTTTTGGGGGGGTTTTAGGGGGCACAACTGCAATTGTAATTAGCGCCCAGGCTAAGTTAGGAATGCTCCGCGAGGCACAAGGTTAAAACAGCAACTAAAAGGGACAATACTATACAAGACGGACAGGCAGAGGATTAAAAAAAACTGCATAATCAAATGTCAGACAGGTTTGTCAAGTTGACAAAACGAAGAACGTGAGCACCTGCTCCTGGGTCATCCGCTAAAATGGCATCCAGAGTACATGGCAGGCGAAGATCAACACGCAGTGTATTAAAATTTGGACGGAACTTTAATATGTGGCGGACCGTCAGCAGATGGCGATGGCTGAAGAGGCAGTGTCCAATTCGTAACCGGGCCAAAACGACCTCTTCCCACCGAGAAGGGCATGAAGAGGACGTCCAAGCCGCGGCAAGAGGTTTCAAGGGCGGAAGCTTGTTGTCCCTAAGTACAGCCCAATCGGCATGACACAGTGACAAAATGCACTGTCAAATGACCCTGCTACAATCTGATGAAGGGACACAACAAGAAGCTGTCTGAGGCTGGAGGACCACAGCCTTGGCCACGGCATCTGCAGCTTCGTTCCCAGGGATACCGACATGGCCAGGAACCCACAAAGCTAACCGGAGAACCGTCGTCCACCAGCTACTGAAGAGAGCGTTGGACCCGGTGCACAAAAAGGTAAACCGGATATGGATCACTGAGGCTGTGGATAGCGCTCAGGGAATCGGAGCAGATGACATAAGCAGATTGTCGGTGGCGGCAGATGTAAAGAACAGCCTGGTAGAGAGGAAATAGCTCAGTTGCTAAGAGCGAACAATGGCTATGGAGCCGGTATTTGAAACTGTGTGCCCTGACAATAAAAGAACACCCGATACCGTCATTGGTCTTAGAGCCATCTGTATAAATGAAGGTCATATTAAAGAACTTCGAACGAAGTTCGACAAAACGGGAGCGGTATACCGAAGCTGGGGATATCTCCTTTGGGAACGAGCTGAGGCCAAGGTGAACGCGAACCTAAGTCTGGAGCCAAGGTGGCGTTTGGCTCTCGCCCACTCTAAAGGTTGCAGGGAGTGTATATTTAAGTTGCTGAAGGAGGCAACGAAAGCGTACTCCAGGGGGTATCAGGGCAGAGACATACAACCCGTATAGACGGTCGAGAGTGTCGTCAAAATAAGGACCTATAAGACGGGCGGTCCAGCATTGACAGTAGCCGACAGGCATAACGACAAATCGCGCAGGTAGGTTAGTGACAATTCACCGGCTTCAGCATGAGACTCTCGATGGGACTAGTATAAAACATTCCTATCGCAAGACGTCAACACCGATGTTGTATGGAATTGAGGCGGCGTAAGATAGACGGCCGTGCAGAGGAGTATCCGAAGCTCCCAATAATCCAGCTTGGAGCGGACGATCGACCGATATATGCGAAGTTGGACGGTTCGATCCGCTCCCTACGACATAGCACTGAGAACACGGAGGAGTTTCCTGTCAAATGTAACACCTAAAAATTTTGTTGTCTCCACAAATGGGAGAGCAATGCTACCGACTCGTAAGGATGGTGGGAGAAACTCTTTGTAGCGCCAGAAGTTAATACAGACCGTCTTCTCGGCGACACTCCAGGAGTAAAGACGGTCAAGAGAACGCTAAAGACAGCGGTCCAGGAAACATGTAAGCTGCGAGCTGCAGTAAATGGTAAAATCGTCCACGAAAAGGGAGCCTGATACATCAGCTGGGAGGCAATCCATTATTGGATTGATCGCTATGGCGAAGAGACCGACGCTCAAAACTGAGCCCTGTGGCACCCCATTCTCCTAGCGAAAGGCGACGGACATGACAGAACCCACACGTACCCTGAACTGTCCATCGATTAAAAATGCATGAATAAAATATGGTGCGGAGAATGCCCGCCCTCCAACAGGTGTCGTAAGCTTTCTCCAAATCAAAGAACTCATCCGCGGTCAGGCGCTTGCGCAAGAGGTTATTCATAACGAAGTTCGACAAGGTAACCAGATGGTCAACAGCAGAGCGGCGCCTACGAAATACACATTATACATTGGTAAGTAGGTGTCGAGATTCGAGCAGCCAAACCAAACGAGAGTTATCCATTCGCTTCATCACCTTACAGACACAGCTGGTAAGCGAGATGGGTCGATAACTGGAAGGCAAGTGCTTGTCCGTTCCAGGCGTAGGAATCGTGGCAATAGATTCGCGCCAGCATGTGGGAACACCACCCTCAATCCAGATGGGATTATAAGTACGAAGAAGGAAACCTTTACCCACAAGAGAAAGGTTCTTCAGCATCGGAATATGAATAGAATCAGGTCTTGGAGCGGAGGACCGTGACCGGGCAAGTGCATTTTCGAGTTCCCGCATGGTGAATGTGGCATTGTAACTTTCACGATTCGAGGAGCGGAAGTTAGGTGGCCTAGGCTCCTCTGCCTGTTTTCGGGGGAGGAAGGCAGGGTGGTAATGAGCAGTGCTCGAAACCTCTGCAATAAATCGGCCGAAGGCATTGCCGACATCCTTAGAGGCCACAAGGACGTCATTCGCGACCGTCAAGCGAGATGCTGGTGAGTGGACCTTAGTGCTAGATAGCCGGCGCAGGCTACCCCAGACAACAGAAGAAGTAAAACTGTAAAGAGGTTGTGAAAGCAGCCCAGCTGTCTTTCTTGCATTCTTTAATAACACGACGACACTGTGCACGTAATCGTTTATAATTAATACAATTCGCCATCGTATGGTGGCGTTTAAAGGTGCGTAAAGCATGTCGACGAGCACGTATAGCGTATCTACCTGCTGTGGTCCACCAATGGACCGGTGCGCGACGTGGAGAAGAAGCAGTGTGAGGAATGGAATATACAGCAGCAGTGAGAATGACTTCCGTGAGGTGTGCGACCTGACTATCGCAGCTTGCGAAGGTCTGATCCTGGAAGGTCGCCCTGGAAGAGAAGAGCCCCCAGTCTGCTTTGGAGATGTGCCAACTAGTTGAGCATGTAGATGGGGTATGATGCAGGAGATGGATAACACAAGGGAAGTGGTCACTCTAATATGTAGCAGAAAGTGCATACCACTCAAAACAGCGTGCAAGTTGGGTAGTACATATAGAGGAATAAATGGGGATAGGTGTGAGTTGTGTCCAAAAGAAAAGTAGGGGCGGCAGTATTGAGGCTGACAAGATTGAGCTGGTTGAAAACGTCTGCTAAAAGAGAGCCCCTCGGACAGGATGCTGGAGAGCCCCAAAGAGGATGGTGAGCATTGAAGTCTCCAGTTAACAAAAATGGTGCAGGTAGTTGAGCAATAATTTGCATCATGTATGCCCCAGTAGCAGCAGATGACGAAGGAGTGTAAACGGTACAAACGGAAAAAGTGTTAGTGGGGAGAGTAATTCGGACGGCAACTGCCTGCAGGCCCGTGTTCAATGTGATGGGATCGTAGTAAATATCATCCTGGACCAGCAACATAACCACTCCATGAGCTGAAATACCTGCAGCAGTGGGTAGGTCAAAACGCACAGGATATAGTGTGCCAAGGCAATTTGATCGATTCATTTCCTGGAGAGCTATGACGAGCGGACAGTGCAAGTGGAGCAGCACCTTTAAGTCCTCTCGGTAGGAGCGAATGCCGCGAATATTCCAGTGAATAAGTGCAATCATGAGAAGAAAAAGAAGATGCAAGAAGGGGGTCACCTCAAAGGCCGCTGAGGGCCTGGCTTTGAGCGAGCACTGCCGCCGCTATCAATAGGCGGATTGTCATTGTCCATTGGTTCAATAGGTTCATCGGCCATCTTGTTAAGTTGGCCGGGAGGGGGAGCTTCCTCCAACGGTGAACGGCCAGATGTTGGGCTACCAGCGGTGCGGCCAGGGGAAACGGATGACGGCTTGGAGCGGCAACCGCTGGGTGCAGCAAGAAAAGAAATGCGCCGTGGCGGAGAAGGAGAACATTGCTTCCTATGAGCCTTCTTGGAAGGTCGTTTAGTGGTAGTACTGGTCGATAGCTGGGAGTTCGAGGTTCGTAGGAAGTCTGCACTGGACGGTTCCTTCTTGAAGGCCCGTGCATCTGACTTCTGGGTTTTCGTCTTGGCAGAAGCTGATGAAGGTGCTTGTGTCTGAGGGGTGACGGGAGGAAGAGGAGACGTCGACCGGGCGGTCTTAGCACTGGCCGAACGGACGACCGTAGTGCTGAAGATCAGATCGCGTGTGTGCATCGATAACTCCCTGGTAGTCCGAGGAGCGGCGAGGACGGTACTATATTTCCCCGCTGGCAGCAGCGTGGGCTTCCTAATAGCAAATAGCTTGCGAGGAGCTGAGGTGGATAGTTTCTCTTTGACCCGAATTTCCTGTATACAGCGTTCTTCCTTGTAGATGGGACAGTCGTGGGAGGATGCTGCATGGTCACTCTTGACAGTTCACAGAATGATGAGATGGAGGTGGACGGTCACCCTCATGGACATCCCTGCCACAAGTGACATTTAGCCGCGTTAAAACAAGACTGGCGAGTGTGATTAAAACGCTTACAATGGTAGCAGCGCGTAGGTGTCGGGACTTTGGGGCGAAATAAATAACCTCGTAGCCCGCTCTGATGCACAGCAGCTGTTGAACACTATCAATGGTCAAGAAAAGTGTTCGGGTTGGTACAAGGTCATTGTTGACCTTTTCCATGACCCTATGGACAGCCGTCATGCCCTGCTCAGCGAGGAAATACTGAATCTCCTCGTCAGTCAGTCCATCGATCTAGTGTATACCACACCATGAGACGAATTTAAAGTGCGGTGAGCCTCCACCCAGACAGGGAACGTTTAGGAGTGTGGCCCGAAGCAGTTTTTGTGCCTGGAAGGTGCTCTCAGTTTCTAGTAACAGGGTACCGTTACGCATCCTGGTACAAGATTTTACACATCCAGCTTTGGCATCTACGCTCTTCTGGACAACTAAAGGGTTGAAAGATGAAAAATCTTGTCCATCCACAGATCTAGAAACTACGAGGAACTTTGTGGCAGGCGGTAGTACTTTTGTAACTGGTGGCTGCTCAAGTTTCCGTTTTTTGGCAGAAGTCGAGAGAGAAGAAGAGATATCCATTGCGGAGTAATCTCCTTATGATTGCCAACGTCTCGAATGGCGCGTTCCTTCCTTGTGGGGACCCTCTCAAAGGGCACTCCCACCTCATGCCACACCTCCCAAGAAACGGACAGAGGGAACAATAGGCATGGTCGGAAGGTTTCCCTGGGCCCGGTCTATACCAGGGGGTATGTGCGTGCCTTACTTGTCTACCCAGCGCGGTGAATTACGCGTTACCCCGTCACCAAATACGCGTGTGAACGTGTGGGTCGGCCTTCAGGCACACAGGGAGGAAAGAAGGAGAGGAAAATGTAGGGAGAGAGGGAGAGAGAGGGCAGACTGTCTCAAACGCCAAGGCAGAGGCCAGGGAAGGAGGAGCAGGAGAAGGAGGGGAGAAGGAGCGGAGAAGGAGGGGAGAAGGAGGAGGAGCAGGAGAAGGAGGGGAGAAGGAGCGGAGAAGGAGGGGAGAAGGAGGAGGAGCAGGAGGAGGGGGGAAGGAAGAGGATCAGGAGGAAGAGGAGGAGGGGGAGGGGGAAGGAGGAAGTGCAAGAGGAAGAGGAGGAAGAGGAGGAGGAGGGGGAAGGAGGATGAGCACGAGGAGGAGTGGGGAAATGAGGGGGAAAGGAGGGGGAGGGGGGAAAGGAGGAGGGGGAGGGGGGAACAGAGGAGGGGGCGGAGGGGGCGGAGGGGGGAAGGATGGGGGAAGGGTGCAGGGGTGGAAGGAGGGAAAAGTAGGGGGGAAGGATGGGGTAAGGTGGAGGAGGAAGGAATGTCGGGGGAGAAGGCAGAGGAGGAAGGAAGAGGGGGGAGGAAGAGGGGGACGGAGGAGGAAGAGGGGGAAGGAGAAGGAGGGAAGACAGTAAGAGGGAGGAGGATAATGAAAGGAACCAAACAAAGGAAGGAAGAAACCATAATAAGTGAAAAACCAAATGACCACAAATATAAGTAGTGGAACTGTTTCTGGATGCAGGCTCAATCTACCCTCTTGAGGGAGAGGGACTCTTTTTAGTCGCCACTTAGGACGGGCAGGAATACCATTGGCCTATTCTTGCCCTGGACCCACAGGGGGAAGAGGAATTTGAAAGGGCACAGTTTCACTAGAGAGTTTAGGACAAACATGAACACCACCTGACACTGATATAGACGCTACGGTTCCTGTCATATGCCTTATAACCGCGTAACTGGCCTTCAACAATGCGATCTCACGAGCGCAATCACCAACTATGCCAAAAGCTCTTTTGATAGCGTTTTCGTATTCCTGTGGGGTGAGTGGCCCAGTTATCCTCTGTTTGTTGCCGCCTTATATTGTTAACAAACCTTAGTGCATAAGCCAAAATCCTTTGAGTTTCCTTTAAAGGGGAATACTTACACTACGATTCAGCATTAAGCTCAATAACAGACATCAAAGACAACTACACCCCTTTCTGGCGCATCTCCTATCACAAGTGAAGGACAAGTGCTGTAGTCCAGGTCACTACTGAATAGCCTTGATGGGGCAGAGCACCACTGCAAAAGTGAATCCATATGTGTTGCGCTGATGCCACGTGATAAGCAATCAGTGGGAGTGTCTTCTGATTTGATGTGTCTCCAGTTGGAAACAACTCATTTCCTGAATTTCAGAGACTCTGTTGACAACAAAGGTTTTCCCGTGAGACTACGTTGCAGCCAGCTGAGAACTATTGGAGAATCCGTCCTAATATGGATATCACTACTGTTTACAATGTCTAAGTCACTGGCCAAATTATGAATGAGCCGAGCAAGACGAAAAGCATCTCATAATTCCAGTCACAGAACAGATAGTTCTGTGACAGGGGCTAAACGAGATTCGGCCACAGCCAATGAAATTACAATCTTGTTGTTGGGAAGAACACATATGATGTATACACAGGCATCATATGCCAACTGTGAAACATCACAGAAACATGGAATTTCGAATTTAACGTATTGAGGACAGGGAATGACATGCCTGCTAATAAAAATATCAGTTCGTTAAGGCAGTTACATATAAAGGACATTCCATTCATCAGCTAGGTTGGATAGAAGGACTTAATACAAGTCAAGGCTTAGTTGACACAAGCGCTGCAAGAACAGTTCCATCTTGTGACTAATGGGTCAAAAAGGCCTAGTTGGTCAAAAATGAATGCTGTTGTAGACAGGCGATCTTTGAGCACCGATGATTCTTCAGCTTCGAGTGGCACTGGAAAGGATAAGAGCTGTGGTACCGTAAGATTCCTAATGTTTTTATTACTTCTCCATCAATGAGAATACAAGGTACAAACGTTTCTGTGTGCTGCACTGGAATTTGTTCCACAACCTTGTGGCTACTGGAGTTCCATTTCCTCAGTAGAAACCATCCAGAAGCTGATAGCTTAGTCACCTGGGTTTCTGAGTTTCAGATTCCATATCTGACTCGCCTATGAAGTCGCCCACATAGAAACTAATCAACGAAGTTTAGGCTGCCACTGAAAACTTGTCTTGATTTTCGAAGCCTAACTGTTGGAGACATGTAGTCGCAATAAAGGCAGCAGGAGCAGTTCCATAAGTGGCTGTGGACAATCCATATTCTTGTATCAGCTCACACGTTGATTCTCACCACAGAATTCTCTGAAAGTTACTACTATCAGGATGGAGAGACAGTGATACCTGGCCTCGTAACTGAATGATAGAAAGAGCTCGAAAAACTAGATTTCGAAGCAGCAGATTCCGACATCTCGTAACAAGTTTCTTACTTAAGTGTTTCAATACTATACCTTACCAATTATGTAGTATATCGATGCGAAAATTACGACAGATCACTGGCGACATCCAATGGGAAGTTACTGGCAATGCTTGAGGGAAGTTCGCTTGAGCGGCTGACCACGATTTCTCGTTGAGGTTTGTTTGTAAGCTCAGGATTGTTCCTCGAAACTACTATGAAATTATCGAGCAAGGTAACGCAGTAGTTAGCAAAATGTACTCGTATTCGGGAGGTTGACAGTGCAAACCTGCGTCCGGCCAGTTAAGTATAGGTTTTCTGTAATTTCCCTTAACTATTTACTGCGAATGCCATGTTGGTTCTCTTGAAAGGGCATGGCCGATTTCCTACTCCATCCTTCCATGTATATGCTGCTCCTCGTTGTCAACAGGACGTTAAACTTTAATCTGCTACTCCTCCAGCTACGAAATAGGAGTTAATATTTGCCTATATCTACGGATACCACAATTTGCACACGGAATGTGGCGTCACTAAAAACCTGTGTGCCATACTTTGCGAACGATTCTTTTGTTCATCAGCAAGTAATTAAAATTGGTGCCATAGCGAAAACATTTATCCGGCTGTGTTGGCTATCGTCAGACGAGGCAAAGGAAGCAGAGGCAGCTCAGCGTCGGAAAGCAGGGAAGTCGCATTTGTCATTAGTTTGAGTATAAACGAACTTTATTTGCGTTAATTAGGGCGTATATAACACCCCTGCACACCCACCAATTTACTGGCTGACAGACGACCAATTCCATGACAGCCTACACACGTCCCGACCGACTAAACTCTGTGATTACAATGCGGGCCTGCTGTCGTAGTTTCTTTATTTTATGTTTAGTTCATTGTGTTTGCCCTATGGGATCCCGCTCGGTTTTTCACAAAAGCAAAAACAGGTGAATCGTGCATTACGAAACAGCTGAACATCATAAAACCATTCTTAAGCGAAAATACTGCAGTCCTGACAGAGGTTGTAAACTTCGAGGAGAGACTGTTAGCTACGTATATTACGATTTGTCGCCAATGGCAGGAGACGTAAGATTCAGTGTTCTTCTGCTGCCACAATTATTAACTAAAGTTGTTCCTGAAATGTGCAACGTGATTTATAGTTGACTGAGAAAATACATCGTGGTAAAGCAAAATAAATAAAACAAAAGTCATTCGTGAAAACATTATTGATTTATTTGTGGATGTAGCACAACAAGATTACCTGTAAATTTCAGAGACCCATATTCGAAGAAGAAAGATTACACATGGTGGAGGCGCGCATCATCTAATAAATACAACAGATGAATAAGAAATGAAGCATTTAGCGACTGTTAGAACTGAAAAAAACTACATGGCAGAAGGCATGCATATAGGCTGGAATTTTTCAGTACTTACAACAGTGAGGCAAGTACATTTTATGAATTAACGTCCATGGAATGTCGATACTTCAGTTTTAGATTTCATTTCCGATAAGTATCGGAAATAAAACCTAAAAAGAGAAAGAAGGTCGACAGACTTAACCTCGTGTTGCATAAAGAGAAACCAATATGTATTCGTTAAAAAATAAAACAGGTGCCTCATTTATTGCATCTCTATTGTTAATACTCCTCGCACGATGTGCCGCAAATACATCAGCAGTCTTTAAATTTCTTTAAAAACTCAGTCCTTAAAGTATCTTCTCCTCGGACGTCGACATGTATATTAGAATACTATTTAATTCCGTCGGCTGTGACAAAACATGAATTTTAGTCGGGCGGTTGGCACGATCACGCACACTCGACACAATCTGTTGGGTCGGCTGTCCAGTGGTGCGTCGCGCCCGACAGTGAAAGTTGGTCGGTCGGTCGGTCAAAACACCGACACACAACCAATTTGTCGGACGGACAGTGGTTGAGGCGCCACGAGAGGCGCTGCTGGCGAGCCACGTGATCAGGCTGACGGCTGCGACAGACGAAAGGAAGAGCTGTGAATCATTCTTCCTGCATTGCTCGTTGAGATAAAGTTCGAAGTGCTTTTTTTGAGTTGTTTGATGGAGTTGGTGTTGTTGGTGGATTAGTTTTCGCTGTTGTTGGAGTTTTACAATAACGTGACCAGTTCTATGTGTGTAATGATTTACAAGCTTTAATTCCTTCTGAACAGAGACCGAAAACCGTGAGAAGGGGTTTGCTGGAGACAAATCTTGTGCAGAATTAAGAACAATTTGAGGTGGCTTGAAGAGCTACCCTGACAACACTGAGAAGAGCGAAGAGGAAGTATATCAAGGACATCATCGTGGAGGCAGAAACAGGGGAGAGCAGACAGTGTCACAGTAATGCTTATAACGTTCACAGGCTACAAAGGATATTGTCGAAGATGTAAAATAGTTGCAAACGACTGAAATCGCCAGAAGATGGAAGGAGTACTTCTACCATCTCCAATTGTAATGAAACCAAAGTAGGATTCTATTTCCATTCTAACTACGGCTGACCCACACCACTGTCGTCCCTCCTCCCTCCCCCCCTTTCCCAATGCACACAGCATGATTTCCAAACGAATCAAATAGCTTAAGAAGGGAAGCCCAGGTGAAAACAGAATACAAGCCAAATTGATCCAGACTGGAGGTGAGAAACTTACTTGCAGCAGACTACACCAGCAGATAATTGTAAGGACCAAAGAAGAAATACCAGAAAGGAAAACGCTGCTAATCTATGCAGTCCATAAACGAGGATGATTGACTAAGGAGGGCCACTCAACAATAACACACATTTGTCTAAGATACGTCATCTTGTCCAGCTGCTCGTATAGAGAACTCAACTCTTGAAAATTAGTAATTGATGAATTCAGAGAGGTTTGCAGCCAAGGTTCTGAACAGTAGATCAGATCTTCGTTCTTTGGTAATTCACTGAAAAACAGATGACACAGTAAGGAACCAGATTTAATCTGTTGATTTCACGAAGTTCTATGATTGCAAACACCACAGAAGCCTGTTCATTAGCACTCGTCGACAGGGTCAATATACTGGTCAAGTTGTTACTGTGGGTGGAAGACCAGTCCTGCAACTGAGTTTCTCAATGGGAACCCTTCATATCGAATAGAGATCAGCTCCGTGATCTATGCAGGGAACCTGTCCTACAGCCCAATGAATCTGTTTTGGTCGAGGTGAATGTCGAGACCATTAAGGATTCAGCTATAAAAAATATTGATCCTATAAACAGTACTATATTCCTGAGACGAGTCGAGTATCGACTGGACATAGTGGGGAAGGTAACTTTTAGCCACATGCTGTCCTTTGGGTCTGACTGCATGGAACTGAATTAAGGAAGAATATATTCGCGTTTTTGCATTGAGAGAGTAGCAGAGAGACACTGTGGAACAGAGGCGACAGTGGCAGTGGTAGAGATAACTGGTGGAGACCGCTGCTGAGAGTGAGTGGAGCCTAGATTTTTCCAGGCATCGTCACGGGGGGGGGTAGGGGGGGGGGGGGGTGGTAGGGGGAATTATTTTCATGTTTTCCACACCCCTATAGCCATCTTTTTGTTCCCCATTTTGGTGGAGTATGAATACTTAACTCAGAGAGATTGGATAAAAGATGTGCAATGTTCCATGTTACAACAGCGTACGTTCATGCGCCAAAATGTTTGATGAAGAAACGAAAATGAGACTGTGCAGCTGGTTCCCCACTTTTCTGTCATTGTTTTACAGAGAAACATTTTCACCTGTTTGTTCTCAGGGGAGCATTTTTAAACTGCTGGTATACTACAAAAATGTCAGTGTAGGGGTGACAACCTATTACATGAATGAATACATACATTTGACTGTGGAGGGGGGGGGGGGGGTGACATCTGTAGCCAGTAGCTGGTCTAAAAAAAACATTGAAGTAACAAGTGAAAACGCAGTGCCAGTAACTCAAGGTTCAATATGTTAAAGTCACTATGCAGGCAGTCAGAGCATACTGTAAATCTGACTTTGCCTTCTTGTTATGTGAGCACTTTGGTTACAACGATTATAACAATTGTTCCTGTAACTGGTATTCAATCATGTCTTCCATGTCCCTGGTTGTCACTAAGATGACGACACTGGTACCGGGCTCTGGGATGGTTATTAATTTCAGGTGGCCTACATTACAGCTTCCAAGGACAACAGAAATTTTATAATTATTATCTCACATAATTGACCAAATTCAGACATTCATAAAGCCATAGTTTACTCATTTAGATGTGTAATATAGTAGAAGTTCAACGGAATAACACAAATAGTTAGGAACTTGAGGAACCAAGTGCTTTTCGACTCCCCGTAGATTGTGTGCGTATACATGGACTTTATCCATTCATTGTTGGCGAAAGAGCGCTTACCAACTTCCAAACTTGACACTCAACTTCAAAACTGTCCAGAACTTTTCGTTTTTACATGTTTCAAGTCAATTAACACAATTTACAGAGCGATGAGTCCTCTACTCTCATGCGTGGGAATCTTTAGAAATTCAAGTTACACTGGTACATTTTTAAGACCTGTGTCTTTTACATTCAAAATTACATAGCCCCACATAGTAACTTTTAACAAACTTCTTTGTTCTTTATGAGAGAATTAAAGTGTCTTGCAAACCAGTATTTGCATAATTCATCACTTCGTTCTTAAATATTATCAGAGTGTTCATATTACTGTGAAGAAACTAATTGTATTGTTCACATCCATAAGCCGTAAAGTCATTGGTTTAATTCGCATGGGGTACTTTGCTATTAATTTTACAGACTTTGTCCAGGTTTCATTGTAGAAATATTACCAGAGAATTTTATGGGCATCATAGAATAACAAGGTATTTCTATTACTGCACACTGATGTTCATTAAGGAAGTTTGAAGGAAAGCTTGTGAAGTGGAAGGAAGTTTATTCACCGCGAAATTTCTCTCCAACAAAAACCCCATCATTTACAACTCTCCAAACTTAGTTCATTACGTTAGCTATGTTAACTTTCCAATGAACAATGAACTTCCAAAGACCCCAACTGGTAACACTGGAAGAAACATAGCAATTAGACGTTAACTTCATAATTTTGTGTGTAATAATTGGACGTAATTCCACTTGCTACATAGTAGCAGATGCTGCAAAACTAGATATATAAGACACTTTCATACTGACGCTCAATAAACTGTGCAAAGCATCTGCCATCAATCTGATCACTAATAAACGCAGGGCATTTCACGTTTCCTGTTACACTTTTTGATAGAAAGCTTAGTAGACGAAGTTTTGGTAATGAGCTCATGTCCAGAAATGTACAAAGTCTCCTCTACAAACCATGAAGGCCTGTGTTAAGAGTTGTGAAACACACTGGACACGGACAACAGCGAGAGCAAACTGCAGATTTTGTATCTTGTTTGTGGTGGCGAGGAGACAAAGTTAATTCACATCACCTGCAGTGCATAAAACAATGAGCAGTAAGACATCCTTACTAAACAGATGCAACATCTAAATTGGCAGTCTCAATTTATGAGAAGCTGTTCATAGTATACTTCAATGTAACTGATGTATACACTCAAAACTGCAAGTCTTCAGTTCTTGTATAGCTTGGCATTATGACAAGTCTCTTGACTGTAGTGATAAAACTAACGAGTGCATTACGGTGGATGTTCACATTCCAGGATACAATTTTTGTAACTAAAAAATGAGCAGATAACTGCAATAACGAATTTTATCCAAGTCTCTTAATTATCACGTTACAATGAAGTATTACACAGGAGCTCTAAATTCATATAAATTACTGTATTAAAGAAACGTCATTATTCCACTAGCGCTGTCATCTGTTAAGTTTATCATTGGCCACCCAAATATGATGATGAAAGACACAGTAACAGAAAGTACACACACACACACACAAAAACCAAAGTTCTGCTGCACAGACTGCATAAAACCCCTTTCGGTGCGAAATAAACACACCAAGGTAGCTGCACAGTAAATATAGATGTATTTTGTAGTAAAAGGACGATACCAAGCTGTTAAACGTTGTTCTATTAATGTATTTATCAGCACTGAACATGTTATATAGTCAAAAACGCTGAACAGTTTATTGCTCATAAGTAAATAGCCAAAATGGTGCTAAATTACTTTCAGTACATTTAATTCATAAATCATGGAATTCTGCCACTTATTATTTGCAAAATATTCATGGGTTTTGTTATCTTATAGATGCCAATTTACCTCACTTATCCAGTGCATTCATTTCAATATGCACATTACACACAACGAAGTCATCTTTCTTGGAATGTTAACCATTTCCTACGTGGTGCAGAACAGATGTAGAGAATAATGCTCAGCTAACATATATTTACACTGTATTGTATGATTAAATACAATGAATAAGAAAAAAGGTAATAGCAACGCTGCAGGCGAGGCACATACATAAACAGCTTGTGAAGAATACATGAAGTGAAACAACCAACAGGCTCTTTTTTCCAATACTGCCCTTGCTCATGAGATACTTGTGTACTACTCCTCGTCAGAACTAATGTTGCAACAGCGCATCACACCTGTGGGAACTGTGGCTGATGTTACACTGAAACCAGGTTAACAGAAGTGACTGGGACACAATTTTCTCCTCACAATAACATGTTTCTTTGTACCTTGTTACCTTATATCCCAAGTTCTGGATGGTCTTCTTTGTTGCTGTAGTTCAGTGCGAAGTCAACACAGATATTGGAGAACAGGTGGCAGTTTCTTGTGCCACGTAGCACATTGCACTCTTCCGGTTATCCTATCTCCCTCAAGAAATGTTCTGATGTAAAGCCAGAGACAGGCCAACTTAGGAACAGCGACCCATAGAGTTACCACTGTCCTTTGGCATTTTATAGAGCACCCACAGTACTACCACATCTCACAAATTGGTCCGTGAAACATCGGGATGGTACATCTACTAAGATTGGCATCTCGCACTTTATTCATTCTAAGCTGTCCACTTCCACGCCAGATGAAAGTAGCAGTGCACTGGTATTTAAAATTGCATTCAGCTGAAGATTCTGAGATGCAACGATGTGTTCCGAGTGACTGAGGTACAAGCATGTCAGAATCTCACAACATGTAGCCACAGGCAGTCGTCGTCAACTGCTCTGTGTATATTGGTTTCTTGGCTCTTATGCTGGACTTTCCAGCAAAGGTGAGACAAGTACACAACAGGAAGAAACGTGCTGGCTGGTTGGCAGGTAGAGCTTATTTGTCAGAATTTTAAGTTTTGTGGAATGATGTTGGCCTACAGGCATCTTATGTCCCTCTTCCAAATAGAAAACAGCAAGTGAAGATTCTTCAGGCCCCTTATCAAGCTGACTGTACATCATGTCATCTTCCTGTTAAAGATGCAGAACCGTCTTCTTCAGTAACTGTCGTATTTCTCCTAGTAGTGGTCACCAGGTTCCAAATGAAGACTATTAGTGCAGACATCCGTTAGATCTGGGGTGACTGACAATCGGGAACATTACATTTTTTGAGATGCTGTGCAATGAACTGTTTTAGGTTGAAGTAAACTGTCGAAACATTGTGGGGCACTGTTGCTGAAATTGAGGAAGCACTTTCACTTCAGTCTTCACATTTCGCACCAGCAACATAACTTTAGTTCTATCCTTCAGTAATGACCAACCCAGTGCATAACGTCACAGTAATTTTGGAACACCAACCTCATCTGTCTCATTTGTTCATTTCTCTCGGTGCAGTGTTGAAGTGCTAAGCTTCTCTCTAGGATTGTCCCTCTAGTAATGGCTCCTGGAGGGGGTTACCATTATTCTCATTTACTTCTTTTGGCGATGATACAAATGCAGCAACTGTTACCATTTTATGTGGTTTATGTCTCAACTCCTTCAGTTTTGATACAGAGGGACGTCATCAACCACAGGCCACATTGTTCCCAAATAAGAGTAGTAGAGGGTGCATGATGTCTACACACCCATTATGGTATGATCTCGCCATCTTTTCATCAACCTTCATATCTGGGGCTTGTTCTGAAGCTTGTGAGTACTACGATTCTAGCACAGATTACCAGTATTGTCATATTACCCTCAGTTTGGAGGGCGACATTTTGTCTTACAGGTTGGCATTCCTAGCAGGGCTGACTTCACATCTATGGAGGCTCTCCTCCATATGGAATGTAGGATTAGAGAAAGAGAATGAGGGACACCCTCGGGCTCGCAACCTAATACCGTTGGGGTCGAAAAATCAAGAGTTGACCAAGAGAGGCCGACAGGAAAGGAAAACAAAAGTCAATGTTAGTGGAAGTGGTGTCAGAGCGCTAGGTCATCTAAGGCTATTTGACACAAAGAGAAGGAAGATTTGTGAATTGTTACTTAATGCATAGTACACTCAATACATGCAAGCAAACCGTAAGTAATAAACATTATTTTCTATGCACTGACAGGAAAGTGCTTTTAACAGTAACAGCACTTACTGAATAAATATAATTTTTACATGTGGACACTTCATAGAGATTTGTTACATGTACCATTCAATTAGACATTGAAAACTGTTTAACTGGTACACACAGGTCACTCCTTAGCTAATAATTAAAGCTGCTTGGCATGAAAGTATTTTCCTCATTTTAATAATAGTGGAAATAATTACACATATTGTTTGATCTGGTACAGAAGTTAAAATTCCTCATAATTAAATTGAAATTGTTCCACTGAAATGTTACAATCTTTGTCTAAAATACTAACTTAGATAGTTATTGTGTATCTACAGGAAAGCATCATACAACAATAACACACTACATGTTCAGCACAAAGCTAATCTTTAAGAGAGCTGATATGTCTGTCAGTTGAAATACTTTGCAGTGGAATTTATTGTCATGATGATAGCCCATGCATGTTCAGATAACGACTGACTTCAACCAAGACAAATATATAGACTTTTTAATATGTAGATTATAGAACAGAATAAATTTCTTTTTCGAAAGTCCCCATGTATTTCTATAAGACTTATAGAGGAAGTAATGGGTTTTACTAATTAAAATGTTTAAAAAATCCAATTTACAAGCTTAATTTCAGTTAGCATTATTGGCTATTATTTAAAAATATGTTAACAGTATGTATGATGTCCCCCAAAATGTAGAGCACACATTATCAGTCCACATATACAGGGTGTTAACAAAAAGGTATGGCCAAACTTTCAGGAAACATTCCTCACACACATGTCCACATAACATATTTACTTTCTTTGTGTCTGGAAACGCTTACTTTCCATGTTATAGCTCATCTTATTACTTCTCTTCAAATCACATTAATCATGGAATGGAAACACAGCAACAGCACATACCAGCGTGACTTCAAACACTTTGTTACAGGAAATGTTCAAAATATCTTCCGTTAGCTAGGAAACATGCATCCACCCTCCATCGCATGGAATCCCTGATGCTCTGATGCAGCTCTGGAGAATGGCGTATTGTATCACAGACGTCCACAATGCGAGCACGAAGAGTCTCTACATTTGGCGGAGTTGCGTAGACCAGAGCTTTCAAATGCCCCCATAAATGAGAGTCAAGAGGGTTGAGGTCAGGAGAGTGTGGAGGCCATCGAATTGGTCCGCCTCTACCAATCCATCGGTAACTGAATCTGTTGTTGAGAAGCGTACGAACACTTCTACTGAAATGTGCAGGAGCTCCATCGTGCATGAACCACATGTTGTGTCGTACTTGTAAAGGCACATGTTCTAGCAGCACATGTAGTATCCCGTATGAAATCATGGCGGTGAATCAATACATAATGGCGAAACTAAAATGAGCTCTTACATGGAAATTAAGCGTTTCTGGACACATGTCGACATAACATCATCTTCCCTTTATTTGTGTGTGACGAATGTTTCCTGAAAATTTGGCCGTACCTTTTTGTAACACCCTGTATAACAATAAATGCATAATAGTACGCATTATATCAAACAGCAACAGAAGAGCATTTAACAATGTGAAGAACAGTAGACAATAAAATTTTATGATTTAAATTCTGTTCTTTTACTTCAGAACCACACTCTGTAGTGTGAAAACCATAACTGATCTAGTAACAACAGAGAGTCAAGATGTAGTTAGCTGTTCAAACTTCTGCCTAAGATACTCTTAACACAATATACAAGTCAATCGACATTGTAAGCACCTGTAAGAGAAGGTATAATATACATCCTTCAGGATAATCAGCTAGATGTAACACATCCTTTGTTAAGGATGCCGGTTAAGTGAGCAATAACATTTTAAAATTGTGGAACATGCAAAGTAAGTAATAGCTGTATGTTACATGAAGAGTAATAAACATTTCTACATCAGCCATCTACAATCTCGTGTAGTATTAATCTGAAAATATTGTTCCATCCACATTGGAAGTACTAAACATGACACTGCATCATCTAACTGAACCACATGTAGTTCTGATCGTTGCAAATGTTTGTACCAGACTTTTTTTACAGTGCTTGCAAGAACCAACACTAATAGGGACTTCCGATTGCCATTACCGAAACTATGTTTCCTTTCAAAGCGAACTAATTTCAAAGACTAATAGTACAAACTTAAACTAAGATATATTTGTGGAATACAACTATTTTGGGGAGAGAGTATGGATAACGAAACCATCTCCAAGCACACAAACACCAATTTCATTAATTACTTTGAAACTTGAATTTGGAGTCTACACCTGCAGTTTTAAGACTGTAAATTAATCCAAAAAGTAATTTTACACGAATTGTTGAATACATATGTGAATAACAGTGGCCGGCCGTTGTGGCCGAGCCGTTCTAGGCGCTTTAGTCTGGAACCATGCTGCTGCTACAGTCACAGGTTCGAATCCTGCCTCGGGCATGGATGTGTGTGCTGCCCTTACGTTAGTTAGGTTTAAATAGTTCTATGTCTAGGGAACTGATGACGTCAGATGTTAAGTCCCATAGTGCTCTGAGCCAGTTTTTTAAAAAGCTTTAAGGTCGTATGATTATGGTAACAGAAAAATTTAACTGCGAACACTATGGCTTCAACTAATAATTCCTTTCACAGAGAGGTAAGTGTAGTGAGAGGTTACTTTTTATTACGACTGGTTTTGGTCATTTACCATTTATGTAAAAGACCAAACAGAAGGAAATGGAATCTAACATCAAAATGGTTCAAATGGCTCTGAGCAATATGGGACTTAACTTCTGAGATCATCAGTCCCCTAGACCTTAGAGCTACTTAAACCTAACTAACCTAAGGACATCCAGGCCCAAGGCAGAATTAGAACTGCGACAGTAGCAGTCGCGCAGTTCCAAACTGTAGCGCCTAGAACCGCTTGGCCAATCTGGCCAGCAATCTGACATCGAAACTGAACAGAGGACCCAGTAAGATTACTAAATAGAGTTTCTTTTCGAGAAAATTACTATCACATGATCAGAATTCATACCTTTCATCGTACACGAAAAACGATTATCATAATGAAAATATATGAAACAGTGAACGTAGTGTTGGAATTCTAAAGTAAAACACTGCCTGTGAGGTACACAGCTAAGATATGAAGTGTCGAAGTTAACAGTTCGAAGATCATGCAAACAAAGAGCGTGAATGTGCATAATACAAAACATTGGGTAAAAACACTTCTATGTCAAGTTTGTACGAATGTATAACAGTAACAAAGCTGTGTTCAACAAAGGCATTTTAAAAAATCAACCAAATGGCAAACATACGTACAGGGGGCACATGATGTATACATGCCATACAAACGTAATAAAAACAGTGTACAAACCATAACGTGTAGAAAGCAGAAAACACCCATGTCATAAGCAGCTGACTCTCTAAACATACTGGAGTCAGATATAATTAAATTATATCAAGGAACGTAGATGCAGTGCTACATCTAGTATTTATGAAGTATAATAATATGAAGAGATGGCAATGTGTATATCAAACTATCGTATCAAAAACTATCTCTCTATAAGCTTCTGCATAATCACATTAAACTAACAAAAAACACACAACAACAATAAATCCTTAATAATGTAACCATACATCGTTCATATTAGTCGTACTTGAGACAAGGTGTGGGGAGTCAACAACAGGCAACCAGTATTACCGATCATACTGAGTGCGCTTGTGACATTTCTCTTTCCACAATTACTAATTATAAAGGAAACTATTCGCAACTGAATCACAGTAGTGTGTACAAATATCTACAAGGAAATATTATACTAAGAACACACATTTGTGATGCAAGCACTCTTACAGAGAGAGGCTCATAAGCGCTAGAGTAACAATGAATTACTTTGTAGCTGCACACACTTTCCAGGTAACACTCTAGATATTACAGTTATTAATAGGAAACCAAGCTCAAACTAACATCATGTGTACGAGGGTTGACTTAAAGGTAATGCCTTCACCTCCGTAACATTTCAACTGTTGACAGCATTGGTATGTGGCAGGTACTGGCTTGTTCTGTAGCCTCTCCTCTACAGCTCCAGGTGGCAGGAAGCCTAAGCATTGAACTGTTGTAGTGTTACAGTGTAAAGTATGGAACCCTACAGACGGTAGGGCAATGCGTTTAAGCAACGTGTAGTCATTTGATTCTTGACAGCAGAATGTGTCACTCCAAAGGAGATTCATCAGAGAATGTAAGCATTTTATGGTGAATGTGTTGATGTGAGTACTGTCCGTCATTGGGCGTGTAAGTTTAAAGGTGTTGATGCGAGAACATCTGACTGGCGTGACAGAGTTGGATGTCCTGGAACAGCAACCACTGAGTTTCACAAGCAAACCGATGACTGATTCAGAACGATCGTCTTATCAGTCAGAGAGAAATTTCAAGCACAATCAGCATTTCACAAGAATGTGTGGGTCACATTATTGCTTCACGTGTAACCACAGAAGAATTTCAGGGACAATCTCACCACCATGTATCGAAGCAGGGTTGCCCACTGCTATCCTGCTTTGGTCTTACGCTACTTCAGTAACCTAATTAAGCAATGAACGTTTAATTTTTTTTTTTCATTTTCACTACTCAGATCCCCACTACAGATTCTGTGGCCTTCAGCCTCATAGCACAGAATTCAGAAATAGTTTAAATAAAATTCCCCTAGTAAAACCTATTATTTCAGTACATTCTAGTATATATTCTAAAAGCAATGAGGTAATCAGTTTTATTGGAAATGCATACCATTAACAGTTATGGACGATGACATATTGTGCAATATATATTAAGTAACATTCGAGTGAGCTAATAGATCAAATTCAGCTATAAGACTGCATCCAAAAGAAAGCCTAAATTTTACTGATTCCAGCAAAGTGTTTAAATTTACCCAAAGTCTGTTAGTTCAATAGATATTAAGACTTAAAATCTGTTGCCTGTATGACTTTCAGTGCCAATTGTGACCAAACTACTAAATAATTCCGACATCTGTTTTGATATTTTTGATATCTTTATTTTTCTACGTAAAGTGACTCCAGTCTCAACTTTGTAAGTGCATTAATTAAGAATTAAGTAAATTTGAATATGTAAAAATTATTGTTCTAAAGGGCTACCGTGGTTACAAGTCGGGAATTCCCACGGCGGATGCATAAGTTAGTTTCGCGTATTTAAATTGATACAGCTTACTCATGTTAGTTAAATAATAAACCAAATAGTTAACTTAAAAACCAGTTAGAAAGGATCATTTTAACGCTGGGAAATTATAAACTATAATATATTAACAGAATAGTCAAACATTCAAGCGCTCGTCTATATAAGGTCGGAGCTAGTGCTGCTCTAGTTAGTTCTCGGTCAGATTCTCTTGGAGCAAAAGTGCAGCAAGTTGGTCAATTTTTTCGGTAATTGTGACTGTGAACTTTGTTAAAGACTGGAAGTTTTTAACCTTCCTAATGTGACGATTAAGTGTAAGAGGTCTGGTCACATGAATATTCTGTGTGCGAGTGATAACAAAGAAATCGCCATGTGGTTGACATAAATGTTCAACAATCAATACAATCTTGACTTTTGATTTTGGAAAACTTAACCTAGGATCCTGGCTTCTTAATTTCAGTGTGATTTAGGTGAGACAGACGTAGCTACCGGGAAGACAAAATTGAATAAGCAAAGCAAGTTAGATCGAGAACACTGGGCGAGGATATATTTCAGTACCGGTACATCCGATTGTGACGTGAACTTTAAATGACACTACTAAATAAGGACATGTCCCGGCACGTTACATGTGGTGCCCCAGGTGAGGAAACAACCCAGCACGTTACAACCATACAGAATCCTCCATACAGTCCAGATTTAGCACCATTTGACTTCCATCTGTTCTTGATAATGAAAGGCGATCTGCTGGAACATTATGCTTCTGATGAATACGTTGAGAGAACTGTGAGACTGGTTTCAGGAACAGTGTCGACTTCTTCTGTGATGGATTCAGAATACTTGTTCATTGTTGGCAGAAATTTATCCAATTGGCTCGTGTTGATTATGTGGAAAAGTGAATACTTTTAGTTAAGGATCACGTTCTGCAGACTATGTCTACATGTGATTTATTAAGATATTGCCATCCAAACCCAATTAACGAAGGTGGAGCATTACTTTTCACTCAACCCTCGTACTTGACTATGGCCTATTACATATAACGACAGGAACAAGTGTTGTACCATATTATGATTGTGTGTTCTTAAAGTTTCAACAGCATGCAATAAAACCCATGAAAAATGATAAAGCTGAAGGACACAAAGCAGAAATTTAATACATTTGTTGTTTTAAGCCTTTATTTTAAATGAATATGATGGATTTTAGAAAACTTTTGTTTGAATTCTCTGACTGGAAATATGGTTTCCATAGGCCAGGATGTATTGGACCTCAAGCAAACTTTGAAAATGCTATGGGAGATGGCCAAATACAAACTAGGAGGAAAAGTTTACTATTGTGTTTCTAATTGTTATCAGTTACAATTACAATTATTTAAAGCTGTTTTATACACTGCGGTTTCTTTGAATCTCTGGTATTTTGCAAATGATAATATTTTACATATCTGTTGTTCAGCATTTAGAGGTTTGAAATTGTGTCTAATGTTTGTTGGAAGCAACAAAGTGCTCATTATGAAAGTGAGTGTATGTTGTGCATCCTTATCTGCACTGCCTGATGACCTCTCACCGTTTCTGACAAATCCTTTTCTTTGTGTGTTGTAATCTTTTAAGATGCAGGAAAATATATGTAACACTGAAAATAAAATTGTCTGGATTTACTCAGAAATAGGTATGATCTTACATCCAAGATTCATTTCTGTTGAACCAGGAAGCTATCAGATAGGAATGATTAACCAAATTCATGACATGCAGCACTAGATTCAACTTTTAGTAAGATCAGTGGAATAGTGTTTGGGAAAAAAGTGCCTTCAGTCCTGGGTCCATGCTTTTCTGATTTATTTCAATGATCTAATGCAGTTGTGAATGGTGTAGAATAAACTTACCATGTTTTCACATGGCACCAGAATTCTGACACATCTTTTACGACTGAGTGGCAAATCTGCAAATTACAGCCTCCTTGATCTCCACTGGTGGCGCCAACTGAATCAGAGGAGAGCCGTGTGGAGGAGACTGGTTAGTTGGTTGTTTGAGGTTTAAGGGACTAAACAGCAAGGTCATCAGTCAATTGTTTCAAATAGGGTCCATTCCGCTAATGGGACATCTGAGGAAAGTCAGAACAATAAATGGGAAGAAGGCAAAAACGTAAAAGGGCAGTCATGTTGTAAATCGTAAAAAACAAAATGAGGCAAGTTGGCAAGAGAACAAACCCAACGCTATGCTGAAGCAGCATAGGCAAGACCACCTGTGACTTAAGATGTGCAACCTATGGTAAAAGGAGACTGTTTTACCCTTTTTTTAAAGGATTGGTTTGAGTAAAAAGGCAAGAAATGATTAACTCTGTCAGGGAGATGAGTCTGGAATCTCCAAACATGGCTTACAGTGGGAGACACACAAACACTCACCGCCCTGCCCCAATACCTTAAAACTGAGAATAAAATCCACTTTCCTGGAGAAAACCGAAAACCAGAGAGACCATCCGGGAATCGTCAGCCAACATCAAAAGTAAAGTGTGGGGCAGTCTGTACTTAGCACGCAGAGCCAAAAGAAGGGGGCATTCAAACAAAAGATGGGCAACTTACTGGAAGGCTCCACAACCACAAAGTGGGGGTGGCTCATGACGCAAAAGAAAACCATGGGTCAGCATGGTATGGCGAATGCGGAGATGACACAGTGTGGTCAAGTCTTTCGGGAGACGCGAAAGGAAGAACGCCACAGGCCTGTGGTCACCTTAATCACGTGAAGTTTATTAGAGAGAGGACTAGCGAACCAAGTATGAGCCCATGATTGTGCGAAGTGGGATTTGATGTGGAGCCGTAAATCCTCTGCAGGAGGGGTTACAGAAAATGGGTGGTAAGTGACTGCACCTCCAGCCAAACGAACAGCAAGCTCAGTACCCGAGATGACGACATGGCCAGGGACCCAAAGAAAGTCAATGGAACAAGCAGCACGGTGAATATCAGCGAGATGGTCATGAATGGCAGAGACCAAGGGATGGCGCGAAAAACACCGGTCAATAGCAAGAAGGCCACTCACCGAGTCCGTACATAACAAAATGCGGTTGTGTTGGGACTGTTTAATGAAGGTAAGAGTCTGGGAAATTGCCATCAATTACTCAGTAAACACCCCACATGTAGATGGCAGCAGATGATTTTCCGTTCCAATAGAGGACGTGAAGGCATACCCAACATGATCAGTAGATTTAGAGCCATCAGTCTAAAAAACGACAGCATCCCAAAACTCCCACAAAATTCGGCGGAAAAAGGAAAGGAACACCACCAGGGGGGATGGAATCTTTCGGACCACGGCAGAGATCCATCCGAATTCGAGGCCGAGGAACTAACCAAGAGGGGGGTGGGGGGGGGGGGGTGGAGGGAACGGAGCGAGGAAGACAGGACAAAGAAGGAAGCTGAAAACACGACAAAGAGATGCAAGGCGGAGCCCAACCGATAAACCCGCCTGTGGTCGGGAGTCGGGTGGGCGACGTCCATGGTCTGGGAACAGGATAGAATAGGAAGGATGCGTAGGAGAGGAACGGATAACGAGTGCATAAGACACCAGAAGCTGGGACCGCCGAACAGAGTGGGGGGTGGATCCCAGCTTCAACCAGGAGACTGGTCACCGGTGCCTTCCCTACTAGCCCTGTTGATAAACGGATACCACAATGGTAGACTGGATCCAGCATGTGCAGTGTGGAAGGAGCAACAACCATAAACTTGTCAACCATAGTCCAAGCGAGACAGAACTAGAGCATGATAAAGACGGAGAAGGAGGCAACGGTCCATACCCCAATAGGAGTGGGCAAGGAAGCGAAGGACATTGAGTTTACAGAAACATTCTACCTTCAGGAGTCTGATATGTGGCAGTCAAGTGAGCTTGTTGTCGAAAAGAAGACCCAGGAAACGAAACTGTGGGACCAAAAGGCAATCGTTGTGCAGCGAGATAGAGCTCTGGATCAGGGTGGATCGTAGTACGGCGACAGAAGTGGATCACCCGCGATTTTGAAGGAGAGAATTGAAACCCGTGTGAGAGGGTCCATGCAGATGCACGCTGTATAGCTCCCTGGAGCTGCCGCACTGACGATGCCATCGAGGAGGAACTAACCCAAATGCAGAAATCATCCACATACAGGGCAGGGGCAACCAAAGGACTGGCAGAGGCCACAGGTCCATCGACAACAATGAGAAAAAGAAGGACACTCCAGACAGAACCCTGTGGGACACTGGTCGTCTAGGTCTGTGGAGAACTAAAAACAGTACCAACTCAAGCTCTGAATAACCGATAAAAATCGGTAGTGGGCCCCAAAGACCCCACTGATGAAGGGTAAGTAAGATGTGATGGCGCCAGGCCGTGTCATAGGCCATTCGAAGGTCAAAAAACACTGCAACCAAATGTCGGCGCTCCGAAAAAGCCTGCCGAACTGTGGATTCCAAGTGAAGAAAATGATCGATTGGAGATTGTCCCTCTCGGAAGTTACACTGGTAAGGAGACAATAGATCCCAAGATTCGAGGACCCAATTGAGCCAACGTGCTACCATCCATTCAAATAACTTACAAACAACATTGGTGAAACTAATTGGCCGATAGCTGTCAACAGATAGCGGGTTCTTACCAGGCTTAAGGACAGGAACCATGATGCTATCCCTCCACTGAGAAGGGAAGTCACCCTGGAGCCAGATACGGTTAAACACCCAAAGAAGATGTTGCTGTTGTGGAGCACTGAGATGGTGAAGCACTTGATTATGAATGAAATCTGGACCAGAGGACGTATCATAAGAAGAAGATAGAGCAGAAATAAATTCCCATTCAGTGAAAGGTTTGTTTTAAGTTTCTGACTCACAAGGGGAGAAACATAAGGTGGAAGCATCAGGCTGCTGCTTTTGGTGAAGGAAAGCCGCTGGATAGGAGGCTCATGCTGATGCCATTGCAAAATGGGTCGCAAGGTAGTCTGCACAAGCTAATGGGTCCGTACAAAGGCCATCTGGGAGGTGGAGGCCTGGGAGGGTGGACTGCCGATGGCATCTTTGGAGTTAGCGAAGTGTAGCCCATACCCGTGACAGAGGGACAGAAGAACCATGGGAAGAAACGAATCGTTCCCAACATATCCGCTTGCTCAGTTTGATTAAATACCGGGCTTTAGCGCGGAGGCGTTTAAAAGTAGCAAGGCTGGCTATGGATGGGTGCCTCTTAAGGTGTTGCAAAGCTCAACGTCGATCACGGATGGCAATGGCAATGGCTGTACTCCACCATGGGACTTGCCGGCGACGAAATGGCCCAGATGAGCGGTGGACAGGAAGGCTAGCAACATGAACGATAGCGTCAGACGCGTCACGTAGGATGTCATCAATACAACCGGACAAAGAGGGAGAAAACACGATCTGTGCTGTGTATAGAGGCCAATCGGCACGTTGGAAATACCAACGAGGTAATGTGTCCATCGGAGAGCGGGAAGGGAGCGAGATAATGAATGGGAAATGTTCACTATCACAAAGGTGGCGACCAGTGTAATGAAGGCAGGAGAGAGGGAAAAGAAAGAGAAAGATCAATGGCAGAAAGCGTACCATGACCGGCACTGAAATGAGTAAGAGAGCCATCATTAAGAAAGCACAAGTCGTGGTCTGCTATAAACTGCCTTTCCATCTAGACGAGGTCTTCTTATAGACCACTGCCCCACAATAGATGATGAGCATTAAAATCCCCAAAAAGGAGGAAAGGAGGAGGAAGTTGCTGAGGAAGGGCAGTTAAGGTAGCACGTGTAAGACTCCTCTCAGGAGGGAGATAAAGATTGCAAACTGTGAGCGCAGAGTAAGTGGACCCTAACAGCAACCGCTTCCAATGTAGTTTGAAGAGGAATCCACGTGCTAGTAATGTGTGTACGGACCAACATACAAATGCCACCAGAAGCCCGCAGGGGTTCGACCCGATTTCGACAGAAAACACGGAACACAAGGAGGGTCAGTGAGTGAGCACCAGTAAAATGAGATTCCTGGAGAACCACGCAGTAGGACAAAAGAAGGGATTTCAATTCAGGAAGTCGACGATTGGATTTAGCGTGTTCAGCCTCCCTTTAAACCATCGTTCTGTGGTTCTCCAACGGAATTGTAATGGATCCTGTCATACCGCAGGGTCCCCACCCGTCACCGACAACGAGGGGGCGACACCCATGAACTACAGGTCAGAATCCGGTTGTGAAGTCGGAGAAGGGACCTCCGGTGACACCAGAGGCTCTTTGTCCCGGGACTTATATTTCTTCTTCTTTTCAGGCTGCGCTCGACGAGGGCTGTGTGGCAAAAAGGAGCCAGCTGCAGCAAGATCAGGAACAGAAAGAGACCGGGCGACTTGGGGGCCAAAAGATCGCGGCTCTCTCGGTCGTTGCAGGGCAGCAAACCTTTGGCCTGGAAGGTGCCTGGAAGAGGCATCCTGGGGAGGCGCCCTTGACCGGCAGACGCCGAAGGAGTGGAACACTTCTCTGGCTGGGGAGGGAGGGCAGACCCCAGGGGAGAAGGTGTGGGAGCCGCAGGGGAGGAGGGGGGGGGGGGGGGAAAGAGGGATCCAGGATGAGGGTAAGGAAGGGTGAGGAAGGGGTGAAAATGTAACCAAGCCGTAACTAGATGTCACAGACACAGGGTGAAATCATGTATATTTCTTAGGTGCCCTCTGTGTAGGTTAAACGATCGAGTGACTTTCTTCTTATATACTGGGCAATCTGGTGAATGTGGAGAATGACTGCTGTGACAATTTACACACACAGGAGGGGGAACACAGGCACTCCTCTCATGGAGTGGACGTCCACAGTCGCAATAGAGAGGTGCCTGTGAGCAGCGGGAAGACATGTCCAAAACGCAAGCACTTAAAACACCTCATAGGAGGTGGGATGTACGGCTTCCCATCACATCGATACACCATAATCTTAACTTTCTCAGGGAGGGTATCTCTTTCAGAGGCCAGAATAAAGGCACCAGTATCAATACGATTGTCTTTAGGACCCTTCTGAGCACGCTGAACCAAGTAAACACCCCGCCATCCGAGATTGTCCTGAAGTTCCTCATCAGTTTGAAGTATGAGGTCCCTGTTAAAACCACACCTTGTACCATATTTAGAGACTGTTGCTGATAAAAACTGCTTTAGCTGCCCAGTCTGCAGCCCTACGTGCCTGTATCCAGCTTGGCACAATTGCTGTGTCCATTACCCCCCACCAAACCCGACCGCATCTTGCTCAGGGAGTCCACTTCGCCAAACTTGCCTTCAGTGTGTTCCACAAAGAATAAAGGTTTGGTATTGGTGAAAGTATCTCCATCAGTCCTAGTGCAAACTAGATAATGGGGGAAAGGTTTTGCCCCTAGCTGACGGGCCTGACCCTCTTCCCAGGGGTAGCCACGGAAGGGAAGCCCGAAGGGACAAGAGAAGCAGCACTTGAGGAATCAGTTCCACACGGAGACATGGCCGCAGAAGAACGGCCAGAGTTCAGGACCCGTATGCGTTTCATTTGCATAGCGTCCGCCCTGATACCATCCCCTCCGATCAGGGGCTCTCCTCACGGACGCCACCTAGCCACAGCAAGGGCCGTCTGGCACCGCGTCCATTGCCAGGAGTTCCGATGCTCCAGGATGACGAGCAACCACTCCAAGGCATGCATGAGGATGTCACAGGGATCACACTTCTGATACCTAAGCTGTGTGTTTAGGGGGCTCAACAAAAAGGGTACATAGCGACCCCACCACATGGACTGGCTACCGTGCTCGCTATGCACCCTAGTGTCAGACAACGACATGAAAGAGAAGGTAGAACGTACTAGGAGGGCGCACGTTGGAGACACTAGGTAAGGTGCTTTTCCCCAAATGGTTCTCACTATGGAGGAGAAATTTTGTAACGGAGGTCAAACCCCAGAGGGGGGACCAAGGAATGCCAAAAGAAGGAAATGATTATGGAACAAAGCCGAATTGTACAACCAACAGAACCAGGATGATAGCAGGGGCCAACATAAGCAAGGACACCAACAGAGGGAGAGGAGAGGGCGAGGGGAAAGGAGCAAGGAGGGGAAAGGAGGGGAAGGGAAAGGAAATGCAGCCCTGGAGAGAAAGAAGGCTGCAAAGGCTCGGGGCCCCATGCTCGCCACGCACGTATTCACAAAAGACTTATTGACCCCCTGGGAGGGTGGAGGCTGGTGGGGCAAGACAATGATATCTGCAATATACGGGCAGTGATAGCACATTTAAAGTAATTGTCTGATGAATGGCGCTGCCTTGATTCTGCTGATATGGCAGTGCTTAACTGGAGTGATGTTCTTACTTGCATGGTAAGACTTCTTACAATAGTGGATTTAGGCAGAGGAGAATGGACTTCCCTACAGAAGTAATATGTTACTTGTTGGTGGCTAACGATTAATTCTTTACATCAGCTTACACATCCCTATATATTTCTATACTTCCATCGTGATTGAAGACGTCTTGCATTTTGGTGGCTCAAAACTTGGGTACGAGAAGGAGCAGCACTTCCGTGGGTCAATTTACTTCCGCTGATCGTGGCAGTATTAAGATACTGACTGTGACTTAACCTAAGACGTTTGTCATCTCACAAGAACCTTCCCAAGTTTTACGGAACACTCCTCATCTGTCATATGCAGCACATGGCATTGTGTGTGACAAGTGTTGCAATCAAACCTTTTATTATTTCATTAACACATGGACAGAAAACACGACAGTACGTTAAACATAGGTTCTCACTAGTTATATTCAATGGAAGGTTACTGAAGCACTGCTGCCAACCTTTGATGGGTTTGACGTACCTGTATAGAGATGTGGATTTACGTAAAGATCGTAGCAGAATGTGATTAACTGATGGAGATAGCCATGTGATTAGTAATTCGGAATTAATTTGAAATTGAGGATACCACCGTTATGCTGTCATAGTTATCTTGTGAGTGTCCTTGCTATGGCTATCAATTTTACGATGCTGGCTTCCAGAAACTAATTATGGTTGATTTGAGACTGTGTAAAATGTGTGTGACGTGTGCTTGGATGGGCATTTGATGTCCAGTAAATGTTGGCGTCTGAAATGTGACGTCAGTTGCTACCAACCGGAGGTTAACGGCTGTTAGTAGCACAGTGGACTGTGGCAGCTTGGGTTGGCCAAGGTTTCGTCAGGGGAAGCTACGTTGCATTCTGTTAAACCTAGTTTTTTCCTGTCTTTCAAATCTTTATTATTGCATTTGCTGCATCATACATTTCAATATTCCCTTAGGTCCAAGGTGTGTAAATAGTGTTGAGATTTTAATTCATTCCCCATTGTTAAGGGGCCTGCATGTCTGTTTCACTCACTGACTGTTTGCACGATTATTTTCTGATTTAAAAAAAGTTGTCTCAGTGTTCCAAGAATTTGCAATATTTGAAGGATCTATGTTAATTAAATGTATGGTTCTTGCGAATCCTTTCAACTTCATGCTCTTCATTAGTCTACTTTGACGTAAAAAATTTGGAAAGTAATGGTTATTAAAACTAAACGTTTTTGAGTGTTACTCTGCGTTTTAAGACCCAGTGCAGGCTCCATATACCACTCGGTATGCTGAATTCCTTTGCTTGGGCTGGCTAAGGAGTAGTTGACAGCTATTACACAATTTATATGAAGTCACGAGAAGCCAGATTAACAGAAAGACAGTCAACAGCCAGCAGGTGAGTTTGTAGCACCACGTTCCTGGGCATTTGCGCCAGCTTCCAACTACGCTGGGAACATGGCGTTCATTCAACTGAGCAAAAGTGAGATCAGCAGCCTTTACATCAAAACGTCTCTCATATTGGAGACGAAACGGTCACAAAAACAGCTTACGTTGTTTCTGTGCACTCTATGAAAAGAAACCTAATTATCTTCTGGGCCACCTATTCTCTTCCTCATACTATCTTCACTGCTTAGTGAAGTGAGTAAACTTGTGTGTAAACTAAGTTCAAGAATCTGTTTCGCGTATTCTCAGTTGGCTAAACTGATTTGCTTCTCGATACATTTAGTTCTCTAATGTGTTGCTATCAAGGACTCCATTGTCTGAACAACTCAGCATTTCACATGTGTAACTCCAAATAAATGAATGCTGTAGTCCACTTCTGAAGTAATATTCCATGAGCTTTTCAGCTCAGTGGGAGGGAGATTAAAAAGTTACAGAGCAGCATACTTATCACCTCCTCACAGCAGGTTGCATAACTGGCATTCATTGTCTCTCACCCCTTATGCTACCCCTCTTGCGCATCATGTGAACAGACTCCTTATCTAAGGTAAGAAGCTTTCTAGTTTCAAAATTGACAGCTGTTTCAGGGGTCTATTTAGCTTCACATCCGTAGGTGTTCCCTGAACGTGTCCCACATGTGACCACCGCGTGGTGCTAGTAGAGCAACAACTGTCTGCCAGACAATGGCTGTACGTCTTCTTAATGTATTCCAAGACCTTACTGGACAGAGAGGGAACGAATCAGTACATAAAAAGCTCCTTTTGTAGGGCCACATCTCTAGGAGAATGGGAGTAGGTGTTTATGTCAAATGAACGTCGAGAACGTTAGCAGAAATTCTACAGAACATGCTGTTCAAAAGCAATGATATGTCCCACAGGGAAGTCGTTCAGATAATGGAAATCAACTACGCTATACAAGAGAAAATGGTGTGACACGATACTGTTGGTGCGACATACACGAGGCTCACCGAGTAGGCAGGCAACACGTCTGTACTAAAATAGAAATGGTTACCTGCTAAACAACTCACGACACTATTACGTTACCACCTAAACTGACGAACTAATCTCTTTCCTTGGTCGACATGTTATTCAAACATTCGTTAAGTAGGCGGTAGAAAAACGACATACATTTTGTTTGCAATGCTGAAGACGGTTGCATTCAGTTAAGTAGCTTGGAATTGGAGAACGGCACAAACTCACGTTTGGCACTGCTGATGGGAACCATAGCTTTGTCACAACTCAAAATTTTGTCAGATTTCCCTCATTTTCAATACTGTCTCGCTCCAGCAGGAATCGGAGGAACAATCCCATTGATGATGTTAATTTCTATGTTGCAAAGGGTACCTACAAACAGGAATTGAATAGAGGCATTCATCGTTTTACACGAAGTCATACCATTCAATTATTTCTGCCGATAACGGCAACAGCTTTTTGAGGGCGGTTACTGTAACAGCGAAGATGCATGTACCCTGAGAATATTCAAAGAATATATTCGAAGCTGAGACAAGAAATATTGGAAACTCTACAAGTTACAACTACTCAGGACCTTAGCCTTTAATCGGCCAAGAATTTTATTTTCAGTACACAGTTTTATTGTTCAAACGCTCTACCGAGTGTTCCAGGCACGCAGCAGCAACGCTCTGTAACTTTATCGCCCCTTTCTATAGACTTCTGGAACGCGAACTGGTAATAGGGATTGGTCAAACAAATGGACAGCCAGCCAGCTTTTGCCCCCAGACGAAACAGTGCATGCTAAGTTTTGGACATCTCATACTGATGCAAACTTTCAGAAGATGATGCCTACGTCTTTGGCTTTTATTAATTTGTTTGAAGCCTAGGGTATCATCGGGAGACTGGGCCTAATGTATGAAGTGGTAATGAAATCCCAATTCAAAAGGTTAAAGAATCTTGAAAGCATGTTTTGTGACATGATACCAGGTCACTATAGTAAATACAGTCAGTAGCTAGGAATTCCTCCTCAATGGCTCACATGAAGGTGCAATATTAGTCCCAATGGTACTTACACTTCACATCGTGGATGTGCCAGAAATAATATCTAAGAAATTTGGTTACGTTGCTGATTGGATAATAAGAACGAGCAAAATTTGTTAAAATACGGAAGACGTCCTCACATATAATTTGTCTGCACTGACAGTACTTCTGAAAACGGAGGCTTACAGCTAACATTAGTGAAACGCCACCTCTGACGACGCAGGGAGCACAACATATACGCAATTTGTTGACGCCGTCCACGCCAAGGAGCAGGTGCCTGTCCTAGGAACACCGGGGCTCTGAACAAATGGCTTCTGTCATTCCAGGTGGTTTGCTGTTTTTTGTTGTAAGGCGCAAAGATTTTGATCTTTCGTGCCAACGTCAGAACTGTAGAACACGAAGATGAAAAAGGGGTTAAAACGACTAAACGGTAAACTCAATTGATGGAGGAAAAGACAGCTTAAAAACAAAGACTGATAAAGGTCTATAAAATACACCATAGAGACAATGGAGGTGCTACACTGAAGATTAAATGTCCTTCGCCATATCGCTACAACAGATCGAGAGTAAAACACGGTCGATAGCCCGCGGCACGCCTGATAACGTAGACGGCAAACGTAAATGAGAACATAATTGGTTAAGAAAAGTGCATTGTGAACCGTCAGAGACTCAGGATAATGAGTACAAAGTGGTAAGTGATCACCTCTAAACTAAGGACGATGGCTAAGAAGAGAGTGCCCAATACGCAACCCAGCTAAGATGATCTGACGTCAAGAGGGCAGAGGAGGAGGCTGTCCAAGCCACTGGGAGAGCCTTAAAAACCCAGGGATTAAGCCCTAGAATGGAGGACAACTGGTGATGCCAAAGTGACACCACCTGCTGGCAGACAGGAACAGAGATCATCTGGGAGAATATAAGAACCAGCAGGCTGAGGTACGAGGACTGCAGTCTAGGCAGCAGCGTCAGCAGCCTCATTTCCTGGCAGACTGACCTGAGCAGGAAACCACATGAACATCACAGTGGATCCCTCAGGAGTGAGAAACTGAGTTTTCCTGGACCCACTGCACCAAGGGATGGGCAGTGTACAGTGGTCAGACTCTGTGCCCTTTAGTCTTCGTGCACAGGACAATGGAAAAGGCTGTGTCACCAGATCTATTCTGGCCTCAGAGGGCGAAGAGCTCTGCTGGAAATACTGAGTAGTGTTGCAAAGGCAGATACGGAAAAACGTTGGTGCAGATGACAACGGCACACCTGATACCACAGTCAGAGCCATCAGCATACAGAAAGGTACTATTAAAAAGTCGCGTGTGTAGGTAGTGGAAGTCAAGGCAATAGAACGAGGCTGCAGTAGTGTCCTTGGGGAGCAAATGAAGGCTAAGGTGAACACAGGCTGCCACAGAAAGCCAAGGTGGAGAAGGGTTCACTCCCACTAGGATAGTTGCAGGTAGTGTAAAGTTCGGCTGCTGGAGCAAGAACTGAAAATGGGCTCCAGGAGGTAACTGAAGAGGAGTGGGCCCGATACTGGCTATCAAAGTAGTCATCGAAGGAGGCATAGGATGGGTGGCCTGGCATGGCGGAAAAACTGCATGTTTATCTCTTGAGGATAACTTTAGTATGACTGGTAATTCAACAGCTTCGGCATACGCGCTGAACTTGGCTAGCATAAAAGGCGCCAGTGGCCAAACAGATGCGACGATGGTGGGTAGTGTTGAGATGGCATACGAAGGACAGACGCGCAGATGCGTAAACAAAGCACCAATATTATAGTTTTTATTGGACAAGGGACCAGTACAAACCGATAAGGGGGGTTCAATCTGCCCCCAGGAAGTATCATTGAGGACATGTCCTACATTGAGGAACTACGTACAGTGGGCTCCCAGGTGGGACACGCGTGAGAACGAACAGTTTCCTATTGAGCATGAGCCATAGGAATTTCGTAGTTTCAACTAACAGAAGAGCAGCAGGCCAAAGTTGAGAATATGGGGGCAGAAATCAACTGCACTGACAGGAACCAACACAAACGGTTTTGTCAGTGGAAAAAACAATACCATTCTCGATGCTCCATGAGTGAAGAAGTTAGAGACGTCGCTCAATGTGAGAGGTTCCTGGAGGACTGCAATGGATGGCAGAATCGTCAACAAAAAGGGAGCCAGAGGTGCTCAGCAGGAGGCAGGCCATTATAGCGTTAATGGCGATAGCAAAGAGGACAACGCTGAGGATGGAAATTGAGGTACACCGTTTTCCTGGATAAAGTTGTCTGACGAGGCACAACCCACATACACCTTGAAAACTCCATCTTCTAAAAATTGCTGAGGTGAACAGGGAAGCTATGTGTAGAATACAGACATACCAGTCCTCCAGCAGGTGTCTTCCACAGAATCGAAAAATATTGCTTGCCAGGGATTTCCACAGAAAGCCCTTCATGGCATAGGTGGACAAAGTGAAGAAATGGTCAACTGGAGAATGGCGCACTCTAAATCCACATTGGGCACTGGGTAGTAAATTGCAGGACTAACCACCACGCCAGGTGGGATGAATCATATGTTCAATAACCTTGCAAACAGCTGCTGAGAGAAATGGGGCAGTAGCTGGAAGAGTGCTTCTCCTTACCCTGCTTATGCTTGGGTGTGACGGTGGCTTCAGTCCAGCATCTCGGAAACCTTCCCTCCACCTAGAGGGGATTGTCCGTATGGAGGATAAAATACTTGCCTGCAAGAGAAGGTGCTGCAACATCTGAATGTTAACATCTTCCAGCCCTGCGGAACAGAATCGGGATTAAGTGACATTATAGTACAACTCTCTCATAGTAAATCCGGCATTGTAGCCTCAAGATTCTGAAAAAGCAAGGTTATTGTCCAAGCCGCCTCCACTTTTTTCCGATGGAGGAAGGCCGGGTAATAATGCGTAGAGCTCGAAATCTCCACAAAACAAAGCTCCACGAAGTTTAAGATAGCGATAGAGTCCACTATGACATCTGGTACTGTCATCCAGAGATCTGAGAAAGGCCCTTTCTCCCAGATATCCCTACGAGTTTGGCGCAAATGACAGAAGAGCGAGAGGAACTTAGCAAAAACGTAGATGGATTTCATTTACTAATTTTGTCTCTAAGAATGCAGTGGCACTGTGCACGCAATTGTTTACAACAGATGTAGTTTGTCATCGTAGGAGGACAGTTATAAACGCGGAGAGCACGGTTCCGCGCACGAAGTGCCTCGCAGTACGCCTCAGTCCACCAAGGGACCAGGACACAGAGCAGTAGAGAGGAAGTTCGAGGAATGAAATTTTCGGCTGCACTAAGGGTAACCTGCTCATCGCTAGTGCGGAAGTTTGTTCATCGAAGGTCGCCAGCGAGGAGTGAAGCCTCCATTCAGCCTTAGAAAGCTAACAATCAATTTTGCACATATGTAGGGGTATGTGTCAGCAAACAGAAAGCACAAAGGAAACAGTTGCTGGAGTACACGTCACAGAACGGGCCACTCTACAAGCTGTGCAGTGCAGAACGAGGAGTCCAAATAGTGATAGGTGTGTGTGGAGTGGGTGCTCCAATGTTAAGGCGGATGAGGTTGAGTTAATTGTGAATGTCAGCAAAGACGTCACGCCTCTGTCAGGTTCTTGAAGAGCCCTGAAGGGGCTTCCATTTCATTTCATGTCCCTCGACTCTTACAACTGCCATCTGGTTTCTGTACAAATTGTAAATACTCTTTCGCTCCCTGTATTTTACCCCTGCCACCTTCAGAATTTGAAGGAGAGTATTCCAGTCAACATTATCAAAAGCTTTCTCTAAGTCTACAAATGCTGGAAACGTAGGTTTGCCCTTCTTTAATCTAGCTTCTCAGATAAGTCGTAGGGTCAGTATTGCCTCACTTGTTCCAATATTTCTACGGAAACCACACTGATCTTCCTCGAGGTCGGCTTCTACTAGTTTTTCCATTCGTCTGTAAGGAATTCGCGTTGGTATTTTGCAGCTGTCACTTATTAAACTGATAGTTCGGTAATTTTCACATCTGTCAACACCTTCTTTCTTTAGGATTGCAATTTTTATATTCTTCTTGAAGTCTGAGGGTATTTCGCCTGTTTCATACATCTTGCTCACCAGATGGGAGAGCCAGTCCTGACAAAACTCTACCAAGGCCATCAGTAGTTCCAATGGAATGTTGTCTACTCCGGGGGCCTTGTTTCAACTCAGGTCTTTCAGTGCTCTGTCAAACTCTTCACACAGTATCTTATCTCCCATTTCATCTTCATCTACATCCTCTTAAATTTCCAAAATATTGTACTCATGTACATCGCCCTTGTATAGACCCTCTATATACTCCTTCCACGTTTCTGTTTTCCCTGTTTGCTTAGAACTGTGTTTCCATCTGAGCTCTTGATATTCATATAAGTCGTTTTCTTTTCTCCAATGGTCTCTTTAATTTTCCTATACGCAGTATCTATCTTACCCCTAGTGCGGTAAGCCTCTACACCCTTACACTTCTCCTCTAGCCATGCCTGCTTAGCTATTTTGCACTTCCTGTCGACCTAATTTTTGAGACGTTTGTATTCCTTTTTGCCTGCTTCATTTACAGCATTTTTATATTTTCTCCTTTCATCAATTAAATTCCATATTTCTTTTGTTACCCAAGGATTTCTACTAGCCCTCGTCTTATTACCTACTTGATCCTCTGCTGCCTTCACTACTTTAACCCACAGAGCTACCCATTCGTCTTCAACCGTATTTCTTTCCCCCATTCCTTTCAGTTGTTCCCATATGCTGTCCCTGAAACTCTGTACAAGCTCTGGTTTAGTCAATTTGTCCAGGTCCCATCTCCTTAAATTGCCACCTTTTTACAATTTCTTCAGTTTTAATCTACAGTTCATAACCAATAGATTGTGGTCAGACTCCTCATCTGCTTCTGCTAATGTCTTACAATTTAAAACCTGGTTCCTGAATCTCTGTCGTACCATTATATAATCTATCTGAAACCTGCCAGTATCTCCAGGCTTCTTCCATGTTTACAGCCTTCTTTTATGATTCTTGAACCAAGTGTTAGCTATGATTAAGTTGTGCTCTGTGCAAAATTTCACCAGACGTCTTCCTCTTTCATTTCTTAGCCCCAATCCATATTCACCTGCTATGGTTCCTTCTCTCCCTTTTCCTACTTTCGACTTCCAGTCACCCATGACTACTACATTTTCGTCTCCCTTCACTACCTGAATAATTTCTTTTATCTGATCATGGAGTTCTTGAATTTCTTCGCCATCTGCTGAGGTAGTTGGCATATAAACTTGTACTACTGTAGTAGGCATGGGCTTCGTGTCTATCTTGGCCACTATAATACGTTCACTATGCTGTTTGTAGCAGCTTACCCGCACTCATATTTTTTTATTCATTATTAAACCTACTCCTGCATTACCCCTATTTGATTTCGTATTTATAACCCTGTATTCACCTGACCAGAAGTCTTGTTCCTCCTGCCACCGAACTTCACTAAATCCCACTATATCTAACTTTAACATATCCATTTCCCTTTTTAAATTTTCTAACCTACCCGCTCGATTAAGGGATCTGACATTCCACACTCCGATCCATAGAATGCCAGTTTTCTTTCTCCTGATAACGACGTCCTTTTGAGTAGTCCCCGCCCGGAGATCCGAATGGAGGACTATTTTACCTCCGGAATATTTTCCCAAGAGGACCCCATCATCATTTAACCATACAGTAAAGCTGCATGCCCTCGGGAAAAATTGCGGCTGCAATTTCCCCTTGCTTTCAGCCGTTCGCAGTACCAGCACAGCAACGCCGTTTTGGTTAATGTTACAAGGCCAGATCAGTCAATCATCCAGACTGTTGCCCCTGCAACTACTCTTCAGGAACCACACGTTTGTCTGGCCTCTCAACAGATATCCCTCCGTTGTAGTTGCACCTGTTGTGGTTGGCAGGAGAGCCAACCGTGATAGTAAAGCAGGCCGAAATGCTCGCGTTTTAGCTCACGCAGGCTCGCGTGAGGTCTGGAACATGACAAGGGAATTAGAATTGAGAAAAACGGACGTAGCTGGTGGAATACTTAACTTTAATCCATTAATGGAGAACGTCGCTCTTTAAAGTACATGATTCACAATATCAATAATACGGATAATGGCGCCTTGCTGGGTCGTAACAAATAACGTAGCTGAAGGCTATGCTAACTATCGTCTCGGCAAATGAGAGCGTAGAAGTCAGTGAACCATCGCTAGCAAAGTCGGCTGTACATCTGGAGCGAGTGCTAGGAAGTCTCTCTAGACCTGCCGTGTGGCGGCGCTCGGTCTGCAATCATTGATAGTGGCGACACGCGGGTCCGACGTATACTACCGGACCGCGGCCGATTTAAAGGCTACCACCTAGCAAGTGTGGTGTCTGGCGGTGACACCACAGCACCTACGGTACGCATATCTGTACCGTTGAGGCACGCAAGCCTCCCCACCAACGGCAAGGTCCGTGGTTCATGGGGGGAGGGCCCTGAAGGGTATTGTGTACATTAAAGTCACGAAGTAGCAAAAAGAGGTGAGTGTGTTGGCCACTGCTAACATCAAATGCTGGAGTGATGTCAATAATAGAAAGGGAACAAGTGATGAAAGGAAATTCAGACTGTAACAGCTTGCAGCCAAGTGTTCAGTGAGAGTGATTGAATATGAACGTCAACCAATAGGAGCAGCATGAATCCTTCACGAGATGGAATGTAATCATTGGGAGAGAGGGGGGAGATTAAAGTGGACTGGAAAGAAACGGAAGACGTCGAAGCCATCACAAGGGCAATTTTGTTTCCTCGGGGCAGGGATTCCAAGAGCAGTTTAAATCTTCATTGTTGGATGTAGTGACAAACATTCCACTGGAGGGAAGTCATGACGGATATGGGAGGAGGAATAATGGTGGGTTGTCACCTCATGGGCTGCTGAGTGTCAGCCTTCAAAGAATCAATGCTATAGGGCGTAGTGGCTGGAGGATCCTGTTCCATGCAACCTACGAAAGTGTCGGCATCCTCACTGAGTAAGTGTGCAGGTTCCATGGCACGAAAAAGGTTGGCACTGGCAGAACGGAGCTTGGGCAGGTGAGGGTGTCATGTGACGACGCTGCTTATGAGGACCAGCGAGTCAGCGAAAGGAAAGACAGTTTTCCTTGGATATCTGAGCCTTTGCTGTCGGCAGATGAAGTTTCAGATGTCTGTTGGCTTGAAGGATGTTTAAAATCTTCACAGGGCACTTTAGTCCCTGATTTCTAGCCTGCTGGTTGTGTAGCAGGTGATTTCGCCGCCAGAGGTGAAGATGTTGCGAGTTGCAGCTTCGGAGAAGGAGAAGCGGATACTACCGTCACACTAGGCTATTTTACAACTGCGATGCTGCATTTGAGAACGCATGTCCGTGTGGCGATTTCCTTTGAGGAGCGAGGAGTATCGAGATTTATACTTTTAGTAGCAGATGGTGGAAAACACAGCTTTCACTATCCAACAGCTTGTTAACGATAGGTTAAGGCTCTTTTTCCTTCACTCTGATCGCCTTGACAGCTTACTCACGGAGATACAGAGGAAATTAACGAGATGAGGCAGCATAGTTGATATTGTAATTTATGCAGCAGGGAGAAGGTGGTGGGCAATTGCACTCATGAGCATCGCTACCACAAGTACTACATTCGGCTGTGCTTCGTCAAGATATTTGAGTATGGTTGTAATGTAGACACCAGCAACAGCTGACTGGGCTTGTCATGTGGCACGTGATGAACTACTTAGCTTGCCGTGATCTGACAGAAGCACTACTACATCGGACATGGAACAGTGTGTGTAGGCACTATGGTTTTGTCAACCTGTTTCATTACCTGATGGTCTTCATCCATCCAGATAAAACTCGCTGCAGAAAAACCAGAAATATCAGTGGAAGTTCGAAAAATACGTCCCACTGGTGAGAGTATTAAAATCCTAAAGGTAAACTTCAACTAAGTGCCAGAGTTTGAGGTGCTCATCAAAAGCAGTGATGCTCACATTATGGTAGGTACAGAAACCTGGTTCAAATCCGAAATGGTAGATTTTTAGGGAAAATTTAGGTGTACATCGAAAGTATAGCCAAATGACAAATACAGGTCGTGTATTTGTCGCAGTACAGTAACTCAAATCCACAGAGAGAAATTGAAGCTGCATGTGGGTGACTGCACAAGACTGAGTACCACGAGTGGGTATAAAAGGATCCTATCGCCCAACAGACTCCTCTACTGATGTAACCGAACACTTGAACCAAACTAATTTTCCCAGTTAATTGTTGGATGATTAAAGTCTCCACCACTGATTACAATATGATTGGGGAACTTGTTGAGAAGTGCACTGAGGTTTCGTCTAGTGGTGGGTATGGTAGGGCGTCCTGTGAAAGTTCACTAACAATTACTGTTAACTGACAGTTAAGAACCCTAGTTATGATGGAAATATATTGGATTTAATGCAACGAACATACCTGAATTCTGAGGATACCCACATCGAAACTGGGATCAGTGACCATGGTGGGGTTCTGGCAACAGTGATTATTGAAGTACAGAGGTCAACTAGAGCAGAAAGATAAGTATGTTCTGTAAACTAGATGAAAATGGATGTTGTCATATGTGAATGAGGAACTGGCAACACAAGGCAGGAGCATGTAGAAGAAATATGGCTCAAATTTGAAAGGGTAATTGACCACATGCTGGATAGATGTGTGTCCCACAGAACAGTTCATAATGGGAGATAACCTCCATGGTATAGAAACGCTGTAACGGAACTTTTAAAGGAACATTAGTGCAAAATAGGTCTGAAAGCGTAGGGCTATAGATAGGTGCTGAATGAAATGTTTGAAGGGATCACGCTCTGTTGACAGGCAGTGACTACCGTAGCCAAATATGTGAATGTAGGCTTTCCCGGCGTGTACTGCTGATGAAATCTTCTCGGGCTTCCATCCGGGTATCTGCGTCGAAAACCCGCGACGTTTCGATGAGGACATTTAACGTATATAGAGATGGGCAGCACGAATGGTCACAGGGTTAATTCGTGGGAGAGAGAATGAAAGAACTAATTCTCGAATACAGAAGCTATCCCGAGAAAGTGTTAAAGTTTCAAGAACCGGCTTTAAATGATTACTCTAGGATATACTACCATCCCAATTGCTCACATTGGGATCGTGAGTATATGATTAGAGTAAGTACTGCACGCACAGAGGCATACGAATGATCGTTCTTTCCGTGCTGTATACGTGAATACAAGAGGAAGAAGCTCTAGTAACTGGTACAATGGGACGTAACTTCTGCCATGGACCTCATGATGGATTGCGGAGTATAGATGCAGATGCAGACTTAGACGCTACCACCTTGAAACTCATCTGCATCGTCCTCTTGTTTCCTCCCTTACAAGCCAATCATCTTACTTTTTCTTTTGGCAGTCAAAAACTGGCGGAACTGTTGTCGTAGCTCTATTCTTTTTTGACAAGTTCTCTTTACTTGGGCGTCCTCGCTTTGATTTCTCTTAACGGCTAATAGTCCACCCGCAATTTCCGCTTTTAATTTGCGCAGTGGAATGTGTTGTTCTTGAAGTAACCTGCAGTCCATTCGAGTCACCTGGTGATCACCGCAATTTTAATTGCGTCCTGGAAGCTGTATAAATACTAAATCATCGATGCTATGTAGTATTTCTATAGTTATGATAATTTGTCAATCAAATACCACCAATACAGGTGTTGTAAGGTGCAATGACCCACCTTGGGACTTGCACGTATTGTCTTTGTGGAATGTTCCACCTGTGTCTCACCCTGAGTCTCAATACCAACGAAAGATGAATGCAGAGTAAGACGTTTGTTATCGTACGTATTACTACAATGGATCTCCTGTATCTTCTATTGGACATGCTATTGCTCCTCGTTCTCCAGCCTTCATGTCTTTTCGTTGGGGAGGTCAATCTTTCAGCATATTTACTCCTAATACTCAAGAGAGTACTAAAGAGTGTCACTCATAAAGAAATTGTCGGCGTGCACCTTGAAATTGTGGTTTTCTGTCAATGTGTGGTTTTTTGTAGTTTTCGGGCGCAAACTACAGTGGTCATTAGCGCCCAGACTAAATTATGAATGCACTGTGAGGCACAATGTTAAAGCAGCAACTAAAAAGGACAACACTAATAAAAGGCACATTAACAGGCAAGGAATAATAAAAAACAGCATAATCAAATGTCAGACAGGTTTGTCGAGTGGATAAACGATGAACGCGAGCAGCTGCTTTTGGGTCATCCGCTAAAATTTCTTCCAGAGTACATGGAGGGCTATGATCAAAGCGCAGTGCACTAAAATTTGGACAGGACATTAAAATGTGGCGTACAGTTAGCGATTGCCTACATTGGCAGAACGGCGCCGACGCAGCCGTCAGCAGATGGCGGCGGCTGAACCGGCAGTGTCCAATACGTAACCGGGACAAAACGACCTCCTCCCGCCGAGAAGGGCGTGAAGAGGTTGTCCAAGCCGTGGGGAGAGGTTTCAAGGTCCGAAGCTTGTTTTCAATAAGTGTAGACCAATTGGCATGTCACAGCGATAAAATGCGCTGACAAATGACCCTGCTGAAATCAGATGAAGGCACACAACAAGAACCTGTCCGAGGCTGGAGGACCGCAGCCTTGGCGGCGGCATCTGCAACTTCATTCCCAGGGATACCGACATGGCCAGGAACCCACATAAAGGTTACCGGAGAACCATCGTCAGCCAGCTGCTGAAGAGAGCGTTGGATCCGTCGCACGAAAGGGTCAACCGGATACGGATCACTGAGGCTCTGGATGGCGCTCAGGGAATCAGAGCAGATGACATAAGCAGAATGTCGGTGGCGGCGGATGTATAGAACAGCCTGGTAGAGGGCAAAGAGCTCAGTTGTGAAACCGAACAATGGCCATGGCGCCGGTATTTGAAACTGTGTGCCCCGACAATAAAAGAACACCTGACACTGTCATTGGTCTTAGAGCCATCTGTATAAATGAAGTTCGTATTAATGAACTTCGAACGAAGTTCGACAAACCGCGAGAGATATACTGAAGCTGAGGTTACCTCCTTTGGGAACGAGCTGAGGTCAAGGTGAACGCGAACCTGAGTGTAGGGTCAAGGTGGCGTTTGGCTCTCGCCCACTCTAAAGGTTGCAGGGAGTGAATAATTAAGTTGCTGAAGGAAGCAACGAAAGCGAACTCCAGGGTGTAGCAGGGCAGATACATAGAACCCATATTGACAGTCGAGAGAGTTATCAATAAAGGAACTATAAGACGGCTGGTTGGCCACTGATAATAGCCGACAGGCATATCAACATAGCAGTACATCGCGCTGGGAGGTTAGTGGCAATTCACCGGCTTCAGCATGAAGACTCTCGAAGGGACTAGTATAAAACGCTCCGATCGCAAGACGCAAGACGTAAACCCCGATGTTGTATGGAGTTGAGACGGCGTAAGATGGACGGCCGTAAAGAGGAGTGTACAAAGCTCCCACAATCCAGCTTGGAGCGGACGATCGACCGATATAAGCGAAGTAGGACGGTTCGATCCGCTCCCCACAACGTACCGCTGAGAATATGGAGGGCATTTAGAGAACGGGTACAACTGGCAGCCAAGGAGATAAGTTTCCTGTCAAATGTAAGACCTAAAAATTATCCTGTCTCCACGAATGGGAGAGCAACGGAGCCCAGATTTAAGGACGGTGGGAGAAACTCTTTGTAGCGCCAGAAGATAATACAGACCGTCTTCTCGGCAGAAAAACGGAAGCCATTGGCGACACTCCAGGAGTAAAGCTGGTCAAAACAACGCTGAAGACAGCGCTCCAGGAATCATGTACGCTGTGCGCTGCAGTAGATGGTAAAATCGTCCAAGAAAAGGGAGACTAATACATCAGCTGGGAGGCAATCCATTATTGGGTTGATCGCTATGGCGAAGAGAGTGACGCTCAAAAATGAGCAATGTGGCACCCCATTCTCCTAGCGAAAGGCGTCGGACAGCATAGAACCCACAAGTACCCTTATCTGTCGATCGATTAAAAATTCACGAAAAAAAAGAGGGAGGCAACCGTGAAATCCCCATGTAAGCATGGTGTGGGTAACGCCCGCCCTCCAAAAGGTGTCTTAAGCCTTTTCCAAATCAATGAACACAGCTACTGTCTGGCACTTCCGCAAGAAGTTATTCATAATGAAGGTCGACAAGGTAACCAAATGGTCGTCAGCAGAGAGGCACCTACGAAATCCACATTGTACATCGGTAAGTAGTTTGGTTTGGCTGCTCGAATCTCGACGCCTAAAGTTAACCATTCGTTCCATCACCTTACAGACATAGATGGTAAGCGAGATGGTCGCTATCAATAGGCGGAGAGTTCTTGTCCATTTGTTCAATAGGTTCGTCAGCCATCTTGTTAAGACGGCCGGGAGGGGGAGCTTCCTCCGGCGGTGAACGGCCAGATGTTCGGCTACCAGCGGTGCGGCCAGGCGAAACGGATGACGGCCTGGGGGGGCAACTGCTGGGTGGCGCAGGAGAAGAAACGCGCCGTGGCCGAGAAGGAGAACTGTGCTTCCTATGAGCCTTCTTGGAAGGTTGTTTAGTCGAAGTACTGGTCGATGGCTGGGAGTTCGAGGTACATAGGAAGTCTTCACGGGACGGTTCCTTCTTGAAGGCCCGTGCAGCTGACTTCTGGGTCTTCGACTAGGCAGAAGCTGATGAAGGTTCTTGTGTCTTAGGGGTAGCGGGAGGAAGAGGAGACGTTGACCGGGCGATCTTAGCACTGGCCGAACGGACGACCGTAATGCTAAAGGTCAGATAGCATGTCTGTGTCGACACCTACCTAGTAGGCGAAGGAGGGGAGGGGACAGTACTGTATTTCCTTGTTGGGAGCAGCGTGGGCTTCCTACTAACAAATAGCTTGCGAGCAGCCGAGGTGGACACTTTCGCTTTGACCCGAATTTCCTGTAAACAGCATTAATCCTTGTAGATGGGACACTCGCGGGAGGATGCTGCATGGTCACCCTGACAGTTCACACAACAAGGTGACAGACAGACAGTCACCCCCATGGGCGTCCCTGTCACAAGTGACGCATTTATCGGCATTAGAACTAGACTGGCGGGTGTGATTAAAACGATGACACTGGTAGCAGCGAGTAGGTGTCGGGACGTAAGGGCGAACAGAAATAACTTCATAACCCACTTTGATGCGCGACGGCAGCTGAACACTGTCAAAGGCAAGAAAGCTTGGTTAGTTGGTTGGTTGTGTGGGGTTTATAGGACCAAACAGCAAGGTCATCAGCCCCTTGTTGCAAATGTGGTCCATTCCACTTGTTTGACATCTCAGGAAAGTCAGAACAATAAAAGGGAAGAAGGTGAAAACGTAAAAGGGCAGTCATGTTGTAAATGGTAAAAAACAATATGAGGGAAGTCAGCAAGACAACGAACCCAACACTATGATGAAGCAGCATAGGCAATACCACCTATGACTTAAGACCTGCAACCGCTAGAATGTAGAAGTACCTATGAGAAAAGGAGACTAACCAATCCTTTAAAAAAGGGTAAAACAGAGTAAGAGGGGAAGAAAATATTATCTCTGTCAGGGCGGTGAGTCTGGAATCTCCAAACATGGCTTACAGTGGGAGACACCCAAGCACTCACCGCCCTGCCCCAACACCTTAAAACTGAGAATAAAAACCACTTTCCCGGAGGAAACAGAACCAGAGAGACCATGTGGGAATCGTCAGCCAACATCAGAGGTAAAGTGTGGGTGAGTCTGTACTTAGCACGCAGAGCCAAAAGAAGGGGGCATTCAAGAAAAATGTGGGCTACTGACTGGAAGGCTCCACAATCACAAAGTGGGGGTGGCCCATCCCGCAAAAGCCTGGTATGGCCAATGCGGAGACGACACAGTGTGGTCGAGTCTTTCGCGAGAGGTGGAAGGAAGAACACCATGATCCTTGTATCACCTTGATCGCACGAGGTTTATTAGACAGAGGAGAAGCGTCCCAAAAGTTGGCCCATGCCTGTGTGAAGTGGGATTTGATGTGAAGCCGTAAATCCGCTGCAGGAGGGGTTAAAGAAAACGGGGGGTAAGTGACTGCTTCTCCAGCCAAATGATAAGCGAGCTCATTACTCAGGATACCCACATGGCCAGGGACATAAAGGAAGTCAATGGAACAAGCAGCACAGTGAATATCAACGAGATGGTCATGGATGACAGAGACCAAGGGACGACGCAAAAAACATCAGTCAATAGCAAGAAGGCCACTCATTGAGTCGTTACATTAACAAAACACAGTTGTGTTGGGACTGTTTAATAAAAGTAAAGGGCCTGGGAAATTGCCATCAATTACGCAGTAAAAACCCCACATGTAGGTGGCAGCAGGTGATTTTTCGTTCCAACAGGGGACGTGAAAGCATACCCCACATGATCAGCAGATTTAGAGTCATCAGTGTAAAAACGACAGCATCCCGAAACTCCCATTAAGTTAGGCGGAAAAAGGAATGGATCACCATTGGGGGGATGGAATCTTTTGGACGTTGGAGGAGATCAATCCAAATTAGAGGCTGAGGAACTAGCCAAGGGGGGGGGGGGGGGGGGGGGTGGACGGGAGAGAGCGAGAAAGACAGGACAAAGAAGATAGCTGAAAATCACAGCAAAGAGACGCAAGGCAGAGCCCAACCGGTAAACCCGCCCGAGGGATGGAATGGGGTGGGCGACGTCCATGGTCTCGTAACAGGACAGAATAGGAAGGATAAGAGGGAGGGACAGCGAGTGCTTAAGACACCAGAAGCTGGGACCGCCGACAGAAAAGGGGGGAGGGGAATCCCAGATTCAACCAGGAGACTATCAACAGAGGTAGTAGGGAAGGCACCGGTGGCCAAATGGATACCACAATAGTGGACTGGATCCAGCACGTGCAGTGTGGAAGGAGCAACTGAACCATAAACTTGACAACAATAGTCCAAGCGAGACAGAACTAGAGCATGATAAAAATGGAGGATGGGGGAACGGTCTGCACCCGAAGAGGAGTGGGTAAGGAAGTGAAGGACATTGAGTTTACAGAAACATCCTACCCTCAGATGTCTGATATGGGGCAGCCAAATGAGCTTTTTGTGGAAAAGATAACCAAGGAAACGAAACTGTGGGACCATTGGCAATCGTTGTGCATAAAGATAGGGCTCTGGATCGGGGTGGATCATAGTACGGCGGCAGAAGTGGACCACCTGCGATTGTAGAGGAGTAAATTGAAACCCGTGGGAGAGGGTCCATGCAGAGGCACTCCATGTAGCTCCCTGGAGCTGCCGTTCTGCAGATGCCATCGAGGAGGAACTAACCCAAATGCAGAAACCATCCATATACAGGGCAGGGGCAACCAAAGGACTGACTGAGGCCACACGTCCATCGATAGCAATGAGGAAAAGAAGGACACTCAAGACAGAACCCTGTGGGATACCTGTCTCCTGGGTCCGTGGAGAACTAAAAACAGTACCAACTCAAACTCTGAATGACCGATGGAACAGGAACTGGCGGATGAAAATCAGTAGTGGGCCCCAAGACCCTTCTGATGAAGGGTAAGCAAAATGTGATGGCACCAGGCCATGTAATAGGCCTTTAGAAGGTCAAAAAACACTGCAACTAAATGGTGGCGCTGGGAAAAAGCCTGCCGAACTGCAGATTCCAAGTGAAGTAAATGATTGGATGATTGGAGACCGTCCCTCTTGGAAGCCACACTGGTAAGGGGACAATAGATCTCGAGACTGGAGGACCGAATTGAGCCGATGGGCTACCATCCATTAAAGTAACTTACAAACAACATTGGTCAGACTAATTGGCCAATAGCTGTCTACAAATAGGGGGTTCTTAACAGGCTTAAGGACAGGAACTACGATGCTATCCCTCCACAGAGAAGGGAAGTCGCCCTGGAGCGGATACAGTTAAACAGCTGGAGAAGATGTTGTCATTGTGGAGCACTGAGATGTTGAAGCAGTTCGTTATGAATGGAATCTGAGCCAGGGGCCGTATCATGAGAAGAAGATAGAACAGAAAGAAATTCCCATTCAGTAAAAGGTTTGTTTTAAGATTCTTACTCACAAGGGGTAAAACATAAGATGAAAGCTTCAGCCACCAGTTTCTGGTGAAGGAAAGCAGCTGGATAGGAGGCTGATGCCAGTGCAAAATGGGTCGCAAGGTAGTCTGCACAAGCTAATGGGTCCGTACAAAGGCCATCTGGGAGGTGAAGGCCTGTGAGGGTGGACTGCCAATGGCAACCTTGGAGAGAGCGAAGTGTAGCCCATACTCGTGACAGAGGGACAGTACTACCAAGGAAAGAAACGAATCGTTCCCAACATATCCACTTGCTCTGTTTGATTCAATAACGTGCTTTAGCGCAGAGGCGTTTAAAGGTAGTAAGTCTGGCTACGGATGGGTGCCCCTTAAGGTGTTGCAAAGCTCGACAGCGATCACGGATTGCAATGGCAATGGCTGTACTCCACCATGGGACTTGCCGGTGACTTAATGGCCCAGATGAACGCGGGACAGCAGGGCTAGCAGCGCGAACAATCGCGTCAGACACGTCATGTAGGATGTCATCAATACAACCCGACAAAGAGGGAGAAAACAAGACCTGTTTAGTTTATAGAGGCCAATCGGTGCGTTGGAAACACCAACAAGGTAACGTGTCATTTGGGGAGCGGGAAGGGAGAGAGATAATCAACTGGAAATGGTCACTATCACAAAGGTCGTCATTTGGCGACCAGTGTAATGAACGGAGGAGAGAGTGCAAAGAAAAGAGAAAGATCAATGGCATAAAAGGTATCATGACCGGCACTGACATGAGTAGGAGAGCCATCATCAAGAAGGCACAAGTCGTGGTCTGCAATAAACTGGTCTATGAGAAGACCTCGTCTAGATGGAAAGGCACTGCCTCACAAGGGATGATGAGCATTAAAATCCCCAAAAAGGAAGAAGGGAAGACGATGTTGCTGAAGGAGGGCAGTTAAGGCAGCAGGTGTAAGAGTCCTGTCAGGAGGGAGGTAAAGATTGGAAACCGTGACCTCAGAGTCTAGGTGTACCCTAACAGCAACAGCTTCCAATATAGTTTGAAGAGGAATCCACCTGCTAGCAATGTCTGTATGGACCAACGTACAAACGCCACCAGAAGCCCGTGAGGGTCCGACCCGATTTCGACAGAAAACACTGAACCGACAGAGGGTCTGTGAGTGATCATCAGTAAAATGAGATTCCTGTAGAACTACACAAGCTGCAGAGTAAGACGAAATAAGGGATTTCAATTCTTGAAGGTGATGGTAGTATCCATTACAGTTCCATTGGATAACCACTGAACAATGATTTCAATGGAGGTTGAACAGGCTAAAGCCAGTCATACCACCCAGTCACCATCTGTCACCGACAAGGAGGGGGCGACATCCATGAACGACAGAATCCGGATGGGACCAAAATCACACGAAATAAAAACTGTCAGTCGTTAAAAACGGAGAACTGAGACAAGGGACGACACAATACGAGAAAGACAGACAAAGACCAGACAAACGGAACTAAAATCACACCGAGTGTGAAGGTGGTTGGCCGACCATGAAAATAAGGAAAAGCCAACCACCAAATGACATTAAAACCCACAGTTTAAAACCACAGGCGAAAGGCCCAAGTCAATACAGGAAAGAAAACGACAAACACTCAATTCATACGATAAAAACCCCCCGAATAAAACTCAACACGAGGACCTCTGCTGACACCAGAGGCTCTTTGTCTCGGACTTTTTTTCTTCTTTTCTCTTTGAGATCTAGGAGGGCCGTGTGGCATAAAGGAGCAAGCTGCTGCAATATCGCGAACAGAAAGACCGGGCAACCTGGGGGCCGACAGACCGCGGCTCTCGCGGTCGTCACGATGCAGCAGACCTTTGGCCTGGAAGGTGCTGGGAAGGGGCATCCTGAATAGGCGCCCTTGACCGGCAGACGCCGAAGGAGTGGGACACTTTTCCGGCTGGAGAGGGGAGCACCGCCCAGAGAAGAAAGTGCTGGAGCTGCAGGGGAGGGGGGAGGCGAGGGGTCCGAGATGGGGGTGAGGAAGGGGTGAAGATGAAACCAAAGCATAGCTAGATGTCATGGACACAGGCTGAAGACCTGGATACTTCTTACGGGCCTCTGTGTAGGTTAAACAATCGAGGGACTTATACTCCTGTATCTTGTTTTCCTTCTTATATACTGGGCAATCGGGTGAACGTGGAGAATGACTACCATGACAATTTACACACACAGGAGGGGTAACACATGGAGTGGACGTCCACAGTCACCACAGAGAGGGGCCTGTGAACAGCAGGAAGACGTGTCCAAAACGCAAGCTCATAGGTGGTGGGAAGTACGGCTTCACATCACATCGATAAAACATAATCTTAACTTTTTCAGGCAGGGTATCCCCTTCAGGGTCCAAGATAAAGGCACCAGTATCAATACGACTGTCTTTAGAACCCTTCTGAACACGCCGAACAATCTGAACACCCCGCCATCCGAGATTGTCCTGAAGTTCCTCATCAGTTTGAAGGATGGGGACCGTGTGAAAAATACACATTGATCCAAGATGGGTACAGGCACAAAGGGCCATAGATTGGGCAAGTGAAGCAATTTTGATCAGCAACAAACCTGACCTCATCTTGATCAGGGAGTCCACTTCACCAAAATTGTCTTCCATGTGTTACACAAAAAATAAAGTTGGTATTGGTGAAAGTATCCCCATCAGTCCTGGTGCAAACTGGATAACGGGGGAAGTGCTTCGCCAGTAGCCAACGGGCCTGACCCTCTTCCCAGGGGGTAGTCATGGAAGGGAAGGCCGAAGCGGGCAAGAGAAGAAGCACTTTAAGAATCAGTTCTACGCTGAGAGACAGCTGCAGAAGAACAGCCAGAGTTCTGGACCCATATGCATTTCATTTGCATAGCGTCCGCCCTGATACCACCAACTCAGATCAGGGGCTCTCCTCACAGGTGCCACCTAACCACAGCAAGGGCCATCTGGCATGGCCGACATTGCCAGGAGTTCCGATGCTCCAGCATGACGAGCAACCACTCCAAGGCATGCATGAGGAGGTCACAGCTCAGGTATCAGAAGTGTAATCCCTGTGTGTTCAGGGGGCTCAACCAAAAGGGTACATAGCGAGCCCACCACATGGGCTGGCTACCGTGCTGGCTATGCAACCTAGTATCAGACAACGACGTAAAAGAGAAGGTGGAATGTACTAGGAGACACTAGGTAAGGTGCTCTTCCCCAAATGGTTCACACTATGGAGCAAAAATTTAGGAATGGGGGTCAAACCCCAGAGGGGGACCAGGGAATGCCAATAGGAGGAGCTGATTATGCAACAAAGCCAAATTGTAAAACCAACAGAACCAGGAGGTTAGCAGGGGCCAACTAAAGCAAGGACGCCAAGAGAGGGAGAGGAGAGGGCGAGGGGAAAGAAACAAGGAGGGGAAAGGAGGGGAAGGGAAAGGAAATGCAGCCCTGGAGAGAAAGAAGGCTGCAATAGCTCAGGGCCCCTTGCTCGCCACACACGTATCCACAAAAAAGTTGTGGACCCCATAGGGGGGCAAGAAAACTGTCTGGGTCATTACAAGGTCATAGTCGACCTTTTTCATGACCCTATGGACAGCTGTCACGCTCTGCTCAGCGAGGAAAGACTGAATCTCCTCGTCAATCAATCCATCAAGTGATCTAGTAGATACCACACCACGAGATGAATTCAAAGTGCAGTGAGCCCCCACCTGGACAGGGAACGTGTACAGGAGTGTGTCGCGAAGGAGTTTTTGTGCCTGAAAGGCGCTCTCAGTTTCCAACAACAAGGTACAGTTACGCATCCTGGTGCAAGACTTGTCAGATCCACCTATGACATCTACGCAATTATGAATAACGAAGGGGTTGACAGATGAAAAATCTTTTCCATCCTCAGATCTAGAAACTACGAGAAACTTTGGGGCAGGCGGCAGTACTTTTGTCACTGGTGGCCGGTCATGTTTCCGTTTTTATGGCAGAGGTCGAGAGAGGAGAAGGAGAAGAAGAAGAATTCATTGCGGATGAATCCCCTATGATTGCCACCATCTCAGATGGCGTGCTCCTTCCTTGTTGGGACCCTCCCAGAGGGTGCTCCTGCCTTAGGTGAATGTTTACACCTCAGGTCACACTTCCCGAGAAACGGACTGAGGGAACAATCGGCATAGTCAGAAGGTGTCAGCTCAGGCGATCATCCCTACCCGGGCCTGGCCTTTACCAGGGGGTACGTGTGAACCTTACGTGCCTACCCAGGGCGCGGAATTACGCATTACGCCGTCACCAGCTATGCGTGTGAATGCGTGGGTCGGCCTTCAGGCACGCACAGGGAGGAAAGAAGAATAGAAAAAAAGGGAGAGAGGGAGAGAAAGGACAGACTGTTTTAAACGCTGAGCTGGAGACAATAGGGCGGACAAAAAGGTAAGGAGGAGGCAGGGAGGGAGGAGAAGTCGAGGATGAGGAAGAGGAGGAGGAGAAGAAGTCGAGGAAGGGAAGGGCAAGTCGAGGAAGAGGAGGAGGAGGAGGAGGAGGAGGAGGAGGAGGAGAAGGTGATGATGAGGAGGAGAAGGAGGAGAAGGCGAGAAATAGGAGGAGGAGGAGGAGAATACAAGGAAAAAAGGAAGGAATACAGTGATGGAGGGAGAAGGACAAAGGAAGGAAAAACAAAGGAAGGAAAACAAAGGAATGAAAAGGAATGGAAGGAAAAAGAAATGAAAGAAAAACAAAGAAAGGGAGGAAGAAACCAGAATAATCCAAAAACAAAAATGACATCAAATGTAAGTCGTTGAACCGTTCGTCTCCGGACACAGTCGCAAACTACCCCCTTGAGGGGGAGGGACTCCTTTTAGTCTCCTCTTACGACAGGCAGGAATACCTTGGGCCTATTCTGACCCCAAACCCGCTGGGGTTGAACGAAGCGTAGCTCCAAAATTCGGTATGGAAGAAATGCAATCCTTAGTCGTACTTTATGTGGGTCGCAGGAGTGAAATAAGTAGCTTTTTAATCTTCAGGGCATTGTAGCCTGAATAGCATGCAACACGTGACAAGAACTTGTCAGAACGTCGTATAGGTCTCAGTATTGGAAAGATGTAAACGCCAGATGGCAAATACAGTCGTGTAATTTCCCGTTTTACGTTAGCCAGAACTGCACCCTCAGATTGTCGGATTTTATTACACCCTAATCACACCTCTGCTGGTGTTGAAAATCATCTTCCGTTATCCGAAAGTGAGTCACGTACGAGTCTTCGGTACAATATATTCTCGATGATTCGTGGTAACCTTTAACAGCAAGATTACAGTTAATGTGTTGCCGAATTTATTTGATGTTGTGCTCACCTACAGACTGAAAAATGAAGAAACACACACATCTGAAACCCCTTCATGCAACCATCACACTACCGACATAGCCCCAGTTGGTAGCAGTAATAATAATAGCTATGCAACTTTTGTCCACTTATCACAGCCCAAGATATATCCACTAAAGCAACTAACCGTGAGATGCAGCATCCCTCTCTAACAGATTCTTTGACGTTAAAAAGTAAAGTTACACTTACCATTCCCGATAATGATTTATCCTACGGGTGGTTTCCGACAAAGCTGAGATTTCAATCTATTGATACCAAAATATATCCCGATGACTTTTCATTCACAAAATGGCACAAACGCCTTTTACCGATCTGTTACTTGCAGTCTGCTTCGTATAATGTCGGCCGATATGCCAATAAAAACATATGAATTTCAGCAATTATCCGAAATGTGCACGATCGGGCGGTAACATCGGCTACCCTGTGACCGCGCACGTAGCGACTTACTGGTTTGGAAAGATCTTCGGTCGATGTAAAATGCACAGATACCGTCGTCGACGTGACCGCAGCCTTACAGGATTGTCTTACTGCACGAAGTCTTTAGCTGGCATACAGGCCACCGAGCTTCCCATATTGCTGACCCATTTTCTGCCATTTGGTAAAATTATCTTTTTCCATACTGAAGGCACTCTTCCCTCTAGCCTCTTAGCACTTCCACGCGCTCGTTGCCATGTCTACGTGATTCCTCTTCGTTGCTGCTATCGCTGCACAGACCCTCTCCCGCGAGAAGGGAATTTTGGTATCCTGTCAGTACGAAATATGGTCAATCTGTCGACCCAGTGACTCAAACCCCCAGTGACACAAAAGCCAACAGCACAGTGTCAACAGAGCTCACATCTGTCCACTTACTCACTTACGAACTAGAGTTTCAGTTGGCAAACCAACTCTTCAGGGCACCAAACGGGCGATCCAGGTAGTTCGTATGTGGGTCTACGTGCGAGATGCGCCTATTTTCTCACAGCAGGGCCACGAAAGATTGGAAAACTTCACCGCATCGATCCCGGATCCTGTAACGGTATGTTCCAAATCGTGACTGCTGTACACACTATTCTGATAACCTCTTCGGCAAACTGTGTTCGCTCTGTCGTGTAACGCATCCTGTTCTTATCGGTGACGATGTCCACAAATAACTTACTGTTATGAAGAGTTTGTGGCACTTGTTCAGCTCTCCACGAGTGCCTGAGTTCATTATCAAGCAAAGGTACCCAAGTATTGCGACACAAAACAGATTCTCCATTTGTTCCAGAATTGTTAACAGGGAGGATGGAAGTTCATGTTCCTTGTTACAACGAATAGTCTTAGAACGATGTCCGAATTTCAGTATTTTTCCGCTGTTGCCTTCTAATATCAGCATTCCGCCTTCTGTTCTCTACGTAAGTGAATTTCATTTCGTTCGATTCCCAGAGACCGATGATACGCTGTTCTTGCTCTCTAAACTGGTTTCCTTATCTTTCGAATTTGTCACTGTCTTACACCGTTGTTGCCGTAGATACCGACTCAAAGCGACCTAAGTCTGTGTTGTGAAGTTGTGGGACCTTTTGTCTCTCCGCATCGTCGAGCAATTTTGTTACTGAAATGTTATGCCCCGTCCTTCGCGTTTTATGAACATTGGCTGCATAACACTTGTGAATACCCTTTCCGGTAATATTCAGTATTCCTCTTCCATAATTTCGATGTACTTTCTGACTGCCAAAACGAACAGGTTTTCCACTCGATCACAGAGCTGCATGTTTTGCTTTAGCTGCTTCCGCTACTGCTGTCGTGCGTGTAGAAGCAAACTGTTGATCACAGCCCACTGAAACTCGCGTCGCGCCAGTAAAGGGTAAACTGTGGCACCCACCGACCTCCAACGGATTGCAAAAATAAATTAATTCTTTTCCGAAACTGTTACTCCCTTCACCGCCGCACCTCCCCCTCACAAAAAGTATAAAGGTAAAAGTTTCACCACCTCTACATCTCGAATGTTGGCTTCCTAAAATTCCTCGTCATGTTATATTAATTTGTACTTCAGTGTTACTGGCTATTAGCCAAAATGTTTCCTCACGTTATCGACGTGTACCACTGAAGCTGAGTATACAAGTATGTCGTACGACACAGGTTAGGAGACGAGACGTGGTAAACGGCGAGTATCGAGAAAAACCAACTCCTCCTAAAAGCTTAAATGCTTCTGCATTTCCATAGCATATTTTAAATGAATTAAGAAAAGGTGTTAGAGAGTAGTTGTCGTATCGCTATCATGCACAGTCGTCTAATTATAAATACCACTATAACGTAGCAAATTATTACTAGTTGTCATCTTGTAATGATTGCGTCGCCAATAGGAATTCAGTATTCGCCGCGCCTTTGATTAGGCTTTGCGCCTTAGATCTAGGAGACGATATAGTCGCCTCGGAGCCGTATTCCGGTTAACGTTTGTTAAATCTCAAGAATCAAATTTGTAGTTGAAAATTATTAAATTCGCGCAGTTGATCGGTTCTCTCATTGCTGACGAAAAGCGACTGCAGTGCTGAGTATTTTGTGGAAGTTCGAGTTTTGTGAGTGGCTTGATGTAGGAGATATTCGTGTGCGAACCTTTCAACATGAATTCCGCTTGGCATGTTTCTTGCAGATTGCTACACATTATGTTGACCACTTCTCTATAAGACGCCTACTGAACACAATGTATTGACTCAAGTAGTCGTGGGTCAGCGACTTTTTCGGACTCAGAAAACTGCCATCAAGCCCGTATTTAATATCCGGACTTTATTTACGCCATATCGCTGATTTTCCGTTAAAAGTTCACACCTGAAAGCAGCCCAAGATATTTATTCCGACCCGATATTTTCAGTGTTATGGAGACAAAACAACTAGAAAGAAATTTTAGACTCTCCCGAACGAGACATGCAAGAAACCCGAACGCTCGGTAGTTTAACTTTCGGTTTCTGCCCATGGACTGGAGTTGTGGCTTTTTCGTGGTGGGCACTTAGCCGAATTTTCGCCAACGCTATTTCTGTTGGCTAATCCAGTATCTACCAACACACAGTGAGTGTGCAGAAAACCTGAAGACTATAGAGGTAGGTGGACGTTCTCCAAAGGACAGTGAGAGCAACACGCGCCGCCACTTTTTTTCTTTTTTTTTCCCCGCACCTTGGTAGACGTTTCACGCAGGACCACGCAGCCAGCATCACACAGAATGACGCAACCGTATTCCGCAGCACGCTGCAACACGTTTCTGCACGCAAGGAAACGTGTCTTAGCACGAGAGGCGGATGTCACAGGCGAGCAACTGTCACCGCGCACACTTCACCTTTCCCAAAACGGCAGAATAATGCGCACCGACCGGTACTTCGGAATAACTTCTGTAACATACATAAAATTTTCTGGCTGTTCTCTACTTTGAAAAACACTAATTCATTATCAGTTTAGTACAACAGACTAAAATGGTTAATTTATCATCAAATTACGATTACATTTCTACGTCTAAATGTTTCCACACTGTTGACTTGCGCTTCGTTAATACACGTAATGTGAAATCAAAGACGTCACTTCATCTGCGTTACAAAATTTCTTCTGCAAAATTACAATAGCAAAGGAATACGCAGCAGTGAAGACAACGATTCATACAGAAAACCCGATACCACTGGCTGCGCGCTTGCACGGAAGTTTAAAGGTAACATCCTGAAAATGAGGATTTCGGAAATATTCCGGGAATGAAATTTACGTTAAGCAAGAGAATTCTTTCAACCTGTAAAGAGAGGCCACCTAGCTCCGAACGATATATGTGTCAACTAAGTATGAGTTGAACTCTACAAATATTCAACGCGACTTATTGAGCCTTTAATATTGTAAAGGCGTCTCGTTTGATTTCGACGGCACGAGAGCAATTAGCCTACATCTAAGCCCTCGATGGCAATGTGAACACAAATTCTCTATCTAAACTACAAGCAATGAAATGGTTTTTAACAATAAAGCAATGTAATCCTACGTAACAACGTCATACTTTCATTTTCCGCTATCAGCTCTTACTGCAAACACTTCAGAAACACTAAACGCTAAAAAAATTTCGGTTCTTTTCATTTAACCTCTATGCTGTGCTACATTTGCAGATTTTACACGGACGAGGAACTCCGATGAAACTTGCGTAACATATGGATAAAATTTTCCGTTGCTTGTGTATAATACGAGAGCGTAATACACATCCAAATGGTCTAAAAATATTCATTCTTGTCAACCACTTACTACAGGTTTCCTCCATTTAGGTTGGTTGGTTTGAAAGAGGGGGGAAGGGACCAAACTGTGAGGTCATCGGTCTCTCGTTCCCAACAAAATTATTACACAAGGGAAATAAAAGAGATGTACAGCACGGTAACAGGAGAATGGAGGAACCAGGAGAAGAACAGGACAATCAACACTACCATGGACAAAACAGGAAAAGAAAGCCACAGAGGAGCAAGAAACAAGATAGAACAGATAAAAACATGAGCAGATGATCGTGGCTGACCCACCACGAGAACAAAAAGGAAAAAGCTAGCCACTCTGCGACACATGAAAACATCCACCACACAAGCTTTAGAGCTGAAACTTATAAAGAATGATAAAACCCACCCTCACGAATAAAACAAACCTAAATTAGCCAATGAGGCTTTTTCAGTTGAAATTAATGGCAACTAGTCCGGCAGCAAACCCGAAGAGATTTTCAAGACTTATTACGCCGGGAAAGCCTACGAAGTCACAACTAGTCCGGTAGCTGAAGAGTCCGTCACAGGGCAGCCAAAGGAGGACAGCTCACCAAGATATGGGCCACCGTCAGCCGGGCGCCACACCGAAACTGACTGAGGTGGGTAATCACGGTGCAGGAGGCAGCCATGTGTCACACAAGCGTGGGCAATGCGGAGCTGGCAGAGAACCGCAGAGTCCATACGAGAGGCCCACATGGAGGATTGCCACACATTCGAAGTCTCCTTAGATGCACGCAGTTTGTTGTGCATGCTGAGGTTAAGCCTTTTCGTCTCCCAAGCCGCAAAACCTTGCGGCGTAGTACAGCAAGCTTGTCAGTTGCAGATAAGCCGATCTCCATGAGTGGTTTCCACGTAGCCTGTTGGCCAATCTCTCAGCAAGTTTGATGCCTGGGATTCCGAAGTCACCAGGGGTCCAGAGAAACACCAATGAACGACCGAACCGTTCCAGGGCGTAGATGAACTCCTAGATGATCGCTACCAACGGATGACGAGGAGAGCACTGGTCGATACCTTGTAGGCTGCTCAAGGAGTTGGCACACAGAAACGACTCCCCAGAGCATGAACACATCTGCTCAAAAGCTCAAGATACAGCCAACAGCTCCGCCGTGGAAGAACTGCAGCCATCGGGAAGGAATGCTGTTCATTATGTCCTCCATGGACATACGCGACGCTGACGAGAGCATCAGCCATCGAGCCATCAGCGTAAACCAATTTGTCGCCTCAGTACGTGTCAAGAAGAGAGATGAAGTGACAGTGGAGAGCTGCAAGGTTAATGGAGTCGTTAGGGCCACGTGAAAGGTTTAGACAAAGCTGTGGCTGAGGCTTACAACATGGAGATGTACGTGAATGGACCTCGAGGAGAGGTAGAACAGGCAAGGACTCCAGACAGAAGCAATCGAATGCAAACCGTAATCATTAACCCCCTGATCTGGGTTGCTGTTGTGGGGGCTGGAATGCCGTGGGCAGGGAAAAGGAGAGGGTAATTTGTATACTCAGGAGAACTACAAATGTGTGCAATGTAACTGGCGAGCAATTTTGCACGTCTAATTTATAATGGAGGGATCCCAGCCTTCACCAGTACACTGGTCACCGGACTCATCCTACACGCTCCTGTCGCTAATCGAACCCCACAGTGGTGCACAGGGTCGAGTAAATTCAGCGCTGAGGGCACTGCCGAACCCTAAATCACACTCCCATAGTCAATTCGTGATTGGACAAGGGCTCCGTAGAGCCACAGCAGCGTAGATCTATCTGCACCCCAGTTCGTGTTGCTCAGGCGTCGGCGGGCATTGAGGTGCTGCCAGCACTTCTGCTTAAGCTGACGAAGATGAGGAAGCCAAGTCAATCGAGCAACGAAAACCAGTCCTAAGAATGTGTGTGTCTCCACTACAGTGAGTGGATCGTCATGAAGGTAAAGTTCTGGGTCCAGATGAATGGTACGACGCCGACAGAAGTGTATGACACACGACTTTGCGTCTGGAAACTGGAGGCTGTGGGCTATAGCCCATGCCTGCACCTTGAGGATGGCTCCCTGTAGGTGATGCTCAGCAACACCAGTACTGGAGCAGCAGTACTAAATGCAGAAGTCGTCTGCATTCAGGGAAGGTGAGATGGAGAGTCCAACAAACAGCTGCTCCTAGATCGTTAAAGGCCACTAAAAACAGAGACACTAAAAATAGAGACACTCAATACAGAGCACTGTGGAACTCCATTCTCCTGGATGTGGGTCGTACTATGGAAGGCACCAACTCGGACATGGAGTGACAAGACGTTTCCGATGAACATCCAGAGTGGCCCCAGAGACACTACTCATACAATGTGACAAGGATGTGATATCGCCAGGTCGTGTCATATGGTTTTCGTAAATCAATGGAGACAGCAATCAGGCGTTGGCGTCTGGAGAAGGCCGTTTGGATGGTAAACTCTAGGGACACAAGATTAGCAGTGGTAGAGCGACCCTGGCAGAAACCACCCCGACATGGAGCCAGTAGGCCATGTGACTAAAGGGACCCAACAAAACCGCCCACATACCATACATTCTAGCAGCTTATGAAGAACGTTGGTGAGGCTAATGGGCCGACAGCTAACCATGTCAAGCGAGTTTTTACCGGGTGTGAGCACCGGAATGATGTTGTTCCTTGCAATTGCAATGGAAAGACGCCACTGCTCGAGATCCGGTTGAACATGACGAGATGATATCGCTTGTAGTCAGATGAGAGACATTTAAGTATCTGGCTGTGGATCCGATCATGTCCAGGAGCTCTGTCAGGGCAATATGCAATTGCACTGAGGACCTCCCACTTTAACTGCGGCTGGACGAGAACATCACCTCAGTCAATACACGCCACAGTGAACCCTATAACGCCGCATTTATAGTGTGTGAAAGGCTGGGGGTAATTTTCCAGGGTAGAGTGCTCGGCAGAGTGCTCGGCAGAGTGCTCGGCAGAGTGCTCGGCAGAGTGCTCGGCAGAGTGCTCGGCAGAGTGCTCGGCAGAGTGCTCGGCAGAGTGCTCGGCAGAGTGCTCGGCAATCGCGTTTGTGTCTGTAGATAACACGCCATTTACGCTAACACCAGTAACACTTGTTAAGGTCTGGTACCCAAAAAGATGATTGATCTTTGCCCAGACGTGGGAAGGTGACGTATGGCGTCTAATGGTCGAGATGTATCTCATCCAACTTTCCTGCTTCCGTCGTTTGATAAGTTGCCGAACGCGGGCACAGAGCTATTTAAAGGCTACTGTATGAGGTGCTCCATGGCAGGGTGCTGCTTATGCCACTGTAGAGATCTCCGGCGCTCCTTAATTACTTCAGCATCTTCCGGCGACCACCAAGGGACTGCCTTACGCCTTGAGCACCATGAAGAACGAGGGATTGAGTTTCCTACTGCAGAAACAATTGCTGTAGTAACTTGCTCAACCATCACTTAAATGTAACTGTGTGGGGGAAATTAAACGGTGACAGCAGAGGTGAAAGATTCCCATTCCTCCTTGTTTAAAGCCAATCTGGGCAGCCGTCCATGAGCATGATACTGGGGCAGTGACAGAAAGATGGGGAAGTGGTCACTACCACACAGGTCGTCACGTGTTCTCCAGTGGGTTGATGGGAGAAGTCTTGGGGTTTGAAGTGACAAATCGATGGCTGAGTAACTACCACGAGCCACACTGAAATGTGTAGCAGTCCCAGTATTTAAGAGGCGGAGGTCGAACTGAGACAAAGATTCGACATCTCTGTCTTAGCAAATAAGCACAGTGACAACCCACAAGGGGTTATGGTTGATTAACTCCCTAAACCTTTCCCACTTTTCGGAGATTTTACCAATCAGTGCAGCTAATACATCTAGGGGTTCGACACCATCTGGAGGAAGGTATATATTGCACAGTAAGATCCTCCATCGTCCTTATTCTGATAGCCACAGCTTCAAGGGGGATTTGAAGGGGCACAGGTTCACTACAGACAGTTTAGGACATAAACGAAAACTCCACCTGACACCCTATTATAGCCGCTACAGTTACTGTAATATCTGTTTAGCCATGGAGGGCAGAGGGTCCGCATTGTCAAAAACCAGCTTTCCTGGAGGGCAATACAGATAGCAGGTGTAAAGCCCAACTGTTGCCGTAGCTCATCCAGGTGGTGGAATAAGGTCTGTAATTCCACTATAGAATGACGTCATCGTGATACTGTGAAAGCATGGAACATTCAATGAAGTGGTTTATGCCTCAGGCAATAAGCCGGCGGCAGCATGTGACTCTGAGCAGTCTATAACCGTCATGTCTGTGTGTGTGTGTGTGTGTGTGTGTGTGTGTGTGTGTGTGTGTGTGTGTGTGTGTGTGTGTGTGTGTGCGCATGGGATGGTGATTTATGCATTTACTGAGGACCTATAGCCCGCCAGACCCTCCCACACCCACACACACACACACACACACACACACACACACACACACACACACACACACACACACACACACACACACAGCTTGGTCCTAGTGGTTTTATTTTTGGATTTCTCTCACTGCACCTTGGGTTTCCCTGGCTGGGAGAACTTCACTGATTCAGTCTCCAGGACTGAGAATGAGCGTGAAGCCCTTCGACAAGCTGCTTTTGGGCTCTTCAGTCACTGGCAGGTGTCAAATTTCCCACTAGGAGAAACCTGGGAAGGGGACCCCTTCCTAGCGAGAGAAGCGAGGAAGACTTCTGTTCCCTTCCAAGATGGAGAAGCATATGTCCCCGATGGTTGGAGGAGTGTTGCTTCCAAAGTAGGTGGTGCAGGAGCAATAGGGAGGGAAATGCCCTCCACCATCAAGGAACATCTTTCGGCTCTGAGAGGTGGCTATGATTGGCAGAGCTGATCGTATTACGCCGATGTTACAACAGTCGTGGTACAATGTCACAGGCACAGGATGCAGGCATTCAAATTTTCTCTTAGCCCCAGTGTAGGTCATTCTGTCCAGTGTGTTTTAGTCCATGATTTTCCTTTCTTTCTGGAGAATCCTGCAGTGTAGTGAGCAAGGCGAATGGTGCTCTCCACAGTTTGACAGATTGGAGGCGGGGCACAAGTAGTATTGGGATGTGAAGGGCATCCAGAATTCTGACATGTGACGCTGGATGTACAGCTGAATATGTCCAAACTTGCAGCTCTTAACGCACTGCATCGTGTGAGGAACATTGGGCTTTACAACACAGTATTAGACCGTCACGTTGACCTTCTCTGTCAATGTATCACCCTCGAAAGCCAAGACGAAAGCAGCGGTGGCAACCTGATTATACCTCGGACCCCAGTGGACACGCTGGACGAAATGAACACCGCGCCGCTCCAAATTTGCGCGCAGCTCATCGTCAGACTGCAAAATAAGGTCCCTGTGAAATATGATACCCTCGACCATATGTAAGCTCTTGTGGTTACAGAAACATCCCCAGCTTGTCATAAGCGAGTAAATACCGTGACTGGGCATACATGGGGAGTTAATGGCACAGGCATCAGGGGGTGTGGTCAGAGGGCTACAACTGACAGGGTACATAGCGACCCCACTACAATGGGCAAGCTACCGTGCTGGATGTCAGGTGCAACCAAGCGAACAAGTCCATTATAATCGTCGGTATAGAAAACGATACTGCACCGTTTATGGAAAAATACGCACCCAGGAGGGTGGCCTCGCCCAACAGTAGGAGAATGAGCAGAAGTGCAGATCCACGTCGACAAAGGATGCGGTAAGTCTGAGCACATGAATGCTATACTCCATGTAAGGCGTCCTTCCTAAATTGGCTCGCTCTTCGGGAAAATTTTGAAAAATGAAGGTCAATTCATAGAGGGGACCACCACATATAGGCCAAAACGTGAGACTCCTTTTAGTCGCCTCTTACGACAGGCGGAAATACCTCGGGTCTATTCCAACCCCTGGACCTGTAGTGGGGGGGGGTCTCCATTTACCTCGAAGTTTTGGTTTTTATGCTTAGTCTGCTAACTACGACAAAAGGTGTGTAAATATGGCGCGAACGGGACTGGGCTGCACTGAAAATCGTTCTGCTAAGGCCCCTCCACACGCACTATTATATCTGTCGGCCGACCGACCAACGGACCAATTTCGTAACCGCTTGCACAACGCAATCACGGTGCCTCATGTGATTTGTTCGTATGATAAATATCTACGCGATTCCGGTTGGTTTTACAAAGGAACAGAAACTAGAGTTTGCCAGCATTTATCTAGGATTTTCTGGCCTTGTTACTCAAAGCCAAGGCAAAGATGCGACTAATTGCAGGAATGAAATTTAACTACGTTGTTACTTAGACGGTAGCTAATGATATTCGTAATTATTTAAGAACTGCTGAGCATCAAACCGTTTTTAACCAAAAATGAATTCATCATAGGTTGTAAGCTCCGAGGAGAAACATCTCGCTACATTACGATTTCTAGCCAATGGTAGGGTTTGAGCGCACCTCAAATTCAGGGCTGTTGTATCCCCACAATTGACTAAAATGATTCATTTCCCTGCAAAGCGATTTATACATGACTGAAGAAGTACAGCACGGTTAAGCAAAATAAAAGACGTTGACATAAACGTTATCAATTCCAATAAACAATGCGAAAGTAACTTACATACTTCGTAAGACAAATTACTACAGCAATTGTTATAAACAAATGCAAAAAGTATTTAACAGCTATACATTCATCAGGATATAATACTTATTAATACACCCTCACACCTTTTTATAAAGTTCTATCCTGCAGCCCTTTTTCCTGGGCGTAGACCGGTGACGAGAGATATGAAATCCTGTCGATTTGATTTCGGAGTTCTCTTCTCTACAGCCAACACAGTGATGCTTGACAGTGTCATTTGTCATTGTGTTGTGGAAGTAGGCTTTAACGCTTTTCAACGTACTCACGCTTGTTTTGCAAGACACGGTGGTTCGTGGAATTGCAAGAAGCAACGACAGTCATTACACTCCTCCGGAGAACACGTTTTTTAAATCAATTGTTTACAATGGACTGAACGATGTCATGAAGCTCCAGACATTTATCCTCACCGCTGTAAATAAAGTTTCTTCTCTTCAGTTTCTCATTGTCAAAAGATACATTTTAAGTAGCTTTTCAACATTACGTATAGGGAAATTGTTTCACGGTAGTCCTGGAATCTAGTTTCCGTGGTTACTATTACTGTGTCGATTACCTCTAATACTAGCCTTCTCCATTTCTAAATACATATTTCTGTTTCGTTACACTAGTTCAAATACTCCTGCTGAAATTGTAAGGCTCTTTCTTACCTTCCACTTTGCGTTTCATACGTATTAGTCTCTCACTAGCCTTAATGCAGTTTTCTATTTCAGGCTTACAGATTTACTTTGCAAAATGTCGAACAAGATACTGGTATGCTGGAAAATCTATTTGTACACCTGCAGTAGAAAAAGAGAAGTCTGGTGATTAAGTATACAATTTAGCCCAATTGGTCGATGTAAAGAAATATAATCCCAGTCTTGCTTGTATTTCACATTCAATGCTGCTCATGTCCGTGTAGTGAAGAAAAATGGTTTTAACAGCGTGTGAATGAAAATACCTTGTTTCGCAAGGACCTTATAATTTAAATCCCCCTTCCCCCTGAAGTTAACTTGTTTTACCGCAACGGCTAAGATTCGTGAAATACTGGTTTGCTATAAAAAATTTTAATTGCGTAATTTTTAGAAGCACAGAGGATGGTCCAACTGATGTGCACAGCAGTGGATACAGACTGCACGAGGGTGTGCCTCTTTCACTATAGGATGTACACAATTTTTCCGTGTTATTGCACTACAGCCGTCTTATGTTTGCGATACTAGTTTGTTTTTATCAATATTCTAACTGCTTAGCACTTGCAGCTAAACAGTGGCTATGCCTTGTGCACACCAGTTTTTAGCTAAGTCATAAAACCACATCCATCTCATATTTCTCCTTATTTGCAAAACGAAAAATTACTAATAGCTTACTTCAGACATCCGTTATTTCGTCGGCTTGTACTGACAAAGGACTTAATTTCACTTGAAACTTGCTCTAGAGGATTATTTTAACTTCACTTGAAATCTATTCTTTAACAACATCCATAATACAAGTTGTTAAATGATTGTCAGAAAGTGGCTTCAAGTACTCCGTGATGCTAAATAATCTTTCGTGAGTGTTCGTATCCAGCGAAGAATTTCAGAAGTTCTAAAAATTTTATTCACTCATGCCTCAGATTCCTCACGAGTTCGGAGACAACTTTTGCCATGCTGAAAAGCAGATAGTCGTAATGCATCTATTCCGCTTCTGTTTCTGTAACCTTCTCGTTGTGCTTCAATGTTCCAATCGTGCTGCTTGTGAAATAGCATGGACAATTCTTACTGTGCTTAGCTGATTGTATTTAACAGTTGCTGTAACATGTGAAATTGAACCTTGGTCCTTTTTAGCATTCGAAATAAAATTTTGATGCCTCTTCGCCTAGTCCCCACTTACGCGATCAACCGTCAACCATTCCAAATAACACACAGTAAGAACAAAAGTTGTTCCTTACAACGCTGCCACTTTACCACCGTTTTGAATTTTACTATTGTGTTTGAAAGCTTCTTACAAATTTTCCCTAATATTTGATAGACAAACTGCGTCAGCTTTCTTTCTTACACTCTTGCAAACACCACAATTGCATTGTGTGTGTATTTGGAAGAAAAGCGGTAGAGAAACAGTAAACACTTGAATGAAGCCCTAGGTATTACGTCAAGATAGTAAAAGAATTCAGCAAAATTTGTTACGAGAGCTACAAGAGGAGGAATTCAAGTCTTAACATATAAATTACTTATGAATGGATGAGATTATTTCAGTATTTGCTCAGTAAAGTGGATTCTCATGTTACAAAACAGAATGTCTTCTGGACATAAAGCATTTCTAAGAATAAACTGTGTCACTGCGATTTCTTGATACATGAGAGCTACTCTGGTTTATGACACGGCACATTAATATCACATTGTAATCAACCAAAATAATTTCAGAAACGTGTCAAGCGATTTATAAACCGATGAAGGTGGAATATGTGAAGGTAAATAAACGTTTAGTACACTTTATGGGGACTATAAGAACAATTTTTAATTTTAAATAGTGTTACCACAACGGCAAAATTAATACAAAGTTCGAAACAGATGAAGCGCTTTTTAATTTGTCGCATCCAGAATCTAAAAACAGACAAAGTAGAAAGGAAAGCTAAGAAAGAATTTTTGAGTGTGACCACATCCTCTATTCCGGCTTGCTGCATGTATGTTTCCAGATGTAGGGATGGATGGCTGTAGCTGTGATTGTGGACATGAAGTCGAGTGCAGTATATTCCACCTCCTATCAACACACATATGATAGCATGCATTATGCCCCTTGCCCCCCCCCCCCCTCCCACCCATAGCCCAAGCTACTTTATTTTTAAAAATTCGACGAAACTAACTTTGAAGCCATATTTACAAACACACTCCAGACACGTCCAACAGCTGTAGCGACGCCAGCGCTCGAAGGTGAAAAGAAAGCCTCACGCCACAAGCCCGAAGTGCGGCACTCAATGTTACGAGCGTTAATGGGTAACATCGTGTGACAGATACCACGTGTAATCTACTCTAGCGCCCTCCGTACCAGCAATCGACGTGGATCACTTCTGGATATTAGACAGACTCACAATCTACAAGTCGACAGAGAACTCTCAGGGCGGACTTTCCAGCAATTCGCTGGGATAGGGAAAACAGTTTCAGTTAAGCTATCAAGGAAATTTAATAAACGCGATATTCCACTTCAGCAAGAAAGATGGCACACTAGCGTCCACTGTAACGTTTCTTTCCTTATGGGTAGTTAAAAGTGAGAGAAATATTCAAATAAATGAAAAAAAATAATCTGCGCATAATTATGAGTTTAACCCCACCGTGGCATCATATTTGTAACGTGTCCTTCCTGTGGCAGTATCCGTACGCGCATATATATATATATAATTAACCTTTGTAATCTACTGGACCATTACTATTATTTACCCTCTATGCCAACTCTGTTACATTATTTCAATGTATGAGATCCTGGTGTTACTGAACACCATCGTCAACCGCTGTTTTAAGGCTCGTTGACTGCACGACACTGCTGTCAATGATCTACTGGTCTTCCTGAAAACAGGCCTTCAGGTCCGACCTATGGAGAATAATTGCTTATCGCAATGTGCCGCTTAAGTATGTCGTTCATCTTGCTTTCAAATAACGTGACCACAATTTCGTGATACATCTACCTAAAAAGTATAAAATCATTTAAGTAGTTCAGTGCGGTAGTATTAAAAGGTTCACTACAATAACTGCAGAGACCGATATTTATGAATGATAATCTTATTATTCCATAAAAAAATAAGACGTAGGAATTTCGGCAACCCTCCTCTTAGTACATCGAATGTCAAAACAGAAGTGAATCATAAGAAGAGAAAGTCTTCGTTTCTTTACAAAATCACTTGGTTTTTTCGAAAACTTAATTTGTTTTTCCTACAGAGGTCTCCTTTTACGTTTCATACATACAAGCTCTGAGTTCTCATCAACATCTGTTACTAAATCAATTGCTTTATATATATTATTCGTGACACAAGAGTTTTTAATATTGGATAGTTCCTCTTTTTTTTTTTTTTAGATACACTTCAGTAACCTTCTGAATTCTGGAAGCTACTGTATAACAGTATCTCATTCTAGCATTCAGGTAAAATTGGAGTGGTTACTTGACTAGACTACACACCAATTCCTTCCTTCACATATACTTGCAAGTTAACAAAAAATGACTATTTTGGGCAAAACGTTTGTGCCTTCGTTCCAGAAGTGTGGAAATATTTTGTGCTTGTTCCGGACTGATATATTGGTTTGATCACCAAGTTGTTGAGAAAATCGGACCTAGAAAACCAATCTGAACATTTGGACTTACTTAATTTCAATGTTTCTGATTACTTGAATTGTACTGCTTCTTACAGTCTATTACATCAACTTAGAAACTTCTTCTGTGTTCTACTATGGTGCTTTTAGTGTTTCCGCATACCGCAGCACGCAACATGGTTTTGCAGACGATAAGTGAAACTGTTTCATAGAGAAGAGAGGACAAAGAGACGATCTGGCATTAAGTCGATTCGATAGCAAATGACAGAAACGGGCGGATTTCTCAGGTTTTTACTACATATGAACACTTTTCACACTCTCCCGTGAAACGTTGCTGGTAGACCTCCCTTCATACAAAATTGTAAGTTCTTGGCTCATGTCAAAGGCAGCAAAGCCGGCTTAGGAGTCAATAATTGATAACTAAAACTTGAATAGTACTGCTTCTTGCTGTCTATATCATTAACTTGGAAGCTTCTTCTGTGTTCTACAATTTTGCTTTTAGTGTGTAAGCATACCGCAGTACACAACATAGCGTTGTAGACGATAAGTGTAACCGTTTCATAGAGAAGAGCGGCCAAAGAGACGATCTGGCTTTAAGTCGATTCGATAGCATAAGACCAAAACGGGCGGATTTCTCAGGTTTTTACTACATATGAACACTTCTCTCCCGTGCAACGTGGCTGGTAGACCTCCCTTCATGCAAAATTGTAAGGTCTTACCTCATGTCCAAGGCACAAAAGCCGGCTTAAAACTCGATAATCGATAACTAAAGCTTGAATTGTACTGCTTCTTACTGGCTATTACATCAACTTAGAAGCTTCGTCTGTGTTCTACTATGGTGCTTTCAGTGCCTCCGGATACCGCAGCACGCAACATAGCTTTGCCAACGATAAGTGTAACCGTTTCAGGCCAGACAATCGTGTGGTTCCTGAAGAGTAGTTGCAGGGGCAACAGTCTGGATGATTGACTGATCTGGCCTTGTAACATTAACCAAAACGGCGTTGCTGTGCTGGTACTGCGAACGGCTGAAAGCAAGGGGAAATTGCAGCCGCAATTTTTCCCGAATGCATGCAGCTTTACTGTATGGTTAAATGATGATGGCGTCCTATTGGGAAAACAGTCCGGAGGTAAAATAGTCCTCCATTCGGATCTCCGGGCGGGGACTACTCAAAAGGACGTGGTTATCAGGAGAAAGAAAACTGGCGTTCTACGGATCGGAGCGTGGAATGTTAGATCCCTTAATCGGGCAGGTAGGTTAGAAAATTTAAAAACGGAAATGGATAGGTTAAAGTTAGATATAGTGGGAATTAGTGAAGTTCGGTGGCAGGAAAAACAAGACTTTTGGTCAGGTGAATACAGGGTTATAAATACAAAATCAAATAGGGGTAATGCAGGAATAGGTTTAATAATGAATAGGAAAATAGGAATGCGGGTAAGCTACTACAAACAGCATAGTGAACGCATTACTGTGGCCAAGATAGACACAAAGCCCATGCCTACGACAGTAGTACATGTTTATATGCCAACTAGCTCTGCACATGATGAAGAAATTGATGAAATGTATGATGAGATAAAAGAAATTATTCAGGCAGTGAAGGGAGACGAAAATTTAATAGTCATGGGTGACTGGGATTCGTCAGTAGGACAAAGGAGAGAAGGAAACATAGTAGGTGATTAAGGATTGGGGCTAAGAAATGAAAGAGGAAGCCGTCTGGTAGAATTTTGCACAGAGCTTAACTTAATCAAAGCTAACACTTGGTTCAAGAATCATAAAAGAAGGTTGTATACATGGAAGTATCCTGGAGATACTAAAAGGTATCAGATAGATTATATAATGGTAAGAAAGAGATTTAGGAATCAGGTTTTAAATTCTAGGACATTTCCAGGGGCAGATGTGGACTCTGACCACAATCTATTGGTTATGACCTGTAGGTTAAAACTGAAGAAACTGCAAAAAGTTGGGAATTTAAGGACATGGGATCTGGATAAGCTGAAAGAACCAGAGGTTGTACAGAGTTTCAAGGAGAGCATAAGGGAACAATTCGCAGCAATGGGGGAAAGAAACATAGTTGAAGAAGAATGGGTAGCTGTGAGGGATGAAGTAGTGAAGGCAGCACAGGATAAAGTAGGTAAAAATACGAGGGTTGCTAGAAATCCTTGGGTAACAGAAGAAATATTGATTTTAATTGATGAAAGGAGAAAATATAAAAATGCAGTAAATGAAGCAGGCAAAAAGGAATACAAACATCTAAAAAATGAGATCGACAGGAAGTGCAAAATGGCTAAGCAGGGATGGCTAGAGGACAAATGTAAGGATGTAGAAGCTTATCTAACTAGGGGTAAGATAGATACTGCCTACAGGAAAATTAAAGAGACCTTTGGAGAGAAGAGAACCACGTGTATGAATAACAAGAGCTCATATGGCAATCCAGTTCTAAGCAAAGAAGGGAAGGCAGAAAGGTGGAAGGAGTATATAGAAGGTTTATACAAGGGCGATGTACTTGAGGACAATATTATGGAAATGGAAGAGGATGTAGATGAAGACGAAATGAGACGTAAGATACTGCGTGAAGAGTTTGACAGAGCACTGAAAGACCTGAGTCGAAACAAGGAACCCGGAGTAGACAACATTCCATTAGAACTACTGACGGCCTTGGGAGAGCCAGTCATGACAAAACTCTACCAGCTGGTGAGCAAGATGTATGAGACAGGTGAAATACCCTCAGACTTCAAGAAAAATATATTAATTCCAATCCCAAAGAAAGCAGGTGCTGACAGATGTGAAAATTTCCGAACTAATCAGTTTAATAAGTCACAGCTGCAAAATACTAACGCGAATTCTTTACAGACGAATGGAAAAACTGGTAGATGCGGACCTCGGGGAGGATCAGTTTGGATTCCGTCGAAATGTTGGAACACGTGAGGCAATACTGACCTTACGACTTATCTTAGAAGAAAGATTAAGAAAAGGCAAACCTACGTTTCTAGCATTTGTAGACTTAGAGAAAGCTTTTGACAATGTTGACTGGAATACTCTCTTTCATATTCCGAAGGTAGCAGGGGTAAAATACAGGGAGCGAGAGGCTATTAAAAATTGTACAGAAACTAGATGGCAGTCATAAGAGTCGAGGGGCATGAAAGGGAAGCAGTGGTTGGGAAAAGAGTGAGACAGGGTTGTAGCCTCTCCCCGATGTTATTCAATCTGTATATTGAGCAAGCAGTAAAGGAAACAAAAGAAAAATTTGGAGTAGGTATTAAAATTCATGGAGAAGAAATAAAAACTTTGAGGTTTGCCGATGACATTGTAATTCTGTCAGAGACGGCAAAGGACTTGGAAGAGCAGTTGAACAGAATTTACAGTGTCTTGAAAGGAGGATATAAGATGAACATCAACAAAAGCAAAACGAGGATAATGGAATGTAGTCAAATTAAATCGGGTGATGCTGAGGGAATTAGATTAGGAAATGAGATACTTAAAGTAGTAAAGGAGTTTTGCTCTTTAGGAAGTAAAATAACTGATGATGGTCGAAGTAGAGAGGATATAAAATGCAGACTGGCAATGGCAAGGAAAGCGTTTCTCAAGAAGAGAAATTTGTTAACATCGAATATAGATTTATGTATCAGGAAGTCGTTTATGAAAGTATTTGTTTGGAGTGTAGCCATGTATGGAAGTGAAACATGGACGATAAATAGTTTGTACAAGAAGAGAATCGAAGCTTTCGAAATGTGGTGCTACAGAAGATTGCTGAAGATTAGATGGGTAGATCACGTAACTAATGAGGAGGTATTGAATAGGATTGGGGAGAAGAGAAGTTTGTGGCACAACTTGACTAGAAGAAGGGATCGGTTGGTAGGACATGTTTTGAGGCATCAAGGGATCACAAATTTAGCATTGGAGGGCAGCGTGGAGGGTAAAAATCGTAGAGGGAGACCAAGACATGAATACACCAAGCAGATTCAGAAGGATGTAGGTTGCAGTAGGTACTGGAAGATGAAGCAGCTTGCACAGGATAGAGTAGCATGGAGAGCTGCATCAAACCAGTCTCAGGACTGAAGACAACAACAAGTGTATCCGTATCATAGAGAAGAGCGGCCTAAGAGACGATCTGGCATTAAGTCGATTCGATAGCATAAGACAAAAACAGGTGGATTTTACAGGTTTTTACTACATATGAACACTTTTCACATTCTCCCGTGCAAGGCGGCTGCTTGTCCTCCTTTCATGCAAAATCTTAAGGTCCTAGCTCATGTCCAAGGCACCACAGCCGGCTAAAAAGTCAATAATCGTTAACTAAAACTTGATTTGTACTGCTTCTTACTGGGTATTACATCAACTTAGGAGCTTCTTTTGTGTCAAATTATTATTTTCAAATCAACAGCTCATTGCATGCACTCCTTACTAGAAACATGAATAATCTCCACAAAAATTTGGAAGTTAATTACTTTGTTGCAATAAAGTCTCGATCATTCAGGAAAACGGATTTTCAATAACTTGTCAGCAGCCATAAAAGTTTTAACACTGTCAAACTTCATTTTAAGAGCAGCCTAAAGGATTTATTTAACCATCTCCTCCGACACCATTAATGAATTGAATTTTTTAGTAGAGGGCGTGCGCGATTGAGAGTGAGTGAGGAGTGAGTGAGTTAGAATAAGAGAGAGAGAGAGAGAGAGAGAGAGAGAGAGAGAGAGAGAGAGAGAGAGAGAGAGAGAGAGAGAGAGAGAGAGAGAGTGGGGGGGGGGGGAGGGTGTCAAATAATACGAGTACGATCAGAAGTACGTTTAAATTTTCATCCCTCATTTCACGTCGATGATCAGTCCACTTGCGATCTGTGGAAGGTAAATTAGCATATTAGTTTCCCACTGAGCATCTCCTCATTATGGATCATTTGCAACAGAAACTACATATAGTCTAATCTAACCGTCTTGTCTGTCCTATCTCTGTTGAAGGGTACACATGAGACAGATGCCTTCTTATTGTTGTTGTTGTGGTCTTCAGTCCAGAGACTGGTTTGATGCAGCTGTCCATGCTACTGTATCATGTGCAAGCGCCATCTCCCAATACCCACTGCAACCTACATCCTTCTGAATCTGCTAGTGTATTCATCTCCTGGTCTCCCTCCTCGACCTTTACCCTCCGCGTTGCCCTCCAATACTAAAATGGTGATCCGCTGATGCCACAGAACGTGTCCTACCAACCGATTCCTTCTTGTAGTCAAGTTGTGCGACAAAGTTCTCTTCTCCCCAATACTATTTAATACCTCGTCATTAGTTAAGTGATCTACCCATCTGATCTTCAGCATTCTTCTGTAGCACCTTATTTCTAAAGCCTCTAGTCTCTTCTTATCCAAACTCTTTATCGTCCATGATTCACTTCCATACATGGCTACACTCCATACAAATACTCGGATAACACACTTCCTGATACGTAAAGCTTTACTCGATGTTAACAAGTTTTTCTTCTTCAGAAACACTTTCCTTGCCATTGCCAGTATACAATTTATATCCTCTATACTTCGACCGTCATCAGTTATTTTGCTCCCCAAATACCAAAACTCCTTTACTACTTTAAGTGTCTCAGTTCCTAATCTAATTCCTTCAGCATCACCAAACATGTTTCGACTACATTCCATTATCCTCGTTTTGCTTTTATTGATGATCATCTTATATCATTCTTTCAGGACACTCCACTCCATTCAGCTGCTCTTCCAGGTCCTTTGATGTCTCTGACAGAATTATGTCATGAGCGAACCTCAAGGTTTTAATTTCTTCTCCATAGATTTTAATTCCTACTTCGATTTTTATCTTTTTTTCCTTTACTGCTTGCTCAATAAACAGATTGAATAACATCGGCGATTGACTAGAACCGCATCTCACTACCTTCCCAACCACTGCTTCCCTTTCATGTCCCCTGACTCTTTTAACTCCCATCTGGTATGTGTACAAATTGTAAATGGCCTTTCACTCACTGCATTTTACCACTGCCACTTCAGTATTTGAAAGAGTTTTCCAGTCAACATTGTCAAAAGATTTCTCTAAGTCTACAAACGCTAGAAACGTAGGTGTGCCTTTCCTTAATCTAGCTCTTAAGAGAGGACGTAGGGTCAGTATTGCCTCATGTGTTCCAGTATTTCTACGGAATCCAAACTGGTATACCCCGAGGTCGGCTTCTACCAGTTTCTCCATTCGTCTGTAAAGAATTGGCTTTAGTATTTTGCGCCTGTGACTTACTAAACAAATAGTTCGATAATTTTCACATCTGTCAACAACTGCTTTCTTAGAGATTGGAATTATTATATTCTTCTTGAAGTCTGACGGTATTTCGCCTGTCTCATACATCTTGCTCATCAGATGGTAGAGTTTAGTCAGGGCTGGCTCTCGCACGGGTGTCAGTAGTTATAATGGAATGTTGAATACTCCCGGGGCCTTGTTTCGGCGTAGGTCTTTCACTGCTCTGCCAAACTCTTCACGCAGTATATCATCTCTTATTTCATCTTCATCTACATGCTCTTCCATTTCCAAATTCTGTTTTCAAGCCCATTGCCCTTGTATAGATCTTCTATATACTCCTTCCACCTTTCTGCTTTCCCTTCTTCGCTTATAACAGGGTTTCCATCTGAGCTCTTGATATGCATACAAGTGGATCTCTTTTCTCCAAAGCTTTTATTTTTATTTATTTATTGTTCCGTGGGACCATATTAAGGAGAAATCTTCATGGTCATAGAACGAGTCAATACATGAAATTATAACACGATAGTAGAAACAGATAAAATGAAATATAAAAACATATTAAGGCGACAAGTCGTAAGTTTAAATAAAGAAAATTAACTACGTAACACTGAAATTTGCATAATTTTTTAGCTCTTCCAGGAGCTCCTCGACAGAATAGAAGGAGTGAGCCATGAGGAAACTCTTCAGTTTAGACTTAAAAGATTTTGGACTACTGCTAAGATTTTTGAGTTGTTGTGGTAGCTTACTGACAATGGATGCAGCAGAATACTGCACTCCTTTCTGCACAAGAGTCAAGGAAGTGCATTCCACATACAGATTCGATTTGTGCCTAGTATTAACTGATTGAAAGCTGCTAACTGTTGGGAATACGCTAATACTGCTAACAATAAACAACATTAAAGAAAATATATGCTGTCAGGGCAATGTCAGAATTCCCAGACTATTGAATAGGGGCCAACAAGAGGTTCTCGAACTTACACCCCATATAGCTCGAACAGCCCGTTTTGAGCCAAAAATACCCTTTTTGAATCAGAAGAATTACCCAAAGAATATAATACCATACGACCTAAGCGTATGAAAATATGCGAAGTAGACTATTTTCCATGTTGAACTGTCACTAATTTCAGATACTGTTCTAATGGTAACTAAAGCAGCATTTAGTTTCTGAACAAGATCCTGGACATGGGCTTTCCACAACGGCTTACTATATATCCGATCGCCTAGGAACTTTAACTGTTTCGTCTCGCTTATAACATGCCCATTCTGTCTGATCAAAATATCGGTCCTTGTTGAATTGTGAATTAGAAACTGCAAAAACTGAGTCTTACTGTGATTTAGCATCAAATTGTTATCCACAAGCCATGAACTTATTCCATTAACTACATTATTTGATACTGTTTCAGTATTACACACAAGATCCTTCACTGCCAAGCTGGTGTCATCAGCAAACAGAAATATTTTTGAATCACCTGTAATACTAGAGGGCATATCATTTATATAAGTAAGAAACAGCAGTGGCCCCAGAACCGACCCTTGGGGGAATGCCCTCTTAACAGAGCCCCATTGCGAATGATTATCACTACCACTCTCAATATCGCAGAGAATTACCTTCTGCTTTCTGTTCTTAAAGTAAGAGGGGAACCAATTGTATGCTACTCCCTTACTCCATAATGGTCCAACTTGTGCAGTAATATTTTGTGGTCAACACAGTCAAAAGCCTTCGTTAAATCAAAGAAAACACCTAGCGTTCGCTACCTTTTATTTAATCCGTCCAAAACCTCACAGAGAAAAGAGAATATAGCATTTTCAGTTGTTAAACCATTTCTAAAACCAAACTGTACATTTGACAGCAAATAATGTGAATTTAAATGCTCCAGTAACCTTGTATATACAACCTTCTCGATAACTTTAGCAAACTCCGATGGCATGGAAATAGGTCTAAAGTTGTCAACATTATCCTTGTCTCCCTCTTTATAAAGTGGCTTCAGTAGAGAGTACTTTAATCGGTCAGGAAACCGACCACCGCTAAAGGAAAAGTCACAGATATGGCTAAGTACTGGGCCAACATACACAGAACAATACTTCAGTATTCTGCTAGATACCCTGCCATATCCATGAGAGTTCTTGGTCTTTAGTGATTTAATTATTAACTCAATCTCCCTCTTGTCAGTATCATGGAGGACCGTGTCAGGTAACAGTCTCGGAACACTTTTTTCTAAGAGCGCTATATGATTCCCTGTTGGGGCTAGGTTTCTATTTAGTTCACCTGGTACATTCAGAAAGTGATTATTAAATACTGTACATATATGCGACTTATCAGTAACACGAACATTCCCACTATGCACTGATTCTATATCATCGACCTGTCTCTACAGACCAGCCACTTCGTTTACGACTGACCATATGGTTTTAATTGTATCCTGAGACGTAGCTATTCTATCTGCATACCACTTTGCCATACCAGTTTACATATGATTATATGAATTAAGGAGATCTACCAACATCCTTTTACTTGCACAATCACTTTACAATTAATATTGAAATCACCACATATAAATAATTTTTTGTATTTCCTACAAAGTGTACCAAAAACCTCCTCTAGCTTTAGCAAAAATGTTGTGAAATTGGCGTCTGGGCCTCTATAAATAACAATTAGAAGTTTAGCTCCATTAAATTTAACCATACCTTCACAACATTCTAACACCTTTTCAATGCAGTACTTAGAAACATCAATTGACTGTAATGGGATGCTGCTTTTCACATACATGGCTACTCCCCCACACCGAAAAGAGCTCCTAGAAAAGCTGCCAGCCAACCTGTATTCTGGTAAAGGAAGCCTCTGAATTATCTCCTTATTTAAGAAGTGCTCAAATATACCAATAATTTCAGAGTCAACATCTATAAGCAGTTCACTAACTTTATCTCTAACATCTTGTATATTTTGATGAAATATACTAATTGTCTCATTACTTGGATACTTAAGCTATGTCAAAAGTGGATCTTTTGTTAGAGAGACTTCCCTTAAGCAGGAACACCTATCAGCTGACTGGTGCAGCTCTAACATCAACTACTGCAGGAATTTTCCCATGAGTGATCCCACCACCTCGATCTATGCTGTCACTTTAATTTTCCTGTAGGCGGTGTCTATCTTACCCATGGTGATTTTCGCCTCTACATCCTTACATTTGTCCTCTAGCCATCCCTGCTTAGCCACTTTGCACTTCATGTCGATCTAATTTTTGAGACGTTTGTATTCCTTTTCGCCTGCTTCATTTACTGCATTTTTATATTTTCTCCTTTCATCAATTGAATTCAATATTTCTTCTGTTACCCAAGGATTCCTACTAGCCCTCGGCTTTTTGCCTACTTGATCCTCTGCTGCCTTCACTACTTCATCCCTCAAGGCTACCCATTCTTCTTCTACTGTATTTCATTCCCCCATTCCTATCAATTGTTCCCTTATGCTCTCCCTGAAACTCTGTACAACCTCTGGTTCTTTCAGTTTATCCAGGTCCCATCTCCTTAATTTCCCACATTTTTGCATTTTCTTCAGTTTTAATCTACAGTTCATAACCTATAGATTGTGGTCAGAGTACACATTTGCCCCTGGAAATGTCTTACAATTTAATACCTGGTTTCTTACCATTATATAATCTATCTAAAATCTTGCAGTATCTCCAGGTCTCTTCCACGTATACAACGTTCTTTCACGATTCTTGAACCAAGTGTTAGCGATGATTAAGTTATGCTCTGGGCAAAAACCTACCAGGCGGCTTCCTCTTTCATTTCTTACCACCATTCCATATTCACCTACTACGTTTCCTTTTCTTCATTTCTCTACTATCAAATTCCAATCACTTGTCACTATTCTATTTTCATCTCCCTTCACTATCTGAATAATTTCTTTTATCTCATCACACATTTCATCAATTTCTTCCTCATCTGCGGACTACTTTTAAGATTATGGTAGGTGTGGGCTTCATGTCTATCTTGGCCACAATAACGCGTTCACTGTGCTGCTTGTAGTAGCTAACCCGCATTCGAATTTTTTTTTTATTCATCATTAGACCTACCCATGCGTTAGGTTCATATTGGCCTTCCTAATACTTAAATCTATATTCGATGTTAACAATGACGCCGGTGGATAGACTATATGAAATTACTGATCGTCGATAAAGTCGCGAATATAACCGACATGCTATTGGGCCCTTCGCAGGGAAAGGGTTTTCGCCGCAAAATGCGGGAAACTGGAATCCAGCAAATGAGTAAAAAATATATATTCGGTGACAAAAAATTTGTGTACGTACACAACAATAGACTGGGATTTCTGTATTACATAAAGCAGTTTTTGTGATTGTATCTTGCAGCTTTAGTTATTTTTAATTAAGAGAGATTTTAAAAGGACAGAAAGAGCGTTTTGGTCTACGCTACACATCGTTCTGTTAGTATAGTCTTGACTTCGTAATCACTTTCGTGGACTTCTGCAACTCTCAATCAAAATCTCCAACCTAATCGAGACAATACGCTACGATACAGCCGACATCATGACAAGAGAATGGGCTACATCAAACTCGAGGTAATTTTATATAGATAAGGATCTCAATGACCTGTGTACGTCTAATATAAAAGATCTCCTAACCATTCTCCTCAAATAGATCGCCATCTTCACTTGACCTTTAACTCTTACTATTTCAGAATTAATAACTGAATTCAAAGAAAATTTGGCTACCAGTCACAAAACTAGAAAAATAAAAATAATAAAAGTGAGAATGTGAAACAGGTTAGCAATAACCATAAACAGGAGATTCTACAGAAAATCAAAGTGAGAAAGGAAATTATTAACATTATCGACCGTTTAGGAACTCTATGCTACGAAAGGGATGAAACCACATATAGAATAACTGGTGGAAAAGTTAGTGTGTTTTAAGATTAAATCCAAACAACAATTAGAGAAAAATATATCGAAGCTAGGCCTATATTACGAAAAATTGCTAAATCTCGAGGCAAATTGTGTCCTCCAGTATTAGATGAAGTGTTTGTGCCCCTAGCACGGATAAAACAGGATCTACAGCATCAACAGAAACTTCGGATATGTGTTTCATATTTCATCCACGCCTACAGTCTATAAATACTAAAACAAAATACCACTACAGGGAAACTACCTACGAAGAAGTTCTTGGTAAAACTATGTAGCTGTAGTTGCCTTGGACTAACGACGTGTGATTATCAATGTAACCTGTACAGACTGTACGCTTTCCAAAGCTGTTATTCATGAAAAAGCTAAACGACGTTTCGTGAACAAAACACAACTTAAGACCGGACCACTAATAAAATTATCTGACAATAGGCACTGTTGAAAATTTGTGCCAGACCAGGATTACCACCCGAGTCTCCTGGTTACTAGGGAGAGGCAATGATCACTGTGTCCGAATTACGCAGTGGTCAACATAATAGCACGAACTGCCCGAGCATGCCGTTCGTCAGATCCAAATTCTCAATTTCTCCATAGACTGCTAATGCAGTGCTCCTTGAACATTATCCTCCTCGCCTTAATTAAACAGACACAGAATATATACAAGCTTGGCCTTACGAACATTGCAGACGCCGTCTATGCAACACGCGTCACACTTCAAAGAGTTTACCATTACATTGCATTGTTTACTATCGACCACGGATCAAGCAACGTAAAAAGCACTGCGTCTACTGAGATCATGATTCAGAGTTTTTTTTTTTTTTTAAAAAAAAGAAACTAATAAGTCGCCTACATATTATAGTTGCTGCCGAAAGAGGAGAATCACTATTTTCCCACAAACGGAAATATAGTTAAAATTACGCTTCTAATTCGGCTAGTTTCGGCGGTTACTAAAATTTGTAGTGAAAGTTACATAGGGAACTCTCCCGTCCCCCCACCAGAAACGTAGTTTTCGTCGCTGTTGTGCGACTTTTGTACACAGCCAGAGAAAGTGTGTTAAACATGGCGCGGACGGAAACACTAGGCTACGCTACAGGGAAATCTGCTTACACAACGTTTACTCGGCATTAATAATCGTTGGCGTAAACATCTCTCAATCAAATTACCCCCTTCCAACCTAACTTAGATCTCGGGCTACACTGCCCATAGGCCTGTCATCACAACCAAAATTTCAGTGTGTGGGGGATATCCTGTATTTCTCGCTAATCTCTCTCTAGGCAAAAATGTCAGTTATTGTAGATTGGTGGCAGTCTCAACTACAAGATTTACTAATGATAAACACTATTGAGGCGGCTCGTAATTTTAGAAGAGTTCTCTTCGTCTTACTTGGCATAAATTGTTCGCTGGCGTCCCAGCAGGTAGCTCCTTCAGTGTCTGCTTCTGCCATCGCACCACGCCAGTCTGTTGTTATCCTAGCAGACAGAACGCACCGCACATCCGACAACTTCGGAACATCTCAACTGGCCAGTTAGCAACTGAGCCGAACACTGTTTACACCGTCAAAGGAAAACTATGCAAAGATGTACACTCGAATGGCACGACTGAGTAGTACACACACACACAAACAGTAATATCTGTAGAATGTCCATCGACACGCGCAGAACGAAATTCTTCTCGCGAACGTACAGCGTCTCCGAAAAAAATCTCGTGACTATATTCCGGCGTTACGGCCAGGTTCTCATTCAAATGAGCAAAAAATGTTATATATTTTTTTTGAGACAGTGAAAATACACTTGAAGGATCTGTTTGGGAGTTACGAGTGATCATACTATGAGCTTTATTTTAGATTTTCAGTAAAAAAAAAATGGCGCCCGCAATTATGATTTGATCACGCGGACTGCGTGCAGTGTGGCCTCTCAGATGTTACCTGAAATCAAAAATGGATGACATCAGTTGATACTAAATTACTTCTCTGAAATTGAAAATGGAAAACATCAGTCGATATTACATAAAATTTATGGGAGCGCATACCTAACCGCAATGAAACAACCGTAAATTTAACGATACGGTACTAATTCGAACTCTGAGTTCGATTTTTTGGGTGGTTTATTTCACTCCTTATGCCTTCACAAAAATTACTTAATATTAATCAGTGTCATATATTATAGGTATAAGCTCCTAAGAAAAGTGTTTACTTTTCTGGGTCAGAGGTAGAAGTTAAGAGATTGAACCATTTTTAGTTAATGCTGCATGCCGTTCTGAGAAAATTGTTTCTCTAAAAAAAAAAAAAAAAAAAAAAAAAAAAAAAAAAAAAAAAAAAAAAAAAGAAGTTCAACGTCTAGGGAAACCTTTTAGTTATATTATTACTTCGATTTGCATGAACTGAGGGTTACATGTATATTTTTAATGTCGCTGAACACGAATCTGCAGTAAGATTTTCAATATTCAAAACGGCTAATGCAATACGGAGAGCACAGGATTATGCTTTGTCCAATTTTTACCAAAAATGCATTTTCGTTATTTACGTTTAGTGTGCAATCCAAGGAGCACTTTTCAACCCTTCCTCTGGCTGGAATTGTTCCTAGATAGCAACTCCCTGTTCTTCTTGGCAGGAAAAGCCGATCTGTCTAACCTGGATATGCAGCACTCGTTATTCGTCAGTGTTATCGGCGAGTATGTTTGCAGTATGAATCATTTTGTGCACGTGCGTCACGGGACGAGCTTTGATCTACATCTATATGGATACTCTGCAAATCACATTTAAGTGCCTGGCAAAGGGTTCTTCGAATCCCCTTCACAATTGATAGTTAATTGAAACCCTCAGCTGCCGACAGGTGTTGTTGATATACTTCGATGGGGACAGCTGAAAATGTGTGCTCCGACCGGGACTCGAACCCGGGATCTCCTGCTTACATGGCAGACGCTCTATCCATTTGAGCCACCGAGGACACAGATGAATACCGCGACTGCAGGCATTTATCCCTTACACGCTTCCCGTGAGACTCACATTTCCAACCGGCCACAATCCACAAACGTAATGTACGTAATAGGTGTTTGCCCATCCACTCAATACTGGCCCACACTAAGGTGACGATTCCCGTAAGATTTCGGGCAATCTGTGCGCATTCGCACAGACGAAGGTCAATGGCTGGGTAACGTTTAACCATATATATGAAGATAGTAACTGTTCTCGAAAGAACAGGCGCCACTGACGACCGGGCAGCTTCTCTAGAATACATGATAGACCGGCCTATGTGGCCGAGCGGTTCTAGGCGCTTCAGTCGGGAGCCGTGCGACCGCTACGGTCGCAGGTTCAAATCCTGCCTCGAGTATGGATGTGTGTGATGTCCTTAGGTTAGTTAGGTTTAAGTCGTTCTAAGTTCTAGAGGACTGATGACCTCAATTGTTAAGTCCCATAGTGTTCAGAGCCATTTGAACCATCAGTCCCTGTGCTTACACGCTACTTACATTAACTTATGCTAAGGACAACAAACACACACAACGATGCCCAAGGGAGGACTCGAACCTCCAACGGGGGGAGCCGCGCGAACCGTGACAAGGCGTTTGAGACATGGCGGATACCCCGCGCGGCTCATGGCAGTCGTGACACTGCTTCAAACAATGGGCTGTAGAAACTTTTTTAAAGCACGGATTAAGAAAAAAACCTTTCCGTTCCTAGAGTCTGGACAAGTACACCTTAAAAAAAATGCAACTACAAAGAAATTGAATTTTCGAACTTTTTGGATGAGAACCTGTCCCTATGGAACACCGTTGATAAAATGTCACAGGGATTATGTACTCAGGTTTCACATGTGGATTAACAATTCCTAATCGAGGAATTTGCATCTCCCACCTTGGAATTCTCAGTACAGAATTTTTATCCATTACGAGATTCTCAGCCACTTGCAGAAGTGATTTCCCGTGATTCTGCAAAACTTTTCCGTTAGCCAATCGTAGCAACTATAATATTTGGTTCCTGGTGCATGACATGTCTCTTAACTTAAAGTGACCAACTCATTTGCATAAAGAGCTAACTTATCATCCGCTTCTTTACTTGCGTAGACCGTTTATGTTCTTCAAAGATTTTTTTTTCTTTAATCGTTTTTTTATGTCTTTTATAAACTGCAACACTTTCTAAACTTAACGCCATTGAAGCATGGTCTTTTACTGAATGACCAAAAAACAATGCCGACAGCTGGAGTCAAAGGTTTTTGTTAATCAAGCCGTTTGTATTCTTGTGGTGATATCTCCATAGAATCTTTCACTCCGCAACACATATTTCTTTTATATAACTGAGAAGTGAAATACCGGTTTTCATAGATGCAGATTTAACATATTTTAATATAACGCAATAAATATTTGATTAAAATTTTCATCCCCTTACTATCGAAGTTCCAAAACCACTGAAACACATAGTTTTTAAAAATTCTAACAGAGGAGCCGAATACGAATTGTCAGATATATTTAGTAATGCTTTCATAATGAACCATTTTGAGAAACATCTCACACCCTTTAGGAGTTAGGTTTTCAAAAACAATTAAACATGTATTCTTCTATTTAGAACCAAGGAGCCAAATTCAAATCTTCATCCATTTAATTCTAAAAATGCTTTCATAGTGAAATATTTCATAAAACTTTTCATCCCCTATTTCACTCTATTAATGAGTTAAATTTCCAAAAGCAACGAAACACATTCTTTTTACATCCAACTGAGAAGTCAATTACCTATTTTCATAGATGTAACTTTAACAATGCTTTAGTAGTTCTTTAATAATGATTTATTATCAAAAAACCTTCACTATTTATTCTATTTCCCCCCCCCCCAATGAAAGAATTTCGGAAAATGATAAAAACCTTTTTTTTTTTTTTTTGTTTCTGGCTGAGAAACCAAATGTCAATTTTCGTAGTTTTGTAGTTCTAGCTTCAACAGTGACATAGGGACATATTTTTTTAAAAAAAAAAAACATTTCAACCCATATTTCACCCCCTTAGGAGTGGAATTTCGAAAAATCTCTTCTTAAATGGTGCTTTCAGCGTAATATTTACACCTTCATCAAATTTCAAGACTGTATACTTTGCAGGTTGGGCTGGAAGGCGATGAGTGAGTGGATACATGTGCCCCTATCGCATCTCCTTGGAGGTTGTAGTTCCAAAAACAGTGAAACACGTATATTTCAATAACAGAATTTCCATAGATTTATCTTTAAAAATTCTTTCACACTGAATTATTTTCATAAAACATTTCATCCTATATTCCCCCTCCTTATGAATTGAATGTATCAAAAACAGTGAGACATGTAATTTTTTTTTATTTTTACTTCAACCGAGAAGCCAAATTCAGGTTTAAATATATTTAGCTTTAAAAATGCTTTCATAATTTAATATTTCATGAAACATTTCATCCTCTATGTAATGGGATTGTGGTAGTGACACACCAAAATCACAATAGTAATCCGTTGTAGTTGCTACACATTTTATTACAATCAAAAGCATTATAAAATCACAATCACAAAAATACAAGAGATTGCCTTATAAGGCCAGATCAGATGGACAAATAATAAATAAATTTCTTTACGTGGAACAAGACCCGTTAAACTTCAAATTTGGATATGACTAGGTAAATATACTTAGGTAAGGCTTTACTTAAATAGTACAAATGTGCATAGAATGCGCAGCAGAACTCTCATTACTTCCAATCAGCAGAGAAACAGATTAAGCCTAAGAAACAGATTTTTTAACGTTTGGCTACCCAACTTTCCATAACAAAACTATATACAAATGATTAAAGCAATTAAGGAGGTACTTTAATTTTGACCAAACCGACCTTCAAATTTACTTACTCAATTGATTAATCAACAATATTCTTAGAATGATTACAACTAGAACATGACCATATGACAATTCCCTTAAAATAAGGTTGCTTCAATATTTCGTGTGAATTGGCGATAGACGCGAGCAGACCAAGGATTCAAATCAATACGAGAGATCCACGAGACAGGGAGTGACATAGAAATATACTCAACTTGACAATGCAATTGAACTTTGGATGCTATAGTTGTCCACCGGAACGATGGAATCACGCGAAAGTGACAACATAACCGAATATGTAAAGGAGAGGACATGGCCTTAAACATCTCTCTGCCGCCGTGGTGCTCTGTTCCCAGTATGCTAGCGTCGACCGCTGCCAATTATCTCTAACACAACACACATCAAGGGTAGAGAGTTTTCTGAGACATATACTACACAACCTTATCTGGAGAACAGGTGAGCATTACAACTGAACTGAAACAAATGAGCCTCCGTCAGTTACTTGCCCAGTGCCAGCCCTTAAACTTTGATTAATAAGTTCGCTAAAAGTCATGCCGAAGTTAAGATGACAAGTTTTATCTCCAGGTTCCGCATATTAGGGGCAGAGACAATGAATTGGCGACGCTCTTAGCCGTATGTTCGCGGGAGAGTCTGGGGAAGGCAAGGGCCACGTGGAGCCGGATCTTGGAGCGAATTTCCTTCTCTCCGAGACACCCGGTTTCTTCTGCGACTCAGCCGGCAAACAGGCTGTGGACCCCAGGTGGGGACCGAATAGGCAGCAGTAGGCGGATGGCGACGTCGTTACTGGCTGTTGCCCTGTTGCCTTCGGGGGGCGGGGGGCTCTTGTGTAAAGGGGGAGACAACCGTGGTGAAGTGAAGGTCTCTATTCCACAGGAACGAGTTAGCATGATATATCCACGATTCGGTGGTCGGGGGTCATTTGGCGCTATACAAGACCTAGAACCGAGTTCGGGAACACATGTTTTGGCCCAACCTATATCGCGATGTCAGGAGATTTGTTGGCAACTGTGTCCAGTGTAAGCGCGGTAAGCCCGATGTGGGTCCGTGCAGAGAACTACTACAGTCGCTTAGGGAGCAGTGTCCTCTGGACCGCGACTCAAAGATCTAAACAACGATCGATGGAAACTGGCGCCAGAAACGCACCAGCTCACTCTATTTCATTCCCTTAGGGGTTGAACTTCCAAAAACACTAAAACACGTATTTTCTTATTTGTAACCTTGAAGTCAAATACCAATTTTCGTAGATGTAGCCTTAAAAATACTTTCATAGTTATTCCATAATTATTTATCTCAAAATAAAATGTTCACCCGCTATTTCACTTCATTCCCAGTAATAATGGAACACATATTTCTTTATTTCTGACCTAGAAACCAGATACAAATTTTCGTATGCCTAGCTTCAAAATTACCTTAATAGCTACATGTTTCAAAAATCCTATAATTTCCTGTGTCTCCCCCTTTCAGTGTAGGAGGGATAGTGTCGTACAAGAGACAGTATACTCAGTAGACAACGAACTGCTAGTTGTGAAATCAGGGACATAGGAACCGAGACTGACACAGAAGGTGCTGAAGGTGAAGCGCACTAGACTCGTGTCTACCACGGCTTCTAATAATATCGATTTACCATGAACGGAAGTTCCGAAAAGTGAGCAAGTAATTTTACAGTAAATTCAGTACCGATGGAGAGGATATACAACGAAAAACATTTCTATAAAATTTCAGAAATAATGAAATATTCCACTCAAGTCGCGCGGCAGAACACGCAATGGATATGCTTGCACTTAAGACGGAAAGCCCCACGTGCTTACGCAGGCTTACGACAGATCGCAAAATTCGGCAGTAGGCGTAAGCCAACCTCGTGTGCTGCTACCTGTTGTTGATGCCAGGCATCAAGGTCTCAGTAGTACGGCCATGCACTGGAGAGTAGTTGCTTTGTAAGCACTCCGTCTTCAGTGCACGAGTGGCCTACTGGGACGGGACCATCCGACCGCTGCGTCATCATCCGTGGAGGATGCGAACAGGAGGGGCGTGGTGTCAGCACACTGCTCTCCCCGTCGTTATGGCGGTTTTCTTTGACCGGAGCCGCTACTATTCGGTAGAGTAGCTCCTCGATTGGCACCACGAGGCTGAGTGCACCCCGAAAAATGGCAAGAGCGCATGGCGGCCTGGATGACCACCCATTCAAGTGCCGACCACGTCCGACAACGCACTTAACTTCGGTGATCTCACGTGAACCAATGCAACCTCAGGGGCAAGGCCGTTGCCGCAGATATTTTAGAGTAGTTGCTAACGTTTCATAATTATCTAGTTTACGGGGAAAATGTAAAAATGGCGATTGTCACCGAAGCTACAACTAATGTGAATTTCTGGTTAGTTATCAAGTGGTCTTGTGTGCGAGCCTGAATTTTTCATCCTTTGCGGTGGGAATGATTCAAACCTGTCATGTTCTTCTTATGAAGTGTTATATTTATTTTACACACAATGATCATTTGTAGTTGTGTTGAGTTACTACCTTGATAAATTTTTGGATGGCGCACGTATCATAACTGAGATCTGCGCTTGCGCTTAATGGCTGAAGGTGAATTAGCGTAATGAGTAGTAGCGAATGTTATAGTAACATGTTTGTACATTATTTCAGGTAAATTACGTTAGTCGTGTAATATTATCCGTATACCAGTATAGTATGTGGGCCAATTACGTTAGTCATGGAATACTATCCGTATAAGACTATCTCACCTTGATGTCCCGGAATTTGCTTCAATTTTGGAATCCACGAAAGAACTGGAAATTTTCCTTTACACAGCTTTCCATATAACTTCTATTACAGTGATTCAGTCTTGTCTGTCACTCGACTTTTCTGATCGGGAAATAAATTCTATCGCTCAGATGCTTATTACCTCTTCGTGTTTCTATTTGCCGATATTGCTCATAAACACTTACATATCTCAAAGTTGCTATGGACAGTGATGGAACGACACACTTTTCTATGGCGACACTGCACTTTAGAGATAGAAAAACCGATCGGTTAAAACGATATGGGTATTTTAGTTCTGAATAACCCATGTCTTTCGGTATTTGTTTGCTCTCGGTTATAACAAGTATCTTTTTTTTTCCTGATAACCACGTAAAAACAGATATATCGATTAGCCACAGCAGCCGCAGTAAAATTTTTAGTTTTCAAGTAAACCTTTTTTTAAAAAAGACGAGTAATTTTTATTCGTAAGATTTCCATAGCTCTGAAATACTGCGTTATTACAGAAAAATGGGAAAAGTGATGTATGCCACTTTAATAACACTGCTGACAGAAACGAGAAACAAATGGATTGGTCCAGCATTGCCGAGACAATATTGTGCCTGTTATACAAGCAGTGCGTGAGACTGGACGCAGTTTCTCGCTGTTGTCGAACGTCAGTTGTAACACAGAATTGCACCATCTGGAAGTCTGGAAGTATTTTACGATATGCGGTAACGAGTGAAGCACATGGGTTGATTTGGTCGACTTGAAACATCATACAAGGAAAAAAGTTAAAATTTCCGGGATAAAAATAGAAAGTGCCTGATCTGCTGCCTGTGTCTACGTAGTATGCCGTTATCTGCTTGTAGCCCTTGAAAACAGAGAAATTAAAACGAAAAAGAGTTCTCCAGCCGAAGTATTCACCCTTTATTGCAGGACTATACGTAACTCCCGCATAGTGCTGTGATAACCGATTACAATATAATTTTTGAGCAGAGCTTCTAAAAACTAAAATCAGTAGGAGAATACTGGCAGTTTTCTGTAGTACGGAAGCACTCGCCATATTTTGAGAGAAGCAGCGAACAGCTGACAAAGTTTTATTTGACTATTTATTTTAAATTATGTCCGAAAGAACAGACACCATATCCATATACGTATATGGTTCTGGCAATACCAGCCATGACCTTCTTCTGTGAAGATGCACACGTATTCCCCGAACTGTTACGGCACTTGGTAAGAATGTCTTCCACGAGTAATGAGTGTGTTGGTGTGGGACACTACGAATGTAGTGTGTGCACATACTATGTGAGTCTCGCGGGAGGCCTGTGCGAGATAGTCCCTGCAGTCTGTGCCCTCGGTGGCTCAGATGGACAGAGCGTCTGCCATGTAAGCAAGAGATCCCGGGCTTTAGTCCCAGACGGGGCACACATTGTCACCTGTCCCCGTTGATGTATATCGACACCCGAGAGCAGCTGACCGTATTAATATAATTCTAATTTCGTTCTGGACGGCTGCAGGTCATCATAAAAGTATTTAATTTTACGTGTTGATTCCATTTATCAAGAAACTGAGAAAGTCAAATTTTTTAAATCTTTGTAGGATTCCTACGTTTACTAGAGGAAATACTGTAAATAAAAGACTGAAAATCGGTTATTACAAGCACTGGAATAGTGACGGGCTTTAACAATTAGGTTAAAGTGAGCCGAAAACCAGTTGTTTCAGCGATAACCGACATTCCCTCTGGAGTTCTGCGTGGTAAGATTGACGCGCAATTGACGCATGGTGCACGGAATGGCAATTGAATCTCAATGTAGACAAGTGCAATCCGACAACAGAGGAAGTGGGTTACAATACGCTTGTTCGCCCACTGCTTGAATACTGCTCAGCAGTGTGGGATCCGTACCAGATAGGGTTGATAGAAGAGAGAGAGAAGATCCAACGGAGAGCAGCGCGCTTCGTTACAGGATCATTTAGTAATCGCGAAAGCGTTACGGAGATGACAAACTCCAGTGGAAGACTCTGCAGGAGAGACGCTCAGTAGCCCGGTACGGGCTTTTGATAAAGTTTCGAGAACATACCTTCACCGAAGAGTCAAGCAGTATATTTCTCCCTTCTACGTATATCTAGCGAAGAGACCATGAGGATAAAATCAGAGAGATTAGAGCCCACACAGAAGCATACCGACAATCCTTCTTTCCACGTACAATATGAGACTGGAATAGAAGGGAGAACCGATAGAGTACCCTCCGCCACAGACCGTCAGGTAGCGTGCCTAGTATGGATGTAGATTTAGACATCTAGAACAGTTTTTCAGGAAGGTTACTGCAGCTCTGATGTTCTCAAAATGAACGGGCCAGCCATTGGCGTCCTCGAGGGGGAGGGGAGGAGGTGGGGAGGGGAGAAGAGGCAAAGGGGCACTTTCACCCATAGCCCCCAACCCTCCCTGGAATCTGGAGTAAAGAGGTTTTATTCGTTACAGTATACTCATACTCTTCCAGATAAGACTTCTCCACAATACTGCTAAACCTTAGCTTTGACCAGTTGTAGCGCTTATAGAGTTAGGGTCTTGCAGCTTGTTGCATCTCGTAACTGACCAGCTGATTTGTACACACAGTGCCAGTTTCAGAATCATGCACTCCAGCCCCGACGCGCCTCCCGCACTCCCCTCCACTGGAAATATTTCTGCAGATTCCAGTCTGCCACTGTGCATATGTTTTGATAACATCCTGGTTTTAATAGCATCGAAGGAACAGCATTGTGCAGTAAAGGGTAGACCTAGCACAGAACACACCATTCACATTGAAACGCATCACTTAGTAGATGGTGAAGTACTCTGAAGCTAGCCAGATAGAAACAGAAGTTCCTGGCACTATATTTGACCCAAATTCTAATCTTACACTAATCTCTTGTATCTACCTACCACGCCCTCAAAAAGCCAACGATTTACTATTATCAGAAGTTCCGAAAAATGAGGAAGAAATTGGCCCACACTTTTTTCCGTTGTGTATTATTTCGATTCCCCCATAAAGGGAATGGACTTGTAGCCACAGGTTACACAAGCGATAGATGGCTTAAAATACATAAAAAGAGATGACAATAAGAGACGATTTTTAAAAACACAATGGTACACGGTATTTTCGAATTTTACAGGAAAATAATGGATGACAAAATAAAGGTTTTTGAAAAATACGCTGGTGGACAATATTGGGGATTTTTTATCTTTATAGATGACTGGCGGAAAAGCATGGCGTTGACCAGGCATTTATTTACAGCTGTGCGTCCACGCCCGTACAATGCAGCGTCTGGCCTTGTCCTGAATTTTTATAACGTATCTCCTGAAACATGTGTCGTACAATGATATAATTTGTAGGTACGTTCAGCGTCATATGCGGATACTGTCTGCGAAATTTATTGCGAATATAGTAGCAAAGAAGTAACAAATTTAAATGTCACGAATGCTGTGATGCCCACACACTTGGGTGCAACTAATGTACACGGAATGCTTGGCACGATCATTATAGCTACCATCACCTATGGTCGAAATTGGACCATCTGTGTCGACGTAGTGAAAATATAAATGTGCATAACATGGTAAACGTCCATTCTTTCGAGCCATCGGACCTGATCTACGATCAAAAATATCTTGTAAATGTGGTAGGGGCCACGGCCTTGCCGCAGTGGATACACCGGTTCCCGTCTGATTACTGAAGTTTAGCACTATCGGGCGAGGTCGGCACTTGGATGGGTGACCATCTGGGCCGCGATGTGCTGTTGCCATTTTTCGGGTTGCACTCAGCCTTGCGATGCCAGTTGAGGAACTACTCGACCGAATAGTAGCGGCTCCAGTCAAAGGAAACTACCACAACGAGTGGGAGAGCCAGCTCCTCCTCCACCCTCAGTGAGGATAACGTGGCGGTAGGATGGTACTGATTGGCCACTTGTGGCCTGAAGACGGAGTGCTTTTTTAAAGTAGTGCTGCCTAGATAAAACTGACAGTCTAGGCTCAGGGACTGTCCACGGTAAATGCTGCATTGGACCTACGAATACTATTAAAATAACAGTTTGAGTTCTCTTTAATTGTCCAATCATCTGAAGTGAGTCCTTATTACAGTGCGCTGAAAAATAGATTTTACGTTAATGGAAGATAAATTTTATGTTTCCAGAATGAGATTTTCACTCTGCAGCGGAGTGTGCGCTGATATGAAACTTCCTGGCAGATTAAAACTGTGTGCCCGACCGAGACTCGAACTCGGGACCTTTGCCTTTCGCGGGCAAGTGCTCTACCAGCTGAGCTACCGAATCACGACTCACGCCCGGTACTCACAGCTTTACTTCTGCAAGTATCCGTCTCCTACCTTCCAAACTTTACAGAAGCTCTCCTGCGAACCTTGCAGAACTAGCACTCCTGAAAGGAAGCTGTGAGTGCCGGGCGTGAATCGTACTTCGGTAGCTCAGATGGTAGAACACTTGCCCGCGAAAGGCAAAGGTCCCGAGTTCGAGACTCGGTCGGGCACACAGTTTTAATCTGCCAGGAAGTTTCATATCAGCGCACACTCCGCTGCAGACTGAAAATATCATTCTGGAAACATCCCCCAGGCAGTGGCTAAGCCATGTGCCCGCAATATCCTTTCGTTCAGGAGTGCTAGTTCTGCAAGGTTCGCAGGAGAGCTTCTGTAAAGTTTGGAAGGTAGGAGACGGATACTGGCAGAAGTAAAGCTGTGAGTACCGGGCGTGAATCGTGCTTCGGTAGCTCAGATGGTAGAGCACTTGCCCGCGAAAGGCAAAGGTCCCGAGTTCGAGTCTCGGTCGGGCACACAGTTTTAATCTGCCAGGAGGTTTCAAATTTCATGTTAATGGCGGCAAATTAACTTTACCCTAATGACACACAAGGTCAATGCCGTTCTATCACATAAAGTATTCTCAGATCGAAATGTTTAGCATTACAAAATCTCCAATGTAGATTCATCATGCCACAATTATAATTCTCAAAATAATTTGGAGCTACGTTCAATGCATATTTAAATGCATCTTTCAAAACAATAACAGAATTCTCATTAGATCATCATTACCAGTGGCTAGAGAATTCCTATTATTTCGTCTACCAAAAACCGCGTCTCACTATGGCTACTTCAGTACAGTTTTGTTTTCCACTGCTGACAATAGAAACGATCTGGTAGATGTGGCATTGTAGATGCCCAGTATGCGTGTCTTAATGGAAATAAACCGTCTGGAACGTTTACCCTTGAACGTCCCTGGAATGGGATTTCATGGAACGTTATTACTTTCCTGTGTCCATTTCTATCACACCAGCTGATCGCCATGACTGGGGAGGGGGAGGAGGGGGTGAATTTAAAGTTGGCAGCACTTTGAGTGGCAGAAAAACCGAAGAAAACCTAACGTTTTCGTCATTTGTTTGACGTAGTGCCAGTTCGTCACATAGGACGCTTTTCTTTCGGAAACGTTTACATTCATCGTCTGGCAATCAATGTCGCCTGCCGAGGTATGCAGTCGCACCACTCTGTACGAAATAGAAGCTTAAGTTGATGGAGTCGACAAGTAAGGAGCAGTGTCTGTCTTGCTTTAGATATGGAAAATTCAATTATAGGCCTTATTTTCTGCCTTGTATTTGACATAGGACCTTGCGATTTTGCACGACCGAGGTCCGGTAGCCACACCACACGGGAAAATGCGAGGAGTGTTAATGTGTAGTAAAAACCGAAGAAAACCTTACGTTTTCTACATTTGTTTTCCTAATAACGAAATGGGAAATCGTCAGAATGAACGCTTTTCTCTCAGAAATGTTTACATTTATCATCTGGCAATTAATGTCGCGTGCTGAGGTATGCAGTCGCACCACTCTGTACGAAATACAGTAGGTTCTAAGGTGATGCAGTCGACAAGTATGGTCGCAATATATTGTCACCTCGAAATACATCGACACCTCGAAATAAATCAACACCTCGAAATAAATCGTCACCTCGAAATAAATCGCCACCTCGAAATAAATCGCCACCTCGAAATAAATCGAAACCACGAAAGAAATCGAGACCCAGAGATAAATCAAAACCTCGATATAAACCGACACATCCAAAACAACCGACACATCGAAATGAGTCGAAATATCGAAATGTATAGACATCAAGATGCATTACGACGTACGAAATGGATCGATAATTCGAAATAATTCGATGTCTCGATATGATTCGTGGTCTAGAAACACATCGCTATCTGGAAATATATCGATACCTCGTAATACAAAGATTTCTCTAAAAAGAGGGATATCTAGAAATTTATGGGTACTTGAGATAAAGAGATATCTCGAAATATATCGATATCTCGAAAGAGATCGCTATCTGGAGTACACCTATACATGGAAATATATAGATACCTCAAAAAATATAGACAACCCGTATTGTGTCGGTATATCAAAATAAATCGATATCTCGACATAACTGGATACACTGAATCAATCGATATCTCGAAATACGTCGACTACTCGATATAGACAGATATATAGAAATAAATCGACTGCTCAATACAAAACTGGGCCTCGAAATAAAATGGTATATCGAAATGAATCGATAATGTGATATGTATGGATGTCTCAAAATAAATCTGACCTCTAAGAAAACGATTCACGAAATAAATAAATAAATATCGAAATATATCGCTAACTCGATAAATAACGATATCTAGTGGTCAGATATATGTTTCAAGATGACAACACATATCAGTATAGTTCGATATACATGAAAATAGTTTCGATTTTCAATATAACGATAGCTTCCTAGACCTCGGGAAACAAAACGCCGATCCGACCTCGGGACAAAAACGCCGACCTCGGGGGAAAAACGCCGACCTCGGGGTAAAACGCCGACCTCGGGGTAAAACGCCGACCTCGGCGTTATGACATGGTCATAACAGAAAAGACCCATTCTTTAGAAAGTTTAGAATGAGATGTTCTAAATATTACAGATAATCTATTTACAATAATCTACAAGTACTGCACAATGAGAAGAGACTTTGAAATAGTGCACAGCCAGGAAGACAGAGGTTGCATTGCTGTTTCTAATCTTCTGGTGTTTGAGATTCAGAATCTAGGATTGCCTATAATGAGAACAGTAGGAATGAATGTCCTGCACCAGTATAGAACATACTCTGAAACTTTATAGAAAATCACATGGCACAATTATTTTACATCATTCTCAGCAAGCTACAGAAGCCTCTAATGGACATAACAACGTCGTCACCTCCTTAACCAGTGAAAGATCTTAGTAGCTATTGAGTCATGACTAGGTGGCCAATTAATAATTTGTTGTTCAAAGCTAATTTCAGTATAAATGGGAATACTCAGTGGACATCTATTACAGTCATATCTTACTGTCTAAGATATATCAACTTTCCAGACTATAAGTATAAGCAGAGCTCGGTCTTTCCCATTCCGAGTTTGTTTAGAATGTATCAAGGGAATCAGATCCACTGGGCATTTAGAGCAACCTGCTTTAAACAATATGAGCAGGCAGTAGACACAGACACGGAATTTTTCATTTCTCTCTGAAACGGTTACCTTCATCGTCTGCAAACTTATGTTCCGTGCTGCGGTACGTGGAGGCACTAATAGCAATAAGGTAGAACACAGAAGAAGCTTATAAGTTGATGTAATCGGCCAGTAAGAAGTAGTACAATTGAAGTTTAGTTATCGATTATTGACTTATTAGCCAACTTTGGTGCCTGGGACATGAACAACGACCTTAAGATTTGGCATGAAACGAGACCTGGCAGCCACGTTACACGAAGAATGTGAAAAGTGTCCATATGTATTAAAAACCTGAGAAATCCGACCGTTTTCGTCAGTTGCTATCGAATCGACGTAATGCCAGATCGTCACATTGGCCGCTCTTCTCTCGAAAACGGTTACATTTATCGTGTGCAAAGCTATGTCGCGTGCTGCGGTATGCGGAGACACTAAAAGCACCATAGTAGAACACAGAAGAAGCTTCTAAGTTGATGTAATAGACAGCAAGAAGCAGTACAATTCAAGGTTTGTTATCGATTATTGACTTTTTAGCCGGCTTTGGTGCCTTGGACATGAGCTATGACCTTACGATTTTGCATGAAGGGAGGTCTAGCAGCCACGTTGCACGGGAGAATGTGAAAAGTGTTCATATGTAGTAAGAACCTGAGAAATCCACCCGATTTCTTCATTTGCTATCGAACCGACTTAATGCCAGATCGTCACATTGGCCGCTTTTCTCTATCAAACGATTACATTTATCGTCTGAAAACTTATGTGGGATGCTGCGGTATGCGGAGACACTAAAAGCACCACAGTAGAACACACAAGAAACTTTCTAACTTGATGTATCGGTCAGTTAGAAACAGTACAATTCAAGTTTTAGCTATCGATTATTGACTTATTAGGTGGATTTGGTGCCTTGGACATAACCGACGACCTTAAGATTCTGCATCAAACAACGACTGGCAGTCACGTTGCACGAGAGAATGTGAAGAGGGTCCATATGTAATAAAACCCTGAGAAATCGCCCGGCTTTCTTCATTTGCTATCGTATCGACGGATTGCAAGATCGTCACATTGGAAGCTTTTCTCTCTCAAACGTTTACATATATCGTCTGCAAACCTATGTGGCGTGCTGCGGTAGGTGGACACACTAAAAAGACCATAGTAGAACACAGAAGAAGCTTCTAAAATTATGTAATCGGCCAGTAAAGAGCAGTACAATTCAAGTTTCAGTTATCGATTATTGACTTATTAGGTGGCTTTGGTGTCTTGGACATGACCGAGGACCATAATATTTTGCATGTAACAACGGCTGGCAGCCATGTTACCCAAGATAATGTAAAACGTGTCCATAAATAGTAAAAACCTTAGACATCGCACCGTTTTCGTCATTTGCTATCGTATCGACGTAATGCGAGATCGTCACTTTGGCCGCTTTTCTCTCTGAAACGGTTACATTTATAATATGCAAACTTATGTGGCGTGCTGTGGAATGCGGAGACACTAAAAGCACCGCAGTAGAACACAGAAGAAACTTCTAAGTTGATGTAATCGGCAAGTAAGGAGCAGTACAATTCAAGTTTTAGTTATCGGTTATTGACTTATTAGCCGGCTTTGGTGTCTTGGACATGACCGAGGACCATAAGATTTTGCATGTAACAACGGCTGGCAGCCACGTTGTTGTTGTTGTTGTTGTGGTCTTCAGTCCAGAGACTGGTCTGATGCAGCTCTCCATGCTACTCTATCCTGTGCAAGCTTCTTCATCTCCCAGTACCTACTGCAACCTACATCCTTCTGAATATGCTTAGTGTTTCATCTCTTGGTCTCCCTCAACGATTTTTGCCTTCCATCCTGTCCTCCAATACTAAATACGTGATCCCCTGTTGCCTCAGAACATTTCCTACCAACCAATCCCTTCTTCTGGTCAAGTTTTGCCACAAACTTCTCTTCTCCCCAACACTGTTCAACACTTCGTCATTAGTTATGTGATCTACCCATGTAATCTTCAGCATTCTTCTGTAGCACCACATTTCAAAAGCTTCTATTCTCTTCTTGTCCAAACTATTTATCGTCCACGTTTCACTTCCATACATGGCTATACTCCATAAAAATACTTTCAGAAATGTCTTCCTGACACTTAAATCTATACTCGATGTTAACAAATTTCTCTTCTTGAGAAACTCTTTCCTTGCCATTGCCAGTCTACATTTTATATCCTCTCTACTTCGACCATCATCAGTTATTTTGCTCCCCAAATGGCAAAACTCCTTTACTACTTTAAGTGTCTCATTTCCTAATCTAATTCCCTCAGCATCACCCGACTTAATTCGACTACATTCCATTATCCTCGATTTGCTTTTGTTGATGTTCATGTTATATCCTCCTTTCAAGGCACTGTCCATTCCATTCAACTGCTCTTCCAAGTCCTTTGCTGTCTCTGACAGAATTACAATGTCATCGGCGAACCTCAAAATTTTTATTTCTTCTCCATGGATTTTAATACCTACTCCGAATTTTTCTTTTGTTTCCTTGACCTCTTGCTCAATATACAGATTGAATAACATCGGGGAGAGGCTACAACCCTGTCTCACTCCCTTCCCAACCACTGCTTCCCTTTCATGTCCCTCGATTCTTATAACTGCCATCTGGTTTCAGTACAAATTGTAAATAGCCTTTCGCTCCCTGTATTTTACCCCTGCCACCTTTAGAATTTGAAAGAGAGTATTCCAGTCAACATTGTCAAAAGCTGTCTCTAAGTCTACAAATGCTAGGAACATAGGTTTGCCTTTCCTTAATCTTTCTTCTAAGATAAGTCGTAAGGTCAGTATTGCCTCACGTGTTCCAGTGTTTCTATGGAATCCAAACTGATCTTCCCCGAGATCGGCTTCTACTAGTTTTTCCATTCGTCTGTAAAGTATTCGTGTTAGTATTTTGCAGCTGTGACTTATTAAACTGATTAGTTCGGTAATTTTCACATCTGTCAACACCTGCTTTCTTTGGGATTGGAATTATTATGTTCTTCTTGAAGTCTGAGGGTATTTCACCTGTCTCACACATCTTGCTCACCAGATGGTAGAGTTTTGTCAGGACTGGCTCTTCCAAGGCTGTCAGTAAATCTAATGGAATGTTGTCTACTCCTGGAGCCTTGTTTCGACTTAGGTCTCTCAGTGCTCTGTCAAACTCTTCACGCAATATCGTATCTCCCATTTCATCTTCATCTACATACTCTTCAATTTCCATAATATTGCCCTCAAGTATTTCGCCTGCGTACAGACCCTCTATATACTCCTTCCACCTTTCTGCTTTCCCCTCTTTGCTTAGAACTGGGTTTCCATCTGAGCTCTTGATGTTCATACAAGGGTTCTCTTATCTCCAAATGTCTCTTTAATTTTGCTGTAGGCAATATCTATCTTACCCCTAGTGAGATAAGCCTCTACATCCTTACATTTGTCCTCTAGCCATCCCTGCTTAGCCATTTTGCATTTCCTGTCGATCTCATTTTTGAGACGTTTATATTCCTTTTTGGTTGCTTCATTTACTGCATTTTTATATTTTCTCCTTTCACCAATTAAATTCAATATTTCTTCTGTTACCCAAGGATTTCTACCAGCCCTCGTCTTTTTACCTACTTGATCCTCTGCTGCCTTCACTACTTCATCCCTCAGAGCTACCCATTCATCTTCTACTGTATTTCTTTCCCCCATTCCTGTCAATTGTTCCCTTATGCTCTCCCTGAAACTCTGTACAACCACTGGTTCTTTCAGTTTGTCCAGGTCCCATCTCCTTAAATTCCCACCTTTTTGCAGTTTCTTCAGTTTTAATCTACAGGTCATAACCAATAGATTGTGGACAGAGTCCAAATCTGCTCCTGGAAATGTCTTACAATTTAAAACCTGGTTCCTAAATCTCTGTCTTACCATTATATAATCTATCTGATACCTTTTAGTATCTCCAGGGTTCTTCCATGTATACAACCTTCTTTCATGGTTCTTAAACCAAGTGTTAGCTATGACTAAGTTGTGCTCTGTACAAAATTCTACGAGGCGGCTTCCTCTTTCATTTCTTAGCCCCAATCCATAATCAGCTACTACGTTTCCTTCTCTCCCTTTTCCTACACTCGTTTTCCAGTCGTCCTTGACTATTAAATTTTCGTCTCCCTTCACTACCTGAATAATTTCTTCTATTTCATCATACATTTCTTCAATTTCTTCGTCATCTGCAGAGCTAGTTGGCATATAAACTTGTACTACTGTAGTACGTGTGGGCTTCGTATCTATCTTGGCCACAGTAATGCGTTCACTATGCTGTTTGTAGTAGCTTACCCGCATTCCTATTTTCCTATTCATTATTAAACCTACTCCTGCATTACCCTTATTTGATTTTGTGTTTATAACCCTGTATTCACCTGACCAAAAGTCTTGTTCCTCCTGCCACCAAACTTCACTAATTCCCACTATATCTAACTTTAACCTATCCATTTCCCTTTTTAAATTTTCTAACCTACGTGCCCGATTGAGGGATCTGACATTACACGCTCCGACCCGTAGAACGCCAGTTTTCTTTCTCCTGATAACGACATCCTCCTGAGTAGTCCCCGCCCAGAGATCCGAATGGGGGCTATTTTACCTCCGGAATATTTTACCCAAGAGGACGCCATCATCATTTAATCATACAGTAAAGCTGCATGCTCTCGGGAAGGATTACGGCCGTAGTTTCCCCTTGCTTTCAGCCGTTCGCAGGACGGCAAGGCCGTTTTGGTTATTGTTACAAGGCCAGATCAGTCAATCATCCAGACTGTTGCCCCTGCAACTACTGAAAAGGCTGCTGCCCCTCTTCAGGAACCACACATTTGTCTGGCCTCTCAACAGATACCAATCCGTTGTGGTTGTACCTACGGTACAGCTATCTGTATCGTTGAGCCACACAAGCCACCACACCAACGGCAAGGTCCATGGTTCATGGGGATGGGGGGGGGGGGGCAGCCACGTTATGCGAGAGAATGTGAAAAGTGTCCATAAATAGTAAAAACGTGAGAAACCGAACCGTTTTCGTCATTTGCTATCCTATAGTCGGAATGCCAAATCGTCACATTGGAAGCTTTTCTCTCTCAAACGGTTACATATATCGTCTGCAAACTTGTGTGGCGTACTGCGGTATGCGGAGTCACTAAACGAACCCCAGTAGGACACAGAAGAAGCTCCTAAGTTCATGTAATCCACCAGTAAGAAGCAGTACAATTCCAGTTTTAGTTATCAATTATTGACTTATTAGCCGGGTTTGGTGCCTTTGACATGACCAACGACCCTACGATTTTGCATGAAACAACGACTGGCAGCCACGTTACGCGAGAGAATGTGAAAAGTGTCCATAAGTACTAAACACCTGAGAAATTGCACCGTTTTCGTCATTTGCTATCGTATCGACGCAATGCCAGATCGTCACATTGGCCGCTTTTCTCTCTCAAACGGTAACTTCTATCGTCTGCAAACTTATGTCGCGGAGACACTAAAAGCACAACAGTAGAACACAGAAGAAGCTTCTAAGTTGATGTAATAGCCAATAAGAAGCAGTGAAATTCAAGTTTTAATTATCTATTGTTTACTTTTAGCCGGCTTTGGTGCATTGGACATGAGCCAGTACCTTAAGATTTTGCATGAAGGGAGGTCTAGCAGCCGCGTTGCACGGGAGAATGTGAAAAGTGTTCATATGTAGTAAAAACCTGAGAAATCGCACCGTTTTCGTCATTTGCTATCGTATCGACGTAATGCCAGATAGTCACATTGGAAGTTTTTCTGTCTCAAACGGTTACATTTATCGCCTGCAAACTTAAGTGGCGTGCTGCGGTATGTGGAGACGCTAAAAGAATAACAGCAGAACACACAAAAAGCTTCTAAGTTGACGTTATCAAACAGTAAGAAGCAGTACAAATCAAGTTTTATTCATCAATTATTGATTTATTAGCCGGCTTTGGTGTCTTGGACATGATCGAGGACCATAAAATTTTGCATGTAACAACGGCTGGCAGCCACGTTACAAGAGAGAATGTGAAAAGAGTCCATAAATAGTAAAAGTCTGAGGAATCAGACCGTTTTCGTCATGTGCAATCGTATTGACGGAATGCCAGATCGTCGCATTGGAAGCTTTTCTCTCTCAAACGGTTACATATATCGACTACAAACCTATGTGGCGTGCTGCGGTATGCGGAGGCACTAAAAGCATAACAGTTGAACACACAAAAAGCTTCTAAGTTGATGTTATCAAACAGTAAGAAGCAGTACAATTCAAGTTTTAGTTATCGATTATTGACTTATTAGCTGGCTTTGGTGACGTGGACATGACCAACGACCCTAAGATTTTGCATGAAACAACGACTGGCAGCCACGTTAAACGAGAGAATGTGAAAAGTGTCCCAATGTTGTAAAAACCTGAGAATTCGCACCGTTTTCGTCATTTGCTATCGTATCGACGTAATGCCAGTTCGTCACTTTGGCCGCGTTTCTCACTAGAACGGTTACATTTAACTTCTGCAAACTTATATCGCGTTCCGCGATATGCGGAGACACTAAACGCTCCACAGTAGAACACAGAAGAAGCTTCTAAGTTGATGTAATCGGCCAGTAAGAAGCAGTACAATTCATGTGCTAGTAATTGATTATTGACTTATTAGCCGGCTTTGGTGCCTTGGACATGACCGACGATCTTTCGATTTTGCTGGAAACAACGACTGGGAGAAACTTTACAGGAGAAAATGAAAAAAATATCCACATGTAGTGAAAACCTGAGAAATCGCACCGTTTTCGTCATGTGGTATCGAATCGACTTATACCCGGGCCGTTGAAACATTGCACTTGACGTTTGCGTATGAAGTTGGCAGCGTAACAGAGTAACAAGTGAAGAACGATAGGCACTAGGCGTTCAGCGTGGGGCGCCAGCCAATCACAGCGCAGTGAGCACTGCTGTTACTCACGTGCTGTGACGTTAAAGTTACCGCGTTGCCGGCTTTGTTTAGTGAATGTGTATACAACGTGAGTTGTGTGTTGTTTACCGCGTATTTTCGTTGTACTGTGTGCTATATCGTTGTGACTTTTGTTACGTTGTGAGTTTACGTACTTGGAAAATGCCACCGAAAAGACTTCGTTCACCTAGTGACAATCCTTTGCGTCGAGGGGTGCCGCTAAACAGCCAGGCACTGGAGTTGCTACGCAGAACTCGTGAGTTTCACGAGCAGGAGAAAAGCTACGTAAGCATTCATGGACAACCATCAATTCCTGCCGACAAAGTGGTGGAACGTACGTCGAAAACTCTTGGTATTAGTGCAAGAACGGTAGTAAGTAAGGGAGTATTACTACAAAACTTTGAAGATACTGAAGTGAGCCGTAACGACTCCGAGCTGTCTGGATCAAATAATACATTTTTATCAACCCCGGGAAAGAAGAAAAAGCGGCGTAGTCCTATCACAGATTTAGATTCTTTCCAGACTGATGTAGTTCGTAGGCATGTTTATGCTTACTACAGCAGAAAAGAGTATCCGACTGTAGCTAAGTTATTAATCTCTTTAAAAGAAAGTGAACTCTTCAGGGGTGGTAAAACATCACTAAAATTTGTGCTAAAAAATATGGGTTTCCGTTACAAAACGCTAGACGGACGCAAAGTACTGTTAGAGAGGGCACATATTGTTACCGTTCGTAGCATTTTCTTGCACAAAATTGTGGGCAGAGACATTCATTCCATAATTTGGCTAGACGAAACGTGGGTTAATGCCGGGGAAGCTGTCAGTAAATGTTGGAGGGATAACACACCCAGCAGTACCGGCCATCAGCCGACGGGAAGAGGAGCTAGATTAATTGTGGTCCATGCAGGCTCCTCCAGTTGTTTTGTCCCTGACGCACTTTCAGTTTTTAGATCAAAAAAGACTGGTGATTACAATGAAGATATGGATCACGCACGATTTGTTGAGTAGTTCAGGAACCTTTTAAAACAATTTCTTGTCCCTACAACAATTGTAATGGACAATGCTCCATATCATTCGGTGATACAGAACAATGCCCCAACTACAAATGATCGGAAAGAAATTATGGTGCAGTGGTTACAGGCTCGAAATATTGCAGCGGATATGGGTATGACTAAGGTTCTGTTATATTCTCTTGTTAAAGAAAATAAGCCTACGACACCTACATACGTAGTAGACGAAATTGCCAAGGAGCAGGGTCATACTGTAATAAGGCTGCCACCATATCACTGCCATTTCAACCCTATTGAGTTAGTATGGAGTGACGTAAAAATGTATGTAAGGAACAACAACAAGTCCTTTACAATAGCAGAGGTGGAAAAGCTGTTGCGTGAAGCTCTTGTGACTGTGGATGCAGCCTCACGGAGAAAAAAAGTAGAGCACGTCGAGAAGCTTATACGAGCAGCACAGACAATAGAAGGCATTATCAGTGGCCTGAACAATTAATGATTTGTCTTGCCGATGACGACGATGAAGACGGTTTTAGCGATGAATCGGACAACAGTGACGATGGCGAGCTGGATGGAATTGCGCCATTATCGCTGTAAATTGGTGAGTGAAAAAATTCTAATATTGGTTATTTATTGCAATCTCGGTTATTATTTATTTTGTAAATTACGTACATTATTGATTTTAAAGTACCAGTCGTCAGATGCTTGTTTTTTGTATTTCTACGCTCCGTTATCGAAAGGGTCCGCATTGTTATGCTTTTACATGCATTATTATACGGTTGTTTACTTCCTGCCATTGTAGTACAACTAAAAACGAGTTTTTATATACATTGCAATTGCTCAATCGCTTGCATTTACGAGACGGGACGGAAAACTGTATCGTCTGCTGTGTGTATAGAGGCTGCTGTTGCAACATCGCTATTACAGTATAGCCAACCTAACTAGACAAAAAGCGAACAGTCAAGTGCATTGTTTCTCCGGCGGGGGAATAATGCCAGATCGTCAGTTGGGCCGCTTTTCTCTCTCAAACGGTTACATTTATCGACTGCAAACTTATGTCGCGTGCTATGGTATTCGGAGACACTAAAAGACCACAATAGAAGACAGAAGAAGCTTCCAAGTTGATATAATCGGCCAGTAAGAAGTTTTAGTTATCGGTTATTGGCTTATTAGCCGGATTTAGTGACTTGGACATGACCGACGACCTTAAGATTTTGCATGAAACAGCGACTGGCAGCCACGTTACACGAGGGAATATGAAAAGTGTCCATATGCAGTAAAAACCAGAGAAATCGCACCGTTTTCGTCATTTGCTATCGTATCGACTTAATGCCAGATCGTCTCTTTGGCCGCTTTCCTCTTTCAAACGGTTACATTTATCGTCTGCAAATTTGTGTGGCGTGCTGCGGTATGTGGAGACACTAAAACACCACAGTAGAGCACAGAAACTTCTAAGTCGATGTAATCGGCGAGTAAAAAGCAGTACAGTTTAAGTTTTAGTCATCGATTATTGACTTATTAGCCGGCTTTGGCGCCTTGATCATGAGCTAGGACCTTGCGATTTTGCATGAAACGACATCTGGACGCCACGTTGCACGGGAGAATGTGAAAAGTGTTCATATGTAATAGAAACTTGAGAAATCCGTCCCTTTTCGTCATATGCTATCGAATTTACTTAATGCCAGATCGTCACATCGGTCGCTTTTTACTCACTGAAACGTTTACATTTATCGTCTGCAAAGTTATGTCGCGTGCTGCGGTATGCGGAGACACTAAAAGCACTATAGTAGAACACAGAAGAAGCTTCAAAGAAGATGTAATCGGCCAGTAACAAGCAGTACAATTCATTTTTATTTATCGGTTATTGACTTATTTCGCTGCTTTGGTGCCTTGGACATGAGCTTGGACCTTGCGATTTTGCATGAAACGACGTCTGGACGCCACGTTGCACGGGATAATGTGAAAAGTGTTTATATATGGTAAAACTTGAGAAATCCACCCTGTTTCACCTTTTGCTTTCGAATCGACGTAATGCCATATCGTCACATTGTCCCCTATTCTCTCTGAAACGTTTACATTTATCGTCTGAAAACTTATTTCGCTTGCTGCGGTGTGGGGTGACACCACAAGCAACAAAATAGGAGCTTCTTAGTTGATGCAATCGGCCAGTAAGAAGTAGTATAAGTGAGATTTTTGTTACTGATTGATGAATTATTGGCCGGCTTTTATTGCCTTGCATGTGACCGAGGACCCTATGCTTTAGCATGAGCCGAGGTCAGGCAGCCACGTTACACGCAAAAATGCGAAAACTTTTAATATGTATTTAAAAACTGTAGAAGAGCACCCGTTTGCGTCACTTGCCTTATCACGTATTGCTAGATAGTCACATAGGTATCTTTTCTCTTGGAAACGTTTACATTTATGGTCTGGAAACCTATGTCACGTACTGAGGTATCCAGTAGTAACACAAGGAACAAAATAGAAGCTTCTAAGTTGTTGCAATTGACTAGTAAGAAGTAGTACAAGACAAGTTTCGGTTACGGAATGTCAATTATTGACCAGTTTTGGTGTCTTGCAGTAGATTGAGGACCTGGGAACTTATCTGTCTACTTACGCTCCCCCCTCCCCTCCCGTCCGGAAGATTTCTGTCTACCTATCGCTCTTCCGCTACCGCTACTCTCGTATTAGGTCTGCCTACCTACCACCCCTTGGAAGATCTCTCTCTACCTACCCCACCCATTGGAAGACATTTGTCTACCTACTCCCCTCCATGGAATATGTCACTCTACCTTCCTCCCATCAGAAGATGTCTGTCGACCTCCCCCTTTCCAGAGATGTCTCATTACCCACCCACGCAATCGGAAGATGTTTGTCTTCCTACCCCCTTGGAAGATGTCTGTCTACCTACCCCATGCCAGGATGTGTCTATCCCCCCCTCCTTGGAAGATGTCTGTCTACCCCCTCTTGGAACATGTCTTCCTACTCCCCCTCGGAAGATGTCTGTCTGCCAACCCTCCCCACAGAAGATGTCTGTCGACCTTATCCCTCACTCGGAAGATGTCTTTCTACCATACACACTGCTTTGAAAGATGTGTGTCTATCTACGCCCTCCCCCCTCCCGTCTTGGAGGATTTCACTCTACCTACCACCCCTAGGAAGAAGGCTATCTAACCAACTGTCGGAAGATGTCTCCCCCCTCTCGGAATATGTCTATCTACCACCCTCTCAGAAAGTATCTAACCCCCTCGGAAGATGTCTACCACCACTCGGAAGATGTCTACCTACCCTCGGAAAATGTCTGTCTACCTACCCCTTCAGAGGATATCTGTCCCCCTACCTCCCATCTGAAGATGTCTGTCTACCTACCCGCACCCTTGGAAGATGTCTGTCTACCTACCCCACTTGGAAGATATCTGTCTACATACTCACTCTCTATGAAGATGTATGTCTCCCTACCCACCCCTCGGAACAGGTCTGTCTACCTACCCCTCCCCCCCCCCCCCTGGGAAGATGTCTGTCTACCTACCCTATACTTTGAAGATGTCTGTCTGCCTACCTCCCCTCGTAAGGTTCTGACTACCTTTTTGTTTAGCCCATCCAGTACTTCACAGAGAAAAGAGAATATACCATTTTCAGTTGCCAAACGACTTCTAAAACCGAACTGTGCATTTGATACAAATCGTGTGATATAAAATGATCAACTAACCTTACATGCACAGCCTTTTCGGTAACTTTTGCAAACACTGATGGCATAGAAATAGGTCTAAAATTTTCTACATTATCCCTTTCTCCCTTTTCATAAAGCGGCTTTACAGCTGAGTACTTTAATCGCTCAGGAAACTGACCGTTCCTAAAGAAAAATTACAAATTTGGCTGAATACAGGACTAACATGTGCAGCACAGTACTTTAATATTATGCAAGACACTCCATCATAACCATGAGAGTCCTTAGTAATCAGTGATTTAATTATTGACTCAATCTCCCCCTTGTCTGTATCACAGAGGAGTATTTCAGACATCAATCTCAGAAAGGTATTTGCTAAGAAATTTGTATGATTTCCTGTTGAAACTAAATTTTTATTTAGCTCGCCAGCAATGCTCAGAAAGTGATTGTTAAATACCGTACATATATCTGATTTATCACTAACGAAAATATTATTACTTAGAACTAACTTTATATCATCGACCTTGTGCTGATGACCAGTCACTCCCTTCACAACTAACCAAATGTCTTTAATTTTATCCTGTGAATAAGCTATTCTATTTGCATATCACATACTTTTTGCCTTGCTAATAACATTTTTAGGCACCTTATAATCCTGTTTGTAAGGGGCTATGGTAGCTCGATTGTGACTACTTCTAACATTTTGATGTAATTCCCGCTATGTTCTACATGATATCCTTATCCCACTAGTCAGCCAACCGGGCTGTCCATGACTGCTAGTACCCCATTTAGAATGTTCTAATGGAAAACAACTCTCAAAGAGCATGAGAAATGTGTTATGGAAAGCATTGCATTTATCCTCTGTATTATTGGCACTATAAACATCTTGCCACTCTTGTTCCTTGACAAGTTTTAAAAAACTCTCTATTGCTGTTGGATTGACTTTCCTATGTTCTATGTAACTAAATATGACATTGGTTGGAGTAAAAAAACCTTTTAGTGTTAAAATTTGTGCATTATAGTCTGAAAGGCCATTCACTCTTTTACTAACAGAATGCCCATCTAGTAATGAAGAACGAATAAAAATATGGTCTATGACTGTGCTACAGTTCCCCTGCACCCTAGTTGGAAAAAAACACAGTTTGCATCAGATCATATGAATTTAGGAGATCTTCCAACATCATTTTTCTTGGGACCGAGCGAGGTGGCGCAGTGGTTAAGACACTGGACTCACATCCGGGAGGACGACGGTTCAGTCCCGCGTTCAGCCATCCTGATTTAGGTTTTCTGTGATTTCCCTAAATCACTTCAGGCAAATGCCGGGTTAGTTCCTCTCAAAGGACATGGCCGACTTCCTTCCCCATCCTTCCCTAACCCGACGAGACCAATGACCTCGATGTCTGGTCTCCTTCCCCAAACAACCCAACCCCCCTTTTTCTTGCACAATCATATACACAATTAATATTGAAGTCCCCACAAATAACTACTTTCTGGTACTTCCTACACAAGTGAATCAAGAACTCTCTCTAGCTTTAGCAAAAATGCTCTGAAGTTGGAGTTAGAGGCCCTATAAACAACAGCAATTACAAGTTTAATTTCACTAAATTCAACAAATGCTGCACAACTTTCAAATATCTGTTCAGTGCAGTGTCGCGACAAGTCTATGGATTCAAATAACATACTGTTTTTTTATGTACAGAGACACTTCCCCACCCCACAAGGAACTCCTTGAGAAACAGCCAGCTAATCTGTAGCCTGGTAAAGCAAGCCTATAAATTATCAATTTATTGAAGTGGTGCTCTGATGTACCAATAATTTCAGCATTAACATCTATTAGCAGTTCACTAACTTTATCTCTAATAAATCTTATATTTTGATGAAATATGCTAATTCCTTCTTTACTTGGAAACATTACATCCTCTGGAGGAGAGCCCTTAAAGGCACTTCCTTTAAGCAGGTATACCTATCAGCTGACTTCAGTATTAAAAAGGTGCAGCTCTAACAGCAACTACTACAGGAACTTTTCCATGAGTGACACCACTACCGCCACCACCACCCACTACACTGTCACCTATAAGCTTAGGTAGCCTCCCCTTCGCATACCTATTGAGGTGCAGGCCATGCCTAGTGAAACCCAATTTACTGATAGACCCAACTGGTACCACTGAGATGTGATCCATGCCCTCTGTCATCAGTGCACCCTCCAGCCCCACATTAACGCGCCTAACAGCCGCATTAAGGTGTGGCCGATCATGATGCTGAAACAGTTTCACGAAAAGCACATTAGTGCCACCAGTTTGAGTAGCTATCTTAACCAAGTCACCACTGACATCATACCCCCTGTCCCTATTGCGACTGCTCCCAGCTCCATCCACTATCACTACCTTATCCTCCTTTGTAAAATTCTTACATAACTCCCCTACGCTTTCAGCCACCTGAGCCAACCCTGCACTAGGCTTCACAATGCTTGTGACCTGGTACTGACTCCACAAAACTTCCTGCAAATGCTGGCCCACACCTCTACCGTGGGAACTACCTAGCAGCAGAACCTAGGCCTCCTAATTGCTGAGGACTGCTGCAAGTTACCTACATATACAGCTTCACGAGGCTCCTCTCTGCTCTACTCTGACAGTTTGTCGTATCTATTGCATGTATGCAAAGTAAAACTGTCTGACTACCTCCTTTTCCTAGCTATCTTCCTGCCAACTGCCAGTTCCCATTCCCTAGCACCCTTCACCCTCCTCAACTTATCTAGTTCCTTCTTTGCGCATTGTAACTGCACCTGAAGGGCACAGATCTTACACTCCTGCTCCTCTATTAACTTGTTTCTACTACAGATTCTACATTCCCAGGACAGGATCACCCTAAAATTACCACTGGCTTCCCCAATGCATTTCCCGCAGTGAAAACACTTTGAACAAATCCCACAGTGTAATCCACTACTCACAAACCTACGACAGAACCCACACTTCTCACTCATGATAAAATTTTACAGTTACTAAAAAAAACTATACGTCTACGTTACCAAAGTTCAGTTACAAAAGCAGCACTGTTTAAGAACTAACAACTATGGTCTCGAAATTCTCTAACTACTAAGAAAGCAGCTACTTGTATTAATACTACTACAACACAGCCGATGCCAATACCAGCAAAACTTCACAAAATTATTGGCTAAAACCAAAAAATTAAAACTAAACGCCAGTTCAAAACTAAAGCACGAAATTTACTGAAAACTCTATAAAACACAGCGAGCGAACGATTACAAAAGTTTATTAAGTCATTATTTCACCACAAACGGCAAGCAACACCACTGTAATCCATTCAATTTAATAACTGTATTACAGAGCACAAACAAGTTCGTCAGTACTTAGCTTATAACCGCTACAGATGCAGTGCACGCCGCAAAATGTAAACACACTGATGAGGCGCGAGGCTTAGACGAACCACGAAAGCACACTCACAAATAATAGACCACTCGAGTCAATGCAACAGGAAGAAAGACGCAGGTAAATGAGTATCCACTAATAAGTTGCTTTTACGGCTAAAATAATAACACAAACAAACTATAAAATACGTAAATGAAGCCTAAAAGTTATAAAACATTAACAAGCTATTTCAACAGCAGTGCAGCTCACTTGACGTCACACCCATTATGATCTGCCCCCCCCCCCCCCTGGGATGGTGCCTATCTACCCCACACTCGAAATATGCCTATCTATCCCCCTCAGAAGATATCTGCCTAGCTACCCCCCCCCTCGGAAGATATCTGTCTACCTACCCCTCCTCGGAAGATCTATGTCAACCTGCACCTACCTCCCCACCCCCGCAGATGATGTCTGTGTACCTACCCACACCCTTGGAAGATGTCTGTCTACCTAACCCCCCCCCCCCTCAGAATATGTATGACTACCTACCACTCCCCTCGGAATATGTATGTCTACCTACCCCACCCCTCGGAAGATATCTACCTACACCTCCCACATCGGAAGATGTCATTCTACCTCTCCTCATTGAAAACTGTCTGTCTCTCATCGCCCCACCACCTAATATGTCATTCTACCTACTTGCCTCCTTAGAAAATATCAGTCTACATAACCCCCCCACAGGCGATGTCTGTCTACCTGCCCCGTGAAATACGTCTATCTACTTAACCCCCTCGGCAGATGTCTGCCTACCTCAACCCCCTAAGGAAGATGTTTGTCCACCTACCTCACCCTCTGAAGATGTCTATCTACATCCCCCAGAAAAACTTTCTCCCCACCTCGTAAGATGTCTATCACTCTGGAAGATGTCTCTCAACCCTCCCCCCCCCCCCCCCCCACTCGCTACGCAGATGTCTATCTACCTACCTGCCCTCTCGGAATATGTCTGTCTACCTATCCCAACTCCCATCCAGCCCCCCGCTCAGAAGTTGTTTACCCCTATCATGGAAGATGTCTAGAGAACCCCAAACTTCAGAAGGTGTCTTCCAGCCCTCATCACCATTCGAAGATGTCTACCCCCTTGGAGGATGTCTACTCCCCCTGGAAAATGTCTGTCTACCCATGTTGGATGATGTCTGTCTATCTACTCAGCCCTCTTGGAAAGATGTCTGTTAAACTACCACCCCTTGGAATATGTTTATCTATTATTACCAGCACAAAAGATGTCCATCAACCTACAATCGCCCTCTGAAGATGTCTGTCTACCTGTAGCTCCCGCTTGGAAGATGTCTGTCTACCTACAACAGCCCTCAGAAGATGTCGGTCTACCTATCCCCACATCAGAAAATGTCTGTCTCATCTCCCCACCCTTGAAATATGTCTGTATACCTACACTCCCCGTCGGAAATGTCTGTCTACCTAAGCTCCCTCAAAACATATCCGATTAGCTATCCACCCCAAAAGATGTCTGTCTACCTACCCAACCGCCGGAAGATGTCTGTTTACCTACCCCTCCCCCTCGGAAAATGTCTGTCTCTCATCCCCCCACCAGAGGATATGTCTGTCTACTTACCTGCCCTCCCTCGGAAAGATCTCTGTCTACCTAAACCCACCCCTCAGAAGATGTGTGACTACCTACCCCTCCCCTTGGAAGATGTATGTTTTCCTACCCTCCCTTCAGAATATTTCTGCCTACCTATCCTCTACCATGAAGGATGTCTGTCCACCTACAATTCCTTTCAGAATGTGTCTGTCTACATACCCACCCACACTCGGAAGAAGTTTGTCTACCTGCCCACCCCCTCAGGAAATGTCGGTCTACCAACCCCCTTAGAAGATGTCTGTCTACCTGTACCCCTCTGATGACGACTGTCTACCTAACCGCCCTCTGAAGAAGCCTGTCTACCTAACCCCCTTGGAAGATGTCTGTCCTCCTACAACCCTTCAGAATATGTCTGCCTACCTACCCCCGTCTTGTGAGATATCTGTCTACACACCCCCCCCCCCACATGATCTGTCTACCTACTCCCCTCCCCCGTCATAAGATGAATGTCTACCTATACTCCTCAGAAGATGTATGCTTATCTACCCCCCCTTCAAATGATTTGATTTTATCCCTCCTGTGGGAGATGTCTGTCTCCCTACCCCTACCTCTGAGGATATCTGTCTACCTACCCCCCCTTTCGGAAGATGTCAAACTTCCACTCCTCTCTGAAGATATCTACTCCAACATCAGAGAATGTCTACACCCCTCTTGGTCTGTCTACCAAAACGCATACTTTGAAAGATGTCTCCCTCCCCTTGAAAGATGTCTGTCTACAAGGACACCACTCAGAAGATGTCTGTCTACTGAACTCACCCTCAGAATATGTCTCCTCCTTACTTACCCCCCCCCCACCTTGGAATATGTCTGTCTACCTACCCAATTCCCCATAAGAAGATGACTGTCTACCTTATTCCCTTCAGAAGGTGTATGTCTACATACCACCCCTCGGAATATGTGTGCCTACCTAAAACCCTCAGAAGAGGTCCATCTTCTCCCATCTTGGAAGATATTTATTTACAGCCCTCTTGGAAGATATCTACCCCTGTCTTGGAGGATGACTACCTCCCTCTCGGAGGTTGTCTACCCCTCTCTGAAGATATCTGTCTACGTACCCTCCTCTCGAAAGGTATCTCTCCTCCGTCACATGATGTAAGTCTATCAACCCTCAAATGGAAAATGTCTGTCCTCCTAATCCCCCTCGGAAGATGTCTGTGTACCTACCCACCCATGACGTCTGTCTACCTCCCCCTGAGGTATATGTCCGTATACCTACACCCGTTTGGAAGGTGTCTGTATACCAAACACCCCTCCGAAGATGACTATCTACCTACCCTGCTTCAGAAGGTGTCAGTCTACCTAACCCCTCCTTGGAAGATGCCTGTCTACAAAACTGCACTGGGAAGATGTCTGCCTACCTAACCCTTTCCACAATTGATGTCTATTTACCAACTGCTCTGCCTCGGAAGATGTCTACCTTCCTACAAATCTCACAACAGAAGAGGTCTATCTACCTACTTACACCCCTTGGAAGATGTCTCTCTACATAGCCCCAGTCATAAAATATTGTCTACCAACCCATACCTCGGAATATGTCTGTCTATCTACCCCCCAGAAGATGATTGTCTGATTACCCCCTCATCTGAAGATGTCTGCCTACCTAGCCCCCACTTGGAAAATGTATGTCTATGTACACCCCTCGGAAAATGTCTGTCTACCTACGCCCCCTCAGAAGATGTCTGCCTACCTACGTGAACTTTTGTATGATGTCTATCTACAATGCCTGCACTTCGAAGATGTTTGGCTACCTACCGCACCCATTGGAATATGTCAGTCTACGTACCCACCACCCATCGGAAGATGTCTGTCCACCTACACATCCCCCTCGGAAGATGTCTGTCTACCTACACCCATCAGAAGATGTTGTCTACTTACCACCATCGGAATATGTCTCTCTACCTATCCCCTCTTGGCAAATGTCATTCTACACCAACCCTCTGAAGAGGTCAGTTTACCTACAACCCCCCAGAAGAAGTCTGTCTACCTACCCCCCCTCTCGAAAAATGTCTATAGTCACCCTACCTCGGACAATGTCTCTCTACCTATGCCCCATCATGGAAGATGTCTGTCTTCCCACCCACCCATCAGAAGAAGGCTGTCTACTACCATCCCCTCACAGAAGATGTCTGCCAACCAAGCCCCTATTGGAAGATGTCTGTCTACCTACCCCACCCCACCTCTGAAGATGTCTGTCTACCAACCCTCCACTTGGAAGATGTCTGTCCTCCTACAACCCCTCAGAAGATGTCAGTCTACCTAACCCTCTCTCAGACGTTATCTGCCTAAATACCCCTCCTCAGATGGTTTCTGTCTACCTACACCCACAACCCCTCAGAATCTGTATATTTACCTACCCAACGTCGAATGATTTGTGTCTATCTTATCCCTATCTCAGAAGATGTCTGTCTCCCTACCCACCCCCTCTGAGGGTGTCTGTATACCTACCCCCCTTCTCAAAAGTTGTCTCTCTACATTCACCACACATTTGAAGATGTCTATCTATGTACCTCCTCTCGAAAGATATCTATCTATTGCCACCATGGAAGAAAAGTATCTCTCCCCTCTCGAAAGATGTCAGTCTACCACTCCTCTCAGAAGTTATACACTCCCCATCTGAGAATGTCTACACCCCTCTCGGAGGATGTCTGTCTACCAAACTACATCCTTTAGAAGCTGTTTCCCACCCCTTGGAAGATATCTGTCTTCCAACACCCCCCCATCCCCCCATGGAAGATGTCTGTCTACCAAACCCAGCCTCAGAAGATGTCTCCATACCTACCACCACTCAGAAGATGTCTGTCTACCTACCCACCCCCATCAGAAGATGACTGTCGACGTTATCGCCTTCAGAAGATGTCTGTCTACATACCCTCCCTCAGAAGATGTCTGCCTACCTAAGACCAGTGGATGATGGACAACTACCTCCCTCTCGGAGGATGACTACCTCCTCTCTGAAGATATCTGTCTATGTACCCTCCCCTCGAAAGATGTCTCTTCCCCCTCAGATGATGTATGTCTACCAACGCCCACATGGAAAGTGTCTGTCCTTCTAACCCCTTCGGATGATGTCTGTGTACCTACCCACCTGGAAGATGGCTGTCTACCTACCCCCAATCGGGACATGTCTGTCTACCTTCCACCTAGGCATATGTCTGTATACCTACAGACGGCCGTGGTGGTCTCGCGGTTCTAGGCGCACAGTCCGAAACCGTGCGACTGCTATGGTCGCAGGTTCGAATCCTGCCTCGGGCATACATGTGTGTGATGTCCTTAGTTTAGTTAGGTTTAAGTAGTTCTAAGTTCTAGGGGACTGATGACCACAGCAGTTGAGTCCCATAGTGCTCAGAGCCATTTGAACCATTTTTTTTATACCTACGCCCTTTCAGAAAATGTCTGTCTACCTACCCCATCACCTCAGAAGATGTAATTCTACTTACCACATCTCGGAAAGTGTCAGTCTACTTATGCCCCACCCTCAGAAACTGTCTGTCTACCTTGCCCCTTTGGAATATGTCAGTTTACCAACCCCACTCAAAAGATGTCTGCTTACCTACTCTCCCATCCAAAGATATCTGTCTACCTACCACCTCTCGGAGGATTTTGTCTACCCCCTCTCTGAGATGTCTTCCTACATCCCCTTGGAAGATGCCTATCTAAACCCCTAGGAAGATATCCCTCCCTCTAAAAATGCCTACCTAACCCCTTCCACATCGGAAGATGCCAATCTCGCCCCTTAGGTTGATGCCTACCCACACCCACCTCATAAGATTATCTATCCATTCCCTCCAAAGATGCCAATCTCCCTCCTCGGAAGAGGTCTATCTACACCCCTCAGAAGATGTGTATCTACCACTAATCTTGGAAAATGTCTATCTACCCCCCTTAGAAGCTGTCTCCCTAGCCCCCATGGAAGATGTCTACCCCCTTCTGAAGATGTCTATCTACCCAGCCCAGGCGGAAAATATCTATGTATCCCTCCACTCAGATGGTGAAAATCAACCAACAGCTTGGAAGATGTCTATCTACCCCACCCTCAGATGACATCTACACCCTCTGGAAGATACCTATCCCCACCTCAGAAGATGTATATCCCCCAGGAGGATGTATATAACCCACCTCATGAAAGATGCCTGTCTACCAACCCCCTCCTCTCGGAATATGTCTGTCTACCTACCCCACCCCTGTAAGATTTCCATCTAGCCCCTCCCCTCATAGGACGTTTATCCTACACTCAAAAGATTTCTACAGCCTTCCTTCATTTGGAATGTGTCTACCGCCTATTCTGAAGATGTCTGTCTACCTCCAAATTCTAGGAACATGTCTGTATGTCTGTCTTCCTCACAAACTCGGGAAAAGGCTATCTATCCCCCCTATGGAAGAAATCTATCTAACCCTCTCTCGGAAGATGTATACCTACCCTCCTCGCCGAAGATACCTACACCCCATCTTCGAGGAGCTCTATCACCCCTTCACGGAAGATGCCTGTTTATTTACCAGAACCCATCGGAAGATGTAAGTGTACATACCATCACTCCCCACAGAACATGTCTGTCTACTTACCGACCATTCTTGGAAGATGTCTGTCTACCCCCCTCCCCCTTTGAAGATGCCTGACTACTCACCTCCCCCCATGGAAGAATACTATCTCCCCCCCTCCCAGAAGATGTCAATCTACCTCTCGAAAATATCTACCTCCCCCCCCCCCGAAAAATGTCAACCCTCTCTCTCGAAGGATATCTGTTTACCTATCCGGCCCCGAATCGAAAAATGTCTCCCCCTTGGAAAATGTCTGTCTACCAAGCTCCCTCCTGGAAGACGTCTGTCTAAGAAACAACCACTCAGAAGATGTCTGTCTATCTACCCCTCCTCGGAATTGTTTGTCTACCATTATCACCACAGAAGATGTCTACTCCCTCCCCCCTTGGAAGGTGTCTGTCTACCTACCACCCCCTCAGAAGATGTCTGACCACATACCCTGCTTCGGAATATGTCCGTCTACTTACCCCTCGCAGAAGATGTGTGTCTTCCTACCTCCCCACAGAAGATGTAGGTAAACAGATATCTTTCGAGAGGGAGTAGGTAGACAGACATCTTGCAAGGGAGTGATATGTAGACAGAAATTACCATGGGGTGGGGAAAATTTAGACAGACTTCTTCCGGGGGGAGGGGGGGGCGTGGGTATACATACATTTTCTGAGTGTATGTAGGTAGACAATCTTCTGAGGGAGTAGGCAGTAAGGCACCTTCCGAGGGGGGTAGGTAGACAGACATCTCCCATTGGTGGGTTGGTAGACAGCCAACTTCCGAGGGGCGTACTTAGACAGACATCTTCTAGAGGGGTAAGTAGACCAACATCTTCCAAGAGGGGGGGGGGTAGGTAGACAGACATCCTCAGAGGATAGGGGGGGGGTAGGTAGGTAGACATTATCTGTGGAGGTGTGGATAAACAGACATCTTCTGAGGGGTAGGTAGACAGACATTTTCTGAGTTGTGTTATAAGTAGACAGATATCTTCCAAAGGGGGGTAGGTAGACAGAGACTTCCTTGGTGGTAGTTTGAGAGACATTTCCTGATGGGGGGTTGGTAAACAGACTTCTTCTGAAGAGGGGTAGGTACACAGACATCTACTGTTGGTGCAGGACAGATAGACACAATTCTTCTGAGGCTGGGGATAATAGAAATCTTCCGAAGGAGGGCACATGGACAGATATTTTCCAAGTTGGGCAGGCTGACAGACATCTTCTGGGGGGTAGAAAGACATAGATATTCCAAGGGTGGTAGGTAGACAGACATCATATGTGCGGTGGAAGGTTGATAGACATCATCTTAGTTTGGGTATGTAGACAGGCATCTTCCAAGGGGAGGGGGTATATAGGAAGATACCTTCTGAAGGGGATGATAGACATCTTATGGGAGTAGGTAAACAGACATCATTTGTGTGGATTTGATAGACATATATATTGGGAGGGGGTAGTTAGACATCTTCCGAGTGGTGAAAAATAGACAACTTCCAAGGGGGAAGTAGGCATCTTCCTAAGTGAGGGGGCAGGTTGCCTGACATCTTCCATGGGGTAGGTAGCCAATCATCTTCCAAGGATGGGTTGAGTGGACAGATATATTCGATAGGGGGGAGGGGTGTGTGTAGAGAGAGACCTTCCTGGGGCGTAGTTTGACAGACTTCTCCTGATGGAGGGTTGGTAAACATACTTCTTCCGAGGGGGGCTGGAAATAGACATTTTCCGAGGGGGCGGGACAGATAGACACACATCTACTGAGCTTGGTGATGTTAGACATTTTCCGAAGGGGGCATGTTGACAGACATTTTCCGAGTTGGGCAGATAGACATATATTCTTTGAGGGGGTAGACAGACATACATCTTCCAAGGGTGATAGATATACATTTTCTGTGGGGACGGTATGTTGGCCGACATCTTCTGACGAGGGAGTAGATAGACAATTTCTGAGCTGGGGTAGAAAGGCATCTTCCAAGGTGGTTAGATAAGCATCTTTCAAGAGTGGATTGGGTAGATAGACAGACATTTCCCGAAGGGGGGGGGGAGGGGGGTAGGTAGTGAGACATCTTACATACAGGGGTAGGTAGACTATCATTTTCTCAGGGTAAGATGGGTACACAGACATTTTGTGGGGGGTAGGTAGACAGACATCTTCAAGGGGGTAGGTAGACAGACAACTGGGGGGGGGGGGGTGGTTGTTAGACAGACATGTTCCAAGGAGGGGTAGATAGACAAACCTCTTATGGGGGGGGGGGGCAGGTAGACAGACATCTTCCATGTGGGGTACGTAGACAGACATATTCTGAGGGGGTGAGACTGGCATATACAGAGGTTCGTTAGTTAGACAGACATCTTCCAGAGGGGTCCTAGGTAGACATACACCTTACGAGGGTAGTGATAGGAAGTTATACATCTTCCAAAGCGGTTTTTTCGGTTGTCAAATGACTTCCAAAAGGGGGGGTATGTACACAGACATCCTCCAGGGATGGGGGAAGGTTTGACAGAGATCTTCAGAGGTGGGGTAGGCAGTTAAACATCTTTCGAAGTGGAGGTAGGTAGGCAGACACCTTCTAAATGGCGGTACCTAGGTAGATGGGCAGACATCTTCTGGGGGGGGGGGGGGGAGGTAGGTAGACAGGTATCTTCCAAGGGTGTGTACGAAGAAAGTCATCTTCTGATGGCGGGTTTGAAAACACGTTTTCCGGTTGAGGGGATAAGTAAAGAGACATCTCAGGCGGAAGTAGGTAGACAGACATCTTACGAAGGGGGGTGGTGTACGTAGGCTGTCATCTTACGAGGGGGGGTGGTAGATAGACAGATATGTTCCAAGGTACTCTATCAACTGCAAAACACCAAAACCGACCAATAACTGAATTTTCTATTACTAAAACTAGACTTATAATATGTCTTACTTGCCTATTACATCAACTTAGAAGTTTCTATTTTGTTTCTTGTGGAGTCATCACATACATCAGCAGGCGAGAGAAGTTTCCAGATGATAAATGTAAACCTTTCCGGAAAAAAAGAGATCAATGTGACGAGATGTCATTACGTCATTACGAAAGAAAAAGACGAAATCGTGAGGTTTTCTCAGTTTTTTACTACATATTATCACTTTTCGCATTTTCTCGTGTAATGTGGGTGCCAGACCTCGGTTCATGCGAAATCATAAGGTCCTCGGTCAAATGCAAGGCACCAAAACCGGCCTACAGTTTAATTTTCGATACCTAAAACTTGAGTAGAACTACTTCTTACCTACCTATTGCATCGACTTAGAAGCTCATATTTTGTTGGTTGTGGTCCCACCGCATACCTCAGCACATGACGTAAGTATCCAGATGTATATGTAAACATTTCCGTGAGCAAAGCTGCCACTGCGACGATCTGGCATTACGATTAAGCGCGTGAGTGCGTGTGAAATCGCTCTCTAAGTTTTCATACATTTTTAGGTTTCAGATACATATTTTAACGGTTTTTGTGATAATATTTACTATATAAGTTACTTATTAATGGTTTCTTCAGTCACCTCCGCCTTTCTTGAGTTGTGACCCGATCTTTGTGAGTGTTTCGTATCGAGCACCTTAACTTCTTACCTGTGTTTACATTCCGCGCTGACCAGGTGCAGCTGTAGCGGCGCATCCAAAGCTAAGTACTAATTACTTGTTTGTGTATAGTGGCTTATTTTGGAACTTTAAGAGTCTTCGTCCGGTGTTCTTATTGTCATCTGGTGAAATAATTTCAAACGAAATTTTCGCGAACTGTTTTCAGTTTCGTTACTGTGTCATTAGACGTTTGATTATCTTTCTGTTTTGTCTTTTGTTATATTTGCTGTTGATAAATACTGTTAATAATAGTAGCTACTTGATTTGTAGAGCAAGATTATGATTATTGTAGCCAGTTTCTTATTGTACTAACGGAACTTAAATAAATGCGAAAGGTTTTCTCAGGTTTTTACTACATATTAACACATTTCACATTTCTCCGTGCAACGTGGCGGCCAGACCTCGATTGATGCAAAAGCTTAAGGTCCACGATCATGTCCAAGGCACCAAAGCCGGCTAATATGTCAATAATCGATAACCAAAACTTGAATTGTACTGGTTCTTTCTGGCCGATTACATCAAATTAGAAGCTTCATCTGTTTTATACTTTGTTGCTTTTAGTGTCTCCGCATACCGCAGCACACGACATAAGCTTGCAGACGATAAATGTAACAGTTTCAGAGAAAAAAGCGGCGAATGTGACGATCTGGCATTAGGTCGATTCAAAAGCAAATGACGAAAATGAAAGGTTTTCTTAGAATTTTACTACATATGAACACCTTTCAGATTCTCTCGTGTAATGTGGCTGCCAGACCTCGTTCGATGCCAAATCTTAAGGGCCTCGGTCATATCCAACGCACCAAAGCCAGCTAATAAATCAATAATTGATAGCTAAAACTTGATTTGTACTGCTTCTTACTGTCCGATTACATCAACTTAGAAGCTTCTTCTGTGTTTTAATATGGTGCTTTTAGTGTATCCGCATTACCGAAGCACACGACATAGCTTTGCAGACGATAAATGTATCCGTTTCAGGGAGAAAAGCGGCCATTGTGACGATCTGATATTAATTCGACTCGATAGCAAATGACTAAAACGGGCGGATTTCTTACGTTTTTACTACATATGAACACTTTTCACACTCACGTGCAACGTGGGTGCTAGATCTCCCTTCATTCAAAATCGTAAGGTCTTAGCTCATGTCCAAGGCACCAAGCCGTCACTAATCTAGAACTAAAACTTTAATTATACTGCTTCTTACTATCCACTACATCAACTTAGAAGCTTGTGTTCTACTATGGTACTTTCAGTGTCTCCGGATACCGCAGCACGCAATATGGCTTTCCAGACGATAAGTGTAAATGTTTCATAGAGAAGAGCGGCCAAAGTGACGATCTGGCATGAAGTCGATTCCATAGCAAATGACAAAAACCGGCGTTTCTCTCATGTTTGTACTACGTATGAACACTTTACACACTCTCCCTTGCAACGTGGCTGCTATACTTCCCTTCATGCAAAATCGTAGGGTCTTAGCTCATGTCCAAGGCACCAAAGCCGGTTTAAAAGTCAATAATCGATAACTAATACTTGAATTGTACTGCTTCTTACTGTCTATTACATCAATATAGAAGCTTCATCAATGTGCCACTATGGTGCTTTCAGTGTCTCCGGATACCGCAGCACGCAAAATAGCTTTGCAGTCGATAAGTGTAACCGTTCCATAGAGAAGAGCCGCCAAAGTGAGGATTTGGCATTAAGTGGATTCGACAGCAAATTACAAAATCGGGCGGATTTCTCAGGTTTTTACTACAGATGAACACTTTTCACACTCTCCCATGCAATGTGGCTGTTAGACCTCCCTTCCTGCAAAATCGTAACGTCTTAGCTCATGTTCAAGACACCAAAGCTGGCTTGAAACTCGATAATCGATAACTAAAACTTGAATTATACTGCTTCTTACTGGCTATTACATCAACTTAGAAGCTTCTTCTGTGTTCTACTATGGTGCTTTTAGTGTCAACGGATACCGCAGCACGCAACATAGCTTTGCAGACGATAAGTGTAACCGTTTCATACAGAAGAGCGGCCAAAGTGACGATCTGGCATTAAGTCGATTTGATGGCAAATGAGCTAAACGGGCAGATTTCTCAGGTTTTTACTGCATTGTAACACTTTTCACATTCTCCCATGCAACGTGGCTGGTAGTCGTCCCTTCATGCAAAATCGTAAGATCTTAGATCATGTCCAAGGCACCAAAGCCGTCTAAAAAGTCAGTAATCGATAAGTAAAACTTGAATTGTACTTCTTCTTACTGGCTATTCCACCAACTTAGAAGTTTCTTCTGTGTTCTACTATGGTGCTTTCAGTGTCTCCCGATACCGCAGCACACAACATAGCTTTGCAGACAATAAGTGTAACCGTTTCATAGAGAAGAGCGGCCAAAGTGACGATCTGGCATTAAGTCGATTAGATAGCAAATGACCAAAACGTTCGGTTTTTTCAGGTTTTTACTACATATGAACACTTTTCACACTCTCCCGTGCCACGTGGATGGTAGACCTCCCTTCATGCAAAATCGTAACGTCTTAGCTCATGTCCAAGGCAAAAAAGCCGCCTAAAAAGTCAATAAACGATAACTAAAACTTGAATTCTACTGCTTCTTACTGGTTATTACATCAACTTAGAAGCTTCTTCTGTGTTCTACTATGGTGCTTTCAGTGTCTCCGGATACCGCAGCACGCAACATAGCTTTGCCGACGATAAGTGTAACCGTTTCATAGAGAAGAGCAGCCAATGTGACGATCTGCCATTAAGTCGATTCGATAGCAAATGACTAAAACGGGCGGATATCTGAGGTTTTTAATACATATGAACACTTTTCACATACTCCCGTGCAACGTGGGTGGTGGACCTCAATTCATCCAAATCATTAGGTCTTAGATCATTTCCAAGGCATCAAACCCTGCTTAATAGTCAAGAATCTATAGCTAAAACTTGAATTGTACTGCTTCTTACTGGCTATTACATCAACTTAGAAGCTTCTTCTGTGTTCTACTATTGTGATTTTAGTGGTTCCGCATACTGCAGCACGCAACATAGCTTTCCAGTCGATAAGTGTAACCGTTTCATAGAGAAGAGAGGCCAAAGTGACGATCTGACATTCAGTCGATTCCATTGCAAATGACAAAAACGGGCGGTTTTCTCAGGTTTTAACCACATATGAACACATTTCACACTCTCCCGTGCAACGTGGCTGGTTGACCTACCTTAATGCAAAATCGTAAGGTCTTGGTTCATGTCCAAGGATGCAAAGCAGTCTTAGAAGTCAATAATCGAGAAATAAACCTTGAATTGTACTGCTTCATACGATCTATTACATCAACGTAGAAGCTTCTTGTGTGTTCTACTATGGTGCTTTCAGTCTCTCCGGATACCGCAGCAGGCAACATAGCTTTGAGAACGAAAAGTGTAACCGTTTCATAGATAAGAGCTTCCAAAGTGACGATCTGGCATTAAGTCGATTCGATAGCAAATGACAAAAACTGGCGGATTTCGCAGGTTTTTACTACATATGAACACTTTTCACATTCTCCCGTGCAACGTGGCTGCTAGACCTCCTTTAATGCAAAATCATAAGGTCTTAGCTCAAGTCCAAGGCACCAAAGCCGGCTAATAAGTCAATAATCGATAACTTAAATTTGAATTTTACTGTTTCTTACTGGCCATTACATCAACATGGAAGCTTCTTCTGTGTTCTACTATGGTGCTTTCAGTGTCTCCGGATACCGCAGCGCGCAACATAGCTTTGCAGAAGATAAGTGTAACCGTTTCATAGACAAGATCGGCAAAACTGACGATCTGGCATTTAGTCGATTCGATAGCAAATGACTACAACGGGCGGATTTCTCAGGTTTTTACTACATATGAACACTTTTCACATTCTTCCGTGCAATGTGGCTGGTAGGCCTCCCTTCATGCAGAATCGTAAGGTCTTAGCTCATGTCCAAGGCAGCAAAGCCGGCTTCAAAATCAGTAATGGGTAACTAAAACTTGAATTGTACTGCTTCTTACTGGCTATTACATCAACTCAGAAGCTTCGTCTGTGTTCTACTATGGTGCTTTCAGTCTCTCCGGATACCGCAGTGCGCAACATAGCTTTACAGACGATAAGTGTAACCGTTTCATAGAGAAAAGTGGCCAAACAGACGATCTGGCATTAAGTCGTTTCGATATCAAATGACCAAAACAGGCGGAATCCTCAGTTTTTTACTACATATTAACACTTTTCGATCTATCCCGTGCAACGTGGCTGGTAGACCCCCTTTCATGCAAAATCGTAAGGTCTTAGCTCATGTCCAAGGCACAAAAAACGGATTAAAAGTCAATAATCGTTAACTAAAACTTGAATTGTACTGCTTCTTACTGGCTATTACATCAGCTTAGAAGCTTTGTCTGTATTGTACTATGGTGCTTTCAGTCTCTCCGGATACCGCAGCAGGCAACATAGCTTTGAGAACGAAAAGTGTAACCGTTTCATAGATAAGAGCTTCCAAAGTGACGATCTGGCATTAAGTCGATTCGATAGCAAAAGACAAAAACGGGCGGATTTCTCAGGTTTTTACTACATATGAGCACTTTCAACATTCTCCCATGCAACGTGGCTGCTAGACCTCCCTTCATGCAAAATCGTAAGGTCTAGCTCATGACTAAGGCACCAAAGACGGCTAATAAGTCAATAATCGATCACTAAAACTTGAATTATACTGCCTCTTACTGGCTATTACATCAACTTAGAAGCTTCCTCTGTGTTCTACTATGGTGCTTTTAGTGTCTCCGCATACCACAGCACGCGACATAGCTTTGCATAGAGAAGAGCGGCCAATGAGTCGATCTGGCATTAAGTCGATTCAATAGCAAATGACGAAAACCGGCAGATTTTTCACGTGTTTACCACATATGAACAGTTTTCACATTCTCCCGTGCAACGTGGTTGCTAGGCCTCCATTCAGGCAAAATCTCAAGGTCCAAGCTCATGTCCTAGGCACCAAAGAAGGCTAAAAAGTCAATAATCAATAACTAAAACTTGAATTGTACTACTTCATACTGTCTGTTTCATGAACTTAGAAGCTTCTTCAGTGTTCTACTATGGTGCTATTAGTGTCTCCGCATACCGCAGCACGCGACATAGCTTTGCAGACGACATATGTAACCGTTTCATAGAGAAGAGCGGCCGATGTGACGATCTGGCATTAAGTGGATTCGATAGCAAATTAAGAAAACGTGCGGATGTTACAGGTTTTTACTACATATGGACATTTTACTCATTCTGCCGTGCAACGTGGCTGCTAGACCTCCCTTCGTGCAAAATCTTAAGGTCCTAGCTCAAGTCCAAGGCACCAAAGCCGGCTACAAAGTCAATAATCGATAACTATAACTTGAATTGTACTTCTTCTTACTGGCTATTACATCAACTTAAAACCTTCTTCTGTGTTTTATTATGTTGCTTTACGTATCTCCGCATTCCGCAGCACCCGACATAGCTTTGCAGAAGAAAAATGTAACCGTTTCATAGATGATAGCGGCCAATGTGATGATCTGTCATTAAATCGATTCGGTAGCAAATGCCGAAAACGGGTAGATTTTACAGGTTTTTACTACATATGAACACTTTTCACATTCTCCCGCGCAACGTGGTAATAGACCTCTCTTCAGGCAAAATCTTAAGGTACTAGCTCATGTCGAAGGCACCAAAGCCGGCTAAAGAGACAATAATCGATAACTAAAACTAGAATTGTAGTGCTTCTTACTGGCTAATACATCAACTTAGAAGCTTCTTCTGTGTTCTACTATGGTGATTTTAGTGTCTCCGCATACCGCAGCACGTGACATAACATTACAGACTAAACGTGTAACCGTTTTATAGAGAAGAGCGGTCAATGTGACGATCTGGCATTAAGTCGATTCGATAGCAAATGACGAAAACGGGCGGATTTTACAGGTTTTTATTACCTACGAACACCTTTCACATTCTACCGTGCAATGCGGGTAGCTACACCTCCATTCATGCAAAATCCTAAGGTTCTAGCTCATGTCCAAGGCACCAAAGATGGCAAAGATGTCAATAATCGATAACTAAAACTTGAATTGTACTGCTTCTTACTGGCTATTACACCAACGTAGAAGCTTCTTGTGTGATCTACTATTGTGCTTTTAGTGTCTCCGCATACCGCAGCACGCGACATAGCATTACAGACGAAACGTGTAACTGTTTCATAGAGAAGAGCGGCCAATGTGACGATCTGGCATTAAGTCGATTCGATAGCAAATGACGAAAACGCTCGGATTTTACAGGTTTTTACTACCAACAAACAACTTTCTCATTCTACCGTGCAACGCGGTCTGCTAGACCTCCCTTCATGCAAAATCTTAAGGTTCGAGCTCATGTCCATGGACCAAAGGTGGCAAAAATGTCAATAATCGATAACTAAAACTTGAATTGTACTGCTTCTTACTGGCAATTACATCAACTTAGAAGCTTCTTTTGTGTTCTACTATGGTGATTTTTGTGTCTCCGCATACCGCAGCACGCGACATAGCATTACAGACGAAACGTGTAACTGTTTCATAGAGAAGAGCGGCCAGTGTGACGATCTGGCTTTGATTCGATTCGATAGCAAAGGACGAAAACGGGCGATTTTTGGGGTTTTTACTACATTCGAACACCTTTCACACCCTTCCGTGCAACGTGGCTGCTAGACCTCACTTTATGCAAAACCTTAAGTTCCTAGCTCTTGTCCAAGGCACCAAAGCCGGCTAAAAAGTCGATAATCGACAACTAAAACTTGATTTGTATAGCTTCTTACTGGCTATCACATCAACTTAGAAGCTTCTTCTGCGTTCTACTATGGTCCTTTTAGTGTCTTCGCGTACCACAGCACGCGACGTAGCTTTGCAGACGGAAAGTGTAACCGTTTCTTAGAGAAGAGCGGCAAATGTGACGATCTGGCATTAAGTCGATTCGATAGCAAATGACGAAAACGCTTGGATTTTACAGGTTTTTACTACCTAGAAACAACTTTCACATTCTACCGTGCAACGCGGTCTGCTAGACCTCCCTTCATGCAAAATCTTAAGGTTCGAGCTCATGTCCATGGACCAAACGTGGCAAAAATGTCAATAATCGAAAACTAAAACTTGAATTGTACTGCTTCTTACTGGCTATTACACCAACTTAGAAACTTCTTGTGTGATCTACGATTGTGCTTTTAGTGTATCCGCATACAGCAGGTCGCGACATAGCTTTACAGACGAAACGTGTAAGAGTTTCATAGAGAAGAGCGGCCAGTGTGACGATCTGGCTTTGAGTCGATTCGATAGCAAAGGACGAAAACGGGCGGATTTTAGGGGTTTTTACTACATTCGAACACCTTTCACACCCTTCCGTGCAACGTGGCTGCTAGACCTCACTTCATGCAATATTTTAAGGTCCTAGCTCATGTCCAACGCACCAAAGCCGGCTAAAAAGACAATAATCGGAAACTAAATTTGATTTCTACTGCTTCTTACTATCTATCACATCAACTTAGAAGTTTCTTCTGCGTTCTACTATGGTCCTTTTAGTGTCTTCGCATACCGCTGCACGCGACATAGCTTTGCAGACGGAAAGTGTATCCGTTTCTTAGAGAAGAGCGGCCAATGTGACGATCTGGCATTGAGTCGATTCGACAGCAAATGACGAAAACAGGCGGATTTTACAGGTTTTTACTACAAATGTACACTTTTCACATTCTCCCGTGCAACGTGGCTCCTAGACCTCCCTTCAGGCATAATCTCAAGGAACTAGCTCATGTCCACGGCACCAAAGCCGACTAAAAATTCAATAATCGATAACTAAAATTTAAATTGTACTGCTTCTCACTGGCAATTACATCAACTTAGGAGCTTCTTTTGTGTTCTACTATGTTGCTTTTACTGTCTCCGCATACCGTAGCAGCAGACATAGCTTTGCAGACGAAAAGTGTAACAATTTCACAGAGAAGAGCGGCCAATGTGACGATCTGGCATTAAGTCGATTCCATAGCAAATGACGAAAACGGGCAGATTTTACAGGTTTTTACTACATATGAACACTTTTCACATTCTCCCGTGCAACGTGGCTGCTAGACCTCCCTTCAGGCAAAATCTCAAGGAACTAGCTCATGTCCACGGCGCCAAAGCCGGCTAAAAAAACAATAATCGATAACTCGAACTTGAATTTTACTTCTTCTTACTGGCTATTACATCAACTAAGAAGCTTGTTTTATGTTCTACTATGGTGCTTTTAGTGTCTCCGCATACCGCAGCGAGTGAAATAGCTTTGCAGACGAAAAATGTAACCGTTTCATAGAGAAGATCGGCCAATGTGACGATCTGGCATTAAGTCGATTCGATAGCAAATAACGCAAACGGGCAGATTTTACAGGTTTTTACTACCTACGAACACCTTTCACATTCTACCGTGCAACGTAGCTGCTAGACCTCCCTTCCGGCAAAATCTCAAGGAACTAGCTCATGTCCATGGCGCCAAAGCCGACTAAAAAATCAATAATCGATAACTAAAATTTTAATATTACTGCTTCTTACTGGCAATTACATCAACTTAGAAGCTTCTTTTGTGTTCTACTATGTTGCTTTTTCTGTCTCCACATACCGCAGCACCCGACATAGCTTTGCAGACGAAAAGTGTAACCGTTTCATAGAGAAGAGCGGCCAATGTGACGATATGACATTAAGTCGATTCGATAGCAAATAACGAAAACGGGCAGATTTTACAGGTTTTTAATACATATGAACACTTTTCACATTCTCACGCGCAACGTGGCTGCTAGACCTCACTTCATGCAAAACCTTAAGGTCCTAGCTCTTGTCCAAGGCACCAAAGCCGGCTAAAAAGTCAATAATCGGCAACTAAAACTTGATTTGTATAGCTTCTTACTGGCTATCACATCAACTTAGAAGCTTCTTCTGCGTTCTACTATGGTCCTTTTAGTGTCTTCGCATACCACAGCACGCGACGTAGCTTTGCAGACGGAAAGTGTAACCGTTTCTTAAAGAGGAGCGGCCAATGTGACGATCTATCATTAAGTCGATTCCATAGCAAATGACGAAAACGGGCAGATTTTACAGGTTTTTACTACATATGAACACTTTTCACATTCTCCCGTGCAACGTGGCTGCTAGACCTCCCTTCAGGCAAAATCTCAAGGAAATAGCTCATGTCCACGGCACCAAAGCCGCCTAAAAAATCAATAATCGATAACTAAAATTTTAATTGTACTGCTTCTTACTGGCAATTACATCAACTTAGAAGCTTCTTTTGTGTTCTACTATATTGCTTTTACTGTCTGCAAATACCGCAGCACCCGACATAGCTTTGCAGACGAAAAGTGTAACCGTTTCATAGAGAAGAGCGGCCAATGTGACGATCTGGCATTAAGTCGATTCGATAGCAAATAACGAAAACAGTCAGATTTTACAGGTTTTTACTACATACGAGCACTTTTCACATTCTCCCGCGCAACGTGGTAATAGACCTCTCTTCAGGCAAAATCTTAAGGTACTATCTCTTGTCCAAGGCACCAAAGCCGGCTGAAAAGTCAATAATCGACAACTAAAACTTGATTTGTATAGCTTCTTACTGGCTATCAGAAGGTAAATCCGATTAATTTCCTCGTCATGGTTTGAGAGCCAATCTTCAAATTTCAAAGCTATTGACTTACCTTCTTTCTCTAAACTTATTTCAGCATCGTGAAAGTTTAAGATTGCTTTGTATTCATTCAAAAAGTCTACTCCTAGTATAATTTCCGTCGACAACATTGGAACAATAAGAAAGTTCATAGAGAAGCTGTGGCTCTGACAAAAGAATTCTAAGTTGGTTTGTTGGTGTACATCTACACTTTTTCCAATGACTGCACTTTGTAATTTAATCTTGCGTAACGGAAGTGTGGGGCAATCGTTCGATTTATTGCATTTGCTAAAAGCTGTTTCACTAATTACTGAAATTGGACTGCCTGAGTCAAGTACTGCCGTAAATTTTACGTCATTTACAGTAATGTGAATCACAGGATATGCAATGTTGTTGTGTTTTACGTCGTGTTCCTGGAGTAATATGTCCCTAATGTCTTCCATTTTAACGTAATTACTAGCTAAGGCAGCTGCGTCGTCAGTTTGATAAGTACGTTTTGAGGCTGCCAGCGGTATGAGTCATTGCCTATTGTGTCTTTGTTGGTGCGCGTCGTTATTGGGATTTGGAGACCTAACTTCTACAAATTCACCTTGTCGAGAGGGCCCTGCTCTGTTTGATTCCCGCCAGTTCTGCTGCAATTCAGGTCTGTCGTTACGATCATATCGTCTGTCGTCAAGTCGGTAGATTCGATAGTTTCTTTCTTGTCGGTCACGTGGTGGAGAATTTCTCTCTGAATCGTAACTGCGCGCTGGACCGTTGCGTCTAAAGTTATTCTGTCTCCCTTGATAGTAATTATTTTGGTTCCCATATTGTCTGTTTCTCTGATTGTCTCTGTGATAGTCATTACCGCGGAGAGGTGACCTTTCCCTGTAATTATTACTACGCTGCCAACGGTTGTCATACGGGTGGTGTCTGTTTTGGTCACGATTTGTATTGTGAGAATAGCCTTGTCGTGTCCAGTTATTATTTCTTTCATCGCGGAATTGCGACGGATGTGACCTGTAATTGTTGTGTTCCTGTTTTCGCGTTCCGCGATTGTCAGTGTCAATTTCTAATTCTTGTAAGAGTCCCTGAAAAGCTTCAATGTCGTCTTTGCAACGGCCTGCCAAAATAATATGCCGTAAATGTTCAGGCAATTTGATTAAGCAAATGCGGATGAGTTCTGACAGGCTGTATGGGTTTGACAGGTACTGATTCCTGTGCAACATGTCTTCAAAATATTTCACAAGACTGGAAAATTCAGATTGTTCGAAATGTTTCATCATCATGATGCCATGTTTTACTCGGTCTTGTGTGGCTTGCGGCCAATATGCTGAGAGGAAGGCATGGTAAAATTCTCCTTCACTGTGGCAATCGTGAATGACCGATCGCATTCTTACAGCTGGTTCATTCTCTAAGTAGCCATACATAAATTCTAATCTGTGCTCTAGTGACCAGTTGGGAGGAAAACAATGAGAGAATTGATGGAGCCACGCTTGTGGATGAATGTCGTTGCCAGAATTCTTAAATGTTTTGAATTTACGTGCAGTAATGAACAGCTTATAGTCAAAATCATCGTCTCGGCGGGTAGCATATCGGTCATTGTTACGTCGTGTCGGCGGTTCCATCTCAGAATTCGGTGTACCTTGCCAATTTCTTTCATAATTTCCGAAGTGCCCTGTGATATTATTTTGTGGCTGTTCCGTATTTCTATGTCCCTCTTTCCGTATTGGAGCGCGAGTGTCCTCTGAAATACGTAATTGTTGTATTACCTGTGTCAGCTGATCTTGTACTTCCCGGATTTCTCTTTGGTGTTGCGTACTAATTTGATTCAGACTTTGTTTGAATTTCCTAATTTGTTCGCACTCTTCTGTGTCATTAAAGACTACCGGTTTTGTGTCATTCAAATTATCATCTACCTTCGTAGATAAATTAGTGAACTGATCCGAAAGTTCGGCTACTTTCTCCGATAGTGAACACATTTCCTCAGTGTGATTTTCTGAACCAAATTTCAGAATGTCCATTTGTGTTGAAATCGAATCTACTGTGTCCTTTAAGTTTTCCTGAGTTCTTGCAAGTTGCATAACCGAATCGGTGGATGCAACTGAGTCCATTTTAGCTTGCAAGGTGTCGTGATTTTCACGAACAACAGTTTGCAATTCTTTTATGGCTGCTTCGTGATTCTGTAATGAGTTTTCATGCCGCGAAAAAATAGGTTGAAAATGATCACAAATTTGTGTTTTTACGTCATTACAGATTTTTTGACATTTCGATTCAATGTTATGTAACTCAGTAGTTAAATCTTCACGTGTTTGTTCAAGTGTGGTGTCTAACTTCCGAAGATTATGTTCCATTGTGTCCAACTGTTGCTGTGTTTGTCTCTGATTTTGTTCCATTGTGTCTAACTTTTGAAGATTTTGTTCCATTGTGTCTAACTGTTGTTGTGTTTGTCTCTGGTTTTGTTTCATTTGTTGCATTAATTGCAATAATAATGTATTAGTGTCTGGAATTTGATCATCTATGCTTTTCGGCAGTGCATTTGCACCGGCAACATTCACAGTTTGACAAGCACAAAATGTGTCTCGGCTTATTTGAGAAAACGGTGAGGACGCAAAACCTGAATGTACAGTATTTGCAAGATTGTGTCCTGTCATATCGGATTCCTGACGCGAGCTGTTGCCGACCAATCGATCGATAATGCTTCCCTGTTCACTAACTGTTTCACTTCCTACACCATTATTTGCAGCCCGCTCCATTTTCCTATGCACTATTACCAAATTACTACTTTGAACATTTGTGAATTCATTACATGGTGGCGCTAACACATTGCTTCCGTCTTCACTGTCATTTCCCAGTTTACTTTGTAGCCTAGTATTACGTTTTTCACACGCCATTATTGTCACAATATTTCACACGATAAAACAGAAAAGCACAATTTGAAGAGCAAAAATAACAGAACACATTAACATAGCACTGAAAATAATATCTAGTTAATTGCAAGCGCAGCTGCGAAATACTTGGTGCAACTCTACATGCATGCCACAACTGTTGTACTGTACAACAATGAAAGACTACAACTACAAAGGAAATTCACTCTAAGATTAGGCGCTAGCAATAAACAAAAGCTACACTAATTACACAAACTACAAGGAAAAAATCAGAAGATTCCAGTGAGGTATCCTCGGCTAAGGGTCGACATATGAAACGTCCCCTTAGAAAAATTATACAAGACTGTGCTTAAATTGACACACAATAGTTTTTAGCGCAACGCAATCTGACTTTCAATAATCCCTACAAAACAATGGCCCTGACTAACGTTAACCTATATGTTTCACAAATCACTTACCTCACAAAAATCTTCGTTACTCGAACTACTGCAATACAGCGAGCGCCACTACTGCCAGCTAACTAAAAGAATCAAACTGCGGAAGGCACTAACTACTGATAGGTACAGTTAGCAAATGAAAGATTTTGATAGAGAACAAACAATGTATTTACCTTAATAGTCATAATATATATATATATATCAGTTCATGACACCAATTCTTAAAAAATTTCAAAACTCCGCCATCTCTCTCCCCACGTCCACCACAGCTGGCGGCTCACATCCAACTGCGCAACGCTACGCGCTGTTAGCATCCAGCTGCCGCTGCCCAACACTACAATGACAGACAACAATGCAAACTAAACACAGACTGCACACGGCACAGCCAGTGATTTTTTCATACCGAGCGCTATGTGGCGTTACCAATAAGAAGACCTAAACAGCCTACTTACAAGCTCATGTCCAAGGCACCAAAGATGGGTAAAAAATTAATAATCGATAACTAAAACTTGAATTGTACTACTTCTTACTGGCTATTACATCAACTTAGAAGCTTCATCTGTGGTATACTATGGTGCTTTTAGTGTCTCCGCATACCGCAGCACACGACATACCTTTGCAGACGATAAATGTAACCGTTTCAGAGAGAAAAGCGGCCAATGTGACGATTTGGCCTTAAGTCGATTCGCTAACAAATGACGAAAACGGACGGATTTCTCAGGTTTTTACTACTTATGAACACTTTTTACATTCTTCCGTGCATCGCGGCTGCTAGTGATCCTTCCATGCAAAATCTTAAGGTCCTAGCACATCTACAAGACACCAAAGAAGGGTAAAAAGTGAATAATCGATAACTAGTACTTGAATTGTACTGCTTCTTACTGGCTATTACATCAACTGAGAAGCTTCTTCTGTGTTCTGCTATGGTGCTGTAAGTGTCCCCGCATACCGCACCACGCTACATAGCTTTGCAGACGATAAATGTAACCGTTTCAGACAGAAGAGCGGCCAATGTGATGATCTGGCTTTAAGTCGTAAAGATAACAAATGACGAAAACGGACGGATTTCTCTGGTTTTTACTACATATAAACTCTTTTCACATTCTCCCGTGCAACGCGGCTGCTTGTCCTCTTTTCATCCAAAATCGTAAGGTCCTAGCTCATGCCCAAGGCAACAAAGAAGGGTAAAAGGTGAATAATCGATAAGTAAAACTTGAATTGTACTGCTTCTTACTGTTTAATACACCAACTTAGAAGATTCTTCTGTGTTCTACTATGTTGCTTTTAGTGTCTCCGCATACCGCAGCACGCGACATAGCTTTGCAGACGATAAATATAACCGTTTCAGAGAGAAGAGCGGCCAATGTGACGATCTGGCTATAAGTCGATTCGATAGCAAATGACAAAAACGGATGGATTTCTCAAGTTTTTACCACATATGAACACTTTTCACATTCTCCCGTGCAACACTGCGGCTAGTCTTCCTTTCATGCAAAATCTTAAGGTCCTAGCTCTTCTCCTAGGCACAAAGGCCGGCTAAAACGTCAATAATCGATAATTAAAACTTGAATTGTACTGCATCTTACTGGCTATTAAATCAACGTAGAAGTTTCATCTGTAATCTACTATGGTGCTTTTAGTATCTCCGTATACCGCAGCACGTGACATAGCTTTGCAGACGATAAATGTAACCGTCTCAGAGAGTATAGCGGCCAATGTGACGATCTGGCTTTAAGTCAATTCGATAACAAATGACGAAAGCTCGCGGATTTCTCAGGTTTTTACTAGATATGAACACTTCTCACATTTTCCCGTGCAAAGCGGCTGCTAGTCCTCCTTTCATGCAAAATCTTAAGGTCCTAGCTCATGTCCAAGGCACCAAAGAGGGGTAAAAAGTCAATAGTCGATAGCTAAAACTTGAATTGTACTGCTTTTTAAAGGCTATTACATCAACTTAGATGCTTCTTCTGTGTTCTACTATTGTGCTTTTAGTGTCTTCGCATACCGCAGAACGCGACATAGCTTTGCAGACGATAAATGTAACCGTCCCAGAGAAAAGAGCGGCCAATGTGACGATCTGGCTTTGAGTCGATTCGATAACGAATGACGACAACGGACATATTTCTCCTGTTTTTACTACAGATGAACACAGTTCACATTCTCCCGTGCAACGCGGCTGCTAATCCGCCATTCATGCAAAATCTTAAGGTCCTAGCTCATGTCCAAGGAAACAAGGATAGCTAAAAAGTCAATAATCGATAACTATAACTTGAATTGTACTGCTTCTTACTGGCTTTTACATCAACTAAGAAGTTTCCTCTGTGTTATACTATGGTGCTTTTAGTGTTTCCGCATGCCGCAGCACGCAAAATAGCTTTGCAGACGATAAAAGTAAACGTTTGAGAGAGAATAGCGGCCAATGTGACGATCTGTCTTTAAGTCGATTCGATGACAAAAGACGAAAACGGACGGATTTCTCAGGTCTTTACTACATATGAACACTTTTCACATTCTCCCAAGCAACGCGTCTGCTAGTCCTCCTTTCATGCAAAATCTTAAGGTCCTAGCTCATGTCCAAGGCACCAAAGCCAGCAAAAAAGTCAATAATCGATAACTAAAACTTGAGTTCAACTGCTTCTTACTGGCTATTACATCAACTTAGAAGCATCTTCTGTGTTCAGCTATGGTGTTTTTAGTGTCTCCGCATACCGCCGCACGCGACATACCTTTGCAGACGATAAATGTAACCGTTTCAGAGAGAATAGCGACCAATGTGACGACCTCTTTAAGTCGATTCGATAACAAATGACGAGAACGGACGGGTTTCTCAGGTTTTTACTACATATGAACACTTTTCACATTCTCCCGTGCAACGCAGCTGCTAGTCCTCCTTTCGTGCAAAATCTTAAGGTCCTAGCCCATGTCCAAAGCACCAAAGAATGGTAAAAAATCAATAATCGATAGCTAAAATGTGAATTGTACTGCTTCTTACAGGCTATTACATCAACTTAGAAGCTTCTTCTGTGTTCTACCATGGTGCTTTTAGTGTCTCCGCATACCGCAGCACGCGACATAGCTTTTCAGACGATAAATTTAACCGTTTCAGAGAGAATAGCGGCCAAAGTGACGATCTGGCTTTAAGTCGATTCGATAACAAATGACGAAAGCGGGCGGATATCTCAGGTTTTTACTAGATATGAACACTTTTCAAATTTTCCCGTGCAAGGCGGCTGCTAGTCCTCCTTTCATGCAAAATCTTAAGGTCCTAGCTCATGTCCAAGGCACCAAAAAAGGGTAAAAAGTCAATAGTCGATAGCCAAAACTTCAATTGTACTGCTTTTTTAAGGCTATTACATCAACTTAGATGCTTCTTCTGTGTTCTACTATGGTGCTTTTAGTGTCTCCGCATACCGCAGCACGCAACATAGATTTGCAGACGATAAATGTAACCGTTTCAGAGAGAATAGCGGCCAATGTGGTGATCTGTCTTTTACTCGATTCGAGAACAAATGACGAAAACGGACGTTTTTCTCAGGTTTTTTCTACATATGAACAGTTTTTACATTCTCCCGTGCAACGCACCTGCTAGTCCTCCTTTCATGTGAAATCTTAAGGTCCTATCCCATGTCCAAGTCACCAAAGAAGGGTAAAAAGCCAATAATCGATAACTAAAACTTGAATTGTACTGCTTCTTACTAGCTATTACAACAAATTAGAAGCTTCTTCTGTGTTCTGCTACGGTGCTTTTAGTGTCTTCGCATACCGCAGCATGCGACATAGCTTTTCAGACAATAAATGTAACCGTTTCAAAGGGAATTGCAGCCAATGTGGCGATCTGGCTTTAAGTCGATTCTATAACAAGTGACGAAAACGCACGGATTTCTCAGGTTTTTAGTATATATGAACACTTTTCACATCCTCCCGTGCAACGCGGCTGCTAGTCCTCCTTGCATGCAAAATCCTAAGGTCCTAGTTCATGTCCAAGGCACCAAAGAAAGGTAAAAAATGAATAATCGATAACTAAAACTTGATTTGTACTGCTCCATACTGGCTACTACATCAACTTAGAATCTTCTGCTATGTTCTACTATGGTGCTTTTAGTGTCTCCGCATACCGCAGTACGCTACATAGCTTTGCAGACGATAAATGTAACGGTTTCAGAGAGAAGAGCCTCCAATGTGACGATCTGGCTTTGAGTCGACTCGATAACGAATGACGAAAACGGACGGATTTATCCTGTTTTTACTACAAATGAACACAGTTCACATTCTCCCGTGCAACGCAGTTGCTAGACCGCCATTCATGTAAATTCTTAAGGTCCTAGCTCATGTCCAAGGAACCAAGGAAGGCAAAAAAGTCAATAATCGATAACTAAAACTTGAATTGTACTGGTTCTTACTGGCTTTTACATCAACTTAGAAGTTTCTTCTGTGTTATACTATGGTGCTTGTTGTGTCTCCGCATACCGCAGCACGCGACATAGCTTTGCATACGATAAATGTAACCGTTTCAGAGAGAATAGCGGCCAATGTGACAATCTGGCTTTAAGTCGATTTGATAACAAATGACGAAAACGGACGGATTTCTCAGGTTTTTACTACATATGAACACCTTTCACATTCTTCCGGGCAAAGCGGCTGCTAGTCCTCCTTTCATGCGAAATCTTAAGGTCCTAGCTCATGTCCAAGGCACCAAAGCCGGCTCAAAAGTCAATAATCGATAACTAAAACTTGAATTCTACTGCTTCTTACTGGCTATTACATACACTTGTAAGCTTCTGCTGTGTTCTAGTATGGTGCATATAGTGTCTCCTCATACCGTAGCACGCGACATAGCTTTGCAGACGATAAATGTAACCGTTTGAGAGACAATAGCGGCCCATTTGAAGATCTGGCTTTATGTCGATTCGATAACAAATGAGGAAAACGGACGGATTTCTTAGGTTTTTACTACAAATGAACACTTTTCACATTCTCCCAAGCAATGCGTCTGCTAGGCCTCCATTCATGCACAATCTTAAGGTCCTAACTCATGTCCAAGGCACCAAAGCCGGCTCAAAAGTCAATAATCGATAACTAAAACGTGAATTGTACTGCTTCTTACTGGCTATTAAATCAACTTAGAAGCTTCTTCTGTGTTCTACTATGGTGCTTTTAGAGTCTCGGCATTCCGCAGCACGCGACATAGCTTTGCAGACGATAAATGTAACCGTTCCAGAGACAAGTGCGGCCAATGTGACGATCTGGCTTTGAGTCGATTCGATAACGAATGACGAAAACGGACGGATTTATCCTGTTTTTACTACATATGAACACAGTTCACATTCTTCCGTGCAACACGGCTGCTAGACCGCCATTCATGTAAAATCTTAAGGTCCTAGCACATGTCCAAGGAACCAAGGAAGGCTACAAAGTCAAGAATCGATAACTAAAACTTGAATTGTACGTCTTCTTACTGGCTTCTACATCAACTTAGAAGTTTCTTCTGTGTTCTACTATGGTGCTTTTAGTGTCTTCGCATACCGCAGAACGCGACATAGCTTTGCAGACGTTAAATGTAACCGTTCCAGAGAGAATAGCGGTCAATGTGACGATCTGGCTTTAAGTCGATTCGATAACAAATGACGAAAGCGGGCGGATTACTCAGGTTTTTACTAGATATGAACACTTTTCACATTTTCCCGTGCAAGGGGGCTGCTAGTCCTCCTTTCATGCAAAATCTTAAGGTCCTAGCTCATGTCCAAGGCAGCAAAGAAGGGTAAAAAGTCAATAGTCGATAGCCAAAACTTGAATTGTACTGCTTTTTAAAGGCTATTACATCAACTACTATGGTTCTTTTAGTGTCTCTGCATACCGCAGGACGCGACATAGCTTTTCAGACGATTAATGTAACCGTTTCCGAGAGAATAGCGGCCAATGTGACGATCTGACTTTAAGTCGATTCGATAACAAATGACGAAAACGGCAAATTTCTCAGGTTTTTACTACATATGAACACTTTTCACATTCTCCCTTGCAACGCGGCTGCTAGTCCTGCTTTCATGCAAAATCTTAAGATCCTAGCTGATGTCCAAAGCACCAAAGCCGGCTAAAATGTCAATAATCGATAACTAAAACTTGAATTGTACTGCTTCTTACTGGCTATTGCTTCAACTTGGAAGCTCATCTGTGTTCTACTATGGTGCTTTTAGTGTCTCCGCTTATCGCAACACGCGACATAGCTTTGCCGACGATAAATGTAACCGTTCCAGAGAGAAGAGCGTCTAATGTGACGATCTGGCTTTAAGTCGATTCGATAACGAATGACGAAAACGGACGGATTTCTCCTGTTTTTACTACATATGAACACAGTTCACATTCTCCCGTGCAACGCGGCTGCTAGTCCGCCATTCATGCAAAATCTTAAGGTCCTAGCTCATGTCCAAGGAATCAAGGAAGGCAAAAAAGTCAATAATCGACAACTAAAACTTGAATTGTACTGCTTCTTACTGGCTTTTACATCAGTTTAGAAGTTTCTTCTGTGTTATACTATGGTGCTTTTAGTGTCTCCGCAAACCGCAGCACGCTACATAGCTTTGCATACGATAAATGTAAGTGTTTCAGAGAGAATAGCGGCCAATGTGACGATCTGGCTTTAAGTCGATTCGATAACAAATGACGAAAACGGACGGTTTTCTCAGGTTTTTACTACATATGAACACCTTTCACATTCTTCCGTGCAACGCGGCTGCTAGTCCTCTTTTCATGCAAAATCTTAAGGTCCTAGCTCATGTCCAAGGCACCAAAGCCGGCTAAAAAGTCAGTAATCGATAACTAAATCTTGAATTCTACTGCTTCTTACTGGCTATTACATCAACTTGGAAGCTTCTGCTGTGTTCTACTATGGTGCATATAGTGTCTCCGTATACCGTAGCACGCGACATAATTTTGAAGACGATAAATGTAACTGTTTGAGAGAGAATAGCGGCCAATGTGACGATCTGGCTTTAAGTCGATTCGATAACAAAGGAGGAAAACGGACGGATTTTTCAGGTTTTTACTACATATGAACACTATTCACATTCTCCCAAGCGACGCGTCTGATAGTCCTCCTTTCACGCAAAATCTTAAGGTCCTAGCTCATGTCCAAGGAACCAAGGAAGGCAAAAAAGTCAATAATCGATAACTAAAACTTGAATTGTACTGCTTCTTACTGGCTTTTACATCAATTTAGAAGTTTCTTCTGTGTTATACTATGGTGCTTTTAGTGTCTCCGCATACCGCAGCACGCTACATAGCTTTGCATACGATAAATGTAAGTGTTTCAGAGAGAATAGCGGCCAATGCGACGATCTGGCTTTAAGTCAATTCGATAACAAATGACGAAAACGGACGGATTTCTCAGGTTTTTACTACATATGCTTTTAGTGTCTCCCCATACCGCAGCACGCTACATAGCTTTGCAGACGATAAATGTAACCGTTCGAGAGAGAAGAGCGGCCAATGTGACGATCTGGCTTTGAGTCGATTCGATATCCAATGACGAAAACGGACGGATTTCTTCTCTTTTTACTACAAATGAACACAGTTCACATTCCCCCGTGCAACGCGGCTGCTAGTCCGCCATTCATGCAAAATCATAAGGTCCTAGCTCATGTCCAAGGAACCAAGTAAGGCTATATAGTCAATAATCGATAACTAAAACGTAAATTGTACTGCTTCTTGCTGGCTTTTACATCAACTTAGAAGTTTCTTCTGTGTTGTACTATGGTGCTTTTAGTGTCTCCGCATACCGCAGCACGCGACATAGCATTGCAGACGATAAATGTAACTGTTTCAGAGAGAATAGCGGTCTTTGTGACGATCTGGCTTTACGTCGATTCGATGACAAATGACGGAAACGGACGGATTTCTCAGGTTTTTACTACATATGAACACTTTTCACATTCTCCCGTGCAACGCGGCTGCTAGTCCTCATTTTTTTATCAAAATCATAAGATTCTAGCTCATGTCCAAGGCAAAAAAGAAGGGTGAAAAGTGAATAATCGATAACTAAAACTTGAATTGTACTGCTTCTTACTGGCTATTACATCAATTTAGGAGGTTTATCTGTGTTCTACTATGGTGCTTTTAGTGTCTCCGCATATCGCAGCACGCGACATAGGTTTGCAGACGATTAATGTAACCGTTTCAGAGAGAAGAGCGGCCAATGTAACGATCTGGCTTTTAGTCGATTCTATAACAAATGACGAAAACGGACGGATTTCTCAGGTTTTTACTGTATATGAACACTTTTCACATTCTCCCGTGCACCGCGGCTGATAGTCCTCTTTTCATGCAAAATCTTAGGGTCCTAGCTCATGTCCAAGGCACCAAGGAAGGGTAAGAAGTCAATAATCGATAGGTAAAACTTGAATTGTACTGCTTCTTACTGGCTATTACATCAATTTAGAAGCTTGTTCTGTGTTCTACTATGGTTCTTTTAGTGTCGCCGCATACCGCAGCACGCGACATCGCTTTTCAGACGATAAATGTAACCGTTCCTAGAGAGAAGAGCGTCCAATGTGACGATCTGGCTTTAAGTCTATTCGAAATCGAATGACGAAAACGGACGGATATCTCAGGTTTTTACTACATATGAACACTTTTCACATTCTCCCGTGCAACGCGGCTGGTAGTCCTCCCTTCATGCAAAATCTTAAAGTCCTAGCTCATGTCCAAGGCACCAAAGCCGGCTAAAAAGTCAATAATCGAAAACTAAAACTTGAATTCTACTGCTTCTTATTGGCTATTACATTATTTTGGAAACTTCTGCTGTGTTCTACTATGGTGCATATAGTGTCTCCGCATACCGTAGCACGCGACATAACTTTGCAGACGATAAATGTAAACGTTTGAGAGAGAATAGCGGCCAATGTGACGATCTGGCTTTAAGTCGATACGATAACAAATGAGGAAAACGGACTGATTTCTTAGGTTTTTACTACATATGAACACTTTTCACATTCTCCCGTGCAACGCGTCTGTTAGTCCTCCTTTCATTCAAAATCTTAAGGTCCTATCTCATGTCCAAGGCACCAAAGCCGGCTAATAAGTCAATAATCGATAGCTAAAACTTGAATGTTATTGCTTCTTTGATCTACTATGACGCTTTTAGTGTCTCCGCGTACCGCAGAACGCGACATAGCTTTGCAGACTATAAATGTAACCGTTTCAGAGAGAAGAACGATCAATGTGAAGATCTGGCTTTAAGTCGATTCGATAACAAAGGAGGAAAACGGACGGATTTTTCAAGTCTTTACTACATATGACCACTTTTCACATTATCTCGTGCAACGCGGCTGGTAGTCCTCCTTTCATGCAAAATCTTAAAGTCCTAGCTCATGTCCAAGGCACCAAAGCCGGCTAAAAAGTCAATAATCGAAAACTAAAACTTGAATTCTACTGCTTCTTACTGGCTATTACATTATTTTGGAAACTTCTGCTGTGTTCTACTATGGTGCATAAAGTGTCTCCGCATACCTCAGCACGCGACATAACTTGGCAGACGATAAATGTAACCGTTTCAGAGAGAAGAGCGGTCAATGTGAATATCTGGCTTTAAGTCGATTCGATAACAAAGGAAGAAAATGGACGGATTTTTCAGGTTTTTACTACATATGAACACTTTTCACATTCTCTCGTGCAACGCGGCTTCTAGTCCTCTTCTCATGCAAAATCTTAAGGTCCTACCTCATGCCCAAGGCACCAAAGAAGGGTAAAAAGTCAATAATCGATAATTAAAACTTGAATTGTACTGCTTCTTACTGGCTATTACATCACCTTAGAAGCTTCTTCTGTGTTCTACAATGGTGTTTTTAGTGTCTTCGCATACCGCAGCACGTGACATAGCTTTGCAGACGATAAATGTAACTGTTCCAGAGAGAAGAGCGGCCAATGTGACGATCTGGATTTACGTCTATTCGATAACGAATGACGAAAACGGACGGATATCTCAGGTTTTTACTACATATGAACACTTTTCACATTCTCTCGTGCAACGCGGCTTCTAGTCCTCTTCTCATGCAAAATCTTAAGGTCCTACCTCTTGTCCAAGGCACCAAAGAAGCGTAAAAAGTCAATATTCCATAGCAAAAACTTGAATTGTACTGCTTCTTACTAGCTATGACATCAAGTTTGAAGCTTCTTCTGTGTTCTACTATGGTGCTTTTTTGTCACCGCATACCGCAGCACGCGACATAGCTTTGCAGACAATAATTGTAACCGTTTCAGAGAGAAGAGCGGTCAATGTGAATATCTGGCTTTAAGTCGATTCGATAACAAAGGAGGAAAATGGACGGATTTTTCAGGTTTTTACTACATATGATCACTTTTACATTCTCTCGTGGAACGCGGCTGCTAGTCCTCCTCTCATGCAAAATCTTAAGTTCCTAGCTCATGTCCAAGGAACCAAGGAAGGCAAAAAAGTCAATTATCGATAGCTAAAACTTGAGTAGTACTGCTTCTTACTGGCTATTACATCAACTTAGAAGCTTGTTCTGTGTTCTACTATGATGCTTTTAGTGTCTCCGCATACCGCAGCACGCGACATAGCTTTGCAGACGAAAAATGTAACCGTTCCAGAGAAAGAGCGGCGGCCAATGTGACGATCTGGCTTTAAGTCTATTCGATAACGAATGACGAAAACGGACGGATATCTCAGGTTTCTACTACATATGAACACTTTTCACATTCTCCCGTGCACCGCGGCTGCTAGTCCTCACTTTTTTATGAAAATCATAAGATTCTAGCTCATGTCCAAGGCACCAAAGAAGGTTAAAAAGTGAATAATTGATAACTAAAACTTGAATTGTACTGCTTCTTACTGGCAATTACATCAACTACTATGATGCATTTAGTGTCTCCGCATACCACAGCACGCGACATAGCTTTGCAGACGATAAATGTAACCGTTCGAGAGAGAAGAGCGGCCAATATGACGATCTGGCTTTGAGTCAATTCGATAACGAATGACGAAAACGGACGGATTTCTTCTGTTTTTACTACATATGAACACTGTTCACATTCTCCCGTGCAACGCGGCTGCTAGTCCGCCATTCATGCAAAATCTTAAGGTCCTAGCTCATGTCCAAGGAACGAAGTAAGGCTAAGAAGTCAATAATCGACAACTAAAACTTGAATTGTACTGCTTCTTGCTGGCTTTTACATCAACTTAGAAGTTTCTTCTGTGTTATAGTATGGTGCTTTTAGTGTCTCCGCATATCGCAGCACGGGACATAGCTTTGCAGGCGATAAATGTAACTGTTTCAGAGAGAATAGCGGTCTTTGTGACGATCTGGCTTTACGTCGATTCGATGACAAATGACGGAAACGGACGGATTTCTCATGTTTTTACTACATATGAACACTTTTCACATTCTCCCGTGCAACGCGGCTGCTAGTCCTCATTTTTGTATCAAAATCATAAGATTCTAGCTCATGTCAAGGCCAAAAAGACGGGTAAAAAGTGAATTATCGATAACTAAAACTTGAATTGTACTGCTTCTTACTGACTATTACATCAACTTAGAAGGTTCACCTGTGTTCTACTAAGGTGCTTTTAGTGACTCCGCATACCGCAGCATGCGACATAGGTTTGCAGACGGTAAATGTAACCGTTTCAGAGAGAAGAGCGGCCAATGTAACGATCTGGCTTTTAGTCGATTCTATAACAAATGACGAAAACGGACGGATTTCTCAGGTTTTTACTGTATATGAACACTTTTCACATCCTCCCGTGCACCGCGGCTGCTAGTCCTCTTTTCATGCAAAATCTTAAGGTCCCAGCACATGTCCAAGGCACCAAAGAAGGGTAAAAATTCAATAATCGATAGATAAAACTTGAATTGTACTGCTTCTTACTGGCTATTACATCAACTTAGAAGCTTGTTCTGTGTTCTACTATGGTGCTTTTAGTGTCTCCGCATACCGCAGCACGCGACATAGCTTTGCAGACGATATATGTAACTGTTCCAGAGAGAAGAGCGGCGGCCAATGTGACGATCATTCTTTAAGTCTATTCGATAACGAATGACGAAAACGGACGGATATCTCAGGTTTTTACTACATATGAACACTGTTCACATTCTCCCGTGCAACGCGGCTGCTAGTCCGCCATTCATGCAAAATCTTAAGGTCCTAGCTCATGTCCAAGGAACGAAGTAAGGCTAAGAAGTCAATAATCGACAACTAAAACTTGAATTGTACTGCTTCTTGCTGGCTTTTACATCAACTTAGAAGTTTCTTCTGTGTTATAGTATGGTGCTTTTAGTGTCTCCGCATATCGCAGCACGGGACATAGCTTTGCAGGCGATAAATGTAACTGTTTCAGAGAGAATAGCGGTCTTTGTGACGATCTGGCTTTACGTCGATTCGATGACAAATGACGGAAACGGACGGATTTCTCATGTTTTTACTACATATGAACACTTTTCACATTCTCCCGTGCAACGCGGCTGCTAGTCCTCATTTTTGTATCAAAATCATAAGATTCTAGCTCATGTCAAGGCCAAAAAGACGGGTAAAAAGTGAATTATCGATAACTAAAACTTGAATTGTACTGCTTCTTACTGACTATTACATCAACTTAGAAGGTTCATCTGTGTTCTACTAAGGTGCTTTTAGTGACTCCGCATACCGCAGCATGCGACATAGGTTTGCAGACGGTAAATGTAACCGTTTCAGAGAGAAGAGCGGCCAATGTGACGATCTGGCTTTAAGTCTATTCGATAATAAATGAGGAAAACGGACGGATTTCTTAGGTTTTTACTACAAATGAACACTCTTCACATTCTCCCGTGCAACGCGGCTGCTAGTACCCTTTTCACGCAAAATCTTAAGGTCCTAGCTCATGTCCAAGGCAACAAGGAAGGCTAAAAAGTCAATAATCGATAACTAAAACTTGAATTGTACTGCTTCTTACAGGCTATTACATCAACTACTATGGTGCTTTTAGTGTCTCAGCATACCGCAGCACACGACATTGCTTTGCAGACTATAAATGTAACCGTTTCAGAGAGAATAGCGGTCAATGTGACGATCTGGCTTTAAGTCGATTCGATAACAAATGACGAAAACGGACGGATTTCTCAGGTTTTTACTACATATGAACAATTTTCACATACTCCCGTGCAACGCGGCTGGTAGTCCTCCCTTCATGCAAAATCTTAAAGTCCTAGCTCATGTCCAAGGCACCAAAGCCGGCTAAAAAGTCAATAATCGAAAACTAAAACTTGAATTCTACTGCTTCTTACTGGCTATTACATTATTTTGGAAACTTCTGCTGTGTTCTACTATGGTGCATATAGTGTCTCCGCATACCGTAGCACGCGACATAACTTTGCAGACGATAAATGTAAACGTTTGAGAGAGAATAGCGGCCAATGTGACGATCTGGCTTTAAGTCGATTCGATAACAAATGAGGAAAACGGACTGATTTCTTAGGTTTTTACTACATATGAACACTTTTCACATTCTCCCGTGCAACGCGTCTGTTAGTCCTCCTTTCATTCAAAATCTTAAGGTCCTATCTCATGTCCAAGCCACCAAAGCCGGCTAAAAAGTCAATAATCGATAACTAAAACTTGAGTAGTACTGCTTTTTACTGGCTATTACATCAACTTAGAAGCTTGTTCTGTGTTCTACTATGATGCTTTTAGTGTCTCCGTATACCGCAGCACGCGACATAGCTTTGCAGACGAAAAATGTAACCGTTCCAGAGAAAGAGCGGCGGCCAATGTGACGATCTGGCTTTAAGTCTATTCGATAACGAATGACGAAAACGGACGGATATCTCAGGTTTCTACTACATATGAACACTTTTCACATTCTCCCGTGCAACGCGGCTGCTAGTCCTCACTTTTTTATGAAAATCATAAGATTCTAGCTCATGTCCAAGGCACCAAAGCCGGCTAAAAAGTCAATAATCGATAACTAAAACTTGAGTTGTACTGCATCTTACTGGCTATTACATCACCTTAGAAGCTTCTTCTGTGTTCTACTATGGTGTTTTTAGTGTCTTCGCATACCGCAGCACGCGACATAGCTTTGCAGACGATATATGTAACTGTTCCAGAGAGAAGAGCGGCGGCCAATGTGACGATCATTCTTTAAGTCTATTCGATAACGAATGACGAAAACGGACGGATATCTCAGGTTTTTACTACATATGAACACTGTTCACATTCTCCCGTGCAACGCGGCTGCTAGTCCTCATTTTTTTATCAAAATCATAAGATTCTAGCTCATGTCAAGGCCAAAAAGACGGGTAAAAAGTGAATTATCGATAACTAAAACTTGAATTGTACTGCTTCTTACTGACTATTACATCAACTTAGAAGGTTCATCTGTGTTCTACTATGGTGCTTTTAGTGACTCCGCATACCGCAGCATGCGACATAGGTTTGCAGACGGTAAATGTAACCGTTTCAGAGAGAAGAGCGGCCAATGTGACGATCTGGCTTTAAGTCTATTCGATAATAAATGAGGAAAACGGACGGATTTCTTAGGTTTTTACTACATATGAACACTCTTCACATTCTCCCGTGCAACGCGGCTGCTAGTACTCTTTTCACGCAAAATCTTAAGGTCCTAGCTCATGTCCAAGGCAACAAGGAAGGCAAAAAAGTTAATAATCGATAACTAAATTTTAATGTACTGCTTCTTACTGGCTTTTACATCAACTTAGAAGCTTCTTCTGTGTTCTACTATGGTGCTTTTAGTGTCTCCGCCTACCACAGCACGCGACATAGCTTTGCAGACGATAAATGTAACATTTTCAGAGAGAATAGCGTCCAATGTGACGATCTGGCTTTAACTCGATTCGATGACAAATGACGAGAACGGTCGGGTTTCTCAGGTTTTTACTACATATGAACACTTTTCACATTCTCCCGTGCAACACAGCTGCTAGTTCTCCTTTCATGCAAAATCTTAAGGTCCTAGTTCATGTCCAAAGCACCAAAGAATGGTATAAAATCAATAATCGATAGCTAAAATGTGAATTGTACTGCTTCTTAGAGGCTATTACATCAACTTAGAAGTTTCTTCTTTTTTCTACCATGGTGCTTTTAGTGTCTCCGCGTACCGCAGCACGCGACATAGATTTGCAGACGATGAATGTAGCCGGTTCAGAGAGAAGAGCGGCCAATGTGGCGATCTGGCTTTTACCCGATTCGAGAACAAATGACGAGAACGGACGGGTTTCTGAGGTTTTTTCTACATATGAACACTTTTTACATTCTCCAGTGCAACGCACCTGCTAATCCTCCTTTCATGTGAAATCTTAAGGTCCTAGCTCATGTCCAAGTCACCAAAGAAGGATATAAAGTCAATAATCGATAACTAAAACTTGAATTGTACTGCTTCTTACTGGCTATTACATCAACTTAGGAGCTTCTTCTGTGTTCTCCTATGGTGCTTTTAGCGTCTTCGCATACCGCAGCTACCAAGCGAGGTGGCGCAGTGGTTAGCACACTGGATCGCATTCTTGAGGACGACAGTTCAATCCCGTCTCCGGCCATCCTGATTTAGGATTTCCGTGATTTCCCTAAATCGCTTCAGGCAAATGCCGGGATGGTTCCTTTGAAAGGGCACGGTCGATTTCCTTCCCCATCCTTCCCTCGCCCGAGCTTGAGCTCCATCTCTAATGACCTCGCTGTCGACGGGACGTTAAACGCTAATATACTACTATACCGCAGCACTCGACATAGCTTTTGAGACAATAAATGTAACCGTTTCAAAGAGAATTGCAGCCAATGTGGCGATCTGGCTTTAAGTCGATTCGATAACAAATGACGAAAGGGGGCGGATTTCTCAGGTTATTACTACATATGAACACTTTTCACATTCTCCCGTGCAACGCAGCCGCTAGTCCTCCTTTCATGCAAAATCGTAAAGTCCTACCTCATGTCTAAGGCACCAAAGAAGGGTAAAAAGTCAATAATCGATAACGAAAACGAATTGCACTGCTTCTTACTGGCTATTACATCAACTTAGAAGCTTGTTCTGTGTTCTACTATGGTGCTTTTGGTGTCTCCGCATACCGCAGCACGCGACATAGCTTTGCAGACGATAAATGTAACTGTTCAAGAGAGAAGAGCGGCAGACAATGTGACGATCATTCTTTAAGTCTATTCGATAACGAATGACGAAAACGGACGGATATCTCAGGTTTTTACTACATATGAACACTCTTCACATTCTCCCGTGCAACGCGGCTGCTAGTACTCTTTTCACGCAAAATCTTAAGGTACTAGCTCATGTCCAAGGCAACAAGGAAGGCTAAAAAGTCAATAATCGATAACTAAAACTTGAATTGTACTGCTTCTTACAGGCTATTACATCAACTACTATGGTGCTTTTAGTGTCTCCGCATACCGCAGCACGCGACATAGCTTTTCAGACGATAAATGTAACCGTTCCAGAGAGAAGAGCGTCCAAAGTGACGATCTGGCTTTAAGTCTATTCGATAACGAATGACGAAAACGGACGGATATCTCAGGTTTTTACTACATATGAACACATTTCACATTCTCCCGTGGGACGCGGCTGCTAGTATGCCTTTTACGCAAAATCTTGTGGTCCTAGCTCATGTCCAGGGCAACAAGGATGCAAAAAAGTTAATAATCGATAACTAAATTTTGATGTACTGCTTCTTACTGGCTTTTACATCAACTTAGAAGCTTCTTCTGTGTTCTACTATGGTGCTTTTAGTGTCTCCGCCTGCCGCAGCACGCGACATAGCTTTGCAGACGATAAATGTAACATTTTCAGAGAGAGTAGCGGCCAATGTGACGATCTGGCTTTAAGTCGATTCGATAACAAATGACGAAAGCGGGCGGATTTCTCAGGTTTTTACTAGATATGAACACTTTTCACATTTTCCCGTGCAACGCGGCTGCTAGTCCTCCTTTCATGCAAAATCTTAAGGTCCTAGCTCATGTCCAAGGCAGCAAAGAAGGGTAAAAAGTCAATAGTCGATAGCTAAAACTTGAATGGTACTGCTTTTTAAAGGCTATTACATCAACTTAGAAGCTTCTTCTGTGTTCTACTATGGTGCTTTTAGTGTCTCCGCATACCGCAGCACGCGACATAGATTTGCAGACGACGAATGTAACCGTTTCAGAGAGAATAGCGGCCAATGTGGCGATCTGGCTTTTACTCGATTCGAGAACAAATGACGAGAACGGACGGGTTTCTGAGGTTTTTTCTACATATGAACACTTTTTACATTCTCCAGTGCAACGCACCTGCTAATCCTCCTTTCATGTGAAATCTTAAGGTCCTAGCTCATGTCCAAGTCACCAAAGAAGGATATAAAGTCAATAATCGATAACTAAAACTTGAATTGTACTGCTTCTTACTGGCTATTACATCAACTTAGGAGCTTCTTCTGTGTTCTCCTATGGTGCTTTTAGCGTCTTCGCATACCGCAGCTACCAAGCGAGGTGGCGCAGTGGTTAGCACACTGGATCGCATTCTTGAGGACGACAGTTCAATCCCGTCTCCGGCCATCCTGATTTAGGATTTCCGTGATTTCCCTAAATCGCTTCAGGCAAATGCCGGGATGGTTCCTTTGAAAGGGCACGGTCGATTTCCTTCCCCATCCTTCCCTCGCCCGAGCTTGAGCTCCATCTCTAATGACCTCGCTGTCGACGGGACGTTAAACGCTAATATACTACTATACCGCAGCACTCGACATAGCTTTTGAGACAATAAATGTAACCGTTTCAAAGAGAATTGCAGCCAATGTGGCGATCTGGCTTTAAGTCGATTCGATAACAAATGACGAAAGGGGGCGGATTTCTCAGGTTATTACTACATATGAACACTTTTCACATTCTCCCGTGCAACGCAGCCGCTAGTCCTCCTTTCATGCAAAATCGTAAAGTCCTACCTCATGTCTAAGGCACCAAAGAAGGGTAAAAAGTCAATAATCGATAACGAAAACGAATTGCACTGCTTCTTACTGGCTATTACATCAACTTAGAAGCTTGTTCTGTGTTCTACTATGGTGCTTTTGGTGTCTCCGCATACCGCAGCACGCGACATAGCTTTGCAGACGATAAATGTAACTGTTCAAGAGAGAAGAGCGGCAGACAATGTGACGATCATTCTTTAAGTCTATTCGATAACGAATGACGAAAACGGACGGATATCTCAGGTTTTTACTACATATGAACACTCTTCACATTCTCCCGTGCAACGCGGCTGCTAGTACTCTTTTCACGCAAAATCTTAAGGTACTAGCTCATGTCCAAGGCAACAAGGAAGGCTAAAAAGTCAATAATCGATAACTAAAACTTGAATTGTACTGCTTCTTACAGGCTATTACATCAACTACTATGGTGCTTTTAGTGTCTCCGCATACCGCAGCACGCGACATAGCTTTTCAGACGATAAATGTAACCGTTCCAGAGAGAAGAGCGTCCAAAGTGACGATCTGGCTTTAAGTCTATTCGATAACGAATGACGAAAACGGACGGATATCTCAGGTTTTTACTACATATGAACACATTTCACATTCTCCCGTGGGACGCGGCTGCTAGTATGCCTTTTACGCAAAATCTTGTGGTCCTAGCTCATGTCCAGGGCAACAAGGATGCAAAAAAGTTAATAATCGATAACTAAATTTTGATGTACTGCTTCTTACTGGCTTTTACATCAACTTAGAAGCTTCTTCTGTGTTCTACTATGGTGCTTTTAGTGTCTCCGCCTGCCGCAGCACGCGACATAGCTTTGCAGACGATAAATGTAACATTTTCAGAGAGAGTAGCGGCCAATGTGACGATCTGGCTTTAAGTCGATTCGATAACAAATGACGAAAGCGGGCGGATTTCTCAGGTTTTTACTAGATATGAACACTTTTCACATTTTCCCGTGCAACGCGGCTGCTAGTCCTCCTTTCATGCAAAATCTTAAGGTCCTAGCTCATGTCCAAGGCAGCAAAGAAGGGTAAAAAGTCAATAGTCGATAGCTAAAACTTGAATGGTACTGCTTTTTAAAGGCTATTACATCAACTTAGAAGCTTCTTCTGTGTTCTACTATGGTGCTTTTAGTGTCTCCGCATACCGCAGCACGCGACATAGATTTGCAGACGACGAATGTAACCGTTTCAGAGAGAATAGCGGCCAATGTGGCGATCTGGCTTTTACTCGATTCGAGAACAAATGACGAGAACGGACGGGTTTCTGAGGTTTTTTCTACATATGAACACTTTTTACATTCTCCCGTGCAACGCACCTGCTAATCCTCCTTTCATGTGAAATCTGAAGGTCCTAGCTCATGTCCAAGTCACCAAAGAAAGATAAAAAGTCAATAATCGATAACTAAAACTTGAATTGTACTGCTTCTTACTGGCTATTATATCAACTTAGAGCTTCTTCTGTGTTCTCCTATGGTGCTTTTAGTGTCTATGCATACCGCAGCACGTGACATAGCTTTGCAGACGATTAATGTAACCGTTTCAGAGAGAATAGCGGCCAATGTGACGATCCCTTTATGTCGATTCGATAACTAATGACGGAAACGGACGGGTTTCTCAGGTTTTTCTACATATGAACAATTTTCACATTCTTCCGTGAAACGCATCTGCTAGTCCTCCTTTCATGCAAAATCTTAAGGTCCTAGCCCATGTCCAAGGCACCAAAGCCGGCTAAAAAGTCAATAATCGATAACTAAAACTTGAATTCTACTGCTTCTTACTTGCTTTTACATCAATTTGGAAGCTTCTGCTGTGTTCTACTATGGTGCATATAGCGTCTCCGCATACCGTAGCACGCGACATAACTTTGCAGACGATAAATGTAACTGTTTGAGAGAGAATAGCGGTCAATGTGACGATCTGGCTTTAAGTCTATTCGATAATAAATGAGGAAAACGGACGGATTTCTTAGGTTTTTACTACATATGAACACTTTTCACATTCGCCCGTGCAACGCGTCTGCTAGTCCTTCTTTCATTCAAAACCTTAAGGTCCTATCTCATGTCCAAGGCACCAAAGCCGGCTAATAAGTCAATAATCGATAGCTAAAACTTGAATTTTTCTGCTTCTTACTGCCTATTACATCAACTTAGAAGTTTCTTCTTTGATCTATTATGACGCTTTTAGTGTCTCCGCATACCGCAGAAGGCGACATAGCTTTGCAGACTATAAATGTAACCGTTTCAGAGAGAAGAACGGTCAATGTGAAGATCTGGCTTTACGTCGATTCGATAACAAAGGAGGAAAACGGACGGATTTTTAAGGTTTTTGCTACATATGACCAGTTTTGACATTCTCTCGTGCAACGCGGCTGCTAGTCCTCCTCTCATGCAAAATCTTAAGGTCTTACCTCACGTCCAAGGCACCAAAGAAGGGTAAAAAGTCCATTATCGATAGCTAAAACTTGAATTGTGCTGCTTCTTACTGGCTATTACATAAACTTAGAAGCTTCTTCTGTGTTCTACTATGGTGCTTTTAGTGTCTCCGCATACCGCAGAAAGCGACATAGCTTTGCAGACTATAAATGTAACCGTTTCAGAGAGAAGAGCGGTCAATGTGAATATCTGGCTTTAAGTCGATTCGATAACAAAGGAAGAAAATGGACGGATTTTTCAGGTTTTTACTACATATGAACACTTTTCACATTCTCCCGTGCGACGCGGCTGCTAGTACGCCTCTCACGCAAAATCTTAAGGTCCTAGCTCATGTCCAAGGCACCAAGGTAGGCTAAAAAGTCAATAATCGATAGCAAAAACTTGAATTGTACTGCTTCGTACTGGCAATTACATCACCTTAGAAGCTTCTTCAGTGTTCTACAATGACGATTTTAGTGTCTCCGCATTCCGCAGCACGCGACATAACTTTGCAGACGATAAATGAAACTGTTTCAGAGAGAATAGTGGCCAATGTGACGATCTGGCTTTAAGTCGATCCGATAACAAATGACGAAAACGGACAGATTTCTCCGGTTTTTACTACATACGAACACTTTTCACATTCTCGCGTGCAACGCGGCTGCTAGTCTTCCTTACATGCAAATTCTTAAGGTCCTACCTCATGTCCAAGGCACCAAAGAAGCGTAAAAAGTGAATAATCCATAGCTAAAACTTCAATTGTACTGCTTCTTACTGGCTATTACATCAACGTAGAAGCTTCTTCTGTGTTCTAATATGGTGCTTTTAGTGTCTCCGCATTACGCCGCACGCGACATACCTTTGCAGACGATAAATGTAACCGTTTCAGAGAGAGGAGCGGCGATTGTGACGATCTGGGTTTAAGTCGATTCGATAACAAATGACGAAAACGGACGGAATTCTCAGGTTTTTACTACATATGAATACATTTCACATTCTCCCGTGCAACGCGGCTGCCAGGAATCCTTTCATACAAAATCTTAAGATCCTAGATCATGTCCAAGGCACCAAAGAAGGGTAAAATCTCAATAATCGATTACTAAAACATGAATTGTACTGCTTCTTACTGGCTATAACATCAATTTAGACGTTTCTTCTTAGTTCTACTATGACGCTTTTAGTGTCTCCGCATACCGCAGAACGCGACATAGCTTTGCAGACGATAAATGTAACCGTTTCATAGAGAACAGCGGCCAATGTGTTGACCTGGCTTTAAGTCGATTCGATAACAAACGACTTAAACGGACGGGTTTCTCATGTTTTTACTACATATTAACACTTTTCACATTCTTCCGTGCAACGCGGCTGCTAGTAATTTTTTCATGCAAAATCTTAAGGTCCTAGCTCTAGTCCAAGGCTCCAAAGAAGGGTAAAAAGTCAATAATCGATTACTAAAACTTGAATTGTACTGCTTCTTACTGGCTATTACATCAACTTAGAAGCTTCTTCTGTGTTCTACCATGGAGCTTTTAGTGTCTCCGCATACCGCAGCACGCGACATAGCTCTTCAGACAATAAATTTAACCGTGTCAGAGAGAATAGCATCCAATGTGGCGATCTGGCTTTTAGTCGATTCGAGAACAAATGACGAGAACGGACGGGTTTCTCAGGTTTTTTCTACATATGAACACTTTTCACATTCTCCCGTGCAACGCACCTGCTAGTCCTCCTTTCAAGTGAAATCTTAAGGTCCTAGCTCATATCCAAGGCACCAAAGAAGGGTAAAAAGTCATAATCGATAGCTAAAACTTGAATTGTACTGCTTCTTACTGGCTATTACATCAACTTAGAAGCTTCTTCTGTGTTCTCCTATGGTGCTTTTAGAGTTTTCGCATACCGCAGCACGCGACATAGCTTTTCAGACAATAAATGTAACCGTTTCAAAGAGAATTGCAGCCAATGTGGCGATGTGGCTTTAAGTCGATTCGATAACAAATGACGGAAACGGACGGGTTTCTCAGGTTTTTGCTACATATGAACACTTTTCACATTCTCCCGTGCAACGCACCTGCTAGTCCTCCTTTCATGTGAAATCTTAAGGTCCTAGCTCATGTCTAAGGCACCAAAGAAGGGTAAAAAGTCAATAATCGATAACGAAAACGAATTGCACTGCTTCTTACTGGCTATTACATCAACTTAGAAGCTTGTTCTGTGTTCTACTATGGTGCTTTTGGTGTCTCCGCATACCGCAGCACGCGACATAGCTTTGCAGACGATAAATGTAACTGTTCAAGAGAGAAGAGCGGCAGACAATGTGACGATCATTCTTTAAGTCTATTCGATAACGAATGACGAAAACGGACGGATATCTCAGGTTTTTACTACATATGAACACTCTTCACATTCTCCCGTGCAACGCGGCTGCTAGTACTCTTTTCACGCAAAATCTTAAGGTCCTAGCTCATGTCCAAGGCAACAAGGAAGGCTAAAAAGTCAATAATCGATAACTAAAACTTGAATTGTACTGCTTCTTACAGGCTATTACATCAACTACTATGTTGCTTTTAGTGTCTCCGCATACCGCAGCACGCGACATAGCTTTTCAGACGATAAATGTAACCGTTCCAGAGAGAAGAGCGTCCAAAGTGACGATCTGGCTTTAAGTCTATTCGATAACGAATGACGAAAACGGACGGATATCTCAGGTTTTTACTACATATGAACACATTTCACATTCTCCCGTGGGACGCGGCTGCTAGTATGCCTTTTACGCAAAATCTTGTGGTCCTAGCTCATGTCCATGGCAACAAGGATGCAAAAAAGTTAATAATCGATAACTAAATTTTGATGTACTGCTTCTTACTGGCTTTTACATCAACTTAGAAGCTTCTTCTGTGTTCTACTATGGTGCTTTTAGTGTCTCCGCCTACCGCAGCACGCGACATAGCTTTGCAGACGATAAATGTAACATTTTCAGAGAGAGTAGCGGCCAATGTGACGATCTGGCTTTAAGTCGATTCGATAACAAATGACGAAAGCGGGCGGATTTCTCAGGTTTTTACTAGATATGAACACTTTTCACATTTTCCCGTGCAACGCGGCTGCTAGTCCTCCTTTCATGCAAAATCTTAAGGTCCTAGCTCATGTCCAAGGCAGCAAAGAAGGGTAAAAAGTCAATAGTCGATAGCTAAAACTTGAATGGTACTGCTTTTTAAAGGCTATTACATCAACTTAGAAGCTTCTTCTGTGTTCTACTATGGTGCTTTTAGTGTCTCCGCATACCGCAGCACGCGACATAGATTTGCAGACGACGAATGTAACCGTTTCAGAGAGAATAGCGGCCAATGTGGCGATCTGGCTTTTACTCGATTCGAGAACAAATGACGAGAACGGACGGGTTTCTGAGGTTTCTTCTACATATGAACACTTTTTACATTCTCCCGTGCAACGCACCTGCTAATCCTCCTTTCATGTGAAATCTGAAGGTCCTAGCTCATGTCCAAGTCACCAAAGAAAGATAAAAAGTCAATAATCGATAACTAAAACTTGAATTGTACTGCTTCTTACTGGCTATTATATCAACTTAGAGCTTCTTCTGTGTTCTCCTATGGTGCTTTTAGTGTCTATGCATACCGCAGCACGTGACATAGCTTTGCAGACGATTAATGTAACCGTTTCAGAGAGAATAGCGGCCAATGTGACGATCCCTTTATGTCGATTCGATAACTAATGACGGAAACGGACGGGTTTCTCAGGTTTTTCTACATATGAACAATTTTCACATTCTTCCGTGAAACGCATCTGCTAGTCCTCCTTTCATGCAAAATCTTAAGGTCCTAGCCCATGTCCAAGGCACCAAAGCCGGCTAAAAAGTCAATAATCGATAACTAAAACTTGAATTCTACTGCTTCTTACTTGCTTTTACATCAATTTGGAAGCTTCTGCTGTGTTCTACTATGGTGCATATAGCGTCTCCGCATACCGTAGCACGCGACATAACTTTGCAGACGATAAATGTAACTGTTTGAGAGAGAATAGCGGTCAATGTGACGATCTGGCTTTAAGTCTATTCGATAATAAATGAGGAAAACGGACGGATTTCTTAGGTTTTTACTACATATGAACACTTTTCACATTCTCCCATGCAACGCGTCTGCTAGTCCTTCTTTCATTCAAAATCTTAAGGTCCTATCTCATGTCCAAGGCACCAAAGCCGGCTAATAAGTCAATAATCGATAGCTAAAACTTGAATTTTTCTGCTTCTTACTGCCTATTACATCAACTTAGAAGTTTCTTCTTTGATCTATTATGACGCTTTTAGTGTCTCCGCATACCGCAGAAAGCGACATAGCTTTGCAGACTATAAATGTAACCGTTTCAGAGAGAAGAACGGTCAATGTGAAGATCTGGCTTTACGTCGATTCGATAACAAAGGAGGAAAACGGACGGATTTTTAAGGTTTTTGCTACATATGACCAGTTTTGACATTCTCTCGTGCAACGCGGCTGCTAGTCCTCCTCTCATGCAAAATCTTAAGGTCTTACCTCACGTCCAAGGCACCAAAGAAGGGTAAAAAGTCCATTATCGATAGCTAAAACTTGAATTGTGCTGCTTCTTACTGGCTATTACATAAACTTAGAAGCTTCTTCTGTGTTCTACTATGGTGCTTTTAGTGTCTCCGCATACCGCAGAAAGCGACATAGCTTTGCAGACTATAAATGTAACCGTTTCAGAGAGAAGAGCGGTCAATGTGAATATCTGGCTTTAAGTCGATTCGATAACAAAGGAAGAAAATGGACGGATTTTTCAGGTTTTTACTACATATGAACACTTTTCACATTCTCCCGTGCGACGCGGCTGCTAGTACGCCTCTCACGCAAAATCTTAAGGTCCTAGCTCATGTCCAAGGCACCAAGGTAGGCTAAAAAGTCAATAATCGAAAGCAAAAACTTGAATTGTACTGCTTCGTACTGGCAATTACATCACCTTAGAAGCTTCTTCAGTGTTCTACAATGACGATTTTAGTGTCTCCGCATTCCGCAGCACGCGACATAACTTTGCAGACGATAAATGTAACTGTTTCAGAGAGAATAGTGGCCAATGTGACGATCTGGCTTTAAGTCGATCCGATAACAAATGACGAAAACGGACAGATTTCTCCGGTTTTTACTACATACGAACACTTTTCACATTCTCGCGTGCAACGCGGCTGCTAGTCTTCCTTACATGCAAATTCTTAAGGTCCTACCTCATGTCCAAGGCACCAAAGAAGCGTAAAAAGTGAATAATCCATAGCTAAAACTTCAATTGTACTGCTTCTTACTGGCTATTACATCAACGTAGAAGCTTCTTCTGTGTTCTAATATGGTGCTTTTAGTGTCTCCGCATTACGCCGCACGCGACATACCTTTGCAGACGATAAATGTAACCGTTTCAGAGAGAGGAGCGGCGATTGTGACGATCTGGGTTTAAGTCGATTCGATAACAAATGACGAAAACGGACGGAATTCTCAGGTTTTTACTACATATGAATACATTTCACATTCTCCCGTGCAACGCGGCTGCCAGGAATCCTTTCATACAAAATCTTAAGATCCTAGATCATGTCCAAGGCACCAAAGAAGGGTAAAATCTCAATAATCGATTACTAAAACATGAATTGTACTGCTTCTTACTGGCTATAACATCAATTTAGACGTTTCTTCTTAGTTCTACTATGACGCTTTTAGTGTCTCCGCATACCGCAGAACGCGACATAGCTTTGCAGACGATAAATGTAACCGTTTCATAGAGAACAGCGGCCAATGTGTTGACCTGGCTTTAAGTCGATTCGATAACAAACGACTTAAACGGACGGGTTTCTCATGTTTTTACTACATATTAACACTTTTCACATTCTTCCGTGCAATGCGGCTGCTAGTAATTTTTTCATGCAAAATCTTAAGATCCTAGCTCTAGTCCAAGGCTCCAAAGAAGGGTAAAAAGTCAATAATCGATTACTAAAACTTGAATTGTACTGCTTCTTACTGGCTATTACATCAACTTAGAAGCTTCTTCTGTGTTCTACCATGGAGCTTTTAGTGTCTCCGCATACCGCAGCACGCGACATAGCTTTTCAGACAATAAATTTAACCGTGTCAGAGAGAATAGCATCCAATGTGGCGATCTGGCTTTTAGTTGATTCGAGAACAAATGACGAGAACAGACGGGTTCCTCAGGTTTTTTCTACATATGAACACTTTTCACATTCTCCCGTGCAACGCACCTGCTAGTCCTCCTTTCAAGTGAAATCTTAAGGTCCTAGCTCATATCCAAGGCACCAAAGAAGGGTAAAAAGTCATAATCGATAGCTAAAACTTGAATTGTACTGCTTCTTACTGGCTATTACATCAACTTAGAAGCTTCTTCTGTGTTCTCCTATGGTGCTTTTAGAGTTTTCGCATACCGCAGCACGCGACATAGCTTTTCAGACAATAAATGTAACCGTTTCAAAGAGAATTGCAGCCAATGTGGCGATGTGGCTTTAAGTCGATTCGATAACAAATGACGGAAACGGACGGGTTTCTCAGGTTTTTGCTACATATGAACACTTTTCACATTCTCCCGTGCAACACGGCTGATAGTCCTCCTTTCATGCAAAATATTAAGGTCCTAGCTCGTGTCCAAAGCACCAAAGAATGGTAAAAAATTCAATAATCGATAACTAAAATATGAATTGTACTGTTTCTTACAGGCTATTACATCAACTTAGAAGCTTCATCTGTGTTCTACCATGGAGCTTTTAGTGTCTCCGCATACCGCAGCACGCGACATAGCTTTTCAGACGATAAATTTAACATTTTCAGAGAGAATAGCGTCCAGTGTGACGTTCTGGCTTTTAATCGATTCGACAACAAATGACGAGAACGGACGGATTTCTCAGGTTTTTCTACATATGAACACCTTTCACATTCTTCCGTGCAACGCGGCTGCTAGTCCTCCTTTCATGCAATATCTTAAGGTCTTAGCTCATGTCCAAGGCAACAAAGCCTGCTAAAAAGTCAATAATCGATTACTAAAACTTGAGTAGTACTGCTTCTTACTGGCTATTACATCAACTTAGAAGCTTCTTCTGTGTTCTCCTACGGTGCTTTTAGTGTCTTCGCATACCGCAGCACGCGACATAGCTTTTCAGACAATAAATGTAACCGTTTCAAAGAGAATTGCGGCCAATGTGGCGATCTGGCTTTAAGTCGATTCGATAACAAATGACGAGAACGCACGGATTCCTCAGGTTTTTAGTACATATCAACACTTTTCACATTTACCCGTGCAACGCAGCTGCTAGTCCTCCTTTCATGCAAAATGTTAAGGTCGTAGCTCATGTACAAAAGCACCAAAGAAGGGTAAAAAGTCAATAATCGATAACTAAAACTCGAATTGTACTGCTTCTTACTGGCTATTAGATCAACTTAGAAGCTTCTTCTGTGTTCTACTGTGGTGCTTCTAGAGTCTCCGCATACCGTAGCACGTGACATAGCATTGCAGACGATAAATGTAACCGTTTCAGAAAGAAGAGCGGACAATGTGACGGTCTGGTTTTAAGTCGATTCGATATCAAATGACGAATACGGACGGATTTCTCTGGTTTTTACTACATATGAACACTTTTCACAATCTGCAGTGCAACGCGGCTAATAGTCCTCCTTTCATGCAAAATCTTAAGTTCCTAGCTCATGTCCAAATTCACCAAAGAAAGGTGTCGATGAAAACACAGAAATTGCATCGCGATTGAATACAACAGGCACCATGCGGACTTTTCCCCATGGGAGTAATGTCTCAAACTCTCCACGCTTTGATCGTTCCCTAGCAGACCAATAGTAGTTTCCGAAGCACATCTGGAGGCAGTTTGTAATCTGTGGACCTTCAGAGTGTTGATGAAACACAGAAGTTGCACCGAGATGGAATACAACATTCACCATGCGGACTTTTCTCCTTGGGAGTAATGTCTCAAACTGTCTACGCTTTGATCGATTCCTTGGAGACCAGTAGTGGTTTCTGAAGCACATCTGGAGGCAGTTTGTAATTGTGGACCTTCAGAGTGTTGATGGATCACAGAAATTGTATCGAGATTGAATACAAGAGGCACCATGCGAAATTATCTCCATAGGACTAATGTCTCAAACTGTCTACGCTTTGATCGTTCCCTGGAAGACCAGTAGTAGTTTCCGAAACACATTTGGAGGCATTCTGTACTCAGTGGAGCTTCAGAGTGTTGATGAAACACAGAAAATGCATCGTGATGGAATAAAATATTCACCTTGCGGACTTTTCTGGATGGGAGTAATGTCTCAAACTGTCTACGCTTTGATCGTTCCCTGGAAGACCAGTAGTTGTTTACAAAGGACAACTGGAGGCAATCAGTATTCTTTGGACCTTAAGAGTGTTGATGAAACACAGATATTGCATCGGGATTGAATACAACATGCCTCATGCGGACTTTTCTCCATGGGAGTAATGTCTCAAACTGTCTACGATTTGATTGATTTCTGGGAGACCAGTAGTGGTTTCCGAAGCCCATCTGTGAAGCATTCTGTGATCTTTGGACCTTCAGAGTGTTGATGAAACACAAAAATTGCATCGGGATTGAATACAACAGGCACCATGCGGACTTTTCTCAATGGGAGTAATGTCTCAAACTGTGTACGCTTTGATCGTTCCCTGGAAGAACAATAGTAGTTTCCCAAGCATATCTGGAGGCTGTTTGTAATCTGTGGAACTTCAGAGTGTTGATGAAACATAGAAATTGCATCGGGATTGAATACAAGAGGCACCATGCGGCTTATCTTCATGGGAGTAATGTCTCAATCTTTCTACGCTTTGATCGATTCCTGGGAGACCAGTAGTGTTTTCCGAAGCCCATCTGGAGGCATTCGAAATCTTTGGACCTTCAGAGTGTTGATGAAAAACAAAAATTGCATCGGACTTGAATACAATAGTCACCATGCGGACGTTTCACCATGTGATTAATATCTCAAACTGTCTACGATTTGATCGATTCCTGGGAGACCAGTAGTGGTTTCCGAAGCCCATCTGGAGGCATTCTGTAATCTTTGGACCTTCAGAGTGTTGATGAAACACAAAGATTGCGTCGGGATTGCATACAACAGGCACCATGCGGACTTTTCTCCATGGGAGTCACATCTCAAACTGCCTACGCAATGACCGTTCCCTGGAAGACCAGTAGTAGTTTCCGAAGCAAATCTGGAGGCATTCTATAATCTGTGGACCTTAAGAGTGAAGGTGAAACACAGAAATTGCATCGTGATTGAATACAGCATTCACCATGCGAACTTTTTTCTATGGGAGTAATTTCTCAAACTGTCTACGCTTTTATAGTTCCCTGGAAGACCAGTAGTACTTTCCGAAGCCCATCTCAAGTCATTCTATAATCTGTGGAACTTCAGAGTGTTCGTGAAACACAGAAATTGCAACGTGATGGAATACAACATTCACCACGTGGACTTTTCTCCATGGGAGTAATGTCTCGAAGTGTCTACGCTTTGATCGTTCCCTGGAAGACCAGTGGTAGTTTCCGAAGCACATCTGGAGGAATTCTGTAATCTGCGGAACATCAAGGTGTTCATGACACACAGAAATTGCATCGGGATTGATAGAATAGGCAATATGCGGTCGTTTCTCCATGGGAGTAATGTCTCAATCTGTCTACGCTTACATCGTTCCCTGGAAGACAAGTAGTAGTTTCCGAAGCACATCTGGAGGCATCCTGTAATCTGTGGACCTTCAGAGTGTTGATGGAACACAGAAATTGCATCGGGATTGAATACAACTGGCACCATGCGGAGTTTTCTCAATGGGAGTAATGTCTCAAACTGTCTACGATTTGATCGATTCCTGGGAGACCAGTAGTGGTTTCCGAAGCCCATCTGGAGGCATTCTGTAATCTGTGGACCTTCAGAGTGTTGATGAAACACAAACATTGCATCGGGACTGAATACAACAGGCACCATGTGGACTTTTCGCCTCATTAGTAATGTCTCAAACTGTCTACGCTTTGATCGATTCCTGGGAGACCAGTAGAGGTTTCCGAAGACCATCTGGAGACATTCTGTAATGTGGGGACCTTCAGAGTGTTGATGATACACTAAAATTACATCGGGGTGAATACAACAGGCACCATGCGGACTTTTCTCAATGGGAGTAACTTCTGAATCTGTCTACGCTTTGATCGTTCCCTGGAAGACCAGTAGCAATTTCTGAAGCACATCTGGAGGCATTCTGTAATCTGTGGACCCTCAGAGTGTTGATGATACACAGAAATTGCATCGAGATTGAATACAACAGGGACCGTGCGGACTTTTCACCATGGGAGTAATGTCTCAAACTGTCTACGCTTTCATCGATTCCTGAGAGACCTGTAGTATATTCCGAAGCACATCTGGAGGCATTCAGTAATCTGTGGACCTTCAGAGTGTTGATAAAACTCAGAAATTGCATCGGGATTGAATACAACAGGCACCATGCGGACGTTACTCTATGGGAATAACGTATCAAGTGTCTACGCTTAGATCGTTCATTGGAAGACCTGTAGCAATTTCCGAAGCACATCTGGAAGCATTCTGTAATCTTTGGACCTTCAGGGTGTAGGTGAAACACAGAAATTGCATCGGGATTGAATCCAACAGTAACCAAGCGGACTTTTCTCAATGGGAGTATTGTCTCAAACTGTCTACGCTTTGAACGTTCCCGGGAAGACCTGTAGCAATATCCGAAGCACATCTGGAAGCATTCTGTAATCTGTGGACCTTCAGAGTGTTGATGAAACACAGAAATTGCATCGGGATTGAATACAACAGACACCATGCCTACTTTTCTACACGGGAGTAGTGTCTGAAATTGTCTACGCTTTGATCGTTCCCTGGAAGACCACTAGTAGTTTCCAAAGCACAACTGGGGGCGTTAAGTAATCATTGGACCTTCAGAGTGTTGGTGAAACACAGAAATTGCATCGGGATTGAGTCCAAAGGGCACCATGCGGACTTTTCTCAATGGGGGTATTGTCTCAAACTGTCTACACTTTGATCGCTCCCAGGAAGACCAGCAGCAATTTCTGAATTACATCTGGAGGCATACTGTAATCTGTGGACCTTCGGAGTGTTGATGAAACACAAAAATTGCAACGGGATTGAAAACAACAGGCAAAATGCGGACTATTCTCCATGGGAGTAATGTCCTAAACTGTCAACGCTTTGATCGTTCCATGGAAGACCAATAGTAGTTTCCGAAGCACATGTGTAGGCAAATCGTAATGTGGACCTTCAGAGTCTTGATGAAACATAGAAATTGCATCGGGATTGAATACAACATTCACCATGCGGACTTTTCTCCATAGGTGTAATGTCTCAAACTGTCTACGATATGATCGTTCCCTGGCAGACCAATGGTAGTTTCCGAAGCATATCTGGGGCAGTTTGTATTCTCTGGATTTTCAGAGTGTTGATGAAACACAAAAATTGCATCGAGATTGTATACAACAGGCACCATTCGGACTTTTCTCCATGGGAGTAATGTCTCATACTGTCTTCGCTTTGATCGTTCCCTGGAAGACCAGTAGCAGATTCCGGAGCACATCTGCAGGAACTCTGTAATCTGTGGACCTTCCCTTCAGAGTGTTGTTGAAATATTAAAATTGCATCCTGATTGAATACAACAGGCACCATGAGGACTTTTCTCCATGCGAGTAATGTCTCTAACTGTCTACGCTTTGATCGTTCCCTGGAAGACCAGTAGTAGTTTCCGAAACACATTTGGAGGCATTCTGTACTCAGTGGAGCTTCAGAGTGTTGATGAAACACAGAAATTGCATCGTGATGGAATAAAATATTCACCTTGCGGACTTTTCTGGATGGGAGTAATGTCTCAAACTGTCTACGCTTTGATCGTTCCCTGGAAGACCAGTAGTTGTTTACAAAGCACAACTGGAGGCATTCAGTATTCTTTGGACCTTAAGAGTGTTGATGAAACACAGATATTGCATCGGGATTGAATACAACATGCCTCATGCGGACTTTTCTCCATGGGAGTAATGTCTCAAACTGTCTACGATTTGATTGATTTCTGGGAGACCAGTAGTGGTTTCCGAAGCCCATCTGGAGGCATTCTGTGATCTTTGGACCTTCAGAGTGTTGATGAAACACAAAAATTGCATCGGGATTGAATACAACAGGCACCATGCGGACTTTTCTCAATGGGAGTAATGTCTCAAACTGTGTACCCTTTGATCGTTCCCTGGAAGAACAATAGTAGTTTCCCAAGCATATCTGGAGGCTGTTTGTAATCTGTGGAACTTCAGAGTGTTGATGAAACATAGAAATTGCATCGGGATTGAATACAAGAGGCACCATGCGGCTTATCTTCATGGGAGTAATGTCTCAATCTTTCTACGCTTTGATCGATTCCTGGGAGACCAGTAGTGTTTTCCGAAGCCCATCTGGAGGCATTCGAAATCTTTGGACCTTCAGAGTGTTGATGAAACACAAAAATTGCATCGGGTTTGAATACAATAGTCACCATGCGGACGTTTCACCATGTGAGTAATATCTCAAACTGTCTACGATTTGATCGATTCCTGGGAGACCAGTAGTGGTTTCCGAAGCCCATCTGGAGGCATTCTGTAATCTTTGGACCTTCAGAGTGTTGATGAAACATAGAAATTGCATCGGGATTGAATACAACATTCACCATGCGGACTTTTCTCCATAGGTGTAATGTCTCAAACTGTCTACGATATGATCGTTCCCTGGCAGACCAATAGTAGTTTCCGAAGCATATCTGGGGCAGTTTGTATTCTCTGGATTTTCAGAGTGTTGATGAAACACAAAAATTGCATCGAGATTGTATACAACAGGCACCATTTGGACTTTTCTCCATGGGAGTAATGTCTCATACTGTCTTCGCTTTGATCGTTCCCTGGAAGACTAGTAGTAGTTTGCGAAGCACATCTGGAGGCATTCTGTAATCTGTGGACCTTCAGAGTGTTGATGAAACACAGAGATTTCATCGGGATTGAATACAACAGTGACCATGCGGATCTTTCTCCATGGGAGGCATGTCTCAAACTTCCTACGCTTTGATCGTTCCCTGGAAGACAAGTAGTAGTTTCCCAAGCAAATCCGGAGGCATTCTATAATCTGTGGGCCTTCAGAGTGTTGGTGAAACACAGAAATTGCATCGAGATGGTGTACATCCTTCACCATGCGGAATTTTCTCCATGGGAGTAATATCTCAAACTGTCTGTGTTTTGATCGTTCCCTGGAAGACTAGTAGTAGTTTCCGAAGCACATCTGGAGGCAGTTTGTAATCTGTGGACCTTCAGAGTGTTGATGAAACACAGAAATTGCATCGCGATTGAATACAACAGCCACCATGCGGACTTTTCTCCATGGCAGTATTGTCTCAAAGTGTTTACGCTTTGATCGATTCCTGATAGACCAGTAGTAGTTTCCGAAGCCCATCTTTAGGCATTCTGTAATTTGTGGACTTTCAGAGTGTTGATGAAACAAAAAATTGCATCGGGATTGAATTCAATATGCACCATGCGGAGTTTTCTCCATGGGAGTAATGTCTCAAACTGTCTACGCTTTGATCGTTACCTGGAAGACAAGTAGTAGTTTCCCGAAGCAAATCTGGAGGCATTCTATAATCTGTGGACCTTCAGAGTGTTGGTGAAACACAGAAATTTCATCGAGATGGTATACAACATTCAACATGCGGAATTTTCTCCATGGAACTAATGCTCAAACTGTCTATGCTTTGATCGTTCCCAGGAAGACCAGTAGTAGTTTCCGAAGTACATTTGGAGGCATTCTGTAATCAGTGGACCTTCAGAGTGTTGGTGAAACAAAGAAATTGCATCGTGATGGAATACAACATTCACCATGCGGACTTTTCTCCATGGGAGAAATGTCTCAATCTGTCTACGCTTTGATCGTTCCTTGGAAGAACAGTAGTAGTTTTCGAAGCACATCTGGATTCATTCTGTAATCTGTGGATCTTCAGAGTGTTCATGAAACTCAGAAATTGCATCGGGATTGAATACAACAGGTACCATGCGGACTTTTCTCCATGGGAGTAATGTCTCAAACTGTCTACGCTTTGATCGTACCCTGGAAGACCAGGAGTAGTTTCCAAAGCATATCTGGAGGCATTCAGTAATCTTTGGACATTCAGAGTGTTGATGAAACACAGAAATTGAATCGGCAATGAATACAACACGCACCATGCGTACTTTTCTCCATGGGAGTAATGTCTCAAATTGTCTCCGGTTTGATCGTTCCTGGGAGACCAGTCATAGATTCAGAAGCACATCTGGAGCCATTCTTTAATCTGCGGACATTCAGATTGTTGAAGAAACACAGAAATTGCATCGGGATTGAATGCAACAGGCGTCATGGAAGTAATGTCTCAAACTGTCTACACTTTGATCGTTCCTTGGAAGAACCAGTAGTAGTTTCCAAAGCACATATGGAGGCATTTAGTAATCTTTGGACCTTCAGAGGTTTGATGAAACACAGAAATTGATAAGGGATTGAATACAACAGGCACCAGGCGGACGTTTCTCCATGGGAGGAATTTCTGAAACTGTCTACGCTTAGATATTTCACTGGAGGACCAGTACTAGTTTCCGAAGCACATGTGGAGGCATTATATAATCTGTGGACCTTCAGAGTGTTGGTGAAACAAACAATTGCATCGTGATGGAATACACCAATCACCATGCGGAATTTTCTCCATGGGAGTAATGTCTCACACTGTCTACGCTTTGATCCTTGCCTGCAAGACCAGTAGTTGTTTCCGAAGCACATTTGGAGGCATTCTGTAATCTGTTGACCTTCAGAGTGTTGATGAAACACGAAATTGCATCGTGATAGAATACAACATTTACCAAGCGGACTTTTCTCCATGGGAGTACTGTCTCAAACGTCTACGCTTTGACCGATTCCTGGGAGACCAGTAGTAGTTTCCGATGCAAATCTGGATGCATTCAGGAATCTTTGGGCATTCAGAGTGTTGACGAAACACAGAAATTGCATCGGGATTGAATACAACAGGCACCATGCAGACTTTCCTCCATGGGAGTAATGTCTCAAACTGTTTACGCTTTGATCTGTTCCTGGGAGACCTGTCATAGATTCCGAAGCACATGTGGAGGCATTCTGTAATCTGTGGACCTTCAGAGTGTTCATGAATCACAGAAAGTGCATCGGGATTAAATACAACAGGCACCATGCGGACTTTTCTCGATGGGAGTAATGTCTCAAACTGTCTACTCTTACATCGTTCCTGGAAGACCAGTAGTAGTTTCCGAAGCACATCTGGTGGCACTCTGTATTCTGTGGACGTCCAGAGTGTTGATGAAACATAGAAATTGTATTGTGATTATATACAACAGGCACCATGCGGACTTTTCTCCATGTTAGTAATGTCTCAAACTGTCTACGCTTTGATCGTTTACTGAAAGACCAGCAATAGTTTCCGAAGCACATCTGGAGGCATTCTGAAATCTGTGGACCTTCAGAGTGTTCATGAAACACAGAAAGTGCATCGGGATTGAATACAACATGCACCATGCGGATGTTCCTCCGTGGGAGTAAAGTCTCAAACTGTCTGGATTTACGTAGTTCCCTGGAAGACTAGTAGTAGTTTCCGAAGCACATCTGGAGGCACTCTGCAGTCTTTGGACCTTCAGAGTGTTGATGACACACAGAAATTGCATCGGGATTGAATACAACAGGTACCATGCGGACTTTTCTCCATGGGAGTAATATCTCAAACTGTCTACGGCTTGATCGTTCCCTGGAAGACCAGTAGTATTTTCCAAAGGACATCTGGACGCATTCAGTAATCGTTGGACATTAAGAGTGTTGATGAAACACAGAAATTGCATTGGCATTGAAAACAACAGGCACCATGCGGACTTTTCTCCATGGGAGTAATGTCTCAAACTGTCTACGCTTTGATCGTTCACTGAAAGACCAGCAATAGTTTCCGAAGCACATCTGGAGGCATTCTGAAATCTGTGGACCTTCACAGTGTTCATGAAACTAAGAAAGTGCATCGGGATTGAATACAACAGGCACCATGCGGATGTTCCTCTGTGGGAGTAAAGTCTCAAACTGTCTGGATTTACATAGTTCCCTGGAAGACTAGTAGTAGTTTCCGAAGCACATCTGGAGGCACTCTGCAATCTTTGGACCTTCAGAGTGTTGATGACACACATAAATTGCATCGGGATTGAATACAACAGGTACCATGCGGACTTTTCTCCATGGGAGTAATATCTCAAACTGTCTACGGCTTGATCGTTCCCTGGAAGACCAGTAGTAGTTTCCAAAGGACATCTGGACGCATTCAGTAATCGTTGGACATTCAGAGTGTTGATGAAACACAGAAATTGCATCGGCATTGAAAACAACAGGCACCATGCGGACTTTTCTCCATGGGAGTAATGTCTCAAACTGTCTACGCTCTGATCGTTCCCTGGAAGACCAGTAGTAGTTTCCGAAGCACATCTGGAGTCATTATGTAATCTGTGGACCTTCAGAGTGTTGATGAAACACAGAAATTGCATCGGGATTGAATACAACAGGCACTAGATTTTTCTCTATGGGAGTAATGTCTCAAACTGTCTACGCTTTGATCGTTCCCTGGAAAACCAGTAGTAGTTTCCGAAGCACATCTGGAGGCATTCAGTAATCTTTGGACATTCAGAGTGTTGATGGAACACAGAAATTGCATCAGCATTGAATACAACAGGCAACATGGGGACTTTTCTCCATGGGAGTAATGTCTCAAACTGTCTACGCTTTGATCGTTCCCTGGAAGACTAATAGTAGTTTCCAAAGCACAACTGGAGGCATTATGTAATCGGTGTACCTTCAGAGTGTTGATGAAAGATAGAAATTGCATCGGAATTTAATACAACAGGCACCATGCGAACTTTTCTCCATGGTTGGAGAGGAATGAAGAAAATTGGGATGTGGAAGTAGGTGAGAACCAATGATTATGCAACACTGAGTCTGTGACAATGGCAAAAAAGAAGAGAGACAGTGTGTCAGTGAGAAGATACAGCAGCAGTAGGAAGGAGTGAAACAGATAGTAGCAGTAAGATAGAGCAAGGCAATGACAGTGACAGCAAGAGGAAATACTACTACTACTACTACTACTACTAGTACTACTAGTAGTGGTAGTAGTAGTAATAGTAGTAGTGAATGAGTGAGAATGGGCAAGCCGCTGTGAGGGGTATGAGTGACATATTAGTGAGAAGAGAACAAGTATATTTGTGTACCAAAAGTTTTGGGAAATTTTTGGGAAGGTGCTGTGTAAAGTAGGATGAGGCAGCTAGAATCAGATTTTTCAGTCAATTATTTAAAAAGGAGCATATACACTTATTTGTGTTTAGAGAGGAGCATTTTCCCATTGGTAGATAAATCACTCAAAAAATATTACGTGTAACTGAACCAAGACATCAGATTCTTCCATTTTGTCCCTATATAACACTTAAAATGCTGAGATGAAGTGAGAGATATGATGCTGTGCGAAGAGTTTGACAGAGCACTGAAAGACCTAAGTTGAAACAAGGCCCTGGGAGTTGGCAACATTGCATTAGAACTACTGACAGCCTTAGGAGAGCCAGTCCTGACAAAACTCTACCATCTGGTGAGCAAAATGTATGAGACAGGTGAAATACCCTCAGACTTCAAGAAGAATATAATAATTCCAATCCCAAAGAAAGCAGGTGTTGACAGATGTGAAAATTACCGAACTATAAGTTCAATAAGTCACAGGTGCAAAATACTAACGAGAATTCTTTACGGATGAATGGAAAAACTGGTAGAAGCTGACCTCGGGGAAGATCAGTTCGGATTCCGTAGAAATATTGGAACACGTGCAGCAACACTGACCCTATGACTTATCTTAGAAGCTAGATTAAGAAAAGGCAAACCTGTGTTTATAGCATTTCTAGACTTGGAAAAAGCTTTTGACAATGTTGGCTGGAATACAGGGAGTCGTTTCTGAAAGTATTTGTATGGAGTGTAGCTATGTATGAAAGTGAAACATGGATGATAAATAGTTGGACAAGAAGAGAATAGAAGCTTTCAAAATTTGGTGCTACAGAAAAATGCTGAAGATTAGATGGGTAGATCACATTACTTATGGGGAGGTATTGCATACAATTGGAGAGAAGAGGAGTTTGTGGCACAGCTTGACTTGAAGTAGGGATTGGTTGGTAGGACATGTACTTAGGCATCAAGGGATCACCAATTTAGTATTGGAGGGCAGTGTGGAGGGTAAAAATCATAGAGGGAGACCTAGAGATTAATACACTAAGCAGATTCAGAAGGATGTAGGCTACAGTATGTACTGGGAGATGAAGAAGCTTGCACAGGATAGAGTTGCATGGAGAGCTGCATCAAACCAGTCTCAGGACTGAAGATCACAACAACAACAACAACACTAAAAATCTTGAAAACGGCTTAATGTTTTTACCATTTGTGTGTTATTATTAGTGTATCAAAGAAATAAAAGAAGAAACTACTCCGTCTTCATCAGTGACCCATTATAAAGTTAGTTAGTTACACATTCCATGGACAATTTTGCATGACAGATTGTAATGATGTGGAGAAAGTCATTTTACATTGACATTCCAAGTTAATTTGTACATATAATTACTTTCCGATCATTTCCTAGTTTGTGTTTTTTCTTTATTATTTACAAAAAGAAAAGTGTGTTCAGATTTAAGTAAGTAATTACTGTTCACCATAGTATCCTTTGCATCACATACATGATGTAGGTATTGTCATAATGAGATACAGCATACATACATCACAATTCTAGATGTTAATATAACTAATATGAAATTAACATTATACAATGTGTTTAAAAAATTTCATAATGGACTAATGGATTGGTATTAGATGTGCCCTATAACAATTCTGACATACAAGCAGTACACTTCAAGAAACAAGAATATACAAACAATATTTAATATTTACAATCAGAACAGCATGTTTGAATGACAATGAAAAGAAAACAAGTGGTTATTAGTCATCAAGGAATTCAAAATACTCATCCATGATATAGAAACATTAATTTAATACTTAAGTTTTATTTCTGACTTAAATATTTTGTCATCCATAATTCCCTTGATCTAAACTGACAGTGTGTTATACAGCTTTATTCCATAATGGCTCAACCTGTTTTGAGTTTTTGTTTTTATAGCTCTTTCTACATGCAGATTCTTACTGACGTGTGTTGTACTTCTGTAAATCTGAATTCATATGTAAATTACTTGTGTGTGTACTTCTATCAGACATACTTTTGAATATGAACAACAATGGTACTGTAAGTATTATTAAATGCATGAATAAGGGCTTGCAGTGTGTTTGTGGAGAGCTGTATTTAATAATTTTAATGACATTTTCCTGTCATTTCAAAGTATCTGCAAGTGAGGTTTTTTGACACCTCAGAACATTCTTCTATAAGATACAGCAGACTGGAAATAAGCAAAATACACTAACGTTGTACATTGTTTGTAACAAATTCCATAAATTATACTCGGTGCAAAACACGCAGAATTGAGTTTTTGGGATATGTAAATGCAATGGCTTTTCCAGCTGAAGACATGGTCAGTGTGCATGCCCAATAATTCTGTAAACTTTACTTTCTCTATTTCGTGGGCTCTCAATAAAAACTGGAGGATATACTTCTCATTTCCTTTACTGTACTGTAGGTAATTTATTTTATTTAAATTAAATGTTAACTTATTAGGAAGAAACTGCTGCAGCACGCATTTCACAACTTTTTCAGCAGTAATAGATAAGGATTTTCCATCATCACCAAATTATGGTTGTATGGTCTGCAAATAACATCATTTTTGACAAACTGTTTGTGCTTTTAATGTCAATTATATAGATCAGAAATTATAGGTGGGGCCATGAACAGTACCCTACAGGACACCTTTTGCCACCCTCTTAGCATCTGATAGCCACTTTATTTTTTGCCTGTTTTGAGACCCTGTGAGTTCCAAAACCTGTGTTCTATGTTGTAGATAGGATTAAGTTAGTTCCTTGCCAATATCTTTGATGTTATAGCTTCCAGTTTCTCATGGAGTATTTAGTGATTTACTGTATCAAAGGCATTGATAAGATCTTGGTTGATTGCTACAACACTTTTGTTATGGCCGAAATTCCTTCTGGCTCCTTCATGAGGCTTGTATGGCTCCTGTGTTATAACCTGTATGAAAGCTGTGTTGATTACAATTCAGAAGATTGGAGGTGTCGAGATAGCTTATGATCCTGATTTTCATCAACTTCCTAAAGATTTATGAAAGAGATTGAAGGAGGGACATACGTCTGCAGTTTTCTACCTAGCATGAATACCCATTTTTGAACAGAGTTCTAACCTTAGAAATTTTCATCCTCTGTGTGAACACACCTTCACTGAATGAGAAATTGGCAGTATGTACCTGTGGCTACAAAATTTGTGGCGCAACTTTTTTATTTGTGACACTTGCACTTTATCCATTTCTGCAGACATTTTTGGCCTCAGACTAATAATTACTTCCACATTTCATATTCATTAGTGGAACTTGGAACTTATTCTCCTACTGATGCCTACTTTGGTGCTGGTTTTTACTTTTGTTTGTTAAAGTTCATGCTTAGTTTCTCAAGTACACTTAGAAAGTAGTTAATAATGTAATTGAGCAATGCTTCTTTTTTTAGTTGATTGTTATCTCCAGATATAAGTATAGTCTCCTGTTCCTTACTGCTTTTCCCAGTTCTCTTTAACTATTTACCATGTTCTGCTTGATTCATTGTCTGACTCCCTTACCAATCTATAATTATGTAATATGTATGCTACATTAATTATCCTTTTTATACACTTACATTTGCAGTTTCATACTTTTTTTTCTTTTTTAGTGTCAGAAAAAATTTTCACTTCAGTGTAGAAGTTTCTCAGTGTGTTTTTGTAAGTGTATGTGAGTGGACTTTCATGAATCTTTATAGACAGCACATTTCCAGATCTATCATGGAAAGAGAGAACATGGCATTTGTATTTGTTTGTGACAATACGTATGCTGAGGATAGGTCAGTCAGTGTGGTAGTAAACTGGTGGCAGTTTTCAGGGGAGAAAATTCTTTTGTACCTATGATGTACTATTGTTGTATTTACGGGAAGTGTGAGAACTGTAATGAGTGCATTGTGGTCAGATAAGCCTAGGTCAATGTTCCTTACTTCTATATCTGAGGTTTCTAGATTTGAAGATGTATTGTCTATGAAACTTTTTGAAGAGTTTGTTAGCATAGCTGGGATATTTATACACATGCCGGAAAAGTTTTGCATCATTCCAGTTCCAAGAACTCCTGAAGATAGATATTGACTGTGGATATTGTATTACAGACACAGTCCCTTTGACTGTTAAGAGATGTCACTAAACCCACCCAAAGATGTAAACAACCATGCATGAGCAGCACCTATTAGACGGAGGGGCTCCGACAGCCAATAAGTTCGAGTCATTCCACCTGGAAGGAGGTAGACAGCTCATGTTGTCTGAAGTTCAGCCATGCCTAGATGGCCAATACTGTGGTTTGATCACATCCACTTAGTTACTTTGTGCTAGGAAGGTCTCTCAACAGGGGAAGTGTCCAGGCATCTCGAAGTGAACCAAAGTGATAATGTTCAAACATAGAGGACCTACAGAGATACAGGAACTCCTGATGACAATCCTCGCTCAAGCCACCCACGGGCTACAACTGCAGTGGATGACTGCTAGCTATGGATTATGGCTCATAGGAACCCTGACAGCAATGCCAGAATAATGCTTTTTGTGCAGCCACAGGACGTTGTGTTATGACTCAAACTGTGCACAACAGGCTGCATGATGTGCAACTCCACTCCTGACATCCATGGTGAGGTTAATTTTTGCAACCATGACAACATGCAGTGTCTTACAGATGGGTCCAACAACATGCTGAACAGACCACTCAGGATTGGCATCACATTCTCTTCACTAATGAGTATCATATATGCCTTCAACCACACAATCATTGGAGACGTGTTTAGAGGCAACACGGTGAAGCTGAACACCTAAGACACACTGTACAGCAGGTGTAGTTTCATTATGTGGGGCTGATGTATGTTGCTGCTGGTCATGGAAGGCATCATAATGGCTGCATGATACATGAATGCCATTCTCCAACCAATAGCGCAATGATATCGGCAGCATATTCGTGAGGCATTAATTGTTGTGGACGAGAATTCATACCCCCATGAATGACTTCCTTCGGGATAATTATATTGTTTAACTAGAGTGGCCAGCATGCTCTCCAGACAGAACCCATCAAACTTGTCTGGGATTTATTGAAAATGGCTGTTTATGGATAACATGACCCGCCAACCACTCTTGGGGATCTATGCCAAATTGCCATTGAGGACTGTGACAATCTGGACCAACAGTGCCTTGATGAACTTTTGGATGGTATGCCATGACAAATACAGGCATTCATCAATGCAAGTGGATGTGCTATTGGGTATTAGAGGTACCAGTGTATACAGAAATCTGGACCCCCTACCTGTGAAGGTATCACTGTATAGTGGTACAACATGCAGTGTGTGGTTTTTATGAGCAATAAAAAGGGCAGAAATGTTGTTTATGTTGATTTCTATTCCAATTTTCTGTACAGGTTCTCTACTCTCCAACTCTAGGGAATGAGGTTATGCAAAACTTTTTTGATGTGTGTATTAGAATAAAAGTTGAAACTACATAGAAAGTTAAGGAACGGAATTTTAATTGCACTGTGTACCAACATATTGACATTATAAAGTCCCCAGATACAATTATTGACTTTTTCTCACCACATAAGATGCGCAGTCTAATTAATAAAAATGTCTGGATCTCAGTTCTAGTTTCTAGAACACTTTCACAGCTGCAACACTTTCTATACCAAGAAGTCCCTTCCATACAGCCTAGTCATCCATGGCTGTTGCATCAGTAGTGATGAGCAGTTCCTCTGAAAATATGCTGAGGATCTCACTGAGGCCTTCACACACTGTTATTACCTTCCCAGCTTCGTACAACCCACACATCCCCGTGCCTTATTGCTCCAGTCACCCACCACCTCCCAAAGGTGCAGCATTCCACTCATGAATGGTAGCACAATCAGGACTGGAGCAACCATATCATATTCTCCTTCTCCCCTGCAGGTCCGGGGTATTCCTGCCTGTCGTACAAGGTGACTAAAAGGAGTTTCACTTGTTTCAGCCTTTATGTGATGGCCCCCTGTAGGGTTTGACTTCCATTCTTCAAACTTTTCCAAAAGAATGAGCCAACTGGAGAAGGGAGCCTTAAAAGGTCCATCGTGTTCTTCGTGAATTAAGATCTTTAGACCCATAACCACACAGGCATTGTGCTGCTGATGACTGCACTGTTAACTCCCTGCATATGCCAAGGGGTAGATGCCCATCCTCCTGAGGCATCAGGACTCCCAGCAAAGGCCATCCTATCAGGTGGCGCCTGTTGGGAGGGCCCCTGGTCAGAGTGGGCGGCATCAGGGTGGATGACAAACGATGAAGCGCAGTCCATCACCTCTTGCTGGTGGTGAAACACCAGCAGTCTCTAAGCGATCACAAGCACAATTCAACACACAACAGTACAACAAGTAAGAGCCTAAATGTGGTCCAGGGTATCACATTTCATAGAGACATTCTTTTGCAGTCCGAAATTGAGCTGCTGGCCAATTTAGAGTGACGAGGTGTAAATTTCGTCCAGCATGTCCACCGGGGTCGGAAGGATAATGAGGTTGCCAGCGGTGCCTTCATATTGGCCTTTGAGGGTGATACATTGTTCGAGAAGGTCAAGGTGATGGTCTACTGGTGTGATGTAAGGCCCTGTATCCACCAGCCAACTCGGTGCTTGAAGTGCTGGAAGTTCAGCAATATAATTTCCCGCACTACTTCCAGTGTCACAAACCAAGATTTTGGATGCCCATCACATCCCAATACTCCATGTGCACTGCCTTCCACCTGTGTCAACTGCAGAGAGCACCATTCACCTTGCTCACCTGACTGCAGGATTCTCCAGAAAGAAAGGAGAATCATGGAGTACAAGACCCTGGAATGAATGACCTACACTGAGGATAAGAGAAAATTTGAACACCTGCATCCTGTGTGTATGACATATTCTTACACCACCACTACAACAGTTCTGACACCATGAGCTCTGCCAACCCAGGTCAACTCTCAGAGCTGGTAGACTCACCTGCCCCCTTGATGTTGGAGAGCATTTCCATCCCTGTTGATCCTGCACCACCTACTTGAGGAGCAACACCACCTTGCCCCCCCCCCCCCCCCCCCGCCGCCCCCCGCCGCCACCATCATTGCGCAACAATCATGGCTGGAGCTGGAGAAGCGTAAGTGTTCTTCAGCTTCTCTCCCTAGGAAGTGGTCCCTTGGGTCACTCCATTCCTAGGTAGCTTCTAGTGGGAAACAGGACACCTGCCAGTGGCCAAAGAGCAAAAAAGCAGCTGGTTGTAGGACGTCACGCCCATTCTCAGTCCTGGAGACTGAGCCAGTGAAGTCCTCCCAGCCAGGGAAACCCAAGGAGCAGTGAGAGAAATCCAAAACGAAAACCGCTAAGACCAAAGAAATTGCGGTCGCACCCACACCACTGCTACCTACAGGCTCAGCAGCTGAGGGTGGGGTGGAGATTTGGGCACCTGCTAAGTACCTACACTCCTGGAAATTGAAATAAGAACACCGTGAATTCATTGTCATAGGAAGGGGAAACTTTATTGACACATTCTTGTTGTCAGATACATCATATGATCACACTGACAGAACCACAGGCACATAGACACAGGCAACAGAGCATGTACAATGTCGGCACTAGTACAGTGTATATCCACCTTTCGCAGCAATGCAGGCTGCTATTCTCCCATGCAGACGATCGTAGAGATGCTGGATGTAGTCCTGTGGAACGGCTTGCCATGCCATTTCCACCTGGCGCCTCAGTTGGACCAGTGTTCGTGCCGGACGTGCAGACCGCGTGAGACGACGCTTCATCCAGTCCCAAACATGCTCATTGGGGGACAGATCCGAAGATCTTGCTGGCCAGGGTAGTTGACTTACACCTTCTAGAGCACGTTGGGTGGCACGGGATACATGTGGATGTGCATTGTCCTGTTGGAACAGCAAGTTCCCTTGCCGGTCTAGGAATGGTAGAACGATGGGTTCGATGACGGTTTGGATGTACTGTGCACTATTCAGTGTCCCCTCGACGATCACTTGAGGTGTACGGCCAGTGTAGGAGATTGCTCCCCACACCATGATGCTGGGTGTTGGCCCTGTGTGCCTCGGTTGTATGCAGTCCTGATTTTGGCGCTCACCTGCACGGCGCCAAACACGCATACGACCATCATTGGCACCAAGGCAGAAGCAACTCTCATCGCTGAAGACGACACGTCTCCATTCGTCCCCTATTCACACCTGTCGTGACACCACTGGAGGCGAGATGCACGATGTTGGGGCGAGAGCGGAAGACGGCCTAACGGTGTGCGGGACCGTAGCCCAGCTTCATGGAGACGGTTGTGAATGGTCCTCGCCGATACCCCAGGAGCAACAGTGTCCCTAATTTGCTGGCAAGTGGCGGTGCGGTCCCCTATGTCACTGCGTAGGATCCTACAGTCTTGGCGTGCATTGCTGCGGTCCGGTCCCAGGTCGACGGGCACGTGCACCTTCCGCCGACCACTGGCGACAACATCGATGTACTGTGGAGACCTCACGCCCCACGTGTTGAGCAATTCGGCGGGACGTCCACCCGGCCTCCCGCATGCCCACTATATGCCATCGCTCAAAGTCCATCAACTGCACATACGGTTCACGTCCACGCTGTCGCGGCATGCTACCAGTGTTAAAGACTGCGATGGAGCTCCGTATGCCACGGCAAACTGGCTGACACTGACGGCGGCGATGCACAACTGCTGTGCAGCTAGTGCCATTCAACGGCCAACACCGCGGTTCCTGGTGTGTCCGCTGTGCCGTGCGTGTGATCATTGCTTGTACAGCCCTCTCGCAGTGTCCGGAGCAAGTATGGTGGGTCTGACACACCGGTGTCAATGTGTTCTTTTTTCCATTTCCTGGAGTGTAGATCTTGCCAGACCCTCTCACATGATGGATATAGACTATTCAGGCAATAAATCAGTGGAAGCAGGTGACTGTGAGCCATACAGTGCTTCACTGAATTTTCCGTGCCTTCCCAGTCTCACGATGTCATCGTCCAGTGCAACTGTGGTGGTTTTATCCACTGCCTGGCTGAGCTACAGCAACTGTTGAGGTTTAAACCTGCCATCTGCATTGCCCTCCAGGTAACCTGGTTCCCTGCCCTCCGTGACTATAAGGCATATTACAGCAACCACAGTGACTATAATCGATTGACAGGTGGAGTTTGCGTTTATGTTCTAAACTCAGTCTGTAGTGAACATGTGCCCCTTCAAAACTCTCTTGAAGCTGTGGCTGTCAGAATAAAGATGATGCAGGAAATAACTGTCTGAAATGTATATCTTCATCTAGATGGTGCAGTACCCCTGAATGTATTAGCTGCACTAATTGATAAACTGCCTAAACCTTTCCTTCTTCGGGAAGATTTTAATGCCCATAACCCCTTGTGGGGTGGTACCATAGTTACTGGGCGAGGCAGAGTTGTCGAAATTTACTGTTGCAATTTGACCTATGACTCTTAAATACTGGGGCCGCCACATGTTTCAGTGTGGCTCATGGGAGTTACTCAGCCATTGACGTATCAATCTGCAGCCCAGAACATCTCCCATCCATCCACTGAAGAAGACATGAGTACCTGTGTGGTAGTGAGCACTTCCCCATCTTCCTGGCAGTGCCCCAGCATCAGGCACACAGATGCCTGCCCAGATGGGCTTTGAACAAGGCTAACTGGGTAACTTTCACCTTAGCTGTCACCGCTGAATCTCCCCTACATTGTAATATCGATGTGATGGTTGAGCAGATGACTAGCACAATTGTTTATGTCACAGAAAACGGAATCCCTCGCTCTTTAGGTTGCCCAAGGAGTAAGGCAGTCACTTGGTGGTCGCCGCAAATCGTTCAGGCAATTGAAGAGTGTCTGCAAGCTTTACAGCCCGTAAGTGGCACCCTTCCCTGGAGCACATCATAGTCTTTAAATGGCTCTGTGCCAGTGTTCGCTACCTTATCGAGCAACAGAAGGAGTGGTGTTGGGAGAGATAAGTCTCCACCATTGGAGGCCACATGTCTTCCCAAGTCTGGAAAAAGATCAAATGTCTCTTTGGGTACCAAGCCTCAATGGCTGTCCCTGGTGTTACCTTAAATGGCGAGTTATGTACCAACACAAATGCGATTTCCGGGCACTTTGCTGGGCACTGCATTGGATAATCACCCCCCAAGGTTTCGCACACTGGAACGGTGGCTGAAAGGTAATGTACTCTAATGCACTACATGCTGTGGTGAATCCTATAACGCCCCATTTACAAAGTGGAAGCTTTTCAGTGCTCTTGCACATTGCACCGACACAGTTCCTGGGCCTGACCGCATCCACAGCCAGGTGATTAAACATATCTCATCTGACTACAAGTGACATATAATCATCATCTTCAACCGGCTATGGTGAGATTGTGTAAAAACGCACTTGATGTGGACAGCTATCACACCATCTGCCTCACCAATGTTCCTAAAAAGCAATGCCACAAGAGTGAGAATAAAACGGATTAAATGTGTAACACAAAACAGAAAGAAAGGAAAAGCCATAAGAATGAAGGGCACACTATGAACACTAAAAGGAACAAAAGAGGACAAGGAAACAACAGAAGAGAGTAAAACATGAAAGCAGATTACAGTGGCTGGCAAGCACGAGAATAGAAAGGGAAAGCCAGTGACTCTGCAACACATTAAAAACTCAACCGTAAAGCACTAGGCTGGAGGACACAGAGGGTCAAAGGATACACTAAACCCTATATAGAAGTATAAAACCCACTCTCACGGATAAAATGTAAAACTAAAGCTGCTGTGGAGTCATTGTGTCCAACACCGAAGGCAGGTTGGTGGGAAAGTTGAAAGTCTCTCACAGAGCGGTTAAATGTGAGTAGTCCAGCAAGAGGTGAACAACTGTCATTTGGAAGCCACATCGACACTTAGGTGGCTTCTCGCTACAGAGTAGTTAACCATGCATTAGCCTCATACAGTCAATGCAGAGCCGGAAGAGGATGACTGATTCCCTGGGAGAGGCCTGCCTGGAAGACTTCCACACATTCATAGCCTCCTTAACGACATTCAGTTTGTTATGTGTGCTGTTATGCCATTCCATCTCCCAAAGCCAGAAAACCCCATGGTGTAGACAGAATGTAGGTCAGCTTCAGAGAATGCCTATCTCATGAAGCAGTTTCCACGTCGCCTGCTTGGGAGCCATTCCGTGGTTTATCAGTGGACCCCAGGACACGTCATTATCCCTGGCCATGAACTTGTATGATAGGCAGTTGTGAGAAAATGCAAATCACCAAAATGTAAGTAGCTACTCTTTTTTTAAAAAAATGTGAATTTAACTGTTTAATAATATGAAACTAACACAACTGTATCGTTATAAATCCCACTGATGATACCTTAGAACAGGAGAAGGTGAAAAGTGTACAGGATAAATAAAGTAACTAGCAGCAGGGTAAGGCAGCTTTATTTACAAAACAAATTTTTATATCCTTGCTGCAGAGGATGGCCACACAAACAGACTTGTTATTCATGCCATGCCAGGCATTTCCACATGGCCCATACCAGAAATTCAGAAGAATCATCTGAACATCCATAAAACCATACAACACACAAAATTCAACATATGCAAATGTAACAATCTGGTACCTAAATATTCAATGTAAAAATTAAAAACAGTTCAACCACCACCCAAAAAGCAATGCATTCTGCTCAGAAAATATGGTTAAAATACGAGATAAAATCCCTAGACTCTAAAAAACAAGAGTTAAATTACGAGTTGTATAAAACATATTTACAACTCGCAGACACCATAAATAATATGAAAGTTTTCTCCCATCTGGTCAACAGGGTCGAAAAGCTTACAAAAACTGCTGCACAAAGAATAGAAAAAGTTCATAGAAGAAAGATCAACCAACTCAAAAAACTCCAGTTACAACATATTACCTTTACTCACACACACAAATTCTACCCAAGATTAGTGAACCTTACAGACACACAGTTAAACAGTAAAGAAAGACAGCTGTTGGAGAAAGGATGAAAATACAATCTAAATTCAGAAATAGATGAAGGTTACTTATGAAATCTAATTATAGAAGCATAAAGTGTTTTGACAAGGGATGATAGGAATGAAAATAGCAGTGTCAGCCTTGGATTAACTAGAGAACTAGTAAAAAAAGAAATCCAGAATATAATAACCAGCATAAAAATGCAAAACACAAAACAACAAAAACTCAGATCTGCAACACTAGGAAAAATTAGGAGAAAACTACAAAAACAAAATGTTATCATTTTAAAATAATAATTCCAATCCCAAAGAAAGCAGGTGTTGACAGATGAGAAAATTAACAAACAATCAGTTTAATAAGTGACAGCTGCAAAATACTAACATGAATGTTTTACAGACGAATGGAAAAACTAGTAGAAGCTGACCTCTGGGAGATCAGTTTGGATTCCATAGATATACTGGAAAACATGAGGCAATACTGACCTTACGACTTATCTTAGAAGAAAGATTAAGGAAAGGCAAACCTATGTTTCTAGCATTTGTAGACTTAGAGAAAGCTTTTGACTATGTTGATTGGAATACTCTCTTTCAAATTCTAAAGGTGGCAGGGGTAAAATACAGGGAGCGAAAGGCTATTTGCAATTTGTACAGAAACCAGATGGCAGTCATAAGAGTCGAGGGGCATAAAAGGGAAGCAGTGGTTGGGAAGGGAGTGAGACAGGGTTGTAGCCTCTCACTGATGTTATTCAATCTGTATATTGAGCAAGAAGTAAAGGAAACAAAAGAAAAATTCAGAGTAGGTATTAAAATCCATGGGGAAGAAATAAAAACTTTGAGGTACGCCTATGACATTGTAATTCTGTCAGAGTCAGCAAAGGACTTGGAAGAGCAGTTGAATGGAATGGATAGTGGCTTGAAACGAGGATATAAGATGAACATCAACAAAAGCAAAATGAGGATAAAGGAATGTAGTCAAATAAAGTCGGGTGATGCTGAAGGAATTAGATTAGGAAATGAGACACTTAAAGTAGTAAATGAGTTTTGCTATTTGGGGAGCAAAATAACTGATGATGGTTGAAGTAGAGAGGATATAAAATGTAGACTAGCAATGGCAAGGAAAGCGTTTATAAAGAAGAGAAATTTGTTAACATCGAGTATAGATTTAAGTGTCAGGAACTCTTTCCTGAAAGTATTTGTATGAAGTGTAGCCATGTATGGAAGTGAAACATGGATGATAACTGGTTTGGACAAGAAGAGAATAGAAGCTTTCGAAATGTGGTGCTAGAGAAGAATGCTGAAGATTAGATGGGTAGATCACGTAACTAATGAGGAGGTATTGAATAGGATTGGGGAGAAGAGAAGTTTGTGGCACAACTTGACTAGAAGAAGGGATCGGTTGGTAGGACATGTTCTGAGGCATCAAGGGATCACCAATGTAGTATTGGAGGGCAGCATGGAGGGTAAAAATCATAGAGGGAGACCAAGAGAAGAATACACTCAGCAGATTCAGAAGGATGTAGGTTGCAGTAGGTACTGGGAGATGAAGAAGCTTTCACAGGATAGAGTAGCATGGAGAGCTGCATCAAACCAGTCTCAGGACTGAAGACCACATCAACAACAACAACAACAACAACAACAACAACATTTTAAAAGGAGACAAGGAGACCACAATATTACTGATACACAAAGAACAATACATTGAAAAAACACAAGAATTCATTTTACAAAATAGCATTACAAATTTAAAATCAGACATGACATTCAGATTAAAGACAAAAGTAAAAAAAAAAAAGAAAACACACTCTGAAAAATATTGACATCATATTGGATAACATAGAGAAAAGAAAGTTGTCATACATCAGTCCCACTGCGCTGGTTCTCCAAAGCCAACCAAAAATCCACAAACCGAATCTTCTGTGAGGCCAATACTGGATTTCAGAAACTCCCCCCACTTCGGAGCTTGCAGGATACATGTTAAAATTTCTGTCTGAAAATTTCAAAGTACAAGAAGACAGAACCATTAAAAACACTACACAGCAAATACAACGAACAAAAGATATAACCCTCTTTTCATTTGTTATAGAAATCATGTATTGCAACATACCAGTACCAGAAATGGTTCAAATGGCTCTGAGCACTATGGGACTTAACATCTGAAGTCGTCAGTCCCTTAGATCTTAGAACTACTTAAACCTAACTAACCTAAGGACAACACACACACTGTCATGCCCGAGGCAGGATTCGAAATTGCAACCTTAGTGGCTGCGCAGTTCCTGACTGATGTGCCTAGAATGGCTTGGTCACACCAGCCAGGAGTACCAGAAGTAATGGAAATTATAGATAAGTACCTGAAAACTTATAGTCACCTTCCTGATGAACAGATTAAGGAAATATACACACTAATAAAGCTCATAACACAACAAAATTACTTCAAATTCAGTAATGAATTTTATTTAGAAGAAGATGGATTACCAATTGGGTGCCCAGTTTCAGAAGCCTTAGCAGATATTTTGGTAAACCACATTTAACAGATCATTTTCACAAAAATATTAGCAAAAGAATACAACATATTATAGTGGTTCAGATACATGGATGACATCCTTTGCTTAACAAATATACCACAAAGATAAATTGAAAAACTACATACTGACATCAGCAAGATCCATAAAAATATAAAATTCACAATTCAAAGAGAACAGAACAACCGAATTAACTTCCTGGATATAACAATAAAAAAACAGAACCATAAGCATATGTTTGAAATTTACCGTAAACCCACAGCAACAGACAATATGATTCCTCAGTCCTCTAACCACCCGCACACACAAAAGAAAACAGCACTTCAACACATGCTCCATAGACTCAACACAGTACCACTTGCCAAAGAAGGCTACCAAAAACAATGGGACATAATGATGCAGGAGGCACAAAATAATGGTTACAACAGTAACACAGTAACAAAGCTTAACAACAAAATTAAAAGTAAAATAAAAGCAGAAAGCTCCAAACCACAGACAACAACACAACAGAACCAAACACAAACATGTAGTCCCATAACAACTGCACAGGATAATCAGAAAAAGTTGAAAGAAAACAATAGATGGTACACAATGACATACAAACGCAAACTCACCTATCAAATCACCAACATTTTCAAGAGACAAGGAATAAACATAGCAGACACAACAGACAGTTCTATGCAAAAATACACCCCAAAACTGACTAATAACAGAGACATATACCAGAAAGCAGGTATATATCAGCTACAGTGTAACACTTGTGAAGGCAGTTACATAGAGCAAACAGGGGAACATCTGATGTCAGATAAAAAAACACATGAGAGTTTGGAAATATGGGACAAACCACATCACATTTGCAGAATGCCTAAGAGAAAATGACCACAAACCAACCACTAGAGACAATGACATAAAATAATTATAATCGACAGTAAAACAACACCTCCTAATAATGCAAGAAAATTACCACATACAGAAAACCAAAGCAGAAGGGAAAATCCTGTTGAATGACCAAGTACACATGCCAAGCCATTCATTATTTAAAATAATAGAATACCATCTGCAAAAAGGATTAATAAAATAATACAGTCCAATATAATAATAATAGAATCCAAAAAATCCATGAGCCCCTCCACAGAATATTGAAAGGAAAAGTCAAATCAGCTGTCGCTGTCACCAAAGTTTTCAACCACTCACTGATAGCTTGTATTCCCCCCTCCACTGCCCCCCCCCCACCCAAATTAAAACTCGTCAGCTCTATCCCCCTCCCTCCCTCTCTCTCAATCATACGCACACACAGTATAAACATCAGAAATAGAAGTTAGTCTCGAACATATACTTCGTTACATTTGCAACAAATAGGTAAATTTCTCAAACAAGATGAAACAAATAATAGAGTTGCAATATTTACGTTGAGAAAAACAGTGTACGACGAAATAAATGTATTGAGTGACAAAGGAACAATAGTCGACCAAAGAAAGGGAAGAAATATGGTGAATGGTGTATGGAAGGTGAGAACACAAAAATGTGATTATATGGCAGTGATAAAAGTGGTAGTGTGACCTCCAGACCAGATGTGAGGATAAGCAAATTAGCAAATCATAAGTAATTACTTTTTTTTACAAAGTGAACTGTTTAATAATCTAAAACTAACAAAATTGTATCATTATATATCCCACTGATGATGCCTTAGAACAGAAGGCGAAACACATATAGGATAAATAAAGTAACTAGCAGAAGGAAAAGGAAGCTTTATTTACAAACCAAAAATATATATCACAGTACCCTGGAATGGGGAATCTATTAAGCACTATCTTTTACATCCCTTCCACAGTAGTATTCCACTGACCACTGAACCTAGAGAATATCACTACTACACAATCCCTGCTTGCTGCCCTTTACCTCATGGCTCATGCCCCTGTAATAGACATAGATGCAAGACTTGTCCCATACATCCTCCCTCCACCACCTACTCCAGTCCACTCACAATTATCGCTTGCCCAATCAAAGACAATGCTACCTGTGAAACCAGTCATGTGATCCAAGAGCTAAGCTGCAACCACTGAGCTGTATTTTATGTTGACACGGCAACTGACAAAATGTATGTTCACATGAATGACAACCAAAATCCTGTGATGAAGAAACAGTTGGGCCAATCAATTGCTGAGCATGCTGCGCAGCATGACATTTGTCATTTCAGTGACTGCTTCATAACCTGTGCCTTCTGGATTCTTCCCACCAACACCAACTTTTCTGAATTGCACTAGTGGGAACTCTCCCTACAGTATGGCTTACATTTAAGTAACCCTCAACCTTCATTAGTCACTGTCTACCACCAAACTATACCATTCCTTGTTCCCATTCCAGAACTCAATTCCAGTAATGCACCCACAGTTTCTATAGCTACCTCCTTTTCAGATGGCCCTCCCACCCCCCTGCTGACATCTGTCTAATCTCCTGACTCCAACTAGCTGCCGTACTCTCTCCCCACTTTGTCCCTGTAACCGTCCACAAGCAGCACATAACTGTCCCCCTACCCTACTATCTCTCCCTGCCCCATTCTCCTCCTTCCCTACCACCTGTTTGCTTCTCCCACCATGTGCTTCTGCTTGCAGTCTGGTCTTGGGTGCCAGAGCTTGTGTGCTTTTGTGTTTGTTTTCCTTGCTCTGATGAAGATTTGTTATGATTATTAATATGCAGCCAATATGCAAGGTATCAACATTCTATTAAGGAATGGGATTATCATTGTCTACCGTCAAAGAAAAGCTCTACAGTTGGGTGCATTTCCTTGAAGAAGCTTCTGGCTTTGAAACATTTAAAACACTGTGGGCTCAATCTTATTTCTGTTATCTCTCTCTGAAAATAATGCTAATAATCAAGAACATATATTTAAGATTATTTCTATTTTCTTTCATCTGTGATCAGATTCTACATATTTCAAAAAATTTACTTATTTTCAGTTTTAATATCTATTGAGCAATAGTGACTGTTTACTAGCACTGAAGTTAACTAAATCAAAACAATAGTTGTTAGCAACACTATCCCACAAGGATTTTTGTGCATGATCTTTCACACAGCACTGAAGATGAGCTCCCACTGTCGTATTTGTAGTCCTCTACTATTTCATGTTTCAGGTTCAGAACCCACTAAATTATTGAGATGTTCATCATCATGATTATGGTTCAAGTAAGGTTAAACCCTGTAATGGATAGAATGGGATCTTCATTCCAGATGACAATAGAAAATATACCGTAGGTGTTATGTCACATCAATAGTTGTGATACAAGCCGTTCAGAAGCTGTACAGTTTCAGAGGATCAGCACCTGAAATTACTGTTGATAGTTCCGTACTTAAAATGGATAGCCAGAAGTTTCTTTTATAAGTTCAAAATTATGAGCTCACTAATCTTTAATCATGTCTTTAAGATCCTGTTGGGGATGACCAGATCTCTTACAGTTTCTAATGATGTATGCAGACAGGTACTTAGTATGGACATCTGTGGAGCACAATACTTATTATCTCTTCAGAAAGTAAATGTGCACACAATACAGATGAAGTGATCAAAAGTTGTTTCACATACAGTTAAGTAAACACGGCAAAGAATGGTTGTTGTAAACACAAATTTTACTAAACAAAACTGAAACACACACATAATGATATTTATTGCTCATAATTGTAAAATAAGTTCTCTCAGCCTGACTTAAATGAATGGAGAGGCAACACAAATAGTTCCCAAGAGTGGTCTAGAATGCAGCCTAGTTAAACTGAAGCCATACCTGAAGAAGATTAACAGCAGAATCAAGAAAGTGGAGTGAATGTAGGCCGTAAACAGATTTGTTCTACGGTATTAATGAATTATGTTAATTTATTATTATTTACAAAACCTGTGAGCCAGAAGGCTAAGTTTTATTGGCTGTGGATATTGTCATTATATTTTGTTTGTAGCAGTATGTTACTTCGCATGAGCAGCGTCTATTCAAAAGTTCAATTCTAATTTATGCCTATGCATTGGAAATCAAGGGCTTATTATTATTATTATGGGACCCATCTTGCATATTAAAATGTAGTTACTGAAAAATCTGTAATTTGTAATTCAGGACTCTTGCTCATTAGTACTGGTGTCAATAGAAATTAGAAAAATCAGATGATCAAAAGTGTATCAACAGATCCTGGAAATTCACAGCAATATGTCCATAACTGGCACTACAAAAGTGGATAAAGTTAAACTAACAATTATCAATATCTGTTAATGCATATAACAAAGAAAGTTGCTGTGACTTACCAAATGAGAAAGTGATGGTAGATAGACACAATAAAAAATACACAAACACACACACAAATTTCAAACTTTCACAACCCATAGATGAAGCAACGTCTGTCTACCAGTGTTTTATCATTTGGTGAGTCACAGCATCTTTGTTTTTTATGTATATTTTTAACATGTGGAATGTTTCCCTCTATTATATTCAACATCTGTTAAGATAGTAAAGTTTACTGAAAAGAGGAAAAATAGCCCTTTAATTTGAAAGTGATCTTTCCTTCAAAATATACCTATTAACTCGTAAGACTTTGCATAAAGTATGAACTTCATCATCAGAATTTTGAAAATAAAGTTACCAAAAGGCTTATGAGGATCTTAATATACGATATGGGAGTGGTGCCACTGCTCCACACTTCTCTCCAGTGCTAAACTAGTGATCCGTTAACATCTTAGAATGCATCCTGTCCACTAATCCTTTCTTTTAGTCAGATTGTGTAGGAAATTTCTTTTCTCTCCAAGTCCATTCACCCACCTTATGTTCAGTATACATCTGTAGCACCACATTTCAGAAGCTTCTATTCTCATCCTGTCTAAGCTGTTTGATATCCATGTTTCACTTCGTATATGACAACAATCAATACAAATGTTTCCAGAAAAATCTTTGTAACACCTAAATCTATAAACATGTTGTGAATATTGCAGTTCCATGTTGTGAATATTGCAGTTCTCTTTATTTCTGTGTCTAAGAAAATTAGAGAGAAATTTCCCCTCTCTTTTTTTTCGGGCATGTTCATAGCTGTGTTTTCACACAAACCTGTTTCAGCATTTTCTGTACTATCTACATCTACATGTCTGAAGATAGCAAAAAAAAGTGCTGAAAAATGTCTCACTGAAAACAAAGCTACAAAGGTGTCTTGCATAAAGTGCAATTACTGTACAACCCAAGTTTATATTCAATGCTCCAAAATTTCTCTTCTTCAGAAACACTTTCCTCTCCATTGTCTGCCTAGATTTTATATCATCTCTACCTTGAACATCATTAGCGATTTTGCTACCCAAATAGCAAAAATCATCATCTTTAAGTGTCTCATTCATTAATCTAATTCCCTCACATCCCCTGATTTAATTTGACTACATTCCATTATCTTCTTTTGCTTTTGTTTATGTTCATATCATATCTTCCTTTCAAGAACTGTCCATTCCGTGCAACTGCTCTTGCAGGTCCTTTGCTGTCTCTGGCAGAATTACAATGTTGTCAGCAAACCTCTAAGTTTTTTATTTCTTCTCCATGTATTTTAATTCCTATTCTGAACTTTTCTTTTGTTTCTTTTACTGGTGGCCAAATATACAGTTTGAATAACGTCACGTATAGGCTACAACCCTGTGTCACTTGCTCCCCAACCACTGCTTCCCTTTCATGCCCCTCAACTGTTATAGCTGCCATCTGGTTCTGTAAAAATTTTAAATAGTCTTTCACTCCCTGTATTTCATCCCTGCTTCATAATTTGAAGAAGAGCATTCCAGTCAACATTGTCAAAAGCTTTCTCTAAGTCTACAAATGGTAGAAACATAGGTTTGCCTTTCCTGAATGCATCTTCTAAGATAAGTTGTAGGGTCAGTATTGTCACATGTGGTCCTACATTTCTCCAGAATCCAAAGTTATCTTCTATGAAGTCAGTATCTGCTGCTTTTTGGTCCTTTTATATAAGAATTTGTGTTTGTATTCTGCAACGACAAATTCCTAAACTGACAGTTTGGGAATATTCACACCTCACAGCACCTTATTTCTTTGGAAGTGAAATTAATACATTCTTAGTGAAATTTGTGGATATTTCACCTGTTTCGTACATCTAGCACAGCAAATGGAATAATTTTGTCATTGTTGTCTCTCCCAATGCAATCGGTAGTTCTGACAGAATGTTGTCTACCCCTGGGTACTTGTTTCCTTGTTTCACTGTGAGTCTTCAGTGCTCAGTCAAATGCTTCTCACAGTATATCTCCCTTGTTACCTTCATCTGTCTCTTCTACTATTTGTATGATGTTGCCCTCAGTTATATCTCCCTTGTATAGATCCCCTATACACCGAGGAGCCAAAACATTATGACCACTGCCCACTGTGATGTCGGATGCCACCTGATAGCGTTACAGGCATATGACACTCTAAAAACAGTAAGTAAGTGGGAAGCAGATGCATATGGGGATCACCCTAATGAAGATACAGGTCCTCACAGCTTTACTTCTGCCAGTATCTCGTCTCCTATCTTCCAAACTTTACAGAAGCTCTCCTGTGAACCTTGCAGAACTAGCACTCCTGAAAGAAAGGATACTGTGGAGATATGGCTTAGCCACAGCCTGGAGGATGTTTCCAGAACAGTTTTAATCTGCTAGAAAGTTTCATATCAGTGCACACTACACTGCAGAGTGAAAATCTCATTCTGGAAACATCCCCCAGGCTGTGGCTAAGCCATGTCTCCGCAATATCCTTTCTTTCAGGAGTGCTAATTCTGCAAGATTCACAGGAGAAAATCTGTAATGTTTGGAAGGTAGGAGCCGAGATACTGGCAGAAGTAAAGCTGTGAGGACCGGGCGTAAGTCATGCTATGGTAGCTCAGATGGTAGAGCACTTGCCCACAAAAGGCAAAGTTTCTGAGTTCGAGTCTCGGTAGGGCACACAGTTTTAATCTGCCAGGAAGTTTCATATCAATGCACACTCCGCTGCAGAGTGAAAATCTCATTCAGGAAACCAACAAAGTGATTGTATTGTGAGGGGGCTTTGTGCAGCTTATGTCCCATAAAGCACTTAGGATTATGGATGAAATGGGATGACTGTTGCTTTGTAGTAACCATACCAACATAGTGTAATAGAGTGAGAGGAGCTTGCTGGAGCTTCTTTCAGAAATAATTCACATAGGGTTTTGGATGAAGTGTGATGATTGTGGCTATGTAGTAACTATACCAACAGGATTATAGTATTGTGAGTGGAGTTTTCTGAAGCTCCTTTCAGAAATAATTCACATAGGACTATGAATGAAATGCAATGATTGTGGCTTTTTAGTAACTGTACCAAAACTCGTGGTATTGGTCGGAAAGCTTTTTACAGTTTCTTTTGGAAATAATTCACATAGGACTACGAATGAGATGAGATGATTGTGGCTCATTAGTAATTATACTGGAAAAGTGATAGTATTGTGAGGGGAGCTTCCTGCGGCTTCTTTCAGGAATAAATCACATAGGCTTATGGATGAAATGCTGTGATTGTGGCTTTGTAATAGCTATACCAACAGATTGATACTTGAGTGAGAGGAGCTTGCTGCACCTTCTTTCAGAAATAATACACATATGGTTATGGATTAAATGCAATGGTTGTATGTCTTCAGTAACTATAACAACAAAGTGATAGTATTGTGGGGGAATCTTCCTGCAGCTTCTTTAAGAAATAAATCTCATAGTGTTATGGGTGAGATGCCATGTATGTGGTTTTGTTGTAGCTATAGCAACAAAATGATTCTACAGTGAGAGTACCTTTGTGCAGCGTCTTTCAGAAATAATTCACATAGGGTTATGCATAAAATGCGATGGATATGACTTTGTAGTTACTATACCGACAAGGTGATAGTATTGTGAGCTTTCTGCAGCTTCTTTCAGAAATAATTCACATACCATTATGAGTGAAGTGCAATGATTGTCACTTTTTAATAACTAAACCAACACTTTGGTTCTAGAGTGAATGGAACTTTTTGCAGATTCTTTCAGAAATATTTCACAGCATGCTATGAATCAAATGCAATAATTGTGGCTTTGTAGTAACTACACCATCAAGGTTTATAGTATTTTGAGGGGAGCGTTCTGTGGCTTCTTTCAGAAATAATTCACATGATGTTACAAATTAAATGCAACGATTGTTGCTTTGTAGTAGCTATATGAACAGATTGATTGTTAAGGAAGAGCATCTTACTGCAGATTCTTTCAGAAATAATTCACATAGTGTTATGAATGAAATGTGATGATTCTGGCTTTATGGTAACTACACCAAGAAAGTGATTGTAGTGTGAGAGGAGCTTTCTGCAACTTCATCCAGAAATAATTCACATAGTGTTATGGCTGAAATGAGACGACTGTGGCTTTGTAGTAACTAACTGTGAAAGTGATTGTAGTGTGAGAGGAGCTTTCTGGAGCTTCTTCCAGAAATAATTATCATAGTGTTAAAGATGAAATGCCATGATTGTGGCTTTTTTGTAACTATACCAACAAAGGGATAGTAATTTGAGAGGAGCTTTTGTCAGCTTCTTTCAGATATAATCTTCATAGGGTTATCGATAAAATGCAATGCTTGTTGCTTGTTGTGGACCTTTCCTACAAGAGAGTGCAAGAATTCAAATACCTAGGGGCACTTTCCACTGTGAACTCGTCATGTGATGCAGAGATCAATGCCAGAATACAAGCAGGAAACCGATCTTTCCACAGCCTAGCACAACTGCTTTGGTAGAAATATCTCTCCAGACAGTTCAAGATTCAACCGTACAAAACCTTTATCCAGCCTCTTGTTCTATATGGCTGTGAGATATGGAGTATCCGGAAACAGGGCTTCCATAAGCTCCTTGTTTTTGAGAGAAAAGTGCTTCGGAAGATTTTTGGTACAGTTCTGGATGCAGATACTGGGGAATGGAGGATCAGATACAATGAAGCGCTTGAGGAACTATATCAGTGGCCCAACATAGCAGGTACCCTCAAAGCCAAACAAATGCAGTGGGCCGACATTATAGCTTGGATGGAGGATCACAGATGGCCTCGGAAGCTCCTGGATTTCACACCTACAGGAAAGAGACTTCCTGGGAGACCCAAGAACCATTGGAGTGGTGGATCCCATGAAGATTTAATCCAAGTGTCAATAGATGTGGACGAATGGCAGATAGCAGCATTGGACAGAATACAGTGGAGGAGGTAACTTGTAGATGTGTGTGGTCTACTGGACCTGATCATGTAGTAGTAGTAGTAGTAGTATTGCTTTGTGTAAAATTTCAAACAATGTGACAGTACTGAGAGAGGTGCTTTTGCAGCTTCCTTCAGAAATAGATCACAACTGAACCAACAATGTGATAGTAATGTGAGAGAATCTTTCTGCAGCTTCTTTCAGAAATAATTTCCACAGGGTTGTGGATGAAATGCGATGAATGTGGCCTTGTAGAAACTGTACTAACAAAGTTACAGTACTGTGAGCAGAGCTACAAGCAATTCATTTCAGCAATAATTAACGTATGGTAGTGGATGAAATCAGAAGATTCTGGCCTTGTTGTAACTATACCATGAAAGTGATAGCAGTGTGTTAGGAGCTCCCTGCAGTTCCTTTCAGAAATAATACTCATAGGGCAATGGATGAAATGTGATGATTCTGTCTTTGTAGTAACTGTAGGATCAAAGTGTAGTAGTGTGAGTGGAGCTTTCTGCAGCTCCTCTCAGAAATATTTCAGGTAGTGTAATGGATAATATGCAATGATTCTGGCTTTTATGTAATCATACCAACAATGTGAAGCTGCTGTGGTATGAGCATTCTGCTGATTCTCTTGAAAAAAAAAATTCACATATGGAAATGCATGAAATGCGATGATTCTGGCTTTGTAGTAATCATACCAACAAAGTGATGCAAATGTGGGAGGAGCTTTCTGCAGCTTCATTCAGAAATAATTCGCATAGGGTTAGTCATGAAATTCAATGACTCTGGCTTTGTAGTAATCATACCAACAAAGTGATGCGAATGTAGGAGGAGCTTTTTGCAGCTTCTTTCAGAAATAATTCGCATGGTGTAATTGATGAAATGTAATGATTCTGGCTTTGTAGTGTGATGCAAGTGTGGGAGGAGCTCTTTGTAGCATCATTTAGAAATAATTCTCATAGGGTAATGGATGAAATGAAATGATTCTGGCATTGTTGTAATCATAGCAACAAAGTGACACAATTGCGGCAGGACCTTTCTGCAGCTCCTTTCAGAAATAATTCACATAGGGTAATCAAAGAAATGCAATGATTCTCACTTTGTAGTAATCATACCAAGAAAACAACGCAAATGTGAGAGGCGTTTTCTGCAGCTTTTTCCGGAAAAAAATTCAAATAGGGTAACAGATGAAATGTGATAATTGAGGATTTGTATTAATCATACCAACAGAGTGACGCCATTGTGGGTGGAACATTTTGCAGCTTTTTTCAAAAGTAATTCACATAGGGTATTAGATGAAAATTGATGATTCTGGTCTTGTAGTAATGACACCAACAAAGTAACGCAAATATGGGTGGAGCTTTCTGTAGCTTCTTTCAGAGAAAATGCACGTAGTGTAATGGATGAAATGTTTTGATTCTGGTTTTGGAGTAATCATACCAACAATGTGACGCTGCAGTGGGAGGTTCTTTTGACACTGCCTGTGAGAAATAATTCATATAGTCTTAAGGATGAAATGAGATGATTCTGGCTTCGTAGTAATCATACCAACAAAGACACGGTGCTGTGGGAGGAGATTTCTGCAACTTCTTTCAGAAATAATTCACATAGCATGATGGATGAAATGGGATGATTCTCACTTTGCAGTAATCATATGAACAATGTGACACTGCTGCCTGAGGAGCTTCCTGCAACTTCTTTTAGAAATAGATCAGATACGGTTATGGATGTAGTGTGACGGTTATGGCTTTGTTGTAATGATACCAAAAAAGAGATGCTGCTGCGGGAGGAGCTTTCTGCAACTTCTTTCAGAAATAATTCACATAGCGTGATGAATGAAATGGGATAATTCTAGCTTTGTATTAAATATACGACCATAAAGACACTGATGTAGCAGGAGCTGTATGGAACTCCTTTCAGAAATAATTCGCATAGGGTAATGGATGAAATGCAATAATTCTTGCTTTGTAGTAATCATATCAATATAGATATGCTGCTGCAGGAGGGGCTTTCTGCAGCTTCTTTCAGAAATAATTCACATATGGTAATGGATCAAATGCAATGATTCTGGCTTTGCAGTAATCATACCAACAAAGAGACACAAATGATGGAGGACCTTTCTGCAGCTTCTACATCTACATCTACATCTACATCTACATCTACATCTACATCTACATCCATACTCCGCAAGACACCTGACTGTGTGTTTTTGGAGGGTACCCTGAGTACCTCTATCCAATCTCCCTTCTATTCCAGTCTCGTATTGTTCATTGAAAGATGTATTGTTGGTATGCTTCTGTTTTTGCTCTAATCCCTGATTTTGTACTCATGGTCTCTCTGCGAGGTATATGTAGGAAGTAGCAATATAATGCTTGACTCTTCGGTAAAGGTATGTTCCCGAAACTTTAACAAAAGCCCATACGGAGTACTGAGCGTCTCTCCTGCAGAGTCTTCCACTGGAGATTGTCTATCATCTCCGTAACCCTTTCGAGATTACTAAATCATCCTGTAACGAAGTGCGCTGCTCTCCGTTGGATCTTCCCTATCTCTTCTATCAACCCTATCTGGTACGGATCCCACACTGCTGAGCAGTATTCAAGCAGTGGGCGAACAAGCGTACTGTAACCTACTTCCTTTGTTTTCGGATTGCATTTACTTAGGATTCTTCCAACGTATCTCAGTCTGGCATATGCTTTACTGACGATCAACTTTATATGATCATTCCATTTTAAATCACTCCTACTGCGTACTCCCAGATAATTTATGGAATTAACTGCTTCCAGTTGCTGACCTGCTATTTTGTAGATAAATGATAAGGGATCTATCTTTCAGTGAATTCACACCACATTACACTTGTCTACATTGAGACTGAATTGCCATTTCCTGCACCATGCGTCAATTCGCTGGAGATCCTCCTGCATTTCAGTACAATTTTCCGTTGTTGCAACCTCTCAATACACCACAGCATCATCTGCAAAAAGCCTCAGTTAACTTCCGATGTCATCCACAAGGTTATTTATGTATATTGTGAATAGCAACAGTCCTATGGATGTCTCTATAGGCCTCCTGGCTCAGCAGCTGTTGTCGCTGAGCACCTGAAGGGTAATTTGGAAAATATTTTGAGCAGATTTCTCCACCATGTTATAGTTCATGGTGGAGATTTTAATTTGCCAGATATAGACTGGGAGACTCAAACGTTCATAATGGATGGCAAGGACAAAGAATCCAGTGAATTTTTTTTTAAGTGCTTTATCTGAAAAATACCTTGAGCAGTTAAACAGAGAACCAACTCGTGGCGATAACATATTAGACCTTCTGGTGACAAAAAGACCTGAACTATTTGAAACAGTGAATGCAGAACAGGGAATCAGCAATCATAAAGCAGTTACTGCATCGATGATTTCAGCCATAAATTGATAAATTAAAAAAGGGAGGAAGATTTTTCTGTTTAGCAAAACTGACAAAAAGCAGATTACAGAGTACCTGACAGCTCAACACAAAAGTTTTGTCTCAAGTACAGATAGTGTTGAGGATCAGTGGACAAGGTCAAAACCATCGTACAATATGCGTTAGATGAGTATGTGCCAAGCAAGATCGTAAGAGATGGAAAAGAGCCACCATGGTACATCAACCGAGTTAGAAAACTGCTGCGGAAGCAAAGGGAACTTCACAACAAACATAAACATATTCAAAGCCTTGCAGACAAACAAAAATTATGCAAAGTGAAATGTAGTGTGAGGAGGGCTATGTGAGAGGCACTTAATGAATTCAAAAGTAATGTTCTATGTACTGACTTGGCAGAAAATTTAAGAAATTTTGGTCTTATGTCAAAGCGATAGGTGGATCAAAACAAAATGTTCTGACACCACAGATGACAAAAGGGTAGATACCAAAATAGACGACAGAGTGATAGAGAAAAAATTAAAATCACACAAAAGAGGAAAGCCCACTGGACCTGAAGGGATACCAGTTAGATTTTACACAGAGCACGCGATGGAACTTAGCCCCCTTCTTGTAGCAGTGTACCGTAGGTCTCTAGAAGAGCATAGCATTCCAAAGGATTGGAAAACGGCATGGTCTTCCCCATTTTCAAGAAGGGACTTCGAACAGATGTGCAGAACTATAGACCTATATCTCTAATGTTGATTAGTTGTAGAACTTTGGAACACAAATTATGTTAGAGTATAATGAGTTTTCTGGAGACTACAAACCAACTCTGTAGGAATCAGCATTTGTTTTGAAAAAGACGGCCATGTGAAACCCAGCTCTTGCTAATCATCCACAAGACTCAGAGGACCATAGACATGGGTTCACACTTAGATGCCGTGTAGCTTCTTTCAGAAATACTTCACATAAAGTAATGGATAAAATGCAATGATTCTGACTTTGTAATAACCTTACCAACAACGACACGTCTTTGAGGGAGGAGGTTTCTGCAGCTCCTCTCAGAAATAGTTCACATAGGGTAAGGGATGAAATGTGATGGCTCTGGCTTTGTAGTAACCATACCAACAAAGAAACAGAAATGAGGGACGAGCTTTCTGTAGTTTCTTTTAAATACCTCACATCAGGTAGTGGATGAAATGTGATGATTCTGTCTGTGTAGTAATCATAGCAACAAACAGATGTAAATGAGGGAGGAGCTTTCTGTAGCTTCTCTTATGTACACCACATCAGGTAATAAATGAAATGTGATGATGCTGTCTGTGTAGTAATCATACAAACAAAAATTGCAAATGAGGGAAGGGCTTTCTGTAGCTTCTCTCAGAATTACTTCACATAAGGTAATGGATGAATTGCGATGATCCTGGCTTTGTAGTAACGTTACCAAAAAATGTACACGTATGAGGGGAGAGCTTCCAGCAGCTTCTCTCTGAAATACTTCACATGGGGTAATAGATGAAATGCGAATATTCTGGCCTCTGTAGTAATCATACCAACAAACAGTCACAAATGAGGGAAAAGCTTTCTTTAGCTTCTTTCAGAAATACTTCACATTGTGTAATGGACACCCCATGAACAATCTACCTTCCCAATCGTGGGGAGGCTTGCGTGTCTCTGTGATACAGATAGCCATACCGTAGGTGCAACCACAACGAAGGGGTATTTGTTGAGAGGCCAGACAAATGTGTGGTTTCTGAAGAGGGGCAGCAGCCTTTTCAGTAGCTGCAAGGGCAACAGTCTGGATGATTGACTGATCTGGCCTTGTAACAATAACCAAAACGGCCTTGCTGTGCTTGTACTGTGAACGGCTGAAAGCAAGGGGAAACTTCCTGAGGGCATGCAGCTTTACTGTATGATTAAATGATGATTGGGTCCTCTTGGGTAAAATATTCCGGAGGTAAAATAGTCCCCCATTCTGATCTCCAGACGGGGACTACTCAAGAGGATGTCGTTATCAGGAGAAAGAAAACTGGTGTTTTACGGATCGGAGCATGGAATGTCAGATCCCTTAATCTAGCAGGTAGGTTAGAAAATTGGTGAAGTTCCGTGGCAGGAGGAACAAGACTTTTGGTCAGGTGACTACAGGGCTATATACACAAAATCAAATAGAGGTAATGCAGGAGTAGGTTTAATAATGAGTAGGAAAATATAAATGTGGGTAAGCTACTACAAACTGCATAGTGATAGCATTATTGTGGCCAAGATAGATACGAATCTGACACCTACTACAGTAGTACAAGTTTATAGGCCAACTAGCTCTGCAGATGATGACTAAATTGAAGAAATGTATGATGAGATAAAAGAAATTATTCAGATAGTGAAGAGAGGTGAAAATTTAATAGTCATGGGTGACTGGAATTCGAGTGTAGGAAAAGGGAGAGAACGAAACATAGTAGGTGGATATGGATTGGGGCTAAGAAATGAAAGAGGAAGCCGCTTGGTAGAATTTTGCACAGACTTCAACTTAATCATAGCTAACACTTGGTTTAAGAATCATGAAAGAAGGTTGTATACATGGAAGAACCCTGGAGATACTAAAAGGTATCAGATAGATTATATAATGGTAAGACAGAGATTTAGGAATCAAGTTTTAAATTGTAAGACATTTCCAGGGGCAGAGGTGGACTCTGACCACAATCGATTGGTTATGACCTGTAGATTAAAACTGAAGAAACTGCAACAAGGTGCGAATTTATGGAGATGGGACCTGGATAAACTGAAAGAACCAGAGTTTGTACAGAGTTTCAAGGAGAGCATAAGGGAACAATTGACAGGAGTGGGGGAAAGAAATACAGTAGAAGAAGAATGGCTAGCTTTGAGAGATTAAGTAGTGAAGGCAGCAGAGGATCAAGTAGGTAAAAATACGAGGGCTGCTAGAAATCCTTGGGTGACAGAAGAAATATTGAATTTAATTGATGCAAGGAGAAAATATAAAAATGCAATAACTGAAGCAGGCAAAAAGGAAATCAAACGTCTCAACAATCAGATCGACAGGAAGTACAAAATGGCTAAGCAGGGATGGCTAGAGGACAAATGTAAGGATGTAGAAGCTTATCTCACTAGGGGTAAGATAGATATTGCCTACAGGAAAATTAAAGAGACTTTTGGAGATAAGAGAACGACTTGTATGAACATCAAGAGCTCAGATGGAAACCCAGTTCTAAGCAAAGAAGGGAAAGCAGAAAGGTAGAATGAGTATATAGAGGGTCTATACAAGGGTGATGCAATTGAGGACAATATTATGGAAAAGGAAGAGGATGTAGATGAAGATGAAATGGGAGATACGATACTGCGTGAAGAGTTTGACAGAGCACTGAAAGACCTGAGTTGAAACAAGGCCCCCAGAGTAGACAACATTCCACTGGAACTACTGACAGACTTGGGAGAGCCAGTCCTGACAAAACTCTTATCATCTGGTGAGCAAGATGTATGAAACAGGCGAAATACCCTCAGACTTCAAGAAGAATATAATAATTCCAATCCCAAAGAAACCAGGTGCTGACAGATGTGAAAATTACCGAACAATCACTTTAATAAGCGACAGCGGCAAAATACTAACACAATTTCTTTACAGACGAATGGAAAAACTAGTAGAAGCTGACCCCAGGGATGATCAGTTTGGATTCTGTAGAAATACTGGAACACATGAGGCAATACTGACCTTACGACTTATCTTAGAAGAAAGATTAAGGAAAGGCAAACCTATGTTTCTCGCATTTGTAGACTTAGAGAAAGCTTTTGACAATGTTGATTGGAATACTCTCTTTCAAATTCTAAAGGTGGCAGGGGTAAAATACAGGGAGCGAAAGGTTATTTGCGATTTGTACAGAAACCAGATGGCAGTTATAAGAGTCGAGGGGCATAAAAGGGAAGCAGTGGTTGGGAAGGGAGTGAGACAGGGTTGTAGCCTCTAACTGATGTTATTCAATCTGTATATTAAGCAGGCAGTAAAGGAAACAAAATAAAAATTCTGAGTAGGTATTAAAATCCAAGAGGAAGAAATAAAAACTTTGAGGTTTGCCGATGACATTGTAATTCTGTCAGAGACAGCAAAGGACTTGGAAGAGCAGTTGAATAGAATGGAGAGTGTCTTGAAAGGAGTATATAAGATGAACATCAACAAAAGCAAAATGAGGATGAGCGAATGTACTCGAATTAAGTTGGGTGATGCTGAGGCAATTAGATTAGAAATGAGACACTTAAAGTAGTAAATGAGTTTTGCTATTTGGGAAGCAAAATAACTGATGATGGTCAAAGTAGAGAGGATATAATATGTAGACTGGCAATGGTAAGGAAGGCATTTCTGAAGAAGATAAATTTGTTAACACTGAGTATAGATTTAAGTGACAGGAAGTCATTTCTGAAAGTATTTGTATGGAGTGCAACTATGTATGGAAGTGAAACATGGACGATAGCTAGTTTGAACAAGAAGAGGTTGCAAGCTTTCTAAATGTGATGATTCTGGCTTTGTAGTAACGTTATCAACATAGAGACGCCTCTGAGTGAGGAGCTTTCTAAAGCTCTTCTCAGAAATACATCACATACAGTAATGGATAAAATGTGATGATTCTGGCTTTCTAGTAACCAATCAAAGAAACGAATATGAGGGAAGAGTTTTCTGTAGCTTCTCTGATAAACTTCATATCAGGTAATGGATGAAATGTGATCATTCTATCTGCATAGTAATCATACCAACAAACAGACACCTATGAGGGTGCAGCTTTCTCCAGCTTCTCTTTGAAATACTTCACATAGTATAATGGATGAAATGTGATGATTCGCGGTCTGTAGTAAACCTTCCAACAAAGAGACACAAATGAACATGGAGCTGTCTGTAGCTTCTCTCAGAAATGCTTCACATAGGGTATGGATGAAATACGATGATTCTGGCTATGTAGGAACCCTAACAACAGATAGATGCCTATGAGGGAGGAGCTTTCTGCAGCTTCCCTCTGAAATACTTAACATAGGGTAATGGATGAAAATGATTATTCTGGCTTTAGAGTAAGCATACCAACAAAGAGACACAAATGAGGGAGGAGCCTTCTGCGGCTCCTCTCATAAATATTTCACATCAGGTAAAAGATGAAAAGTCATGATTGGGTCTGTGTACTAATCATACCAACAAACAGATATAAGAGAGGGAGGAGCTTTCCGCAACATCTCTCAGATATACTTCAAATAGGGTAATAGATGGAATGCGAATATTCTGCCTTTGTACTAACCATACCAACAAAGAGACGCAAGTGAGGGAGGAGCTTTCTGTAGCTTTTATCTGAAATACACCACATAGGGTAAAAAATGAAATCCGGTGATTTTGGCTTTGTAATAACCATACCAACAAACTAATGCAAATGAGGGAGGAGCTTTCTGTAGCTATACTCAGAAATACTTCACATAGGGTAATAGGTGAAATGCGATGATTCTGGCTTTGTAGTAAACATACTAACAATCAAACGCAAATGAGGGAGGAGCTTTCTGAAGCTTCCATCAGAAATACTTCACACCAGGTAATGGATGAAGTGTAATGATTGTGTCTGTGTACTAATTATACCAATAAAAGATGCAAGTGAGGGAGGAGCTTTCTGCAGCTTCTATCAGAAATACTTCACATAGGGTAATAGATGAAATGGGATGATTCTGGGCTTGTAGTAACCATACCAACAAACAAACACAAGTGCGGGTGGAGCTTTCTGTAGCATCCCACAGAAATATTTCACATCAGGTAAGGGATGAAATGTAACCATAGTGTCTGTGTACTAATCATACCAACAAACAGATGCAAGTGAGGGAGGAGCATTCTGTAGCGTCCCTCAGAACTACTTCACATCAGGAAATGGATGAAATGTAATGATTGTGTCTGTTTAATAAAACCAACAAACAGATGCAAGTGAGGGAGGAGCTTTCATCAGCTTCTCTCTGAAATACTTCACCTATGCTAATGGATGAAATGAGATTATTTAGGCTTTGTAGTAACCATACCAACAAAGAGACGTAAACAAGGGAGGAGTTGGAGGAGCGTCCTGCAGCTTCTCTCAGAAATACTTCACATAGGGTAATAGATTAAATGCGAGGGTCTGGCTTTGTGGTAACCATACCAACAAACAAACACAAATGAGGGTGGAGCTTTCTGTAGCCTCCCTCAGAAATACTTCACATCAGGTAATGGATGAAATGTAATGATTGTGTCTGTGTACTAATCATACCAACAAACAGATGCAAGTGAGGGAGGAGCTTTCTGCAGCTTCACTCATAAATACTTCACATAGGGTAATAGATGAAATGCGATGATTCTGGGCTTGTAGTAACCGTACCAACAAACAAACACAAGTGCGGGTGGAGTTTTCTGTAGCATCCCACAGAAATATTTCACATCAGGTAAGGGATGAAGTGTAACCATAGTGTCTGTGTTGTAATCTTACCAACAAACAGATGCAAGTGAGAGAGGGGCATACTACGGCTGGTCTCAGAAATACTTCACATAGGGTAGTAGATGAAATGCGATGTTTCTGGCTTTGTAGTAACCATACCAACAAACAAATCCAAATGAGGGGGGAGCTATTTGTAGCTTCCCTCAGAAATACTTCACATTAGGTAATGAATGAAATATAATGATTGTGTCTGTGTACTAATCATACCAACAAACAGATGCAAGAGAGGGAAGAGCTTTCTGCAGCTTCTCTCTGAAATACATCAAATAGGGTAATAGATGAAATGCAATGATTCTGGGTTTGTAGTAACCATACAAACAGAAAAACACATATGAGTGTGGAGCTTTCTCTAGCTACCCTCAGAAATAGTTCACATTAGGTAATTGATGAAAGGTATTGAATGAGTCTGAGAACTAATATTACCAACAATCAGGTACAAGTGATGGAGCAGCGATCTGCAGCTTCCCAACAAAAAACTTCACATAGAGTATTAGATAAAATGCGGTTATTCTGGCTTTGAAGTAACCATACCAGCAAACAAACGCAAATGAGGGAGGAGCTTTCTCCAGCTTCCCTCAGAAATGTTTCACATCAGGTAATGGATGAAATCTAATGATTGTAACTGTGTATTAATCTTACCAAGAAACAGATGCAAGTGAGGGAGGAGTGTTCTGCAGCTTCTCTCAGAAGTACTTCACGTAGTGTAGTGGAAGAAATGCAAAGATTCTGGCTATGTAATAACGATAACAACAAAGTGACACAAACGGGGGAGTAGCTTTCGGTGGCTTCTCTCTTAAATACTTCACATTAGCAATGGATGAAATGTAATGATTGTGTCTGTGTAGTTATCATACCAACAAACAGATGCAAGTGAAGGAGGCGTTTTCTGTACCTTTTCTATGAAAAACATCACACACGGTAATGGATGAAATGCAATGATTCTGGCTTTGTAGTAACCATACCAACAAAGAAACACAAATGATGGTGGTGCTTTCTGTAGCTTCACTCAGAAATACATCACATACGGTAATAGATGAAATTCAATGATCCTAGCATTGTAGTAACCTTACCAACAAACAAACACAAATGAAGGAGGAGCTTCTGTAGCTTCCGTCACAAATAATTCACGTCGGGTAATGAATGAAATGTAATGATTGTGTCTGTGTACTAATCATACCAACAAACATATGCAAGTGAGGGTGGAACTTTCTGCAGCTTCTCACTGAGATACTTCACATAGGGTAAAAATGAAATGCGATGATTCTGGATTTGAAGTAACCATACCAACAAACACACACAAATGAGGGAGGAGCTTTCTGTAGCTTCCCTCACAAATACTTTACATCAGGTAATGGATGAAATGTAATAATTGTGTCTGTGTCCTAATCATACCAACAACAGATGCAAGTGAGGGAGGATCTTTCTGTAGCTTCTCTCAAAAATACATCACATAGGGTAATAGATGAAATGCGATGATTCTGGGCTTATAGTATCCATACCAACAAACACAAACACAAGTGCAGGTGGAGCTTTCTGTAGCATCCCACAGAAATATTTCACATCAGGTAAGGGATGAAATGTAACCACAGTGTCTGTATAGTAATCTTACCAACAAACAGATGCAAGTGAGGGAGGAGCGTCCTGCATCTTTTCTCAGAAATACTTCACATAGGGTAGTAGATGAAATGCTATGTTTCTGGCATGGTAGAAACCATACCAACAAACAAAATCCAGATGAGAGGGGAGCTTTCTGTAGCTTATCTCAGAAATACTTCACATTATGCAATGAATGAAATGTAATGATTGTGTCTGTGTACCAATGATACCAACAAACAGATGCAAGTGAGGGATGAGCTTTCTGCAGCTTCTCTCTGAAATACATCAAATAGGGTAATAGATGAAATGCAATGATTCTGGCTTAGTAGTAATCTTACCAACAAATGCACGTCATAGAGGGAGGAGCTTTCTGTAGCTTCCCTCAGAAATACACCATATCAGGTAATGGATGAAATGTAATGATTGTGTCTGTGTACCAATCATACAAACAAGATGCAAGTGAGGGAGGCGCTTTGTGTAGCTTCCTCAGAAATACTTCACATCAGGAAATGGATGAAATGTAATGATTGTGTCTGTTTAATCAAGCCAACAAACAGATGCAAGTGAGGGAGGAGCTTTTAGCATCTTCTCTCTGAAATACATCACATTGGGTAATAGTTGAAATGCGATGATTCTGGATTTGAAGTAACCATGCCAACAAACAAATGCAAATGAGGGGGGAGCTTTCTGTAGCTCACCTCAGAAGTACATCACATCAGGTAATGGAAGAAATTTAATGATTGTGTCTGTGTACTAATCATACCAACAAACAGATGCAAGTGACGGAGGTGTTTTCTGTACCTTTTCTCTGAAATACATCACAGAGGGTAATGGATGAATTGCAATGATTCTGGCTTTGTAGTAACCATACCAACAATCAAACGCAAATGAGGGAGGATCTTCCTGCAGCCTCTGTCTTAAATACATCACAAAGAGTAATGGATGAAATGCAATTATTCTGGCTTTGTATTAACCATACCAACAATCAAACCAAAATGAGGTGGGAGCTTTCTGTAGCTTGTCTCAGAAATACTTCACATAAGGTAATGAATGAAATGTAATGATTGTGTCTGTGTACTAATCATACCAACAAACAGATGCAAGTTAGGGTGTAGCTTTCTGCAGCATCTGTCATAAATACATCGCATTGGGTAAAATATGAAATACGATGACTCTTGCTTTCTAGTAACCATACAAAAAAACAAACACAAATGTGGTAGAAAGCATTCTGTAGCTTTTGTCAAAAATATATCTCGAAGTCCAATAGATGAAATGTGTTGATTCTGGCTTTGTAGTAACCATACCAACAAACAAACGTAAATGAGGGGCGAGCTTTCTGTAGCATCCCTCAGAAGAACTCAACATCAGCTAATGGATGAAATGTAATGATTGTGTCTGTGTGATAATCATACCAACAAACAAATGCATGTGAGGGAGGAGCTTTCTGCAGCTTCTCTCTGAAGTGCATCATTAAGGGTAAAAAATGAAATCCGATGATTCTGCCTTTGTAATAACCATACCAATAACCTAAGGCAAATGTGGGAGGAGCTTTCTGTAGCTATTCTCAGAAATAGTTCACACAGGGTAATAGATGAATTGCAATGAATCTGGCTTTGTAGTAACCATACCAACAAACATACGCAAATGATTGAGGAGCTTTCTGTAACTTCCCTCAGAAATACTTCACGTCATGCAATAAATGAAATGTATTGATTGTGTGTGTGTACTAAACATACCAACAAACAGATGTAAGTGAGGGACGAGCTTTCTGCGGCTTCTCTCAGAAATACTTCACATTGGGTGAAAAATGAAATGCTATGATTCTGGCTTTGTAGCAACCTTAAGAACAAACAAACACAAAAGAGGGTGGAACGTTCTGTAGCTTCCATCAGAAATATTTCACATCAGGTGATGTGTGATATGTAATGATTGAGTCTGTATTCTAATCATATCAACAAACAGATGCAAGTGAGGGTGAAGTAACTGCAGCTTCTCTCTGAAATACATCACATAATGTAATAGATGAACTGCGATGATACTGGCTTTGTATTAACCATACAAACAAACAAACGCAAGTGATGGAGGAGCTTTCTGTAGTTTCTCTCAGAAATTCTTCACATTGTGTAATAGATGAAACGCGATGTATCTGGCTTGTAGTGACCGTACCAGCCAACAGATGCAAGTGAGTGAGGAGCTTTCTACATCTTCCCTCAGAAATACTCCACATCAGGTAATGGATGGAATGTAATGATGGTGTCTGTGTACTAATCATACCAACAAACTGATGCAAATTAGGGAAGAGGTTTCTGGAGCTTCTCTGTGAAACACATTACGTAGGGTATTGTGTGAAATGCAATGATTCTTACTTGGTAGAAAACATACCAACAATCAAATGCAATTGAGGAAGGAGCTTTCTTTAGCTTCCCCCAGATATACCTCACATCTGGAAATGGATGAAATGTAATGATTGTGTCTGTGTACTAATCATACCAACAAACAGTTGAAGGTGAAGGAGAAGCTTTCTGCAGCTTCACTCTGAAATACATCACAAAGGGTAGTTCATGAAATGCAATGAATCTGGTTTTGTAGTAACCATACCAACAAACAAACGCAAATGATGGGCAAGCTTTCTGTAGCATCCCTCAGAAATACTCCACATCAGGTAATGGATGAAATGTAGTGATTGTGTCTGAGTACTAATCATACCAACAAACAGATTAAAGGGAGGGTGGAGCTTTCTGCAGCTTCTCTCTGAAATACATCACATAGGGTAATAGATGAAATGCAATTATTCTGGCTTTGTAGTAACCACAGCAACAAACAAATGCAAATGACGCAATAGCTTTCTGTAGCTTTTCTCAGAAATACTTTACATAGGGTAATAGATAAAATGTGATGATTCTGGCTTTGTAGTAACCATACCAACAACCAAACGCAAATGAGGGAGGAGCTTTCTGTAGCTTACCTCGGAAATACATCACATCAGGTAATGGATGAAATGTAATGACTGTGTCTCTGTACTAATCATAAAAACAACCATATGCAAGTGAGGGAGGAGCTTTCTGAGCTTCTCTCTGAAATACATTACATAGGATAATAGATGAATTCTGATGATTCTGGCTTTGTAGTAACCATACCAACAAACATACGCAAATGATTGAGGAGCTTTCTGTAGCTTCCCTCAGAAATACTTCACATCAGGTGATGGATTAAATATAATGATTGTGATGGTGTACCAATCATATCAACAAACAGATGCAAGTGAGAGATAAGCTTTCTGAGGCTTCTATCTGAAATACACCACATAGGGTAAAATATGAAATACGATGAATTTGGCTTTGTAACAACCATCCCAACAAACTAACGCAAATGAGGGAGAAGCTTTCTGTAGCTATTCTTAGAAATACTTCACTAAGGGTAATAGATGAAGTGCGATTATTCTGGCTTTGTAGTAACAATACTAACAAACAAATGTAAGTGATGGTGCAACTTTCTGTAGCTTCCCTCAGAAATACTTCACATCAGGTAATGGATAAGTAGCTGGAACTATTCTGGAATTTGTATCAATCATCACCACCAAGAAATGACAGAGTCCAGCAATTCTACCCGCAATTCCACCTACTGACATGCAGTCGCCACTACATTGCGCAATCACTGTAATCGAGTACTATAATGATGTACAGTGATGGATCAGCTAAATGGATGTGTTAGTGTGCTCAAATATAAGGTAATTTATAACTGAGTTTATGTACCTACCTTGATTTTTCTCCTTACCATAACACCTATCAGGTTCCTCTCCGTTTGAAGTAAAGAGATTTCCGAGTGTCCCTACTGAAAGAACATTAAAGACCAGTGTTTTTGCTAATTAATGCCTCTTGAACATAAAAAAAGAAAGTTAATGAAAGTAATTTTCCTAATAAAACTGCTTATTAATGCATTCTTGCCAACTTCAAATTAAAAAGTTCGTGAGGCTGAGGCTTATAAAGTTTTGCTTCGTAAATGATCTCATTACCGCCTGTTGTAAATCACAGAAGGTGAGTCAGTATCTTACATATATGTTAATTTTGTGTGTCAATGTAGTAAAAGTGGAAAACTGCAGTGTGGAACATTATATACTCAAGTCTGCTAAGTGTATGTCTCTCCTGTGTTTTAGAAGTGCTTATTAATAATGTAACAGGATCCACAGTTTGTATATTGGGTTAATGCTTGGTAACAAGTAACAGAAAGACCACTAATTAGGAAAACCTTAATTTCTTTAATCAAATGATAGTGAGGAGCAACCTGTAAGTGGATTCAAATTAACTATCATTTTAAATAGTAACGCACTTAACTGAGAGAGACTTAACCTATATCCAATTAATGATTCTGCAGTTAGTAGTAATAATGTTATAAAGACCATTCAGTTTGTGTAAGCCCTGAACGTAATAGTGTGTTTCAGTATCTGTTATAATTTTGCAAATAGTTTGTGCTGCTTTAACTGTTAGTTTCAATCTTACCGTACCCACATGAATGTGTCAAGAGTATACTGCTTTCGCATGTGACAATGTATAGGTTGTGTTTATCCATTCAAGTTACTAATAACTATTTTCTTGAACGAGAATGTTAATCATTCTCTTGCCTACTTAGGCTGGCGACCGTTTTCTTTACCTGTTAAACAGTGCAGATAGGCAAAATTTTGTTTATTACTGTTCAAATATTTCCGTAATTCTGACTTTCATTTCCGATAAGCCACTTCCGTTAGTTACAACACGGTCAACACAACAAAATTCCTCCCAGAGGGTAACACTGCTCTGTTGCATTATACCATAATTGCTTTAATAATATTGTTTTACTTCACAACCTGCTTTAAGGTTATGGTTCAGCAGCAGCAGACAATAGTGTTATAAGCTTTCTGCAGCTTCCCTCAGAAATATTTCACATCAGGTAATGGATGAAATGTAATGATTGTGTCTGTGTGGTAATCATTCCAACAAACAGATGCAAGTGAGGGAGGAGCTTTCTGCAGCTTCCCTCTGAAATACATCACATAGGGTAATAGATGAAATGTGATGATTCTGGCTTTGTAGTAACCACACCAACAAACAAACGCAAATGACAGAGGAGCTTTCTGTAGCTTCCCTCAGAAATACTTCACATCAGGTAATGGGTGAAATGTAATGATTGTGTCTGTGTACTAATCATTCCAACAAACAGGTACAAGTGAGGAAGGAGCTTTCATCAGCTGAAATAAATCACATAGGGTAATGGATGAAATGCAATGATTCTGGCTTTGTAGTAACTATACCATCAAACAAACGAAAATGAGGGAGGAGCTTTCTGTAGATTTCTTTAGAAATACTTAACATTGGGTAATAGATGAAATGTGATGATTCTGGATTTAAAGTAGCCATACTAACAAACAAATGCAAATGAGGGTGGAGTTTTCTGTAGCTTCCCTCAGAATTATTTGACATCAGGTAATGGATGAAATCTAATCATTGTGTCTGTGTACTAATCATACCAACAAACAGATACAAGTGAGGGAGGAGCTTTCTGCTGTTTCTCTCTGAAATACATCAAAAAGGGTAAAAAATTAAATCCAATGATTCTGGACAATCTAATGCAAATGAGTTAGGAGCTTTCTGTAGCTATTCTCAGAAATAATTCTCATAGGGTAATAGATCAAATGCGATGATTCTGGCTTTGTAGTAACCATACCAACAAGCAAATGAAAATGACGCTTGAGCTTCCTGTAGCTTTTTTTCAAAATACTTCACAAAGGGTATTAGATAAAATGCGATGATGCTGGCTTTGTAGTAACCATACCAACAAACAAACACAACTAAGGGAGGAGCTTTCGGTAGCCCCCCTCAGAAATACTTCACATCTGGTAATGGATGAAATGCAGTGATTGTGTCTGTGTACTATTCATAACAAAAAACAGGTGTAAGTGAGATAAGAGCTTTCTGCAGCTTCCCTCAGAAATATTCCACATAAGGTAATGGATGAAATGTATCGATTGTGTCTGTGTACTAATCATACCATAAACAGATGCAAGTGCGGGAAGAGCTTTCTGCAGCTATTAACTGAAATACATCATGTAGGGTAATAGATGATATGCAATGATTCAGGCTTTGTGGTAACCATACTAACAAACAAACGCAAATGAGGGAGGAACTTCCTCTAGCTTCCCTCAGAATTACTTCACATCATGTAATAAATGAAATGTAATGATTGTGGCTGTGTACTAATCATCCCAACAAACAGATGCAAGTGAGGGAGGAGCTTTCTGCTGCTTCTCTCTGAAATACCTCACATAGGGTAATGGGTGAAATGCAATGATTCTGGCTTTGTAGTAACCATACCAACTAACAAACGCAAATGAGTGAGGAGCTTTCTATAGCTTCCTTCAGAAATATTTCACATCAGGTAATGGATGAAATGTAATGATTGTGTTGGTGTACTAATCATACCAACAAACAGATGCAAATGAGGGAGGAGCTTTCTGCAGCTTCTATCTGAAATACATCACATAGGGTAAAATATGAAATAAGATGATTCTGGCTTTGTAATAACCAGCCCAACTAACTAAGGCAAATGAGGGATGAGCATTTTGTATCTATTCTCAGAAATACTTCACATAGGGTAATAGATGAAATGCAACGATTCTGGCTTTGTAGTAACCATACCAACAAACCAAACGCAAATGACACTTGAGCTTCCTGTAGCTTTTTTTAGAAATACTTCACATAGGGTAATAAATGAAATGTGATGATTCGGGCTTTGTAGTAACCATACCACCAACCAAACACATATGTAGGAGGAGCTTTCTCCAGCTATTCTCAGAAATAATTCACACAGGGTAATAGATGAAATGCGATGAATCTGGCTTTGTAGTAACCATACCAACAAACTAAACGCAAATGACACTTGAGCTTTCTGTAGCATTTTTTAGAAATACTTCACATAGGGTAATAGATGAAATGCGATGATTCTGGATTTGTAGTAACCATACCAACAAACAAACACATTTCACTCATAAATACTTCACATCAGGTTATGCATGAAATGTAATGATTGTGTCTGTGTACTAATCGTACCAACAATCAGATGCAAGTGAGGGAGAAAATTTCTGCAGTCTCTTTCTGAAATACTTCGCATGGAGTAATAGATGATATTCAAAGATTCTGTCGTTGTAGTAACCATACCAACCAACAAATTCAACTGAGGTAAGATCTTTCTGTAAATTCCCTCAGAAATACCTCACATCAGGTAATGGATGAAATGTTATGCTTGTGTCTGTGTACTGATAAGAACAACAAACAGATGCAAGTGAGGGAAGTGCTTTCTGCAGCTTCCCGCAGAAATACTTCACATCAGGTAATGGATGTAATGTAATGAGTGTGTGTGTGTATTAATCATTATAACAAACAAATGCAAGTGAGGGAGGAGCTTTCTGCAGATCCTTTCTGAAATACATCACATAAAGTAATAGATGAATTGTGATGATTCTGGCTTTGTAATAACCGTACCAAAAAACTAAAGCAAGTAAGGGGGGAGCTTTCTGTAGCTATTCTCAGAAATTCATCACATAAGGTAATAGATGAAATGCGATGATTTTGGCTTTGTAGTAACCATACCAACAAATGAAACCCAAATGAGGGTTGTGCTTTCTGTAGCCTCCCTCTGAAATATTTCACAACAGGTAATGGATGAAATTTAATGATTGTGTCTGTGTACTAATCATAACAAAAAAGGAGCAAGTGAGGCACGAGCTTTCTTCAGCTTCTCTCTGAGATACATCACATAGGATAATGGATGAAATGCGATGATTCTGGTTTTGTAGTAACCATAAAAACAAACAAACGCAAATGACACTTGAGCCTTCTGTAGCTTTTCTCAGGAATACTTCACATAGTGTGATAGATGTAATGCGATGATTCTGGCTTTGTAGTAATAATACCAACAAACAAACGCAAATGATTGAGGAGCTTGCTGTAGCCCCCCTCAGAAATACTTCACATCAGGTAATGGATGAAATGAAATGATTGTGTCTGTGTACTAATCATAACAACAAACAGATGTAGGTGAGGGATGAGCTTTCTGCAGCTTCCCTCATAAATACTTCACATCCAGTAATGGATGAAAAGTAATGATTGTGTCTGTGTACTAACCATACCATAAACAGATGCAAGTGAGGGAAGAGTTTTCTGCACCTTCCCTCAGAAATACTTCACATCAGGTAATGGATGTTATGTAATGAGTGTGTGTGTGTATTAATAATCATAACAAACAGATGCAAGTGAGGGTGCAGCTTTCTGCAGCTCCATGCTGAAATACATCACATAAAGTAATATATGAATTGCGATGATTCTGGCTTTGTAGTAACCATACCAACAAACAAACGCAAATGACACTTGAGCTTCCTTTAGTTTTATTTAGAAATATTTCACATAGGGTAATAGATGAAATGCGATGACACTATATTTGTAGTAACCTTACCAACAAACAAACGCAACTGAGAGAGGAGCTTTCTGTAGCTCCCCTGAGAAATATATCACATCAGGCAATGGATGAAATGTAATGATTGTGTCTGTGTACTCATCATACCATAAACAGATGCAAATGAGTAATGAGCTTTCTGCAGCTTTTCTCTGAAATTCATTACATAGTTTAATAGATTAAATGCGATGATTCTGGCTCTGTAGTAACCATACCAACAATGAAACGCAAATGAGGGTTGTGCTTTCTGTAGTTTCCCTCAGAAATATTTCACATCGGGTAATGGATGGAATGCAATGATTGTGTCTGTGTACTAATCATACCATAAACAGAAGCAAATGAGGGATGAGCTTTCTGCAGCTTTTCTCTGAAATACATCACATGGGGTAATAGATGAAATGCAATGATTCTGACTTTGTAGTAACCATACCAACAAAGAAACACAAATGAGGGAGGAGTTTCCTGCAGTTTTTTTCAGAAATACTTCACATTGGGTAATAGATGAAATGTGATGGTTCTGGCTTTGTAGTAACCATACCAACAATCAAACGCAAATGAGGGAGGTGCTCTCTGTAATAATCATTCCAACGAACTGATGCAAGTTGGAAAGTAGCTTACTGCAGCTTCCCTCTGAAATACATCACATAGGGTAATAGATGAAATACGATGATTCAGGCTTTGTAGTAACCCCACCAACAAACAAACGAAAATTACGAGGAGCTTTTACAGCATCCCTCAGAAATACTTCACATCCAGTAATGGATGAAATGAAATGATTTTGTCTGTGTACTAATATTGCCATAAACATATGCAAGTGGGGGAAGAGCATACTGCAGCTTCTCTCTGATATACATCACATGGGGTAATAGACGAAATGCGATGTTTCTGGCTCTGTAGTAATCATACCAACAAACAAATGCAAACGAGGGAGATGCTTTCTGCAGATTCCCTCAGATATATTTCAAATCAAGTAATGGATGAAGTGTAATGATTGTGTCTGTGTATTAATCACAACAACAAACAGTTGCAAGTGAGGGACGAGCCCTCTGCAGCTTCTCTCTGAGATACATCACATGGGATAATGGATGAAACACAATGTTTCTGGCTTCGCAGTAACCGTACCAACAAACAAACGCAAATGAGGGAGGAGCTTTTCTGTAGCTTCCCTCAGAAATTCCTCACATCAGATAATGGATAAAATGTAACGATTGTGTCCGTGTACTAATCATACCAACATACAGAGCAAGTGAGTTAGGAGCTTTCTGCTGCTCCTCTCTGAAATACCTAATATATGGTAATAGATGAAATGCGATGATTCTGGCTTTGTAGTAACCATACCAACAAACAAATGCAAATAAGGGAGCTGCTTAGAGAGCATCCCTGAGACATACTTCACATCATCTAGTAAATGAAATTTAATGTTTGTGTATGTGTACTAATAATAGCAACAAACAGATGCAAGTGAGGGAAGAGTTTTCTGCAACTTCTCCCTGAAATACATCACATAGAGTAATAAATGACATGCAATGATTCTGGTTTTGTAGTAAGAATACCAACAAACAAATGCAAGTGAGGGAGGAGCTTTCTGCTGCTCCTCGCTGAAATACATCACATATCCCAATGGATGAAATGCAATGATTCTGGCTTTGTAGTAACCGTAGCAACAAACAAACGCATATAAGACAGGAGCTTTCTGTAGCTATTCTCAGAAATAAATCGCATAGGGTAATAGATGAAATGCGTTGATTCTGGCATCGTAGTAACCCCACCAACAAACAAACGCAAGTCATGGAGGAGCTTTCTGTAGCTTCCATTTGAACTATTTCACATCAAGCAAAGGGTGAAATCTACTGATTGTGTCTGTGTACTAATCATTCCAACAGACAGATGCAAGTGATTGAGGAGCTTTCCTCGGCTGAAATACATAGGGTAATGGATGAAATGCAATGATTCTGGCTTTGTAGTAACCATACCAACAAACAAACGCAAGTGACGCTTGAGCCTTCTGTAGCTTATCTCAGAAATACTTCACATCCGGTAATGGATGAAATGTGATGATCCTGGATTTGTAGTAATAATACCAACAAAGAAACACAACTGAGGTAGGAGCTTCCTGTAGCCCCCCTCAGAAATACTTCACATCAGGTAATGGAGGAAATGCAGTGACTGTGTCTGTGTAATAATCATACCATAAACAGATGCAAGTGAGGGAAGAGCTTTCTGCAGCTTTGACATGAAATACATTTCATAGAGTAATAGATGAAATGCAATGATTCTGGTTTTGTGGTAACCAAACCAACATCCAAATGCAAATGCGGGAAGAGCTTTCTGTAGATTCCCTCAGAAATATTTCACATCAGGTTATGGATGAAATGTAATGATTGTGTCTGTGTACTAATCATAACAACACACAGGTGTAAGTGAGGTACAAGGATTCTGCAGCTTCTCTCTGAAATACATCACATGGGGTAATAGATGAAATGCAATGATTCTGGCTTTGTAGTAACCATACCAAAAACAAACGCAAATGAATGAGTAGCTTTCTTTAGCTATTCTCAGAAATACTTCACATAGGGTAATAGATGAGATGCGTTAATTCTGGCTTTGTAATAACCAGACCAACAAACAAACACAATTGAGGGAGGTGCTTTCTGTAGCTTCCCTCCGATATATTTCACATGTGGTAATGGATGGAATGTAATGATTGTGTCTGTGTACTAATCATAAGAACAAAGAGGTGCAAGTGTGGGACGAGCTTTCTGCATCTTCTCTCCGAGATACATCACATAGGGTAATGGATATAATGCAATAATTCTGGTTTTGTAGTAACCATACCAACAAACAAACGCAAATGTGGGAGTAGCACTCTGTAGCTAATCTCAGAAGTATTTCACATAGGATAATAGATGAAATGCGATGATTCTGGCTTTATAGTAACCATTCCAACAAACAAACGAAAATGAGGGAGGAGCTTTCTGTAGCTTCCCTCAGAAATACTTCACATCAGGTAATGGATGAAATGAAAAAATTGTGTCTGTGTACTGATCAGAACAACAAACAGATGCTAGTGAGGGAATAGCTTTCTGCAGCCTCCCTCAGAAATACTTCACATCAGGTAATGATTTATGTAATGATTGTGTCTCTGTACTAATCATTCCAAAGAACAGATGCGAGTGAGGGAGGAGCTTTCTGCAGCTTTTTTCTCAAATACATCACATAGGGTAAAAAAAGAAATATGATGATTCTGGCTTTGTAATAACCATACCAACAAACAAACGCAAATGGCGCTTGAGCTTTCTGTAGCTTACCTCAGAAATACTTCACATAGGGAAATAAATGATATGCGATGATTCTGGCTTTGTGGTAACCATACCAACAAACAAACGCAACTGAGAGAGGAGCTTTCTGTAGCTTCCCTCAGAAATATTTCACGTCAGGTATTGGATGGAGTGTAATGATTGTGTCTGTGTACTAATCTTAACAACAAACAGATGCAAGTGTGGGAGGAGCTTTCTGCAGGTTCCATCAGAAATAATTCACTTTAAGTAATGGATAAAATGTAATGATTTTGTCTGTGTACTAATCATACAAACAATCAGATGCATGTGAGGGAGTAGCTTTCTGCAGCTTCTCTCTGAAATACTTCATATAGGAGAATAGATGAAATGCAATTATTCGTGCTTTGTAGTAACCATACCAACAAACAAACACAAATGAGGGAGGAGCTTTCTGTAGCTTTTCTGAGAAATATTTCACATAGGGTAATAGATGAAATCCAATGATTCTATCTTTGTAGTATCCATACCAACAATCAAACGCAAATGAGGGAGGAGCTTTCATTAGCTTCCCTCAGAAATACTTCACATCAGGTAGTGGATGAAATGCAATGTTTGTGTATACGTACTAATCATACCAACAAACAGATGTATGTGAATGAAGAGCTTTCTGCAGCTTCTCTCTGAAATAAATAACATATTGTAATAGATGAAATGCGATGATTCTGGCTTTCTAGTAACCATACCAACAAACAAACGCAAATGAGGGAGGAGCTTTCTGTAGCTTCCCTCAGAAATACTTCACATCAGGGAATGGATGAAATATAAGGATTGTGTCTGTGTACTAATTATTCCAACAAACAGATGCAAGTGAGGGAGGAGGGTTTTGCAGCATCTCTCAGAAATACTTCATATAGGACAATAGGTGAAATGCAATTATTTTATCTTTGTAGTAACCATACCAACAAACAAACACAAATGAGGGAGGAGCTTTCTGTAGCTTTTCTGAGTAATATTTCACATAGGGTAATATATGAAATGCGATGATTCTGGCTTTGTAGTAACTATACCAACAATCAAACGCAAATGAGGGAGGAGCTTGCTGTAGCTTCCCGTCAGAAATACTTCACATCAGGTAATGGATGAAATGCAATGATTGTGTCTGTGTACTAATCATACCAACAATCAGAAGAAAGTGATGGAGGAGCTTTCTGCACCTTCTCTCAGAAATACTTCACGTAGGGTTGCGTACTAATCATACCAACTATCAGTCTTTAGCATTCTGCACCTTCTCTCCTAAATACATCACATAGGGTGATAGATGAAATGCCATGATTTTGGCTTTGTAGTAACCATTCCAACAAACAAACTCCATAAAAGAAATGTTTATTACTGTTCAAATATTTCCGTAATTCTGACTTTCATTTCCGATAAGCCACTTCCGTTAGTTACAACACGGTCAACACAACAAAATTCCTCCCAGAGGGTAACACTGCTCTGTTGCATTATACCATAATTGCTTTAATAATATTGTTTTACTTCACAACCTGCTTTAAGGTTATGGTTCAGCAGCAGCAGACAATAGTGTTATAAGCTTTCTGCAGCTTCCCTCAGAAATATGTCACATCAGGTAATGGATGAAATGTAATGATTGTAGTAACCATACATAGGGTAATGAATGAAATGCAATGATTTTGGCTTTGTAGTAACCATTCCAACAAACAAACTCCATAAAAGAAATGTAATGATTGTGTCTGTGTACTAATCATACTAACAAAGTGATGCCATTGAGGAGGCCTTGCGCCACCACTTTTATTCCATCTTAGCCACGTATCATGGCTCTGGCATTGTCTACACTGTTGGTTCGATGGTTGCTGGTCGTGTCAGTTATGCCCTAAATCTAGTGGACCATTGTGAACAACTTTCATTACCGGCTGGCTGCAGTTTTTACACTGCTGACGTGGTCACCATCTTTCGAGCTCTAGAGTATCTCCGCTCCTGCTCAGGTGAGTCCTTCATTATCTGTGGCGATTACCTGAGCGGTTTACCAGCTCTCGACCAGTGTTTCCCTCATCCTCATCTGGTGATGGCTATCCAGTTGTCCCTGCATAATCTTGCCCGTTGCGGCGGATCTGTTGTCTTTGTTTGGAACCCAGGCTATGTTGAGATAGCTTGCAATGAAACTGTTGACTGCCTGGCGAAAGAGGCCACCAGTAAAGCATCTCTGGAGATTAGCCTCCCGGAGACTGATTTGCGGGCACTATTACGCCAAAAAGTTTTAGATTTATGTGACAGTGATTGGCGCAACCTGCCCATGAAAAACAAACTCTGTCATAACAAGGAGACGATGACTGTGTGGTGGTCATCCATGCGAGCCATCGCAGGGACTCAGTCATCCTTTGTCGTCTCCGCATTGGCCACACCTGACTGATGCATAGTTATTTCCTGTGTCGTGAGGATCCACCTCTTTGTCGTTGTGGGGCTTCCTTGACAGTGGTCCGTATTCGGTTGGAGTGCGCCCTTTTAACTGTGCTCAGGCTGACTTTTGCGATGGCTGAAATGCTCTCTGCGCTTTTAACTTATGACTGTTCCATAGCAGACTTAGTTTTGCATTTTATTCGGGCAGGGGGATTTTATCGCTTAATGTAAATGTGTGTGTTTTTGTGTTGATTCTGGCCTATGGGCTACAATTTTAGTCTGCTTTTTTTAATGTGTTTCTCGGTGGTTGGCTTTTCCTTTTCTGTTTCTATGGTCGGCCACCCACCGTCACTCTCCGTATGATTTTAGTTCTTCTTGTCTGGTCTTTGTCTCAGTTTCTCTCATTCTGTGTCATCTGTCCTCTCGTTTGTTGATTGTTCTTATTCTCTGTGGGTGTTTCTAGTATTAGAAAAAGGGACCAATGATCGTAGCAGTCTGGTCTCTTTAACCCCCAAAAACCAACCAATCCTAAGATGTCTACCTCAGTCGGAGATGAAATGTCAGAAATAATTTTATTCATCGACTGTGCCGTCCTCCCACAAGCCAGTCCAGAAGTTTTGACTAATGTGAACAGTCGCTGTGAAAGCCTATGTTGTGTAAATGTGTGCTTGTCTCCTGAAGTGTACCTTGTGAAAGGAGGAGTAGGAGGTGATTTAATGCTCGTGGTGTGAGTAGCTTCGCAGTATTTTCTATCTTTCATGTAACATGTGTTTTCATTCTTGATAAACACTGAATATTAGTCATCGAGAAAGTATTTGTTGTAGCTCGTGTATTTAGAGGAAACAGCACTAACCTGGCGTACATGTTTCCTTGGCATTGAACTAGAATGTCGTGAATTTCAGCCACAGTCTCCAACTTTTGTCACTATTTAACTTAAATTATTATAGGACCTGTCTGAGGAAATGTGTGTCAAGTAATGTACTTCAAAAGGCCTTTCTGCTGTGCTCTAATTCCTCATGTTCATATACAGGATTGAAGCAGTTGAGAGTTGAGAATCGTTATGGGTTTGGGAAAGAATAAGATCTTTAGTCGATGTGAAAACACAGACAATGCTATTGTGGTAAACTGCAGTATTAAAAATTCTGTAACTTTACAAAAGGTCTAAAAGAGTCAGTAGAATCAGGTGTGACTGGTAAACCATTCTTTTTCTGGTGGTATACATTTTGTTATTTTTCATTTATAAATGTATATCTATCTGCTCCAGGAGATACATTTTCCTGCCACTGGAATGAATATGCAGGTTTTTCTGCATATCATTAACAATGTGTTTGTTGTAGAACATGTCTTCCACAGTGGCCGACATTGAAAAATGATTTGAGTGAAAGCCATTTCCTTCTGTAAATGAGTGTCCTATGTCTGTGTGGTAAGGCAGGGCAACTTGGCCATTGTATTTTATATTCTGTACCATTTCAAGTTGAAATCAAGCTTCACACACACACACACACACACACACACAGACACACACACACACACTAACTACGTAGATCTTCTTTAGTTACATCTGAGCTTCCAGTGAACATAATTCATATTTATGCATTATACTTAGCACACAGGGAACATGTGCAAACTCAGTTGATGAGAAATAAAGGATATAATGTAAGTAACTAATTCATTTTTCACCTAATTAAATCTCTCCTCACTTTCAGGCAGAAAGCCTTAATCTATGTCACAGTGAAAGCCACATGCAGACAGTGGCCAATAGCCGCTCTCTCCGGTTTCGTAATAGGGACCCGCTCTGCCCTAGTCCAGCCAGTCTGGTACTCGCTCTGGGTTTTGTTTCTATCTCGGTGGTAGTGCATTCTGGTTGTTGCTCGTTGTTGACATTTGCCTGGCTCTGGTTCCGAGTGGATTTACGTTTGGTGTTTGGTGTCCACAAGCCTCTGTTGTTTATCTCTTCCTCCTTGTGTCGCCTATAGTCGGTAGCGGTTGGTTGTTGTCAGGTGTCATTGGTCTGTCGTCCGACTTGTCCTGTGTTTACCTTGTGGTGCGTGCTCCACCGCTGGCGTCTTTCCTGCCTGGCGGCTCCTATCCACAGCCCAAGCCATTCCTGCTGTTGGTTGTGGTTACCACAATTTACTTCGCTCCTACCACATTGTCGTCAGTAATTGCAGTAGTCATTTTCAACATCTTCTCAACCATCTTTGAAACATTTGTACCACTTGTAAACTCTTGTACTCGTAGTAGAGTCGCCAAAAGCCACATTCGATGTTTCCAATGCGATACTGCACTTTGTTCCATTTTTAAACAAAATTTAATGGAGAATCTTTGATCCATCTTTTTCGAAAGTAAAAATTCTCTGAGCACTCAAAAACAAAGACCTCCTTTTCCACTGTCAACAATGAACTAAATACTGAAAATAGATGTAAATATATGTACGTTACATCAGGAACACGTGTACTAACAAGAAAAGAACAAAAATGTATACAGCCAACAGAATTAAATTCCTGTAACTTTTTGATCACACCTCGTATGCAGCATCTGGAAAAAGGAAATAAAGCACCCATAACAGTGTAACTTTGTACAAGTACAAACTATTAGCGGGCATGTAAACAATTAGAGCAGTGGTTCTCAGCAAAAGTAGAAAGGCCACTAGTGTTGATGGTGGAGGGTATACAAGAGGTGTGAGCACCATCGGGTAGACTACTGATGAGAGGTGTCACATTGTGTTCAGTGTTGAATCACGGTTCTGCACTATCCCCGATGACCACTGTCAGCACGTGTGGCGGCAGCTTGGGGGACATTCCATTCTTCCAGTGTTTTGGAAAGGCACAGTATGGCCAGCAAATGGTTATGAATGTAGGTTGCAGTTGATAGTGATTGAGGGAACTGTGACGGAACAACAATCATTCAGATGTCGATAATCCTCGTGTTACTTCTTGTATGACAGTATCGTGATGTTATTTCCAACACAACAGTGCTCATCCACATAGTGACATGTGTATGTATCAATTGTATGCATGGTATTAGCTGCTCCCATAGTCAGCAAAATCCTTAGGTATGTTCCCTGCAGAGCATATGTGGCACGAGCTTGGACGTAAACTCTGCCCCAGTGTCAGTATCCAGAATATTGTGGACCATAACAACAGTTTGAGGCCAGATTGCCCGAGGAAGGAATCTAGTGGCCTTACGACACCCTCCCAAACAAACAAGTGTATGCAAGAAGGGCAATTGGGTGCATGTCATATTGATAAGTGAGCTCATACTGCCAAGTTCTTTGTAAATCTGACTCAATTTTGTAATCACTAAAGTAACATCACATACCGACTGAACCCATGGCATTTCTTTTCTTTCTGTGAATTTCAATTTCTTAGCTGGGCAGTGTTTATGAACATCTTGGGCTGAAAGAAAATTAGCATGATATAGAGACGTAAAACTATTAGAGATGTAATTAAATGTAAAAGTGTCACTAAAAACACATTTAAAGTGAAAAAGCCTGAAAAAACACCAAGTTGTGTGTCCAGAAAATCTGTATCACAATGGGTTAACAGTGAGCAGCAACTGCAACCAAATGGGAAAAATATCTTCTTCCGACCCAGGATGTTGTAGCAGATTTTCTGCAACTTCACATTCCTAATGCTTCTGTATATTTTTTCCTGTTTCTACAAAGTCCATTCCTGGCAACTATAATTTAAAATGATCCAAGTCACTGTCCTTCTTCTTTGTATACTAAGGTGTCTGTCTGGAAATAATTTACTCTTATTTCTGAAGGCTTGGGCATTCCAATTCTTCTCTTAATATCCACTAGCTTTTGCCCTCAACTATGTTGGCACGGATCTTGAACCTGCATGAATTTTGAGTAGCCCTGAAACTTATTATCCATGGGAAAAACTGATATAAAGAACTGAAAGTGAAGTTGTCAAAACGATCCAATGGTAAAGAATTGATATGTTTGTAAGCACAGATACAGATATTTGAAGTATGAAATAGCAAAACGCCTGGATAGGGGAACAAGCTGGTGGCGTATTTAATGAAAATGCAAAAAATTAAAGAATCTGTAGTTACAAATAAGTCAGTTCTTTACTGTTGCACCCTTTTGACAGTGTCACCTTCAGTCTTTTATATCTGTTTTTCTTGCTAATAAGCTTCAGGATATTTATGAACATTCATGTCAATGAAGTCGTTTACTTAATAAGCTTATCAGTGACAATAGTTACAGTAATTAGTGAATGAATTCAAGAATGTCTGTGGGTAATGGAATTAAACTGTTAACATTAGTAATATTTTGGAAAGTTTCATCATCATAACACTATTTACTACTTTTTACTGATTTTTCTCATTTCTGGTCCTGGTTTGTTTCGTTAAGTTTTATAAAACTTCCACTGTCCCGATGTTTTTTTCTTCCAGTATAATGAAATGATGCTTATATGAAACTGAGTTGATCCACATAAAGCACTTGCAGTCCCTTGCAGGCCTGCATACAATAAAAAGTATTTAATATTGCATTTTTTGTAATCAGTTCAGCATGCATCTCTGTATACATAACCTGTCAGTAGCTGCCCACAGAATTATTTTCAATTTTCCTGTAATTTAATAACATAAAACATGATAAATAGATGTAAAAACTTTTTATAATATGGAAAAATGCCTGTACACCATTATTATTTGCAGTATGTAGATAGTCACAGGATATGTGATGCATTCCCTTATGGATCTGAGTTACTGGGTACACATTTGTTACCATACTATTCGGGCCCACATAGTTAAATGTACAGTTCAGTTTATCATGTTTTATAGATAATTTCACTTCAAAATTTCTCTGAGGGTTGAAATGCTTTTATAAATATCTAATGTTGAATCATTGGCTGTTGTCAGCTTAGCATATAATTTTAATGGTCTTTTATCCATTCTGGATCTTTCTGAACTCATCAGCTGTGAACAAGTGTTGATTAAGAATGCAACCAACCATGAGTACTTCTAAAAGTATTTATTTAAATGCCATTACCAGTCTCAAGCTATTATGTCTGTCTACAGGTTTTTATTTTATTTACTTACTTTTTTTTTAGTAATTGCAACAATGTGCTAATATACGTGTATTTGATAAAATATAAAATGAAATACTTACATACCCTCGATTTGTTTTGTCGGTATCATTTAGGCTTTCTTTGGTCCTTAAGCATTTTCAGCATGACACACGAAGAGTTAAGAATTATAGACAATGCACTTATTCTAAACAATCCACTGTGTTGTGCACACACTTCACAGTATTTTTCATCAGTTGCAGCCTTTGACAAGTACTTCACATGTAATGATTTTGCTTACAGTGAAAAGTCTATCCACTGACCAACGATATCACTCATTTCTCAACAAGGAAACATCTCATCTACTGTATGTTAAGTAAAGAATGTGTGGACGATACAAATCTAAATAACAGAAAAATGCTTTGTCCAGAAAAGTGTACTTCTTACAAGTGAGGAACTCTAATTGTAGCATGTCATAGGAGAAATTAACAAGAAGATTTATCAGGCTACTCTCGAGAAGCAATGGCATGTGTTTTGATTTTGGTCCCTGACAATATTCTTCAATGGATGTTAAGTTGGGCAGCTAGTGGAATAAGGATACCCTTGTTCAGAGTCCTAACACAGACCAATCATGTTTAATTTGTGTGAAAAGTGCAATGAACATTTTCAGGATTGTTTGTTAGCCAGCTGTAGTTGCTCATTTAGAATTTACTGAGATGAATTGAAGGTGTGAATGCATATTTCTAGTTATTTTAAGATACCCATTTTCCTCCATAAGTTAGTTGTATATTTTGTTTGTAGATTATCTTTAGTGTTTGAAATGCTGTATCTATATTGAGCCATGTGAGTGGCAGTTGCAGATGTAGTTAAATGTTTTTAGTCTAAAAGCATCCTTTTATGTAAGATATCTTGAAGTTGCTGCCAGTCAGACCAAGATAAAATCTGATGCAATTGTCACAATCAGTACTGTGTACTCCTTAGTTTTTAGAGATCCAGCCCAATGGTTTTGGTTTTATGTACTATGTTATGTTGCAGCATTTAGTGTGCATCTATGGGCTTAAAGTCGAAATTGTGCAGAAAATATTAGTAAGTTACTTTATTCAACCATAGAATGTTTATGAAATATTACATATGTCATGTTAATTGAAAGAGGAAACAGTATTTTAATTAACTAATCCATACATACAGCAATAACATCTTTTACAGTTGTAGATGATGATGATCTGCTGTTAATTTTGAAGTGTTTTGTACAATTTTTTATACACATTGCCAAACAAATTTACAATTTACGTAAAAAAAAAAAATACAGTTTGTGTCGGATAACTACACACTGGGTGAGCAAATATTTGTAGTTTGGGCACTGCATTTCAGCTGTCTTAAGTACCTTGACAATACTTTTAGCATCCCCTTGTATTCTTTGTGTTGTCTCTTTAGCCCATTTGAAAAAGCAGAGTCATCAGCTCACCACAATGTTAAGATGACAAAATTGGATGAAGTATGGAAATTATCCATCACAGACCCTGGGTGCAGAATTTCACATTATTTCTAATTAAACAATAATATTTTTTTCAATGCCTGCTTGATGTTACATAAATAATCATGGACTTTTTAGTATTAACTATTTGAGAGGTATGCTTAATTTTTTTTTAATATTAGGGTTTTAATGCATTCAAAAAATTTATGGTGCAGTTTTATTCCTTTGTAGAAAATACTGGCTGTTGTTTTGTTTATCTTGAAACATGAGTCGGACAAAACTGACATTTACTCAGATCATGTGAATACAGCTGTTTGTGAGATAACTGCTTTGTTCTGTATAAGCCAAAAATATTGTTATTCAGTCTGATATTATGTTATTGCCCAAACTATGAGGTTTGTGGTGGGATTATTTGGGACAGAGATGCTACATATTAGTATGTTGTGCAAACAATAATGTAAAATGAATGACTTACAGAGGATGATGTGAAGTTTGCACTATGTGCATATTTAGACTGCTCAGCTATAACTGAAGTTGTATTTACCAAATGTTGAAAATTGATCTTCTACCTTAAACTTATAATTACCTTTGATGTTTACATTCTGTATGTAGCAAACATCACTATAGAAATCTGCCATTATGCTGCTTGTAAAAGTTGTAACTGCTTGATAGTAATTTGTCATGTTGACATAATGATTATTCCTTAATCTAGAATGTTTCTAGTTACGTAAGTACTTTTATTCATGTTATATAGTAACCTGTTTATACATTATGTATGTAAATGTTTATTGTTCACTAGGAAACTTAAGTTTGGTTCAACACAATTCCAAACAGACAGTTATAATTTATGATAATAATTAAAATAGTTTATGCACAATTATCTTAAAATATTCAAAATTAAATGTAAACTTAGTAACATTCAGATTAATGTTTAAACACATTCTTTCCTTTCTTACTGTACACTGATTTCTGCAGGCCTTTTTAAGTGTAAAGATGCCTTGCTGGTACCTGATACTTAATGCTGTAAATGTTAGCTGTGTTAGCTTCAGTTTTGCTTGGTTACTTTACATTTGTATGCATCATATAGGAGAAGTCAAAACAATACTACTTTTGTGTAAAACAAATGAGCTCTGTATTCGCATGTTAACAATACTATCAGAGCTAATGACATTCTGTGATAATCAGAAACGTCATTTCTACGATGTTTCTGGATGTAACAGCATAACTAGTGCTACGATGGGGCTGATTTGACGATGGGACTAGTGCTACAATGGGACTGGCGTGGAGATGAAAACATTCTTAAGTGGATGACCATCTCTGGGGTGCAAGAATTTCTCTTGATAGGTGTGCAGCCACCAGGATTATGCTCTGTTCCTAGCTGTACTGGACATTCCATATTTCTTAGGCTCCTGGATCAATCTGTACTGCTATCACGCTGTCTATCACACCCTGTTCTTTGTACCTCCCTTTGCAGGTGCAGTGGGTAACATGACACTTGTGAAGAGGCTTCAGTTTCCTTTCCAAGAGAAAATTGGTCCTACACAGACCCATCCTCACTCCACCCATGAACAACAGTTCTCAAATTTTATATGGATATGAATCTGTATGTGCATCAAAGCCCTTCTTATGCAGCACAAGACATGGGTAGCCAACATATGTTTGCGGCACTGTGAACTGTAACTTGACAGCTTACCACTACCTTATCCAAGACTGCCTCTAAAGTAGTGGCAATAAAGGCTGTGCATATGTGGCATGTAGTTCTTTTTGAGAACATCCATCAAGGGTTTCAGAGTATTTAATTCTACAGCATCAAATGTGTCACGAAGTGCTCTTTGACCCAGTTAAGTTATAACATTATATAAATAACACACAGCACAGTGAACAGTATTAATGGCGATGATAACGATGTCGATGACATGAACAACAATTATAATAGTCTATTCACTGGACAGTAAATTTGTAATTATTTATTTATTCTGTTAGATGAGTTGATTGTTAATCAGTGCAATGATGACTGCATTACCACCTGAAGCAAGACTGCTTAATACAAATTTCTGCTTTATTCAATAAATTTTTGGTGTGCACATATGTTGCTGCAACAATAAAGTAAAATTAAATGATATGATTGAATTGTTCATTTGATGGAATTCTGTATTCATTTGGATGCTAAATACACAAGTGTATCATTTCTTTAATGCCTCATCTGAATCCTTGTCAGTATAGCCATTTTTATCTCGAATTTATGTATAGCATTGCCTAACACTTGTTTGTAATTTAGTTCTCAAAGTTATAATTGTAAAACAAAAGTTGTTTGTGTTTAATATGTTGTTTAAGTTTAGTATGTTGTTTCACTGTTAGTATGTTCTGAACATTAAAGAATATTACTAACTATCCTGAAATACATTATTAAAGTTATCCCCTACTGTCACTCGCAGTGTTTTTTGTAAGTCATTGTAATATGTTGATGCTGATTTACAATTTTATGGCCACTTACCATTATTTTGTTACTGATCTCTTATAAAATCAAATTCTTGAAGTATATACATCATCTATTTTTATATCTTTATTGCCTGTTGCGGAAAGTGGATGTTAACAATGTTGTTGAATTATAGTGTAAGCGGCTATGCCTTCATCCAGAAAGAAATAAAAATATGTTTGACATGTATAGGTATTTTAATTCATCTCCCTAAGGATATCTCACATATAACTTATTTCATCTCTGGCAGTGTTTATTAATTTGATGTGGTAGTCAGGAAGCAACCTCAAGATGTAAAACAAACTCTTGCAACATTTTTGTCCATAAAATTTGGAATTGGGAAGAAAGATAATGGTGGCAAGTGCTGTTATCAAATACACAACACTGAGATGGTTGTATCTGAGTGGTTATACACTACATTAGAACAGAATTTTCCAATAATCAAAATTTCTTTTGTGACAGCATTATGGGATAATTTTCTCCTATTCCCACATGAGGGTGCACAGATAGCTTGAGCATTTGGGAGCTTCTTCCATACTCAGTTAAGAGAGTTAGCTCTGCCAGTAACACTGTGACAGTTTTTTACATACAGAGGATGACAGTGTGCGGTTCAACAGGCAGGTCCTGTCAATAACAGAGAAGCTGTCAAAAGCTTGATTTCTCCCTAAAACCTTAAGGGGCAAGTAAATCTGAAAAACATTTCTAAAAATTTCATAATCTTGTTCTGATTGTGTAGAAACAATTGTTACTCCTAAGTAACACTCGGACGCAATAAATAAGCCCTGTTGTGGTAAGTAAATTTACACTCGTATTTAGGGTACGCTAATTATCACATTCGTTTAGGGAGTGACTCTTCATCATGTTAAGGCACCATTTTCTAAATTTTAAGTGGTATGTAAAATCTTGTGGCTTTTGCAAACTGAAAAAGAGGAACTTGCAGTTTATTCCATGCCATCGACAGGAAAACTGTGAAGGCCTAATGATGTAAACAGAAAGGTATACTAGGGTTTAACGTCCCATTCTTAATGATGCTTTCACCGTGCTCTCCCAGAAAGTGGGTGGTCACAAGTGCATGGCATACTGTCTCATCTGTTCCAAAACACAAATATTAGGGTATGAGATTGATAACCATTTACCATTCATTGTTCCACAGTGAGAAATATTTATTGGATTTTTTAGATTGGTGCAACAGGTAAATCAAATATACTGGTGACCGTTGAAATTTATTGCTTCAAAATACCTATAGAAACAACTGTGGGAGCTCTCACACAGAATCTTTGGTTTGTCATCTCCTTGTACTTATGTCTGGTTTAGGCAGCGCACGTTCCACATCTCCATTCAACAACCTGTAGTAGTATTCATGGAAATCCATAGGAAACCCACCGTTCCATAGTAACACTCTTGTCTCTCATTTGCTGTGAATAGATCTTTAAATTTGCTGCTGCACTTTGTACTTTCTTGATGCAGTGGAGCTGCTGTGCAGTACCAATACTTCAGAGAGAGCATAAGGGAACAATTGACAGGAATAGGGGAAAGAAATACAGTAGAAGAAGAATGGGTAGCTCTGAGGGATGTAGTAGTGAAGGCAGCAGAGGACAAAGTAGGTACAAAGACGAGGGCTGCTAGAAATCCTTGGGTAACAGAAGAAATATTGAATTTAATTGATGAAAGGAGAAAATATAAAAATGCAGTTAATGAAGCAGGCAAAAAGGAATACAAACGTCTCAAAAATGAGATCGACAGGAAGTGCAAAATGGCTAAACAGGGATGGCTAGAGGACAAATGTAAGGATGTAGAAGCTTATCTCACTAGGGGTAAGATAGATACTGCCTACAGGAAAATTAAAGAGACCTTTGGAGAGAAGAGAACCACGTGTATGAATATCAAGAGCTCAGATGGCAGCCCAGTTCTAAGCAAAGAAGGGAAGGCAGAAAGGTGGAAGGAGTATATAGAAGGTTTATACAAGGGCGATGTACTTGAGGACAATATTATGGAAATAGAAGAGGATGTAGATGAAGACGAAATGGGAGATACGATACTGCGTGAAGAGTTTGACAGAGCACTGAAAGACCTGAGTCGAAACAAGGCCCCCGGAGTAGACAACATTCCATTAGAACTACTGACGGCCTTGGGAGAGCCAGTCATGACAAAACTCTACCAGCTGGTGAGCAAGATGTATGAGACAGGCGAAATACCCTCAGACTTCAAGAAGAATATAATAATTCCAATCCCAAAGAAAGCAGGTGCTGACAGATGTGAAAATTACCGAACTATCAGTTTAATAAGCCACGGCTGCAAAATACTAACGCGAATTCTTTACAGACGAATGGAAAAACTGGTAGATGCAGACCTCGGGGAGGATCAGTTTGGATTCCGTCGAAATGTTGGAACACGTGAGGCAATACTGACCTTACGACTTATCTTAGAAGAAAGATTAAGAAAAGGCAAACCTACGTTTCTGGCATTTGTAGACTTAGAGAAAGCTTTTGACAATGTTGACTGGAATACTCTTTTTCAAATTCTAGAGGTGGCAGGGGTAAAATACAGGGAGCGAAAGGCTATTTATAATTTGTACAGAAACCAGATGGCAGTAATAAGAGTCGAGGGGCATGAAAGGGAAACAGTGGTTGGGAAAGGAGTGAGACAGGGTTGTAGCCTCTCCCCGATGTTATTCAATCTGTATATTGAGCAAGCAGTAAAGGAAACAAAAGAAAAATTTGGAGTAGGTATTAAAATTCATGGAGACGAAGTAAAAACTTTGAGGTTCGCCGATGACATTGTAATTCTGTCAGAGACGGCAAAGGACTTGGAAGAGCAGTTGAACGGAATGGACAGTGTCTTGAAAGGAGGATATAAGATGAACATTAACAAAAGCAAAACGAGGATAATGGAATGTAGTCAAATTAAATCGGGTGATGCTGAGGGAATTAGATTAGGAAATGAGACACTTAAAGTAGTAAAGGAGTTTTGCTATTTAGGAAGTAAAATAACTGATGATGGTCGAAGTAGAGCGGATATAAAATGTAGACTGGCAATGGCAAGGAAAGCGTTTCTGAAGAAGAGAAATTTGTTAACATCGAATATAGATTTATGTATCAGGAAGTCGTTTCTGAAAGTATTTGTTTGGAGTGTAGCCATGTATGGAAGTGAAACATGGACGATAACTAGTTTGGACAAGAAGAGAATAGAAGCTTTCGAAATGTGGTGCTACAGAAGAATACTGAAGATAAGGTGGATAGATCACGTAACTAATGAGGAGGTATTGAATAGGATTGGGGAGAAGAGAAGTTTGTGGCACAACTTGACTAGAAGAAGGGATCGGTTGGTAGGACATGTTTTGAGGCATCAAGGGATCACAAATTTAGCATTGGAGGGCAGCGTGGAGGGTAAAAATCGTAGAGGGAGACCGAGAGATGAGTACACTAAGCAGATTCAGAAGGATGTAGGTTGCAGTAGGTACTGGGAGATGAAGAAGCTTGCACAGGATAGAGTAGCATGGAGAGCTGCATCAAACCAGTCTCAGGACTGAAGACAACAACAACAACATGTAATTTTATTTCTGTTTGCTGATGATTGAGGACCGTAAGAAAGCACATATCTACTCAGACTCACGATAAAGAAATTTAACCACTCTTAACAAACTCCTCTAATGAGACGAGTGTTCAACTGAAACAATGGTATTCTCAGGAACGCCCCTAGGGAAGTGTTTTCTGTAAACATAATGATTTGGCAGGCAGGGTGGGGAATAATCTGCGGTTGTTTGCAGATGATGCTGTGGTACAAGATGATTTAGACAACATTTATGGTTGTGTGTGTGTGTGTGTGTGTGTGTGTGTGTGTGTGTGTGTGAGAGAGAGAGAGAGAGAGAGAGAGAGAGAGAGACAGACAGACAGACAGACAGAGAGAGAGAGAGAGAGAGAGAGAGAGACAGACAGACAGACAGACAGAGAGAGAGAGAAGGATGTGTTAACGGTATTTTCAAATGACATGTAAGTTGTACATAGATGCTTTGGGAACTCGTATGGGAATCCCTGGAGAGAAAGCAATATTCTCTTTAAGGAACACTGTATAGAGAAATTTAGAGAACTGGCATCTAAAGCCGATTGCAGAATGATTCTACTGCCAGCAGCATACATTTTGCATATGAATTGTAAAGATAAGCTATAAGATACTGGGGCTTACACAGACGCATATAGATATTCATTTCTCCCTCACTCTTTATGCGAGTGGAAGAGGAAAGGGAATGACTAGTAGTGGCACAGGGTACACGCACACTACAGGTTCTGGTGGAATATGTATGTAGGTGTGGCCAGGCTCATAACAGGAGCTCTCATTCAATTTTGCTGTGACAGAAAAGTTTCTGGATCATTGTCGCCAGTGTCCATTTTCTCCTCGAGTTCAAAGACACTGCCAAGCCATGACTTCAACCCACAGGTGGACCTCCACAGCAGGGTGGAAGCACAAACACTGCTGTGCCTTGCTGATCTTAATGAGTTAACTCCACTTTTCACAAATCTATACATACACGACAAAGGGCACACACGGTTGGTTGGCCCACACTTACTGATTACATAAAATATGTTTTTAACAATTACGAATGTCATTCCTCGGCGTGAGAGATAATACATGCATTTCAAGTTCTTGTTAAGATTGATCACACTTATAACATTTCCAGTTAAGTGTAATAGTATGTAATTAATTCGTAAGGACATAGTTTATAACCATGTTTTGGTGGAAATAGTTTAACTGTTCTTTACCATAGGGAGTCACATGCTGATGCTGGGCTCTGTACTGCACTACGTTACTTCAAATCTGATTTGTGACAAATATTAAATGGTGTCTCTGTACAGGTTGACTTGTAATTTTCCAGCTAAGTCTCTTTACTTTTGACTATTTTGGAGACTATGTCATTATTGTGACACAACATCACATTGCAGCTTAAGATATTTGTAGCACCAACATTTACAACTCAATTTTTGGACAGACACTGTGTACATATATTATTTTTGAGATGATATTGTCCCTTCTTTTATACCTCCATACAAAAATAGTATAGGTAATTTCCTCTATGTATCCACCTGACCCCAGGTAACACCATCCCTCCTATGGGTCCGTCTATGTCCCCCTCACTTCCATACATAAAATGGGGTTCACTGAACTTAAAAATTGAAACTATATCTCTTTCTGTGTCAAAAGTGTCTACATAGCATATTTAAGTTTTACTTGATACATGGGTTTCCTACTACTTTCCATTCTGTCACTCTTACTGTGCCTTTCACAGAGTCATACCTTCCCTCTATGTTATATTAACATATAATAATGTGGTTTCTCTGATACAAACTTAAGATTAACTACAGACTATTCATTAAGACCTCATTTGCTGTTACACACGGAAATGTTGTTATCCAGTTTGTTCTTATCAATAGAGTTGTGCACCACTCATTTTGAAATCATGAAGTAGTACTGAGAATACAGAAGTTTCCTTTAATTTGTTACTTTTCCTCTCAACTACTTTGTCATATACTAGGTATATATGTGATACAGCAGCTTTTCACTTTCCACTGAGAACACATCTATCTTTTTGTTAATCCCAATTGAAAAAAACATTAAATTATCAAACTCAAAACCTTTATTTATTGTGTGTCAAACACTTTATGCCCAATTATGTAACATATGTATAACTATCAGCTTTTTCATACACTTTGACACGTATGAGGTTCACACACAAGTTAATAGCATTTTCGTTTTGCATGTTGCTACGGGTTTCTTTATCAATTGCCATTTTAATTTGTGGTTCACTGTTGCTATCTCAGTTTACATTTTTCCATTTGGAGATAGTGAGTGGAGCTGTGGACGCTAGAAAGTGGAGTGCCAAATGGAATAATCTGAACATTTTCTTCTTGAGTTCAGTAGAGGGGTGACAGCAGTGAAGGCAGCCAGAAACATCTGCACCATATGTGGGGATAATGCTATTCATCAGAGCACAGCAAGAATATGGTTTTCTCATTTAAAGGAGGACCATTTTCACATTAGTGACCCACTAAGTTCATAAAAATGCGAAGGCCTTCCTGAAGATCATGGAAAGATTAATCCACAGTGATGCATGCCAGTGTATTCAAGATCTGGGTCATTGATGATCATGATCATTCCACCACTGTGCAAATTTTGCATGCAACAGAAAGGTTACAAAATGAGGTGTATGAGTACCGCATGTCCGAAGTGAAAATCGCAAAAATCAGTTGGTAGCCATATCTATCTCTATTTGCTCATCATCAAGCGGCTCATGAAATACTGAACATTACAATTGTGGTGGGGTTAGGGGTCAAACCCGGGACTCCACATGGCAGACCAGAAGCTGGGACCCACCACACCGTATTTCGTCAGGAGGCCGAGCAAGTTCAAGAATTTTGAGAGGCAGTGCTGAGTGATACAGCAGTATTCAGTAACATTGCTTTATTCAGATAATTTACAGTATTTGATGGTGAAGCGTAGTGTCAGCGTGCTGCCCGCCCGATGTCTTGCAAGTCCAGCCGGCTCAGCAGACTCCTGGTATGCCGATGCCACTGCTGTTGTTATCAAGGCTGCCTGCCAATGGAACTTGGCCGCCGCTCTCCCGGTCACCACCCAGCGATGAGTAGCGCCTTGCGACTTACTCCGCCCCATTAGGCCTGCTCTGCCTGACCAAGGGATGAAGGTGGATGTACTGGTCACCCGTGGCCCTCAGGCCACCGCTGCTCCCAACAAATGACCTGATTCAAACCCACGCGCACCTGGATTCTGTGCTGAAATTTTCCGCTAATGGTGCTTGCCGGATGGCAACACCCACTGCCATCTCTGGCACTGTCGTAGCGCTGCTCTGCTACCCTCAGGGTACGCCTCGCCCAGTCCCAGTATGCCAGGTGGGAAGCAAACTTGGCCACTACACTAGAGTGGAACTGAGTCGCTCCTGGACCTGCTGCAGACCTCTCTCACTGCCAATTTTCAGGCAGACCGTGCTATCTCCAAGTGGAAGGATGCCATTCCACCCTCCCCTGGCGATGTGTCCCCTGATGCAGAATATAGCCCGAGCAACAACATAGAAACAAAGTACAAATTTATACAGAATGCTTATAATATTGCTGCCAGACTGGCCACTATAAGCATAGAGCAGCACAGGTCTGTCCCGACGTTCCATTGACCTGGCAGACCCTGTCAAGCAAAACTTGCAAGTCTATTTATATTGGTTTCTCCCTTGCTTCTGACATAGTGTCAGAGAGAGACACTAACAATTGTAGGATAAGTTTTTACAGGTCAGCCATTTACAAATATCCTCTCCTGGCTCTGGCCTAGTGCCCCACCTAATATATCCACTAACTAAGAGCAACGCTGCAGTTTCCTACCTTGTTGTTGCTCCATTCAAAACAAATCGTGCTGCAATACCGCTGTCACAGCTCTGCGCCGGCAGGTGCCATGTTTACCTTGCCTGGCCTGCTGGCTGTCGTCCAATATGCCACTCTGACAACGGCCCCAGATTTCATCCCCCAACAGCGCCTTCATTGAATTTCGAAAAAATTTCCCTTTCCCTTGACTAGATTGACACTAGTGCAGCACTATCCTGGTGATGAATAATTGTGTCTGTATTCTAACATAAGGAAAGGAAAGGATTGGTTGAGGCCAAACAAAGGAGCAACATCCCATACAAAAATCTGCATGCTTTCACAAAAGATAATGTTATGCATCTAGTGGGACGACGATGGTGGGGTGTATTATGAATTGCTTCCGCAAGATGTAACCGTCATTGCTGACATTTTCTGTCAACAGAAAAGATGTCTTGCATACACAGTCTAAGAACAGCAACCAGGAAGTCCACGTGAAGCAATATTGATCCATGAGAGAGCCTGCCTGCATTCCGTACAGTATTTTTTTGTCAGTCTAGCAAAAGTTGGGTTGGGAAGTCATGTCACACCCACCTTATTCACCTGATCTTGTGCCTCAGATTTGAGCCTTTTCCACTCTCTATCAAATAACTTTCATGGAACTTCCCTTTCGGATTAAGAAAGTGTTCTGAAGATGACTCAATGAATTCTTCCCCAGAAAACCATGCCATTTACATTTCGCAGAATCGAAAATTTCCCCAATGTTTGCTGTCCATTTTAAGCACTGAAGGATGATATATTATTGTACGCTGAAGTCTCTGTTATGTTTATTAAACCTATAGAAAAGGTATACAAACTAATGCACCAGCTATGTACCTGTGTTGGGGCCTAGCGCAATGGTTATCATATAAACATGATGTAGAAGGTTGTTGGATCAAAAAACGACAAATGAAACTTTTTTACAATTTATAAATCCGATCAAAAGAATTTGATTATTATTTTTATTCAATTAATTCGTTTACATGTAATTTTTGATATTATTGTTTGTTTTATTTACCCTTATTTTTCTTTCTGTCATTTTTTTTTTCTCCTAGAATCTGCCTGTGTCACCTATGTGGAAATAATTGTTAATGTGTGTGTGTCCGTCTCGAGTTGCTTCATAGAGGTTAGCTTTAACCACCATAAACAAAGCAAGTGTGATTTTTAAATCTGCACAGATTGTTGATTGCTATTCTCTCTGATGCATTTCACATCATGGGGTTGTGGTTAGCTTAGGACACAAATTTGAATTCAGGGCTTTGTCTGCCATGGTTGTCCTTTCTCACTTGGAATCAGCTGTCCATAGACCATCTCACATTTCCAACGTACCTGGCAGTGGCTGCCTCCGACATTACTCTGCATTAATTGGTGCATAGTAATGAAGTGAAACCAATTAATATTTCTACTTTGACAGTTCTCTGCAATTTATTGCATAATTTGGTAAACCATAGTGTTTTTTCTGACATGCTCTGGTGGTTTCCGGTGATTAAGGGTGTCAGTGTGGTACTGGTGTGCAAGACTCACACTCCCTCTTGGCTATCAAACTTACTTGGAGTTGCTTCGCCGATCATCTTTTCAGGATAGCCAGCTGTGATGTCCTGCACGACTTCTTCTCTGAATATAGGATGCTACATGGAGGAAATTTTTTATACTTTAAAATATTCTCGAGTGTACAGAGTTATTTTAAAACTCAATCTCACTGTATTTTCATGACACACAACAGTTTCTGACAGACCGGAAGGTTCCAAGCTTACAAAAAATGTTTTAGTTGTATGAAAACTATCACATTAATTTTTCCATAAATACAGTCTACAAATCTCACAAAGTTTAACAAGACAACTGTCTAGACCTTACTTATTGATTCTTTCTCTTACATTCGTAATTGTCCCTTCTCTTCTTTCAACAACATTCAAATGTTCACACAGTAATGTTTCATGTCGCATGGAGTACGGCGCGTTTATTCCGACTACCTGCCCACGCCGATTATCCGTCCCATACACGTCCGTCCTGCACACACATAACTGTGGTGTAGTAGACACAGATCTACTCATCTCTAAAATAACGCGTGTTCAAGACGGTGGAAATACGAGGGTCTCTAGAATTTACTCCAAAATTCCTTAGGCATTACAATGCCTTCCAGAATGCTGCAAGTTAGAAAAGTATAATTATTAAATTGTCATTACTTCAACACCCCCCCCCCCCCCCCCAATCAATTTAATAATTTCCTAAATTGCCCATAAAATTCACTATCCCCAGCTTTTAACACAGTCTATTGAAAGGTGCACTCTTAGCTACTTTTGGTAAAATATGGGCCATTTGTTCCTCGGAGCTAATGTATTGAACATTCAGATGGCCTTTGTTGTATAGCTCTAGTGTAGAAAGGATTTCACATCCACATGCTTCAGTCATCTATGTTCCCACTTCCGTAATTGACAGATTCTTCAAGAAGATGCTTAAGCCATGGGGTGTCTGTCATAGCTGTCAACGAAGCTGGATATTCTGCTTCTATTTCATAGTGAAACTCATCTGTCTCCTTGTCACAAGAAACAGTATTTTCAAACAAAAATCTATAAGAAAGTGAAGAAGACAGAAGCTCTACAACATAACACAGTCAGAATCAACTTAGCAGTAATAGCATTTAAAATTTCCTTTTTGTATCACAGGCCAACATCAAGTGTTCCTTTAATATATCAAAGAATTCATTTCAAAAATTTCTACTCTAATTCTGTTGGTTTATTTTGCTGTCTACTAAAATAGTTAAGTGATGCACTTCGTCTGGTCATAGCTGTCATTATATACATTGAAAAACACAGTAATTGTCCATCTGGTTTAAATTCATCCATTTGACCACAAGCGTCTCCACTGCATTTGACTTCCATCGATGTTCTCAGTGTTTACAGTCTTCCATGTTGAATCTTTTCAATAAGTATTCAAGATGAACATAGTGACAAAGAAACATTTTGCCACTGTTGCTCTGCATATTTATTCTGAGGAATGATTTTGGTTCTCCGAGTTCTCACATTCGACATTTTAACTAGTTCTTAATGTAGATGACTTTTCTTTTACTATTACATCCAGCTGGAATATTATCTACATATGGAAGCAAATTGAGTATAATGATCATCAATGCTTTCAACATAGAGACATCTGCCAATTTTGGGTTGTCGAAACATGATTTCCTTCATAAAACTGTCAAAAGTTTTTTTTTTTTTTTTTTAATTTGCGTACAAGACTTTTCTTAATCTTTACACCAGGTCTCAATGCAGGAATCAATTTTGTACATCTGTTTGTTCCATAAATGAATTATGTTCCTTCACCACACAAAGGAGCATTCCTAGTGTTGTGAATTGAGCAAGTGGAGTATAGTCATATCTCTTTCAATATTTCCAGACATGTCTATTTTTACTTTGAACATCCTCTTACTGTCAGTGATACTTTTATTTGCTGTAAGTGGTTCATAAGTCAAAGTTCCATTAGATGACTGAGAGTCCAATTTTTCCTTAATTTTTTTTTTCCATTCTTCTCCTACATCTTCTTCATGATGCCTTACCTGAACGTCTTCAGACTTCTGAGGTAAGTTTTCCCACGAATGTTTTTGCATTCAAGGGAAACACTGCATAATCCTTGAAAAATCTAAATTTTCTTGTTATTCTATTGCTTTTCCACAAAGTTTCTGCTCGCTTCCACTTCTTCTGACATCGTGGGCCTTGAGTTACCTTCAACAGTTTGCACAAAATCAAGGACTTCAAAACAGAACTAACTTTGAGGAAACTGAAGAATGTTCTGAATTACATTGTTCACTTGAATGGTCTTCTTCAAGATCCAATCATCACTGCTTTCACCTTCAAATAGAAACATTTCTTTTTCAAAAATTACATCTCTCCCAAATACAACCTTGTGTTGCTTGGCACACCATATTCTGTGGCTAATTAGACAGTTTCCAGTAACGAAACATTTTAATGGGATAGTTCCTTTTCAATACTTTCCTTGGAATGTGCCACTATGCAACACACCCAAAGTCATATTTGTTCAAATTTGGCTTTCTTCCATCCGATAGCATTTCTAGAATTTCTGCATCTAAAACTGAAGTATAACTATGGTTAATGATAAAAGTATCTGCCAGTAACTTTTGACTAAAATTGCTTTCAAACTTCGCGTCCAAAAATTGTGCAATGAGCCTTTTCAATGACAGTATGATTTAGTCGCTCTGCCACTCCATTTCGTAATTGTCTTTGCAAATATACTCATGACCGTTGTCACTTTTAAATCTACTGATTTTCAGCAAATACATACTTTGGAAATACGAAGCAAGAATTGTTACCAGTATTGTATCGACCACTGTGCCATTCAGTTCAGTGAGCAGACACATGGGTATTATATACTGTAGGACTGAAAGTTTCGGAGTGTTTTTCTCGTGAGTGGCTAGCCATCTGGCTGTATGGCTGGGGCGTTGTAACTCTATGGGGTAGTGCTGCCAACACATGCCATCCCACTCTTAACTTCATTTCCCAACCCTCGCACTCCCCTTGTTAGTGTGTGTATATACACGATTGAATCATTTCTGTGAGCTGCAGCTATAGCTATCACACTTTTGAATTGAACCCGCTGAATTTTTAAAAACAAGCATCATCCAGCCATTTATAGTTTATGCACTGACAATTAATTATTTAGTGAACCTGACACTAGAAGAGCACCTTTTAGTTTTAATTTGAAATTCCAGTCCACAAACTATGCTTTCAACATAAATTTCTCCAACCTTTATTCTTATTTGATTCACCAGTTTGTTCACATCCATCAAAGAACAGATTAATTAACTAAATATCCTGTTACACTCAAATCTAGAAACCAATCCACTTTGCCACCTGGAAAACTTCCAGTAACAGCTGAGAAAGAAAAGTTACTTTCATTTCTGTTTATTTTTTGGAGAGATTTAGCTAAATTTGCAGAACTATACTTCTATGCGTTTGTGGCAATCTAACATTGTATTTTTCCCCAATAATGGCATTGTTTCCCACGTCTGTAACACATATATTGGGTTGATACATAAGTTTGTTGCGTTTTCCTGTAAGTTTGATAAACACAACAGATACACATACACACCCTACTCATCCATAATTATTCTCCCTCACTATTTACAACAGTCTGTCAATGCTGAGATAACTTTTTGATTCCATGACTGTAGACATCGAGTGGTTTTGAGGTGAAGAACTCGCCGAGCCATGGTAGGAGAACCTTTTGCATCCGGCAAAGCTTAGCTTGAAGTTTGTTCGATAGGGAGCAGGAAAAACTGAGGGTGCAAGATCAGTTGAATAAGGTGAGTGCAGAATGACCTCCCAACCCAACTCTAGTATAAAGTTTTTGGTCAGTCTAGCAGAATGGGCGCGGGCGTTATCGTGGAGTAGCATCACTTTTCGCAGTCTGCCTGGTCGTTGTCCTCAAATTGCATCCACAAGATGTCTCAGTTACTGACAATAAATATCATCAGTGATGGTTACATCTCAGGGAAGCAATCTGTACTACACCACACCATCACTGTTCAACTAGATGCATAATATTATGGGTGCATGCAGGCTTTTATATGGGGAGTTGCTGCTTTGTTTGGGGGCAACCATTCTTTTCCTTTCCTTATGATCTTAGGATAAAGACACCATTTCCTGTCACCTATAAGGCTATAACGATACACGTTAGGAATGGTCAACGTTGCTTTCAAGCAAATTGATCACGAACAATGAGAAAAGCACATACATTCACCTGCTGATTTATGTGTTTTCGGCTTAGAGCATGTGGTACCTTTTTTCAAACTTCTCCATTGCATGCGAATGTCGCACAATGCTAGAATGATCACAGTTAATAACATTTGCCAGTTCTCGAGTTTGCTGACATTGATTATTGTGGGTTAATGTGTTTAAACAATCTTTATGAAACTTCGACTGTCTTCCTGAATGTGCTGAATCACTTATGTCAAAATGATCCTTCTTAAAACGAGAAAACCGCATTCTTGCCATGATCTGTCTCATGGAATTATCCCCCTCCCACATGTGGCGTGAATGTTTCTGACTGCCTCCGTAGCTGTCATTCCTATTGAACTGTAATAGAAGAATACATCAGAAATGTTTTGATTTCTCCACTAGGCACTCCATTTTCTAGTGTCCGAACCTCCACTCATTATCTCTATATTTCAAAATGACAATATGTGAACTCATATAGCAACAGTGAACTACAAAGTAAAAAATGACAACTCCTAGCATCCACAATATCAACCAAAATCTTATTTTTAGACAAAGCTTTGGTTGCATCATACATAGCTTGAGACTTGGTTGTCTCTGAATACATCATTTTACCTTTCTGTCAGATGCTGTCGACGATGGCAATTCATTTACTGTCCAGTTGTTACCTTTAGAATTATTAAGTTTTGCTTCTTTGTCTAGTAATCTACCCTTTAAGAAATCCGGTTCCAATTCCTCACTTGAGAAGGTATTCAGAGCAGTAACAACTACTTAGGATTCTGGTGGAATTGTTTGTAAGTAACCGCATACTATATCAGTTCCTCCAATATTATCATCCGATCCTTCAAATTACCCATTAACTTACGAAACTCCAAAAAATTAATTTCAAGAGTTATTGTCATTTGCAGTAAACTTTAAAGGCCGTTCTTAATAAAAGCCATACCTTTCAGCTCAAATGTTTGAATTAAGGTATTTCTTATTTTTGGTGTAGGCCTACTCCAAGCAACTTTGTGAAATTCTTTGGATTACTTGAGACTTACACTTCTTATCGGTTTTGCCATTCAGCTGTCTCAGCCATGTCCATGTATCTCTTTCAGACAAAACTCACTTCCAGCTCACATAGAAGTATTTCAGTCCTAAATTTTCAGTTGCTAAAGTTCTTCCCATTAAACAACAGTACCTTGTATTCCTCCTCTTCTTGAGCCATGACTCTAAATTAGGTACTGGATTAATTTTTTCCACCTTTATTTGTTGTACTGTAACACCTGGCACCTGGGTCCATGACCACATGCTAAGAAAATAACACTTATTTAGGATAAATAATTTCAACTCGTTACTTCACACAATTTACAATTACAACCACGGGACAACAATGAAGACAAAATACAAACAGAGCGAAGAAACACAGAAAAAACACATAAAAAAGACAAAGAGAAAATAACTCAAAGGATTATTATTACATTATCATCATTTCAACACACTTTGTATTAGATAGGAAACTCCATGTCCAAACAATGAACAATGGCACCATTTAACCAAGATACAGAACAGCCTGCCACCACAAGTAAAAAACATAGCCTTGATTTTAGAAATCTGAAATCATTAACTGATCATTGCTCTGAATTGTGTGAATTTTTGGTCCATATGTGTACAGTGAAATATCAAACAAGCTGCAAGTGCATGAATAATTTTTATAAAATTAATAATCACTGTGAATGAGACTTTTATACAATGTGTAGCTATCTCCATACTGTTGTCTTTGTCCATGTTTGTACTGTATTGTAACACTCTTTTGGTCTCCTTCAACTATTATTTATGCTACTTGTCAACTCAGATTATACAACCTGGGTCCAGCAAAAATTGTCATTTTAACAGCCCTGGACATCTGCTGCCGTTTAGGTTATGGAATCTTCTTCTTGATACAGTTATGAAGTGTAGTGGCATGACCGAGAGGGAATTTGTTCTCGCTTGATATGGCTAATAACTATATGACATTGTTTGTCGTCTATCTTGATATATACACTCCTGGAAATTGAAATAAGAACACCATGAATTCATTGTCCCAGGAAGGGGAAACTTTATTGACTCATTCCTGGGGTCAGATACATCACATGATCACACTGACAGAAAAACAGGCACATAGACACAGGCAACAGAGCATGCACAATGTCGGCACTAGTACAGTGTATATCCACCTTTCGCAGCAATGCAGGCTGCTATTATCCCATGGAGACAATCGTAGAGATGCTGGATGTAGTCCTGTGGAATGGCTTGCCATGCCATTTCCACCTGGCGCCTCAGATGAACCAGCGTTCGTGCAGGACATGCAACCGCGTGAGACGACGCTTCATCCAGTGCCAAACATGCTCAATGGGGGACAGATCCGGAGATCTTGCTGGCCAGGGTAGTTGACTTACACCTTCTAGAGCATGTTGGGTGGCACGGGATACATGCGGACGTGCATTCTTCTGTTGGAACAGCAAGTTCCCAAGGAATGGTAGAATGATGGGTTCGATGACGGTTTGGATGTACCGTGCTCTATTCAGTGTCCCCTCGACGATCACCAGAGGTGTACAGCCAGTGTAAGAGATCGCTCCCCACACCATGATGCCGGGTGTTGGCCCTGTGTGCCTCGGTCGTATGCAGTCCTGATTGTGGCGCTCACCTGCACGGCACCAAACACGCATACGACCATCATTGGCACCAAGGCAGAAGCGACTCTCATCGCTGAAGATGACACGTCTCCATTCGTCCCTCCATTCACGCCTGTCGCGACACCACTGGAGGTACGATGCACGATGTTGGGGCGTGTCCGGAGCAAGTATGGTTGGCCTGACACATCAGTGTCAATGTGTTCTTTTTTCAATTTCCAGGAGTGTATATAAGGCTGTAAAAATGAATTTTACTGCAGATGTTTTCCCCAGTATTCAGTAAATCAGTATCTCCTGGCGTAATGGTGTACATTAGAGGTGACAAGAAAATAACATAACTGATAGAAGTAACTGATTATTGAGAAGTAGCAGTTACTGTGATAAGGGCTCATCTGATACTAGCAGTTACTTAAATAACAGTGTTTGCCACCACCTGTTTACAGAAGATCATACTATGCTTTCACGTCAACTAATCTGAGATCTGGCTATGATAGAGAGGGATATATCATCTGGAAGAGGTTCTACATGTCATGGAAATAACAGAGACTATGCGCCATCTATTGATACAACTATGTGTTATTTTGTGCGCTCTCACTACTTTCAGCACAAAAATTAAATAAAGTTAATGTCAGAGTGGTTGCTGATAGGAGCAAACTTAAAGGTATTGTACATGTACTAGAGTTCCCTTGCGTCATTAGTTTGGGCAGTTAGTACAAATAAAGCAATTGGAGCGACAATGGAAATAACTGTCAGAGGTTGTTATTTTTCTCTAGCTGTTATTATTCTCTCTAAGTTTCATTCTCTGACACTTAACACGCTACCACTACAGGTAACCCAGTGACATTTCCTGAGAGAATAGTTACTGGAGTGAGCAAAATATTTTTGTACCGCTATGGAAATAACTATCTAGAACCCCCAGTGTCCAGCAGTTGACAACTAATGGGATTCTGTTCTTTCCATTTCTTGTAGTTCCTGTAACAGTTGACCTTCTATCTGGCCTTTGGTTGTGTTAGAGGGTATTGTTAATAGTTTTTAGGGTTTTACACATATTGAAATATTTGAGCATTGTAGGTGATCTAAAAATGGAAAATAGTGGAGTACCTTCTCAAAGAACACCATAGCCCCAATGCCTAGTGGCACCATTATGATGAAAAAACGCTGCTGCTGTATGTAATTAGTGTGTCTTATCAACTTGAGTACAAAAAACTTGTGTAATTTCATAAAACTTGTCTTTGTGGCTTTACTAAGAAATATGAGCTTTCTCAATTTGTACATATACACTGCAAATGGACTTTTTTTATTTAATTAATTATTGGCTACTGATTTTGAATCATTTTCCACATAGTATTGAGCACATCAGTTTTATACAGGGAAATTGTACAATGGAATATTTACACTTCACACACAAGAATGGAAAATTAACCATTTGATCGCAGCATAGATGGAATGAATACAGGTATGCTTACAACAATAGTCAGATCAGGTACTTTGTCAGGAGCATTCAAATAAAAATATAGATTTACTTATATTAGGGTCTTCTTGTACTTGGGCATTCTACATGAAATTTTTTGAATAATATATGCTCTTTCTGTTTTGAAAGAGGGCCAAGGGAGTTCATTTTGGCCCTTTGGCCCTTTATTTTAAGTGCTCATCTATCTCGTTCATGAATTAGTATAATACATATTCAAATAATGGAAAATCCAGGATAGAATGTAACAATATTACGAGAAAGAAAGCTGCTACTCACTATCTAGCAGAGATGCTGTGTCGCTGATACACACAACAACGACTCTCAGAATTCACACACACACACACACACACACACAGACACACACACACATACACATAGCAACATTGCATGATGGGAGTGGCAACTGGGTGGGGGTATGGAGGATACTGGGTCAGGGAGGGAGGGTGGGTAGTGATGTAGAGTAAAGTGCTGCAGGTTAGACCACGGGCAGAGGAGAGGTGGGGAGGGGAGCAGAAGTAGCATAAACGGAGGGAAATAAAAAGACTGGGTGTGGTGGTGGAATAATGGATGCATAGTGCTGGAACGGGTGCAGGGAAGGTGTGGGATGGATGAGAACAGTGACTAATGAAGGTTGAGACCAGGAGGGTTATAGAAATATCGGATGTATTGCAGGGAAAGTTCTCACCTGCACAATTCAGAAAAGCTGGTGTTGGTGGGTGCCCATAGCCATACCCTGAATTTGTTTGTGGGTAATGCCTCCAAAGCAGAAGAAATTGTGTGTGAGGATAAACTTGTCATGGTGACTAGATTGTTGGTTTTGAATCTGTCAATCTTTGGGAAAGGGAGTGTTCAATAGCAGGAAGGCTATGGGCATTAGGAACATTAGTGTACAGGGAGGTGGCACCAATAGTGACAAGCATGGCACTTTGTGGTAAAGAGTCAGGAACTGTGGAGAGTCAGTGAAGGAAATTGTTCAAATGCCTCTGAGCACTACGGGACTTAACTTCTGAGGTCATATGTCCCCCAGAATTTAGAACTACTTAAACCTAACTAACCTAAGGACATCACACATATCCATGCCCGAGGCAAGATTCGGACCTTCAACTATAGCGGTCGCGCGGTTTCAGACTGTAGTGCTTAGAACCACTCAGCAACTCTGGCTGTCTGGAGGAAATGGTTGGTATCTTTTAAATAGGAAGGTATGTGAGGGTTAATAGATTGTAGGGGTTGGTCTATGAGAGCAGCAATTCTCTCAGTAACCGGCCACAATGGGGCGTCTTGGGTGATTAGGTTTATGGATTTTACTAATCATGTAGAAGGTAGGATTTATTAGTGGAGTGAGAGAGGTGAGCCGAGGCATGGACTCCAGGGAGAGGGTCTGAGGTGGGCATAAGGATTTGAGTAGTGAATGGAGATCTTGCTGGATTACTGGAATGGGGTCGCTGTGGCAAGGTTTGTAGATAGAAGTATCTGACAGCCAGAAGAGTCCTACTGCCAGGTAATCCTTGCAGTTAAAAACAACAGTGGTGGAGCCTTTGTCCACAAGTAGGATTAGAAGGTCAGGATCAGTTCTTATGTGGTGGACTGCAGCTATTTCTGCAGATGTAAGGTTAGAATGCATGTTGAGGGATTTGGGGAAAGATAGTGAGGCAACTGTTTATGCCATGCTCTGGCAGTTTCCGGTGATTAAGGGTGTCAGTGTGGTACTGGTGTGCAAGACTCACACTCCCTCTTGGCTATCGAACTTACTTGGAGTTGCTTCTCCGATCTTCTTTTCAGGATAGCCAGCTGTGATGTCCTGCACAACTTCTTCTCCCAAGATAAGATGTTACTTTGGAGGAAACGTTTTATACTTTTAAAATAACTCCGTACACTCGAGAATATTTTGAACTCAATCTCACTGTATTCTTATCACACATAACACTTTTCATACAACTAAAACATTTTTCCCCTCATGAACCATGGACCTTGCCGTTGATGGGGAGGCTTGCGTGCCTCAGCGATACAGATGGCCGTACCGTAGGTGCAACCACAATGAGGGGTATCTGTTGAGAGGCCAGACAAACATGTGGTTCCTGAAGAGGGGCAGCAGCTTTTTCAGTAGTTGCAGGGGCAACAGTCTGGATGATTGACTGATCTGGCCTTGCAACATTAACCAAAACGGCCTTGTTGTGCTGGTACTGGGAAAGGCTGAAAGCAAGGGGAAACTACAGCCGTAATTTCTCCTGAGGACATGCAGCTTTACTGTATGATTAAATGATAATGGCGTCCTCTTGGGTAAAATATTCTGGAGGTAAAATAGTCCGCCATTTGTATCTCCAGGCGGGGACTACTCAGGAGGACGTCATTATTAGGAGAAAGAAAACGGATCGGAGCATGGAATGTTAGATCCCTCAATCGGGCAGGTAGGTTAGAAAATTTAAAAAGGGAAATGGATAGGTTAAAGTTAGATATAGTGGGAATTAGTGAAGTTCTGTGCAGGAGGAACAAGATTTTTGGTCAGGTGAATGTAGGGCTATAAATACAAAATCAAATAGCGGTAATGCAGGAGTAGGTTTAATAATGAGTAGGAAAATATAAATGTGGGTAAGCTACTACAAACTGCATAGTGATAGCATTATTGTGGCCAAGATAGACACAAAGCCCATGCCTACTAGAGTAGTATAATTTATATGCCAACTAGCTTTGCAGATGATGAAGAAATTGATGAAATGTATGATAAGATAAAAGAAATTATTCAGGTAGTGAAGGGAGACGAAAATGTAATAGTCATTGGTGACTGGAATTCGTCAGTAGGAAAAGGGAGAGAAGGAAACATAGTGGGTGAATATGGATTGGGGCTAAGAAATGAAAGAGGAAGCTGTCTGGTAGAATTTTGCACAGAGCATAACTTAATCATAGCTAACACTTGGTTGAAGAATCATAAAAGAAGGTTGTATACATGGAAGAATCCTGGAGATACTAAAAGGTATCAGATAGATTATTTAATGGTAAGACAGAGATTAAGGAATCAAGTTTTTAATTGTAGTAGATTTCCAGGGGCAGATGTGGACACTGGCCATAATCTATTGGTTATGACCCGTAGATTAAAACTGAAGAAACTGCAAAAAGGTGGGAATTTAAGGACATGGGATCTGGATAAGCTGAAAGAACCATAGGTTGTACCGAGTTTGAAAGAGAGCATAAGGGAACAATTGGCAGGAATGGGGAAAGAAACACAGCTAAAGAAGAATGGGTAGCTCTGAGGGATGTAGTATTGAAGGCAGCAGAAGATAAAGTAAGTAAAATGACGAGAGCTGCTAGAAATCCTTGGGTAACAGAAGAAATATTGAATTTAATTGATAAAAATGCAGTAAATGACGGAGGCAAAAAGGAATACAAAAGGTCTCAAAAATGAGATTGACAGGAAGTGAAAATGGCTAAGCAGGGATGGCTAGAGGGCAAATGTAAGGATGTAGAGGATTATCTCACTAGGGGTAAGATAGATACTGCCTACAGGAAAATTAAAGAGACCTTTGGAGAAAAGAGAACCACTTGTATGAAGATCAAGAGCTCAGATGGAAACCCAGTTTTAAGCAAAGAAGGAAAGGCAGAAAGATGGAAGGAGTATATAGAGGGTCTATACAACGGCGATGTACTTGAGGACAATATTATGGAAATGGAAGAGGATGTAGATGAAGATGAAATGGGAGATAAGATACTGCTTGAAGAATTTGACAGAGCACTGAAAGACCTGAGTCGAAACAAGGCCCCAGGAGTAGACAACATTCCATTAGAACTACTGACAGCCTTGGTAGAGCCAGTCATGACAAAACTCTACCAGCTGGTGAGCAAGATATATGAGACAGGCGTAATACCCTCAGACTAAAAAAAGAATACAATAATTCCAATCCCAAAGAAAGCAGGTGCTGACAGATGTGAAAATTACCTAACTATCAGTTTAATAAGTCACAGCTGCAAAATACTAACGCGCATTCTTTACAGACGAATGGAAAAACTGGTAAATGCGGACTTCAGGGAGGATCAGTTTGGATTCCGTAGAAATGTTGGAACACGTGAGGCAGTACTGACCTTATGACTTATCTTAGAAGAAAGATTAAGAAAAGGCAAACCTACGTTTCTAGCATTTGTAGACTTGGAGAAGGCTTTTGACAATGTTGACTGGAATACTCTCTTTCAAATTCTGAAGGTGGCAGGGATAAAATACAGAGAGCGAGAGGCTATTTACAATTTGTACAGAAACTAGATGGCAGTCATAAGAGTCGAGGGGCATGAAAGGGAAGCAGTGGTTGGGAAAGGAGTGAGACAGGGTTGTAGCCTCTCCCCGATGTTATTTAATCTGTATATTGAGCAAGCAGTAAAGGAAACAAAAGAAAAATTCGGAGTAGGTATTAAAATTCATGGAGAAGAAGTAAAAACTTTGAGGTTCGCCGATTACATTGTAATTCTGTCAGAGACAGCAAAGGACCTGGAAGAGCAGTTGAATGGAATGGACAGTGTCTTGAAAGGAGGATATAAGATGAACATCAACAAAAGCAAAACGAGGATAATGGAATGTAGTCAAATTAAATCGGGTGATGCTGAGGGAATTAGATTAGGAAATGAGACGCTTAAAGTAGTAAAGGAGTTTTGCTATTTAGGAAGTAAAATAACAGATGATGTTCGAAGTAGAGCGGATATAAAATGTAGACTGGCAATGGCAAGGTAACCATTTCTGAAGAAGAGAAATTTGTTAACATTGAGTATAGATTTATGTATCAGGAAATCGTTTCTGAAAGTATGGAGTGTAGTCATGTATGGAAGTGAAACATGTACGATAAATAGTTTGGACAAGAATAGAATAGAATCTTTCGAAATATGGTGCTACAGAAGAATGCTAAAAATAAGGTGGATAGATTACGTACCTAATGAGGAGGTATTGAATAGAATTGGGGAAAAGAGCAATTTGTAGCACAACTTGACTAGAAGAAGGGATCCCTTGGTAGGACATGTTTTGAGGCATCAAGGTATCACAAATTTAGCATTTGAGGGCAGCGTGGATGGTAAAAATCGTAGAGGGAGACCAAGAGGTGAATACACTAAGCAGATTCAGAAGGATGTAGGTTGCAGTAGGATCTGGGAGATGAAGAAGCTTGCACAGGACAGAGTAGCATGGAGAGCTGCAGCAAACCAATCTCAGGACTGAAGACCACAACAACAACAACAACAAAACATTTTTCGCAAGCTCGGAACCTTCTGGTCCGTCAGAAACTATCACATTCATTTTTCCATAAATACAGTCTACAAATCTCACAAAATTTAACAAGACAACCGTCTGGACCTTACAAAAGTAAGAGAAAGAATGAATAAGTAATTGTTCCTTCTTCTCTTTCAACAACATTCAAATATTCACAAATAATGTTTGACATCGCACTGAGACGGCGCGTTTGTTCCTTGAGCTGGACGTGTAACTCCTTACAAATGGAAGGCCTCAGACATGGCCAACCGATTCGGCTAAAATTTGGCAGGTCGCTTGTGTACAACTTAAAACGGAGGAATCTAAGATATTTTAGGTCAACACCGCCGCGTTATTGAAAAAATCACCCCTAAAAGTTATGAAGAGCAATCGACTCAAAATTGGCGGGATCGATAGGTAATTGTAAATAGAGCATTTTTCATCATCAGCTATGGTATCCGAAAACGCATACTATTCCAGAAATCGAGGAAAGAAAGTTTTACAACTGTCGCTTCTGTTCCAACTTTTTAAACGGTTTTTGCCGACAGCACTGAAAGCGCAACAGCCAAGGTAATTGGCTGGGAATCTGAGAACCCGGGTTCGAATCGCGAGGAAACCCAGTGGATGTTATTATTTTCGTTGGTATTTTTCCATATCTCAATTGATAGGAATAGGAGGGTTAATAAGGTAAGTAAATCTATAAGGAACGATAAAAATAAGGTAGGTAAATAAATTTCTGAAACTTCTTGGGGTAGTAAACATCTAAAATGTTACTCCAGGTCACTTTAGAATGGCTCTTCCAGTCACTGTTACGTGTCCTCATTTTTCGTCGAACAACGAGATGGGTGGTACTTGTCACATAAAAATTTGAAACAAATATACTCACGGTACCATCTAATGAATGCAATCTTTCGAAAGCTACACTGTTCCTTCCCAAGAGTAGGCGGAAAACAAACTTGGTTTACATTTAAAAATGTCTTTTTCGGGAATTAATTTTGATGCGTACCACGCATACGATATGATTGCGTGAAAAATCGGTGCTGAAAGTTGGTTATGAATTATGTTGTAAATAGTTATTGTATCCGTGCGGTTGTCCATTCCCGCTGGGTTTCCAGAAGCACACTGCAATCCTGAAGCCTGGAAATAAGGATTTTAACCTGGCGATCGAAATCAACATTACACGGCTGGTACACAGGTGTACAGTTGGGCGGTATTACTTTTACCGTGCACGTTGGCTGACCCTCGCCAACTATAATCATTGTGTCATATAATATAGCATTACTTTGTCCACTCCAGGAATCCACTACTAGAAAAAACTTGCTATCGGAAACGTATGGTTTTAAAACATTCTCAAGAAATGTTCTGTAAATCGCATTCGTCAGTTTGGAGAAGGTAATGTAAAAATTTTTCAACGAGTCGGTTAAACGGTTGACCTCTTCTATAACCTGAGGACCAAATGTAACATTCGTTTCTTGTAAACACAGGAAAACCTTACGTAACAGTTTTCCAGAGGCTGTAGTGGCATGTTGCGCCGTGTACGAATGTGTTACTAGGTTTTTACTACCAACTGCGACAAGGATTAGTTTTTCTCCCTTATGCGATAACGTGCGTCGAATGTTCACCCAATACTCGCATCCTGTATGACCGGTGTTGATCACGTAATCACTATTAAAACCGGTCATAAGTGACGCCGTTTGCCTGTTGAAAAGAGCTCCCACTTTCTGTATATCTTCTATATTTTGTACCTCCTTATGAGAGACGTATTTAGTGACGCGCCGTTGACGAATTTTATACCCCGATCTGAAATTTTTTGCCCAAGATAATGATGCAGCAGACGTAGAATCCTTGTTGGCTGTATATTGAAGCGCTGCACCTGCAGCCCACTCCTGAAGTATTGTCGCTGTTACATTCTCGTTACGTCAACAAGATTCGACAAATCGGTCGTAAGTCCACATATTTATCGCCTGGTATTTGTCGTATCTTGTCCCTCCTTTAACGATATCACTTTCCCACAATTTCAAGTCCTTCTTCCGTTCCAGGGCTGTTGTTGCTCCATTCTTTTGCAGTGTTTGTAAGTTCAAATTTGGATGATTCCTGGCTAGCGCTACCGCCTTAACTTTTACTTCAAGGGGTATAGAGCTGTAGTTAAGTCGTTTAGTAACCGGTTTGTGATACTCATCGGGAACGGATGAAGCACATATTCCCAGAGAAGTGGAGATTTCTGAAGTGTTATGACAATTTAGCGATTCACTAGTCGGGATATCTTCCACTGAATTACCTTCTGCTTCGTCTTCATCGTATACTACCTCAGTATCAAGAAAAGTCATTTCGTTCGTCACCACCAAAAATCTCTCGACCATAGCCGTTCTTATCAAACTGGAACGCCGAGAAACAGACCTGGCTGCTTCCGTTAGTGCGTTGATAATGCATCTGTATTTTGCAAACCAAAACACAGTGACGGTAACTTCCCGCTTGCCATCGTCTGTGACAGGCTCCCAACTATATATTACAACGCTAGTCGAAGGGTGTACATCCTCCGTTACTCAGATTATGCACCTGAAAGATATGACAACAAATAATAACTAGTTACTACGGCATAAACAGACGAGCTAATTTCTACAAACTACATACAACACTCGTCATATGTTACTTACAGAATAACACTGTATTCATTCACGAAACTTATTTCATTCGGCACATTAATGATGGAAAAATCACTACTGTATCCGCCAGGATCACGGCAGCCTAATGACGGAAAACAACTCTTTCCGATTTACGTCTATAAGGCTCGTGCTGGACACCTTCTCTCTTCCAGATTCACAACTATGATATGACGAAGAGGCAACCGGGACAACATAACTCTCCCCGCGTGCATTCTGCCCCGTGCCTCGCTGTAAACAACCGTCGCGCGGTTGGCTGTCTGTGATCCCTCGTGAGGAATTCGAAGCACTCTTACAAGGGGAGGCCGCCAATTGTGAAATTCAGATTCAATTCATACTGCGCATAATAAAAGATCATAGCCAGAGGTGCTATGTGGGAAAGCACCAAGATGTACTTCTCAGCCGCTGTCGAGAAAATCGACAGTTAAAAGAAACCGGCGTGAAATACTCACTACGATTGATAGTTTTCTACAGCGTTGTGGCGCAGCGGTAAGCTCTCGGGTTCGGGTTCGTAATTCCGAAGTTCGCCGGTTCGAATCTCGCGCCATGCAACCATTTTTTTTTAGTATTCGTTTTTTGTAATTCAAATGTTTGTACATACACACAATATATATATATAATTCCCAGCAATCAGTTGCAACAATTATGCATATAATAAGTTGTTGAAAGTCGTTTGTCGTGGAAAAACTGGCAACTTCAAACATCATTATGTTTTCCGCAAACAAAGTTGTATTTCATTAATGTTATTAATTGTCTTCATAATGTTAACCAAGTATAGTTAACGGAAGACGTAGAAACGATATTCCGAAACGAATACGTATAGCGTAAATCAAACGTTCGAATTAGAATACAAACCCCACGTACACAAATTTGCTGTGGCAGGTATGAAATATAAACTCCGTTACTCGCTCGTTACACTCGAAGGACAGATGTTGAATGGGCCGAAACGAGCCGCCGCATAACAGCGTAGTTGCCTGCCAACTTCGAAAGAAGGTAGGTGCGGTCCCTAGCGCAACTTATAACATCGTCGAAAATCAGTGCGGACGTGAGAGCTTTGGTACACCCTGTTAAACAAACGGAAAAATTGAGGCGGTACAATTGGACAGCGATCCGCCTTCACCAACATGTGTAAGCAATTCATATATGAATTACAAAACACTAATAATAAAAATGTTGCATGGCGCGAGATTTTTTTTTTTTTATTTTTCCGCCTCTCCCGACACGTTTCATATACCCTGCACAGCTTATGCTGCTAATTAGTTGGTTAGGCGTTCCATTGATTTTTTTTATTTTATTTATTTTTTTAATTTCATTTTTGTTCATTGTATCTGCTCGGGGCAGACATCGCAAGACACCCGTTTCAGTTAGTCGTTGATCCATTAACTCAGTTTTTTTATTACAGACGGCAGCTAACACACTGACCGAATGCGCTAAGCTACCGTGCCGGCTGTTCGATCCGGCCACCTTCGGATTACGAACCCGAGCGTTTACCGCTGATCCACGACGCTGTAGAAAACTATCAATCGTAGAGAGTATTTCACCGCAACGGTTTCTTTTAACTGTCGATTTTCTCGACAACGGCTGAGATGTGCATCTTGGTGCTTTGCCACATTACACCTCTGGCCATGAGCTTTTATTATGCGCAGTAGGGATCGAATCTGAATTTCACAATTGGCGGCCTCCCCTTGTTAGTCGTAGTTGTGCTCATGTGACAAGCCTTAAAAGTTTAATACTTTACTAACCAACGGCGTTGGGGTCATTAGTTTGCCTACTTTATTATTATCATTCTTTATTAATTTACTTACATTATTAACCATCCTATCCCTATCAATTGAGATATGGAAAAATACAAACGAAAATAATAACATCCGCTAGGGTTCTCCGATTCCCAGCCAGTTAGTTACCTTAGCTGTTCCGCTATCGCCGCTGTCGGCGAAAAGCGTTTACCATGTGGGTACAGGAGCGACAATTGTAAAAGTTTCTTTCCTCAATTTTTGGAAAAGTTTGCGTTTGCGGACCCCATACCTGATGATGAAAAATGCTCTATTTACAATTATCTATCGATCACTCTAATTCTGAGTCCGTTGCTCGTCAAAACCTTTAGGGTTGATTTTCTCAAAATTGCGGGGGTGTTGACCCAAAAGATCTTGGACTATTTCATTTTAGGTTCTACACAAGCAACCTGCCAAATTTGAGCTGAATCGGTTGGCCGTGTCTGAGGCCTTCCCCTTGTTAGCCAGGATCGGCGACTACCTGCACGCGCCTATTATCCGTCCCATACATGTCCGTCCTGCACACACATAATTGTGGTGCAGTAGATACATTCTACTATACCACACTCGTCTCTAAAATAACCCGTGTTCAAGACGGTGGAAATACGAGGGTCTCTAGAATTTACCCCGAAATTCTCGAGACACTACAATGCCTTTCAGAATGCTGGAAGTTAGCAAAGTATAATTATTAAATTGTCATTACTTCAACACCCCCATCAATTTAATACTTTCCTTAATTACCCGTAAAACTCACTATCCCCAGCTTTTGACATATTTTACCAAAAGCAACTAGGACTGGACATTTCAGTAAACTGCCATTTGTTCCTCGGAGCTAATGTATTGAACATTTAGATGGCCTCGCCCTGTATAAAGAACAACAGCCGTTCTATCACATTTCGTTGTCTCTGATGAACCCTCACCATCGAGGACAACATACTGCGTACTATTTTTCAAGAAGTTTTCGAGCCATTCACATATCTGTGAACTTATACGATATGCTCGTAGTTTCTTTAACAATCTGCAATTGGGCACGATGTCAAATTCTTTCCGGAAATCTAGAAATATGGAATCTGCCTGTTGCCCTTCGTACATAGTTCTCAGTATGTCACGTGAGGAAAGGGCAAGCTGAGTTTCGCACTTACGATGCTTCCTAAAGCCATGTTGATTCGTCGACGTATGTTGCTTAGCCTCACGTAAGTCTATTATAATCGAACTGAGAATGTGTACAGGGAGTCTGCAGAAATCAGAAGTTTGGGATATTGGTCTCTAATTTTACGGGTCCGTTTCTTTACCTCTCTATATACTGGAGTCATCTGTGCTTTTTTTCCAGTCGCTTGGAACTTCGCGCTGGGCGAGGGATCTACGACAAATGCAGGTAAGGGACCAATGACGTATAACACTCCTTGTAAAATCCAAAACCTATAACAATATTAATATACAGAAGAAAACGCTGCGATCTTGTGCACCATCCTAATAGCCTGCGATCTCAGAATTTGCGGCGTGAGGCACCGTCACACGTCGCGAGGGCCAGGGAAGACCACCCTCCCTTGGAAAAAGCACTTGCATTAACGTGCCTGTATACTAGACTTGCAGTCATTACGACACTCGCTTTCTAAGTGGCGCACACATTCCGCCAGTATCACGGTTATCGCCTGCTCGTTAGACAGCCAGCTATACACGCCAGCTCCTATCTAGCTCAGCTCCACCTGTCTGTCAAAACAGTGCGCATATAGCCGCGCCAGTCTCTCGTACTCTGCGCGAGAAAATTCAACATTTCTTCTTTTAAAATATGTAAAATTAAATCAATACGTTTTTCAGTTTACTGCAAATATTACTTTTTGAAGCACTGTAATCATTTTCTTTCTTTAACTACAAATAGTGGGGATAATATGAAAAATGTTCTCAAACATAATTTTGAGTGTCGAGTGTAGAGTATATACGAAATTTGGAAGGCTTCCTAACACCAAACGCTGACTGGAAGTATCTTGTATGATGAGGGGCCCTGTAGTCTGCAGGTTGACAGAAACTGTTCCGTCAGTGGAGGCGCGCCTATTTGGTAAAACATCCACACCACGTCTCCGTGCGACTTATCGCCAGCCACGGGTGGGTCTTGCACCTGTCCTGGAGAGTGGTGGCGTGTTTCAGCCCGAATTAATGGAGCGCTCTGTTAGTTCAGAGACAGGTCTCCGTGCCGGCGCTGACGCACGGCGTGGTAGGAGGTCCGCAAAACCTCAGGCGTTGTGGGGATGTTTTGGACTTTGCGAGGGAAATAAGGAATCAACTTTTACATTAGTATGGCCAGTGTAGCGGGCTGTGTGTAGCCTTCTTATCTTGAGAATCTGCAACTCTATTGGAATTTTCGTAAGAATCTTTACATACTTCTGCAGAACTGATATTTTTCATGTTCATTAGTGAATGACGGCGCTGCTGTTATTACGCAGTTTAATCTTAGTGATTCAGCTCATATAATGTGAGTTACTTTTTCGTTGTTTAATGAAGCTGTTTAATTAAACAGTAATAAAGTACCCAATATCAATCTGGAAATATCCACCAGGCTGTGGCTAAGCCATGTCTCTACAAAATCCTTTCTTCCAGGAGAGCCAGTTCTGCAACGCTCGCAGAAGAGCTTCGGTGAATTTAGGAAGGTACAATTGAAGCTGTGAGGACGGGTCGTGAGTCGTGCTTGGGTAGCTCAGACGGCAGAGAACGCCGTGAGGCAAATATCCCGAGTTCGAGTCTCGGTCCGGCACACAGTTTTAATCTGCCAGGAAGCGCCAGTAATAAAGTAAACTTTCATTACATCAGATTGTTGCTGCTTACAAGTGTTACTCCACAGTAATGGCCCATACGAAGGAATGAACACCGCAGCTGCAACAAATCCCAGCCACCAGGTTATGCAATGAAAGCTGCCTCGTTGTGGAATTGTGGTTCTGGCTCGGAACCTGGGTCATTTTCTTGCAGGTATCGCCAGTTTTTCTCATCCAGATCGTTGCCCGAGTCAGAATGTGTGGCATGAGAACACCCATGCGTAGCGGTCTAGATATGAGATGCACACAGACGTATATCTCATTAAGGATATTATGAATGCAGTTACCATGTTAGTTTGGTCGCGGTACGTGGTAGTGGCTGAGTGAAGTAGGCAAAATCCGCGAAATATGGAGCAATAAATACTCTTCGGTAATACTAAATAATATGCACTGAAGCGCCAAACAGACTGGTATAGGCATGCGTATTCAAATACAGGCTGAATACGGCGCTGCGGTCGGCAACGGTAATATAAGAGAACAGGTGACACGCTCAGTTGTTAGATCCATTACTACTGCTACAATGACAGGTTATCAAGATTTAAGTGAGTTTGAACGTGATGTTATAGTAGGCGCACGAGCTATGGGACACAGCATCTCCAAAGTAGCGACGAAGTGAGGATGTATGTGTAGTGAACCGTGAATATCAGGAATCCGGTAAAATATCAAGTCTCCCACATCACTGCGACCGAATCATTTAACGGAACATCATCGATATGGGCTTTCGGAGCTGAAAGCCCACTCGTGTATCCTTGATAATTGCACGACACAAAGCTTTACGCCTGCACTAGGCCCTTCAACACCGATATTGGACTATTGGTGACTGGAAATATGTTGCATGGTCGGACGACTCTCGTCCAAAAGAACGGACACAATTGCTGACCTGAGGCCGTCTAGAACGAAATTACGATTGTATTAATACCTTGAGCTGCTGACGGGCGTTGACGTATAGCAACGGGGACTGGTGAAAATGTGTGCCCGACCGGGATAGAGCGTCCTTCATGTAAGCAGGAGATCCCGGGTTCGAGTCCCGGTCGGGGCACACATTTTCACCTGTGCCCGTTAATATATATCAACGCCCATCAGCAGCTGAAGGTATTAATGTAATTCTAACCTCAGACATTAGTCGAGCCTTGCCACGTCGATTTGCGGTACTTCCGTGTACTCACGGGGGCTTTACACGATGTTAGGGAGGTGTCCCAGTTTCTTTGGCTCTTCGGTGTATATGACTTAGGAGCATTGCCATATATGTAAAAGTGTTTTGATTGTATCACTTATGATGCAATTTAGTGGTGATAGAGTCTTCAACGTGTTTCATCAGTACTGTGGTGGCCTGAGGTGAGTGATTGTGGTTGCAGATACTTCAGTGTTCTGTGGGATGTAGAACACTTAGTTCTCTCAGAAAAGGCTATATTCTCTATTACCTTTGAACTTTACCGCATTACTTAATATACTCGCTTATACAATCCTCTCCCTGTTGCATCCATACTGGCATTAACGTTGCGTTACGCGACATATTTAACAGCAGTAATACTCTCTTAAAATAATGCTATTTAAATGAAGCTCGAAATGCGAGGAAGCTGCCTTATGTCATTAGGCATGTACTTTTCATTGCATATATGTAATATACAAGGAGTCGGTGGCAGTCCGTCATGCAGGAAAGTGTGTAAGTAAAAGAAAGAAAAGAAAAAAGAAACATTCCTACGGCCTACCCAAACCATTGTTTCTTGTTTCCCAATCGCGGTAGATGGCGCTGTAATCGACGAATATCCACTGTGCCTGTTTTTGCATTTAAGACACAAAGTATTTACGATGTAAATGAAAACCTTCCTGTTCAAAAGGTACATACTGATCTTCAGACATTGCCTGAGTGTGTTGTAAATGTGTACGGGGCAAATAAAAGACATTTCTAGCAAATAAGCTACTTGTATGGTAACGTAGTTTTCTGTTTCCTACGGGGTGGCTGTGATTGTATCACTTATGATGCAATTTAGTGGTGATAGAGTCTTCAACGTGTTTCATCAGTACTGTGGTGGCCCGAGGTGAGTGATTGTGGTTGGCAGATACCTCAGTGTACTGTGGGATGTAGAACACTTAGTTCTCTCAGAAACCACGTGAATGCATCGCCGGGCGTTGTGGCCGAGCGGTTCTAGGCGCTTCAATCTGGAACCGCGCGATCGCTACTGTCGCAGGTTCCAATCCTGAGTTCTGAGTTGTAGGGCACTGATGACCTCAGATGTTAAGTCCCATAGTGCTCAGAGCCATTTGAACCATTTGAAGCTGAATGCTTCACTTCGGTCGCCTCCCTCGAACTCCTCCAACAGGGTGACTGATTTAGATGTGCGTTTCCGCCCAACCGCTGTAAATCTCCCGCTGGCCGCTACGCGGAACACAAACCACAACCACTCTAATAAGTTAAAATGCCCACAAGGTGATAATGACAGGCTCGCCTGCCATGGATACTCAACGAAATCAAGCATTCCAATGGTGAGCGGCATGGGTGCTCAGCGATAGTAAGCATCCCGATGGGAACAAAATAGTATTACCTCAAAATCTTGTTACCGAATCACGTTAAACGTCGATTCTAAGCAGACACTGGAACCGGTAACCACGTTACACTCTACAGGCCAATTTGGAAGAGTCAAGTAGGTATCCCACTGCTGTCCAGGGCGCCTCCAGACACACTTTCGCTCAGTTCGAAGCGGGACTCAAGAATGAAGACAGCTCTACCCCAGCCAATGAGATTCCAGGCCGAAAGCGTTTGTGGAAACCTCATGGACAGTGGTGGTATACCACCATACGACCCGACAAATAGGAGTCATGCTCCGGGGTGCCATTACTTTTCACAGTAAGGCCTCTTTGGTTGTCAGCCGCGACACCCTTACAGCACAGCAGTCCAAGACATTGCACGTGCTGTTTTTTTTTTTTTTTTTTTTTTTTTTTTGTTCTTCATGAGAAGCCATTCTGGTCTGACACTTCAGAAAGACAATGCCTGTCAGCACACGGCGAGAGTTTCTACTGCTTGTCTTCGTCCTTGCCAAACCATACCTCGGCCGGCAAGATCGCCTGGTCTCTCTCCAACTGAGAACGTTCGGAGCATTATGGGCAGCACCTCATCTGCATGGATACTCTGCAAATTACATTGAAGTGCCTGGCAGAGGGATCATAGAACCACCTTCACAATCCTCTATTATTCGAAACTCATAAACCTAGCGGAAACAACGAACACCCTTATCTTTTCGTACGAGCTCTGCTTTCCCTTACCATAGTGATCGTTTCTCCCTGTGTAGTCAGTGTCAACAATATATTTTCGCATTCGGAGGGGAAGGTTGGTGAATTTCATGACAAGATTCCGTCGGAACGAAAAACGGCTTTCTTTTAATGATGTCCAGCCCAAATCCTGTATCATTTCTGTGGTACTCTCTCCCATATTTCGCGATAATACAATACGTGCTGCCCTTCTTTGAACTTTTTCGATGTACTCAGTCAGTCGTATCTGGTAAGGAACCCACACCACGCAGCAGTATTCTAAAAGAGGACGGACAAACGAAGTGTAGTCAGTCTCGTTAGTAGATCTGTTACATTTTCTATGTGTCCTACCAATAAAACGGAGTCTTTGGTTAGCCGTCCCCACAACATTTTCTTTGTGTTCCTTCCAATTTTTGGTTGTTCGTAATTGTAATTCCTAGGCATTTAGTTGAATCTACGGCCTTCATATTTGACTGATTTATCGTGTAACCGAAGTTTAACTGATTCCTTTTAGCACTCAAATGGATGACCTCACGCTTTTCGTTATTTAGGGTCAATTGACAATTTTCGCAGTATACATATTTTCTAAATCGTGTTGTAATTTGTTTTGCTGTTCTCACGACTTTACTAGTCGATAAACGACAGCGTCATCTGCAAACAATCTATGACAGCTACTCAGATTGTCTTCAAAATCGTTTATAAATATAAGGAACAGAAAAGGGCCTATAACAGTACCTTTGGAACGCCAGAAGTCACTTCTGTTTTACTCGATGGCTTTCCGTCGATTGCTACGAACTGTGACTTCCCTGACAGCAAATCACAAATCCAGTCACAAAACTGAGACGATATTCCAAAGCACGCAATTTCACTAAAAGCCGCTCATGTGGTACAGTGTCAAAAGCCTTCTGGATATCCAGAAATACGGAATCGATTTGAAATCACTTGTCAATAGCAGTCAACACTTCACATGTTACATAAGAACGATCTTCACTAAATCCATGTTCACTGTGTGTCAATAGGTCGTTTTCTTCGAGGTAATTCATAATGTTATCCTACTACCTTTCTTGAATATTGGTGTGACCTGTGCAACTTTCCAGTCTTTGGGTATGGATCTTTCGTCGAGATTTCGCCGATCTAACGCGTCAGTTCGACAGAATTTTGGCACGATATACCTCAGGAGAACATCCAATAACTGTACTTAATAATGCCGAATCGAATAAATACCTGAATAAGCACCAGATGTGGATCAACGCGTTACTTACTTGCTCGATTTCTGAAGCACTTTGTGTTGGATAAATCATCCACATTGTTCTGTACATGTACTACACATCGACGGATTTTCGTCTCATTCGCATTATTCTTTCATGGCCTATAGTTTTTATGTGTGTTATAACGTATATCCATACTCCCAGAATGACTAGGAAGATGCGTTATAAATATGGTGAAAATACTGTTTAATTATTTGCAGTATTCTTAATATGGGAAAACCAATAATAATTAGTCTACAACAGATTGCTGTTCAAAAAGGACTGTCATCTGATTTTTGCAAAGCATTTGCTGAAGAGAACGCTTCTGCTCATATAATGTGTTTACCTTTAATCAGTTTCAACAGATGGTTCAAATTGCTCTGAGCCCTATAGGACTTAACATCTGAAGTCATCAGTCCCCTAGACCTGGAACTACATAAGCCTAACTAACCTAAGGACATCACACACATCCATGCCCGAGGCAGGATTCGGACCTGCGACCGTAGCAGCAGCCCATTCCCGGACTGAAGCGCCTAGAACCATTCGGCCATTGCGTCCGGCAAATTCCAATAGATCATCGAACATTGAGAACAGCTGAAATCTCTCAAATTGAATGAAGCTCCATGGCTCGACCGATCCCTTAACACGGTGCATTGTATTTGCAGCTGCGTTAGCAGTTCTGTTAACTATAATCCATCGCCCATCGCACGAACAAAAGCCCTGCCCTGTAGTTGGAAGAAATCACAGATTGTACCCGGTATCCTTGATATCGATTTGTTATAGAATCTTCGAATATATTCTAAATTTAAAAAATAACGAGGTATCTCTGACAGAATGACCTCCCCATGGCAACCTGTATGATTTCCGAAAACAATGATCACGTGAAACCCAACTCGCTATTTTATCAGATGACTGCTAAAAGTAATGGACGAAGGCAGATAAATGCAGTATTTTTCGATTTTCGAAAAGTTTTTGATTCAGTACCACGGCTATACTATTATCAAAAGTAAGGCACTATGAGGTATCAATAAAAATTTGCGTCAGTTGAGGATATTTGATAAGGAGAATGTAGCTTGTAATCTTGGATGAAGAGTCATCATTAAATATCAAAGTAACTTAGATTGTGCCCCAGGGAAGTGTCTTGGAAGCCTTGCTGTTGATATTGTGCAGGGATATGCTAAAGTCCGTATTATTTCAAAAGTCAATATTTCACGGAATAATGCAGGTAGAGAGAGCCGCACGTGGTAGCCGATTTGTCTTGGGCGCCTTTCCACGGTTCGCACGGCTCCCCTCGGAGGTTCGAGTCCTTCCTCGGGCCACGGGTGTGTGTTTTGTCCGTAATGTAAGTCAGTTTAAGTTAGGGACCGATGGTCTCAGCTGTTTGGTCCCATAGGAACTTACCACAAATTTCCCAAATTTAGGTTTTTACTGAAACTAAAGAAAGTGCAAATGACAAATAATCCTGAGTTAATAACGAGCATCAAAACCGTTATAGGGATTAGTGAACACAGGGTTGTCGTAGTGAGACTGTATATTGTAATCCCGAAATCCTCGAAAAACAAACAAAAAGTATACCTATTCAAAAATGCTGATAAAAATTCACTTGACGCCTTCCTGAGAGACTCATTCCAAATTAATAATATAAGTGTAGACCAGAAGTCGTTTGCATTCAAAAAATAGTATCGGCAGCAATTGAGAGATTTATACGAAATAAACTAAGAAACGGCGGAGCTGATCCTCCGTGGTACACAAAACGGGTTAGAACACTGTTGCAGAAACAACGAAACAAACATGCCAAATTTAAACAGACGCAAAATCCCTAAGATTGCGCTAAATTCCGGGCTTCTCTAAAGGATAGCCAGAGTTCAATGCGAGATGCCTATAACAGTTTCCACGACGAAACTTTGTCTCGAAACCTGGCAAACAAATCCAAGATATTCTGGTCGTATATGAAGTATGCTAGTGGCAATTTACAATCAATGCCTCCTACATCTACATCTACGTCTACATGACTACTCTGCAATTCACATTTAAGTGCTTGGCAGAGGGTTCATCGATCCACAATCATACTATCTCTCTACTATTCCACTCCCGAACAGCGAGCGGGAAAAATTAACACCTAAACCTTTATGTTCGAGCTCTGATTTCTCTTATTTTATTTTGATGATCATTCCTACCTATGTAGGTTGGGCTCAACAAAATATTTTCGCATTCGGAAGAGAAAGTTGGTGACTGGCACAACTTGACCAAAAGAAGGAATCGGTTGGTAGGACATGTTCTGAGGCATCAAGAGATCGCCAATTTAGTATTGGAGGCCAGTGTGGAGGGTAAGAATCGTAGAGGGAGGCCAAGAGATGAATACACCAAGCAGACTCAGAAGGATCTAGGTTGTAGTAGGTACTGGGAGATGAAGAAGCTTGCACATGATAGAGTAGCAGGGAGAGGTGCATCAAACCAGTCTCAGGACGGAAGACCACAACAACAACCACAACAACAACAGTGTAATGGACGAAATGCGATGATTCCGAGTTCGTAATAACCTTACCAACAAAGATATGCCTATGAGGGAGGAGCTTACTGCAACATCTCTCAGAAATACTTCACATAGGGTAATGGAGGAAACGCGATGATTCTGGCTTTGTAGTAACCATACCAACAAAGAGAAGCAAATGAGTGAAAAGCTTTCTTCAGCTTCTCTCAGAAATACTGCATATAGGGTAAAGGGTGAAGTGCAATGTTTCTGGCTTCATAGTAACCATACCAACAAAGACATGCAAAGGAGGGAGGAACTTTCTGTAGCTTCTCTCAGAAATATTTCACATAGGGTAATGCATGAAACGTGATGATTCTGTCTGTGTAGTAATCATACCAACAATTAGACGCAAATGAGGGAGGAGCCTTCTGTGGCTCCTCTCATAAATACTTCACATCAGGTAAATGCTGCAATGTCATGATTGGGTCTGTGTACTAATCATACCAACAAACAGATACAAGTGAGGGAGGAGCTATCTGCAACATCTCTCAGAAATACTTCAAATAGGGTAATAGAAGAAATGCGATTATTCTGGCTTTGTACTAACCATATCAACAAAGAGACGCAAGTGAGGGAGGAGCTTTCTGTGGCTTCTCCCATAAAAACTTCACATCAAGTAATGGATGAAATGAAATGATTGTGTCTGTGTACTAATCATAGCAACAAACAGATGCAAGTGTGGGAGGAGCTTTCTGCAGCTTCTCTCTGAAACACATCCATAGGGTAATGGATGTAATGATAATATTCTGGCTTTGTACTAACCATACCAACAAAGAGACGCAAGTGAGGGAGCAGCTTTCAGCAGCTTCCCTCAGAAATCCTTCACATCAGGTGATGGATTAAATATAATGATTGTCACCGTCTACTAATCATACCAACAAACAGATGGAAGTGAGGGAGGAACTTTCTGTAGCTTCTATCTGAAATACACCACATAGGGTAAAAAATGAAATCCGATGATTTTGGCTTTGTAATAACCATACCAACAAAGTAATTAAAATCAGGGAGAGGCTTTCAGTGGCTTCTATAATAAATACCTCACATCAGTTAATGGATGAAATGTAATGATATTTTCTGTGTAACAATCAAACCAAAAAAGAGATGCAAGTTAGTGAGGATCTTCCAACAACTTCTCTCAGAAATACTTCACTTAAGGTAACAGATGAAATGCGATGATTCTGGCTTTGTAGTAACCATACCAACAAACAAACTCAAATGGGGGATGAGTTTGCTGTAGCTTCCCTCAGAAATACTACACATCAGGTTATGGATGAGATGTAATGATTGTGTTTGTGTTCTAATCATACGAAAAAAATGCAAGTGAGGGAGGAACTTTCTGCAGCTTCTATCAGAGATACTTCACATAGGGTAATAGATGAAATGGGATGATTCTGGGTTTGTAGTAACCATACCAACAAACAAACACAAATGAGGGAGGAGCTTTCTCTAGCTACCCTCAGAAATAGTTCACATTAGGTAATTGATGATAGGTACTGAATGAGTGTGAGCACTAATCTTACCAACAATCAGATACAAGTGATGGAGGAGCGATCTGCAGCTTCCCTCACAAAAACTTCACATAGAGTAGTAGATAAAATGCGGTTATTCTGGCTTTGAAGTAACCATACCAGCAAACAAACGCAAATGAGGGATGAGCTTTCTGTAGCTTGTCTCATAAATACTTTACATCAGGTAATGGATGAAGTGTAATAATTGTGTCTGTGTCCTAATCATACCAACAACAGATGCAAGTGAGGGAGGATCTTTCTGCAGCTTCTCTCAGAAATACATCACATAGGGTAAAGATGAAATGCGATGATTCTGGGCTTCTAGTATCCATACCAACAAACAAACACAAGTGCAGGTGGAGCTTTCTGTAGCATCCCACAGAAATATTTCACATCAGGTAAGGGATGAAATGTAACCATAGTGTCTGTATAGTAATCTTACCAAAAAACAGATGCAAGTGAGGGAGAAGCGTTCTGCAGCTTGTCTCAGAAATACTTCACATAAGGTAGTAGATGAAATCCGATGTTTCTGGCTTTATAGCAACCATACCAACAAACAAAATCCAAATGAGGGGGAAGCTTTCTGTAGCTTCCCTCAGAAATTCTTCACATTAGGTAGTGAATGAAGTGTAATGATTGTCTCCTTGTACCAATCATAACAATAAACAGATGCAATTGAGGGATGAGCTTTCTACAGCTTCTCTCTGAAATACATCAAATAGGGTAATAGATGAAATGCAATGATTCTGGCTTAGTAGTAATCTTACCAACAAATGCACACCATAGAGGGAGGAGCTTGCTGTAGCTTCCCTCAGAAATACTCCATATCAGGTAATGGACATAATGTAATGATTGTGTCTTTGTACTAATCATACCAACATACAGAGCAAGTGAGGGAGGAGCTATCTGGTGCTCCTCTATGAAATACCTCACTTAGGGTAATAGATAAAATGCAATGATTCTGGCTTTGAAGTAACCATACCAACTAACAAATGCAAATTAGGGAGCAGCTTTCTGTAGCATCCCTCAGAAATACTTCACATCATCTAGTAAATGAAATTTAATGTTTGTGTATGTGTACTAATAATACCAACAAACAGATGCAAGTGAGGGAAGAGCTTTCCACAACTTCTCTATGAAATATATCACATAGATTAATAAATGAAACGCGATGATTCTGGTTTTGTAGTAACCATAAAAGCAAACAAACGCAAAAGACACTTGAGCCTCCTATAGCTTCTCTCAGGAATACTTCACATAGGGTAATAGATGAAATGCGATGATTCTGGCTTTGTAGTGATAATACCAACCAACAAACGCAAATGATTGAGGAGCTTGCTGTAGCCCCCCTCAGAAATACTTCACATCAGGTAATGGATGAAATGAAGTGATTGTGTCTGTGTACTAATCATAACAAGAGACAGATGTAGGTGAGGGATGAGCTTTCTGCAGCTACCCTCATAAATACTTCACATCCGGTAATGGATGAAAAGTAATGATTGTGTCTGTGTACTAATCATACCATAAACAGATGCAAGTGAGGGAAGAGCTTTCTGCAGCTTCCCTCAGAAATACTTCACATCAGGTAATGTATGTTATGTAATGAGTGTGTGTGTGTATTAATCATTATAACAAAGAGATGCAAGTGAGGGCGGAGCTTTCTGCAGCTCCATGCTGAAATACATCACATAAAGTAATAGATGAATTGCGATGATTCTGGCTTTGTAATAACCATAGCAAAAAACTAAAGCAAATGAGTGAGTAGCTTTCTGTAGCTATTCTCAGAAATACGTCTCATGGGGTAATAGATGAAATGCGATGATTCTGGCTTTGTAGTAACCATACCAACAAACAAACGCAAATAACGCTTGAGCTTCCTGTAGCTTTATTTAGAAATATTTCACATAGGGTAATAGATGAAATGCGATGACACTATATTTGTAGTAACCATACCAACAAACAAACGCAACTGTGAGAGGAGCTTTCTGTAGCTCCCCTGAGAAATATTTCACATCAGGTAATGGATGAAATGTAATGACTGTGTCTGTGTACTAATCGTAACAACAAACAGAAGCAAGTGTGAGAGGAGCTTTCTGCAGCTTCCCTGAGAAATACTTCACATCCGGTAATGGATGAAATGTAATTATTGTGTCTGTGTACTCATCATACCATAAACAGATGCAAATGAGGGATGAGCTTTCTGCAGCTTTTCCCTGAAATACATCACATAGGGTAATAGATGAAATGCGATGATTCCGGCTTTGTAGTAACCATACCAACAAAGAAACGCAAATGAGGGTTGTGCTATTTGTAGCTTCCCTGAGAAATATTTCACATCAGTTAATGGATGAAATGCAATGATTGTGTCTGTGTACTAATCATACCATAAACAGAAGCAAATGAGGGATGAGCTTTCTGCAGCTTTTCTCTGAAATACATCACATAGGGTAATAGATAAAATGCGATGATTCTGACTTTGTAGTAACCATACCAACCAACAAACGCAACTGAGGGAGGATTATATTGTAGCTTCACTCAGAAATGCTTCCCATCAGGTAATGGATGAAATGTCATGATAGTGTCTGTGTACTGATCAGAACAACAAACAAATGCAATGAGCGAAGAGCTTTCTGCAGCTTCCCTCAGAAATACTTCACATCAGGTAATGGGCGAAATGTGATGATTGTGTCTGTGTATCAATCATTCCAACAAACAGATGCAAGTGAGGGAAGAGCTTTCTGCAGCTTCTTTCTGAAATACATCACATTAGGTAATAGACGAAGTGCGATGATTCTGGCATTGTAGTAACCATACCTACAAACAAACGCAAAGGAGTGAGAAGCTTTCTGTAGCTTCCCTGAGAAATACTGCATATCAGGTAATGGACAAAATGTAATAATTGTGTCTGTGTACTAATGGTACCAACAATCAGATGGAAGTGAGGGAGGAGATTTCTGCAGTCTCTCTCTGAAATACATCACATGGGGTAATAGATGAAATGAGATAATTCTGGCTTTGTAGTAACGATACCAGCCAACAAACGCATCTGAGGGAGGATCTTTCTGCAGTTTCCCTCAGAAATACCTCACATCAGGTAATGGATGAAATGTAATGACTGTGTCTGTGTATTAATCATTCCAAAAAACAGATGCAAGTGAGGGAGGAGCTTTCTCCAGCTTCCTTCTGAAAGACATCACATTAGGTAATAGATGAAATGCGATGATTCTGCCATTATAGTAACCATACCTACAAATAAATGCAAAGGAGTGAGGAGCCTTCTGTAGCTTCCCTGAGAAATACTTCAATCAGGTAATGGACGAAATGTGATGATTGTGTCTGTGGTAATAGATGAAATGCGATGATTCTGGTTTTGTAGTAACCATTCCAACAAACAAACGCAAATGAGGGAGGAGCTTTCTGTAGCTTCCCTCAGAAATACTTCACATCAGGTAATGGATGAAAGGTAATGATTGTGTCTTAGTACTAATCATATCAACATACAGAGCAAGTGAGGGAGGAGCTTTGTGCTGCTCCTCTCTGTAATACCTCACATAGGTTAATAGATAAAATGCAATGATTCTGGCTTTGTAGTAACCATACGAACAAACTAAACGCAAATGACACTTCAGCTTTCTGTATTCTTTCTTTAGAAATACTTCACATAGGGTAATAAATGAAATGCAATGATTCTGGCTTTGTAGTAACCATACCAACAAGCAAACACATAAGATGGAGGAGCTTTCTGTAGCTATTCTCAGAATTACTTCACATATGGTAATAGATGAAATGCGATGATTCTGGCTTTGTAGTAACCATACCAACAAACTAAATGCAAATGACACTTAAGCTTTCTGTAGCATTTTTTAGAAATACTTCAAATAGGGTAATAGAAAAAATGCGTAGATTCTGGATTTGTAGTAACCATACCAACAAACAAACACATTTCTCTCAGAAATACTTCACATCAGGTAATGGATGAAATGTTATTGTTGTGTCTGTGTACTGATAACAACAACAAACAGATGCAAGTGAGGGAAGAGCTTTATGCAGCTTCCCGCAGAAATACTTCACATCATTTAATGGCTGTAATGTAATGAGTGTGTGTGTGTATTAATCATTATAACAAACAGATGCAAGTCAGGGAGGAGCTTTCTGCAGATCCTTTTTGAAATACATCACATAAAGTAATAGATGAATTGCGATGATTCTGGCTTTGTAATAACCATACCAACAAACTAAAGCAAATGAGGGTGGAGCTTCCTGTAGCTATTCTCAGAAATTCATCAGATGAGGTAATAGATGCAATGCGATGATTTTGGCTTTGTAGTAACCATACCAACAAATGGAACCCAAATGAGGGTTGTGCTTTCTGTAGCCTCCCTCTGAAATATTTCACATCAGGTAATGGATGAAATATAATGATTGTGTCTGTGTACTAATCATAACAAAAAAAGGAGCAAGTGAGGCACGAGCTTTCTGCAGCTTCTCTCTGAGATACATCACATAGGATAATGGATGAAATGCAATGATTCTGGCTTTGTAGTATCCATTCTAACAAACAAACGCAAATGAGGGAGGAGCCTTCTGTAGATTTTTTTAGAAATATTTCACATAGGTTAATAGATGAAATGTGATGATTCTGGCTTGGTAGTAAATAAACCAAAAAACAAACACAACTGAGAGAGGTGCTTACTGTAGCTCAACTCAGAAATACTTCACAACAGGTAATGGATGCAATGTAATGATTGTGTCTGTGTACTAATGATAACAACAAACAGATGCAAGTGTGGGAAGAGCTTTCTCCTGCTTCCCTCAGAAATACTTTACATCAGGTAATGGATGAAATGTAATGATTGTGTCTGTGTACTAATCATACCATAAACAGATGCAAATGAGGGATGAACTTTCTGCAGCTATTCTCTGAAATATATCGCACAGGGTAATAGATGAAATGCGATGATTCTGGCTTTGTAGTAACCATACCAATGAACAAAACGGAAATAAGGGTGTTGCTTTCTGTACTATTCTCAGAAATACTTCACATAGGGTAATAGATGAAACGAATGATTCTGGCCTTATAGTAACCTTTCCAACAAACAAATGCAAATGAGGGATGTGCTTTCTGTGGCTTCTCTCAGAAATACTTCACATCAGGTAATGGACAAAATGTAATGATTGTGTCTTTGTACTAATCATACCAACATACAGAGCAGGTGTGGGAGGAGCTTTCTGCTGCTCCTCTATGAAATACTTCACATAGAGTAATAAATGAAATGCGATGATTCTGGTTTTGTAGTAAGAATACTAACAAACGGATGCAAGTGAGGGAGGAGCTTTCTGCAGCTTCTCTCTGAAATACATCACATAGGTTAATAGATGAAATGCGATTATTCTGGTTTTGTAGTAACCATAAAAACAAACAAACGCAAATGACACTTGAGCCTTCTGTAGCTTTTGTCAGGAATACTTCACATTGAGTAATAGATGAAATGCGATGTTTCTCGCTTTGTAGTTATAATACCAACAAACAAACGCAAGTCATTGAGAAGCTTGCTGTAGGCCCCCTCAGAAATACTTCACGTCAGGTAATGGATGAAATGAAATGATTGTGTCTGTGTACAAATCATAACAACAAACAGATGTAGGTGATGGATGAGCTTTCTGCAGCTTCCCTGAGAAATACTTCACATCAGCTAATGGATGAAATGCAATGATTTTGTCTGTGTAGTAATCGTACCATAAACAGAAGCAAATGAGGGGTGAGCTTTCAGCAGCTTTTCTCTGAAATACATCACATAGGGTAATAGAGGAAATGCGATGATACTGGCTTTGTAGTAACCATACAAAACCAACATACGCAAATGAGGGAGGATTTTATTGTAGCTTCACTCACAAATACTTCACATCAGGTAATGGACGAAAAGTGATGATTGTGTCTGTGTATTAATCAGTCCAACAAACAGATGCAAGTGAGGGAGGGGCTTTCTGCAGCTTCTTTCTGAAATACATCACATTAGGTAATAGACGAAATGCGATGATTCTGGCATTGTAGTAACCATACCTACAAACAATCGCAAAGGAGTGAGGAGCTTTCTGTAGCTTCCCTGAGAAATACTTCACATCAAGTAATGGACGAAATGTGATGATTGTGTGTGTGTATTAATCATTCCAACAAACAGATGCAAGCGAGCTAAGAGCTTTCGTAAGCTTTAATTTGAAATACGTCACATAGGGTAATAGATGAAATGCAATGATTCTGATTTTGAGTTAAACATACCAACAAACAAACACAAATGGGGGAGGAGCTTTCTGTAGCTTCCCTCAGAAATATTTCACATCACGTAATGGATGAAATGTTACGATTGTGTCTGTATACTAATCATAACAACAAACAGCTGCAAGTGAGGGATGAGGATTCTGCAGCTCCTCTCTAAAATACATCACATAGGGTAATGGACGAAATGCTTTGAATCTGGGTTTGTAGTAACCATAAAACTAACAAACACATATGATGGGGAGCTTTCTGTAGCTTCCCTCATAATTACTTCACATCATGTAATAAATGAAATGTAATGATTTTGGCTGTGTACTAATCATTCCAACAAACAGATGCAAATGAGGGGTGTGTTATCTGCAGCTTTTCTCTGAAATACATCACATGGGGTAATAGATGAAATGCAATGATTCTGGCTTTGTAGTAACCATACCAAAAACAAACGCAAATGAATGAGTAGCTTTCTGTAGCTATTCTCAGAAACACTTCACATAGGGTAATAGATGAAATGCGATAATTCTTCCTTTATAGTAAACATTTAAAGAAACAAACGCAAATGAGGGAGGATCTTTCTGTTGCTTCCGTCAGAAATACTTCACATCAGGCAATGGATGAAATGTTATGATTTTGTCTGTGTACTAATTTTACCAACAATCAGATGGTAGTGAGGGTTGAGATTCCTGCAGTCTCTCTCTGAAAACATCACATGGGGTAATAGATGAAAAGTGATATTTCTGGGTTTGTAGTAACCATACGAGCCAACAAACTTATCTGAGGGAGGATCTTTCTGTAGTTTCCCTCAGAAATACTTCACATCAGGTAATGGATGAAATGTAATGATTTTGTCTTAGTGCTAATCATACCTACATACAGAGCAAGTGAGGGAGGAGCTTTCTGCTGCTCCTCTCTGGAATACCTCACATAGGGTAATATGTAAAATGCGATGATTCTGGCTTTGTAGTAGCCTAGCAACAAACAAATGCAAATGACGGAGGAGCTCTCTGTAGCTAAACTCAGAAATACTTCACATAGGGTAATAGATGAAATGCGATGATTCTGGCTTCGTAGTAACTATACCAACAAACAAATGCAAATTAGGGAGCTGCTTTCAGAGCATACCTGAGAAATACTTCACATCATCTAGTAAATGAAATTTAATGTTTGTGTATTCTCAGAAATACTTCACATAGGGTAATAGATGAAATGCAATGATTCTGGCTTCGTAGTAACCATACCAACAAACAATTGCAAATTAGGGAGGAGCTTTGTGTAGCATCCCTCAGAAATACTTCACACCATGTAATGAATGAAATGTAATGTTTGTGTCTGTGTACTAATCATACAACAAAATGATGCAAGTGAAGGAGGAGCTTACTGCAACTTCTCTCTAAAATACATCACATCAAGTAATAAATGAAATGCGGTGATTCTGGTTTTGTAGTAAGAATACCATAAACAGATGCAAGTGAGGGAGGAGCTTTCTCCAGTTTCTCTCTGAAATACATCACATTGGGTAATGGATGAAATGCAATGATTCTGGCTTTGTAGGAACAATACCAACAAACAAACGCAAATGACGCTTGAGCTTTCTGTAGCTCTTTTCAGGAATACTTCACACATGGCAAAAGATGAAATGCGATGATTCTGGCTTTGTGGTAACCATACCAACAACAAAACGCAAATGAGGGAAGAGCTCTCGCTAGCCCCCCTCAGAAATACTTAACATCAGGTGATGGATGAAATGCAGTGATTGTGTATGTGTACTAATCATACCATAAACAGATGCAAGTGAGGGAAAACCTTTCTGCAGGTTTTTTTTTTTCTGAAATACAAAACATAGGGTAATAAATGAATTGCGAAGATTCTAGATTTGTAATAACCATACGAAGAAACAAATGCAAATGAGGGATGGGTTTTCTATAGCTATTCTCAGAAAAATTTGACATAGGGTAATAGATGAAATGTGATGATTCTATCTTTGTAGTGATCATACAAACAAAGAAATGAAAATTAGGGGGAAGCTTTCAGTAGCAGCCTTCAGTAATATTTCACATCATGTAATAAATGAAATGTAATGATTGTGTCTGTGTACTAATCATACTATAAATAGATGCAAGTGAGGGAAAAGCTTTCTGCAGCTTTTATTTGAGATACATCACATAGGGTAATAGATGAAACGCAATGATTCTGGTTTTGAGTTAAACATACCAACAAACAAACGCAAATGGGGGAGGAGCTTTCTGTATCTTCCCTCAGAAATATTTTACATCAGGTAATGGATGAAATGTTATGATTGTGTCTGTATACTAATCATAACAACAAACAGCTGCAAGTGAGGGATGAGGATTCTGCAGTTCCTCCCTAAAATACATCACATTTGGTAATGGACGAAATGTTTTGAATCTGGGTTTGTAGTAACCGTAAAACAAACAGACACAAATGAGGGGGGAGCTTTCTGTAGCTACCCTCATAATTACTTCACATCATGTAATAAATGAAATGTAATGATTTTGGCTGTGTAGTAATCATTCCAACAAACAGATGCAATTGAGGGGTGAGTTATCTGCAACTTTTCTCTGAAATACATCACATGGGGTAATAGATGAAATGCAATGATTCTGGCTTTGTAGTAACCATACCAAAAACAAACGCAAATGAATGAGTAGCTTTCTGTAGCTATTCTCAGAAATACTTCACATAGGGTAATAGATGAAATGCGATAATTCTTTCTTTATAGTAACCATTTCAATAAACAAATGCAAATGAGGGAAGATCTTTCTGTAGCTTCCGTCAGAAATACTTCACATCAGGTAATGGACGAAATGTAATGATTGTGTCTGTGCACCAATGGTACCAACAATCAGATGGTAGTGAGGGAGGAGCTATCTGCAGCTTCTTTCTGGAAGACATCACAATAGGTAATAGATGAAATGCGATGATTCTGTCATTGTAGAAACCATACCAACAAAGAAACGCAAATGAGGGTTGTGCTTCCTGTAGCTTCCCTCAGAAATATTTCACATCAGGTAATGGATGAAATGCAATGATTGTGTCTGTGTACTAATCAGAACAACAAAAACAAATGCAATGCGCGAAGAGCTTTCTGCAGCTTCCCTCACAAATACTTCTCATCAGGTAATGGACAAAATGTGATGATTGTGTCTGTGTATTAATCATTCCAACAAACAGATGCAAGTGAGGGAGGACCTTTCTGCAGCTTCTTTCTGAAATACATCACATTAGGTAATAGATGAAATGCGATGATTCTGGCATTGTAGTAACCATACCTACAAACAATCGCAAAGAAGTGAGGAGCTTTTGTAGCTTCCCTGAGAAATACTTCACATCAGGTAATGGTCGAAATGTGATGTTTGTGTCTGTTTATTAATCATTCCAACAAACAGATGCAAGTGAGGGAGGAGCTTTCTGCTGCTCCTCTCTAGACTACCTCACATAGGGTAATAGTAAAATGCGATGATTCTGGCTTTGTAGTAGCCTAGCAACAAACAAATGCAAATGACGGAGGAGCTCTCTGTAGCTATACTCAGAAATACTTCACATAGGGTAATAGATGAAATGCGATGATTCTGGCTTCGTAGTAACCATACCAACAAACAAATGCAAATTAGGGAGGAGCTTTCTGTAGCATCCCTCAGAAATACTTCACTTCATGTAATAAATGAAATGTAATGTTTGTGTCTGTGTACTAATCATACAACAAAATGATGCAAGTGAAGGAGGAGCTTTCTGCAACTTCTCTCTGAAATACATCACATTGGGTAATAAATGAAATGGGATGATTCTGGCTTTGTAGTAACTATACCAACAAACAAATGCAAATTAGGGAGCTGCTTTCAGAGCATACCTGAGAAATACTTCTCATCATCTAGTAAATGAAATTTAATGTTTGTGTATTCTCAGAAATACTTCACATAGGGTAATAGATGAAATGCAATGATTCTGGCTTCGTAGTAACCATACCAACAAACAATTGCAAATTAGGGAGGAGCTTTCTGTAGCATCCCTCAGAAATACTTCACACCATGTAATGAATGAAATGTAATGTTTGTGTCTGTGTACTAATCATACAACAAAATGATGCAAGTGAAGGAGGAGCTTACTGCAACTTCTCTCTAAAATACATCACATAGAGTAATAAATGAAATGTGATGATTCTGGTATACCATAAAGAGATGCAAGTGAGGGAGGAGCTTTCTGCAGCTCCTCTCTGAAATACATCACATTGGGTAATGGATGAAATGCAATGATTCTGGCTTTGTAGTAACAATACCAACAAACAAACGCAAATGACGCTTGAACTTTCTGTAGCTCTTTTCAGAAATACTTCACACATGGCAAAAGATGAAATGCGATGATTCTGGCTTTGTGGTAACCATACCAACAACAAAACGCAAATGGGGGAAGAGCCCTCGCTAGCCCCCCTCAGAAATACTTAACATCAGGTGATGGATGAAATGCAGTGATTGTGTATGTGTACTAATCATACCATAAACAGATGCAAGTGAGGGAAAAGCTTTCTGCAGGTTTTTTTTTTTTTCTGAAATACATCGCATAGGGTAATAAATGAATTGCGAAGATTCTAGATTTGTAATAACCATACGAAGAAACAAATGCATAAGAGGGATCAACTTTCTATAGCTATTCTCAGAAATATTTGACATAGGGTAATAGATGAAATGTGATGATTCTAACTTTGTAGTGATCATACAAACAAAGAAATGAAAATTAGGGAGAAGCTTTCAGTAGCAGCCTTCAGTGATATTTCACATCTTGTAATAAATGAAATGTAATGATTGTGTCTGTGTACTAATCATACCAACAAACAAACACAAATGAGGGAGGTGCTTTCTGTAGTAATCATTCCAACGAACTGATGCAAGTGAGAAAGGAGCTTTCTGCAGCTTTCCTCCGAAATACATGTGTCTGTGTACTAATCATACAAAAACAGATGCAGGCGAGGGAGGAGATTATTGCAGCTTCTCTCTGAATTACATCTATTGCAGCTTCTCTCTGAAAAACATCACATAGTGTAATAAATGAAATGGGATGAATCTGGCTTCGTAGTAACCATACCAACAAACAAATGCAAATTAGGGAAGAGCTTTCTGTAGCATATCTGAGAAATACATCACATCATCTTGTAAATGAAATTTAATGCTTGGGTCTGTGCACTAATAATACCAACAAACAGATTCAAGTGAGATAAGAGCTTTCTGCAAACTTCACTCTGAAATACATCACATAGAGTAATAAATGAAATGTGATGATTCTGGTTTTGTAGTAAGAATACCAACAAACAGATGCAAATGAGGGAGGAGCTTTCTACAGCTTCTCTCTGAAATACATCACATAGGTTAACAGATAAAAAGCAATGATTCTGGTTTTGTAGTAACCATACCAACAAATAAACGTAAATGAGGGAAGAGCTTTCTGTAGCTTCCCTCAGAAATATTTCACATCAGGAAATGGATGAAATGTAATGATCGTTCTGTGTACTAATCATAACAACAAACAGGTGCAAGTGAGGGACAAGGATTCTGCAGCTTTTCTCTGAAAATAGGTGAAATGCAATGATTCTAGCTTTGTAGTAACCATACCAACAATCAAACACAAATGAGGCAGGTGCTTTCTGTAGTAATCATTCCAACGAACTGTTGCAAGTGAGAAAGGAGCTTTCAGGAGCTTTCCGCTGAAATACATGACATAGGGTAATAGATGAAATACGATGATTCTGGCTTTGTAGTAACCCCACCAACAAACAAACGCAAATGACGGAGGAGCTTTTTTAGCTTCCCCCAGAAATACTTCACATCCGGTAATGGATGAAATGTAATGCTTGTGTCTGTGTACTAATATTGCCATAGACAGATGCAAAAGAGGAAAGAGCATACTGCAGCTTCTCTCTGATATACATCACATGGGGTAATGGACGAAATGCGATGATTCTGGCTTTGTAGTAATCATACCAAAAAACAAACGCAAATGAGGAAGGTGCTTTCTGTAGCTTCCCTCAGATATATTTCACATCAAGTAATGGATGAAGTGTAATGATTGTGTCTGTGTACTAATCACAACAACAAACAGTTGTAAGTGAGGGACGAGCTTTCTGCAGCTTCTCTCTGAGATACACCACATAGGATAATGGATGAAACACAATGTTTCTGGCTTCACAGTAACCATACCAACAAACAAACGCAAATGAGGGAGGAGCTTTCTGTACCTTCCCTCAGAAATACTTCACAGCAGGTAATGGATGAAATGTAATGATTGTGTCTGTGTACTAATCATACCAACAAACGAACACAAATGAGGGAGGTGCTTTCTGTAGTAATCATTCCAACGAACTGATGCAAGTGAGAAAGGAGCTTTCTGCAGCTTTCCTCCGAAATACATGAGTCTGTGTACTAATCATACAAAAACAGATGCAGGCGAGGGAGGAGATTATTGCAGCTTCTCTCTGAATTACATCTATTGCAGCTTCTCTCTGAAAAACATCACATAGGGTAATAAATGAAATGGGATGAATCTGGATTCGTAGTAACCATACCAACAAACAAATGCTAATTAGGGAAGAGCTTTCTGTAGCATATCTGAGAAATACTTCACATCATCTTGTAAATGAAATTTAATGCTTGTGTCTGTGCACTAATAATACCAACGAACAGATTCAAGTGAGATAAGAGCTTTCTGCAAAGTTCACTCTGAAATACATCACATAGAGTAATAAATGAAATGTGATGATTCTGGTTTTGTAGTAAGAATACCAACAAACAGATGCAAATGAGGGAGGAGCTTTCTGCAGCTTCTCTCTGAAATACATCACATAGGTTAACAGATAAAAAGCAATGATTCTGGTTTTGTAGTAACCATACCAACAAATAAACGTAAATGAGGGAAGAGCTTTCTGTAGCTACCCTCAGAAATACTTCACATTAGGTAATGGATGAAAGGTAATGGTTGTGTCTGAGTACTAATCATATCAACAAACAGATGCCAGTGAGGGAGGAGCTTTGTGCTGCTTCCCTCAGAAATACTTCACTTAGGATAATAAATGAAATGCAATGATTCTGGCTTTGTAGTAACCATACCAACAAAGAAACACAAATGAGGGAGGAGTTTTCTGCAGTTTTTTTCAGAAATACTTCACATTGAGTAATAGATGAAATGTGATGGTTCTGGCTTTGTAGTAACCATACCAACAAACAAACGCAGATGAGGGTGGAGCTTTCTGTAGCTTCCCTCAGAAATATTTCACATCTGGTAATGGATGAAATGTAATGATCGTTCTGTGTACTAATCATAACAACAAACAGGTGCAAGTGAGGGACAAGGATTCTGCAGCTTTTCTCTGAAAATAGGTGAAATGAAATGATTCTAGCTTTGTAGTAACCATACCAACAATCAAACGCAAATGAGGCAGGTGCTTTCTGTAGTAATCATTCCAACGAACTGTTGCAAGTGAGAAAGGAGCTTTCAGGAGCTTTCCTCTGAAATACATGACATAGGGTAATAGATGAAATACGATGATTCTGGCTTTGTAGTAACCCCACCAACAAACAAACGCAAATGACGGAGGAGCTTTTTTAGCTTCCCCCAGAAATACTTCACATCCGGTAATGGATGAAATGTAATGATTGTGTCTGTGTACTAATATTGCCATAGACAGATGCAAAAGAGGAAAGAGCATACTGCAGCTTCTCTCTGATATACATCACATGGGGTAATGGACGAAATGCGATGATTCTGGCTTTGTAGTAATCATACCAAAAAACAAACGCAAATGAGGAAGGTGCTTTCTGTAGCTTCCCTCAGATATATTTCACATCAAGTAATGGATGAAGTGTAATGTTGTGTCTGTGTACTAATCACAACAGCAAACAGTTGTAAGTGAGGGACGAGCTTTCTGCAGCTTCTCTCTGAGATACACCACATAGGATAAGGGATGAAACACAATGTTTCTGGCTTCACAGTAACCATACCAACAAACAAACGCAAATGAGGGAGGAGCTTTCTGTACCTTCCCTCAGAAATACTTCACATCAGGTAATGGATGAAATGTAATGATTGTGCCTGTGTACTAATCATACCAACATACAGAGCAAGTGAGGGAGGAAATTTCTGCTGCTCCTCTCTGAAATACCTCAGATAGGGTAATAGATGAAATGCGATGATTCTGGCTTTGTAGTAACCATAGCAACAAACAAATGCAAATGAGGGAGGAGCTCTCTGTACCTTCCCCCAGAAATACTTCACATCCGGTAATGGATGAAATGTAATGATTGTGTCCGTGTACTAATATTGCCATAAACAGATGCAAGTGAGGAAAGAGCATACTGCAGCTTCTCTCTGATATACATCACATGGGGTAATGGATGAAATGCGATGATTCTGGCTTTGTAGTAATCATACCAAAAAACAAACGCAAATGAGGGAGGTGCTTTCTGTAGCTTCCCTCAGATATATTTCACATCAAGTAATGGATGAAGTGTAATGACTGTGTCTGTGTACTAATCACAACAACAAACAGTTGCAAGTGAGGGACGAGCTTTCTGCAGCTTCTCTCTGAGATACACCACATAGGATAATGGATGAAACACAATGTTTCTGGCTTTACAGTAACCATACCAACAAACAAACGCATCTGAGGGAGGATCTTTCTGTAGTTTCCCTCAGAAATAATTCACATCAGGTAATGGATGAAATGTAATGATTGTGTCTCTGTATTAATCATTCCAAAAACAGATGCAAGTGAGGGAGGAGCTTTCTGCAGCTTCTTTCTGAAATACATCACATTAGGTAATAGATGAAATGCGATGATTCTGGCATTGTAGTAACCATACCAACAAAGAAACGCAAATGTGGGTTGTGCTTCCTGTAGCTTCCCTCAGAAATATTTCACATCAGGTAATGGATGAAATGCAATGATTGCGTCTGTGTACTAATCATACCATAAACAGAAGCAAATGAGGGAGGAGATTTCAGCAGCTTTTCTCTTAAATACATCACATAGGGTAATAAATGAAATGCGATGATTCTGGCTTTGTAGTAACCATACCAACCAACAAACGCAACTGAGGAAGGATTTTATTGTAGCTTCACTCAGAAATACTTCACATCAGGTAATGGATGAAATGTAATGATTGTGTCTGTGTACTGATCAGAACAACAAAAACAAATGCAATGAGCGAAGAGCTTTCTGCAGCTTCCCTCAGAAATACTTCACATCAGGTAATGGACAAAATGTGATGATTGTGTCTGTGTATTAATCATTCCAACAAACAGATGCAAGTGAGGGAGGACCTTTCTGCAGCTTCTTTCTGAAATACATCACATTAGGTAATAGATGAAATGCGATAATTCTGGCATTGTAGTAACCATACCTACAAACAATCGCAAAGGAGTGAGGAGCTTTCTGTAGCTTCCCTGAGAAATACTTCACATCAGGTAATGGTCGAAATGTGATGTTTGTGTCTGTGTATTAATCATTCCAACAAACAGGTGCAAGTGAGGGAGGAGCTTTCTGCATGGTCTCTCTGAATTACATTACATAAGGTAATGGATGAAATGCTATCATTCTGCCTTCGTAGTAACCATTCCAAAAAACAAACGCAAATGAGGGAGGCGCTTTCTGTAGCTTCCCTCAGAAATACTTCACATCAGATAATGGATGAAATGTAATGATTGTGTCTTAGTACTAATCATACCAACATACAGAGCAAGTGAGGGAGGAGCTTTCTGCTGCTCCTCTCTGGAATACCTCACATAGGGTAATAGGTAAAATGCGATAATTCTGGCTTTGTAGTAGCCTAGCAACAAACAAATGCAATGACGGAGGAGCTCTCTGTAGCTATACTCAGAAATACTTCACATAGGGTAATAGATGAAATGCGATGTTTCTGGCTTCGTAGTAACCATACCAACAAACAAATGCAAATTAGGGTTGCTGCTTTCAGAGCATAGCTGAGAAATACTTCACATCATCTAGTAAATGAAATTTAATGTTTGTGTATTCTCAGAAATACTTCACATAGGGAAATAGATGAAATGCAATGATTCTGGCTTCGTAGTAACCATACCAACAAACAATTGCAAATTAGGGAGGAGCTTTCTGTAGCATCCCTCAGAATTACTTCACACCTTGTAATGAATGAAATGTAATGTTTGTGTCTGTGTACTAATCATACAACAAAATGATGCAAGTGAAGGAGGAGCTTACTGCAACTTCTCTCTAAAATACATCACATAGAGTAATAAATGAAATGCGGTGATTCTGGTTTTGTAGTAAGAATACCATAAACAGATGCAAGTGAGGGAGGAGCTTTCTGCAGCTCCTCTCTGAAATACATCACATTGGGTAATGGATTAAATGCAATGATTCTGGCTTTGTAGTAACAATATCAACAAACAAACGCAAATGACGCTTGAGCTTTCTTTAGCTCTTTTCAGAAATACTTCACACATGGCAAAAGATGAAATGCGATGATTCTGGCTTTGTGGTAACCATACCAACAACAAAACGCAAATGGGGGAAGAGCCCTCGCTAGCCCCCCTCAGAAATACTTAACATTAGGTGATGGATGAAATGCAGTGATTGTGTATGTGTACTAATCATACCATAAACAGATGCAAGTGAGGGAAAAGCTTTCTGCAGGTTTTTTTTTTTTCTGAAATACATCGCATAGGGTAATAAATGAATTGCAAAGATTCTAGATTTGTAATAACCATACGAAGAAACAAATGCAAAAGAGGGATGAACTTTCTATAGCTATTCTCAGAAATATTTGACATAGGGTAATAGATGAAATGTGATGATTCTAACTTTGTAGTGATCATACAAACAAAGAAATGAACATTAGGGAGAAGCTTTCAGTAGCAGCCTTCAGTGATATTTCACATCTTGTAATAAATGAAATGTAATGATTGTGTCTGTGTACTAATCATACCAACAAGCAAACGCAAATGAGGGAGGTGCTTTCTGTAGTAATCATTCCAACGAACTGATGCAAGTGAGAAAGGAGCTTTCTGAAGCTTTCCTCCGAAATACATGTGTCTGTGTACTAATCATACAAAAACAGATGCAGGCGAGGGAGGAGATTATTGCAGCTTCTCTCTGAATTACATCTATTGCAGCTTCTCTCTGAAAGACATCACATAGTGTAATAAATGAAACGGGATGAATCTGGCTTCGTAGTAACCATACCAACAAACAAATGCAAATTAGGGAAGAGCTTTCTGTAGCATATCTGAGAAATACATCACATCATCTTGTAAATGAAATTTAATGCTTGGGTCTGTGCACTAATAATACCAACAAACAGATTCAAGTGAGATAAGAGCTTTCTGCAAACTTCACTCTGAAATACATCACATAGAGTAATAAATGAAATGTGATGATTCTGGTTTTGTAGTAAGAATACCAAGAAACAGATGCAAATGAGGGAGGAGCTTTCTGCAGCTTCTCTCTGAAATACATCACATAGGTTAACAGATAAATAGCAATGATTCTGGTTTTGTAGTAACCATACCAACAAATAAACGAAAATGAGGGAAGAGCTTTCTGTAGCTACCCTCAGAAATACTTCACATTAGGTAATGGATGAAATGTAATGGTTGTGTCTGAGTACTAATCATATCAACAAACAGATGCCAGTGAGGGAGGAGCTTTGTGCTGCTTCCCTCAGAAATACTTCACTTAGGATAATAAATGAAATGCAATGATTCTGGCTTTGTAGTAACCATACCAACAAAGAAACACAAATGAGGGAGGAGTTTTCTGCAGTTTTTTTCAGAAATACTTCACATTGGGTAATAGATGAAATGTGAAGGTTCTGGCTTTGTAGTAACCATACCAACAAACAAACGCAGATGAGGGTGTAGCTTTCTGTAGCTTCCCTCAGAAATATTTCACATCAGGTAATGGATGAAATGTAATGATCGTTCTGTGTACTAATCATAACAACAAACAGGTGCAAGTGAGGGACAAGGATTCTGCAGCTTTTCTCTGAAAATAGGTGAAATGCAATGATTCTAGCTTTGTAGTAACCATACCAACAATCAAACGCAAATGAGGCAGGTGCTTTCTGTAGTAATCATTCCAACGAACTGTTGCAAGTGAGAAAGGAGCTTTCAGGAGCTTTCCTCTGAAATACATGACATAGGGTAATAGATGAAATACGATGATTCTGGCTTTGTAGTAACCCCACCAACAAACAAACGCAAATGACGGAGGAGCTTTTTTAGCTTCCCCCAGAAATACTTCACATCCGGTAATGGATGAAATGTAATGATTGTGTCTGTGTACTAATATTGCCATAGACAGATGCAAAAGAGGAAAGAGCATACTGCAGCTTCTCTCTGATATACATCACATGGGGTAATGGACGAAATGCGATGATTCTGGCTTTGTAGTAATCATACCAAAAAACAAACGCAAATGAGGAAGGTGCTTTCTGTAGCTTCCCTCAGATATATTTCACATCAAGTAATGGATGAAGTGTAATGATTGTGTCTGTGTACTAATCACAACAACAAACAGTTGTAAGTGAGGGACGAGCTTTCTGCAGCTTCTCTCTGAGATACACCACATAGGATAATGGATGAAACACAATGTTTCTGGCTTCACAGTAACCATACCAACAAACAAACGCAAATGAGGGAGGAGCTTTCTGTACCTTCCCTCAGAAATACTTCATATCAGGTAATGGATGAAATGTACTGATTGTGCCTGTGTACTAATCATACCAACATACAGAGCAAGTGAGGGAGGAAATTTCTGCTGCTCCTCTCTGAAATACCTCAGATAGGGTAATAGATGAAATGCGATGATTCTGGCTTTGTAGTAACCATAGCAACAAACAAATGCAAATGAGGGAGGAGCTTTCTGTACCTTCCCCCAGAAATACTTCACATCCGGTAATGGATGAAATGTAATGATTGTGTCTGTGTACTAATATTGCCATAGACAGATGCAAGTGAGGAAAGAGCATACTGCAGCTTCTCTCTGATACACATCACATGGGGTAATGGACGAAATGCGATGATTCTGGCTTTGTAGTAATCATACCAAAAAACTAACGCAAATGAGGAAGGTGCTTTCTGTAGCTTCCCTCAGATATATTTCACATCAAGTAATGGATGAAGTGTAATGATTGTGTCTGTGTACTAATCACAACAACAAACAGTTGTAAGTGAGGGACGAGCTTTCTGCAGCTTCTCTCTGAGATACACCACATAGGTTAATGGATGAAACACAATGTTTCTGGCTTCACAGTAACCATACCAACAAACAAACGCAAATGAGGGAGGAGCTTTCTGTACCTTCCCTCAGAAATACTTCACAGCAGGTAATGGATGAAATGTAATGATTGTGTCTGTGTACTAATCATACCAACAAACGAACACAAATGAGGGAGGTGCTTTCTGTAGTAATCATTCCAACGAACTGATGCAAGTGAGAAAGGAGCTTTCTGCAGCTTTCCTCCGAAATACATGACATAGGGTAATAGATGAAATACGATGATTCTGGCTTTGTAGTAACCCCACCAACAAACAAACTCAAATGACGGCGGAGCTTTTTTAGCTTCCCCAGAAATACTTCACATCCGGTAATGGATGAAATGTAATGATTGTGTCTGTGTACTAATATTGCCATAAACAGATGCAAGTGAGGAAAGAGCATACTGCAGCTTCTCACTGATATACATCACATGAGGTAATGGACGAAATGCGATGATTCTGGCTTTGTAGTAATTATACCAAAAAACAAACGCAAATGAGGAAGGTGCTTTCTGTAGCTTCCCTCAGATATATTTCACATCAAGTAATGGATGAAGTGTAATGATTGTGTCTGTGTACTAATCACAACAACAAACAGTAGCAAGTGAGGGACAAGCCTTCTGCAGCTTCTCTCTGAGATACACCACGTAGGATAATGGATGAAACACAATGTTTCTGGCTTCACAGTAACCATACCAACAAACAAACGCAAATGTGGGAGGAGCTTTCTGTACCTTCCCTCAGAAATACTTCACATCAGGTAATGGATGAAATGTAATGATTGTGCCTGGGTACTAATCATACCAACATACAGAGCAAGTGAGGGAGGAAATTTCTGCTGCTCCTCTCTGAAATACCTCAGATACAGTAATAGATGAAATGCGATGATTCTGGCTTTGTATTAACCATAGCAACAAACAAATGCAATTGAGGGAGGAGCTTTCTGTAGCTATTCTCAGAAATACTTCACATAGGTTAATAAATGAAGTGCGATGATTCTGGCTTTGTAGTAACCATACCAACAAACAAATGCAAATTAGTGAGGAGCTTTCTGTAGCATCCCTCAGAAATAATTCACATCGTGTAATAAATGAAATGTATTGTTTGTATCTGTGTACTAATCATACAACAAACAGATGCAAGTGAAGGAGGAGCTTTCTGCAAGTTCTCTCTGAATTACATCACATTGGGTAATAAATGAAATGGTATAATTCTGGCTTTGTAGTAACCATACCAACAAACAAATGCAAATAAGGGAGCTGCTTCCAGAGCATCCCTGAGAAATACTTCACATCATCTAGTAAATGAAATTTAATGTTTGTGTATGTGTACTAATAATAGCAACAAACAGATGCAAGTGAGGGAAGAGCTTTCTGCTACTCCTCCCTGAAATACATCACATAGAGTAATAAATGAAATGCAATGATTCTGGTTTTGTAGTAAGAATACCAACAAACAGATGCATGTGATGGAGGAGCTTTCTGCTGCTCCTCGCTGAAATACACCACATATCGCAATGGTTGAAATGCAATGATTCTGGCTTTGTAGTAACCATACCAACAAACAAACACATATAATGCAGGAGCTTTCTCTAGCTATTCTCAGAAATAAATCACATAGGGTAATAGATGAAATGCGTTGATTCTGGCATCGTAGTAACCCCACCAACAAACAAACGCAACTCATGGAGGAGCTCTCCGTAGCTTCCCTTTGAAATATTTCACATCAGGCAATGGGTGAAATGTACTGATTGTGTCTGTGTACTAATCATTCCAACAAACAGAGGCAAGTGATTAAGGAGCTTTCATCGGATGAAATACATCACATAGGGTAATGGATGATATGCAATGATTCTGGCTTTGTAGTAACCATACCAACAAACAAACGCAAGTGACGCTTGAGCCTTCTGTAGCTTTTCTCAGAAATACATCACAAAGGGTAACAGATGAAATGCGATGATCCTGGATTTGTAGTAATAATACCAACAAACAAACACAACTGAGGTAGGAGCTTCCTGTAGCCCCTCTCAGAAATACTTCACATCAGGTAATGGACGAAATGCAGTGATTGTGTCTGTGTACTGATAATAACAACAAACAGATGTAAGTGAGGGAAGAGCTTTCTGCAGCTTCCCTCAGAAATACTTCACATCCGGTAATGGATTAAATGTAGTGTTTGTGTTTGTGTACTAATCATACCATAAGCAGATGCAAGTGAGGGAAGAGCTTTCTGCAGCTTTTCCATGAAATACATTACATAGGGTAATAGATGAAATGCAATGATTCTGGTTTTGTGGTAACCATACCAACAAACAAATGCAAATGTGGGAGGAGCTTTCTGTAGCTCTCCTCAGAAATACTTCACATAGGATAATAGATGAAATGAGATGATTCTGGCTTTGTAGTAACCCTACCAACAAACAAAGTCCATAAAAGAAATGTAATGATTTTGTCTCTGTACTAATCATACCAACAATGGGATTCAATTGAGGGATTAGCTTTCTGCAGCTTCCCTCAGAAATAAATCACATCAGGTAATGGATAAAATGTAATGATTGTGTCTGTGTACTAATCATACCAACAATCAGATGAAAGTGATGGAGGAGCTTTCTGCACCTTCTCTCAGAAATACTTCACGTAGGGTAGTGTACTAATCATACCAACGATCAGATGAAAGTGAGGGAGGAGCATTCTGCACCTTCTCTCTGAAATACATCACATAGGGTTATAGATGAAATGCGATGATTCTGGCTTTGTAGTAACCATACCAAAAAACAAACGCAAATGAGGGAGGATCTTTCTGTAGCTTTTCTCAGAAATATTTCACATAGGGTGATAGATGAAATGCCATGATTCTGGGTTTGTAGGAACCATACCAACAAACAAACGAAATGAGGGAGGAGCTTTATGTAGCTTCCCTCAGAAATATGTCACATCAGGTAATGGATGAAATGTAATGATTGTAGTAACCATACATAGGGTAATGAATGAAATGCAATGATTTTTGCTTTGTAGTAACCATTCCAACAAACAAACTCCATAAAAGAAATGTAATGATTGTGTCTGTGTACTAATCATACCAACAAAGTGATGCCATTGAGGGAGGAGATTTCTGCAGGTTTCCTCAGAAATACTTCACATCAGGTAATGGATGAAATGTATTGATTGTGTCTGTGTACTAATTATACCACATAGTGTATGCTGCCTTGGTGTGTGCCTCGCCCTTGCCTTCGGCTGTAATTGGCACAGTGCCCGAAGGACTCAGTCCCTCCGGAGGTCTTGCGCCACCACTTTTATTCCATCTTAGCCACGTATCACGGCTCTGGCATTGTCTACACTGTTGGTTCGATGGTTGCTGGTCGTGTCGGTTATGCCCTAACTCTAGGGGACCATTGTGAACATCTTTCATTTCCGGCTGGCTGCAGCTTTTACACTGCTGACGTGGTCACCATCTTTCGAGCTCTAGAGTATCTCCGCTCCTGCTCAGTTGAGTCCTTCATTATATGTGGCGATTACCTGAGCGGTTTACCAGCTCTCGACAAGTGTTTCCCTCATTCTCGTCTGGTGATGGCTATCCAGTTGTCCCTGCATAATCTTGCCCTTTGAGGCGGATCTGTTGTCTTTGTTTGGAACCCAGGCTATGTTGGGATAGCTTGCAATGAAACTGTTGACTGCCTGGCGAAAGAGGCCACCAGTAAAGCATCTCTGGAGATTAGCCTCCCGGAGATTGATTTGCGGGCACTATTACGCCAAAAGTTTTAGATTTATGGGACAGTGATTGGCGCAACCTGCCCATGCCAAACAAACTCCGTCATAACAAGGAGACGATGACTGTGTGCTGGTCATCCATGCGTGCCACCGCAGGGACTCAGTCATCCTTTGTCATCTCCGCATTGGCCACACCTGACTGACGCATAGTTATTTCCTGTGTCGTGAGGATCCACCTCTTTGTCATTGTGGGGCTTCCTTGACAGTGGTCCATATTCTGTTGGAGTGCGCCCTTTTAACTGTGCTCAGGCAGACTTTTGCGATGGCTGAAATGCTCTCTGCGCTTTTAACTTATGACTGTTCCATAGCAGACTTAGTTTTGCATTTTATTCGGGCAGGGGGATTTTATCGCTTAATGTAAATGTGTGTGTTTTTGTGTTGATTCTGGCCTATGGGCTACGATTTTAGTCTGCTTTTTTTAATGTGTTTCTCGGTGGTTGGCTTTTACTTTTCTGTTTCTATGGTCGGCAACCCACCGTCACTCTCCGTGTGATTTTAGTTCGTCTTGTCTGGTCTTTGTCTCAGTTTCTCTCGTTCTGTGTCATCTGTCCTCTCGTTTGTTGATTGTTCTTATTCTCTGTGGGTGTTTTTAGTATTAGAAAAAGGGACCAATGACCGTAGCAGTCTGGTCTCTTTAACCCCCAAAAACCAACCAATCCTAAGATGTCTACCTCAGTCGGAGATGAAATGTCAGAAATAATTTTATTCATCGACTGTGCCGTCCTCCCACAAGCCAGTCCAGAAGTTTTGACTAATGTGAACAGTCGCTGTGAAAGCCTATGTTGTGTAAATGTGTGCTTGTCTCCTGAAGTGTACCTTGTGAAAGGAGGAGTAGGAGGTGATTTAATGCGCGTGGTGTGAGTAGCTTCGCAGTATTTTCTATCCTTCACGTATCATGTGTTTTCATTCTTGATAAAACACTGAATATTAGTCATCGACAAAGTTTTTGGTTGTAGCTCGTGTATTTAGAGGAAACAGCACTAACCTGGCGTACATGTTTCCTTGGGATTGAACTAGAATGTAGTGAATTTCAGCCACAGTCTCCAACTGTTGTCACTATTTAACTTAAATTATTATCGGACCTGTCTGAGGAAATGTGTGTCAAGTAATGTACTTCAAAAGGCCTTTCTGCTGTGCTCTAATTCCTCATGTTCATATACAGGATTGAAGCAGTTGAGAGTTGAGAAGCGTTGTGGGTTTGGGAAAGAATAAGATCTTTAGTCGACGTGAAAACACAGACAATGCTATTGTGGTAAACTGCAGTATTAAAAATTCTGTAACTTTACAAAAGGTCTAAAAGAGTCAGTAGAATCAGGTGTGACTGGTAAACCATTCTTTTTCAGGTGGTATACATTTTGTTATTTTTCATTTATAAATGTATATCTATCTGCTCCAGGAGATACATTTTCCTGCCACTGGCATGAATATGCAGGTTTTTCTGCATATCATTAACAATGTGTTTGTTGTAGAACATGTCTTCCACAGTGGCCGACATTGAAAAATGATTTGAGTGAAAGCCATTTCCTTCTGTGAATGAGTGTCCTATGTCTGTGTGGTAAGGCAGGGAAACCTGGCCATTGTATTTTATATTCTGTACCATTGCAAGTTGAAATCAAACTTCACACACACACACACACACACACACACACACACACACACACACTAACTACGTAGATCTTCTTTAGTTACATCTGAGCTTCCAGTGAACATAATTCATATTTATGCATTATATTTAGCACATGGGGAACATGTGCAAACTCAGTTGATGAGAAATAAAGGATATAATGTAAGTAACTAATTAATTTTTCACCTAATTAAATCTCTCCTCATTTTCATTCAGGAAGCCTTAATCTATGTCACAGTGAAAGCCACGTGCAGACAGTGGCCAATAGCCGCTCTCTCCGGTTTCGTAATAGGGACCCGCTCTGCCCTAGTCCAGCCAGTCTGGTACTTGCTCTGGGTTTTGTTTCTATCTTGGTGGTAGTGCATTCTGGTCATTGCTCGTTGTTGACAATAGCCTGGCTCTGGTTCTGAGTGGATTTACGTTTGGTGTTTGGTGTCCACAAGCCTCTGTTGTTTATCTCTTCCTCCTTGTGTCGCCTATAGTCGGTAGCGGTTGGTTGTTGTCAGGTGTCATTGGTCTGTCGTCCGACTTGTCCTGTATTTACCTTGTGGTGCGTGCTCCACCGCTGGTGTCTTCCCTGCCTGGCGGCTCCGATCCGCAGCCCCAGCCATTCCTGCTGATGGTTGTGGTTACCACAATTTACTTCGCTCCTACCACATTGTCGTCAGTAATTGCAGTAGTCATTTTCAACATCTTCTCAACCAACTTTGAAACATTTGTACCACTTGTAAAGTCTTGTACTCGTAGTAGAGTCGCCAAAAGCCACACTCGATGTTTCCAATGCGATACTGCACTTTGTTCCATTTTTAAACAAATTTTAATGGAGAATCTTTGATCCATCTTTTTTGAAAGTAAAAATTCTCTGAGCACTCAAAAACAAAGACCTCCTTTTCCACTGTCAACAATGAACTAAATACTGAAAATAGATGTAAATATATGTACGGTACATCAGGAACACGTGTACTAATAAGAAAAGAACAAAAATGTATACAGCCGACAGAATTAAATTCCTGAAACTTTTTGATCACACCTCATATGCAGTGTCTGGAAAAAGGAAATAAAGCACCCATAACAGTGTAACTTTGTACAAGTACAAACTATTAGCGGGCATGTACACAATTATAGCAGTGGTTCTCAGCGAAAGTAGAAAGGCCACTAGTGTTGATGGTGGAGGGTATACAAGAGGTGTGAGCACCATCGGGTAGACTACTGATGAGAGGTGTCACATTGTGTTCAGTGTTGAATCACGGTTCTGCACTATCCCCGATGACCACTGTCAGCACGTGTGGCGGCAGCTTGGGGGACATTCCATTCTTCCAGTGTTTTGGAAAGGCACAGTATGGCCAGCAAATGGTTATGAATGTAGGTTGCAGTTGATAGTGATTGAGGGAACTGTGACGGAACAACAATCTTTCAGATGTCGATAATCCTCGTGTTACATCTTGTATGACAGTATCGTGATGTTATTTCCAACACAACAGTGCTCATCCACATAGTGGCATGTGTATGTATCAATTGTATGCATGGTATTAGCTGCTCCCATAGTCAGCAAAATCCTTAGATATGTTCCCTGCAGAGCATATGTGGCACGAGCTTGGACATAAACTCTGCCCCAGTGTCAGTATCCAGAATATTGTGGACCATTACAGGAGTTTGAGGCCAGCTTGCCCGAGGAAGGAATCTAGTGGCCTTATGACACCCTTCCAACCAAACAAGTGTATGCAAGAAGGGCAATTGGGTGCATGTCATATTGATAAGTGAGATCATACTGCCAAGTTCTTTGTAAATCTGACTCTATTTTGTAATCACTAAAGTAACATCACATACCGTCTGAACCCATGGCATTTCTTTTATTTCTGCGAATCTCAATTTCTTAGCCAGGCAGTGTTTATGAACATCTTGGGCTGAAAGAAAATCAGCATGATATAGAGACGTAAAACTATTAGAGACGTAATTAAATGTAAAAGTGTCACTAAAAACACATTTAAAGTGAAAAGCCTGAAAAAACACCAAGTTGTGTGTCCAGAAAATCTGTATCACAATGGGTTAACAGTGAGCAGCAACTGCAACCAAATGGGAAAAATATCTTCTTCCGGCCCAGGATGTTGTAGCAGATTTTCTGCAACTTCACATTCCTAATGCTACTGTATATTTTTTCCTGTTTCTACAAAGTCCACTCCTGGCAACTATAATTTAAAATGATCCAAGTCACTGTCCTTCTTCTTTGTATACTAAGGTGTCTGTCTGTAAATAATTTACTCTTATTTCTGAAGGCTTGGGCATTCCAATTCTTCTCTTAATATCCACTAGCTTTTGCCCTCAACTATGTTGGCACGGATCTTGAACCTGCATGAATTTTGAGTAGCCCTGAAACTTATTATCCATGGGAAAAATGGATATAAAGAACTGAAAGTGAAGTTGTCAAAACGATCCAATGGTAAAGAATTGATATGTTTGTAAGCACAGATACAGATATTTGGAGTATGAAATAGCAAAACGCCTGGATAGGGGAACAACCTGGTGGCGTATTTAATGAAAATACAAAAAATTAAAGAATCTGTAGTTACAAATAAGTCAGTTGTTTACTGTTGCACCCTTTTGACAGTGTCACCTTCAGTCTTTTATATCTGTTTTTCTTGCTAATAAGCTTCAGGATATTTATGAACATTCATGTCAATGAATTCGTTTGCGTAATAAGCTTATCAGTGACAATAGTTACAGTAATTTGTGAATGAATTCAAGAATGTCTGTGGGTAATGGAATTAAACTGTTAACATTAGTAATATTTTGGAAAGTTTCATCATCATAACACTATTTACTACTTTTTACTGATTTTTCTCATTTCTGGTCCTGGTTTATTTCGTTTAGTTTTATAAAACTTCCACTGTCCCGATGTTTTTTTCTTCCAGTATAATGAAATGATGCTTATATGAAACTGATTTGATCCACATAAAGCACTTGCAGTCCCTTGCAGGCCTGCATACAATAACAAGTATTTAATATTGCATTTTTTGTAATCAGTTCAGCATGCATCTCTGTATACATAACCTGTCAGTAGCTGCCCACTGAGTTATTTTCAATTTTCCTGTAATTTAATAACATAAAACATGATAAATAGATGTAAAAACTTTTTATAATATGGAAAAATGCCTGTACACCATTATTATTTGCAGTATGTAGATAGTCACAGGATATGTGATGCATTCCCTTATGGATCTGAGTTACTGGGTACACATTTGTTTCCATACTATTCGGGCCCACATAGTTAAATGTACAGTTCAGTTTATCATGTTTTATAGATAATTTCACTTCAAAATTTCTCTGAGGGTTGAAATGCTTTTATAAATATGTAATGTTGAATCATTGGCTGTTGTCAGCTTAGCATATAATTTTAATGGTCTTTTATCCATTCTGGATCTTTCTGAACTCATCAGCTGTGAACAAATGTTGATTAAGAATGCAACCAACCATGAGTACTTCTAAAAGTATTTATTTAAATGCCATTACCAGTCTCAAGCTATTATGTCTGTCTACAGGTTTTTATTTTATTTACTTACTTTTTTTTAAGTAATTGCAACAATGTGCTAATATACGTGTATTTGATAAAATATAAAATGAAATACTTACATACCCTCGATTTGTTTTGTCGGTATCATTTAGGCTTTCTTTGGTCCTTAAGCATTTTCAGCATGACACACGAAGAGTTAAGAATTATAGACAATGCACTTATTCTAAACAATCCACTGTGTTGTGCACACACTTCACAGTATTTTTCATCAGTTGCAGCCTTTGACAAGTACTTCACATGTAATGATTTTGCTTACAGTGAAAAGTCTATCCACTGACCAACGATATCACTCATTTCTCAACAAGGAAACATCTCATCTACTGTATGTTAAGTAAAGAATGTGTGGACGATACAAATCTAAATAACAGAAAAATGCTTTGTCCAGAAAAGTGCACTTCTTACAAGTGAGGAACTCTAATTTAGCATGTCATAGGAGAAATTAACAAGAAGATTTATCAGGCTACTCTCGAGAAGCAATGGCATGTGTTTTGATTTTGGTCCCTGACAATATTCTTCAATGGATGTTAAGTTGGGCAGCTAGTGGAATAAGGATACCCTTGTTCAGAGTCCTAACACAGACCAATCATGTTTAATTTGTGTGAAAAGTGCAATGAACATTTTCAGGATTGTTTGTTAGCCAGCTGTAGTTGCTCATTTAGAATTTGCTGAGATGAATTGAAGGTGTGAATGCATATTTCTAGTTATTTTAAGATACCCATTTTCCTCCATAAGTTAGTTGTATATTTTGTTTGTAGATTATCTTTAGTGTTTGAAATGCTGTATCTATATTGAGCCATGTGAGTGGCAGTTGCAGATGTACTTAAATGTTTTCAGTCTAAAAGCATCCTTGTACTTATGATATCTTGAAGTTGCTGCCAGTCAGGCCAAGATAAAATCTGATGCAATTGTCACAATCAGTACTGTGTACTCCTCAGTTTTTAGAGACCCAGCCCAATGGTTTTGGTTTTATGTACTATGTTATGTTGCCGCATTTAGTGTGCATCTATGGGCTTAAAGTCGAAATTGTGCAGAAAATATTAGTAAGTTACTTTATTCAACCATAGAATATTTATGAAATATTACATATGTCATGTTAATTGAAAGAGGAAACAGTTTTTTAATTAACTAATCCATACATACAGCAATAACATCTTTTACAGTTGTAGATGATGATGATCTGCTGTTAATTTTGAAGTGTTTTGTACAATTTTTTATACACATTGCCAAACAAGTTTACAATTTATGTAAAAAAAAAAAAAAAATACAGTTTGTGTCGCATAACTACACACTGGGTGAGCAAATATTTGTAGTTTGGGCACTGCCTTTCAGCTGTTTTAAGTACCTTGACAATACTTTTAGCATCCCCTTGTATTCTTTGTGTTGTCTCTTTAGCCCATTTGAAAAAGCAGAGTCATCAGCTCACCACAAAGTTAAGATGACAAAATTGGATGAAGGATGGAAATTATCCATCACAGACACTGGGTGCAGAATTTCACATTATTTCTAGTTAAATAATAATAATTTTTTCAATGCCTGCTTGATGTTACATAAATAATCATGGACTTTTTAGTATTAACTATTTGAGAGGTATGCTTCATTTTTTTAATATTAGGGTTTTAATGCATTCAAAAAAATTATGGTGCAGTTTTATTCCTTTGTAGAAAATACTGGCTGTTGTTTTGTTTATCTTGAAACATGTGTCGGACAAAACTGATATTTACTCAGATCATGTGAATACAGCTGTTTGTGAGATAACTGCTTTGTTCTGTATAAGCCAAAAATATTGTTATTCAGTCTGATATTATGTAATTCCCCAAACTATGAGGTTTGTGGTGGGATTATTTGGGACAGAGATGCTACATATAAGTATGTTGTGCAAACAATAATGTAAAATGAATGACTTACAGAGGATGATGTGAAGTTTGCACTATGTGCATATTTAGACTGCTCAGCTATAACTGAAGTTGTATTTACCAAATGTTGAAAATTGATCTTCTACCTTAAACTTATAATTACCTTTGATGTTTACATTCTGTATGTAGCAAACATCACTATAGAAATCTGCCATTGCGATGCTTGTAAAAGTTGTAACTGCTTGATAGTAATTTGTCATGTTGACATAATGATTATTCCTTAATCTAGAATGTTTCTAGTTACGTAAGTACTTTTATTCATGTTATATAGTAACCTGTTTATACATTATGTATGTAAATGTTTATTGTTCGCTAGGAAACTTAAGTTTGGGTCAACACAATTCCAAACAGACAGTTATAATTTATGATAATAATTAAAATAGTTTATGCACAATTATCTTAAAATATTGAAAATTAAATGTAAACTTAGTAACATTCAGATTAATGCTTAAAGACATTCTTTCCTTTCTTACTGTACACTGATTTCTGCATGCATTTTTAAGTGTAAAGATGCCTTGCTGGTACCTGATACTTAATGCTGTAAATGTTAGCTGTGTTAGCTTCAGTTTTGCTTGGTTACTTTATATTTGTATGCATCATATGGGACAAGTCAAAACAATACTACTTTTGTGTAAAACAAATGAGCTCTGTATTCGCATGTTAACAATACTATCAGAGCTAATGACATTCTGTGATCATCAGAAACGTCATTTCTATGATGTTTCTGGCTGTAACAGCATAACTAGTGCTACGATGGGGCTGATTTGACGATGGGACTAGTGCTACAATGGGACTGGCGTGGAGATGAAAACATTCTTGAGTGGATGACCATCTCTGGGGTGCAAGAATTTCTCTTGATAGGTGTGCAGCCACCAGGATTACGATCTGTTCCTAGCTGTACTGGACATTCCATATTTCTTAGACTCCTGGATCAATCTGTACTGCTATCACACTGTCTACCACACCCTGTTCTTTGTACCTCCCTTTGCAGGTGCAGTGGGTAACATGACACTTGTGAAGAGGCTTCAGTTTCCTTTCCAAGAGAAAATTGGTCCTACACAGACCAATCCTCACTCCACCCATGAACAACAGTTCTCAAATTTTATATGGATATGAATCTGTATGTGCATCAAAGCCCTTCTTATGCAACACAAGACATGGGTAGCCGACATACGTTTGCGGCACTGTGAACTGTAACTTGACAGCTTACCACTACCTTATCCAAGACTGCCTCTAAAGTAGTGGCAATAAAGGCTGTGCATATGTGGCATGTACTTCTTTCTAAGAACATCCATCAGGGGTTTCAGAGTATTTAATTCTACAGCATCAAATGTGTCACGAAGTGCTCTTTGACCCAGTTATGTTATAACAATACATAAATAACACACAGCACAGTGAACAGTATTAATGGCGATGATAACGACATAGATGACATGAACAACACTTATAATAGTCTATTCACTGGACAGTAAATTTGTAATTATTTATTTATTCTGTTAGATGAGTTGATTGTTAATCAGTGCAATGATGACTGCATTACCACCTGAAGCAAGACTGCTTAATACAAATTTCTGCTTTATTCAATAAATTTTTGGTGTGCACATATGTTGCTGCAACAATAAAGTAAAATTGAATGATATGATTGAATTGTTCATTTGATGGAATTCTGTATTCATTTGGATGTTAAATACACCAGTGTATCATTTCTTTAATGCCTCATCGGAATCCTTGTCACTATTGCCATTTTTATCTCGAATTTATGTATAGCATTGCCTAACACTTGTTTGTAATTTAGTCTTCAAAGCTATAATTGTAAAAAAAAAAGTTGTTTGTGTTTAATATGTTATTTAAGTTTAGTATGATGTTTCACTGTTAGTATGTTCTGAACATTAAAGAATATTACTAACTATCCTGAAATACATTATTAAAGTTATCCCCTACTGTCACTCGCAGTGTTTTGTAAGTCATTGTAATATGTTGATGCTGATTTACACTTTTATGGCCACTAACCATTATTTTGTTACTGATCTCTTATAAAAGCAGATTCTTGATTTATATACATCATCTATTTTTATATCTTTATTGCCTGCTGCGGAAAGTGGATGTTAACAATGTTGTTGAATTATAGTGTAAGCGGCTATGCCTTCATCCAGAAAGAAATAAAAATATGTTTGACATGTATAGGTATTTTAATTCATCTCCCTCAGGATATCTCACATATAACTTATTTCATCTCTGGCAGTGATTATTAATTTGATGTGGTAGTCAGGAAGCAACCTCAAGATGTAAAACAAACTCTTGCAACGTTTTTGTCCATAAAATTTGGAATTGGGAAGAAAGATAATGGTGGCAAGTGCTGTGATCAAATACACAACACTGAAATGGTTGTATCTGAGTGGTTATACACTACATTAGAACAGAATTTTCCAATAATCAAAATTTCTTTTGTGACAGCATAATGGGATAATTTTCTCCTATTCCTACATGAGGGTGCACAGATAGCTTGAGCATTTGGGAGCTTCTTCCATACTCAGTTAAGAGAGTTAGCTCTGCCAGTAACACTGTGACAGTTTTTTACATACAGAGGATGACAGTGTGCGGTTCAACAGGCAGGTCCTGTCAATAACAGAGAAGCTGTTAAAAGCTTGATTTCTCCCTAAAACCTTAAGGGGCAAGTAAATCTGAAAAACATTTCTAAAAATTTCATAATCTTGTTCTGATTGTGTAGAAACAATTGTTACTCCTAAGTAACACTCGGACGCAATAAATATGCCCTGTTGTGGTAGGTAAATTTACACTCGTATTTAGCGTACGCTAATTATCACATTCGTTTAGGGAGTGACTCTTTATCATGTTAAGGCACCATTTTCTAAATTTTAAGTGGTATGTAAAATCTTGTGGCTTTTGCAAACTGAAAAAGAGGAACTTGCAGTTTATTCCATGCCATCGACAGGAAAACTGTGAAGGCCTAATGATGTAAACAGAAAGGTATACTAGGGTTTAACGTCCCATTCTTAATGATGCTTTCACCGTGCTCTCCCAGAAAGTGGGTGGTCACAAGTGCATGGCATACTGTCTCATCTGTTCCAAAACACAAATATTAGGGTATGAGATTGATAACCATTTACCATTCATTGTTCCACAGTGAGAAATATTTATTGGATTTTTCAGATTGGTGCAACAGGTAAATCAAATATACTGGTGACCGTTGAAATTTATTGCTTCAAAATACCTATAGAAACAACTGTGGGAGCTCTCACACAGAATCTTTGGTTTGTCATCTCTCTGTACTTATGTCTGGTTTAGGCAGCGCACGTTCCACATCTCCATTCAACAACCTGTAGTAGTATTCATGGAAATCCATAGGAAACCCACCGTTCCATAGTAACACTCTTGTCTCTCATTTGCTGTGAATAGATCTTTAAATTTGCTGCTGCACTTTGTACTTTCTTGATGCAGTGGAGCTGCTGTGCAGTACCAATACTTCTGGCCATGTAATTTTATTTCTGTTTGCTGATGATTGAGGACCGTAAGAAAGCACATATCTACTCAGACTCACGATAAAGTAATTTAACCACTCTTAACAAACTCCTCTAATGAGACGAGTGTTCAACTGAAACAATGGTATTGTCAGGAATGCCCCTAGGGAAGTGTTTTCTGTAAACATAATGATTTGGCAGGCAGGGTGGGGAATAATCTGCGGTTGTTTGCAGATGATGCTGTGGTACAAGATGATTTAGACAACATTTATGGTTGTGTGTGTGTGTGTGTGTGTGTGTGTGTGTGTGTGTGTGTGTGTGTGTGTGTGTGTGTGTGAGTGAGAGAGAGAGAGAGAGAGAGAGAGAGAGAGAGAGAGAGACAGAGAGAGAGAGAGAGAGAGAGAGAGAGAGAGAGAGAGAGAGAGAGAGAGAGAGAGAGAGAAGGATGTGTTAACGGTATTTTCAAATGACATGTAAGTTGTACATAGATGCTTTGGGAACTCGTATGGGAATCCCTGGAGAGAAAGCAATATTCTTTTTGAGGAACACTGTATAGAGAAATTTAGAGAACTGGCATCTAAAGCCGAACGCAGAATGATTCTACTGCCAGCAGCATACATTTTGCATATGAATTATAAAGATAAGCTATAAGATACTGGGGCTTACACAGACGCATATAGATATTCATTTCTACCTCACTCTTTATGCGAGTGGAAGAGGAAAGGGAATGACTAGTAGTGGTACAGGGTACATGCACACTACAGCTGCTGGTGGAATATGTATGTAGGTGTGGCCAGGCTCATAACAGGAGCTCTCATTCAATCTTTCTGTGACAGAAAAGTTTCTGGATCATGGTCGCCAGTGTCCATTTTCTCCTCGAGTTCAAAGACACTGCCAAGCCATGACTTCAACCCACAGGTGGACCTCCACAGCAGGGTGGAAGCACAAACACTGCTGTGCCTTGCTGATCTTAATTAGTTAACTCCACTTTTCACAAATCTATACATACACGACAAAGGGCACACACGGTTGGTTGGCCCACACGTACTGATTACTAAAAATATGTTTTTAACAATTACGAATGTCGTTCCTCGGCGTGAGAGATAATACATGCATTTCAAGTTCTTGTCAAGTTTGATCACACTTATAACATTTCCAGTTAAGTGTAATAGTATGTAATTAATTCGTAAGGACATAGTTTATAACCATGTTTTGGTGGAAATAGTTTAACTGTTCTTTACCATAGGGAGTCACATGCTGATTCTGGGCTCTGTACTGCACTACGTTACTTCAAATCTGATTTGTGACAAATATTAAATGGTGTCTCTGTACAGGTTGACTTGTCATTTTCCAGCTAAGTCTCTTTACTTTTGACTATTTTGGAGACTATGTCATTATTGTGACACAACATCACATTGCAGCTTAAAATATTTGTAGCACCAACATTTACAACTCAATTTTAGGACAGACACTGTGTACATATATTATTTTTGAGATGATATTGTCCCTTCTTTTATACCTCCATACAAAAATAGTATAGGTAATTTCCTCTATGTATCCACCTGACCCCAGGTAACACCATCCCTCCTATGGGTCCGTCTATGTCCCCCTCACTTCCATACATAAAATGGGGTTCACTGAACTTAAAAATTGAACCTATATCTCTTTCTGTGTCAAAAGTGTCTACATAGCATATTTAAGTTTTACTTGATACATGGGTTTCCTACTACTTTCCATTCTGTCACTCTTACTGTGTCTTTCACTGAGTCATACCTTCCATCTATGTTATATTAACATTTAATAATGTGGTTTCTCTGATACAAACTTAAGATTAACTACAGACTGTTCATTAAGACCTCATTTGCTGTTACACATGGAAATGTTGTTATCCAGTTTGTTCTTATCAATAGAGTTGTGCACCACTCATTTTGAAATCATGAAGTAGTACTGAGAATACAGAAGTTTCCTTTAATTTGTTACTTTTCCTCTCAACTACTTTGTCATATACTAGGTATATATGTGATACAGAAGCTTTTCACTTTCCACTGAGAACACAACTATCTTTTTGTTAATCCCAATTGAAAAAAAACATTAAATTATCAAACTCAAAACCTTTATTTATTGTGTGTCAAACACTTTATGCCCAATTATGTAACATATGTATAACTATCAGCTTTTTCATACACTTTGACACGTATAAGGTTCACACACAAGTTAATAGCATTTTCGTTTTGCATGTTGCATTCCACCACTGTGCAAATTTTGCATGAAACAGAAAGGTTACAAAATGAGGTGTATGAGTACCGCATGTCCGAAGTGAAAATCGCAAAAATCAGATGGTGGCCATATCTATCTCTATTTGCTCATCATCAAGTGGCTCATGAAATACTGAACATTACAATTGTTGCAGGGTTAGGGGTCAAACCCGGGACTCCACATGTCAGACCTGAAGCTGAGACCCACCACACCGTATTTCGTCAGGAGGCCAAGCAAGTTCAAGAATTTTGAGAGACAGTGCAGAGTGATACAGCGGTATTCAGTAACATTGCTTTATTCAGCTAATTTACAGTATTTGATTGTGAAGCGTAGTGTCAGCGTGCTGCCCGCCCGATGTCCTGCAAGTCCAGCCGGCTCAGCAGACTCCTGGTATGCCGATGCCACTGCTGTTGTTATCAAGGCTGCCTGCCAACGGAACTTGGCCGCCGCTCTCCCGGTCACCACCCAGCGATGCATAGCGCCTTGTGACTTTCTCTGCCCCATTAGGCCTGCTCTGTCTGACCAAGGGATGAAGGTGGATGTACTGGTGACCCGTGGCCCTCAGGCCACCGCTGCTCCCAACTAGTGACCTGACTCAAACCCACGCGCACCTGGATTCTGTGCTGAAATTTTCGGCTAATGGTGCTTGCCGGATGGCAACACCCACTGCCATCTCTGGCGCTGTCGTAGCGCTGCTCTGCTACCCTCAGGGTACGCCTCGCCCGGACCCAGTATGCCAGGTGGGAAGCCAACTTGGCACCTACACTAGAGTGGAACTGAGTCCCTCCTGGACCTGCTGCAGACCTCTCTCACTGCCGTTTTTCAGGCAGACTATGCTATTTCCAAGTGGAAGGATGCCATTCCACCCTCCCCTAGCGTTGTGTCCCCCGATGCAGAATATAGCCCGAGCAACAACATAGAAACAAAGTACAAATTTATACAGAATGCTTACAATATTGCTGCCAGACTGGCCACTATAAGCATAGAGCAGCACAGGTCTGTCCCGACGTTCCACTGACCTGGCAGACCCTGTCAAGCTAAACTTGCCCGTCTATTTATATTGGTTTCTCCCTTGCTTCTGACATAGTGTCAGAGAGAGACAGGAACAATTGTAGGGATAAATTCCTACAGGTCAGCCATTTACAAATATCCTCTCCTGGCTCTGGCCTAGTGCCCCACCTCATATATCCACTAACTAAGAGCAACGCTGCAGTTTCCTACCTTGTTGTTGCTCCACTCAAAACAAATCGTGCATGCAATACCGCTGTCGCAGCTCTGCGCCAGCAGGTGCCATGTTTACCTTGCCTGGCCTGCTGGCTGTCGTCCGTTACGGCACTCTGCCAGCGGCCCCAGATTTCATCCCCCAACAGCGCCTTCATTGAATTTCGAAAAAATTTCCCTTTCCCTTGACTAGATTGACACTAGTGCAGCACTATCCTGGTGATGAACAATTGTGTCTGTATTCTAACATAAGGAAAAGAAAGGATTGGTTGGGGCCAAACAAAGGAGCAACATCCCATACAAAAATCTGCATGCTTTCACAAAAGATAATGTTATGCATCTAGTGGAACGACGATGGTGGGGTGTATTATGAATAGCTTCCGCAAGATGTAACGGTCGTTGCTGACATTTTCTGTCAACAGAATAGATGTCTTGCTTATACAGTCTAAGAACAGCAACCAGGAAGTCCACGTGAAGCAATATTGATCCATGAGAGAGCCTGCCTGCATTCCGTACAGTATTTTTTTTTTCAGTCTAGCAAAAGTTGGGTTGGGAAGTCATGTCACACCCACCTTATTCACCTGATCTTGTGCCTCAGATTTGAGCCTTTTCCACTCTCTATCAAATAACTTTCATGGAACTTCCCTTTCAGATTAAAAAAGTGTTCTGAACATGACTCAATGAATTCTTCACCAGAAAACCATGCCATTTCTATTTCGCAGAATCGAAAATTTCACCAATGTTTGCTGTCCGTCGTAAGCACTGAAGGATGATATATTATTGTACGCTGAAGTCTCTGTTATGTTTATTAAAACTATAGAAAAAGTATACAAACAAATTCACCAGCTACATACCTGTGTTGGGGCCTAGCGCAATGGTTATCATATAAACATGATGTAGAAGGTTGTTGGATCAAAAAACGACAAATGAAACTTTTTTTCAATTTATAAATCCGATCAAAAGAATTTGATTATTATTTTTATTCAATTAATTCGTTTACATGTAATTTTTGATATTATTGTTTGTTTTATTTACCCTTATTTTTCTTTCTGTCATTCTTTTTTCTCCTGGAATCTGCCTGTGTCACCTATAATGTGGAAATAATTGTTAATGTGTGTGTGTCCGTCTCGAGTTGCTTCGTAGAGGTTAGCTTTAACCACCATAAACAAAGCAAGTGTGATTTTTAAATCTGCACAGTTTGTTCATTGCTATTCTCTTTGATGCATTTCACATCATGGGGTTGTGGTTAGCTTAGGACACAAATTTGAATTCAGGGCTTTGTCTGCCATGGTTGTCATTTCTCACTTAGAATCAGCTGTCCATAGACCATCTCACATTTCCAACGTATCTGGAAGTGGCTGCCTCCGACATTACTCTGCATTAATTATTGCATAGTAATGAAGTAAAACAAATTAATATTTCCACTTTGACAGTTCTCTGCAATTTATTGCATAATTTGGTAAACCATACTGTTTTTTCTGACATGCTCTGGTGGTTTCCGGTGATTAAGGGTGTCAGTGTGGTACTGGTGTGCAAGACTCACACTCCCTCTTGGCTATCGAACTTACTTGGAGTTGCTTCACTGATCATCTTTTCAGGATAGCCACCTGTGATGTCCTGCACGACTTCTTCTCTGAATATAGGATGCTACATGGAGGAAATTTTTTATACTTTAAAATATTCTTGAGTGTACGGAGTTATTTTAAAACTCAATCTCACTGTATTTTCATCACACACAACAGTTTCTGACAGACCGGAAGGTTTCAAGCTTACAAAAAATGTTTTAGTTGTATGAAAACTATCACATTCATTTTTCCATAAATACAGTCTACAAATCTCACAAAGTTTAACAAGACAACTCTCTAGACCTTACTTATTGATTCTTTCTCTTACATTCGTAATTGTCCCTTCTCTTCTTTCAACAACATTCAAATGTTCACACAGTAATGTTTCATGTCGCATGGAGTACGGCGCGTTTATTCCTTGAGCTGGATGTGTAACTATAGGCGACTACCTGCCCACGCCGATCATCCGTCCCATACACGTCCGTCCTGCACACACACATAACTGTGGTGCAGTAGACACAGTTCTACTCATCTCTAAAATAACGCGTGTTCAAGACGGTGGAAATACGAGGGTCTCTAGAATTTACTCCAAAATTCCTTAGGCATTACAATGCCTTCCAGAATGCTGGAAGTTAGAAAAGTATAATTATTAAATTGTCATTACTTCAACACCCCCCCCCCAAATCAATTTAATAATTTCCTAAATTGCTCATAAAATTCACTATCCCCAGCTTTTAACACAGTCCATTGAAACGTGCACTCTTAGCTACTTTTGGTAAAATATGGGCCATTTGTTCCTTGGAGCTAATGTATTGAACATTCAGATGGCCTTTGTTGTATAGCTCTTGTGTAGAACGGATTTCACATCCAAATGCTTCAGTCATCTATGTTCCGACTTCCGTAATTGACAGATTCTTCAAGAAGATGCTTAAGCCATGGGGTGTCTGTCATAGCTGTCGCCGAAGCTGGATATTCTGCTTCTATTTCCTAGTGAAACTCATCTGTCTCCTTGTCACCAGAAACAGTATTTTCAAACAAAAAACTATAAGAAAGTGAAGAAGACAGAAGATCTACAACATAACATAGTCAGAATCAACATAGCAGTAATAGCATTTAAAATTTCCTTTTTGTAACGCAGGCCAACATCAAGTGTTCCTTTAATATATCAAGGAATTCATTTCAAAAATTTCTACTCTAATTCTGTTGGTTTATTTTTCTGTCTACTAAAATAGTTAAGTGATGCACTTCGTCTGGTCATAGCTGTCATTATATACATTGAAAAACACAGTAATTGTCCATCTGGTTTAAATTCATCCATTTGACCACACGCATCTCCACTGGATTTGACTTCCATCGATGTTCTCAGTGCTTACAGTCTTCCATGTTGAATCTTTTCAATAAGTATTCAAGATGAACATAGTGACAAAGAAACATTTTGCCACTGTTGCTCTGCATATTTATTCTGAGGAATGATTTTGGTTCTCCAAGTTCTCACATTCGACATTTTAACTAGTTCTTAATGTAGGTGACTTTTTTTTTTTTTACTATTACATCCAGCTGGAATATTATCTACTTATGGAAGCAAATTGAGTATAATGATCATCAATGATTTCAACATAGAGACATCTGCCAATTTTGGGTTGTCGAAACATGATTTCCTTCTAAAACTGTCAAAAGTTTTTTTTTAGTTTGCATACAAGACTTTTCTTAATCTTTACACCAGGTCTCAATGCAGGAATCAATTTTGTACATCTGTTTGTTCCATAAATGAATTATGTTCCTTCACCACACTAAGGAGCATTCTTAGTGTTGTGAATTGAGCAAGTGGAGTATAGTCATATCTCTTTCAATATTTCCAGACATGTCTATTTTTACTTTGAACATCCTCTTACTGTCAGTGATACTTTTATTTGCTGTAAGTGGTGCATAAGTCAAAGTTCCATTAGATGACTGAGAGCCCAGTTTTTCCATTATTGCTTTTTTTCCATTCTTCTTCTACTTCTTCTTCATGATGCCTAACCTGAACGTCTTCAGACTTCTGAGGTAAGTTTTCCCACGAATGTTTTTGCATTCAAGGGAAACACTGCATAATCCTTGAAAAACATAATTTTCTTGTTATTCTATTGCTTTTCCGCAAAGTTTCTGCTGGCTTCCACTTCTTCTGACATTGTGGGCCTTGAGTTCCCTTCAACAGTTTGCACAAAATCAAGGACTTCAAAACAGAAATAACTTTGAGGAAACTGAAGAATGTTCTGAATTACATTGTTCACTTGAATGGTCTTCTTCAAGATCCAATCATCATTGCTTTCACCTTCAAATAGAAACTTATCTTTTTCAAAAATTACATCTCTCCCAAATACAACTTTGTGTTGCTTGGCGCACTATATTCTGTGGCTAATTAGACAATTTCCAGTCACGAAACATTTTAATGGGCTAGTTCCTTTTCAATACTTTCCTTGGAATGTGCCACTATGCAACACACCCAAAGTCATATTTGTTAAATTTGGCTTTCTTCCATCCGATAGCATTTCTAGAATTTCTGCATCTAAAACTGAAGTATAACTACGGTTAATGATAAAAGTATCTGCCAGGAACTTTTGACTAAAATTGCTTTCAAACTTCGCGTCCAAGAATTGTGCAATGAGACTTCTCAATGACAGTATGATTTAGTCGCTCTGCCACTCCATTTCGTAAATGACTTTGCAAATATACTCATGACCGTTGTCACTTTTAAATCTCCTGATTTTCAGCAAATACATACTTTGGAAATACGAAGCAAGAATTGTTACCAATATTGTATCGACCACTGTGCCATACAGTTCAGTGAGCTGACACATGGGTATTATATACTGTAGGACTGAAAGTTTCGGAGTGTTTTTCTCGTGAGTGGCTAGCCATCTCGCCGTATGGCTGGGGCATTGTAACTCTATGGGGTAGTGCTGCCAACACATGCCATCCCACTCTTAACTTCATTTCCCAACCCTCGCACTCCCCTTGTTAGTGTGTGTATATACACAATTGAATCATTTCTGTGAGCAGTAGCTATAGCTATCACCCTTTTGAATTGAACCTGCTGAATTTTTAAAAACAAGCATCATCCAGCCATTTATAGTTTATGCACTGACAATTAATTATTTAGTGAACCTGACACTAGAAGAGCACCTTTTAGTTTTAATTTGAAATTCCAGTCCACAAACTATGCTTTCAACATAAATTTCTCCAAACTTTATTCTTATTTGATTCACCAGTTTGTTCACATCCAACAAAGAACAGATTAATTAACTAAATATCCTGTTACCCTCAAATCTAGAAACCAATCCACTTTGCCACCTGGAAAACTTCCAGTAACAGCTGAGAAAGAAAAATTATTTTCATTTCTGTTTATTTTTTGGAGAGATTTAGCTAAATTTGCAGAACTATACCTCTATGCTTTTGTGGCAATCTAACATTGTATTTTTCCTCAATAATGGCATTGTTTCCCACGTCTGTAACACATATATTGGGTTGTTACATAAGTTTGTTGCATTTTTCTGTACGTTTGATAAACACAACAGATACACATACACACCCTACTCATCCATAATATATTCTCCTTCACTATTTACAACAGTCTATCAATGCTGAAATAACTTTTTGATACCATGACTGTAGACATCGAGTGGTTTTGAGGTGAAGAACTCGTCGAGCCATGGTAGGAGCACCTTTTGCATCCGGCAAAGCTTAGCTTGAAGTTTGTTCGATAGGGAGCAGGAAAAACTGAGGGTGCAAGATCAGTTGAATAAGGTGAGTGCAGAATGACCTCCCAATCCAATTCTAGTATAAAGTTTTTGGTCAGTCTAGCAGAATGGGCACGGGCGTTATCGTGGAGTAGCATCACTTTTCGCAGTCTGCCTGGTTGTTGTCCTCGAGTTGCGTCCATAAGATGTCTCAGTTACTGACAATAAATATCATCAGTGATGGTTACATCTCAGGGAAGCAATCTGTACTACACCACACCATCACTAGATGCATAATATTATGGATGCATGCAGGCTTTTATATGGGGAGTTGCTGCTTTGTTTGGGGGCAACCATTCTTTTCTTTTCCTTATGATCTTAGGATAAAGACACCATTTCTTGTCACCTATAAGGCTATAACGATACAAGTTAGGAATGGTCAACGTTGCTTTCAAGCAAACTGATCACTAACAATGAGAAAAGCACATACATCCACCTGCTGATTTATGTGTTTTTGGCTTAGAGCATGTGGTACCTTTTTGCAACCTTCTCCATTGCATACAAATGTCGCACGATGGTAGAATGATCACAGTTAATAACATTTGCCAGTTCTCGAGTTTACTGACATTGATTATTGTGGGTTAATGTGTTTAAACAAACTTTATGAAACTTTGACTGTCTTCCTGAATGTGCTGAATCACTAATGTCAAAATGATCCTTCTTAAAACAAGAAAACTGCATTCTTGCCATGATCTGTCTCATGGAATTATCCCCCTCCCACATGTGGCGTGAATGTTTCTGACTGCCTCCGTAGCTGTCATTCCTATTGAACTGTAATAGAAGAATACATAAGAAATGTATAGATTTCTCCACTAGGCACTCCATTTTCTAGTGTCCGAACCTCCACTCATTATCTCTATATAACAAAATGACAATATTTGAACTCTTATAGCAACAGTGAATTACAAAGTAAAAAATGACAACTCCTAGCATCCACAATATCAACTAAAATCTTATTTTTAGACAAAGCTTTAACTGCATCATACATAGCTTGAGACTTGGTTGTCTCTGAATACATCCTTTTACCTTGCTGTCAGATGCTGTCGACGATGGCAATTCATTTACTGTCCAGTTGTTACCTTTAGATTTACTAAGTTTTGCTTCTTTGTCTAGTAATCTACCCTTTAAGAAATTCGGTTCCAATTCCTCACTTGAGAAGGTATTCAGAGCAGTAACAACTACTTCGGATTCTGGTGGAATTGTTTGTAAGAAACCGCATACTATATCAGTTCCTCCAATATTATCATCCGATCCTTCAAATTACCCATTAACTTACGAAACTCCAAAAAATTAATTTCAAGAGTTATTGTCATTTGCATTAATCTTTAAAGGTTGTTCTTAATAAAAGCCATACCTTTCAGCTCAAATGTTTGAATTAAGGTATTTCTTATTTTTGGTGTAGGCCTACTCCAAGCAACTTTGTGAAATTCTTTGGATTACTTGAGACTTACACTTCTTATCGGTTTTGCCAATCTCTCCCAGAAGAGTTTTCTTCCATGCACACTATTCAGCTGTCTCAGCCATGTCCATGTATCTCTTTCACACAAAACTCACTTCCAGCTCATATAGAAGTATTTCAGTCCTAAATTTTCAGTTGCTAAAGTTCTTCCCATTAAACAACAGTACCTTGTATTCCTCTTCTTCTTGAGCCATGACTCTAATTTAGGTACTGGATTAATTTTTTCCACCTTTATTTGTTGTACTGCAACACCTGGCACCTGGGTCCATGACCAGTTGCTAAGAAAATAACAGTTATTTAGGATAAGTAATTTCAACTCGTTACTTCACACAATTTACAATTCCAACCATGGGACAACAATGAAGACAAAATATAAACAGAGCGAAGAAACACAGAAAAAACACATAAAAAGGCAAAGAGAAAATAACTCAAAGGATTATTATTACATTATCATCATTTCAACACACTTTGTATTAGATAGGAAACTCCATGTCCAAACAATGAACAATGGCACCATTTAACCAAGATACAGAACAGCCTGCCACCACAAGTAAAAAACATAGCCTTGACTTTAGAAATCTGAAGTCATTAACTGATCATTGCTCTGAATTGTGTGAATTTTTGGTCCATATGTGTACAGTGAAATATGAAACAAGCTGCAAGTGCATGAACGATTTTTATAAAATTAATAATCACTGTGAATGAGACTTTTATACAATGTGTAGCTATCTCCATACTGTGGTCTTTGTCCATGTTTGTACTGTATTGTAACAATCTTTTGGTCTCCTTCAACTATTATTTATGCTACTTGTCAACTCAGATTATACAACCTAGGCATAGCAAAAATTGTCATTTTAACAGCCCTGGACATCTGCTGCCGTTTAGCTTACGGAATCTTCTTCTTGATACAGTTATGAAGTGTAGTGGTATGACCGAGAGGGAATTTGTTCTCGCTTGATATGGCTAATAACTATATGACATTGTTTGTCGTCTATCTTGATATATACACTCCTGGAAATTGAAATAAGAACACCATGAATTCATTGTCCCAGGAAGGGGAAACTTTATTGACTCATTCCTGGGGTCAGATACATCACATGATCACACTGACAGAAAAACAGGCACATAGACACAGGCAACAGAGCATGCACAATGTCGGCACTAGTACAGTGTATATCCACCTTTCGCAGCAATGCAGGCTGCTATTCTCCCATGGAGACAATCGTAGAGATGCTGGATGTAGTCCTGTGGAATGGCTTGCCATGCCATTTCCATCTGGCGCCTCAGTTGGACCAGCGTTCGTGCTGGACGTGCAACCGCGTGAGACGACGCTTCATCCAGTCCCAAACATGCTCAATGGGGGACAGATCCGGAGATCTTGCTGGCCAGGGTAGTTGACTTACACCTTCTAGAGCACATTGGGTGGCACGGGATACATGCGGACGTGCTTTGTCCTGTTGGAACAGCAAGTTCCCTTGCCGGTCTATGAATGGTAGAACGATGGGTTCGCTGGCGGTTTGGATGTACCGTGCACTATTCAGTGTCCCCTCGACGATCACCAGAGGTGTACAGCCAGTGTAAGAGATCGCTCCCCACACCATGATGCCGGGTGTTGGCCCTGTGTGCTTCGGTCGTATGCAGTCCTAATTGTGGCGTTCACCTGCACGGCGCCAAACACGCATACGACCATCATTGACACCAAGGCAAAAGCGACTCTCATCGCTGAAGACGACACGTCTCCATTCGTCCCACCATTCACGCCTGTCGCGACACCACTGGAGGCACGATGGACGATGTTGGGGCGTGTCCGGAGCAAGTATGGTTGGTCTGACACATCGGTGTCAATGTGTTCTTTTTTCAATTTCCAGGAGTGTATATAAGGCTGTAAAAATGAATTTTACTGCAGATGTTTTCCCCAGTATTCAGTAAATCAGTATCTCCTGGCGTAATGGTGTACATTAGAGGTGACAAGAAAATAACGTAACTGATAGAAATAACTGGTTATTGAGAAGTAGCAGTTACTGTGATAAGGGCTCATCTGATACTAGCAGTTACTTAAATAACAGTGCTTTGCGCCACCTGTTTACAGAAGATCATACTATGCTTTCACGTCAATTAATCTGAGATCTGGCTATGATAGAGAGGGATATGTCATCTGGAAGAGGTTCTACATGTCATGGAAATAACAGAGACTATGCGCCATCTATTAATACAACTATGTGTTATTTTGTGCGCTCTCACTACTTTCAGCACAAAAACTAAATAAAGTTAATGTCAGAGTGGTTGCTGATAGGAGCAAACTTAAAGGCATTGTACATGTACTAGAGTTCCCTTGCGTCATTAGTTTGGGCAGTTAGTACAAATAAAGCAATTGGAGCGACAATGGAAATAACTGTCAGAGGTTGTTATTTTTCTCTAGCTGTTATTATTCTCTCTAAGTTTCATTCTCTGACACTTAACACGCTACCACTACAGGTAACCCAGTGACATTTCCGGAGAGAATAGTTACTGGAGTGAGCAAAATATTTTTGTACCGCTATGGAAATAACTATCTAGAACCCCAAGTGTCCAGCAGTTGACAACTAATGGGATTCTATTCTTTCCATTTCTTGTAATTCCTGAAACAGTTGACCTTCTATCTGGCCTTCGGTTATGTTAGAGGGTATTGTTAATGGTTTTTAGGGCTTTACACATATTGAAATATTTGAGCATTGTAGGTGATCTAAAAATTGAAAATAGTGGAGTACCTTCTCAAAGAATACCATATCCCCAATGCCTAGCTGGACCATTATGATGAAAAAACGCTGCTGCTGTATGTAATTAGTGTATCTGATCAACTTGAGTACAAAAAAACTTGTGTAATTTCATAAAACTTGTCTTTGTGGCTTTACTAAGAAAAATGAGCTTTCTCAATTTGTACATATACACTACAAATGGACTTTTTTATTTAATTAATTATTGGCTACTGATTTTGAATCATTTTCCACATAGTATTGAGCACATTAGTTTTATACAGGGAAATTGTACAATGGAATATTTACACTTCACACACAAGTATGGAAAATTAACCATTTGATCGCAGCATAGATGGAATGAATACAGGTATGCTTACAACAATAGTCAGATCTGGTACTTTGTCAGGAGCATTCAAATAAAAATATAGATTTACTTATATTAGGGTCTACTTGTACTTGGGCATTCTACATGAAATTTTTTGAATAATATATGCTCTTTCTGTTTTTAAAGAGGCCAAGGGAGTTCATTTTGGCCCTTTGGCCCTTTATTTTAAGTGCTCATCTATCTCATTCATGATTTAGTATAATATATATTCAAATAATGGAAAATCCTGGATAGAATTAACAATATTACGAGAAAGAAAGCTGCTACTCACTATCTAGTGGAGATGCTGTGTCTCTGATACACACAACAACGACTCTCTCTCTCTCTCTCTCTCTCTCTCACACACACACACACACACACACACACACACACACACACACACACACAGCAACATTGCATGATGGGAGTGGCAACTGGGTGGGTGTATGGAGGATACTGGGGCAGGGAGGGAGGGTGGAAGTGATTTAGAGTAAAGTGCTGCAGGTTAGACCACGGGCAGGGGAGAGGTGGGGAGGGTGGCAGAAGTAGCAGAAACGGAGGGAAATAAAAAGACTGGGTGTGGTGGTGGAATAATGGCTGCATAGTGCTGGATCGGGTGGAGGGAATGTGTGGGATGGATGAGAACAGTGACTAATGAAGGTTGAGACCAGGATGGTTATGGGAATATCAGATGTATTGCAGGGAAAGTTCCCACCTGCACAATTCAGAAAAGCTGGTGTTGGTGGGAAGGATCTATATAGCACACACTGTGAAGCAGTCATTGATATATCATGTTTGGCAGCATGTTCAGCAACAGGGTGGTCCACTTGTTTCTTGGTTGCAGTTTGTTGGTGACCATTTGTGTGGACAGACAGCTTGTTGGTTCTCATTCCTACATAGAATGCAGCACAGTGGTAGCAACTTAGTTTGTAAATCACATGACTATTTTCACAGGTAGGCCTGCCTTTGATGGGATTAGTGGTGATGGTGCCTGACCTGGAGTAGGTGGTGGCAGGAGAATGTATGGATGTAGGTGTGTTACAGAGGTATGAACCATGAGGTAAGGGATTGGGAGCAGGGGTTGTGTAAGGATGGGTACATTATGTAGGTTTGGTGGATGACAGAATACCATGTGAGGCATGGGAAGGATAGTGGTCTGGATACTTCTCATTTCAGGCCACGACAAGAGGTAATCAAAACCCTGGCATAGAGTGTAATTCAGTTTCTCCAGTCCTGGGTGATGCTGAGTTATGAGGGGCATGGTTGTCTGTGGTCAGACAGTGGGATTTTGGGAGGTGGTGGGAGACTGAATAGATAAGGCATGCAAGATTTGTTATTATACAAGGTTGGGAGGATAATTATGGTCAGTGAAGGCTTCAGTGAGGTAGTTAGATTGGGGCTGCTCATCACTGCAGATGCGGTGACCAAGTGGGAATAGGCTATACGGAAGGGACTTCTTGGTATGGAATGGATGGCAATTGTTGAAGTGGAGGTATTGCTGGTGGTTAGTAGGTTTGATATGGACGGAGGTACTGATGTAACCACATTTGAGGTGGAGGTCAACATCTAGGAAGGTAGATTGTTGGGTTGAGTAGGACCTTGTGAAGCAAATGGGGGAGAAGTAGTTGAAGTTCTGGAGGAATGTGGATTGGGTATCCTTATCCTCACTCCAGATAGCAAAGATGTAATCACTGAATCTGAACCAGGAGTGGGGTTTAGGATTCTCTGTTTTTAGGAAGGGTTCATTTATATGGCCCATGAATAGGTTGGCATTAGATGGTGCTATGAGGGTGCCCATAGCCATACCCTGGATTTGTTTGTGGGTAATGCCTTCAAAGCAGAAGAAATTGTGTGTGAGGATAAACTTGTCATGGTGACTAGGTTGTTGGTTTGGAATCTGTCAATCTTTGGGAAAGGGAGTGTTCAATAGCAGGAAGGCTATGGGCATTAGGAACATTAGTGTACAGCGAGGTGGCACCAATAGTGAGAAGCATGGCACTTTGTGGTAAAGAGTCAGGAAATGTGGAGAGTCAGTGAAGGAAATTGTTCAAATGCCTCTGAGCACTACGGGACTTAACTTCTGAGGTCATAAGTCCCCCAGAATTTAGAACTACTTAAACCTAACTAACCTAAGGACATCACACATATCCATGCCTGATGCAAGATTCGGACCTTCAACCATAGCGGTCGCGCGGTTTCAGACTGTAGTGCTTAGAACCGCTCGGCCACTCTGGGTCGCTGGAGGAAATCGTTGGTGCCTTTTAAATAGGAAGGTATGTTAGGGGTAATAGATTGTAGGGGTTGGTCTATGAGAGCAGCAATTCTCTCAGTAACCGGCCACAATGGGGCGTCTTGGGTGATTAGGTTTATGGACTTTAGGAATCATGTAGAAGGTAGGATTTATTAGTGGAGTGAGAGAGTTGAGCAGAGGCATGGACTCCAGGGAGAGGCTCTGAGGTGGGCATAAGGATTTGAGTAGTGACTGGAGATCTTGCTGGATTACTGGAATGGGGTCGCTGTGGCAAGGTTTGTAGATAGAACGGAGGGGTATCTGTTGAGAGGCCAGACAAACATGTGGTTCCTGAAGAGGGGCAGCAGCCTTTTCAGTAGTTGCAGGGGCAACAGTCTGGATGATTGACTGATCTGGCCTTGCAACATTAACCAAAACGGCCTTGTTGTGCTAGTACTGGGAAAGGCTGAAAGCAAGGGGAAACTACAGCCGTAATTTTTCCTGAGGACATGCAGCTTTACTGTATGATTAAATGATAATGGCGTCCTCTTGGGTAAAATATTCTGGAGGTAAAATAGTCCGCCATTTGTATCTCCAGGCGGGGACTACTCAGGAGGACGTCATTATTAGGAGAAAGAAAACTGGCGTTCTACGGATCGGAGCGTGGAATGTTATATCCTTTAATCGGGAAGGTAGGTTAGAAAATTTAAAAAGGGAAATGGATAGGTTAAAGTTAGATATAGTGGGAATTAGTGAAGTTCTGTGCAGGAGGAACAAGATTTTTGGTCAGGTGAATATAGGGCTATAAATACAAAATCAAATAGCGGTAATGCAGGAGTAGGTTTAATAATGAATAAAAAAATAGGAGTGCGGGTAAGCTACTACAACCAGCATAGTGAACGCATTATTGTGGCCAAGATAGACAGAAAGCCCATGCCTACTAGAGTAGTATAATTTATATGCCAACTAGCTTTGCAGATGATGAAGAAATTGATGAAATGTATGATGAGATAAAAGAAATTACTCAGGTAGTGAAGGGAGACGAAAATGTAATAGTCATTGGTGACTGGAATTCGTCAGTAGGAAAAGGGAGAGAAGGAAACATAGTGGGTGAATATGGATTGGGGCTAAGAAATGAAAGAGGAAGCCTTCTGGTAGAATTTCGCACAGAGCATAACTTAATCATAGCTAACACGTGGTTGAAGAATCATAAAAGAAGGTTGTATACATGGAAGAATCCTGGAGATACTAAAAGGTATCAGATAGATTATTTAATGGTAAGACAGAGATTAAGGAATCAAGTTTTTAATTGTAGTAGATTTCCAGGGGCAGATGTGGACACTGGCCATAATCTATTGGTTATGACCTGTAGATTAAAACAGAAGAAACTGCAAAAAGGTGGGAATTTAAGGACATGGGATCTGGATAAGCTGAAAGAACCAGAGGTTGTACCAAGTTTGAAGGAGAGCATAAGGGAACAATTGGCAGGAATGGGGGAAAGAAACACAGCAGAAGAAGAATGGGTAGCTCTGAGGGATGTAGTATTGAAGGCAGCAGAGGATAAAGGAGGTAAAATGACGAGAGCTGCTAGAAATCCTTGGGTAACAGAAGAAATATTGAATTTAATTGATAAAAATGCAGTAAATGACGGAGGCAAAAAGGAATACAAAAGGTCTCAAAAATGAGATTGATAGGAAGTGCAAAATGGCTAAGCAGGGATGGCTAGAGGGCAAATGTAAGGATGTAGAGGCGTATCTCACTAGGGGTAAGATAGATACTGCCTACAGGAAAACTAAAGAGACCTTTGGAGAAAAGAGAACCACTTGTATGAAGATCAAGAGCACAGATGGAAACCCAGTTCTAAGCAAAGAAGGAAAGGCAGAAAGGTGGAAGGAGTATATAGAGGGTCTATACAACGGCGATGTACTTGAGGACAATATTATGGAAATGGAAGAGGATGTAGATGAAGATGAAATGGGAGACAAGATACTGCGTGAAGAGTTTGACAGAGCACTGAAAGACCTGAGTCGAAACAAGGCCCCAGGAGTAGACAACATTCCATTAGAACTACTGACAGCCTTGGTAGAGCCAGTCATGACAAAACTCTACCAGCTGGTGAGCAAGATGTATGAGACAGGCGAAATACCCTCAGACTAAAAGAAGAATACAATAATTCCAATCCCAAAGAAAGCAGGTGCTGACAGATGTGAAATTACCTATCAGTTTAATAAGTAACAGCTGCAAAATACTAACGCGCATTCTTTACAGACGAATGGAAAAACTGGTAGATGCGGACCTCGGGGAGGATCAGTTTGGATTCCGTAGAAATGTTGGAACACGTGAGGCAGTACTGACCTTATGACTTATCTTAGAAGAAAGATTAAGAAAAGGCAAACCTACGTTTCTAGCATTTGTAGACTTGGAGAAAGCTTTTGACAATATTGACTGGAATACTCGCTTTCAAATTCTGAAGGTGGCAGGGGTAAAATACAGGGAGCGAGAGGCTATTTACAATTTGTACAGAAACTAGATGTCAGTCATAAGAGTCGAGGGGCATGAAAGGGAAGCAGTGGTTGGGAGAGGAGTGAGACAGGGTTGTAGCCTCTCCCCGATGTTATTTAATCTGTATATTGAGCAAGCAGTAAAGGAAACAAAAGAAAAATTCGGAGTAGGTATTAAAATTCATGGAGAAGAAGTAAAAACTTTGAGGTTCGCCGATGACATTGTAATTCTGTCAGAGACGGCAAAGGACCTGGAAGAGCAGTTGAACGGAATGGACAGTGTCTTGAAAGGAGGATATAAGATGAACATCAACAAAAGCAAAACGAAGATAATGGAATATAGTCAAATTAAATCGGGTGATGCTGAGGGAATTAGATTAGGAAATGAGACGCTTAAAGTAGTAAAGGAGTTTTGCTATTTAGGAAGTAAAATAACAGATGATGTTCGAAGTAGAGAGGGTATAAAATGTAGACTGGCAATGGCAAGGTAACCATTTCTGAAGACGAGAAATTTGTTAACATCAAGTATAGATTTATGTATCAGGAAACCGTTTCTGAAAGTATGGAGTGTAGTCAAGTATGGAAGTGAAACATGTACGATAAATAGTTTGAACAAGAATAGAATAGAAGCTTTCGAAATGTGGTGCTACAGAAGAATGCTAAAAATAAGGTGGATAGATTACGTACCTAATGAGGAGGTATTGAATAGAATTGGGGAGAAGAGCAATTTGTAGCACAACTTGACTAGAAGAAGGGATCCGGTGGTAGGACATGTTTTGAGGCATCAAGGGATCACAAATTTAGCATTTGAGGGCAGCGTGGATGGTAAAAATCGTAGAGGGAGACCAAGAGGTGAATACACTAAGCAGATTCAGAAGGATGTAGGTTGCAGTAGGATCTGGGAGATGAAGAAGCTTGCACAGGACAGAGTAGCATGGAGAGCTGCAGCAAACCAATCTCAGGACTGGAGACCACAACAACAACAATAACAAAACATTTTTCGCAAGCTCGGAACCTTCTGGTCCGTCAGAAACTATCACATTCATTTTTCCATAAATACAGTCTACAAATCTCACAAAATTTAACAAGACAACCGTCTGGACCTTACAAAAGTAAGAGAAAGAATGAATAAGTAATTGTTCCTTCTTCTCTTTCAACAACATTCAAATATTCACAAATAATGTTTGACATCGCACTGAGACGGCGCGTTTGTTCCTTGAGGTGGACGTGTAACTCCTTACAAATGGAAGGCCTCAGACATGGCCAACCGATTCGGCTCAAATTTGGCAGTCGCTTGTGTACAACCTAAAACGGAGGAATCTAAGATATTTTAGGTCAACACCGCAGCGTTATTGAAAAAATCACTCCGAAAAGTTATGAAGAGCAATCGACTCAAAATTGGCGGGATCGATAGATAATTGTAAATAGAGCATTTTTCATCATCAGCTATGGTATCCGAAAACGCATACTATTCCAGAAATCGAGGAAAGAAAGTTTTACAACTGTCGCTTCTGTTCCAACATTTTAAACGGTTTTTGCAGGCAGCACTGATAGCGCAACAGCCAAGGTAACTGGCTGGGAATCTGAGAACCCGGGTTCGAATCGCGAGGAAACCCAGTGGATGTTATTATTTTCGTTTGTATTTTTCCATATCTCAATTGATAGGAATAGGAGGGTTAATAAGGTAAGGAAATCTATAAGGAACGATAAAAATAAGGTAGGCAAATAAATTTCTGAAACTTCTTGGGGTAGTAAACAACTAAAATGTTACTCCAGGTCACTTTAGAATGGCTCTTCCAGTCACTGTTACGTGTCCTCATTTTTCGTCGAACAACGAGATGGCTGGTACTTGTCACATAAAAATTTGAAACAAATATACTCACGGCACCAAGAGCATCTAATGAATTCAATCTTTCGAGAGCTACACTGTTCCTTCCAAAGAGTAGGCGGAAAACAAACTTGGTTTACATTTCAAAATGTCTTTTTCGGGAATTAATTTTGATGCGTACCACGCATACGATATCATTGCGTGAAAAATCGGTGATGAAAGTTGGTTATGAATTATGTTGTAAATAGTTATTGTATCCGTGCGGTTGTCCAATTCCCACTGGGTTTCCAGAAGCACACTGCAATCCTGAAGCCTGGAAATAAAGTTTTTAACCTGGCGATCGAAATCAACATCACACAGCTGGTACAGAGGTGTACAGTTGGGCGGTATTACTTTTACCGTGCACGTCGGCTGACCCTCGCCATCTATAATCATTGTGTCATATAATATAGCATTACTTTGTCCACTCCAGGAATCCACTACTAGAAAAAACTTGCTATCAGAAACGTATGGTCTTAAAACATTCTCAAGAAATGTTCTGTAAATCGCATTCGTCAGTTTGGAGAAGGTAATGTAAACATTTTTCAACGAGTCGGTTAAACGGTTGACCTCTTCTATAACCTGAGGACCAAATGTAACATTCGTTTCTTGTAAACACAGGAAAACCTTACGTAACAGATTTCCAGAGGCTGTAGTGGCATGTTGCGCCGTGTACGAATGTGTTACTAGGTTTTTACTACCAACTGCGACAAGGATTCGTTTTTCTCCCTTATGCGATAACGTGCGTCGAATGTTCACCCAATACTCGCATCCTGTATGACCGGTGTTGATCACGTAATCACTATTAAAACCGGTCATAAGTGACGCCGTTTGCCTGTTGAAAAGAGCTCCCACTTTCAGTATATCTTCTATATTTTGTACTTCCTTATGAGAGACGTATTTAGTGACGCGCCGTTGACGAATTTTATACCCCGATCTGAAATTTTTTGCCCAAGATAATGATGCAGCAGACGTAGAATCCTTGTTGGCCGTATATTGAAGCGCTGCACCTGCAGCCCACTCCTGAAGTATTGTCGCTGTTACATACTCGTTACGTCAACAAGATTCGACAAATCGGTCGTAAGTCCACATATTTATCGCCTGGTATTTGTCGTATCTTGTCCCTCCTTTAACGATATCACTTTCCCACAATTTCAAGTCCTTCTTCCGTTCCAGGGCTGTTGTTGCTCCATTCTTTTGCAGTGTTTGTAAGTTCAAATTTGGATGATTCCTGGCTAGCGCTACCGCCTTAACTTTTACTTCAAGGGGTATAGAGCTGTAGTTAAGTCGTTTAGTAACCGGTTTGTGATACTCATCGGGAACGGAAGAAGCACATATTCCCAGTGACGTGGAGATTTCTGAAGTGTTATGACAATTTAGCGATTAACTTGTCGGGATATCTTCCACTGAATCACCTTCTGCTTCGTCTTCATCGTATAGTACCTCAGTATCAAGAAAAGTCATTTCTTTCGTCACCACCAAAAATCTCTCGACCATAGCCTTTTCTGTCAACCTGGAACGCCGAGAAACAGACCTGGCTGCTTCCGGTAGTGCGTTGATAATGCATCTGTATTTTGTAAACCAAAACACAGTGACAGTAACTTCCCGCTTGCCATCGTCTGTGACAGGCTCCCAACTATATATTACAACGCTAGTCGAAGGGTGTACATCCTCCGTTACTCAGATTATGCACCTGAAAGATATGACAACAAATAATAACTAGTTACTACGACATAAACAGACGAGCTAATTTCTACAAACTACATACAGCACTCGTCATATGTTACTTACAGAATAACAGTGTATTCATTCACGAAACTTATTTCATTCGGCACATTAATGATGGAAAAATCACTACTGTATCCGCCAGGATCGCGGCAGCCTAATGACGGAAAACAACTCTTTCCGATTTACGTCTATAAGGCTCGTGCTGGACACCTTCTCTCTTCCAGATTCATAACTATGATATGACGAAGAGGCAACCGGGACAACATAACTCTCCCCGCGTGCATTCTGTCCCGAGCCTCGCTGTAAACAACCGTCGCGCGGTTGGCTGTCTGTGATCCCTTGTGAGGAATTCGAAGCACTCTTACAAGGGGAGGCCGCCAATTGTGAAATTCAGATTCAATTCATACTGCGCATAATAAAAGCTCATGGCCAGAGGTGCTATGTGGGAAAGCACCAAATGTACTTCTCAGACGTTGTCGAGAAAATCGACAGTTAAAAGAAACTGTTGCGGTGAAATACTCACTACGATTGAAAGTTTTCTACAGCGTCGTGGCGCAGCGGTAAGCTCTCGGGTTCGGTTTCGTAATTCAGAAGTTCGCCGGATCGAATCTCGCGCCATGCAACCATTTTTTTTTTAGTATTTGTTTTTTGTAATTCAAATGTGTGTACATACACACAATATATATATATATATATATATATATATATATATATATATATATATATATATATATATATATATATATATATATACATAATTCCCAGCAATCAGTTGCAACAATTATGCATATAATAAGTTGTTGAAAGTCGTTTGTCGTGGAAAAACTGGCAACTTCGAACATCATTATGTTTTCCGCAAACAAAGTTCTATTTCATTAATGTTATTAATTGTCTTCATAATGTTAACCAAGTATAGTTAATGGAAGACGTAGAAACGATATTCCGAAACGAATACGTATAGTATAAATCAAACGTTCGAATTAGAATACAAACCCCACGTACACAAATTTGCTGTGGCAGGTATGAAATATAAACTCCGTTACTCGCTCGTTACACTCGAAGGACAGATGTTGAGTGGGCCGAAACGAGCCGCCGCATAACAGCGTAGTTGCCTGCCAACTTCGAAAGAAGGTAGGCGCGGTCCCTAGCGCAACTTATAACATCATCGAAAATCAGTGCGGACGTGAGAGCTTTGGTACACCCTGTTAAACAAACGGAAAAATTGAGGCGGTACAATTGGACAGCGATCCGCCTTCACCAATATGTGTAAGCAATTCATATATGAATTACAAAACACTAATAATAAAAAATGTTGCATGGTGCGAGTTTTTTTTTTTATTTTTCCGCCTCTCCCGACACGCTTCATATACCCTGCGCTGCTTATGCTGCTAATTAATTGGTTAGGCGTTCCATTGATTTTTTTATTTTGTTTATTTTTTTATTTCATTTTTGTTCATTGTATCTGCTCGGGGCGGACATGGCAAGACACCCGTTTCTGTAAGTCGTTGATCCATTAACTCAGTTTTTTTATTACAGACGGCAGCTAACACACTGACCGAACACGCTAAGCTACCGTGCCGGCTGTTCGATCCGGCCACCTTCGGATACGAACCCGAGCGTTTACATTTGCGCCACGACGCTGTAGAAAACTATCAATCGTAGAGAGTATTTCACCGCAACGGTTCCTTTTAACTGTCGATTTTCTCGACAACGGCTGAGAAGTGCATCTTGGTGCTTTGCCACATTACACCTCTGGCCATGAGCTTTTATTATGCGCAGTAGGGATCGAATCTGAATTTCACAATTGGCGGCCTCCCCTTGTTAGTCGTAGTAGTGGTCATGTGACAAGCCTTAAAAGTTTAATACTTTACTAACCAACGGCGTTGGGGTCATTAGTTTGCCTACTTTATTATTATCATTCTTTATTAATTTACTTACCTTATTAACCATCCTATCCCTATCAATTGAGATATGGAAAAATACAAACGAAAATAATAACATCCGCTAGGGTTCTCCGATTCCCAGCCAGTTAGTTACCTTAGCTGTTCCGCTATCGCCGCTGTCGGCGAAAAGCGTTTACCATGTGGGTACAGGAGCGACAATTGTAAAAGTTTCTTTCCTCAATTTTTGGAAAAGTTTGCGTTTGCGGACCCCATACCTGATGATGAAAAATGCTCTATTTACAATTATCTATCGATCGCTCTAATTCTGAGTCCGTTGCTCGTCAAAACCTTTAGGGTTGATTTTCTCAAAATTGCGGGGGTGTTGACCCAAAAGATCTTGGACTATTTCATTTTAGGTTCTACACAAGCAACCTGCCAAATTTGGGCTGAATCGGTTGGCCGTGTCTGAGGCCTTCCCCTTGTTAGCCAGGATCGGCGACTACCTGCCCGCGCCTATCATCCGTCCTATACATGTCAGTCCTGCACACACATAATTGTGGTGCAGTAGATACATTCTACTTTACCACACTCGTCTCTAAAATAACCCGTGTTCAAGACGGTGGAAATACGAGGGTCTCTAGAATTTACTCCGAAATTCTCGAGACACTACAATGCCTTTCAGAATGCTGGAAGTTAGTAAAGTATAATTATTAAATTGTCATTACTTCAACACCCCCATCAGTTTAATACTTTCCTTAATTACCCGTAAAATTCACTATCCCCAGCTTTTGACATATTTTACCAAAAGCAACTAGGACTGGACATTTCAGTAAACTGCCATTTGTTCCTCGGAGCTAATGTATTGAACATTTAGATGGCCTCGGCCTGTATAAAGAACAACAGCCGTTCTATCACATTTCGTGGTCTCTGATGAACCCTCACCATCGAGGACAACATACTGCGTACTATTTTTCAAGAAGTTTTCGAGCCATTCACATATCTGTGAACTTATTCGATATTCTCGTAGTTTCTTTAACAATCTGCAATGGGACACGATGTCAAATTCTTTCCGGAAATCTAGAAATATGGAATCTGCCTGTTGCCCTTCATACATAGTTCTCAGTATGTCACGTGAGGAAAGGGCAAGCTGAGTTTCGCACTTACGATGCTTCCTAAAGCCATGTTGATTCGTCGACGTATGTTGCTTAGCCTCACGTAAGTCTATTATAATCGAACTGAGAATGTGTACAGGGAGTCTGCAGCAATCAGAAGTTTGGGATATTGGTCTCTAATTTTACGGGTCCGTTTCTTTACCTCTCTATATACTGGAGTCATCTGCGCTTTTTTTCCAGTCGCTTGGAACTTCGCGCTGGGCGAGGGATCTACGACAAATGCAGGTAAGGGACCAATGACGTATAACACTCCTTGTAAAATCCAAAACCTATAACAATATTAATATACAGAAGAAAACGCTGCGATCTTATGCACCATCCTAATAGCTTGCGATCTCAGAATTTGCGGCGTGAGGCACCGTCACACGTCGCGAGGGCCAGGGAAAACCACCCTCCCTTGGAAAAAGCACTTGCATTAACGTGCCTGTATACTAGACTTGCAGTCATTACGACACTCGCTTTCTAAGTGGCGCACACATTCCGCCAGTATCACGGTTATCGCCTGCTCGTTAGACAGCCAGCTATACACGCCAGCTCCTATCTAGCTCAGCTCCACCTGTCTGTCAAAACAGTGCGCATATAGCCGCGCCAGTCTCTCGTACTCTGCGCGAGAAAATTCAACATTTCTTCTTTTAAAACATGTAAAATTAAATCAATACGTTTTTCAGTTTACTGCAAATATTACTTTTTGAAGCACTGTAATCATTTTCTTTCTTTAACTACAAATAGTGAGGATAATATGAAAAATGTTCTCAAACATAATTTTGAATGTCGAGTGTAGAGTATATACGAGATTTGGAAGGCTTCCTAACACCAAACGCTGACTGGAAGTATCTTGTATGATGAGGGGCCCTGTAGTCTGCAGGTTGACAGAAACTGTTCCGTCAGTGGAGGCGCGCTTATTTGGTAAAACATCCACACCACGTCTCCGTGCGACTTATCGCCAGCCACGGGTGGGTCTTGAACCTGTCCTGGAGAGTGGTGGCGTGTTTCAGCCCGAATTAATGGAGTGCTCTGTTAGTTCAGAGACAGGTCTCCGTGCCGGCGCTGACGCACGGCGTGGTAGGAGGTCCGCAAAACCTCAGGCGTGGTGGGGATGTTTTGGACTTTGCGAGGGAAATAAGGAATCAACTTTTACATTAGTATGGCCAGTGTAGCGGGCTGTGTGTAGCCTTCTTATCTTGAGAATCTGCAACTCTATTGGAATTTTCGTAAGAATCTTTACATACTTCTGCAGAACTGATATTTTTCATGTTCATTAGTGAATGACGGCGCTGCTGTTATTACGCAGTTTAATCTTAGTGATTCAGCTCATATAATGTGAGTTACTTTTTCGTTGTTTAATGAAGCTGTTTAATTAAACAGTAATAAAGTACCCAATATCAATCTGGAAATATCCACCAGGCTGTGGCTAAGCCATGTCTCTACAAAATCCTTTCTTCCAGGAGAGCCAGTACTGCAACGCTCGCAGAAGAGCTTCGGTGAAGTTAGGAAGGTAGGAGACGGGGTACTGGCACAATTGAAGCTGTGAGGACGGGTCGTGGGTCGTGCTTGGGTAGCTCAGATGGCAGAGAACGCCATGAGGCAAATATCCCGAGTTCGAGTCTCGGTCCGGCACACAGTTTTAATCTGCCAGGAAGCGCCAGTAATAAAGTAAACTTTCATTACATCAGATTGTTGCTGCTTACAAGTGTTACTCCATAGTAATGGCCCATACGAAGGAATGAACACTGCAGCTGCAAGCAACAAATCCCAGCCACCAGGTTATTCGATGAAAGCTGCCTCGTTGTGGGATTGTGGTTCTGGCTCGGAACCTGGGTCATTTTCTTGCAGGTATCGCCAGTTTTTCTCATCTAGATCGTTGCCCGAGTCAGATGTGTGGCATGAGACCAGCCATGCGTAGCGGTCTAGATATGAGATGCAGACAGACGTATATCTCATTAAGGATATCATGAGTGCAGTTATCATGTTAGTTTGGTCACGGTACGTGGTAGTGGCTGAGTGAAGTAGGCAAAATCCGCGAAATATGGAGCAATAATTACTCTTAGGTAATACTAAATAATATGCACTGAAGCGCCAAACAGACTGGTATAGGCATGCGTATTCAAATACAGGCTGAATACGGCGCTGCGGTCGGCAACGGCAATATAAGAGAACAGGTGTCACGCTCAGTTGTTAGGTCGGTTACTACTGCTACAATGACAGGTTATCAAGATTTAAGTGAGTTTTAACGTGATGTTATAGTAGGCGCACGAGCTATGGGACACAGCATCTCCAAAGTAGCGACGAAGTGAGGATGTATGTGTAGTGAACCGTGAGTATCAGGAATCCGGTAAAATATCAAGTCTCCCCCATCGCTGCGTCCGAATCATTTAACGAAACATCATCGATATGGGCTTTCGGAGCAGAAAGCCCACTCGTGTAGCCTTGATGACTGCACGACACAAAGCTTTACGCCTGCACTAGGCCCTTCAACACCGATATTGGACTAATGGTGACTGGAAATATGTTGCCTGGTCGGACGAGTCTCGTGCGATAGAACAGACACCATTGCTGACCTGAGGCCGTCTAGAACGAAATTACGATTGTATTAATACCTTGAGCTGCTGACGGGCGTTGACGTATAGCAACGGGGACTGGTGAAAATGTGTGCCCGACCGGGATAGAGCGTCCTTCATGTAAGCAGGAGATCCCGGGTTCGAGTCCCGGTCGGGGCACACATTTTCACCTGTGCCCGTTAATATATATCAACGCCCATCAGCAGCTGAAGGTATTAATGTAATTCTAACCTCAGACATTAGTCGAGCCTTGCCACGTCGATTTGCGGTACTTCCGTGTACTCACGGGGGCTTTACACGATGTTAGGGAGGTGTCCCAGTTTCTTTGGCTCTTCAGTGTATATGACTTAAGAGCATTGCCATATATGATGATGATGATGATGAGTCCCATACTCCGTTTACCGAGCGTCGGGGAGCGACGCGGGAGACCCGCGCCGCCATACTAGGCAAGGTCCTAATGGAGGTGGTTTGCCATTGCCTTCCTCCGACCGTAATGGGGATGATTGATGATGATGATGAAGACGACACAAACACCCAGTCATCACGAGGCAGGTGAAAAATCCCTGACCCCGCCGGGAATCGAACCCGGGACCCCGTGCTTATGATGCAATTTAGTGGTGATAGAGTCTTCAACGTGTTTCATCAGTACTGTGGTGGCCCGAGGTGAGTGATTGTGGTTGGCAGATACCTCATTGTACTGTGGGATGTAGAACACTTAGTTCTCTCAGAAAAGGCTATATTCTCTATTACCTTTGAACTTTACCGCATTACTTAATATACTCGCTTATACAATCCTCTCCCTGTTGCATCTATACTGGCATTAACGTTGCGTTACGCGACATATTTAACAGCAGTAATACTCTTTTAAAATAACGCTATTTAAATGAAGCTCGAAATGTCGAGGAAGCTGCCTTATGTCATTAGGCATGTACTTTTCATTGCATATATGTAATATATTGTTTTCATAATATTTTCTTACAGACTATATTTGCAGTTACTGACGGAAACGCGCAAAATCGTGAAAAGGATTATACATATGAAGAATAAGCGAAATGCTTATGCGAAATCACTGTAGAGAATCGTTCGGTTACTCATTTGTTTGTTACGAGTCGTTTTACCTCGTAGTATATCTGGATTTTTTTTCTTTCTGACTCTGTTGATTGTCGGCACACTGCAATTAACGAAAACGCACTGGGACATTAAAAACTGATATATTTATTAAAGTTTGAATAACGAAACTGGGCAAGCATCGTATGGCGTCCGTCAAATGAAACAATAAACGCATTTTCATATGTACGGTAAAGTTCGTAAATCACAGAGTATGTAGCTCTTCCTAAGAGTATTTGTTGCTCAGTATTTCGCGAATTTCTGTTCGCCACACTTATCTTCTATCACGCACCAAGACAGAAGTCCCTTACTATCTTACTAACAGCGTGAGACCAAGCGATAGCTACGAACATAACAACGAGTCGGTGGCAGTCCGTCATGCAGGAAAGTGTGTAAGTAAAAGAAAGAAAAGAAAAGAAAAAAGAAACATTCCTACGGCCTACCCAAACCATTGTTTCCCAATCGCGGTAGATGGCGCTGTAATCGACAAATATCCACTGTGCCTGTTTTTGCATTTAAGACACAAAGCATTTGATTCTACGTTTCATTTACGATGTAAATGTAAACCTTTCTGTTCAAAAGGTACATACTGATCTTCAGACATTGCTTGAGTGTGTTGTAAACGTGTACGGGGAAAATAAAAGACATTTCTAGCAAATAAGCTACTTGTATGGTAACGTAGTTTTCTGTTTCCTACGGGGTTGGCTGTGATAAGTGCCCAAACCACGTGAATGCTTCGCCGGGCTTTGTGGCCGAGCGGTTCTAGGCGCTTCAATCTGGAACCGCGCGATCGCTACTATCGCAGGTTCCAACCCTGAGTTCTGAGTTCTATTGCACTGATGACCTCAGATGTTAAGTCCCATAGTGCTCAGAGCCATTTGAACCATTTGAAGCTGAATGCTTCACTTCGGTCGCCTCCCTCGACCGATTTAGATGTGCGTTTCCGCCCAACCGCTGTAAATCTCACGCTGGCCGCTACGCGGAACACAAACCACAACCACTCTAATAAGTTAAAATGCCCACAAGGTGATAATGACAGGCTCACCTGTCATGGATACTCAACGAAATCAAGCATTCCAATGGTGAGCGGCATGGGTGCTCAGCGATAGTAAGCATCCCGATGGAAACAAAATAATATTACCTCAAAAACTTGTTACTGGATCACGTTAAACGTCGATTCTAAGCAGACCCTGGAACCGGTAACCACGTTACACTCTACAGTCCAATTTGGAAGAGTCAAATAGGTATCCCACTGCTGTCCAGGGCGCCTCCAGACGCACTTTCGCTCAGTTCGATGCCGGACTCAAGAATGAAGACAGCTCTACCCCAGCCAATGAGATTCCAGGCCGAAGGCGTTTGTGGAAACCTCATGGACAGTGGTGGTATACCACCATACGACCCGACAACCAGGAGTCATGCTCCGGGGTGCCATAACTTTTCACAGTAAGGCCTCTTTGGTTGTCAGCCGCGACACCCTTACAGCACAGCAGTGGTACGTCCAAGACATTGCACGTGCTGTTTTTTTTTTTTTTTTTTTTTTTTGTTCTTCATGAGAAGCCATTCTGGTCTGACACTTCAGAAAAACAATGCCTGTCAGCACACGGCGAGAGTTTCTACTGCTTGTCTTCGTCCTTGCCAAACCATACCTCGGCCGGCAAGGTCGCCTGGTCTCTCTCCAACTGAGAACGTTCGGAGCATTATGGGCAGCACCTCATCTGCATGGATACTCTGCAAATTACATTTAAGTGCCTGGCAGAGGGATCATCGAACCACCTTCACAATCCTCTATTATTCCAAACTCGTAAACCTCGCGGAAACAACGAACACCTATATCTTTTCGTACGAGCTCTGATTTACCTTATCGTGGTGATCGTTTCTCCCTATGTAGTCAGTGTCAACAATATATTTTCGCATTCGGAGTAGAAAGTTGGTGAATTTCATGACAAGATTCAGTCGGAACGAAAAACGGCTTTCTTTTAATGATGTCCAGCCCAAATCCTGTATCATTTCTGTGGCACTCTCTCCCATATTTCGCGATAATACAATACGTGCTGCCCTTCTTTGAACTTTTTCGATGTACTCAGTCAGTCGTATCTGGTAAGGAACCCACACCACGCAGCAGTATTCTAAAAGAGGACGGACAAACGTAGTGTAGTCAGTCTCGTTAGTAGATCTGTTACATTTTCTAAGTGTCCTACCAATAAAACGGAGTCTTTGGTTAGCCGTCCCCACAACATTTTCTTTGTGTTCCTTCCAATTTTTGGTTGTTCGTAATTGTAATTCCTAGGCATTTATTTGAATCTACGGCCTTCATATTTGACTGATTTATCGTGTAACCGAAGTTTAACGGATTCCTTTTAGCACTCAAATGGATGACCTCACGCTTTTCGTTATTTAGGGTCAATTGACAATTTTCGCAGTATACAGATATATTTTCTAAATCGTGTTGTAATTTGTTTTGCTGTTCTCACGACTTTACTAGTCGATAAACGACAGCGTCATCTGCAAACAATCTATGACAGCTACTCAGATTGTCTTCCAAATCGTTTATAAATATAAGGAACAGAAAAGGGCCTATAACACTACCTTTGGAACGCCAGAAGTCACTTCTGTTTTACTCGATGGCTTTCCGTCGATTGCTACGAACTGTGACTTCCCTGACAGCAAATCACAAATCCAGTCACAAAACTGAGACGATATTCCAAAGCACGCAATTTCACTAAAAGCCGCTCATGTGGTACAGTGTTAAAAGCCTTCTGGATATCCAGAAATACGGAATCGATCTGAAATCACTTGTCAATAGCAGTCAACACTTCACATGTTACATAAGAACGATCTTCACTAAATCCATGTTCACTGTGTGTCAATAGATCGTTTTCTTCGAGGTAATTCATAATGTTATCCTACTACCTTTCTTGAATATTGGTGTGACCTGTGCAACTTTCCAGTCTTTGGGTACTGATCTTTCGTCGGGATTTCGCCGATCTAACGCGTCAGTTCGACAGAATTTTGGCACGATATACCTCAGGAGAACATCCAATAACTGTACTTAATAATGCCGAATCGAATAAATACCTGAATAAGCACCAGATGTGGATCAACGCGTTACTTACTTGCTCGATTTCTGAAGCACTTTGTGTTGGATAAATCATCCACATTGTTCTGTACATGTACTACACATCGACGGATTTTCGTCTCATTCGCATTATTCTTTCATGGCCTATAGTTTTTGTGTGTGTTATAACGTATATCCATACTCCCAGAATGACTAGGAAGATGCGTTATAAATATGGTGAAAATACTGTTTAATTATTTGCAGTATCCTTAATATGGGAAAACCAATAATAATTAGTCTACAACAGATTGCTGTTCAAAAAGGACTGTCATCTCTTTTTTGCAAAGCATTTGCAGAAGAGAACGCTTCTGCTCATATAATGTGTTTACCTTTAATCAGTTTCAATAGATGGTTCAAATTGCTCTGAGCCCTATGGGACTTAACATCTGAAGTCATCAGTCCCCTAGACCTGGAACTACTTAAGCCTAACTAACCTAAGGACATCACACACATCCATGCCCGAGGCAGGATTCGAACCTGCGACCGTAGCAGCAGCGGATTCCCGGACTGAAGCGCCTAGAACCGCTCGGACACAACGTCCGGCAAATTCCAATAGATCATCGAACATTGAGAACAGCTGAAATCTCTCAAATTGAATGTAGCTCCATGGCTCGGCCGATCCCTTAACACGGTGCATGGTATTTGCGGCTGCGTTAGCAGTTCTGTTAACTATAATCCATCGCCCATCGCACGAACAAAAAGCCCAGCCCAGTAGTTGGAAGAAATCACAGATCGCACCCGTTTACAAGAAGGGCAGTACACGTGATCCTCAAAACTTCCGTCCGGTATCCTTGATATCGATTTGTTATAGAATCTTCGAATATATTCTAAATTAAAAAAAAATAGCGAGGTATCTCTGACAGAATAACCTCCCCATGGCAACCTGTATGATTTCCGAAAACATTGATCACGTGAAACCCAACTCGCTATTTTCTCAGATGACTGCTAAAAGTAATGGACGAAGGGAGGTAAATGCAGTATTTTTCGATTTTCGAAAAATATTTGATTCAGTACCACGGCTATACTATTATAAAAAGTGAGGCACTATGACGTATCAATGAAAATTTGCGTCAGTTGAGGATATTTGATAAGGAGAATGTAGCTTGTAGTCTTGGATGAAGAGTCATCATTAAGTATCAAAGTAACTTAGATTGTGCCCGAGGGAAGTGTCTTGGAAGCCTTGCTGTTGATATTGTGCAGGGAAATGCTAAAGTCCGTATTATTTCAAAAGTCAATATTTCACGGAATAATGCAGGTAGAGAGAGCCGCACGCGGTAGCCGAGTTGTCTTGGGCGCCTTGCCACGGTTCGCACGGCTCCCCTCGGAGGTTCGAGCCCTTCCTCGGGCACGGGTATGTGTTTTGTCCGTAGTGTAAGTCAGTTTAAGTTAGGGACCGATGGTCACAGCTGTTTGGTCCCATAGCAACTTACCACAAATTTCCCAAATTTAGGTTTTTACTGAAACTAAAGAAAGTGCAAATGACAAATAATCCTGAGTTAATAACGAGCATCAAAACCGTTATAGGGATTAGTGAACACAGGGTTGTCGTAGCGATACTGTATATTGTAATCCCGAAATCCTCGAAAAACAAACAAAAAGTATACCTATTCAAAAATGTTGATAAAAATTCACTTGACGCCTTCCTGAGAGACAATCTCGACTCATTCCAAATTAATAATATAAGTGTAGACCAGAAGTGGTTTGCATTCAAAAAATAGTATCGGCAGCAATTGAGAGATTTATACGAAATAAACTAACAAACGGCGGAGCTGATCCTCCGTGGTACACAAAACGGGTTAGAACACTGTTGCAGAAACAACTAAACAAACATACCAAATTTAAACAGACGCAAAATCCCTAAGATTGCGCTAAATTCCGGGCTTCTCTAAAGGATAGCCAGAGTTCAATGCGAGATGCCTATAACAGTTTCCACGACGAAACTTTGTCTCGAAACCAGGCAGACAAATCCAAGATATTCTGGTCGTATATGAAGTATGCTAGTGGCAATTTACAATCAATGCCTCCTCTGCGCTATAACACTGGAGATACTATCGAAGACAGAGCTACCGAAGTAGAGTTACTAAACGCAGCCTTCCGAAATGCCTTCACAAAAGAAGAAGTAGTAAATGTTCCAGAATTCGAATCGAGAACAGCTGCCAACGAGAGCAACGTAGAAGTAAATATCCTTGGAGTAGTGAAGCAACTCAAATCACTTAATAAAAGCAAGTCTTCTGCTCCAGACTGTATAAAAATTAGGTTCCTTTCCGAGTATGCTGATGCATTAGCTCCATGCTTAACAATCATATACAACCGTCCGCTCAACGTGAGATCTGTACCCCAAGACTGGAAGGTTGCACAGGTCAAACCAATATACAAGAAAGGTAGTAGGAGTAATCCACTAACTTGCAGGACCATATCGTTAACGTCGATATGCAGCAGGACTTTAGAACATATATTGTGTTCGAACATTACGAATTACCTCGAAGGAAACGGTCTATTGACACGCAGTCAACATGGGTTTCGTAAAGATCGTTCCTGTGAAACACAACTAGCTCTTGTTGAGTGCTATTGACAAGGGATTTGAGATCGATTCCGTATTTCCGGAAGGCCTTTGACACTGTACCGCACAAGCGGCTCGTAGTGAAAATGCGTGCTTATGGAATATCGTCTCAGTTTTGTGACTGGATTGGCCATTTCCTGTCACGAAGTTCACAATTCTTAGTAACTGACGGAATGTCATCTAGTAAAGCAGAAGTGATTTCCGGCGTTCCCCAAGGTAGTGCTATAGGCCCTTTTCTGTTCCTTATCCATATAAACGATTTGGGAGACAATCTGAGCAGCCGTCTTTGGTTGTTTGCAGATGACGCTTCCGTTTATCGACTAATAAAGTTATCAAAAGATCAAATTCAAATTGCTCTGAGCACTATGGGACTCAACTGCTGTGGTCATTAGTTCCCTAGAACTTAGAACTACTTAAACCTAACTAACCTAAGGACATCACACACATCCATGCCCGAGGCAGGATTCGAACCTGCGACAGTAGCAGTCGCACGGTTCCGGACTGCGCGCCTAGATCAAAAGATCAAAATAAACTGCAAAATGATTTAGAAAAGATATCTGATTGTGCGAAAAGTGGCTGCTGACCCTAAATAACGAAAAGTGTGAGATCATCCACAAGAGTACTAAAAGGAACTCTTTAAACTTCGGTTACACGATAAATAGGTCTAATCGAAAAGCCGTAAATTCAACTAAATATCTAGGTATTACAATTACGAACAAGTTAAATTGGACAGAACACATAGAAAATGATGTGGGAAAGGCTCACCAAAGGCTGCGTTTTATTTTCAGGACACTTAGTAGGTCGGTTACATTTTCTAAGGAGACTGCCTACAGTACACTTGTCCGTCCTCTTTTAGAATACTGCTGCGCGGTATGGGATACTTACCAGATAGGACTGACGGAGTACATCGAAAAAGCTCCAAGAAAGGCAGCACATTTTGTTTTATGGCGAAATATGGGAGAGAGTGTCACCGAAATGATACCGGAAGTGGGTTGGGCATCATTTAAGGCGTTTTTCGTTCTGACGGAATCTTCTCACGAAATTCCAATCACCAACTTTCTCCTCCGGGTGCGAAAATGTTTTGTTGACACCGAACTATATAGGGAGGCACGACCACCACTATAAAATAAGGGAAATCAGAGCTCGTACGGAAAGATACAGGTTTTCATTCTTTCCCCGCGCTATACGAAATTGGAATAATAGAGAATTGTGAAGGTGTTTCTATGAACCCTCTGCCAGGCACTTGAATGTAATTTGCAGAGTATCCATGTAGATGTAGATGCAGATGTACACCAACAGATGGCTCTTTATATGATACAAAAGCAATATTTAGCATAGCAATGGAGTTTTGAAGATGTTACTTATAACAAATGCTCAGTATGTCGGCCGTCATTCACCCACAGTGCCTGTAGTCAGGCGACAACGTTGTGAAATGCTCTGTACAACTTACCAATTGGTATGGTGAAAAACTGCCGTCGAGTGTTGTCTTTTAGCATCGTTAATGCGGTCGGACGATCGCGGGTGACTTGAGACTTCAGCTAAGCCCACAGCCAATAATCACACGTACTGAGGTCTGGGGAGCCGGGAGTGGCTGCTCAGCTCGTGATCCTCACTAAATAATGTGCGCGAGACATCTTGCACACGTGTAGCAGTGCGGAGTGGGGCGCCGTCCTGGATAAATGTCGTACCTTTCGGAGAGTGTTTATTAGCCAGACATGGGACGATGCGATTTAGTAACATCGCCCTACCTCGCACCCGCCACGCTGACAGTTTGCAAAGTTGCCCGTCTGTTGCCCAGTTTTACTGTCTTTTTCCATTTCAATAAAAGCCGATGCCATTTCAGGCATTTGTTTCACTTTTTACCACTCAACCGAAATTGTTCTGTGAATTAGGCTACAGGAAAGTTAAGAAGGTATTCGAGAAAAAAAGAGAAGCAGCTGTACGAATATAAAGATCTCAGATGGAGAACCAGTCTTCAGCAAAGATGGGAAAGGTGGGAGGTCGAAGGAGTATGTAGAGGGTCTATACAAAATGTAGGGCAACGGGTTAACAGTAGTCATTGTAATCACTCACGTTGTTGTTGTTGTTGTTTTGGTCTTCAGTCCTGAGACTGGTTTGATGCAGCTCTCCATGCTACTCTATCCTGTGCAAGCTGCTTCATCTCCCAGCACCTACCCCAAACTACATCCTTCTGGATTTGCTTAGTGTAGTCATCTCTTGGTCTCCCTCTACGATTTTTACCCTCACACTGCCCTCCAGTACTAAATTGGTGATCCCTTGATGCCTCAGAACATGTCCTACCAACCTATTCCTACTTCTAGTCAAGTTGTGCCACAAACTCCTCCCCAATTCTATTCAATACCTTCTCATTAGTTATGTGATCCACCCATCTAATCTTCAGCATCTTTGTATAGCACCACATTTCGAAAGATTCTATTCTCTTCTTGTCCAAACTATTTATCGTCCACGTTCTCCATACAAATACTTCTCAATCTATACTCGGTGTTAACAAATTTTTCTTTTTCAGAAACGCTTTCCTTGCCATTCTCGGTCTACATTTTATATCCTCTCTACTTAGAATATCATCAGTTATTTTTTTCCCCAAATAGCAAAACTCCTTTACTACATTAAACGTCTCATTTCCTAATCCAATTCCCTCAGCATCACAGGCCTTAATTCGACTAAGTTCCACTATCCTCGTTTTGCTTTTGTTGATGTTCATCTTATATCCTCCTTTCAAGACACTGTCCATTCCGTTCAACTGCTCTTCCAAGTCCTTTGCTGTCTCTGAGGTTCGCAAATGACATTGTAACTCTGTCAAAGTTTTTATTTCTTCTCCATGAATTTTAATACCTACTCAGAATTTATATTTTGTTTTCTTTACTACTTGCTCAATATACAGATTCAACAGCATCGGGGAGAGGCTATAATCCCGTCTCAATCCCTTTCCAACCACTGCTTCCCTTTCGTGCCCCTTGACTCTTACAACTGCCATCTGGTTTCTGTTAAAATTGAAAAACGACTTTTGCTCCCTGTATTTTACCCCTGCCACCTTGAGAATTTGAAAGAGAGTATTCCAGTCAACACTGTCAAAAGCTTTCTCTAAGTCTACAAATGCTAGGAATGTAGGTTTGCCTTTCCTTAATCTTTCTTCTAAGATAAGCCGTAGGGTCAGTATTGCCTCACGTGTTACAGCATTTCTACGGAATCCAAACTGATGTTTCTTGAGGTCGGCTTCTACCAGTTTTTCCATTCGTCTGTTAAGCATTCGTGCTAGTATTTTACAGCCGTGACTTATTAAACTGATAGTTCGGTAATTTTCACATCTGTCAACACTTGCTTCATTTGGAATTGGAATTATTATATTCTTCTTGAAGTATGAGGGTATTTCGCCTGTCTCATATATCTTACTGACCAGATGGTAGAGTTTTGTCAGGACTGGCTCTCCCAAGGCTGTCAGTAGTTCTAATGGAATGTTGTCCACTCCCGGGGCTTTGTTTCGACTCAGGTCTTTCAGTGCTCTTTCAAACTCTTCATGCAGTGTCATATCTCCCATTTCATCTTCATCTACATCCTCTTTCATTTCCATAATATTGTCCTCAATTACATTGCCCTTGTATAGACCCTCTATATACTCCTTCAACCTTTCTGCTTTCCCTTCTTTGCTTAGAACTGGGTTTCCATCAGAGCTCTTGATATTCATGCAAGTGGTTCTCCTTTCTCCTTTCTTCCTGTAGGCAGTATCTATCTTACCCCTAGTGAGATAAGCCCTCTACATTCTTACATTTGTCGTCTAGCCATCCCTGCTTAGCCATTTTGCACTTCCTGCCGATCTCATTTTTGAGACGTTTCTATTCCTTTTTGCCCGCTTCATTTACTGCATTTTTATATTTTCTCCTTTCATCAATTAAATTCAATATTTCTTCTGTTACCCAAAGATTTCTAGCAGCTCTCGTCTTTTTACCTACCTGATCCTCTGCTGCCTTCACTACTTCATAACTCAGTGCTACCCATTCTTCTTCTGCTGTATTTCTTTCCCCATTCTTGTCAATTGTTCCCTTATGCTCTCCCTAAAACTCTGTACAATCTCTGGTTTAGTCAGTTTATCCAGGCCCCATCTCCTTAAATTCCCCCTTTTCGCAGTTTCTTCAGTTTTAATCTACAATTCATAACCAATAGATTGTGGTCAGAGTCCACATCTTCCCTTGAAAATTCCTTACAATTTGCCGGCCTGAGTGGCCGAGCGGTTCTAGGTGCTACAGTCTGGAACCACGCGACCGCTACTGTCGCAGGTTCGAATCCTGGCTCGGGCATGGATGTGTGTGATGTCCTTAGGTTAGTTAGGTTTATTTACTTCGGATTTCTAGGGGACTGATGACCTCAGATTTTAAGTCCCATTGTGCTCAGAGCCGTTTGAACCTTTTTTTGTCATTAAAATTTAAAACCTGGTTCCTAAATCTCTGTCTTACCATTATATAATCTATCTGATACCTTCTAGTATCTCTAAGCTTCTTCCATGTATACAACCTTCTTTCATGATTCTTGAACCAAGTTACATTCACTCATAGGGGGAAATAATTGAAATATTAGAATTATTTAGAATTTCTGTAAATATTTCTCGCCGTCGTTTACGAGAGCCTGGAACATTTTGATGGTGACAATGTAGTTCGGAATATTTAAACAACTGTGGCGCTTTTTTATCCCAATTTTGCAAGGAATGGCATCAACATAACTGACAAAGCGTTATTACACTGTTGGAAATCCTTTTCACCAACCTCATAGCACTGTGCGACCACACCTCTAACCAGTTCGCGAGGCTGGCCATTTCGCCTATTTCTTCATGCGGAGGCTGCACTACTCCCACTCAGGTCCATGACTGGCTACTGGCGGAAGTTGCACTAATCCCTAAACAAAAGCTTCAGCTGGTGGCAAAGTTTCGATATTTGATACCTGAGAAATTCCTGTTGAAGCACATGCTCTCTCTCTCTCTCTCTCTCTCTCTCTCTCTCTCTCTCTCTCTCTCTCTCTCTCTCTCACTCAAGCAGTCACGTCATGTAGTGTGACACTGCCAGGACTGCACGCACCGTTGGTCATGGTTGGTTAAAACCACAAACAAAGCAGCATTTACCTAGTAAACCCCAGGTGTGCATGTCTTGGAAATATTCCCGCACTCTATCTGACTGATTGAGTAATTAATTACATCGATACCCTTTTTGTGGACAGTTTTTCCTTGCTTCCTATTGGTGGATAATAGAACTGGAATATTTGATGGGATGTTATCCTACAACCTCCCAGCCGGCCGGAGTGACCGAGCGTTTCTAGGCGCTTCAGTCTGGATCCGCGCGACTGCTGCGGTGGCAGGTTCGAATTCTGCCTCGAGCATGGTTGTGTGTGATGTCCTTAGGTTAGTTAGGTTTAAGTAGTTCTAAGTTCTAGGGGACTGATGTCCTGAGCTGTTAAACCCCATAGTGCTCACAGCCATTTTTACAACCTCCCAGTATGCAAACCCTACTGTTATTTCTTTCACTTGCCTCCTATCGGTCGGTACTAGTACAGTTACGTCATTTGGTAGAAAGTCCATTAAGTTGAAGGTAACTGAAAATTTCGAAGTTCAGTTCAGTTGCACGCTATGTCTATAAACTATCTGTGGAGGGTTTGTACTGGTGCTACAATGAGATGGAGATGGAGGAGAATGAGCAGGAAGGGTCTACTGCCTGATATGATAGAGACAACAGCAAATACCACTGAAAGACAGAGATCACTGTGATGTATTGAGAAGCACTAAACCTGACACACTTAAACCACCTCCTGATCGTCCACACACAGCGCACCTGTCCCCTCGTACACCGCCATTGCCAACGCTCAGAGGCCAGAGAAAACTGTAGCAGCCATGGATGTGCGTGTATACCAGAATGCACCATCCAAGCCATGGGCGGCGTCCAGGGATAATTGGAGTGGTAGGACTTCGGATTTCATCAATGCGTTCAGGACCAACACTTGGCAGTGATCAATACTGAATTGCTCAATTGTCCATGGAGAATACATGCAACACACGCGATCGAAAAGACAGCTCAACTCGTACTGAGTATCAGTTCGCTATTCAGCTATCCAGAGTGCATAATCGCCGGGAGTTGTCCTGCAGCTGTGCGCAAAAAACGACTAGTCCGCTGGCCTGAACTTTTCTTTGTCTCTACCACTCGCAAGAGCTTTTAGCCAACAAACCCATTTGTTCTGGCCACAGTCTATCTCTGCCACGTGCTCCTCATGTCGAATTTTGTCGTCCTAGGAAACCAGCGACGTATTTACCACTGTAATTACAATCACATAGTTCGATTGCAGCCCCAACCTGATAACATTAAACAGAGATCGAAGTAACAGAAACACCTCCTCCTGAAGACTGTGGCTCTGGAAATATCAATAACCCTCTTATGACTGGGCATCTCCTTATGGCTATCGATGCCGTGAAACTGCAGTCCCCCATGTCAAACCAATATCTCCCTTATGACTGGACACAGCCGTTTTCTTTTTACATGTTGAAACAATAACCACAGTCACTTCATACCCCCAAAACAAGCTTTATAAGCATGCCATTCATACCGCCAACTAAGTACAATACTTCGCCAGTAACTGAATGCTGGTGGCTCCAAGCAATATTCAGTGGAAAACCGCGATGGATCGACATGCCTCATTTGTTTACCTTGCATGTGTGTCTTAGGAAGAGAGACATAATCGTCTTATGAGCGACCAGATATTAAAAATACGATCGCAAAGACCGTGTTATTGTAACCCCGCATAAAAATCGGTCTTCGTTCTACAGACACCCAAGTATCAACAACGATATCCATGCTGAAAAGTATACCTTCCTTATAAATCGAGGTATGCTAGTGCTTCTGAATGAAGTAGTCTTCCGCACAAATACCAAGATATTGAACGTGGATAGTGATTGCGGTTTCTGTATTAACAGACCGAAAGTTTAGGTGCACATTGCTAGCGATGTAAGCCCGTAATAAAATCAACACTATCACCGAATTTAGAAAGTGATGCAGCTAAGAAACATGGTACTAGTCCAATATTTGCGACTGCTTCTTGCAGCTGCTAGGTATTTGTCACACTAACAAACAGTATTTGTAGCGTCTTCTATATCGATAGTATGTAGACAGTGTAACAGAGGTTCTGCGACATGTCCACGTGGTTATAGGGGAGGTTGATGGTTGATTGAGAATGATCGCATACAGTGGATGGTGTGTTAGATGAGCAATCACTTAAAAATGCATCACTAGATGGACCTCATAAAATATGTATAAAATCCCATGACTTCTCAGGTCTTTAGTGTCAAGCTTTCAGCCAGAAATGCTGTCTGGAATTTAGTACCATTCAGCCACATATTTTGGGTGCATCCTATCGCGTTGTCTTAATGATTACAGCGTCCGGTCCCGGTAGCTGAGTGGTCAGCTCGACAGAATGTCAATCCTAAGCGACCGGGTTCGATTCCCGGCTGGACTGGAGATTTTTTCCGCTCAGGGACTGGATTTTGTGTTGTTCTAACCATCATCATTTCATCCCCCATCGACGCGCAACTCATCGAAGTGGCGTCAAACCGAAAATGTCGTCCTGACCGCCGTCTGCTTCACGTCTGCTGTGCAGCGAGCTACGTTATGTAAATATTAACTGTATTTTTCTTACTTGTCACTTCTTTTTCCGTGTGTTTTTGCTTTTAGGAAGCTTTAATTGTCGATTGCTATTAATAGTGTTCCATAAATTTCCTGTTAGTTTTGAATACAGTCAGAGAGAGTCCCTTTAGTCAGCCATAGTGCCAGTAGTGCTAGTGATTGTTTTCAATACAGTCCAGAGACGGGTAGTGCTATTTTCATTGTTTTCTACAAGAAGTGGCTAGCAATCACAGTTTAGTCAATAATCAGCCGCCTTTAGTGAATTAGCAGTAGTTAAAAGTTGATTAAGTCTCTTCAGTAAATTAATTCCTTAGGATGGATAGGATGTGTGACTGCGGTGTACGGACGCACGAGGAGCTGGCCACTCTTCACGAACAGCTGAGCGTGTTGATGGCCGCGGTCATCCGTCTTCAGGCTGCTGCCTCCGAGTGTAGCGGCAGTAGGGAGTCTGGTGCGTCGCAAGGTACACCCCAGGTGTTACATGCTTCACCCACTGTCCCTTCTGTCGAGATACCTTCGCGGGTACCGGGCGCGGTTGGGCCACCCTCTCTGCAAGGGGAGTGGCGGGTTCAGTGGCGTTCGCGGCGCACGAGGCGGAGGGTCAATGTGGAGGCTGGCCGTGTGGCATCGCCCGCTCTGTCTGTGAGTGGACATGTGGCTGCTCCTTCAGCAAGGTCCGAGCAGGCACACGGGGGGAGGGGTTTATTAGTTATTGGGAGCTCCAACGTTAGGAGGGTGATGGAGGCCCTTAGGGAAATAGCGGAAGGTCGGGGAAGAAGGCCAGTGTTCACTCTGTCTGCTTGCCGGGGGGTCTCATCCGAGATGTGAAGGAGGCCCTACCGGCGGCGATAGAGAGCACTGGGTGCACCTGACTGCAAATTGTTGCTCATGTCGGCACCAATGACTCCTGCCGTCTGGGTTCAGAGGTCATCCTCAGTTCGTACAGGCGGTTGGCGGAATTGGTGAAGGCGGAAAGCCTCGCTTGCGGGGTGGAATCTGAGCTAACTATTTGTAGTATCGTTCCCAGAACCGATCGCGGTCCTCTGGTTTGGAGCCGAGTGGAAGGCTTAAACCATGGCCGGATGCGGCTACAAGGGTAGCGGAGTACGTGTGGAGTGCACATGGGGGTTTTTAGGTTAGAGAATTCCCTCCCTAGGCCCGACAAGACGCCTCCTGAGACGCGGCAAGGTAGGAGTAGGCAAAATGCAACAGGGAATAACAATATTAATGTGCTAATAGTAAACTGCAGGAGCGTCTATAGTAAGGTCCCAGAACTGCTCTCATTAATAAACGGTCACAGCGCCCATATAGTACTAGGGACAGAAAGTTGGCTGAAACCAGACGTAAACAGTAATGAAATCCTATACTCAGATTGGAATGTATACCGCAGAGACAGGCTGGACAGTGAAGGGGGAGGCGTGTTTATAGCGATAAGAAGTGCAATAGTATCGAAGGAAGTTGACGGAGATCCGAATTGTCAAATGATTTGGGTGAAGGTCAAGGTTAAAGCAGGCTCAGACATTGTAATTGGATGTCTCTATAGGACCCCGGGCTCAGCACATGAAGAATAATTTGGAAAACATTTCGAGTACATTTCCCCACCATGTTAGAGTTCTGGGTGGAGATTTTAATTTGCCGGATACAGACTGGGTGACTCAAACGTTCATAACGAGTGGCAGGGACAAAGAATCCAGTGAAATTTTTTTAAGTGCTTTATCTGAAAACTACCTTGAGCAGTTAAACAGAGAACCGACTCGTGGCGATAACATATTAGACCTTCTGGTGACAAACAGACCCGAACTATTTGAATCAGTTAATGCAGAACAGGGAATCAGCGATCATAAAGCGGTTACTGCATCGATGATTTCAGCCGTAAATAGAAATATTAAAAAAAGGTAGGAAGATTTTTCTGTTTAGCAAAAGTGACGAAAAGCAGATTACAAAGTACCTGATGGCTCAACATAAAAGTTTTGTCTCAAATACAGATAGTGTTGAGAATCAGTGGACAAAGTTCAAAACCATCGTACACTATGCGTTAGATGAGTATGTGCCAAGCAAGATCGTAAGCGATGGAAAAGAGCCACCGTGGTACAACAACCGAGTTAGAAAACTGCTGCGGAAGCAAAGGGAACTTCACAGCAAACGTAAACATAGCCAAAGCCTTGCAGACAAACAAAAATTACGCGAAGCGAAAGGTAGTGTGAGGAGGGCTATGCGAGAGGCGTTCAATGAATTCGAAAGTAAAGTTCTATGTACTGACTTGGCAGAAATCCTAAGAAATGTTGGTCCTATGTCAAAGCGGTAGGTGGATCAAAACAAAATGTCCACTCTGTGATCAAAATGGTACTGAAACAGAGGATGACAGACTAAAGGCCGAAATACTAAATGTCTTCTTCCAAAGCTGTTTCACAGAGGAAGACTGCACTGTACTTCCTTCTCTAGATTGTCGCACAGTTGACAAAATGGTAGATATCGAAATAGACGACAGAGGGATAGAGAAACAATTAAAATTGCTCAAAAGGGGAAAGGCCTCTGGACCTGATGGGATACCAGTTTGATTTTACACAGAGTACGCTAAGGAACTTGCCCCCCTTCTTGCAGCAGTGTACCGTAGGTCTCTAGAAGAGCGAAGCGTTCCAAAGGATTGGAAAAGGGCACAGGTCCTCCCCGTTTTCAAGAAGGGACATCGAACAGATGTGCAGAACTATAGACCTATATCTCAACGTCGATCAGTTGTAGAATATTGGAACACGTATTATGTTCGAATACAATGTATTTTCTGGAGACTAGAAATCTACTCTGTGGGAATCAGCATGGGTTTCGAAAAAGACGGTCGTTTGAAACCCAGCTCGCGCTATTCGTCCACGAGACTCAGAGGGCCACAGACACTGGTTCACAGGTAGATGCCCTGTTTCTTGACTTCCGCAAGGCGTTTGACACAGTTCCCCACAGTCGTTTAACGAACAAAGTAAGAGCATACGGACTATCAGACCAATTGTGTGATTCGATTGAGGAGTTCCTAGATAACAGAACGCAACATGTCATTCTCAATGGAGAGAAGTGTTCCGAAGTAAGAGTGATTTCAGGTGTGCCGCAGGGGAGTGTCATAGGACCGTTGCTTTTCACAATAAATGACCTGGTGGATGACATTGGAAGTTCACTGAGGCTTTTTGCAGGTGATACTGTGGTGTATCGAGAGGTTGCAACAATGGAAAATTGTACTGAAATGCAGGAGGATCTGCAGCGAATTGACGCATGGTGCAAGGAATGGCAATTGAATCTCAATGTAGACAAGTGTAATGTGCTGCGAATACATAGAAAGATAGATCCCTTATTTATCTACAAAATAGGTCAGCAACTGGAAGCAGTTAATTGCATAAATTATCTGGGAGTACGCATTAGGAGTGATTTAAAATGGAATGATCATATAAAGTTGATCGTCGGTAAACCAGATGCCAGACTGAGATACGTTGGAAGAATTCCAAGGAAATGCAATCCGAAAACAAAGGAAGTAGGCTGCAGTACGCTTGTTCACCCACTGCTTGAATACTGCTCAGCAGTGTGGGATCCGCACCAGATAGGTTTGATAGAAGAGACAGAGAAGATCCAAAGGAGAGCAGCGCGCTTCGTTACAGGATCATTTAGTAATCGCGAAAGCGTTACGGGATGATAGATAAACTCCAGTGAAAGACTCTGCAGGAGAGACGCTCAGTAGCTCGGTACGGGCTTTTGTTAAAGTTTCGAGAACATACCTTCACCGAAGAGTCAAGCAGTATATTGCTCCCTCCTACGTATATCTCGCGAAGAGACCATGAGGATAAAATCAGAGAGATTAGAACCCCCACAGAAGCATACCGACAATCCTTCTTTCTACGAACAATACAAGACTGGAGTAGAAGGGAGAACCGAAAGAGGTACTCAGGGTACCCTCCTCCACACACCGTCAGATGGCTTGCGGAGTATGAATGTAGATGTAGAAAGACTTGCACCCGGCGAACACTCTACCCCACGGGAGGCCATAGTTACATGAGATTTGCATTTTAATGATTACTGCCACTGGTAGATTATATTCACGGCACTCTCCTATCTCAAAACTAGTTACCTCTTTCGATCCTGTCTGCTAAGGACCCTGTACGGCAAAACTCCATCGTGATTTTAATCAGTCCCTCGGCACCTTGTAACTCTCCCTCGGTCTCTGCCACGATCTCACTGCAGCCTTGTCCATGTGGTCATCACAGTTTGAGTCGTAACTGAGCCGAAGTTGGAGAGACAAACACGGAGAGCTGAGTTAATGCAACGGGACCATCTTTTTACCGTCTGGTGGAAATGGGAACATTTTGTCGTAGCTCTGCTAACCGTGTGCAATGTGTAAAGCCAGTGCCAAACAAAGCTTTCTCCTGCGACACAAGCTAGTAGGAAAGACAGTACCAGCAGTTACAGTAGTGTTTATGAGGAAAGTTAGGTAGACTCCACATAATATGTGAACTAGAAGATGGACAATGATTTTGCTACAGCTTTGAGGGATGTTTTCAAACTACAAATGGTTCAAATGGCTCTGAGCACTATGCGACTTAACTTCTGAGCTCATCAGTCACCTAGAACTTAGGTTAGTTAGGTTTAATTAGTTCTAAGGACATCACACACACATCCATGCCCGAGACAGGATTCTAACTTGCGACCGTAGCGGTCTCTCGGCTCCAGACTGTAGCGCCTAGAACCGCACGGCCACTCCGGCCGCCAGCGGCGGACTTAGCGCACAGTATCCCTCAGGGTGCATTTCTATCTGTCACCAAAACATTATCTCTATCTTCGTTATTTTGTACCATCCAATAGAAAGAAACTGTGAGCTATAAAATCTTCACTCTCACCCAATAGAGAATTTGATAAGGTGTTACTGTGTTCCTCTCTTCCGATATGTCAAAAACAAGTACCGTCTGTGTGCTATGTGGAGATCCTACTGAAAATATACAGGTACAGCTCGACTGGAGCAGGTAACCAGTGATCGAAGTCGCTTCAGGACCTGCACTGTAGGACCACCATATCCCACAGACTATCAATTAAAATAGAGTGTCATTGGGCCTTTGTTTGATATGTTGCTTTCCGCTGTAACACATCGAAGTAGTATATGTCTGCAGCTTTGTACACCGCCATACCTTTTTTTTTTTATCCACCATGACTTCAAGGTCTGTGTCAGGTGTTAAACCGACATAAACACATTTCGATCCATTGGCTCTCACAGAAAGCTGGACATTGCATGGTGTAAACTATGATGCTGTTCTCACAGCACACAGGATGGTTGAAATAAGAGAGAGGCGGTGTTTCTTACTGACAAAAATGTGAAAAACATCACAACATGTGGAAACTGGAAGAGTTTGCGGCATTGTGGAGCGTTTCCAAACAGCTATACAGAGGTGATGACCTGTACATTTAATCTCACCTTCAATAGTGATGGGGGTAGCAGACGTCTTGGTGTTCCATTATGATTGAAACAGATATCACGTACATAGCTGCAATATAAGGAATCGGTGCTGGTCATCCCTGGAACGTGTTGCTCTCATAAAGACTCTCTCCCTCTCAAACAGGTGGAGTCGGTCAATCATTATGTGGTAATCAACCATGTACCAGTAGATGAAAAAGATGCCACCGATGCACTGTAATAAGCACCACAGTTGATGGTGCTATCAATTTCAGCAATATTATCAGTTTTTCCATAATGTCAACGCGGACCAGTGACATGGTAGCATGTTTCCCAGGTTCTGCATCATGACTAAACTGCCCCCACCCCACCTCTACTTTGCGAGTACCATTGCGAATGTAGATAGATGACTGGTGTTTATGTACAAGAATTATCGATGAACAGATGTACTGCACAAAGTAGACCAGACAGCATCTCTACTCATGAAGTTTGGTTATCTACATATTTCTAGCAGTTTGATCACAGTGCGTAATTTAGTATTACGATTGCCCATCTTTCCCTGCGTGGATGTGGGTCACAGACTATTCTTGCATTGATTAGATAAAGTTGGATATTGGAAGGTCTCCTTGCACTGTCTTTGACCAACACTCCCTACAAACTGTCTCCTATTTAATTTTCAACTGACCAGAAGTAGGAGGTTATTATACCCATTAAACCCCAGGTCTCGTGAAGGAACAGAGAGAGCTGAATCCGTAACAGGTGTTCAGGGAGACTATTCTACACCAATCGTACTCACAGCGCATCTCCAGATGCAGACATGTCGAAGAGGTTAGCACCCCTTATCGGTGTATGGTAGATATGAAAGTGTTGTGATGATATAACAGATGATCGTAAAGAAGAAATTTGTACATGATTGAGCTCCAGACGAATGTAGTTTAGAACTGGTAGCACAGTAGATTCATATAAAACATTCTAAATTATTGGTCCTGTGTTTGGTGCCCATACAAGTACGGTATCAGAAAGAGAGAAATGATCGTGGAACATAAACACATTCCAAGGGCTACATGGTCCTGCATTAAACACGCTATAATGCTAGAGCTGTGCTGCTTGTGCCTTCTTAGTCGTGAGGAATACAACGCTGTTAATATTCCAGTGTAATAAAGCGCATGATATACATTCTTTCTGTGAGTTTCTTTATGGTGAACTATGGTGACGCACTGTAAGGTGATAAAACTACTACTTATCACGCCAAAGAAGGCATTAATTCTTTGTAAAACAAACACTCCAACTTTGTAAACACCTGGTGTCATACACCTCTGTAAAAGTATGAAGGCCAATTACAGTTCAGAAATTGTGATCTTTTCACAACAGTCCCATAAAATGGTCGTCAGCAGGCAAAAATGCATACGAAGGAACAGCGACAGCTTACAAGGAAATAAGCACTACAGGTAGTGCCAGAGAATGTGTAACAGTCCTACAGTTTACCATAGCCCCTTGTAACCTTCCTCTTGCACACAGATGTCATGGTTCGATTTTAGGTTGTATTGCTCATGTGCACGATAATATTGCCATCTCCGCTATTAAGGTGTCTTTATGTAGCGCCATTCTACCACCCTCCTCCAGAATATGCAGTCCTATTGATTTCGCTAACTTCATATCTCATGGCATTCTTCTCTAATTTTGTATATTTAACTAGTTTTTCGCGATTTTACGTATTTTATCGCATTTCCCTCAATTTCAACGTATTTCACATCAGTATTTCGTGATGAAATCGGTAAAATTCGAGAAAAACCTCGTATAATGCGTTATTCAATTTTTCGTCAAAGTTTCCCATAGGTGTGGTCGTAGTGCTGACATCCCATGTACTGTCTGATATTCTACAAGAATATTTGCGTTTATTGTACACCAAACTATTAAAAATCCTAAGACTTGCCCTCTCCCTTATGGTCCACATGCATGAATTTTGGATAGGCCTATCATTAAAAATATAGTAGCAGTCGATTAGTACCTGTATGAGACTCCACTACATCCATCATCTGCGCCAGCCGTTGAAAAACAATTCCGTGTGCTGATATGATCCATGAGAGAGGCTGTCTGCAGACTCATGTAGTGCAGCTCCCGTGGCTTTAGATATTGACTTGTGTTGTGCAACAAATCGCCTCCTTTGCTTTTTCTAATGTTTAGAATTAGCATTCAGTGTAATAGATAGTCTGAACACAAATCAAATGTGCTAATCAGACCCCTACTGCAAGTGTCGAGTCTCAACATCTGCATCTCTTGTATATGCCCTGTGACACCGTTTGACGCTGATCCAAATCATCAACCTCCCTTCACTGGATATTTGTCTGCCGGCATTTACTTCTCACCATTCAGAACTTGTAGACTGACCTTAAACCCCTGTCTTCCCTTCATCCTCTGTTAGGACACGACAACACTTAAATTCGTGCTGCTAAAGATCATACCACGTTCGATATAATTTATATTACCAATATTTGTGCAAGACATTTCCAGGGGCAGATTTGGACTCTGGCCACAATCTATTGGTTATGAAATGAAGATTAAAGCTAAAGAAATTGCAAAAAGGTGGGAATTTAAGGACATGAGACCTGGATAAACTGAAAGAACCAGAGGTTGTACAGAGTTTCAGGGAGAGCATAACGGAACAATTGACAGGAATGGGGGAAAGAAATACAGTAGAAGAAGAATGGGTAGCTTTGAGGGATGAAATAGTCAAGGCAGCAGAGGATCAAGTAGGTAAAAACACGAGGGCTAGTAGAAATCCTTGGGTAACAGAAGAAATACTCAATTTAACAGATGAAAGGAGAAAATATAAAAATGCAGTAAATGAAACAGGCAAAAAGGAATACAAACGTCTCAAAAATGAGATCGACAGCAAGTGGAAAATGACTAAGCAGGGATGGCTAGACGATAAATGTAAGGATATAGAGGCTTATCTCACTAGGGGTATGATAGATACTGTCTACAGGAAGATTAAAGAGACCTTTGGAGAAAGGAGAACCAATTGCATGGATATCAAGAGCTCAGATGGAAACCCAGTTCTAAGCATAGAAGGCAAAGCAGAAATGTGGAAGGAGTATATAGAGGGTCTATACAAGGGCAATGTACTTGAGGATAATATTATCGAAATCGAAGAGGATGTACGTGAAGTTGAAATAGGAGATATGATACTGCGTGAAGAGTTTGACAGAGCACTGAAAGACCTGAGTCGAAACAAGGCCCCGGGAGTAGACAAGATTCCATTAGAACTACTGACAGCCTTGGGAGAGTCAGTTCTGACAAAATTCTACCATTTGATATGAGACAGGCGAAATACCCTCATACTTCAAGAAAAATATAATAATTCCAGTCACAAAGAAATCAGGCGTGGACAGATGTGAAAATTACCTAACTATCCGTTTAGTAAGTCACAGCTGTAAAATACTAACGCGCATTCTTTACAGACGAATGGAAAAACTTATAGAAGACGACCTCGGGGAAGGTCACCTTGGATTCCATAGTAATGTTGGAACACGTGAGGCAATACCTACCCTACGACTTATCTTAGAAGAAAGATTAAGGAAAGGCAAATCTACGATTCTAGCATTTGTAGACTTAGAGAAAGCTTTTGACAATGTTGGTTGTAATACTCTCTTTCAAATTCTGAAGGTTGCAGGGGTAAAATACATGGAGCGAAAGGCTATTTACAATCTGTACAGAAAGCAGATGGCAGTTATAGGAGTCGGGGGGTATGAAAGGGATGCAGTGGTTGGGAAGGGAGTGAGACAGGGTTGTAGCTTGTCCCCGTTGTTATTCAATCTGTATATTGAGCAAGCAATGAAGGAAACAAAAGAAAAGTTCGGAATAGATATTAAAATCCATGGAGAAGAAATAAAAACTTTGACAGAATTGCAATCTCATCGGCGAACGTCAGAGACAGCAAAGGACTTGGAATAGCAGTTGAACAAAATGGACAGTGTCTTGAAAGGAGGGTGTAAGATGAACATCAACAAAAGCAAAACGAGGCTGATGCTGAGGGATTTTGATTAGGAAATGAGACACTTAAAGTTGTAAAGGAGTTTTGCTATTTGGGGAGCAAAATAACTGATGATGGCCGAAGTAGAGAGGATATAAAATATAGAATGGCAATGGCAAGGAAAGCGTTTGTGAAGAAGAAAATTTTGTTAACATCGAGTATAGATTTAAATGTCAGGAAGTGGTTTCTTAAAATATTTCTATGTGGTGTAGCCATGTATGGAAGTGAAACATGGACGATAAATAGCTTAGACAAGAAGAGAATAGAAGCTTTCGAAATGAGGTTCTACAGAAGAGTGCTGAAGATTAGATGGGTAGATCACATACTTAATTAGGAGGTATTGAATAGAATTGGGGAGAAGAGGAGCCTGTGGCACAACTTGACTAGAAGAAGGGATCGGTTGGTAGGGCATGTTCTGAGACACCGAGGGATCACCAATTTAGTATCGGAGGGCAGCTCTGAGGGTAAAAAACGTCGAGGGAGACCAAGAGATGAATACACTAAGCAGATTCAGAAGGATGTAGGTTGCAGTAGGTACTGGCAGATGATGAAGCTTGCACAGGATAGAGTAGCATGGAGAGCTGCATCAGACCAGTCTCAGGACTGAAGACCAAAACAACAACCAATATTGTCTAGATTCTCCAGTAATAATAAACATGCAAGGTGTACGATTGCTCCTATCACACCTCCTTTTATACTCTAAAAATCCACAGTGATGGCAAATGATACCCCAATCAAACTATTTTGTGAGCTGGATGTCCATTGTACTAATTCACCAATATCCCCAAGGAGGATGAAGCATTTTATGTGTTAATCTGTACCCAGTTATAAGGGGGATATTTCCAGAGTTAGTGTCGAATGTTATGAGATTAGGGCTGCAAGTGTAATATTTAATTCTAATTACAGCGATAAATAAATTTTGCTGGTTTCCTAGGACGACGCGGTTTCGAATGTGAGGCGTGTGCCAGAGGAGGCATGTGGCCAGAACAAATGGGCTTTTCTGGCAATCGGTGGTTACAACGAGAAGTTCCAGTAGGCCAGCTAGTCGGTTATTGCACACAGCTACAGGAGTAAGTCCCAGCCACAGTGCCCTTTCGATAGCTAAACAGTAAACTAATACACAGTGTGCATTGGGCTGTCTCTGTGATCGCATGTGTTGCATGTATTCCCCTTGGAAAATTGAGTCATTCAATAGCGATAACTGCCAAGTGTTGGCAATGAACGTGTTGATAACATCCTAATTCCTACCACTCCAATCACTTCCAGACGCCCTCCACGTCAGGGTGGTGCACTCTGGCGGACACACGCGTCCACCAAACTGGCTACGGCCGTCCGACCTTTGAGCGTTGGCGCTGGTTGTTCATGAGGAGATTGTCGAGTGACGTGTGGACACTGGGCATGTGCATTCAGGATGTATTTCAGCGATATTCGACATCTAGCCATGACAACTACTGCTACGGCCTGGATTGTGGTATTTTCTGTGTCTTTGTCCTATCCCCTAACAGACCCTTTCTCCGCCTCCTCCTCCTCCTTCCGAATGTTGTGGAGAGAACCAATTTAGGAATTCCACAAAGGTTTAAAAATCCAATCGCAATATCCAATTCCCGTTTAATCAATTTATTGTTGTTGCTTTATTGCGAGCACACATACCAGTCCGAAATCTCCACAGATTTTCTATGGACACAGCATGCAGCTGAGCTGAAATTTGAAATTTTCAGCTACCTCCAGCTTAATGGACTTTCTATAAATGACTTAACTGTATCAGTATACACCAATAGGAGGCAACGGGAAAAAATAACAGTAGGGTTCGGAAATTGTGAAGCTGTAGGATCGAATCCCATCAAATATTCTAATCCTAGTAATCCACCAATAGAAAGCAACGGAAAACTGTCCCACACAAAGGGCATCGATTTAATTAATTAGACAATCAATCTGATGGAGATATTACCTCACTCTAAGAAATGCACAGGTGGCGTTTACTAGGTAAATGCTGGTTTGTGTGTGATTCGATCCGACCATTGCCAATGGTGCATGCAGTCCTAGCAGTGTTACACTACAGGACATGACCGGTTGTGAGGAGGGGGGGGGGGGGTGGAGGGAGAGAGAGGGGGATAGGGGAAAGAGAGAGAGCGCATGTGCTTGAACAGGAATTTCTCAGCAATCAAATAATAAAGGACAGCCACCATCAGAAGCTCTTTTGTTTGGGGATTACTGCAACGTCTGCTCTCATAGTGGCCAGTCACGGACCTGAGCAGGGGTAGCGTGGCCTCCACATATAGTAATACGTAGAATGACAAGCCCAGTGAAGTGTTTGGGCGTGTGGGCTAAAAAAAAAATTTCGAAGTTGTTTAATATTCCAAGTATCTTCTCACCCTCAAAGAATTTGTAGGGAATGGAATTTTGTCTATTTAAATATTTAAAGTAAATAAATGAACTATATGATATACACTGCCTTGTATCCCTTAAATTGTTTAAATAAAGAATCTTTCACACATTGTCTTGTGTATGAGAAACTTTTTAACCCTTTATTTGGCAAATGGTGAAAATAAAAAAAAATTAAGTGCTTATATCTATTTATTATACTTAAAGAAATACAATTCAGTCAGTTTTAGAAATTTTTGACAAAAATTATGAAAATTATGAAACGTTGCTTACAAGCAACATTGCCAGCAGTAGATCACACTTATACATATTATAGGAAAAAGGAGTTTGCCGATAACCTCAAGCAAAATGTTTGCCGTACGTGAATAATTTAATTTATAAACACATTTATGCATTCCTGCTGTGTAATAGAACTGTTTCATTTTCCCTTCTTGTTCTTCTTGCAATGGAATTTTTGGAAACAGTTCCTCTTTGGATCGAAGTACAATACTAGATTGCAATTGGAACACATGACTGTAGAATATTCAGACGGACAATAACGACAACGACCTTTGGGACCGTATACGGGCCAATGCTTCATATTATCAAATCGGACATCTTGTCTAACAGTCGGAGCTGTTGCTTTCCTCCTCTTCTTTTATGGTGGTGGTTTGTCTGTTGAAGGTCTTCCTACTTTACTTTTACCTGAAAATATCAAACCATTGGCAGTATCTGCCCTAAATGACTTTGATGAGGTCTTCTTGTCCAGAGATTCTCTTCGAAAAATGCAGGCAAGCATTTAAAACACTCAGATCTAGAATAAATCTAAACCATCTCATGTACCATCGCCTAGTTTTCATTGGTACTCTGTAGAGCTCTATCAGCATACCAGCAAGATCAACTAGTCCCATGTGCTTGTTGTACTGACGTACAGTACTGGGACAGGGCACATCAATTCTTTTTTGATTGCTGTCCCATCGTTTTCCTGTTGAGAGTGGTTGGACACCAAAAAACGAGCTTGCAAGTGTCACGATTTTATAGCCTGCCCACCTTACTAAAATGAGGTCTGAGTGACTGTCCTTCCTGTAGTCATAGCTGACTCGTCATTCAGTAACCGCTTCTCGTCATGTAGAGGACAGTTGTTTATTCAGTTCTTCCTTATGGTGCCCATGGACTCATTGTTTGATGTTTTTTAAGTATGTTTTAAGTTCAAGGCTGCAAAATAAATTGTCAAAATAAAAGTATTGCAATTCCATTATTTTCTCGTCATCAGCAAGATCAGTTATCATCCCCTTGCCAGTATAGGGAAGAAAATCATAGACAACTCTAGACACACCAGCACGAACAAAAATCTTAAAACGCCACTTGTGTGGCTTATTTGAATATATTGGCGCAAATTGCCTGCTCTTGTACCTTTATATGCAACCATCTTCTCATCTGTAGAAAATGCCGACTCTTGTTTCTGCTCACGGCAGTTCTATACAATTGACTCAAGAACACGTCTTATTTTCAAAAGTCTGTCAGAACAGTTCACAGCATTCTCATTGCTCGTAAAATGCAGGTATCGGCGGAGTTTCTGAAAGCGCTTCAAACTGAAAATGCTGGTGAATTTTTCACAGTTCATTGATTGAGACCAATAGTCAGTCTACTAAGACATAGAAACAAGACCCATGTATATCAGAACACCGAAAAATTGTTCTATTTAAATTAAATTGCTGTTTACTGACGTGTAGTTCGTTGGTCAGAGTTTAAGTTCGTTTCCTGCACAATTAGTTCTGAATCAAAGAATCTTCTGAAATAACCCAGTGGTGTATTGCCTTCATCAGAAAACACAGGAGAGAGACTTTCTGCCCTAGCAGTTGTATCTTCCTTTACCCACATGTAAGTGACTGCTTTTGTAATTTACTTTTTCACTTGACTGCCACTTTCACTAGAAGGATTCACTGCAGAAGGTCCTTGCACATGTTCAGCTTCTGAGATTTCAATTCCTAAATCAGAATCAGTGTCTGGTATAACTTGGTTATGGAACTGAGATTGACGCTCTGGAATATAGTGTGGATCATCATCACTACAGCCTGCAAAAACTTCGAGTGCAGTGTCTTCAGATTCACTTAGATCAGACAAAGCCGGGTTTTCTAGTGGAACTACTATTCCTCTCGCTTTTTTAATTCCATAAAATATTCTGGAATCCATTCCTAAAAAGCCCCTAAAAATAAAAACATCTTCTTTGTCACGCCGTAAACATGTGTAATATACTAATGGCACATGTCCTAACTATAGGCAATGTTGCTCACAGGCAACATAAAAGTTTTATACTACTTACGTATTTCAAAACAAAGATTGAAATATTACTGCTGTAAACTCACCTCTGGGTATATCTTGCCAGTAATCATAGCAGTTTTTCTTCAATCTATTTAAATCCACTCTTTTAGAACCAAAATAAGACACCCCTGTTGCTCACACGAGGAGATCTCTGTAACACCACAGCACAAACTGCTATCTCGTGTGGAAAACCTTAAGCTATTACAAAAACTGGCGTTCGCAGTGTGTAAAGGAATGTTGCCTGGAGGCAGTAATGCCAGTGAAATGCACTGGGAAGAGTTTGTTGTCCCATAAGGCCAAGGTAAATTTGATGTTGCTTGAAAGCAACACTGCCAAATAAAGGGTTAAACAATATTCCGTACACTGCAATCAATTTTCCACCTGCTAGCCAATCAATTGCGTCTTTTTCCAGACAAATTCCTGGAGGGGGAGGGGAGGGGAGCTGCTGGGGGTGTCCCAGATAGGGAGGGGTTAATTAATTGGTCGATTTAATTAATTAGTCAAATAGGTCCATATCATAAGTGTGCTTGTATTGAGAGACAATTTCCAGAGTGGTGGTGGAGAAGGAGGAGAAGTGGGGAGAAGGAGAGGGAAGGGAGGAGTGTGGAGGGTTTCTTGGAATGACGGATTATACTCAGATGGTCATAATCCACTTAGCAAAATAGTAAGTTGAGGACTCGTCAATCAAAAGAGAAAAATAGGTTTTCCACTGAATGTATGCTTGCTCCTGATGTAGGCAACCTGCGCTAACAAAATATGCGGATCCTTTCCTTACCCAACTACTCCTGTTCACAGACAAATGTGAGTTCACTGGGGAGGGACTGTGTTCTGAATTCGCTAAACAGCCATGTCTGGCAGCCAAAAAGCCCCATGCGAAGCACATTCCGAGGCTTCGGTGCCTGTTGGATATTTGTTTGTTGGCAGGCATTCCAGACTGTCGTGTAACTGGGCCGTACCTCCTTCCACTCTAACTGGTCTTGCATCTCTTATGTTTCTACAAAAGATATTGGGGCCGTTCTTGAAAGCTGTGCCACTGATTGCCCATCAGGAAATGTGGTTTCAGCATGATGATGCACTAACTCCCTTGTATCGTGCAGTTCGCAGACATCTGAACAAACGATATGGTGACAGATGGACAGGGCGAGGAGTCTTAACACAAACAAATGTGCTTAAGTGATAAACAGGTGTTCCGTTATGTTTCATTTCGAATTGTTTTGTATTGCCTTATGCGTAAATTAATCCCTCAAACAGAAGTGGATAAGTTAAAAATCGAAGTTGAAATCATTGTAGAACTGAAACGGTACATTCCCGGGCATGGGTTTGTACTCAAAATATTCTTTCCTGTCTCCCTTCTACAAGTCCTAGAAGTTTGTCCGAACACCCAGCATTCAGATTTTTAGTTCGACTATCGATCGTTTATATGCTTGGACAGCGTTTTGTGTTTGTTCTTAGTTTTGACAATTATTAGCGAAAAGTGTTTTACCGTGGAACACACTTCAGACTTTCACACTTTAATAGACCTTTACTCCATTTTGTTATTCCATTTTGAAATGACAGCATTCACTTTAGGAGTGGTGCACTTTCTTTCTGAAATTACAATTACTCAGGAAAAGTAAGATTTTTGACAAATGAGATAGACTGTTCCAAGATACAACACGGTCATGTACCTAGGTACAAATATCAGTTCAAATCGTTGCAATCGAGAAAAAATTTTGTCAGTAGTCTATTTCTCTATGAGAAATGTCTTACGTTATTACTCTACTACACAAGAATAATCAGCAAGCGAAATCAATCGTTTTATCAAAAACCAGTTAGAAGTTAACAACGATTTGAAATAGAAGCTGTTGCAGCTATCACAAATTTCCCTTTTCGAGACAGGTAACTTCGTTAATACATTACATAAACTTACTTCTTTTGCAAATCTCATATACTCCATGGTGCAAGGTCTTCCGTTTGAAGGTACGAGATGGTTTGTGACCCACGAACTATAACTTATTCATCCACACGTTATGTAACTAGTCAAAATTTAACAATATTTTATTCACCACAAAATTCTTTAACCATAGAGCAGACAGTATCCTCCAAAAATCTTTAATATATTACACAACACTAAATATGTAGAACTCGTTATATTTGCAAACCCTGCAGAAAACAAAACCTCAGGCCCCACAACAGCAGCAGTCGAAAATGCCAGGAACTACTTACCGCGTCCTCTAGTACGCGTTGCTTCATATAGTTCTAAAATCGGTGACTAACTGAAACACCGACCAAGAAAGAAGATGTGCTTGTAGGTACACTATCCTATGCCCCCCCCCCCTATTCTCATATTGTCATAGCCGGAGCAGCAGAAACCGATATTGCTTACATACAGTTGTAGTCAGTTTCGTATTCTAGGATCCCAATCACATTTCTTTGGAATAGTAAACAGCGTTTTCAGGAGCTCTTAATTTTAGTCTCTGAAAGTACCGGTTCACATGCGATTAACTTTAATCTTCAGCATATACTCGACAAATGAAGATCAAGTACTTTCAACTAAATTCAGTCCTTCATACAATAAAGCAGCCGCCACAGTGGTATGGAATCAGCTCCCGTGGTCTCACTTCACCCCAATAGACCCCGTATGACCTTCTTCGTTTTCGATTATAGTGCTTTGCGAAACTCCAGGCCAGAGTAACTTTCACATGTTGTGCCACTGTCAAGCAAAATAGAAATAATTGTTGCTGCATGGTACAGATGGTAACAAAGAAACATGCAATGATACGAACATAACTGACGTTTTTGTTCAAAGACAGTAGTCACATTGCAAAAGGCAGAACGTGTTCTCCATAAAGCATGTGATCACCAAACACAGCTATGCGTGCTCTGTAACCAGCTCCCAAGCTGGGCACGAGGTTGGTAAGGAAATGTGGTAGAGCGTTCCATTCCTCAACAAGTTTGACTGAGAACTCTGGATGGTCGGTGGAACATGTAGGCGAGCTGCGGTATGCATCCCCAATGCATAACGACGTGGCCCACGGGGTTTAAGTTTGCCGAACATCCACTCATTCAAAGACCTCCTACACCAGTGCTTTCGATGCGATCACGCATTGTCGTCCTTAAAAGTACAGTGAGGGTCGCATACAGCCTGAAAAGATACGCATGGGAAACGAATGCAGTGTCACAATGCCGCTGACCTGCGAGTGTACCATGATCAATTTGCCCAACCAACGGTATGCCTCTCCAAAACATAACATGTGAGCATCGGAACGATTATATGGAGAATTCTCATCGTACCCTCATATGGCCAGAAGTGGGAGCACGTAATGCACCCAGGAACGTCGCCGAATTTCAAGATCACTTACTGCCCTCCAGTTTTTGAGGGGCCAGACGACCCGCAAATAATAACTATAACCTCTTCTATTCGTAAGCTGTTCATCGCAAGGAGACGGTATTTTCGTTGTGCACAGCGGCCAAAATGAACGATCAGTTACTTAACACAATTCGCTCGTCTTGTATGATTATAGAGATCGTTTATTTATTGGCGAGAGATAGTAATTTCGATTTTCCCTTGGTTTGTATTGTTTCAAGATACAGAGATCACAGCTTCCGCAGCAAAAGGAGCAAAAAAGGTCATGCGGACATATGGCCGGAAATGCGTTCCCAGTGAGGTAGGCTATTTTGATGGCGAAGGTAATAGATCATTATCAGAGAAGGTATCAATGACACTTGAGAGCGCACCAGACGAATGGGAATGTTCTGCCTCTATCAGTGTTCCAGCTGCACACTCTAGGGGGCGCAATGTTATCCACGAGGGCGGTGCACTCGCACTTTGTTATCAGGGGCAACGGCCGTGCACCGCAAAGTTATGTGCAGACTATGAACGTAACTATACAGCCGATTTTGGTAGGCTTTACGTTAGTCAAATATTCGAATCAGTTACATTTTTTGAAAATTTGAAGCAAGCCATGTTAATAAGCCAGTATCTTTCACTACTACCTCATTTATCGCTTTCGCCGGCCGTTGTGGCCGATCGTTTCTAGGCGCTTCAGTCCGGAACCGCGCTGCTGCTACGGTCGCAGGTTCGAATCCTGTCTGGGGCATGGATGTGTGTGCTGTCCTTAGAACTACTTAAACCTAACTACCCTAGGTCTATGGGACTGATGACCTCAGATGTTATGTCCCATAGTACTCAGAGCCATTTGAACCATTTATCACTATCTCTGTTGGTGTCTCGTTGTTTACATTGACAATAATTCATTAAGATCTTAAGAAAGAACTAATTCATTGACCGGAGACTGTTGAATGACGGAAGTCTGTCACCTGTCATAATGTTTTTATTGTACACTAGCTGACAGCCGGCACTGCCGGTCGGGGTGTTCACTTTGCTAGTTTTCCACAACGAGGAACCTTGCACGCACCCCTGCCAGTAGGCTCGGCGTGGGATGATGCGCTTGGCACAGCTACTTCGAGTATCTGCACGCCTCTGTGGCGAGGCCTACAACCGTTTACGCCTCATAGTTGAAAGCTGCCAAAAGCGCTGCCTGGAGTCACTTCACTCGACTGCACGAGTGGCTCGGCAGTAAAGAGTCCTACAACGATGCATTCATGTAGGCGCATTCAGCGGCGTATGTCGATACCGTCAGCAAAATATGTTGCTAACAGAGTGAGCAGCAAGGATAAATATAAACATTAGGCACACTCCGGCAGTTCTTAACACATCTTGGTGTTCATGACGTCGGATCTCCCGAATTATGTGTGGCATCATGATATAATTTTGTATGTGCCTTTCGCTGCGAATGTCTGCGAAATTTGTTACGAATAGAGTTAGTAGTACAGAAGCAAATTTCAACATCAGGCATGGTGCGGCTGATTATCATGCATCTCATCGTTTATGATGCCGCACCTCCTGAATTATGATTGTTACCTGTCAGTAAGGGGTATGTGCACAAACGTTGGTCCATATCAGTCCAGTGGTCTAGGGGGAGATGTGCCACATACGTACATACATCAATTTTTTGTAATATATGTGGGTTCTTTCCACGTAAACAGTGCAGTTACAATCGTCTACTGTGTGTATCTGAATAACCCAATTCCTTCTGTCCTTCACTTGAGACAGTTCCACACCACCAGTCAGAGACGTTAATCTCACCTACCCTTATCTAAGATTAACACAGCTATTTCATGGAGACTACGAAAATATTCAGATTTCGTAAGTCCCCCAAATAAAAAATAAGAGTAGTCATAACAGTTATGAGAGAACTAGTTCTGTATTTGTTTTTCGCATTTACCACTACATATTTCCCGTGTGTCTTTCCTAAAATAAGCTCGTATAGCATATTGAAATAGTACTGTGTTTACGACACAATAAATTCTTTTAAAGCTGAGGGCCTCATGAGCTAAATGAAGAAGAGAGTTTCAACTACAGGGTGAGGCATAATAAAGAGCGATTTTTGAAAAGCTGTTAAATAAAGACACTTTTTCTATTTCATAATCTTAAAATATACGAAAAAGTGTTTTCTGTAACAGTAAAACGTCAGTTACTTTTTCACCGAGTGAGGTGGCGCAGTGGTTAGCACACTGGACTCGCATTCGGGAGGACGACGGTTCAATCCCGTCTCCGGCCGTCCTGATTTAGGTTTTCCCTGATTTCCCTAAATCGCTTCAGGCAAATGTCGGGATGGTTCCTTTGAAGGGCACGGCCGATTTCCTTCTCCATACTTCCCTCACCCGAGCTGGCGCTCCGTCTCTAATGACCTCGTTGTCGACGGGACGTTAAACACTAATGTCCTCCTCCTCCTCAGTTACTTTTTCAAGATAACTGTCTTATTACGGCGTCCGCTTAGAAGCACGCATTCCTCCAGCCAGACCTTGTACTGGCTCATCACACTTCCTGTCGCATCCACTCTTTCAGGGCTTCAGTTGTTCGAGGTGGGTTATCTTGCTAAACTTTCCGCTTCAGATAACCCCAAAGAAAAAGTCACAAACATGTGTCGTCCAGTGAACGAGAGGGCCATGCAATGTACCCATTTCGGGAGGCCATATCTTTGGAAACAAACGACTGACTATATTCATGCTTACTAGCGTATCTCTGCGAAGTCACTGTTACAACTTAAAAATAGTTTGGCCTTATGATCCCTAATTGAAGACATTACGAACCACACAGTAACCTTTGCCCAGTGCAGTGGTTGCTGATGCAGTTCTCTAGTATTAACGTCACTGCAAAATCGAAAGTTCTGCTTGTTCACATAACTGGAGAGACGGAAGTGAGCTTCATCCCTCATTCACAAACGGTTTACAATGTCCTGGTCCCGAATAATCATGACCAAAACTTTTAATCAGAAGCGGCTGCGGATCACATAATCTATTCCCTTAAGGACCTGTACCGTTTAGATTTTGTAGGGGTGAAAGTGCAAATCCTGGGGTTAAATCCTTCCTACCGTTCTCTTTGAAATCCCAAGTTTAGCGCGCGTTTTTGCAACTTCACAGGTTCAAATGGGACCGCGCAAACTGCGACGCGACGCGACTGGGACGCGACACGCGCCTGCGCCAGGTCGCGCGGCTTTGTGGTAGCGGCGCAGTTTCTCGCGCCGCGCGTCACGCGGGTACTGACGGATGTGTGAGGCGGGGAGCGGGAGGGCAGTTCTGCCATATACTCACTTCGGCATGGCGCATACGGGCAGTGGAAGTATTGTCCATCCGAAGAGTACGGCCTGTAATGTAAACTGAAGTTTTCTATCACTGAGCAGTGTTCTTTTTTTCGCTGTTTAAGCGCTCCGTCCATTTTCGTTAGCACGTAATAGTTTTCATTTACATACATATGTACAGTTCTTTTGTTTTGTTTATTCTTTGTCAAAAAACCCAATGCACAGTTCAATAACCGGTGAGCCATTATCCACTGAAAGTATATCATCTGCCTCCACAATTTTTTCAGAACGTAAGAAGGGACAGACGATTTACCGTGAGGGTAGTGAATAAGGAAGTAAGGAATATTATAAAATCGTGGCATCTAGAAGCAAGACAGGAAAGTAAAACAAGGTTACCTACTTGCTGCCTCTTATGCTGAAGTATCTCTGCGATCCATTACAAAAAGTCGGAAAGGCATAATTTCCACAGGTATGACCCCTTTGCGCTCCTGGTAAAAAGCGTCCGAGATAGTAAAACTTAAGTACTTCATATCATCATGTGGATATGGGTCTAATAAGAGACGTTATACTTCGTACATGTGGACGTGACATTTCCATTGCAAGCCCGAAATAGTCGAGAAGCCCTCGTAAATAACGATGTTTTAATCGGCTCGTCGTGACGAGGAAAAGTATTTCAGTGGTTGCATTAACGCTATCAGCATTAATAAACTAATTACACAACAGGCTACACAAAGGAATTAGTGGTCGGTACTATTATAAAAGTAGGAATATCCTGAAAGAGTGTGGTGATATGTAGAAATGTAATGGTGACAATGTTTTCGGAACGATGTGAACTCTTCCTCTCACAAAGCACACTTGCTGGCTTCCGCATTCCTGTCGCGCGATTTATTCGCAGCTGCTGACGATACACTGGCCATTGTGTTGTGCCACGTATCAGTTGTTTACTTTTCTCAGTAACAACTATTTTATTCGCGAACCACGGACTGTCAGTTTGGCAAGGCGTTGGTGAGGAACCGGCATCAGTAGTGTGCGTGGTATCCCGCCTGAAGACCACGCTCTTCATTACTTTGCTATTGCTCAGATGAAGGAAAGGAATAAAACTCTTTGGTAAGTTTCCATTTCAGTCGCTCGGTGTTAAAAATAAAATGGGTTGTGAGATTCAACAAAAATTCCAACAGAATTAGCGATTTATTTTCGTGTGAGTTGTTAACCTCGTCTCATTCGAAGATGCAATACCATTTGCGAGTAACGGCCACACTTCTCTTGTTGAAGGGTTTGAGAGCACTTCTTTTGCCAAAACACAATATGATTTGCATAAACTCATTTTTGCAGCAGTTATTGTGACACACTGTTTTAGAAATCTGTCTCATTAAACAAGTAACTGGCGACCAGAGAGCCGAATATCTTATCAAAAAACTCATTGTGACGGTTTGTGGCAACATAAGAGAAGAAATTTCATGTTTACTTTCATATTAGGACACTCTTGTCTCAGTAGCTGTCGATAACTCTAAAAAAATTTGACAGTGGAATGAAAAAAAAATAAATAGGGAAGTGTAACTACTGATATACCGTGATAGATAAGAAAGCTCAGTGTGTTTACGACGTGGCAAAGTATGGTTCAAATGGCTCTGAACACTATGGGACTTACAATCTGAGGTCATCAGTCCCATAGAACTTAGAACTACTTAAACCTAACTAACCTAGGGGCATGACACACTTCCATGCCCGAGGCAGGATTCGAACCTGCGATCGTAGCGGTCGCGCGGTTCCAGACTGAAGCGCCTAGAACCACTTGGCCACACCGGCCGGCGTGGCAAAGTACTCTCTTCCTTGTATCATTATTAACCAAAATCTTGTTTCCATGGCTCGAGCGGTTTAGGAAATACCAGTGATGTAGGAATATTTCATTCCCGTGGCGTAAGATTGGGAGTGAATGCTCTACATGGGATCCATTTTCTCGAAATCGAAGACAGATGGAGACCTCCTCCTAAGTCTAAACAAAAATTTAATATGTTAGCTGAATTTCATACTCATAAACATATGGTGTAATACTCACCAAACGCAAAATCATAGCGCCCCCTATTTTTCATTGCAAACTTTTTGAGTTTTGCGTAGTGACTTACTAAAATGTGTAGATCACAGTAAGCATGACTATTAGCCAGATGATAGGCACTTGGCCAAGAAGTTCACACGTAAAGCCACAAGTACGGAAAAAAATCAAATATTTTCAGTGAATAGTTTCTGTAAATTATTAGAGAAAGATAAAAAGGTGCGCGCGCTTCGGTTCTGTCAGCGCAGAGCGTCGCCAGTCGGCGCGTGCTAAGTACGGTGTACGTGTCGCAATATGCACTGCAGCCGCGCGACCCGTGCGGCATGTGCGTGTCGCGCTGTAGTGTCGTGTCAAATCACACGTGCTATACGCGTTTCATTTGGCGTACACGTTCGATGTTTTTCAGGCGAGCGCACAGTTTTTGGTCTCCCAGTTGGCGCCGTCTCCTCAATGTTCCCCAGCCACTTTTTAATCGCCCAGGCAGGTGCACCGGCCGATTTCGATTAACGCTGAAGTGGTTGCGGATTGCACGACGTGCTAGCTGGTACGAACTACCGTTTTGATAAAATGCTTTGACAGTGTACGCTCCATTATGACTAAATGCTATTTCGCGTCAAACGTAACTGAAGCTTTCCCCTCCACCTCTATCCGACGCAGCTTGATTCACTCGCTTTTTAAAATCGCTAAATATTATATCTCACTGTGCATAAAACTATAAAAAGGTAGCACGTGCAAGAATGTAATGAATCATGAAGAAATCCCAAGAAAGATCATCGAAATGCCAGCAAGATTATTACCGAAGTAGACGCCTTGTGATTAACCGAAGAACCTTAACTTGGAAGCCACGGTCACATTATTTGCTACTTGTGGATGTCTGCTCATGTCCGAGAAAAGTGAACTAATAATACAAATTAAGCCAATAATACTGAAGTAGCCAGATCAATTATTCATGTTTTCCGAGTGAGCTACGTGGTGTGCTTACAATTTAAAGCCACAGTGGCCACAAGACGGCAGCCTTTTCTGATGAACGGAGTGCTCCAGTATTCATCTACAGACAAGAAAACGAAGTAAACGCGCTCTCATACGGCTTCTATTTGACTTTCTCTGCAGGAAAGCCACAACAAACGACAAGACTAAAAAAATACTTGCATTAAGGTCTATGTCCATTCTGTTTGAATGTTTTTTGTTTTGTCATATTTTGCCTGATAAAGAGGTGATAGCTCGAAACGCGTTGGAATATTAAATAATTTAAGTAAGTGAACTGGTAGGAATTTCTGAAAAACCTGTTTGTAAAGTCCTGTGATAATATTCTTTTGTACTCGCTTTCGAAAGATGTATTCGAATCCAGGCGGACTGCTTCGGTTTACGCTTTCGACGACACCACCTCAGAATGGGTTTTTGATGTCGTCGTAGAGAACGTCACAACTACTTCTCACCTGAGTTGTGTACAAAACGGTGGGACCCCGAGTGAGTAAACAAAAGAGTTACTATAACGGATTCAGTTTTTAGACTACAATAACGCACCGATAACTGATTACCGCCCGAATGCACGGTTATTGGTTGCGGGACTGAATACACGCAAAAGATAACAGCAGGAACGAATCGCCTTACGTAACAGGTTAAAGAGTGACTGATACGGCGCACTCGGAGTGTCTCTTAAAAACAGTGTAAATTACCAGTCTGTGTGAGAGGATCTCTTGAAAAATACTCAGCCAGTAAGCAACTACGTCGTTCCACTATACGAAAGGTATCGACTGGCTTTATTACCTAATTCTGCCTCAAGTAAAACGTGTGAAAATGTAATTTTATTTACGTTTCGTACTCCTAACACAAAGTACCTCTTAGAAAGCCACCGAATGATTTTATAAAATAAGGGCAACAAAATATATTAGGAAAATACTTTAATCGGTCTTAATGATCAACTCCATTAGTCACGATACACTTCTGGCTACATTTATAAAGCTGGAACTGTTCTTCGGACAGATTGAAGCATTACCGCCACACTACTTCGGATGTCTGTTCGGATACCAACCACACAGCTACACCCAACTACCGTAAAGGCTACCTAAACCGTTCTGGATTGAACTATTAGTACTACGTTTTTTTGAGGATCAACCTCAATAACCACGAGGCTAACGATGTAGCTTGGATTCTTATGGGAAACCATTACGATAAGGGAGAAACCACGAATAGATCTTACATCAAACCTCCTCCAACCTTTCTGGCGCGATAGAAACGCTTGCATATCATTTTATATGCAGGGAACAAAACCAGATCTAGACGTAGGGTGGAAAAAAGTTAGCATAAATCAAGACAACCACCCACAACGTTAATAAATATTGAAGGCATCTTATGTTCGTCACTCTTCTTTCAACCTGTAGTGCAAAGTGTCGAATATTTCGAGAGGTGGGGCTGTCCACCAAAACAAGAAAAAAAATCCATTACACGTTGTAACATTACAGGACATATTGGGACATATTGAAGTATTCGATACTGTAGACTTTTAGGTGATGTCGATACAGATATGCAAAATGTAAAGGGAAACTTTGGTGATGTTTAAATATTGTACTGTGTCAATATTAGGACTTTTGCACAGAAAGAACAAAAATAGAATTAATGTAAATATATATTAGTGTTAGTAATCTATTTTCATTCAATTTTGTAATTATATTTCATTTTGTAAAAGAAAGACTCACTGTTTGCTGTAGCACTGATTAATTGTATAAATTATCAGTTTTGAGCTAAATTATTTCGTATAATATGGACAAGATAATTTTAAAAACTCTCCAGCTAACGAGAAAGTCTGTAAATGAACGTTTAATGCACACTTCTGGAACTTTCAATGGAGAAATTCTATATTATGATCACAAAAATAGGAAAACTTGTGAAAACTGTTTCATAACCTAATTTCGAAAGACGATTTGTATCAAGAACTATTGCTAAAAAGATTTATTTACGTTTTGAAACACGATTTAAATCATTTTACATATAAATAGTTGTTCTAAATCACTCAAGAAATATCCAGAATCAAATGTCAAAATATTTCTGGAAACACCGGTACAAATCTGGTGAAGGTTATCCAGAAGCTGGTAGAAAAATGTTATGAAATCTATTTGTAAATAATGCTTGTAAGAATTTATATGTACTGATCCTCTTACTTACTTTAATCTGTACTAAAATTCTGTAATGTCTAATTTAGTTTTAAGTCGTGAATTGCTATCGTTTTCTAAACAAAACATTGTCAAAGACTCTCATTGTTTGGAAAGATATTAATACACCTAGGAGTTATCAGTTGCCAGTTCGGATATGCAGTGCAGTTAGCTCGGAGAGTCAGTTGTTGAGTCTGTGAAGTCTGTCAGTTCTGTTTGTATATAAACGTCTGTAACGAAGAATTACTTGTTGTCGTCAATATGAACTCAAGACCTTTTGCACGAAGCAGACACCTCCTAATGCAACGTTTTAACTTGGTGTTGAGGAGCTGAAATGTTATAATTTGGTGCAGAAAGTCCTGGGACGTTATAATTTGGTTGAGGAAGCTGGGATGTCATAATTTGGTGGAGGCGCTGGAGCTGGGATATTTTAATTTGGTGGAGGAAGCAGACTATTTGACGACCACCCAGTGATTCTTCTAAATAAAATACGTCTCTTCTGGGATCACAAGAAGTAAATACGTCGATTCTGGGGTCACAAGAAGAGGAGTGAATCAACCGAGTGAAACCATCCTGGAATTGAAGAAATTTCGCAAAACACGGACACCAACGACCGCCGACGGACACTAAGATAAGTAACTGCTTCCTAAAATAATGGAAAAAGACGCAGATTTCAGTACTGACAGCGGTGTAGCGAGTACACCTATTAGGGAAAGTGCTTCTGACAGTGTAGGAATGTTGGAAATGTTAAAACAAATGTTTTCAGAGTTAAACTCGAAGATGGACGATTCTCGTGCCGAATTACGTCAACAAATTGAACAGACACAACAACAGATGGACAGGTCGATTTCGAAGGCTGTGTGTGATTTAAAATCAGAAATAAACTCAAATACAGAACAGATTGCTCACACTAATCAGGTTCTCGAAGAATGGCGAATTACTTTTGAGTCAAACCAAAAAGAAGTTAGTTGTCGTGTGGACACGGTTGAGTTCAAAATTTCTGTCCTTGAAACTGATTTAAGTAACGAAATTTCAAATAACCAGTCAAAACTTTAAAAAGTTGTTGATTTTGTAAATGAGGAAAATTCTCAATTGAGAAATGAATTTGACCAGACAAAACGATTTTTTGAAAACGAAATTGAATCTTTCAAATCTGATACGGAATCTGATACGGACAAAAAGGTCACAGAAATTTGTAGTAGAGTAGGTAATGTCGAAAAAACTGTAGACAGAAAATTTGTAGAAATACAAGAAACTATGTTTCAAAAAGGTTTTAGTAATAGTTGTAATGGGGTATGGGGAAATTTTCCAATTAAAACTTATCCCGGTGACAAGAATATACACCCAAAAGACTTCATGCAATTCTGCAAGGAGCAGTTCACGTCCATAATGACAGATAGTGTTAAGATAAAATTTGTGAAGAAATTACTTGATGGTGAGGCGCTTTCGTGGGCCAATCAGAATTGTTATGCGGAAATGTCCTTTGAAGATTTCGAAAAATGTTTTCTAACCAAATTTTGGTCTGAAACTGAACAAGCTCGAATCAAAAGTGAATTCTTGAATGGTCCTAGTTACAGAGAATCTGATGGGTCAATGAAAGCCTATTGTGAGAAACAGTTGCAAAAATTAGTGCATCTGGATAAGCCATTTGATGAGCTAACTCAAATTGATGCACTAAACCGGAGACTTCCGAAAAGAGTACAATGGGGTTTAGTATATGGTCCAGATGAGTCCATAGAACAATTCTTGAAATATGTGGACAAACTTGATATTGCCTTTGAACAAAACAACACACTTTGTAGGTTCATCACACAGAGGGTGGGAACCGAACCGTGCAAATAATAACAGTAATAGTGAACGAAGAAACTTTAACAACAACAGGGATAATTATAATAGCAATGACAGAAGAAATTTTGGTAGGAATGATCAGCACTTTAATTCAAACAGAGAATGGGAAAATCGAAACAGGTCCTGGGGTAATGACATGAGAGAAGGTAACCCGAGGCAGGGAAACGACAGACATAGGCCTTTAAACGACTAAATGCTCCACTGGGAGTCTGTCAGTTTGAGGCAAGGAATTTTCAAAATCAGGCTAATTTCACCCGGAACAGACAGCACTATAATCAGAGACCTAACCAGTATAGACAGTATGCTATGATCGATCTGTAGATAGAGGTAATGAAAAAATTAAATTTGGCAGGAAATTTTGGAATGTCATCAGAGAAAATACTAGAAACAACTGTAATAGGAACCAGGCTACCGTTGATGAAGTAGGCCTAGAAGATGATATAATTGCAAATTTATATAATCAAGAAGAAGCAGCTAATGCTGAAATGAAAGGTAAGAATAACTTTGATAATTTTGGATTGTACAAACGTATGTGTGGTGATGTTTTAGATGTAAGTTGTCATAATGATGTTCGTACTGAAGTTTCTGGAGAGTCTGATATTCATGTAGATGTGGTTGGTGAAGATGGTGTTGTGAGTAATGGTGGTGATACTAGTAGTGTTTGTAGTGTAAGCTCAGGCAATGATGATGATAATGTTGATGTTAAGGCTAATGGTGATTATGTACTAGAAGATTTTGATGGTGAATTGGATGGAATAGTTTATGTTGAGGTTAAGGAGGATGTTATAAGCAATAGTGTTGAGAATAGTTGTGCCAGGAACTCTAACTACATTCCACATGAGAATCAGATTGTGCCAGTTCAGCTTAGTAATACATCAGGAGACAGGGGGGTTGATTGTGCTGATGCATCTGTGATTATTTTGAAATCTGTTTGGGACAAATTTAAAGATTACAGTGATGACAATGATGTTAAGATCAAATTAAGGGAAATTTGTGAACCAGTTTCTGCTTTTAAGCCTAATGAAATCATCAAACGGGGTACTAGTCAGGATGTGAGTGAGGTAAATAGTAATCCAGACATTCCAGTAAATTCCAGTAGACCTAGAAGTTTGAAGAAAGTATTGCCTAATAAAGAAAACCTAAATATGGAACAGAGGTATGATGAGATAGCAGAAGATCTTTTGTATGAAGAACAGGAAGAAAGGGAAAACACCACTATGGGTTGTCCATACATAAAAATTAAAGCTGCAGGTTGGGAAGGGTATTGTTTGATTGACACATGGAGTCCAATTAGTGCCATTTCAAGCAAATTAAGAGATATAATTAACCATGATCCTGACTTTGTTGAATTACCAGTTGTTGGAATAAAAATTAGAGGCATTACTGGCAAACTGAGCAAAATTGTTAATAGACAGATGTTGTTGTCCTTCAGTATAAATGATGTACAGTTTACTCAAGGATGTCCTGTAATAAGTGACCTAAATGAGAATGTACTGTTGGGTATGGACTGGATATTAAAAGCTAATGCAGCATTTGATTGGGAAAAGAGTTTGTTTACCTTTATTGATCCTAAGACGAGAGTATGTTCCAGTACTGACATGTCGGTTCAAAACTGTGCTGATAAGGGAATTGAAATTAGGGACGTTACATTTTCTAAAGACAGTGGTTGTTGTGTAGAGGAAATTACTAAGGAGTATGATGATGGAGAATATGGGGATATAGTTCAAGAAAAATTACGGGAATCAGATAATTTGAACCAAGAACAGAAGGTAGAGTTAGAAAGATTATTGTGGAATTACTGTGATGTTTTTGATGATAGACTTGGCAGAGTAAAGAATTACCAATGTAAACTCAGGTTAAAACCACATGAGCCATTCTTTATAAAACCTTATAGTGTACCCATTGCAAAGAGAAAAGATGTAGAAAAGGAACTTCAAAAGATGGAAGAGTGGGGCATCATTGAGAGAAGTAAGAGCCAATACAATAATCCTTTGGTAGTGGTTGCAAAACGTGATGGCAGTGTCAGGCTTGTACTAGATTCAAGACACCTAAATAAGTATGTGGAAAGAGAGACCGATCATCTCGAGAATATAGACGAACTACTTCATAAATTTGAAAGAATGAAATATATCACCAGTTTAGATCTCACACCAGGATTTCACCAAGTAGAATTAGAAAATGATTCCAAAAAGTATACTGCCTTTTTGTATGGGGGAAGATGTTACCAGTATTGTGTGGTACCATTTGGGCTGAATGTCTCAGTAGCCAAATTCATTAGAGCACTTGACTTTGTTTTGGGAAAAGATCTTTTATCAAAATTAACTGTGTATGTAGATGACATTTTGATCACTGGAGAAACTTGGGAAGAACATGTTAATACTTTGAGGGAGGTTTGCAATAGATTAAGGAAAGGGGGAATGTCACTTAAATTATCTAAATGTAAGTTTGGTATGAAAAAATTGAAGTTTCTGGGGCACAGTATTTCTGAGGATGGTATTTTGCCAGATCCTGAAAAACTCAAGGCAATTGCAAAATTCCCAATTCCAAAAACCAAGAAACAACTCAAGTCAATTTTCGGGATGTGCGGTTACTACAGAAAGTTCATTAGTACCCAAGCTCTAATTGCTCCAAGTCTTAACAGATTGCTGAAGAAAATCGCAATGTGGGTTTGGGATCAGGAATGTGAAGCTGCTTTTGAAGAAATAAAAACACAGTTATGTAACAGTAAAATTTTGTACCATCCTGATTTAAGTTTACCTTTTTGCATTATGGCAGATAGTAGTGATTATGGCCTAGGTGCTCACCTTTTCCAAGAAGTAAATATAAATGGGAAAATAGAACACAGGTCTATTGCTTTTGCTAGTCAAACCTTGAAAAAACATGAGAGGCAATACACTGTTACTGAGAAAGAGCTTTTGGCCATTTACTGGGCATTTTCTAAATTCAGAAATTGTTTATTGGGAAACCAGGTAGTTGTCTACACAGACCATAAGGCATTAATTTATATTCAAGAATGTAGGTTGCATCATGGAAGGATTGCCAGGTGGGCACTCTTGTTACAACAAATTAATTACTCAATAAAATATCTTAGAGGACCCGATAATGTAGTTGCTGATGCTTTATCTAGACTACCTGTGGGGGGTGACTTTGAAGATGACAGTGGGGAATGTGAAAAAGAATTCAAAATTATGTATTTAAGAGGGGTGGACAATGAACAAGAAATCAGAGACATTTGTAATGACATCCGACGGAATCAGAACCACGATGAGAACTGTAAACTGGTCAAAAGTTATTTAGGGAAAAAGGGACATGAAAAAGTGGGAGATTATTACAAAATCTACAAAGGGATTCTATTCAAGAGAAACAGTGTAGATAGCGATGTATGGAAATTATGTTGGCCTGAACAGTACATCAATGTACTCATCAAGTACATTCATGAAAGTTTTGGTCATTGTGGGATTCAAAAGTGTATCCAGAAAATCCAAGAAAATGTGTACTTTAACAACATAGGCAGGAGGGTTAGAAAAATTTTAACGTATTGTGACAGGTGCCAAAGAGTAAAAGTATCCAACCAAACTTGTCGAGGATTGATGCAAAACATCTTACCGAAAGAACAACACGAGTTTGTCGCTGTCAAATTATATGGACCATTACCGAAGACCAGAGGAGGCTATTGCAACATTTTTGTTATGGTTGATGTTTTTTCAAAATTCATTAAGTCATACCCTCTTCGCAAGGCAAACAGTAAGTGCATTATTTCAAAAATCAGAGGAGACTATTTTGGCAGGGTTGGAAAACCTCAGAAAATATTATCAGACAATGGGACTCAATTTACTTCTGGAGTATGGAAAGCTTTTGTTGAAGATGAAAATATAAGTCACATTCTTATTTCAGCTTATCATCTGTCAGGAAACCCTTCGGAGAGATACATGAGGGAAATTGGGCGATTCTTTAGAACCTACTGCAATACTGATCATGCTAGTTGGATTGACTATGTTGAGAAATTCGAAGATGTTGTGAACAGCCTACAGCATTAGTGTTTTCGCCGTATGAAATACAGTATAATAGCAAACCACCACATCCAATTAGTGATTTCATTGATTTTCCAGTCTGCAAACCATTAAGTACTCAAGAGAGAGAGGAAATAGTGAGAAAGACCATGAAATCTCAAGGTGGTAAGAGGAAATGTAGACGTGACAAAAGATTGGAGCCTACTCAATTTAAAATTGAAGACTTGGTCCTTGTTAAAACACAAGAGAAGTCTAAAGCCATCAGTGGTGAATTAAAAAAGTTTTTTGACATATACATTGGACCTTTCAAGATTCAGGACAATCCTCATCCGAATGCTTACCATCTAGTCTACCCAAATTCTTGGAGACTGTTTGACCTACAAAACGTGACCGAAATTAAATTGTATAAAAAAATGTAAAAAAGTGTTTTAGATAATAGATGTTTATAGACTTTTATATGTAATCTTACCAGAATATTTTTGTATACTTTGTTATGTTGTATTTATCTGCTTCCTCAGGGGAGCATACATTCTTTGTGTGCTAAGTGTTTGGCGAGCACTAGGTCTCCTAGCTATGCAATTGTCATATTTCATGTTCGTATTCTGGCATTGCATCTTACACTTATTCTGTGATCCTGTATAATCAATTTTCTCCACCTGTCAGTCTATCCTCTCTTAGCTTTAAGAAATCATTTAGAGTAAATTTTCTTGAGTAATTAGACTTTAGAGAGTTCAAATTTCTGTGTCCTTAAAAACCGGTGCACCGACTATTAAATGCTTTTGCTAATGTTTAACTGGGTTTGACCACTGTGTGCTGTATATTCATAGCGGACTGTGCTATTGCAGCCTGTGATAGCATGCAGTGTATATGGCAACCATACGGACTGTGAAGATGAGACTGAAATACAGTGTGCGGCATTGAGGTATACCGACCTTTAAGGAAGAAGATCACTGACCTTCAAGAAAGAAGATCACCGGTCTTCAAGAAAGAAGACACCAAAGATATGTGTAAAACTTTTCTGTTTTGTAATGTAAGGACATCAACCCTTCCGTGTTTCACGTGGAAGTGCTGATGGGGGGGTTGTGTAACATTACAGGACATATTGGGACATATTGAAGTATTCGATACTGTAGACTTTTAGGTGATGTCGATACAGATATGCAAAATGTAAAGGGAAACCTTGGTGATGTTTAAATATTGTACTGTGTCAATATTAGGACATTTTGCACAGAAAGAACAAAAATAGAATTAATGTAAATATATATTAGTGTTAGTAACCTATTTTCATTCAATTTTGTAATTATATTTCATTTTGTAAAACAAAGACTCACTGTTTGCTGTAGCTCTGATTAATTGTATAAATTATCAGTTTTGAGCTAAATTATTTCGTATAATATGGACAAGATACATTTAAAAACTCACCAGCTAAAGAGAAAGTCTGGAAATGAACGTTTAATGCACACTTCTGGAACTTTCTATGGAGAAATTCTATATTATGATCACAAAAATACGAAAACTTGTGAAAACTGTTTCATAACCTGATTTCGAAAGACGATTTGTATCAAGAAATATTGCTAAAAAGATTTATTTACGTTTTGAAACACGATTTAAATCATTTTACATATAAATAGTTGTTGTAAATCACTCAAGAAATATCCAGAATCAAATGTCAAGATATTTCTGGAAACACCGGTACAAATCTGGTGAAGGTTATCCAGAAACTGGTAGAAAAATGTTATAAAATCTATTTGGAAATTATGCTTGTAAGAATTTATATGTACTGATCCTTTTACTTTCTTTAATCTGTACTAAAATTCTGTAATGTCTAATTTAGTTTTAAGTCGTGAATTGCTATCGTATTGTAAACAAAACATTGTCAAAGACTCTCATTGTTTGGAAAGATATTAATACACCTAGGAGTTGTCAGTTGCCAGTTCGGATATACAGTGCGGTTAGCTCGGAGATCCAGTTATTGAATCTGTGAAGTCTGTCAGTTCTGTTTGTAAATAAACGTCTGTAATGAAGAATTACTTGTTGTCAATATGAACTCAAGACCTTTTGCACGAAGCAGACACCTCCTAATGCAACGTTTTAACTTGGTGTTGAGGAGCTGAAATGTTATAATTTGGGGCAGAAAGTCCTGGGACGTTATAATTTGGTTGAGGAAGCTGGGATGTTATAACGTGGATCGGGAAATGCATACTTTCTGTGATCTGTACACTTGTCCATACGAGCCGTCCATCCTGATATCCGTTAATGACATTTCTCATATGAGGTGCTCAACGTGACGTTCCTCCAATGGAAATGTATCGCTCTGATCCTCAGCTTAAGAGATCACGCACTCTCCGAAATACGCTTGCTCGTTGTTGCGTCGAAGACGCGATCCTGTAGTGTCTGGGTATCATTGACCGGCGTGGCGTCGGCTGAAATGTTACAAGCAATCTGGGTTGCTCCATCCATTGATAAACTAACACCACCCACTCCTTATGACGGAGAAATGCTGGAAGACGATTCTCATCACTTTATTAAACTCTCATTAATATACTTGATTTTCACTATTGTGCCTGATAAAAATTCCAGAGGTTGTGTGTCTTAACTTACATCACTTCAGCTGAGAGAATTCGTGGGAACCTCGGAGTTCGTTTCCCCAAGAGTTGTAGAACGTCCGAGGCACACAACAATGGGAATAAGGGAGGGACAGCCTGCTCACCGCTCAGAGCATTGAGTCCCCGGTTATAAGTCCGGCAGGGCAGCTACAATGGGGCCCGCAGGGGTCACGCGCCGTTTGGAGGAGGGTGGGATCTTTGGTGTTGCGTGCGCTACTGGCGGCTAGCAGGTCTGAGTCTCAAGACCCGGCGTTAATTCCTTAGCTTTCTGGGATTGTGACTCGCGACGTCGCGCCAAAGGTACCCAGTGCTGCCGCTAGGTGTCACACTCAGCGAGTCGGCACCAGAGACGGAGAGAGACTGAGAGAGAGAGAGAGAGAGAGAGAGAGAGAGAGAGAGAGAGAGAGGGAGGACAACGCCGCGACTGTGCGGCAACCGGGTTTCTCTCCAAAAATGTAGCGGAACATACGAATGGATGACAGCCAAGTGCAAACTCTGTTGTTGTACCTCTGACACTGAGGCAAGAACGTAAGATCAAATTGCGGAAAATGAGGTAGTAAACGAGTTTTGAAGTATTGTACGCTTACTGAATCTATAATGCACCTCCCTAGCGCTATTTACGCTAACAGTGTATACAGTTCTGTACAGACAAAGTAAAAATGTACATACATCAAAAAAGTTTCGCATCACCTCGGCTCCAAGAGCTCCGGAAACTGTACACAAAATTGGAATTGAGATCAACATGAATATCCTTTGCACCCTTTTTATTGCTAATGAAAGTCAGGCATTGCATCTTGTACCACCATACAGGGACACCTTCGGAGGTGGTGGTCAACATTGCTGTACACACCTCTCCCTCTAATAGCCAGTAGCACGTCCTATTGCATTGATTCGTGCCTGTATTCGTAGTGGCATTTTAGCCATAAGTTCATCAAGGCACTGTTGGTCAAGATTGTCCCACTTCTCAACGGCGATTGGGCGTAGATCCCTGAGAGGGTTGGTGCGTGACGTCTTCCATAAACAGCCCTTTTCAATCTATCCCAGACATGTTCTGTAGCGTTCATGTCTGGAGAAGATGCTGGCCACCCTAGTCGAGCGATGTCGTTATCCTGAAGGAAGTCATTCACAGGATGTGCACGATGGGGGCGCGAACTGTCGTCCATGAAGACGAATGCCTCGCCAATATGCTGCCGACATGGTTGTACTATCGGTCGGAAGGTGGTATTCACGTATCGTACAGCCGTTACGGCGCCTTCCATGACCACCAGCGGCGTACATCCGCCCTCCATAATGCCATCCCAAAAGAGAAGGGAACCTCCACCTTGCTGCACTCGCTGGACAGTGTATCTTGAGGCGTTCATCCTGACCGGGTTGCCTCCAAACACGTCTCCGACGATTGTCTGGTTGAAGGCATATGCGACACTCATCGGTGGATAGAACGTGATGCCAATCCTCAGCGGTCCATTCTGCGTGTTGTTGGGCCCACCTGTACCGAGCTGCAAAATGTCGTGGTTGCAAATATCGACTTCGCCATGGACGTCGGAAGTGAAGTTGCGCATCATGCAGCCTGTAGCGCAAAGTTTGAGTCGTAACAAGACGTCCTGTGGCTGCACGAAAAGCATTATTCAACATGGTGGCGTTGCTGTCAGAGTTCCTCCGAGCCATAATCCGTAGTATACGGTCATCCACTGCAGTAGTAGTCCTTGGACGGTCTGAACGAGGCATGTCATCGACATTTCCTCTCTCTGTGTGTATCTCCTCCATACCCGAACAACATAGCTTTGGTTCACTCCGAGACGCCTGACCCCTCCCTTGTTGAGAGACCTTGTTGGCACAAAGTAACAATGCGGACGCGATAGAATACGGTATTGACCGTCTAGGCATGGTTGAATTACAGATAAGACGAGCCGTGTACTTCCTTACTCGTGGAATGACTGGAACTGATCTGCTGTGGGATTTCCAGCTATTTTGGTGGAACGAATTATGTTTGCAGAAACAAAATAATATAGTCACATAAAACTCTCAGAGTTCATGTGAATAAAGTGAAAGACCAAATAAATATCGTGATAAGCATCCTTCACAGAAATAGATTATAGTACTTAAAAATTCAAAAGGATAGACTGTATCTGCAGAACGATCTGCTGGTCAACTGCAAATGTGTATTGATTGCCCTTTTTGTACATACTCTAGTCACTGTGAATGTCGAGTAATTCTTTTTTCTCCATTACATGGAGAAACGAACATATAAAGCGCACAAGTATTACTGATGGAACCTTCTGGCAGATTATTCTAGTTCTGAGAGGACGTTTCATCGCAGCGCACTCTCTGCTGCAGAGTGAAATTCTTTCTGGGAGTTTTATTAGTATAGACAAGTCATTTCACATGTCTGAATCAAATTTTAATTTATATGATTTGACTCAAATAAAATCGTATTTTCATTAGAATATTATAATTCAGTATTTCCAGTTGACAAAAAAATACAATATTAATACAATTAAAGAAACTGCTGAAAATGAGGTTCTAACCTCGAGACTGTTTCAATATGAAACTCAAATACTTACGAATAGATTTGTATTTAAGTGAGCCGGAAAAATATCTCCCTTTTTTAGAATTAACAATTTTGAGTTTTACAAAATTGTCACGTTGTTTTAGTAAACTGATGTCTGGGCACAGATTTTCGAATTACATAAATGTACGTAAAGGAAATCGAACGGCCAGTCCACAAGCTCCGCTAGCCACATAACAACGTATATATACGCTCACAAGCGTAAAATCTATACCAGCTGCTGTCTGAGCAGGGTGAAAGCACATACAGAGCGCATAACAAATCCGGCAATAACTCACGCATTACAGTCATTTTCACGCCTTGAAGAAGAAAGTTTTTCCGAGTCTGACATCCAGTGGCACACATAGTGACGTCCCGAGTCACGACCCCAGGAAGCTAAGAATTTGACGCTGAGTGTCTTACCCGGTAACATCTGGAGAGAACTGACCAGTTCTTGACGAGGAGCGGCCTGCTGCTGTGTGAACCTGACCTGGTGGGGTTCCAGCGGCGTTTGCTTGGCTTGTTGGAAATTCTGAGTTGTTTATACAAGGCTCTGATTCGTCTGCTGTCATTGGACAGAAGTACATAACGTTTTAAATGACATGCTTGTTGCCATGACGGCCCAAACTGAGGAGTTGAATGTGGATGATCGAACACTCTTGGGTCGATCGTCGTAGAGGAGACTTCTCGTGCTCGATCGCTGAGGGGGGGGCGAACATTCTGGTGTTCTGCACTAGGAAGTCGTCCCGACAACTTAGCTCGGTCCACAAGTTCCATGGGGGCGCAGATCTCGTGTTGACGCACACATCTTAGTGTTGCAGGCCCTTTGCTGTTCCTTATCCGTATAAACGATTTGCGAGACAATCTGAGCAGTCGCTTAGGTTGTTTGCTGATGACGCTGTCGGTTATCGACTAATAAAGTCATCAGAAGATCAAAACACATTGCAAAGAAATAGATAAATGGCTCTGAGCACTATTCGACTTAACATCTGTGGTCATCAGTCCCCTAGAACTTAGAACTACTTAAACCTAACTATGTTAGGGACATCACACATATCCATGCCCGAGGCAGGATTCGAACCTGAGATCGTAGCGGTCACGTGGTTCCAGACTGTAGCGCCTAGAACTGCACGGCCACACCGGCCGGCAAACAAATTGCAACGACCATAAGTAACGAAAAGTGTGAGGTCATCCACATGAGTGCTAAAAGTAATCCGTTCAACTCCCGTCACACGATAAATCAGTCAAATCTAAAGGCCATACATTCAACTAAATACCTAGTAATTACAATTATGAACAACTTAAATTGTAAGGAACACACAGAAAATCATGTGGGGAAGGCTAACCCAACACTGCGTTTTTAGCAGGTACATCGAAAAAGTGCAAAGATGGTAGCATGTTTTGCATCAACGCGAAATAGGGGGGAGAGTGTCACTGAAATGATGGAGGATTTGTGATGGAGATTATTAAAACAAAGGCATTTTTCGTTGCGGAGCAATCTTCTCACGAAATTCCAGTCACCAGCTTTCTCCTCTGAATGCGAAAATATTTTGTTGACGCCGATCTAGATAGGAAGAAACGATCACTATGATAAAATAAGGGAAGTCAGAGCTCGTACAGCCGGTCGCTGTGGCCAACCGGTTCTAGGCGCTTCGGTCTGGAACGGCGCTTCTGCTACGGTCGCAGGTTCGAATCCTGCCGCGGGCATGGATGTGTGTGCGGTTAGGTTCGTTAATGTTTAAGTAATTCTAAGTCTAGGGGACTGATGACCTCAGATGTTAAGTCCCATAGAGCTTAGAGCCATTTGAACCATTTGAAGAGCTCGTACGAAAAAGATGTAGGTGTTTGTTATTTCCGCGCGCTATACGACATTTGGAGAATAGAGAATTTTGAAGGTGGTTCGAAGAACCCTCTGCAAGGCACTTCAACGTAATTAGCAGAGTTAAGATGTAGATGTGGATGTAGATCGAGATGGCTAGTAATTGGTGAGCACATTGTAGCGGCACCAATTTGTCTGGGAGATTACCATTTTGTAGTTGTACACCACCGCAGTACCGTAAGATTACGGATACGAAGAGAGGTTCTTTTCATTTTAGTCCCGACAAGGAATCACTACATAGTAAAATTCAGATTCGTAGGGTTTATTCACATTGTAATGACACATTCCGACGCAGAGACATACAACACCTTAAAGGCTGCGCCAAAGATCAAATTGAGAGGGATGTAGAATATAATCTCTGTAATGTTCAAATTGGATTCTCTTTTGTTTCATACTCCAAGAAGGAGCTGAGAGACACTTTCGATTGTTGCCTTGTGGAGGACGGACGTAATTTCGGACTGTGTGGAAAGGCAGCCATTTTGTTAGTAATCATGATTTGTGCGACGAGCAGAGCAAGTCTTATTGTCTTGTGAATAAATAATTTTCGTAACACTTCGATACTTCTCACTATTTTTTAAAGTGACGTAGCATTGTATTTCCTTGGTTTCCACCGTCTACGTGAAGTGAACCGATGCCGACTTAGGAAGGTACACACGGTCAACAACGAGAAGAACATCGAGGACGACTAATGAATTAATATTGTGGCAGAAGGACTAATTCTACGTCTAAGGTGAGAACTCTGATTAAATCAACAGTGACGTAGAATTCAAAAATGTAATTAATCGGAATGGTAAATTATATTACAGGCATATTTCACGCAGCACTGAATTTGTCCGCATTCAAGCTGGTCAATACAGCCCGTAAAAAAAGAAAGGCCTTTCAAAAATTCTGAAGTTACAATTCCATGTCCACAATTTTTCCTCTTTACAAAAAACCAATAAATTTAATTTTTTTTTTATTTATTCCGCCTCAACATCGTGGAGGGAATGTGCAGCATGAACACATTATCCTTCCCTGGACATTATGCTTTTGCTGATTGTCAGTATTAGTCTAACATGATAGACAGTTAGTCTATTGGTTTTCTTGTGTACGAAGAAGACTTTTTGCAATAAATCACCAGTTCATTTTTTACTTGAATTTCATTTAAAGAATTTAGTGTTCCTTTCATTCGATTTGCATTATTAATTGTTTTTAAAATACAGTTATTAAGTAATTTTATACAAATTGTTCACCCTAGGACCTCATGTAAGGGCCAAATATCAAGTAGCATATTTCCATTGTATTATGTATATCAAAACTGTATCTAAAGGGATTTGTCAGAGTCTAAATAGTCTCCGACTCTGGTAACGATGTCTAATTTCACATACATGTGGTACTGCAAGACTAACGCCTTGAACTGTTCCCATAACCAAAACTACAGGGGACTGAAGTCGAGGGAGCAGGGGACCAAGGTGTGCCCCCTCCGCCCCAACCATTCCAAAAGACATGAAGCGTCAGCATCCGATATTCACACACATTGCAGATGAAATGTGACATAATGCATAAACCACATCGGTAGTCTTTACTGATGTGGTACCTCCTCAGACAAGGTAAGCAAAATGTTAACAAGAAGTTGACGATAATGAGCTCCATTAAATGTTTGGAGTAGGATATATGGCCCTAGTAACTTATCACCAAGAATGTCTATCCATTAGTTGACGGAGAAATGAGGTTGATGTACTCTTTGTACACCAGCATAGGGGTTTTCATAAGCCCACACGTGCTGAGTATGGAAGTTCACAGCACGACCCTTTGTGAACCGCACAGGATCAGAGAAATAAATTCTTCGTCGAAAACAGTGGACCTGCAGCACGCTTCTGTATGGGCCAATGACACAACTATGATAGGCTATCGTGGTCCTCTGGCATTAGTGCCTCGATGTGTTGAAGGTGTTACGGATACAGCAATAGCTCAAGCAGTACCAGCCGGACAACAGGATGACTTATGCCTTCTGTTGGTGTCAATCGCCAAATCCCCACACTGCTGTTGCACGTCTTTCGTCCAGCAAATCTGGTATGTCCTCCTGCATCTTAGGTGTGTGAACTGACTCATGCCATCCACTACTCGTCTTTTGGAAGCTAGAAAATCCGTGTCCTTAAGAAGCAGAAAACTTTGGGTCAACAACTTATCGCATGGTACTCTGCAACGTGGGTATTTTTCTGCGTAGTGGGAACGTGCTTACGGGCTATTTCCAATTGCTAACCCATAGCAGATAATTATATCCGTCATGTCACTTTAGGAGTAGTACGCTTCCATTGTTAACAAGCAGAAGAGAAATGGAAAATTTACCAACCCATTCGTGCACAGTGCATTACAAATATCACAGTGACAGTAAACATTGCGATATGACTTACAGGGACTAGATGTTTGTCTGTGAACACATGTAATATAGAATAACGTGATGCAATTCTGAAATGTACTTAAATGCCATACTCCGAATAAATAAATGCGACACATACCCATAGTTGCAGGCAATTTACTACAAAATAACACACACTAACAACGCTAAAACTATAGTACATGCAACACAACTGCCTGTAGATTACCCAGTGCTCAGACTTGTGTACACTGGAGTACGTCAATACGGAAAGACACGTACAGTAGTGAACGCAATTGACGGATCATGGGTTGGGGTTCGGTTGTTTGGGGAAGGAGAGCTGACAGTGAGGTCATCGGTCTCATCGGATTAGGGAAGAACGGGGAAGAAAGTCGGCCGTGCCCTTTCAAAGGAACCATCCCGGCATTTACCTGGAGTGATTTAGGGAAACCACGGAAAACCTAAATCAGGATGGACGGACGGGGGATTGAACCGTCGTCCTCCCGAATGCGAGTCCAGTGTGCAAGCCACTGCGTCACCTCGCTCGGTTCACGGATCTTGGGGGCAGCACCTGTGGCCATACGTCACTTGTTTATTTAATATTTACCTTGCGTGTCAGGCGGACATATTCACACCCGAACGTCTTCAGCCACTATGGACAAGTGTAGAGATCTCACAAAGTATGCATTTCCAGACCCACGTTCAAGGTATTTTTTTTTTTCTTGTTCTTGTGGTTGGTATCACCTATCAAAATATTTGCCACTATTTCTCCAATATCCTGTGTAGGTATTCCACCCAAGAGTCTTCAGGCGCATTTGCTCTGGTGTTCCGACAGATATTTTCAATTTCGTGTTTGGAATGTGTATGTGGAGTCAGTCGAAATTAATACTGTTCATTACGCCTGTAATGATGTGCCACTGTCGCCGCAAAGCGTCGGTTTGTTCCCCGTTAAAAAAAATAATTTATTTTCAAAGCGGAATTTCACGTACCCATTCGGATGGACGGGCCACAAACTAGTCTACAACGTCATTCGCTTCATCCATTTGTATTAACAGGAGCGGGAAAACTCTAAGAATAACCGATACTCTAACAGCGACAACAAGGCCCTGGCCCAAATTGATAGCTACCGCCACTCTCCGTTTTCCAGTTTTCCTGCTAATACGTATCGCTAAAACGAATACCAAGCTGGACTAACCTCGGGCCGCTCTAACGAATGAGAATGTAAAATTCCGCTTCAAACAGCATTTCGCGTGTAACGGAAACAAACCGAAGCTTTCCGTCGACGTGATGACCAGTACACGTTTGGACTGACTGCATCTACACATTTAAAATATCTACTGAAAAACCAGAAGAAATGTGCCTGAAGACTTTTAAGAGAGACATCCGGTACATTTATACACTGAAGTAGCAAAAGTCACGGAGCACGTCGTTTCATCGTGTCGGACCTCGTTTCACCCAGTACAGAGCATCATCTCCGTGTGGCGTGTACTCAAAAAGTCGACAGAAGTCCCTTGCAGAAATATTGCACGCTGCCTCTGTAGCCACACATAGTTACGAAACACTGCCTCACCTGTAATAGAACACAGGCAGATGCAGCTCAAGTGCGTTCTGGGTACTGATACTCTAATAGAGGTGGTGATATCTGGCATAAAAGCTGAAACCTTACTGCCTGCAGCCTCCTGTAACAAATCGTCCCGTGTGCTGGATTTTCCCACGTGTAGAACATTCGCACTTACCTTGCTCAGAGATCCGTCCTGTTCCGCACCATTCTGTCGCGAGAGTTCCCGCCACTCATTGTCGTTAAGTGGATTATGTTGTGGATCAGCGGGTTCGATTTTCTCCAACTGTGGTGGTCCCGCCAAGGCATTCCTATTCTGCTCACGGTCCCCTCATGAGCAGTCTCTGCTTTCGTGGTGTAACGTTCTCTGGCAGCATGCATCCAAAGTGTAAGTTAAAAGAACATTTCGATGTATAATGTTCATTGCAACAAATAATTTATATGTATTTCTGTTAATTGTATTTCAAAAGGACATTTAAAAGATAATTATGAATTTTGCTATTATAAATGATTATTCAAAGACTGTTAAATACTATCTGTGGCGGAGGATGTGAAAACCGCTACAGAAGAAAGGATATGTTATCAAAAACGACAAAGACTGTACAAAAATTAGGTAAGATATAAATTGGCAATATATTGTAGTAGAATCGCTTGCCTTCTGCACAGACTGAATGGGAGAGGAACCCGTAACGTTGCATTAGGCTCTTACGTAGTCTTCATTTGTCATAAGTCGATGATCGACGCCATTTGTAGCTGGGATTGTAAACGGTGTGTAAAGATTTTAATTGTTTCTGTTAAAATATATTTATCTAGTAAAATCTGTTTGTCACAATTACTGCAAAGTTCGCACCGGACATTACCCATTTTATTTTAGAATTTCCAGCATTTTATTGGATATCGCTGGCAGTACGGAGCTGCACCGTGAGCGAGCATTCTGGAACAGCGGCAGATTAAAATATACCATCGCAATAACGACCACATCCTAAAAAGGGTACAGGTAGAGGTGAACGAAAATAAAAACGTGTTTCTTTTCACAGCATTCCATAGGCAGAATACAAAGAGATAGTAGATTTTATCTTGTGCATTCACAGGTGGATACAAGCTGCAGCTCTTTTAAATTTTCATTCAAAAAGTGATAAATTCTGAACATAACGTGAAGTGTATTTAAAAGTGGATAATTCTTCAGGAGAGCTTAGAAATATAAAAAAGAATTCATAAAGTAAAGATAGTCTTACGCTTCAAAGCTAGTCGGGCTATATCCAGTAAACAAAAATCCAGTGCAACGTGAAAATCTTTGCTAAGTTCGATGAAAAATTATATTTTCATTCTTGTACAAACAGCTGTAGTCCTTGAATAAAAATATAACTTGAACATTATTTTGGGAACATTCAAAGAAATTCGTTTTTATTAATCTGCAATAGAATATTTCATATGTAAAGTAATAATCATAGATGAAAAATTTATTGCAACCTTTGAAACCTCCCTTTAGAAAAATTTATGAATGATTGTGCTGATAATCTCCTTTACGTTATTTGATTTTCAAACAGCTGAGCAAAACTCAACGTACTCAGACATTTCTCTTTACTTACTCTGATCATCACTAAACGGACTCACAATATTTTAGCGCAACGCAATCTGACTTATATAATCCCCACAAAAGAATGGCCCCGACTAACAATAACCTATACCTTTCACGAATCACTAACCTCATAAAAATCTTCGTTACTCGAACTACTGCAATATAGCGAGCGCCAGTACTGCCAGCTACATAAAAGATTCTAACTATTGAAGGCGCTAACTAGAAATCCAGTCCTACAAATTTACTCTGATGGACACACGTCCAGATCATCCGCTCTCAAAACTCTGTCATCTCTCTCCCCACATCCAACACTGCTGGCGGCTCACCTCCAACTGCGCTACGCTAAGGGCTGTTCACATCCAACTGCCCAACACTACAATAGCGAATATTTCAACAATGCCAACCAGCCACAGACTGCACACAGCACAATCAGTGATTTTCATACAGAGTGCTATGTGGCGTTACCAACATAAAAACCTAAACAGCCTACTTACACCTTTCATTTCTCATGTCCATCCATGTATATGTTAAGTTTAATCTCAACGGTTTCCCAATCAAATTAAACGCAGAAAACAAAGTTTAAAACCAAACGGTCAGCTCCCGAATAATTAAATAGACAGAAAGGCCTTAAAGTGGTTTCTGATCCCACTGCTTCCAGGGTTTTGTGATTGCGTTCGCGTGTCTCTTCATTCCTGTACTGATTTGCCCTATCTTTTTCTATTCCCCAGTTGTTCCCAAAACACCACCACCCGTTATTGCTATCACCACTCAGCTGATTCCAGCCCCGTAATCGAACTCACTACGACCGCCCGTTGTTGTCGCTACTACATCTACATTTATACTGCGCAAGCCATCCAACGGTGTGAGGCGGAGGGCACTTTACGTGCCACTCTCATTACCTCCCTTTTCTGTTCCAGTCGCGTATGGTTCGCAGGAACGACGATTGCCGGAAAGCCTCCGTGCGCGATCGAATCTCTCTAATTTTACATTCGTGATCTCCTCGGGAGGTATAAGCGGGGGGAAGCAATATATTCGATACCTCATCCAGAAACGCACCCTCTCAAAACCTGGACAGCAAGCTACACAGTGATGCACAGCGCCTCTCTTGTAGAGTCTGCCACTTGAGTTTGCTAAACATCTCCGTAACGCTATCACGCTTAATAACCCTGTGACGAAACGCGCCGCTCTTCTTCGGATCTTCTCTATCTCCTCCGTCAACCCAATCTGGTACGGATCCCACACTGATGAGCAATATTCAAATATAGGTCGAACGAGTGTTTTGTAAGCCACCTCCTTTGTTGATGGACTACATTTTCTAAGGACTCTCCCAATGAATCTCAACCTGGTGACCGCCTTACCAAAAATTAATTTTATATGATCATTCCACTTCAAATCGTTCCGCACGCACAATCCCAGATATTTTACAGACAGAAATGCATAAAAATGGTTTTTCATCCCACTGCTTAAACCTAACTAACCAAATGACATCACACTGAAGCGCCTAGAACCTCATGGCCACACCGGCCGGCTGCATTTGGCAGCTGGGATGATGTGACACATGTGGGTTGGCATTATAGTCAGGCAAATACTGATCAGCTCTGCTGCTCCGAACGTATAAAATAAAAATTGATTAGCCTGTACCATGTGTTCGAGCAAACGGGCGGCGCTCGTAAATCCAGAATATTTAAGGAAGAGTATTACGATTGTGTTGTGTGGGCTCGTGCAGCCTCCGACTAGTAGGCTGAAAGGAATGTGTGTGAGTGAATTCCTAAAGTACCAAACTGCTGAGATCATCACTTACAATAACCCCACCTAAGAACAACACACAACCCATTCAAGAGGCAGGACTCGAACCTCCGGCAGGAAGGGCTCTCAATCCGTGACATGGCGCCTCAAACCTCGTGGCTACTCCGCCCGGCGCTGAAAGGAAAGCCTGCCGAAATTCCCTTACTGTCTCACAACGCCGCGATCTGGTCCTCATTGGCATGGCAGGTTCCCCTGCTAAGAAACAACGCACGAATTCAGTTGTGTGTGCTGGGCCACACTGGGGAAAGCACAAATTCGAACAGTTCCGACCAGGCATAGGGTGAATACAGTTAACCGAGTTCAGGAACAACTCAAACTCACGTAGTGAAAGGAAATGCTTAAAACAGAAGCTTTGCTTTTCTCTCGCGAAGGTCTGTCCTCCGCCGCGAGAACCTCCCGCAACATTGCTTTCCCTGTAATCGCACTTATCCTCGCGTTCCGAGTCCCTCTTTGCACTTTATTCCCTGAGGCTCCAACTCCATCAGCCCCTATACATCTACATTTACATGGATACTCTGCAAATTATATTTAAGTGGCTGGCAGAGGGTTCATCGAACACCGCGCGACCGTTACGGTTGCAGGTTCGAATCCTGCCTCGGGCATGGATGTGTGCGATGTCCTTAGGTTAGTTAGGTTTAAGTAGTTCTAAGTTCTAGGGGACTGATGACCTCAGATGTTGAGTCCCATAGTGCTCAGAGCCATTTGAGCCATTTCGTCGAACAACCTTCACAATTCCCTATTATTCCAATCTCGTATAGAGCGCAGAAGAAACTAACATATATATCTTTCAATGCTAGGTCTGGTTTCCCTTATTTTATTATGCTGGTCGTTTCTTCCTATGTTGGTCTCCGTCAGCAGAATGTTTTAGCATTCGGAGGAGAACGTTGGTGATTGAAATTTCGTAGGAAGCTTCCTCTGCAACGAAAAACGCCTTTGTTTTAATGATCTCCATCCCAAAGCCTCCAACATTTCAGTGACACTCTCTCCCCTATATCGTGATAATACACTTTTTCGATGCACCCCGTCAGTCCTATGTGGTAAGGATCCCACACCGCACAGCAGTATTCTAAAAGATAACGGACAAGCATAGTGTAGGCAGTCTCCTTAGCAAATGTATTACACTTCCTAAGTCTCCTGCCAGTAAAATGCAGTCTTGGGTTAGCCTTCCCCAGAACATACTCTGTGTGTTACTTACAATTTAAGTTGTTCGTAATAATAATTCCTAGGTATTTACGGCCTTTAGATTTTTCTGATTTATCGTGTAACCGAAGTTTAACGGATTACGTTTAGCACTCATGTGGATTACCTCACACTTTCCGTTATTTAGGGTCGATTGCCAATTTTCGCACCATCCAGATACCTTTTCTAAATGGCTTTGCAATTTGTTTTGATCTTCTGATGACTTTATTAGCCGATAAACGACAGGGTCATCTGCAAACAATCAAAGACGGATGCTCAGATTGTCTCCCAACTCGTTTATAGAGATGAGGAACAGCAAAGGACCCTAGAGAACGCCAGGAATCACTTCTGTTTTACTCGATGACTTGCACCACCAAACTCTGATAGGAACCTAATTGGTATACACTCTGGGCCAGAAGACTTGCCTTTATTAAGTAATTCATGTTGCTTCACTACTCCGAGGATATCTACTTCGACGTTACTCATGTTGGCACCTGATCTTGTTTCGAATTCTTGAATATTTACTTCGTGTTCCTTTGTGAAGGCATTTAGGATAACTGTGTTTAGTAGCTCTGTTTTGGCAGCACTGTCTTCGATAGTATCTCCATTGCTATTGCGCAGAGAAGGCATTGATTGTGTCTTGCTGCTAGCATACTTCACATACGAACAGAATCTGTCTGAATTTTCTGCCAGGTTTGGAGATAAAGTTTCGTTGTGAAAACTATTATAAGCATGTCGCATTGAAGTCAGCGCTAAATTTCGAGTCTCTTTAAAAGATCGCCAATGTTGGAGATTTTGTTTCCGTTTAAATTTGGCATGTTTGTTTCGTTGTTTCTGCAACAGTGTTTTGACGCGTTTGGCGTACCAATGAGGATGAACTGCGTCGTTTGTTAATTTATTTGGTGTAAATCTCTGAATTTCCGCCGATACTATTTCTTTGCATTCAAGTCACATCTGGTCTGCAGTGACATTATTAATGTGGAAGGAGTGGAGGAAGGTGTTATGTGAATTTTTATGTGCTTTTTTGAACAGGTATATATTTCGTTTATTTGTGGAGGACTTGGGGATCTGGGTACGTTCAATAATACCAGTATACGTTTTAATCCTCGTTACTAGTTCAGGATTATTCCTTGTTAACAGGTAAAGCGCGGTTTTCACAACCTTTTACTATTCATGAAGTAACTGCTCGAAATAGTTGTCGGAGAAAGCGTTTAGCAAAATTTCGGATGATGTTTTATGCGTACCTCCGGAATTAAACATGTATTTTCACTAACATATCGAGGATAGATTAAAGGCACCACGAACTATATTTGTATGAGTCGGGTACGCGTTTGAAATTAAACTCAACTCGTCTTTGAACCTTTCAGCTACTGTATCATCTAAATTGGGAGGTCGGTAAAAGGATCCAGTTATTATTTGATTCCGGTTGCCAAGAATGTCCTCTGTGCATACTAATTCGCAGGAACTGTCTACTTCAATTTCGGGACAACCTGCTTTGAGGTGAGCCACACGTTCCTTCAAGTCACGAGCTACGTATCGTCCCCTCTGGACCAAACCTGGGTGTTGCTCACAGTAGCCGGCAGTCTGTTGCTTTATCGCCACCGCCTGCGGCCGAACTGGTGCTCGCTGTCTCTGCGACGTTAACTCCCGGCTCTCGGCAGCTCTTAGGAACAGGAACTCGGGCGCAGCAAAAGACAGAGTACGTATCGCGCTGATTCTCTGCTCTGCCTGACCCTTCGTGGCTTCCAAACGCCCGGCAGCCGCTCTCTCAGCTCGGGACAGTAGCTCTACGCGTTCACTTTGGGACAGCCACGAACGTCGCCATAACCCTGCTCTCCTGTTCTTCGAGCACTCTGTTTAGCGGCAACTGCTCGCTTTCAGCTTCACAGACGCTTCTCGACGACCCTCGACGTTTTCGCTAACTCGATCACTATTTCATCCCGTAGCATCTTCTAAAGTCATTCGCTTTACTTTCCACGTTCCGTTCGAGCTTAAGATTCGCAGCTTCTAAGTCATCAAATAGCTTTTCATTCACTTTCCTCGGCTCATTAAATTTCTCTTCAGTCCCTTCGTGAGTTCACCAACCGGCACAGAGGTTGTTTGAGCATAATGGAAAAAAAATTTGCATGCAGTTAATGCAATACTAAATCTAACCATAGTACATAACATCGTCAAATGAACCTGTATAATTAATCAATGGATTGTGAATTTGGCACATTAGTTCTACTCATTCCTCTCTCTGGGTACTTCGTTATCACTGTCTTTTTGTGCAGCATATAAAAATCAGGCTAATATTTCAAAGAAAGAAGCCGTTAAGAGCATCGAGTTGCAAGTCTGGCAGCTATTTGGTGCGTTCTGAAGTAGTTAGAGGACACACGATTTGAGTTTTCATGAAACACATTTATTCAAAAATAGCCACAAAGAATTATGGGTGGACATTCTGTAGATATACTTAAGTTGTGCCTGAACACGAAATAAACTAATCTGATCTGGCAAGAAGAAATTACATAGCGCAATTTAACTATGCATACGTGAGGGAAAAGAGAGGAAAGGGAACAGAAACATATGACTTCAGTTATCCAATCAAGCTTCACACGAAAACGACGAAATTCAGAGGAACATTACCTGCATTGCGTGCATGCACTAACATCAAAGGGGTTTACACCGATTGAAACATCTTTTTACAGCAAATACACCACCTGAGAATTCACGCAAGCATCATGGAAAGAAGTCACCTGAGTTGCACATCCAACTGTTTCAAACAGATGTGAGTGAAAATCGCTAAATGTATAAATCAATGAGAGTACACCACTGTAAGAACGAATAGATCATGAATCACACCGAATTCATAATAAAACCATCAAGGCGGAAGGCCCTAATGATTCGAGAAACATATGGCCCCCATTAAACAAAGGCAGCTGCTACACGTTCCCACAAAACACGGAAATGCAGTAACGCAAATATTCACCCATAACTTATCAGTTAAAATAACACGGACCAACTATTGAGATTCAGTAATAGAGCGCAACGCTCACAGAATAAAGACAACTCGAGATCACAGCAGAAAATAGAACATGTGATAAACTACAATACATAAAAAGAAATATCGCACATACACGAAAACACAAGTTCTGTCATATTCACAAAGCTTTAAAGCACATTAACTCAGGCTAACCATATCCCGTAGAGCGCATTGACACCACAACAGTAGAAAGGAACAAAGCAAACTCCGGACACTGACAAAATCATAGACTCAAGCATTGCCTATCAAGAGCAATATAAAGCAAGAAGTAATCGAAACACTTCATTCAGGCCAAGAGCTTTTCCGAACGGCTCCACGCATGAAGACCGCGTTTGAAGCTACGACCTATCTCATCACTGGCAGGAGAGGGCTCACTTAAGAGCACAGCTACATCCACCGAGTTCAGTACGGAACCGCGCGACTGCTACGGTTGCAGGTTCGAATCCTGCCTCGGACATGGATGTGTGTGATGTCCTTAGGTTAGTTAGGTTTAAGTAGTTCTAAGTTCTTGGGGACTGATGACCTCAGATGTTACGTCCCATAGCGCTCAGAGCCATACATCCACCGACAGCCACCGCTCGGCTCGGAGCGCATGGAAAGCCCACACGGGAAACGGACAATACCAACTTGACAACCACGAAGCTGTCGAACAGCACCGATAGACCTCTTTGCCCACGTAAGAGGTACAAAATTGGTTATCCTGTGCTTCTAGCAGACGAAAAGCAGCTCAAGTACCAAACCCAAGACAAACCTGAAAAGACACATAAAAAGACCTGGTCACACAAGGTAGGCTAATGGACGAACTTTATAAATATGGAGCTCGATTACACATGGAATATTAATGGATCACTTAAAGTACTGACATACTGATGCGCAGAACGAGTTGCTTGCACTTAACGTCAGATTATCACTGAAACTTCTCAGTCCTTCTGGGAGGGTTAGTAGAACCAACTGCAGACAAACAGAATCAAACAGGGCAACAGTCTTACGAAGCGACTCTACACAGACATTTCAACATATCATAAACACACTAATTATAATCCTTCATGCAGTGATTTTTGCGTTTTCTCCTGTGGAGTTACGGGGTACTTTTATTGATATGAGCGTCCACTATCTACATCTATATCTCCATGGGTAGACTGCAAATCACACTTAAGTGCCTGGCAGCGGGTTTATCGAACCACCTTCACAATAATTCTCTATTATTCCAATCTCGAACAGCGTGGTGGAATAACTAACACGTATATCTGTCAGTGCGTGCTCTTATTTCCCTTATTTTATTATGATGATCGTTTCTCCCTATGTAGGTCAGCGTTAACAAAATATTTTCACGTTCGGAGAAGAAAGTTAATGACTGAAATTCCGTGAGAAGATTCCGCCGCAACGAAAAACGCCTTCGTTTTGATGACGTCCTCCCCTAACTGTGTATCATGCAGTGACACTCTCTCCCCTATTCTATATTAATACAAAACGAGCAGCGCTTCTTTGAAGTTTCTCGATGTACTCCGTTAATTCCATCTGGTAACAATCCCACACCGCGCAGCAGTACTTCGAAAGGAGACGGACAAGCACAGTGTAGCTAGACTCATCAGTAGATCTGTTACATATTCTAACTGTTCCGCCAAAAAAACGCAGTCTTTGGTTTGTCTTCCCCGCATCATTTTCTCTCTCTTCTTTCCACTTAAGTAGTTCGTAACTGTAATTTTTAGTTATTAATTTAAAATTACGGCTTTTAGATTTGATTTATCGTGTAGCCGATGTTTAACGGATTCCTAGTAGCACTCTTGCGGATAACCCCACACTTTTCATAACTTTGCGCTAATTGCCAACTGCCAACTTTCGAACCATACAGATATCTTTACTAAATCGTTTTGCAACCGATTTCGATCTTCTAATGACTTTACTAGACATTACCTACAAACAGTGATCGTAGATGGCAACTACTCATGATCGCAACAAAGTTTCACTGGACACGGGGAGAAGAACATTTTTCCATAACACATCCGTCAGTAGTTCTCTTTGATGAACAGGATGTGCTTCACTTCAGCAACTGCTTCATTTCTGCACTACAATAGGGTGTCTCACGGAGACCTAGGAGCTATAAAGGGCTTGGAAAATCTCTGTCGGCTAGTCTCATAGTCTTTAAACCGGAGATGCTTATTTTGCTGTAATTGGTTTTGTGGAACCGAGAATTCATTGAGATCTTCTCTTGCAATGCTGCGTGGTGATTGCCATTTAAACGCCTTAATGAGCTCAGGTCTTATTGCCAAAGGTAATTCAAACAGAGTTCCAGGATGTTATAAATGCATAAGATCCAAAGATAATGAGATGTAGATTGTTTACATAGGAAAGTATCACTTTGCTTATGTCACCGAGAAATACTGGCAATGAGTGTTGTGTATAGAGTGACTAACTTATACTTCTCCACAGTACTGCTTGTGAGTCAGGTAGATCTGTGGTACATCTACATCTACATCTACATGACTACTCTGCAATTCACATTTAAGTGCTTGGCAGAGGGTTCATCGAACCACAATCATACTATCTCTCTACTATTCCACTCGCGAACAGCGAGCGGGAAAAACGAACACCTAAACCTTTCTGTTCGAGCTCTGATTTCTCTTATTTTATTTTGATGATCATTCCTACCTATGTAGGTTGGGCTCAACAAAATATTTTCGCATTCGGAAGAGAAAGTTGTTGACTGAAATTTCGTAAAAAGGTCTCGCCGCGACGAAAAACGTCTGTGCTGTAATGACTTCCATCCCAACTCGTGTATCATATCTGCCACACTCTCTCCCCTATAACGTGATAATACAAAACGAGCTGCCCTTTTTTGCACCCTTTCGATGTCCTCCGTCAATCCCACCTGGTAAGGATCCCACACCGCGCAGCAATATTCTAACAGAGGACGAACGAGTGTAGTGTAAGCTGTCTCTTTAGTGGACTTGTTGCATCTTCTAAGTGTCCTGCCAATAAAACGCAACCTTTGGCTCGCCTTCCCGACAATATTATCTATGTGGTCCTTCCAACTGAAGTTGTTCGTAATTTTAACACCCAGGTACTTAGTTGAATTGACAGCCTTGAGAATTGTACTATTTATCGAGTAATCGAATTCCAACGGATTTCTTTTGGAACTCATGTGGATCATCTCACACTTTTCGTTATTTAGCGTCAACTGCCACCTGACACACCATACAGCAATCTTTTCTAAATCGCTTTGCAACTGATACTGGTCTTCGGATGACCTTACTAGACGGTAAATTACAGCATCATCTGCGAACAGTCTAAGAGGACTGCTCAGATTGTCACCCAGGTCATTTATATAGATCAGGAACAGTAGAGGTCCCAGGACGCTTCCCTGGGGAACACCTGATATCACTTCAGTTTTACTCGATGATTTGCCGTCTATTACTAACAACTGCGACCTTCCTGACAGGAAATCACGAATCCAGTCGCACAACTGAGACGTTACCCCATAGCTCCGCAGCTTGATTAGAAGTCGCTTGTGAGGAACGGTGTCAAAAGCTTTCCGGAAATCTAGAAATACGGAATCAACTTGAGATCCCCTGTCGATAGCGGCCATTACTTCGTGCGAATAAAGAGCTAGCTGCGTTGCACAAGAGCGATGTTTTCTGAAGCCATGCTGATTACGTGTCAATAGATCGTTCCCTTCGAGGTGATTCATAATGTTTGAATACAATATATGCTCCAAAACCCTACTGCAAACCGACGTCAATGATATAGGTCTGTAGTTAAATGGATTACTCCTACTACCCTTCTTGAACACTGGTGCGACCTGCGCAATTTTCCAATCTGTAGGTACAGATCTATCGGTGAGCGAGCGGTTGTATATGAGTGCTAAGTAGGGAGCTATAGTATCAGCGTAATCTGAAAGGAACCTAATCGGTATACAATCTGGACCTGAAGACTTGCCCGTATCAAGCGATTTGAGTAGCTTCACAACCCCTAAGGTATCTACTTCTAAGAGACTCATGCTAGCAGATGTTCGTGTTTCAAATTCTGGAATACCCCATTCCTCTTCCTTGGTGAAGGAAGATCGGAAAACTGCGTTCAATAACTCCGCTTTAGCGGCACAGTCGTCGATAACAGTACCATCGGCACTGCACAGCGAAGGTATTGACTGCGTCTTGCGGCTTGTGTACTTTACATACGACCAGAATTTCTTCGGATTTTCTACCAAATTTCGAGACAAAGTTTCGTTGTGGAACCTCTTAAAGGCATCTCGCATCGAAGTACGTGCCAAATTTCGAGCGTCTGTAAATATTAGCCCATCTTCGGGATTTCGCGTTCTTCTGAACTTCGCATGCTTTTTCCGTTGCCTCTGCAACAGCGTTCGGACCTTTTTTGTGTACCACGGGGGATCCGTTCCATCTCTTACCAATTTATGAGGTATAAATATCTCAATTGCTGTTGCTACTATATCTTTTAATATGAGCCACATCTCGTCTACATTCGCATAGTCAGTTCGGAAGGAATGGAAATTGTCTGTTAGGAAGGCTTCTAGTGGCACTTTATCCGCTTTTTTAAATAAAATTATTTTGCGTTTGTTTCTGATGGATTTGGAAGAAATGGTATTGAGCCTAGCTACAATGACCTTGTGATCACTAATCCCTGTATCAGTCATGATGTTCTCTATCAGCTCTGGATTGTTTGTGACTAAGAGATCAAGTGTGTTTTCGCAACCATTTACAATTCGCGTGGGTTCGTGGACTAACTGCTCGAAATAATTTTCGGAGAAAGCATTTAGGACAATCTCGGCAGACGTTTTCTGCCTACCACCGGTTTTGAACAAGTATTTTTGCCAACATACCAACTATAACCGTATGAGTCGGGTATTTATTTGTTACGAGACTCAAACTTTCTCTCAACTGTTCCGCAACTGTATTATCGGAATCTGGGGGTCGGTAGAAGGAGCCAGTTATTAACTTAATTCGGCTGTTATGTATAACCTCCACAGACACCAATTCGCACGGAGTATCTACTTCGACTTCACTACAAGATAAACCACTACTGACAGACACAAACACTCCACCACCAATTCTGCCTGATCTATCTTTCCTGAACACCGTCTGAGACTTCGTAAAAATTTCTGCGGAACTTATTTCAGGCTTTAGCCAGCTTTCTGTACCTATAACGATATCAGCTTCTCTGCTTTCTATTAGCGCTTGAAGCTCAGGGACTTTTCCAGCGCAACTACAACAATTTACAACTATAATTCCGACTGTTCCTTGATCCAAGCACGTCCTGTATTTGCCAAGCACCCTTTGACATTGCAGCCCATCCCGCACTTTCCCGAGGCCATCTAACCTAAAAAACCGCCCAGTCCACGCCACACAGCCTCTGCTACCCATGTAGCCGCCAGATGAGTGTAGTGAACTCCTGACCTATTCAGCGGAACCCGAAACCCCACCAACCTATGGCGCAAGTCAAGGAATCTGCAGCCAATACGGTCGCCAAACCGTCTGAGCCTCTGATTCAGACCCTCCACCCGGCTCTGCACCAAAGGTCCGCAGTCGTTTCTGTCAACGATGATGCAGATGGTGAGCTCTGCCTTCATCTCGTAAGCAAGACCGGCAGCCTTCACCAAATCAGATAGCCGCTGGAATCCAGAGAGAATTTCCTCAGATCCAGAGCGACACACGTCATTAGTGCCGACATGTGCCACCACCTGCAGCTGGCTGCACCCTGTGCTCTTCATGGCATCCGGAAGGACCCTTTCCACATCAGGAATGACTCCTCCCGGAATGCACACGGAGTGCACACTGGATTTCTTCCCCTCCTTAGCCGCCGTATCCCTAAGGGGCCCCGTTACGCGCCTAACATTGGAGCTCCCAACTACCAGTAAGCCCACCCTCTGCGATTGCCCGGTCCTTGAAGGCTGACAATGATCCTCTGAAATAGGGCAGGCAGCTGCATCTGGCTCAGCCAGAGACAGTGCCTGAAACCGGTTTGTCAGACACACCGGGGAGGCTTTCTGATCAGCCTCCGGGGACGCCTTTCGCTGCCTGCCAGGCCTTGGAACGACCTCCCAATCAACCACAGGCGAGGGCTCAGCGCCACTGCGGGCGGCAACCGGGGCAACCACAGCGGCAGACCAATAACTTAGGTTATCTGAACATGAGAGAAACTACAGATTAAGAAAGAAAGGTTAAACCTTTGCTAATTATCTGATAACAGAAAACTAATCGCTCAAATTATGTTGATTGTAAGATTTTACATTCTGTAAAGAATATCAAAAGGATGATCCACCTGGAAATACTTGAAATGACGAAACATATGACTCAGAATGCCATGTTAGTATTAAATGACAAAACTCAGTTTCCTTGGGTCTCTGAGTGGAGGACCATCCTGCAGGTGATGTGCTGTTCATTAGGTAGGTTTGTTGCAGATACTGCTCACCTCTCCAGAGGCATATTTTGTAGTGCTGTTCTACAAACACAGTAGCTTTGATTGGAAGCATCAAAATATCGCTATGACATCACACAATCTGACGATGTATTTGGTATTTATGTATCACAGTGTGGTATTTGTTATACATAGAATATCTTTGGTTAGAAATTCTTTATTATGTATTAGACGAGACGTCACTATTTCTACCAATTTCTTCATTTCTAACACTATGACGTAACACACACACTAGTAATGGAGTGGTGGCTTAGCAGTGATCCGTAAATCGGAACCACGCTGGACTGTGATTGGCAGATAGAGTCACAATGGCGACGTGACGCCGGGAAAAGTGTGGTGGAAAATACGTAAAATTGTGGAAAATCTGGTAGCAATAAGAAAAAGAAAGAAAAATACGTAAAACTGAGGAATACACAAAAAAATATGAAAATGGGTGAAAACTACAAAAAATATGGAATAATGAGAGTACTTCCTGGATGCGGCATCCGCTGGTGCCTCTAATTATATAATACTGGTATTAACAAATATAACTCAAGTGACATGACTTAATGTAATTCGTTACAAACAAATAGCCATTGGCTGATGCCCCCCCCCCCCCCCCCCCCGTGCTTTACAGCTCTGGAGTAGCCCCTCGCACTCAAGTGTCCCAGTTATAAAAGAGGGGAGGAGGTAATGCTTGATCCTCATTGCTTAGAGGGGAGAGTAAGTGAGCCGGTTGTCGTCACCTTTGTCACATGACAAAGTTGCCTCGATGACTACTCTGGGGACTTTAATCAATTCTCACTGGTTCTCGGGGAATAGGGAGGAGGGGGGGGGGGGGGTGTTTACCAAGCATTCCCAAGTTGGTAACCTGACACCTAATGTAAGATATTTGCAGATTCAACACACCTATCCTGCAGTCCTTCATTGCCTCAACAGACATCTCTGCTGGCCAATGTCCCGTACTGAACAGAAAGACTTGTTATGTGGGTCCCATTAGATAATGTAGACGGCATTAGCACATCTGCATCTTAGCAGGATGACCAACTGAAAATAGAATGTTTGCAGTGGTGCACATGTACATTTAGATTGGAGATCTGCATCTCAAGTTTGCACATAGACCGAGTATTGGGGACTGAAGACGCCAAATAAACTGTTTCAGCGCAGTGGCTCCGGGGTAAACTGACCTTATGGCATCTTCCTCAACCGAATCAGTGCATAGCGGCTAGGAGAGAAGGAGCGCAACGTCAAACTGATAAATGGGCTCATACTGTCAAGTTCTTTGTAACTTGACAGTATTATGTAATCACTGAAATAGCGTCACACATGCAGTAACCACTCACAGACAGCAAGTGCAGCTCTAGCAGTGGAGGGTGTACGCATAGCGTGTCAGGGGACGCGGTAAACGGTGCAGTCGTTGATAGGAAAAGGAGAAACTGAATTGGCGACCAAAAGGGCACGACAATTGTTTTTCGAGCCAGGGATAGAAAGGGCTAAGTTTAAAAATTGTTCGCTGTCACCGTGGCTGAAGCATGAAGTCAACGGTAAGACGGCGCTAACCAAACCTGGCGCCAGTGGAAGTGTAGTGCAGCGCGCCCCACAGATGACAGGAGTGAATGATGGCTGTGGAGACGTGTACGGCCGAAGAGACGAGCAGCTGTTGAGCAGCTGGCCGCCCATCTTAGCCGAGGGGCTGCCGACTGCGTCTCCTCAGCGGCCGTTCACCACACGTTGTTGTGTCTGAACCTCTACAGCAGGCGCCCGCTTCAGGTCAGCATGCTGACCGCTGTTCGTCGTCGACAGAGGCTGGAATTCGCAGCCCAGTACCGTAATTGGACGTCCACCCAGTGGCAACAGATGGCCTCATCACGTGGTTCCCGTTTTTATGGTCCACTAGACTGACGGCTGCTGGCGTTTATGGCTAGAAACATCTAAAAGAAAACACCCGGCAACAGTCGTCAGAAGAGTCCAGGCCAGAGGCGGGAGCGTTGTGGTATTGGGAACGTTTTCATGGCAAACCCTGAACAGTTTTGTGAACGAAACGGCATTCGTCATCTAACAAGTGCTCCGTTTCACCCGCAGACCAGCGGACAAGCAGATCGCTTCATACGGACTTGCAAACAACAGTGGCCAAGCTTCTCACCACCTACACATTTACTATAATACAGAATAAAATCTGATTAATAGTTTAAATTAAAAACCTCGGAATGGTGTTTTATTGTAAAATTATTAAGATTCTAATTCGGAACAGGCGCTGCAACTCTTTTCCGCCTCCTATCGCTCACACCCACGAGACGGACCATCACTGCCGGAACTTCTGCACGGCCGCAGCCATAGGTCAGTGCTTCACTTGCTACACCCACCACAGCACCCGGTGCCGCGAATGGGCCGCAGGTACCGCTTCGTGCCGCGTAATCTTGTTTTTTTTTTTTTTTTTTGTACTGTTTATGGCAACAGTGAGCGCTGGTGCAAGAGGCGTGGTTCAGGAACGCATTGGCTCTTTACATATTTGATTGCAGCTCCGAATGGTTTGCACCGCCGCCATCAGAACCAAATTCGTGCGTGTCATCTCTCCACCATTCTGCTGCTTTCCTTCCCCGATGTTCACTGCCTCACAGGGGCGCACGGCCTTCGCAGATGCCCGCTGGTGCCACCAAGGAACAGATGGACGATACGCCCTCGCCCTGACCGTACCCGCTCGCCGACCCAATGGAGGTGGACATGGCATCAGCATCGCCGTCGCCCTCGTCGCCCCAGGACACGCCCTTAGGCCTGGATGTGCGGCCTGGCAGCAGTTTTCTGGAGTGCGTTGCTGTTGCCTCACAAGCCAGAAGGCAGGGTACAACCAGAAGCACGCCATTCTCCACAGCTACGGCTCCTCGCTCATCTCTGTCCAGCATCCTGCCTCCCTCCCCATTGTCATTAACTGCCTCACTACACGGCAACGGTGTGCCATTTCGGGGGGAGGGGGGGGGGGAGGTAATGTGCTGGCATAAGATCTCGCCAGCACAGCAGGTGACACAGAGGTTGTGAGAAGATTGATTGTAGTCACCAGAGCAAGCGAGCCTATCGGGAGAGAGGCCAAAGACGCACTCGCAAACAATGCGCCGCCAGCGCCCTCTCGACCTCCAGTATTTAGATCGCCGCCGCAGATTTGGGGTGGAGAGGGAGGTAGTCAGCAGGCGTCCAGTGAGTCAACGAACTGAGTCATCAGTCACAGCCTAATGGGAGTCGAAATCGCAGTTAGCTCAGCCTCTAGCTCACAGTCAGTACCTAGGCATCAGAATAGTGTGCATAGTCCAGGTCTTGTGTGAAGTAAAAGTCGGCCATCTTAAGTAACTTCTTGTTCTTATAAGTAAAGAACCCTGTTAATACACCCATGCACTTTTTGTTATAGAAGAGGATACTGGCCACCAAACAACATGCTCTCCTTGCTTCGCACAATACAAGTCTACAGTGACAACAAGACGACACAAAATTCCTTGAATGATCTTGTCATTCTGGAAACCACAGTGGATCAACACAAATATGCGTCGATGTCAACCTCTACATGCAGTTTGTTTTTCCTAAGCGCGATGGCATCTACCAGCAGGACAATGCAACGAGTCACACAGCTCACAGTGTACGAGTGGTTTCAAAGAGTGGCTGGATGGGGCTGCTCGTTCCATGCTTGCTCAGCTGAGACAAGTAGCCAGGCTGGCCACGGCTGTAGACTTGGCACGGCTCCACATCCCTGCCGGTACCTTCCAGAACCTCAGCGACTCTCTTCCCACGCGTCTCCCAGCAGGTTTGTGTTGGGATAGCAACTTTCTAACGAAATACGACACAATTAAATAAGAAACACCTCGAATATGTCGCTCTTGAATATCATAAGAATTCTCTTCATTATTGAGTACCGTACAAAAAATTTATTACCATTAACGTATTCACTGGCATTGAAATGCATAGTGTAAAGGCCTTGTCCATGTATGTGTGTAATGTCCATAGAACTACTTAAACCCAACTAACCCAAGTTCTAAGGGACTGATGACCTCAGATGTTAAGTCCCACAGTGCTCAGAGCCATTTCGTAGAGGCCTGTAAGCGTAAAATCGTTAGTTCGAATTTCGCTATTAGCATCCACTTTTACTTTTATTTAAATACCGAATTTGTGATGATATGGAAACGTTTCTTATCAAGTATCGAATCACATTTTTAATAAAAATAACGTCCTTTTTAAAATTTATTGGGTACAAAAATGCGAAACATCAGATACAAAATAAACCCTACTTTCATTTCTAGAGATTGAACTACGTTGTTGATGTACAACTTTCTTATTTAATAAACGCATTTCGCCTCTCTATATCAAATTTTTACGCGGTCAGTAATTCGAAATGGAGAGATTTTATTATCATTAAAGACTATGAGATAATGTCAGTTAATAACATTTTCATTTGTTAATAAATGTGAAACATAAATACTAAAAATAGACATTGCTACTAGCAAGATTCGAATCACAGCTACGCTCCTTTTTACTTTTCCCATTTAGCTCCGTCTTACGCTCACCATAAAAGAATTCCTAAGTTGATGGAGGCTTGTAGCTCGTAACGGTATTTTCCTCACAGGATTCGACCTGATTCCTCTTCCAGAATGCTTAAGTAACCCTCTCAAAACTATAACCTGGTCTTTGTACAAGGTGAGCTGCTTCGTGAAAAGCAGAGAAACAACTTCTTCATACAAAAGAATGGAATAAACTGTGAAGTAATACTCCTCTTCGCAAAATTGTTAAACATCGTCACGCGAAGAAAGGAAGTTATAACAAATTACTCTGGAAGACAACAAGGAAAAGGCTCCTCTTCACAGGAAAAACAAGCAATAACAACTCTTCTTAAAAAAACAATCAAAATACATGTACAGCGGCTATTAATCTATTTTACTGGGAGAAATTTCTAGAAAATTGCAGGAAAATTATTTCTATTTCTGTTGTAAGTTGGTTATTAAAACTACTGTTGCATATTTAAGTAGTCACTAACGCCCGTTGTGTCTCTCGTTGAAGTGAGTATGTAAGGGACAATGTGAGTCACGTACCACACGCAAATGTTATGTTAGAACTGCCAATCCGATGGTAATATACACTGAAGAGCCAAAGAAACTGGTACACCTGCCTAATATCGTGTAGGTCCCCCACGAACACACAAGTGCCGCAACACGACGTGGCATGGACTCGACTAACATCTGAAGTAATGCCGTACAGAACTGACGCTGTGAATCCTGCAGGGCTGTCCATAAATCCATAAGAATACGAGGGGGTGGAGATCTCTTCTGAACAGCACGTTGCAAGGCATCCCAGATATGCTCAATAATTTTCGTGGCTGCGCACCTTGGTGGCCAACGTAAGTGTTTAAATTCAGAAAAGTGTTCCTGGAGCCACTCTGAGGCAATTCTGGACGTGTAGGGTGTCGCACTGTCCTGCTGAAATTGCCCACGTCCGTCGGAAAGCACAATGAAAGTGAACGGATGCAGGTGATCAGACAGGATGCTTAGGAACGTGTCAGAGTAGTATCTAGACGTATCAGGGGTCCCGTATCATTCCAACTGCATTGAAATTTGCAGCAATTTTCGGAAGGACTGCACTTCTGTCACATTGAACGATTCTCTTCGGTCGTCGTTGGTCCCGTTTTTGCCGAATATTTTTCCGGCCACAGCGATGTCGGGAATTATATGTTTTGCCGGATTTCTGATATTCAAGGTACCCTCGTGAAATCCTCGTACGGGAAAATCCCCAATTCTTCGCTACCTCGGAGATACTGTGTCCCATCGCTCGTGCGTGGACAGTAACATCCCGTTCAAACTCACAATCATGACCTATTGTAGCAGCCTTGACAGGTCTAACGACTGCGCGAAACACTTGTCTTACGTAGGCGTTGCCGACCGCAGCGCCGTATTCTCCCTGTTTACATACCTCTCTGTTTGAATACGCATGCCTATACCAGTTTCTTTGGTGCTTCAGTCTATTTTCTAGCGGTATGGTTGAAGGCGCCGTGTGCGTGACACGGGCCAATCATTTCGCTGCACACTCACTTGCGGAGGAATATATTAAGAAGATAACTATAAGAGTTCTGTTAAGGTTACAGAACTTCCGAGTATATTAAGCAAAGGCGATATTTCAACCTTTTTTGAGAACTGTGTCGTACTATACGTACGCAAGGAAGTACACGTGCGACACTGACCTTGAACTGCGGTAGGTATGAAGGAAGTGGCAGAGGGCAATTCAGCAAGGTCCTCTCGTCTGCCTCAGAGCAGGTTACAGCAACGGAGCGTATCCGGTATCGGGACATCATTGTCGTTTCTTTCGTGTCAGAAGCGCTACTTGAAATTTCTCTATTGAGCGTAAGAACACGTTTGCAAGAAATTGTTGGTCCACTTTATCAGTTTTGATGCAATTTTTGTGATGGCGTAGTGGCGCTATCGCAGGTCAAAAACTACACACTCAGAAAATGTTCGTTAAAAAAAAATGTTAGTAATGCGAGCAATATCGTTTCTTTTTTGCGAGTTAGTAGTATATCGGTCAAATATAGTAATGGAAATCCTAATCACTTACAGTCTTGACCAGTAACCCTCGCAATACTCGCATTACCAGGGGGGGGGGGTACTTTGTACCCACCTTTTGAAAATATTGAAATCTACTCGGGTACTTTATTTTCTTAAGTTTTGTAAAAAATGTTTGTTGTCTTTGATGAAATCTTCTTACAGATTTTATGATTGTTTTACATTTTTCGTTTAAGATTAATCCGAAATTTTAAGTTGAAGGGAGGTGGTCATAATGTCTTACCCCATTGGTAGTAGATGAGACTTCCCACAATGTTTGTCTTACTCCACAAATAACAGCATTATATGACCTTAGAACACATGGAAATTATATTTCTCTGGACTGATAGCAACAATAGTCCCAACAATGATTCATTTCCCTTTGTTTCTTTATTGTTTCCTGTTCAGTGGCACTTAGTTCAGTCTTAATACAACTGTGCTTCAAAACTTGTCGACATTCACTTACTGATGGAGAAATACCACAGATTTTGGAAGAAGCTACGGCTTCTCAAATGGAATCTGATCAAACTGAAGCTGTAGTGAGTGGACCTGAAGAGGATTGTGTTGTGCGCTAGGATGTGGACAGTGATAGAGCACTTACAGAAGCTGATGATGAACTCTGGGTACCTGAAACTGATGACGTCGCAGTTTGCGAGGTTAGTGACAAGGATATTACAAGCACTGGAAAAATTTATACCTCCAAACCACCTCAAATTAGAAGACGAGTAGCAGAAAACACAGTGAAAGAAAGAGAAGGCATAAGAGACGAAGGTAAACTAGGAACAATAACAGACATATCTGAAGAGTTTTTGTCTCCAGAAATTGTCAACATCATAATAAAGCATACCAATCAAGAAGCATTGAGGCAGAAAATACCCAAGACAGACAGACAGACAGACAGACCTGCGTTCATGGCGTATATAGGACTATTTATTATAATGGGGAAGGAAAACGACAGTAAGTCATCATTTACAGATTTATGGTTCTTTACTTAAGGAACGTTTGTTTATACTGCTACAAGTCGTACCAGATTGGAGCAGCTTACTAAAGTAATAAGATTTGATCACAGAGAGTCACGAAGCGATCGCAATAAACGTGATAAGTTTGCTGCAATACAAGAAGTTTTTGATAAAAAGAATGAATTTTATCCAAAATATTATTCTGTTGGGATGCACACTGTTATTGATAAAAAGTTTCCATTGTTCCGTGGCAGGTGTCCCGTCAAGGTCTTCGTGAAGGAAAAGCATGGTAAATACGGTGTACTTACACGCATGCTCACAGACGCTAAAACCAGATATGTTATCTGCACGGAGCCTTATGCTGGGAAAAGAAATAATGGTACACAGCACTCAAATTCCGCTGCAGCTGTGGTCAAACGCCTGAAAGTTCCTATACATAATTCAGTGAGAAAGGTCACCACATATAGATATTACACTTCAATTGATTTGGCCGAAGATCTATAGAGGAATCACAAGCTGACTCTCGTGGGAACATTACAAGCTAATTGGAAACACATACCTCAAGAACTGAGAGACATCTCAAGACGAGAATTACATATTAGTGTTGGAAATATTCCAATCACAATTGTATCCCCCGTAAAAAACCCAAAAGAAATCTGCTATTTCTATCATCTGATCATAAATTTATACTATAATGAGACTAAAGGTGGCGTTGACACGATAGATCAAATGGTGAGGAAATATTCAACTAAGAGGACTACAAGAAGGTGGGCGCTATCTCTTATCTGTACTCTTGTGTACATAGCAGTGGTGAATAGGTCTACACTATTTTTGTTGAACTTGCCGGACTGGGATAAGAAGAACCTAGTAAGTGACGACTTATTCTTCAAGAACTTGGACTACAGCTCGCGAAACCATACACTGAAGAAAGGGCTAAAATATTTCTGGACTGCCAAAGCCTGTAGTTTCAAGAATGGAGGGTATTCTCAGAGGAAAATCCAGCAGGACTACGGTGCAAAGGAAGCTCATGGAGGTAAAGGTAGATGTCTTTTGTGTGTTAGTGAAAGCCTTTCAAAAGCAGAAAAGTACAACAAAGTGAACAAAACAATAATAGTCTGCCACAATTGTAAGAGGTACATATGTGCAAAACAGCAAAAAACTGTTGTATGTTCCAAGCCCAAGAAAGTCGTGAATAATTACTCTCACGACACTATGTTATGTACATAACATATATTTCTATATTACGTCAGGTATTTGTAACTATTTTAATTATAGTAAAGTGCACTTCAATAGTATTATAACGACTTTTACTACTAATTTTTCTCAAGATAATTAGACTTACTTAACTTAGAAGTGAAGTAAGTGAAAGGTTAAAACTGTTTTCAAAAATGCATTTTATAAGACATATTGAGGTACTGGATCCTGATTATGTTCATAACGCAATTTAAAAACAAGTAATGAAACGTTTTTATTTTATAAATTCTTTACGGTGGGTACAAAGTAGCCCCCCGCCCCCCTCTCTTTGGTAACACACGTTACTGAAAATGGCTTGGTATTGAGAGTGTTACAACTGCACTGGAAGGAGAGTAAATAACTAAATCTTCTCACTGTGTACTTCACACAAATTATATACATGTTTGTATGTATATGTGTATGTATGTATGTTCGTTCCACACCTCTGCCTAAACCACAGGACGAATTTCAACCAAACTTGGTGCACGTATCATTTACTGAGTGGAAAGGAGCACTGTGGTGGTAAGGACCACAAGGGTTGGGGGTGGGGGGTGGGAGTGCAAAACCAGCGCAGCCCACGAGCCAGAACACCCACTCTTCAGTCATCCAGCATTTGTAGCTCAGATCACTTACAGACTTGCAATAAACTTGACACATAATTTCAAATCTTTACGAAACTTTTTCTCTCTCATAACACCAAAAAATGATGAAAACAAAAAAATGTCGCTTACTACAGTGTTGCTGTTCACTTGGCAAGTGACGTTATAATTAATTGGGTATTTGTTGCTAACGTTTTCGTGGCCAATTTTTTATGCAGACAGTATTCGCCTATAGCTCTGAATGTAGCAGAAAATTACATCGTGGAACGACATTTACACTCCTGGAAATTGAAATAAGAACACCGTGAATTCATTGTCCCAGGAAGGGGAAACTTTATTGACACATTCCTGGGGTCAGATACATCACATGATCACACTGACAGAACCACAGGCACATCGACACAGGCAACAGAGCTTGCACAATGTCGGCACTAGTACAGTGTATATCCACCTTTCGCAGCAATGCAGGCTGCTATTCTCCCATGGAAACGATCGTAGAGATGCTGGATGTAGTCCTGTGGAACGGCTTGCCATGCCATTTCCACCTGGCGCCTCAATTGGACCAGCGTTCGTGCTGGACGTGCAGACCGCGTGAGACGACGCTTCATCCAGTCCCAAACATGCTCAATGGGGAACAGATCCGGAGATCTTGCTGGCCAGGGTAGTTGACGTACACCTCCTAGAGTACGTTGGGTGGATCGGGATACATGCGGACGTGCATTGTCCTGTTGGAACAGCAAGTTCCCTTGCCGGTCTAGGAATGGCAGAACGATGGGTTCGATGACGGTTTGGATGTACTGTGCAATATTCAGTGTCCCCTCGACGATCACCAGAGGTGTACGGCCAGTGTAGGAGATCGCTCCCCACACCATGATGCCGGCTGTTGGCCCTGTGTGCCTCGGTCGTATGCAGTCCTGATTGTGGCGCTCACCTGTACGGCGCCAAACACGCATACGACCATCATTGGCACCAAGGCAGAAGCGACTCTCATCGCTGAAGACGACACGTCTCCATTCGTCCCTCCATTCACGCCTGTCGCGACACCACTGGAGGCGGGCTGCACGATGTTGGGGCGTGAGCGGAAGACGGCCTAACAGTGTGCGGGACCGTAGCCCAGCTTCGTGGAGACGGTTGCGAATGGTCCTCGCCGATACCCCAGGAGCAACAGTGTCCCTAATTTGCTTGGAAGTGGCGGTGCGGTCCCCTATGGCACTGCGTAGGATCCTACGGTCTTGGCGTGCATCCGTGCGTCGCTGCGGTCCGGTCCCATGTCGACGGGTACGTGCACCTTCCGCCGACCACTGGCAACAACATCGATGTACCGTGGAGACCTCACGCCCCACGTGTTGAGCAATTCGGCGGTACGTCCACCCGGCCTCCCGCATGCCCACTATACGCCCTCGCCCAAAGTCCGTCAACTGCACATACGGTTCACGTCCACGCTGTCGCGGCATGCTACCAGTGTTAAAGACTGCGAAGGAGCTCCGTATGCCACGGCAAAATGGCTGACACTGACGGTGGCGGTGCACAAATGCTGCGCAGCTAGCGCCATTCGACGGCCAACACCGCGGTTCCTGGTGTGTCCGCTGTGCCGTGCGTGTGATCATTGCTTGTACAGCCCTCTCGCAGTGTCCGGAGCAAGTATGGTGGGTGTGACACACCGGTGTCAATGTGTTCTTTTTTCCATTTCCAGGAGTGTAGTTTAGGCGACAAGACTTCATAAACACTGACTGCGTGGAAAACTACCATATCATGCAAGACGTTTAAATCTATTACTTAGTTGCTACTTATTCTATTCGCAACATTTTTTGCAGACAATATCCACATTTGTCGCTTAATGTACCTACAATGTATCATTCTACAGCTCATCTCAGTATTTGACATGTCTCCTGAACCATGAGTGAAAAACGTTCAGATTATGCATGATATTTTAATTTATCACTTATTTGAAACCAACTCTAGTCGCAAACATCATCCATATATGCCGCTCAACGTACCTACAAAAATATATAATTTTATAACAAATAGCTCAAGAGATATTACGTCATAAACAGTGAGATGCGCGAGAAACTGTCAGATGATGTGTGACGTTTTAATTTATTACTTCTTTACTGCCAACTGTGTTCACAACGCATTTCGCAGATAGTGGCCACGTATACTGCTGGATCTACCTGGAAAATTATCTTTTTGTACAACACATATTTCAGGATATACGACGTCATAAACATTTAGCTATATGAAAACACAACAGCAGGGTGAATATTCGCTAGGCATACAGGTGAAATATGTATACAAATATGATCGAAATTTGTCTGAAATTAGGTGACGTGTACGTATACGAGCAAACTAGCGGTAAAATGCTCATCCTAATCCTTGGAACGACTTCAGTCATATTTGGCACACATATTAGTCGCTGTCTAGAATGAAGAGCTAAAAACCACCAGCTTCCTGCTGGGGTGAGCGTGATAGCGTGAAGAGAGACGAGGGGAGGAGGAGGAGGACATGTACAGCAGAAGAGAGGAAATGGACAGAGAGAGGGGAGGGGACGAGATGGCAAGAGACAGGGGAGGTGTGGAGGCCGTGGATAAAGGAGGGACGGGAGAGAAGAGTGGATAAAGAGAGAGAGAGGATGGCTAGTGAAAGGGGGGAAGAAGGTGGACAGAGTGAAGCGGGAGGAAGAGATGGAATAACGGAAGACTAGAAGAAATAAATACTTGCTCAATGCCTGGTTTCTCTTCTAGTTAGAGTACTTAATTTTTTGTTAATTCAGGCTTCGAAAATTAATAGACAGTGAAGCTACATCAGGCAGTGACAAGCGGCAGCACATCGAGTCGAACTAAGCTCGTGTGACAGACAGGGGTGCCGCGAGGCATTCCACGCTGATACGACTCTGTATCGTACTGAATGGAGGGTGGGGATCCGCCACACAGAACACCAAAATATCACAAGAGTAGCGACTATGTTAAGGTACGGTCGCAGAGACCGACACTAGCGCTCCAAATGGCCTGGCGGTGAACTTTGAATTCGGGGAAATATGACGTGATAATCTGTATTCTTGCTCTGCAAAATGCGAGTACTATATGATAATATTTTTCATTTATATGAGTGGGTCTGGTGCCAAAGTGCATTTATTTTAAAACCCAATAAAGCAATTTCTACCGTTTGGCTGTAATCGAGTTGAAATTATGTTCCCGATTAAGACATCTCTACCGCGAGACCGCTACGGTGGCAGGTTCGAATCCTGCCTCGGGCATGGATGTGTGTGATGGCCTTAGGTTGGTTAGGTTTAAGTAGTTTTAGGAGACTGGTGACCTCAGATGTTAAGTCCCATAGTGCTCACAGCCATTCAAACCACTTGAGGACCTCTCTATGTGTATTGCAGTCTTTGAATTGCATTGCAAATACGTTGCTCGTATTCTGTTTAATTTTTGCTGACATCCGTATTATAGGGTGAACTAAATGCTTCTGTATTTGTTTTTGTTGCATGCTAAAGGACGCTGGTTTTGTCTCGCGGTGTTCTGTAGACTCACGTATTTTTGTTACAGCTTAAGAACCTCGATTGAAATCCATTGTTAGTGTACTCTTCGTATCCTTTGTTATTTTTGTTCCCATTCGTTTTTCGTACTCCACCAAAATTTTCATTGACTTCTGCTAAAATGCACTATCTGCACTGCCTGTTAATAACGTGTGAAAACATTTGCTAGTTACTGAGACTACGAAACAGACATCTACACCTACATCGACACTCTTCGAGCCATTGTGAAACGCATGGCATCCAGTGACGAGAAGCAACAGCACTCAATGCAGAATTAGATACTAGTTCCGCAACAGATGTAATAATGTGGAATAGCAATACTGTCGACACCCGCTAAGATGGAGTTCTTCATTAAAAGCGTGAAAGTACAGGACACGTATGTAAACAGATATAAAGTGTTGTGTTGGCAGAAGAGCCAACACCGTGTTACAAGAGGAGGCCGAAATGCACGCGTTTTAGCTCACGCAGGCTGGCGTGAGGAGGAAAGAACTATACTGACGTCAGATCTGGAACATGACAAGGAATTAGAATTCAGAAAGCGGACGTAATTATTTTGATACTTAACTTTAATCCATTAATGATGAACGTCGCTCTGGACGGTAGATGATTCACAATATTATCTGTTCAGAATACATTCATATTAACTGAATATGGCGCCTTGCTAGGTCGTAGCAAATGACGTAGCTGAAGGCTATGCTAAACTGTCGCTTCTGCAAATGAGAGCGTATGTAGACAGTGAACCATCGCTAGCAAAGTCGGCTGTACAACTGGGGCAAATGCTAGGGAGTCTCTAGACTATACCTGCCGTGTGGCGGCGCTCGGTAAGCAATCACTGATAGTGGCGACACGCGGGTCCGACGTATACTACCGGACCGCGGCCGATTTAAAGGCTACCACCTAGCAAGTGTGGTGTCTGGCGGTGACACCACATAAAGTATAATAAAAGCGGCGTTCTTAACAATTGTCTAAATCGCGTAGTTAACACACAGATTCGTAAGTGGTAACAAAAATCATAAATCTCAGAACATCATGTGAAGAAACCAACTTCTGTTTTATATGAACAACAACCAAATATGGAATCATTTACCCGACCCAGTATTACTGATGTCAACAGAGCTCAATCAGAATATGAGCAACATACTTACAACGTAACTCAAAGAGTGCAAAGCACACAATAAGGAATAAGAAGCACAATGATTTGAAACGAGCATCTGTTAAGTTCCGTTCACTACGGAACGAAAACAAACACAGAACCTAACGATCATCCAATAAGAAAGCGACATGATGCATTAATAAACTTGCAGCACTGCAAGTGGCCTGACAGCGAACCGAAGTCGTGTTAAGTGTAGCCCCTACACGGGTTTCACCCCCTGTTGTGGTTGTCTCTGCACAGTTCGTAGCCAGTGTTTCTGGTGTCTGTTTAAAGCAACAGTCTGGAACGCTCTGTATCGACGCAAAGAGGATTATATACTGAGCATGGTGGCGCAGTGGTTACCACACTGGACTCTAGTTAGGGAGAACGACGGTTCAAACCCATTCCGCCATCCTGATTTAGGTTTTCGGTGATTTCCCCAAATCGCTTCAGGCAAATGCCGGGATGGTTCCTCTGAAAGGGCATAGCCACCTTCCTGCCCCATCCTTCCATAATGTGAGGGACCGATGGCCTTGCTGTTTGGTGCCTTCCAACAATTCAACCAACCAACAGTGGATTACATGTACCGAAATCCTGGCCAAAATTATTTTTGATAGTTTCAAACCTTTAAAGCACTCCCTTTCACTACTAGATTAACTGTAGTTGTGAATACCCCTAAACTACTCCACTGCCGTCCATAGAGATGGGCCTGGGATGACTCGGCATGCATTTGTTAGTTTGTCTGCCTGTCTTTCAGTTTGTACCATGCCACTTTCCACTAGTTCTTAACCTTTTGTACTTGAAAATTTCAAAGTAGATTCGTGTGATACCCTTAATTTGCTGTACCGATTTTACTGGTGACGTGATGACAGGACTGCTTCTACTAGGGCACCGAATTGCTCGTCACGTGTGTGATTGTTCCATATGTAGTTAGTTTGCCATACTTTTCTCGCAATTTTTAAATGCGCCTTCAAACTAATTATAGCTATGTACTGTGTTATATATGTGCGTATTGAGAAGTGTATGTTAGTGTGTGTAATCTAGGTTGGTTCTGCTACGTTGACTTGTCTAATGTTACCGATCACAGCAGGTGATTGTCCCAGGCCTCTCGCAAAGTTCTTTTCAATTGCACGTTGGTTTATTTTCTTACTTCTCGCAGTTCACAGCCTGATGCGATAGATGGTGCTGCATGCATCGCTAGATTGCAAGCAAAATCTATCTACGTAGGGGGCAACATATCTGTATGCTCCACCGTGACGTAATCCAGCAAATCAGATGCCTTCCTATGAGTATGAAAGAGGGAACCTTGCCAGTTCACGACAGTCAGTTTTAGTCCCTGACGACGATGGTGGAGGGTATCATCGAAAGCGTGGAATTTTCTGAAAATTTGACGAGGCAAGTGAACCGAGAACCTTTCGTGTACTTGCTACAATAGTTGACCAAACGTCCATTTTTGCCATTTTGGCCATAATTTCGGTAAATATACTCCGGTGTGCGGCACAGGTCAGCACAGCATGGGCAACATGCGATGTTGGTGTAATGTGTTGAAAGATAATGTCACGAAGATCTCGGAGAAGGGTCATAGCCACCGTCCTTAAGGCACCAGAAATGTGATAGGTACAGTCCAAATTACCATCTGTGTGGACAAGACGCGATCATCTTATTTACCCAGTGGTACCCCATACCAACAAGTCAGATGATGAGCCCATGAGAAGATGACGAAAGCAGTCTGGCAACGTTCGTCCTTCTCAGAGCTTGCATGCATGGATACGTCCAATGTGATGTTGTACACAGGACTGGGACTCGTCTGCAAAGACGACATAGTGCCACTCTGGTATGTCCAGTCTCCTTGTTGGGAGTTCCACTGTCGGCCGCCTCGGTCTCCTGCCGCGTCGATGTGGGCTTCGACAGCAGTTGTCGCTGGACGTCGCCGCACTGTCCGTGAGGGCGCTCTTCTAGCCACCAGTGAGCTCGCTGCGTTCCATGACACAGGGAACCTGGTGTGTCTGTGTGGTCCTGCACAGCCAACCAAACAGCACGTCGAGCCTCTCAGGCGCTAGTCACGTAAGGCCATTAACAGCCTACGTGACCCTCGCGAACCGATGGGCACCGTATTCACGTGACAGCGCGAGCAGCGTAACGACAAACTGCAGTCTCGGACTTTGGTAAGTGCTGGTAGACGTTTCCCCTTCGTACACAAGGTGTCACACAGTCTTCCCACAAACAAACAACACTCAAATGCGATTTCTGAACGACAAACCCGCTGTAAAATCTTTACTTACATACAGAGCATAGTGGCAGCTGTGGAAAATCACTGGTCCACATCTACCCTATACCTTGCAAGCCGTGTAATATGCTGTGGCAGATGGTGGAATCCGTGCTGGATACAGTGGCCGATGCGCAGGGAACAGTTACTGAGCGATTTCATTTGTTTCTTTAGGCGGGGCCGACCTTGTCTGGCCACTTCCAGCCGGCTGGCGACACACTGCGATGGCAGAAGCGAGCCACACGCCCTGCGTTCTTCCTCAAACGATTTTACAGATACTATTCCGTAAAAAAAAAATCTTTTTTCCCTACTTATAGCTTTATATGCCAGCTTCGTGTGACGTGCCCATCATTTCGTTAATGGTGACATTTATTATGGTACTTCGATTTAAGTAAGACACTGCATGAAATATGAAAAAGTTTAAAATAGAAAATAGGGGTTGCTAAGATTTTGCGTTTGGTACACATTACATAATATGTTGCCGCGTATAAAATTCAGCTGAGATAATGAATTTTTCTTTAGACTTTGGTGGAAGTCTCAGTCACCAATGACGGAAAAATTAATCTGATGTAGCGCACTCATCTGCAACCGTCCGAGCCAGCGAAAAAGCCAGAATGAGATATTCTCAACATTCCTCACATCTCAAACGGTTTGAGATATGGAAACAAGATTTTGGCAAATGACAGCACGCAAAGAGAAGAGTGCTTTGCCGTATGGTTAACATGCAAAACTTAATTATTGACCGCATTATACGATGAAACAATGTAATTATTAAGGGGCATCGATAGCTGGTGAAACGAGACATACTGTGGGATATAGTACAACGTAAGTGAAGACATTACAAGCTCATTTTTGAATCGGCGATGTGCTTTTTCATAAACGTTTCCTCCCTATTTTTCCTCAGTTTCTCACTTAAAAATCTTCATAACCACTGTCCATTTTCAATTTCTCGCGGCGTAATGAACAGTCCATTAAATTTTGGGCACGCAGCCGCGCAAATAAAATTTCCTCCGCTGATATTTCGGCCGCGTATCGTCCGGCCATCATCAGAGTGAGTCATAAGACTGACGACAAGATGCCAAGCGCGGCCTTAGATGCTCCACCGCGGCGGTACTGCGCATGCGAGTGAGAGATGTTGGTCGGCGGCAAAGAAATACGCTTATACATGCACCGCCTGTGGCGAAGGCGTACAGACATTTGATTCGCTTATCGATGTATGATCGGCGGCGGTGACACCGTGACGACTTCTCTGCAGTTCAATTACCCCAAGAGCCGGATTCCATGCTTTGTCCAAATTAAAAAAAATTATCTCTGTTTATTAAATTATTAGCTGCTCTAATCTCTATACCTTGACGGCAGATTCCCAAAAGGAAGACGTGGATGTTAAAATATTCACATCACTGTAATTCATGGAATGACCTGTACCAAGACAATGTTCGGCCACAGCTGACTTGTCTGGCTGTAATAAGCGTTTGTATCTTCGATGCTCTACACATCTCTCATGAACGGTGCGTGTTGTTTGATCTCTGTACGATTTCTCACAATTTCCGCTATAAATCTGATACACACCCGCTTTACGAAGCTGTAAATCGTCCTTCACAGAGTAAAGCTGCAGCAGTCTTCGTTGGGGGGTGGATGGGGGGGGGGGGGTGAAAGACCACCACAACACAGAATTTCTCAAGAATACACCCACATCGGCAAAAAAGTACTAGATTTGAAAGAATTACTATCTTCTTCCTAGGTTTTACATTGAATGCTCTACAAATTTGTTGCGGAGAAAATCCATTCGATTTAAAAATGCTCTTAAGGTATGTGAGCTCTTGTTGCAAATTGTCTTTATCGGAAATACAGTGTGCCCTATGCACTAAGGTCTTAAGAACACATACGGTCTGTGAAGGGTGATGGCAGCTACTGGCATGAACATTTAGATTTGTATACGTTGGTTTCCGGTATACGGCGTGTCCTAATGTGCCATCAACTTTACGGCGAGCGACAACATCCAAAAATGGGAGGTAGACGTTTTTTTTATATTTCCATAGTAAATTTGATACTAGAATGGATGGAATTCTAATGCTCAAGAAATGGATGTAATTCATTCATCCCGTGCGTCGATACCAGAAATGTGTCGTCCACGTACCTCCAGAAGACCGTTGGTTTAAAACTTGCTGAGTCCAGTGCCTTGTCCTCGAAGTCTTCCATGAATAAATTAGCTACCAGAGGGTAGAGGGGGCGTCCCATGACAACACCATCGATCTTGTATGAATGCATGGTTTCTCGGCGATATGAATTAATAAAATATTCTCAGGCTTCCAGCGGTTAAAATCGCACGAGCTTCCGACCGAGCTCTCCCCGGTCATTGTCAAGTGGTAAGACTGACTGCTGTGTCGACGTGGCCGCGTCGTTATACAGCCGCACTGCTAGCTGTGACGTCACTGGTGCTCTCTTCCTCGACAAACAGGGTGTTGCAAAAAGGTACGGCAAACTTTCAGGAAACATTCCTCACACAAATAAAGAAAAGATGTTATGTGGACATGTGTCCGGAAACGCTTAACTCCATGTTAGAGCTCATTTTATTACTTCTCTTCAAATCACATTAATCATGGAATTGAAACACACATCAACAGAACGTACCAGCGTGACTTCAAACACTTTGTTACGGGAAATGTTCAAAATGTCCTCCGTTAGCGAGGATACATGCATCCACCCTCCGTCGCATGGAATCCCTGATGCGCTAATGCAGCCCTGGAGGATGGTGTATTGTATCACAGCCGTCCACAATACGAGCACGAAGAGTCTCTACGTTTGGTACCGGGGTTGCGTAGACAAGAGCTTCCAAATGCCCCCATAAATGAAAGTCAAGAGGGTTGAGGTCAGTAGAGAGTGGAGGTCATGGAATTGGTCCGCCTCTACCAGTCCATCGGTCACCGAATCTGTTGTTGAGAAGCATACGAACCCTTCGACTGAAATGTATAGGAGTTACATCGTGCATGAACCACATGTTGTGTCGTACTTGTAAAGGCACATGTTCTAGCAGCACAGGTAGGGTATCCCGTATGAAATCATATTTACGTGCTCCATTGAGCGTTGGTGGAAGAACATGGGGCCCAATCAATACATCACCGACAAATAATGCCTGCCCAAACGTTCACAGAAAATCTGTGGTGATGACGTGATTGCACAAATGCGTGCGGATTCTCGTCAGCCCACACATGTTGATTCTGAAAATTTACAATTTGATCACGTTGGAATGAAGCCTCATCCGTAAAGAGAACATCTGCACTAAAATGAGGATTGACACATTGTTGGATGAACCTTTCGCAGAAGTGTACCCGTAGAGGCCAATCAGCTGCTGATAGTGCCTGCACACGCTGTATATGGTACGGAATCAACTGGTTCTCCCACAGCACCCTCCATACAGTGACGTGGTCAACGTTACCTTGTACAGCAGCAACTTCTCTGACGCTGACATTAGGGTTATCGTCAACTGCACGAAGAATTGTCTCGTCCATTTCAGGTGTCCTCGTCGTTCTCGGTGTTCGCCAGTCGCGAGTCATAGGCTGGAATGTTCCGTGCTCCCTAAGACGCCGATCAATTGCTTCGAACGTCATCCTGTCGGGACACCTTCGTTCTGGAAATCTGTCTCGATACAAACATACCTCGCCACGGTTATTACCCCGTGCTAATCCATACATCAAATGGGCATCTGCCAACTCCGCATTTGTAAACATTGCACTGACTGCAAAACCACGTTCGTGATGAACACTAACCTGTTGATGCTACGTACTAATGTGCTTGATGCTAGTACTGTAGAGCAATGAGTCGCATGTCAACACAAACATCGAAGTCAACATTACCTTCCTTCTATTTTGCCAACTGGAGGTGAATAGAGGAAGTAGGGTACATACTGACGTAACTAAAATGAGCTCTAACATGGAAATTGAGCGTTTCCGGACACATCTCCACATAACATCTTTTCTTTATTTGTGTGTGAGGAATATTTCCTGAAATTTTGCCGTCCCTTTTTGTAACACCCTGTATATAGTCATGTTTTCATTCCGCGTCCGTCGCGCCCGTTTTAACATCGCGATAGTCGGGTTCCGTCCTTGTTGATGGTGTTTTCAGCGGTTTTTATTTCAATAGCTTCTTTTATGACGCTATCGCAAAATCCCTCCTTCATATCGACATGTTTCGTCGAATAGAATTCGATGTCCACTTTCTAAGGCGTGTTCTTCCACGGCTGAATTTTCTGGATAGCGTAGGTGTAAGCACCTCTCGTGTTCCTTCCCGACGTTGCTCTACCATGCGTACTGTTTGGCTGACGTAGTAACAGCCACACTGACATGGTATCTTGTACACTCGAAGCATTCTAAGATCTAGATCGTCCTTCACAGGCCTCATGAGCTGACGAACTTTTGCTGGGGACCTGAACACCGATGAAATGTTATATCTCTTCAGGAGCCGGCTAATCTTTCCCGACACTGTACCACAGAAAGGCTAAAACACAAGTTTCTTGTTTGCTTCTTCGGTGGTGTTCTCACCTCTCTTAGTTTGTTTTTTTGCGTGTCGCGCCAGATATAGCCTGTGATACCTGTCCGTGGCTGTAACCGTTTTCCCGGAAGACGTTTCGGAGCCGGCTCAGTTCTAGTGGCAGACTTGCTGCGTCTGGGACGACTTTAGCACAATGAACGAGGGTATTCAGAAGGCCACTTTTTGTGCCGGATGGTGGTGGCTGAGTTACCGATCTGTGTGTGTAGGTTTCCTGCGGGCACTGTGGCTGAGGTGCCCGTTGGTTTTCCGTCGAACGAGTACGTCAAGCAAGGGCAGTGCATCATCTGTCTCGACTTCCATCGTAAACTTGATGTGGCCGAGGAGAGCTCGGTCGAAAGTTCGTTGGATTATAACCACCTGACGCGGCTGGAAGCCCGAGAAAATCTTATTAATTCATATCGCCACGAAACCACGCATTCATACATGGCGTACCTCTACGGGGGGGAAACGTGGCGCCTAGGGAACCTGCTTGGGAAGAAGGCTAACCTGTTAAGCTCTCTAGCCTTCCTGCTACGCTGTCGAGATGAGAACGCGATTCCACGATTTACCTCGGCAGCCAGGTGAATCTACCGTTCAGCCAGCTCTGCCCTGTTGCAGGAAACGATACACTTCACTAGGAGGCAGCTGGATTTAAAAGGTCGCGAACTGCTGGCTATACATCTGCAGTTGACAGAGGTACTCTCACAATTAGATTTTGAGTGGGTCGACGCGGCCACCACAGCAAAAGAAGGCCACAGAGAAACAGAAAGGGTAGTTCGCGCGGATTTCTTAACAACAACACGGTGCAGAACGGAAATCAACAGAAGGAACTGTCATCAATATGACGGAGAAAGAGGTCGATGCGGGTGCCATTTCGGCGCTTAAGAAAGGTATTAACTTCGCACCAGCGCTTCAGAGCATCCCTGTCTGTGATGATATAAGTGGGGTTGAACAAACAATCCGTAAGATGCCTAGTGAGAATGCTGACGAAATTCATCGCGAAACGTGTCGCATCATTTCAAAATCTAAACCACCGAGGTCTAACTTGACTAGGGCTAAACGCAATGGTCTTCACGCACTCCGCAACGACGCACTCATCGTGGTTCTGCCAGTCGACAAGGGCAATGCATCCGTCATTGTAAATAAAGCTGACTACGATGCCAAAATTCAGTTAATGCTTGAAGAGGATATATAGCGTTAACTGCCACGGGACCCGACGTCAAGAATAATGAGGAAGACATCAGAGCTTCTAAAACAGTCAATGCTGGAAGAGGGCGTTATTAAGAACTCTCCTCCCTCAGGCGCCGAGACCACCTACGCTTTCTGGACTACCAGAAATCCACAACCGGATTCTCCTCTTCGTCCCATTGTGAACACCATTGGGTCACCCACTTATAGACTGGCAGAACACCTGACCAGCCTCCTTGCACCGCATGTGGGTCGTTGTGTGCATCACATCAAGAACACCGTCGACTTTCTCAACAGAATTAAACAACTGCGTCTTAGTCAAGGAGATATGATGGTTAGTTTTGGTGTGGTCTCCCTGTTTACACGTGTTCCGGTCAAAGACTGTATAGATCTCCTCTCCCAATTATCTGATAGCACAATTGTGGGACTGTTTAAGCACACAGTGACATAGTCGTACTTCCTACATGGCGGCCAGTATTTCGACCAGTTGGACGGCGTGGCTATGGGAAGCCCTCTGGCTCCATCCATAGCCAAACTTTTTATGGCAAAATTTGAAGACTTCGCCTTGGACACGGCTCCAGCTAAACCAAGTTGCTTTTAGCGTTACGTCGATGACACTTTCATCATGTAGCCCCATGGTCGTGAATTTTTGGAACACCTGAACAGCATTCACGGCCACATCAAGTGTAAGATGGAAGTCGAGACAGAGGGTACATTGCCCTTGCTTCACGTCCTCATTCGACGGAAAACCAAGGGGCCCCTCAGCCACAGTGTCTACAGAAAACGGAGACACACACACACACACACACACACACACACACACACACACACACACACACAGATCAGTATCTGCACGCTCTCAGCCACCACCATCCGGCACAAAAACGTGGCGTTCTGAATACCCTCGTCCATCGTGCTAAAGTCGTCCCAGGCGCAGCAAGTCTGCCACTAGAACTGAGCCACCTCCGAAACGTCTTCCGGGAAAACGGGTACAGCCACGGACAGGTGTCCAGGCTATATCTGGCGTGACACGCAAGAAACACACCAACAGAGAAGAGAACACCACCGAAGAAGAAAGCAAGAAACTTGTGTTTTAGCCTTTCTGTGGTACAGTGTCGGGAAAGATTAGCCGACTCCTGAAGAGATATAACATTTCATCGGTGTTCAGGCCCCCAGCAAAAATTCGTCAGCTCATAAGGCCTGTGAAGGACTACCTAGGGCTAAGAACGCCTGGAGTGTACAAGATACCATGTCAGTGTGGCTGTTACTACGTCGGCCAAACAGTACGCATGGTAGAGCAACGTCGGAAAGGAACACGAGAGGTGCTTACACCTACGCTATCCAGAAAAATCAGCCGTGGAAGAACACGCCTTAGAAAATGGACACCGAATTCTATTCGACGAAACATCTGTCGTTATGAAAGCGGAGGGATTTTGCGATAGCGTCATAAAAGAAGCTATTGAAATAAAAAACGCTGAAAACACCATCAACAAGGGCGGATGTTTGCAACTCAGCACAGCCTGGGACCCGGCTATCGCGATGTTAAAACGGGCGCGATGAACGCGGTATGAAAACATGATCATATATGGCGTGGAAGAGAGCACCAGTGACGTCACAGCCAGCAGTGCGGCTGTATAACGACGCGGCCACGACGACACAGCAGTCAGTCTTACCACTTGAGAATGACCGGGGAGAGCTCGGTCGAAAGCCCGTGGGATTTTAACCACCCGACGCGGCTGGAAACCCGCAAATTTTTATTAACTATCAATCTTCTCATAAAATTCACCATTAAACTGGAAATAAGATGATAAAAGCACATGATCAAATAAGGCCGTAATGTTCGTATCAAGATGTTGGCTGATAAGAGAAAGAGTCCTTTAAAGGTACCGGTGCATAATGACAGCAACGTCAGTCTAAATAATAATGATGTGCTAGTTAGTTTTGACGTGTTAAGTCTCTGAATAAAATCCATAGAATTACGAATGTGGTGACTCCATTTTCCTACCAATTGTTTTAATTAGGAAGTCAAGTGTTTGGCAGAAAAATACGTCGGTGAACCAATAGCGCTCGTTATAGGTCTCATAGACCTCTACACTCTCATACTTAGACATTTTGTGAACCATAGGAAGACCATAATATCTCGGTGGTACTTCTTTTGACTTCCTTTGGTAGTGATGAAGCGTTCTGCAAGGCAGCAGTCCATACTGTTACCTTGATAGTAGGATCTTTGTTAATCTTCCGTTATGCACCAGAACTAAGTAGACCACATAGCTCTTCCTTGTAGACTTTCTGAGGCAAAAGGACGGGAGCATTACCCGCACGCGCTGCAGTCGGAAAACTATAAGCGCGATGCCATAGATAGTACAAGGGTACTAATATCGATACGCGCTGCTGCTGCGACTCACGGAGACAGAGGATAACAGCATAACCGCGAGAGACTAATCACAGAATATCAACCAAAACCAAGATTTAATGGGAAGCATAACACGAGCCAGCCCCAGCTCAACCTCCCGCCCTCAAACAAACACGATGCTGGAAGGGGGGGGGGGGGGGGGCTACTTAACCATCAGACTATCTAACTGGATTTAACCTGGCTAAGGTGAACCCAGTACTGGTTACCGGAATGGTTATCCTTAACCAGCAGATTCACCGGGCCTAAAATGCGCAAATTGGTGCTAGGCCCCAGAAAATGAGGAGTAAATTTACTCATATTTCCGACACGCAGCTGCCTACTGGGGAAACTACGGACATAGACCTGATCTCCTAGCCTCCCTCTAAAGGTTCGCCGATTACGATTGTAACGCTCACCTTGATTATTATGGACCCTGAGTATATTACGTCTGGCACGGTTCCAGTTTTCATTGATGACTTGAGGAACTAGATCTTGAATTCCCCACAAGTTCTAAAAAGGGGAATTAACAGGATAGGAAAGGATCAAAGAGGCGGGAGTAGCTCCCAAGGCTTCATGATTGGTGGTATTAAAAGCAAAACTAAGCCAAGGAAGACTAGAGTCCCACTTACTAGGCGTTTTCTGAAATCAAAGCGGATTTACGATTTCGGTTAACCCTCTCCGTAAAGCATGCCTGCGGATAATACGACGCAGTCGTGATATGCTTGACACCGTTCTGAAAATAGGACGCCTTGAAAGGAGCCGAAAGGAAGGCCGGCGCATTATCGCTAACAATTTTCTTAGGGGGGCCAAAAACAATGAAAACTTTAGTTAAATGAGAAATAGTGGTGGTAGCAGTGACGTTACGGCTCGGAAGGAGCCAAGTGAATCCGGAGAACGCATCAATAATAACTAACACGTATCGATGACCTTTCTTAGTACGAAGAAAGGGTCCTAGATAATCGATATAGAGCTTGTGCGTAGGACAGGACTCGCGCTCAGAGCTCAGCAAACCCTGTTGAAGAGCATTCTTGGGTTTGACTACATTATACAGCCGATATTGCTATACCATCTCTCTGACATTTCGCTCCATGGTGGGCCAAGTCAAATGCTCCTTGACTTTTTTCAGAGTCTTAGGAACTTATAAGTGGCTACCCACCAACGAATCATGAAAGTACCGAAAAACCGGGCGCACCAGAGCTACTGGCAAACTTCTTTAACTGCTTCGCATGCCCGACCCTTTTACGCAGAATGCAACTGTTAATAATATACTCATGCGACAGTTCCCCAGCCAAATAGGGTCCTGATCCCGACGCTGAGCGACATCAAACTAAAGAGGAATTTCTCCCAATCCTGCCTCCATCTGTCTCCCGGGTTCCCTCACTAGGTGTAGATTCGGCGAACTACCGGCTGAGGACATCCGCAAGGATATTTTCAGTGTCTCTCACGTGTTTAACTTCAAATTAAATGCGTACCTCTCATCTGGCACTACGGCCAGTTTTACGGCTAAAATACCAGCATTAGATGTGTCATTTTGGACAATAAACCTTTTATTAAAGTATGGTACTCCTAGAAATGGACGATTGGCTACAGCTGCCTTAATATACTCAAACGCGGGCTCCTGGACAGGTCCTTATTCAAAACGCACTCTCTTCCGGCACTGTTCGTTTGAGGTCGCGGCCAACTAAGCAAAATTAGGGACAAAACGCCTAAAATAGTTCAACATGCCTATGAACCTAGCAATTCCGCGTTTATCAGTAGGCGGGGGCAACGCCCGTATGGTCTTAGTTCGCTCTTGTGCGATGCGAATACTCTGACCTGACACTAGGTGACCTAAGAAGAACACCTGCTGCCTTTCTAATGTCATCTTACTGGGTTTAACAGTCAGCCCGGCTCCCTGAAACCTCGAAAGAACTTTCTGGATATGATCCAAATGGACTGAAACGAACAGCTATAGATGACTAAATCGTCCAAATAATTATAGGCAAACACTAATTTCAAGTCCCTAAGGATATTATCCAGCAAACGAGTTGCCAAACCAAAAGGAACTCCGTCAAACAGATTCCAATGAGTACAAAATGCGGTAACATGTTTACATTCTTCAGCTAATGGAATCTGACAACAGGCTTGGTTCAAACCAAGAACAGTAAACCAATTAGTACCGGCAAACCAGGTAAAAGTTATGCAGATCAGAGGTAGAGGTACATTCGAAGACAACCTTAGTGTTCAAGCACCCGGTAGTTAACCACAGGTCTGAAATAGTGCTCCTGATCCTTGGGAACATGGCATATGGGGGAAGCATAAGTAGATGTAGAAGGCGTAATAACTCCTTGTTGGAGCATTTGTGATATTCTCGCCTTCAGTATCTTCACCTTAGGAGGTGAGAGGCGACGTGGGGGCTGCCTGACAGGACTATCGTCGGATAGAAGGATATGGTAATTAAGAACATTAGTGACACTCAAGTTATCACTAAGAAGCTCAGGAAAACTCTGTAACAAATCCCGTAATTGAGAAGCGTGATGCGGCGAGAGATGGGTAAGATCAAACTCATTAGCCACATCCTGAACGGCCAATGCATCTGCATTTCGATGCACAATACGTTTAGCGCACTTATAAAACGAAACATAAGGTGGCTTGCGGAGTATGGATGTAGATGTAGAAACTTCTCCACAGGAGCTAACTTAAAGAAAATGGTGTGCCCAGAATAATCCAAGAATAACCCAGTATTTACTGAAATCACATCCCAAAATTAGATCGACCGGCAGCTCCTTGACCGAGGCTAATGACAAGGGCCAGGAAAAATCCCCCATCGATATACTCCCTCGGACCCAATCATGCAGAGGCAACACCTGGTCATTGGCCACCCGACATCTCTGCACCGGAGAAAGCACCGACCGAAGTTTCGTAAAATGACCAACTTCCAAAAACCACTCGAAGCATAATAATGAAAATGAGCTACCAGAATCGGAAAGAGCACAGATCGGTTCGCCACCTACTCGAGAACAAACGTAAGGCGAGGGCGGTGAAGAGGGAGCGACAACACGGGTACGCCAGCGTCTAAAGGCTCGATCACGAGATAGCTGCCCAGTCCGGCGTCATTTATTGGCTCTGAGAGCGCGAGGCTGAATCCGAGAGAGCTCCAAGTGAGCCGTGCTGCCGCACCTGAAACAACCCCGGGGTTCCAGTTTTACGGCTTCAGCGGATGCAGACACTTCGGAATTTCCCTTGCCAGCGCCGGTGGCCTGCCCCTTAACTTCGTGACATACATCGTATCCAAGTGGCAACGCCCATATCGCTACAACCGCGGCACGGAGTTCTTCCCAAGCTGAAGGCTGATTACGGAAAACATAGTGCTACTTATCCGCAACGCGCATTCCCCTAAGAACAATAGACACCGGCTGTTGTTCAGGCAAATCGATTAACAAAGCCAAGGACGCCGTCTGAACTCTGTCCACATACTGATGTAACTGCTCTTTATCCCGCTGCATCTCCCAAATGTAACGACATTCAAGCTGTTTTCGAACTCCGGTGGTCAATCTCTGCCTAATGACGAGCTCCCTCAATTGCTGTAAGGAGAACACTTCAGTCATGGCTCGGAAGAGGAGGTTCTGCAACTCACTTCTAGCTAACAGGTACGGCAGTGACAAAATTACTTGGTGTGGAACCACGAAAGGGAGAAGCATAAAGTTCAAGACGAACCGACAACGGTAATAATTTTTCGACCTGTTCAAGCCACTCCACGACTAATTCAGTAATATCACGAGAGGATTAGGCAACTTGGCAAACATTGCGTCTAACTTCACCGAGGACGTAACAGTACCATCCCGGGCAGGCTCTCGCCCTCTCCCGAACACAGCAAGTCCCGCTCCTCAATCCTCTTCTCACCAAATCTAAACACGTAACATTAAACTGCAATGCACTAACCAAAGAGCCCAATTCGGCGGCTAATTTTTTATGGTGATCTTCCAAAGCTAACATGCCCAAATCCGCTTTCCGATTTGTTAAATACATTAACTGGGCCTACACCCTATCCAATAGACTGGCACTAGGTTGAGTGCCTTCCAAAACGCAAATAGTGTCCTCAAGGCCCCTAACAGCCTTCAACAAAAATTCAGTGGCCGCTCCTGTCTCACCCAACACCGCCGGCGTGACGTCAACCGGCTGAAAAACGGCAGCACCTAAACGGGCCACTAAATCCGGATCACTGCTTTCAGTAGCTTGGCGCCTTATTTCCAACTCGTAAACAAGATGTTCCTGAGCAGGCCGATCCCCGGACTCTGACTGACCGCCATTACAATACACCTGAAACAATCAACACCCAAAACAATGTGGTGTCACAGAACAGAAATAAAATTGAAACTAACAGTAACTGAAATGGCAAGAACACAAACGTAACCACGCTCTGCTACCAGTGAAATCCCTGGGCTAGCAGGACGGAGCGGATGCGGTTATATTTGTGGAAAGAGGTCAAAATATGTTACTGTCAGTTGCACACCATCATACAAAATTTATTTCTTAAAACACACAATCAGACAAGCAAGAATCAAAACTCTCAAGGTTTTAACGAAAGACCTCCTTTGATTTAATTTAGATCGGCTGAAGGCCACATCGAAAATCCAAGGCACAAGGCCTAAGCAAGGTACAGGTGTTCTTCTGGCGGTTTCACTTCTTCAGAATTTTTTATCTTCAATATAAATAGGCTGAAAGCCTTAGATTTAATGTTATCCCATATAACGCGGCTGAAGGCCTCACGTTAATCAAGAATAGTCTCGCGGCTTAAGACCGAGACAAAGAATTTCAAAGTTTAATTTAAATTGGCTGAAAACTCGGTTGAAGGCCGCATATCAACAAAACCATTTTACTAATTTTGCCTGGGAAGAAGAGCTTTCAATTTGAAAAGCCTGAAGGCCTGATCTCAAAATACTTCGTGTAAGACTCTGCTGCAGGCCTCATATTAAAAAATAACAATCTTATGACTTAAGGGCAAGACAAGGATTTTGAATTTTTAATTTAATAGAGATTAAAACACACATCATGGAGAAAACAATGTTACGACTTAAGGCCTAAAGGAAGAGATTCTGAATTTCAACTAAAATAGGATAAAGTCTTTATCCTAAAATGCTTCACATAACTCTCGGCTGAAGGCCACATACGAAACCCAAATAATCTCACATCTTAAAATTAAAAATTGGAAATTTCTTTGTCTGGGCTTTAACTGAAAAACTCGACTGAAGGCCACATAAAAACTACAAAATATTTCTTCCGGCTTAAATCCTAGACAAAATTTTCAACTCTTGATTTGAAAAGGCTGAAAACTCGGCTGAAGGCCACATACCTACTTGAAACCAATTTACGGCTTAATGTCTAGGCACAAGGAATTTGCAATTTTAATTTTGAAAGGCTGAAACTCGGCTGAAGGCCACATACCAGTCAAGAAACTTTTTTACGCCTTAAGGCCTAAGAAGAAAAGCCTTGAAATTTCAATAAGCAAAAACTCCGCTGAAGGCCACACACAGTACTTAAGACTAAAAAGGAAATCACTCTGTAAAACACAAGGAGCGGCGCTCAGAAGGTTCCAACCTGGGGAAGTAACTAACGCACTTTTAGGTGAAACAGGCAGCCAGACCGACAACTTCTTAATCAAAAGGCAACCCAACAAAAAGCCAGCCGAGGAACCAACCAACAACATCAGTTCTACTGCACCTGAACAGCAAAACGACAACAAGATGTCAATCGCACAACGTTCCGGATACTGGTGGCCAATCAAGCCAAATGAGAATAAACGCCCAAAACTACCAACACCTCAGCTGTCACACTACACGCTGTGCTGTACAATACCAACACGATGTGGAAAATACACTGCCAGAAACTACGTCAACAACCACTTTAGGTCACTGGAACGTCAACGGCCACAACACAGGAGATACCTCTGGTTCACTTAATTTAAGTCATTCCTTCATTAATGAAGTTTAACACCACACAGGAAGACGGCTGAAATTCTAATCGACTTGAACGCACACACGTTGTTGCCCGCGTGGATCTCTCAGAAAGTGACAACCAGGATCAAACCAAGAGATGTGATAGCAGTTGAGGCTTGATAGTAGGTTAAGTGAGCACTCAACTTTAGTGTCCAGTTTCGGTGGCTGACGAACTTCGTAACCCTCGCAAGAAGTGCCTCACAACTCCAACCGCACGTGCACTCCGCCAGCGGCTCCGGTCTGACCACGCGCCACCGAGACTTCCTCGTTGCTCTGACCCAACGGACCAACTGTCACACACAGCACACCCGGAAAACATATCCGCCACACCAGACATAGTACAGCAGTACTAGTATCGATACACACTGCTACTGCGGCTCACGGAGGGAAGACAGCAACGTTATTGCGGTAACCACTGGGCTACAACAAATGATTAAAAAAAAAAAAAAAACAAGGCACCCATCCAGCCAGCCACGGCTCACATACGTTGCAAAGAGCAATGGTGCTGACAATTCTTTTCAGTATTCAATACTGCCTTCTCACGTTGCCATCCTGATAAGTCAATGTTGACTTTTATAGAAGAGATATTCATTTTCCAAAAACATCGCAGTTCTTCCACATAAAACATGTTCCTTAATTCTACAACAGTTATTCAAAAAATGGCTCTGAGCCCTATGAGACTTAACATCTATGGTCATCAGTCCTCTAGAACTTAGAACTACTTCAACCTAACTAACCTAAGGACAGCATACAACACCCAGCCATCACGAGGCAGAGAAAGTCCCTGACCCCGCCGGGAATCGAACCCGGGAACCCGGGCGTGGGAAGCGAGAACGTACAACAGTTATTGTTTCTATACAGGCTACACTTTAGTTTCTTTTTTTGGCGTGCTTTTACCTAGAGCGGAATGCTGTCTGTGTATTTCAGTGGTCAAATTTTTCAGTGTAACGAAAATATGATTCTCTATAAATTGTTCGAAGCAAAGAGTAGGATATGACCAAATGAGGAAGCAAATAGACCAGCGTGAGGCCTAGTTTTGCGAAAAACGATTTAACTTCTTTAAATAAATCAGGGTAACTGAGAAAAACTTAAATCTTTCGTTGCTGTCATACTAAAGTCATACGCAGTGTTTAGAATTGTCACGTCGATGTCTCATATCTGCCTAGTGTTAGCGAGATGCTTTAGGAGCTTTAAGTAGAATGCTATGGACCACAGGGTGTACTCAAAAAATGTCTGAAGTAACTAATTGTGTTTTCTTATACATCATAGGTATTGTTTTGCAACAGTACTATAAATCTCAGAAATTCTGCTGGTTTGTACATAATGCGGATGTAGTGGAACATAGATGCCCCAGAAAGTGGCGCAAAATGTGCAAAATGTTGATTTGTGTTATGTCAAAGTCATGTGTAAATATTATGTCGATATTTTGTGACCATACTTTGTCCATAATTAGCGTCCTGATACAATCGCTCTAAAACAAAAAAAATTAAGTCTGAAATCCTAGGTTCACTTGAAAATATGTATCTATTAGGCTGGTGCAGAAGTTCACAGCTTTTTTTTTTTGTCAGCTGGTATTCAGGTTGCTAAGGGTTTATTTAACGATTGTCAGTTTTTATTGTTAGTTCACTGTTGCTATTTGAGTTTACATGTTGAAATTTTGTGTCTGAAGATAGTGAGTGGAGCTGTCGACGCTACAAAATGGAGTACAAACAGGATAAATCGGAACATTTCCGACATTTTACACGGTCTGAGTTCATTCGAGGGGCTACAGCAGCGGAGGCACCCAGAAACATTTGCACCGTGTGTGGGGATAATACTATTGGACAGAGAACTCTAAGGAAGTGGTTTTCTCTTGTTAAGGAGGATCGTTTTGACGTTAATGATTTCGCTGTTTGATGGAAGTCGTTCACACTCATGAACCCACAATGATCCACGCGAGTGTACTCGAGAGCTGGTAAATGTGGTAAACTGCAATTATTTCACCACCGTACGAGTTTAAGTGCAATGGGAAAGGCTCAAACATCAAGAGTACGGGTGCCGCATGCCCTAAGCCAAAATCACAAAATCAGCAGGTGACCACATGTTCATCATTGCTTGGCTCGTGAACAACACCGGCGATGACTACTCCGTACCGCTATTGGGGTGCAAAATAACTGATGATGGTCGAAGTACAGAGGATATAGAATATACACTGGCAATGGCAAGGAAAGCGTTTCTGAAGAAGAAAAATTTGTTAACATCGAGTATAGATTTCAGTGTGAGGAAGTCGTTTCTGAAAGTATTTATATGGAGTGTAGTCATGTATGGTTCAAATGGTTCAAATGGCTCTGAGCACTATGGGACTTAACATCTATGGTCATCAGTCCCCTAGAACTTAGAACTACTTAAACCTAACTAGCCTAAGGACAGCACACAACACGCAGTCATCACGAGGCATAGAAAATCCCTGACCCCGCCGGGAATCGTACCCGGGAACCCGGGCGTGGGAAGCGAGAACGCTACCGCACGACAGCCGTGTATGGAAGTGAAACATGACGATGGAAGTGAAACATGACGATAAATAGTTTGGACAAGAAGAGAATAGAAGCTTTCGAAATGTGGTGCTACAGAAGTATGCTAAAGATTAGATGGGTAGATCACATAACTAATGATGAAGTATTGAATAGAATTCGGGAGAAGAGGAATTTGTGGCACAACTTGACAAGAAGAAGGGACCGGTTGGTAGGACATGTTCTGAGGCATCAAGGGATCACAAATTTAGCACTGGAGGACAGCGTGGAGGGTAAAAATCGTAGACGGAGACCAAGAGATTAGACGGAAACCAAGAGATGAATACACTACGCAGATTCAAAAGGATGAAGGTTGCAGTAGGTACTGGGATATGAAGAAGCTTGCACAGGATAGAGTAGCATGGAGAGTTGCATCAAGCCAGTCTCAGAACTGAAGACAGCAAACAACAACAATGCTAACACAGGGAAACGAAAGGAATGGTTGAGCCCAGCAAAGCAGCAACTCCCCGAACAACGACCTGTAATCATCTACAAAAGATGATGTTATGCATCTGGTGCGCTACGAATTGCTTCCCCGAAGTGTAACCATCACTACTGACGTTTATTCTCAGCAACCGAGACGTTTTGCAGACGCAATCCAAGAACGACAAGGAGGAAGACCGCGTGAAGTGATGCTACTCCACGATAATGACCACCCGCATTTTGCTAGGCTGAGGGAAGACACTATACGGGAGTTGTGTTGGGGAGTCCTTCCGCAACCACGTTATTCAGCTGATCTGGTGTCCTCAAACACAGATACAACCTTGAAGGAACTTCCCTTTCCAATGAAGATGCTCTATGAACATGGCTCGACGAGTTCTTCGCCTCAAAACCACGTGATTTCCACAGTCGCGGAATATAAAACGTACTCCAGCGTTGACAGATTGTTTTAAATAGAGAAGGAGAATGTATTATTGATAAACGTCTGTGTTACGTTAGAACTTATGCACCAGACAAATACCTTTTCTGCATGAGACACGGCAGTCCGCAGAGCTTACCGGTGTGACGGGATGCCGCAGCGTGAGGGGAACGTGCATCCAGCCATGAGGTTGCCCCGCTGAACTGCAGGCGTTCATGAACAGTACAAGGCGTAGGGTAGTATCTGACAACTTCTCGGGCTTCAAACTACCCATTTCAGCGATAGTATTGCTCGTAACGGGAATATTTTTCAATCTCTGAGTTTTGACGTTATAACAACAGCAGCTGCCGAAGAGCACTGAAACACATAAATCAAAAGAAGGCAGCTGTAGTAGACGAAATTCCTTCAGAATTCTTGAAACTCTGGGTGAACTTACCTTCGTAGCACCATTCCACTTAGTAAGCGAGATATATGTATCGAGTAACACATACTCTGACATCAATAAAAAATATAAAACAGCAATTCGGAAGATGCTGACATCTGTGAAGAATATTACGGCTACGAAGAAGTCTCGGACGAAATATCAGCACAGGTCAGTTACTGGATGCAGCAGTATTCCGAGCACTCTATACACCGTGGTCGTTTCTTTACGTTTGATTAGCCAGATAGGATTCTACAAGCAGTCAGCTGAATTACTTCTTAGCAGCTTCCCTTACGGTTGGGCAATGCCTTTGCCACACACATAAAAAAAGACGTACTTCACAAAAAGATTGTCAATGTAAAAGGATTCCTTTCCTGGTTAATGGTTGGCTTGCGATATCTCTCAGCATTCGCAACCACCGTATCCTGATGATTACTAAATCTTCTTGGCCTCAGTATCATCCACGGGCAATTATCGTCCTAACTTACAGGCAAAGCAAGTGGAGGTCCTTTCTGTGCATACAAAAGCTTGGTGAATGTTGGGCGGTCACATCATTGTCCGGCGAGTTGCCATACCTACCTGTCACTCTGGGAATGATGGGATTCCCTCAAACATATATACATGAGATAGTCCTTCAGATGTACGCGTGAGACTCCTAGCAGTTGACGTCTAAATGTGGTTTTTTATGTATTTATTTGCAATGGATTTCGGTGTCTCTCCATTTTCTGGCATGTCTACGGTACCACGTGATCAGGCGTGTACCGGCTAATCATCAATATACACATGTCTCATAGAGGGTATAACACCAAAAATGCAGACAAAGTACCGTCTGCAACATCCAAAATTTTCGCCGTTTAATTTTCGTTGATATCTTGCACTATACTCTTGATTCTGATGCTATATGCTGTACTACAGAAACTAAATACATCAATACTTCGATTACGTATTAAATAAAAATTTGATTGTATATAATTGATTGTAATTATAATAGAAGTATTATAAATTGCCGGGTAATAGCCAAGGGAACTTTATTGATATGTATCAATAGCAAAGACGAAATGATAATAGCTGTACCGATGTTTATCTTTGCGCATGGAGAGCCTCTGTCGCGTGGCGTGCAGATGGGAGGCAGAGCAGTTTGTGTCATGAAAGAGTGCGGAAGTGTTTGTTGAACGCTCCGGCCGACCCGGTGTGTACCTATACTCGTGCCAGTGTAGACATCCCTAACTCGTTAACCTGCGATTACTGAGAGCACGGTAGGAGTGGACCGACGGGGGAAGCTGCAGTTTCAACTGTTGCCTGTCCCGTAAGTATCCGTGGCTCTGGAGACGACTCGGGGCTCCTCTCATCAAGCAGCAGCAGCAACAGCAGCTCCGCATTGTCGTCGGCTACATACTTGTCATCCGCACAGCTAAAATATCGAAGGACTGTTAATTGACAAACATTGTAGTGTAGAGAGGCTTCAACCAGCAACATTTCATTCACAGAGTGTGAATAACTTGAATAATAACTTGCAAAAGTGAAAATTTCTAGGACACCTGTGTTGCATTGTCCTCATACATTATTACCATGCAGAGTCCCTTTCCTTTCCATGCAATCGTCGAGTGTCATATGAATATCAAAACTGATTAAAAATTTACTGCTAGTTTCGTGTACTTCATACTGACCAGTTTCTGTCTAAATTTTCTGCCTTAGTAACTACATTGTTGTATTGCTTAACAGAAGCTACTTACAGCAAAGTAAGTTTCGCTGGCAAAACAAATAACTACAGATACAATATAAATCTCCCACATGAACCATGGACCTTGCCGTTGGTAGGGAGGCTTGAGTGCCTCAGCGATACAGATAGCCGTTCCGTTTGTGCAACCACAATGGAGGGGTATCAGTAGAGAGACCAGGCAAATGTGTGGTCAATGAAGAGATGCAGCAGCCTCTTCAGTAGTTGCAGGGGCAACAGTCTGGATGATTGACTGATCTAACCCTGTAACACTAATCAAAACGGCGTTGCTGTGCTGGTACTGCGAACGGTTGAAAGCAAGTGGAAACTACAGCCGTAATTTTTCCCGAGGGCATACACCTTTACTGTATGCTTAATGATGATGGCGTCCTCTTGGGTAAAATATTCCGGTGGAAAAATAGTCCCCCATTTGGATCTCCGGGCGGGGCTACTCAAGGGGATATCGTTATCAGGAGAAAGAAAACTGGCATTCTACGAATCGGAGCGTGGAATGTCAGACGCATTAATCGCGCAGGTAGGTTAGAAAATTGAAGAAGGGAAATTGATAGGTTACAAATAGATATAGTGGGAATTAGAGAAGTTCAGTGACAGGAGGAACAAGACTTCTGTTCAGGTGAATACAGGGTTATAAATACAAAATCAAATAGGGGTAATGCAGGAGTAGGTTTAATAATGAATAAAAAATAGGAGTTCGGGTAAGCTACTACAAACAGCATAGTGAACGCATTATTGTGGCCAAGATAGACACGAAGCCCACGCCTACTACAGTAGTACAAGTTTATATGCCAACTAGCTCTGCAGATGACGAAGAAATTGAATAATTTCTTTTATTTCATCATAAATTTCTTCAGATGGTGAAGGAAGACGAAAATTAAATAGTCATGGGTGACTGGAATTCGGTAGTAAGAAAAGGGAGAGAAGAAACATAGTAGCTGAATATGGATTGGCCTTCAGTTGCTTCAATTTCTTCATCTGCAGGGCTAATTGGCATATAAACTTATACTACTGTAGTAGACGTGGGCTTCGTGTCTATCTTGGCCACAAAATGCGTTCACTATGTTGTTTGTAGTAGCGCGTAATGGGGCCCCTTAGGGATATGGCGGCTAAGAAGGGGAAGAAATCCAGTGTGCACTCCATGTGCATTTCCGGAGGAGTCATTCCTGATGTGGAAATGGTACTTCCGGATGCCATGAAGAACACAGGGTGCAGACAGCTGCAGGTGGTGGCACATGTCGCCACTAATGACGCGTGTCGCTTTGGATCTGATGAAATTCTCTCTGGATTCCAGCGGCTATCTGATTTGGTGAAGGTTTCCGGTCTTGCTTACGAGATGAAGGCAGAGCTCTCCATCTGCAGCATCGTTGACAGAACCGACTGCGGACCTTTGATGCAGAGCCGGGTGGAGGGTCTGAGGGTCAGAGGCTCAGACGGTTTTGCGACCGTGTTGGCTGCAGATACCTTGACTTGCGTCAGAGGATGGTGGGGTTTCGGGTTCCGCTGAATAGGTCAGGAGTTCACTACACTAAGCTGGCGGCTACACGGGTAGCGGAGGCTGTGTGGCATGGACTTTGCAGTTTTTTAGGTTAGAAGGCCTCGGGAAAGTACGGGGAGGGCTGCAATCTCAAAGGGTTCATAGCACATACAGGACGTGCTTGGATCAAGGAACAGTCGGAATTGCAGTTGTAAATTGTTGTAGTTGTGCTGGGAAAGTCCCTGAGCTTCAAGCGCTAATAGAAAGCACAGAAGCTGAAATCGTTATAGGTACAGAAAGCTGGCTAAAGCCTGAAATAAGTTCTGCAGAAACCTTTACAAAGTCTCAGACGGTGTTCAGGAAAGATAGATTAGGCAGAATTGGTGGTGGACTGTTTGTGTCTGTCAGTAGTGGTTTATCTTGTAGTGAAGCCGAAGTAGGTACTCAGTGCGAATTCGCATGTGTGGTGGTTATACTTAACAACTGAATTGGCTCCTCCTACAGACCCCCAGACTCCGATGATATAGTTGCTGAACAGTTCAGAGAAAATTTGAGTCTCGTAACAAATAAATACCCTCACTCTAACGGTTATAGTTGGTGGGGACTTCAACCTTCCCTCGTTATGTTGGCAAAAATACTTGTTCAAAACCGTTGGTAGGCGAAAACATATTCCGAGATTGTCCTAAATGCTTTCTCCGAAAATTGTTTCGAGCAGTTAGTCCACGAACCCACATGAATTGTAAATGGTTGCGAAAACACACTTGACCTCTTAGTCATGATGCTATTAGCTCTGGACTGTTTGTGGCTGATACAGGGATTAGTGATCACAAGGTCGTTGTAGCTAGGCTCAATGCCATTTCTTCCAAATCCACCAGAAACAAACGCAAAATAAAAGCGGATGAAGTGTCACTAGCAGCCTTCCTAAGAGACAGTCTCCATTCCTTCCGAACTGACTACGCAAATGTAGACGAGATGTGGCTCAAATTCAAAGATATAGTAGCAACAGCAATTGAGAGGTTCATACATCATGAATTGGTAAGAGATGGAACGGATCCCCCATGGTACACAAAACAGGGTCGAACGCTATTGCAGAGGCAACTGAAAAAGCATGCGAAGTTCAGAAGAATGCGAAATCCCGAAGATTGGCTAAAATTTACAGACATGCGAAATTTGGCACGTACTTCGATGCGAGATGCTTTTAATAGGTTCCACAACAAAACATTGTCTCGAAATTTGGTAGAAAATCCGAAGAAATTCTGGTCGTATGTAAAGTACACAAGCGGCAAGACGCAGTCAATACTTTCGTCGCGCAGTGCCGATGTTACTGTTATCGACGACTGTGAAGGTAAAGCGAACTTACTGAACCCAGTTTTCCGAAATAACTTTACCAGGGAAGACGAACAGAACATTCCAGAATTAGAAACACTAACAGCTGCTAGAATGAGTTTCTTAGAAGTAGATACCTTCGGGGTTGCGAAGCAACTCTAATCGCTTGATATGGGCAAGTCTTCAGGTCTAGATTGTATACGGATTAGGTTCCTTTCAGATTACGTTGGTACAATAGCTCCCTACGTAACAACCATATACAACCACTCGCTCACCGATAGATCTGTACCTACAGATTGGAAAATTGCGCAGGTCGCACCAGAGTTCAAGAAGGGTAGTAGGAGTAATCCATTTAACTACAGACCCATATCATTGACGTCGGTTTGCAGTAGGGTTTTGGAGCATATACTGTGTTCAAACATTATGAATCACCTCGAAGGGAATGATCTATTGATACGTAGTCAGTATGGTTTCAGAAAACATCGTTCTTGTGCAACGCAACTAGCTCTTTATTCGCACGAAGCAATGGCCGCTATCGACAGGGGATCTCAAGTTGATTCAGTATTTCTAGATTTCCGGAAAGCTTTTGATACCGTTCCTCAAAAGCGCCTTCTAATCAAGCTGCGCGCCTATGGGGTATCGTCTCAGTTGTGTGACTGGATTCGTGATTTCCTGTCAGGAAGGTCGCAGTTCGTAGTAATAGACGGCAAATCATTGAGTAAAACTGAAGTGATATCAGGTGATCCCCAGGGAAGCGCCCTGGGACCTCTGCTGTTCCTGATCTATATAAATGACCTGGGTTCTCTTAGGTCGTTCGCAGATGATGCTGTAATTTACCGTCTAGTAAGGTCATCCGAAGACCAGTATCAGTTGCAAAGCAATTTAGAAAAGATTGCTGTATGGTGCGGCAGGTGGCAGTTGGTAAATAACGAAAAGTCTGAGGTGATCCACATGAGTTCCAAAAGAAATCCGCTGGAGTTCGATTACTCGATAAATAGTACAATTCTCAAGGCTGTCAATTCAACTAAGTACCTGGGTGTTAAAATTACGAACAACTTCAGTTGGAAAGAGCACATAGATAATATTGTGGGTAAGGCGAGCCAAAGGTTGCGTTTCATTGGCGGGACACTTAGAAGATGCAACAAGTCCACTGAAGAGACAGCTTACACTACACTCGTTCGTCCTCTGTTAGAATATTGCTGCGCGGTGTGGGATCCTTACCAGGTGGGATAGGCGGAGGACATTGAAAGGGTGCAAAAAATGGCAGCTCCTTTTGTATCATCGCGTAATAGGGGAGAGAGTGTGGCAGATATGATACGCGAGTTGGGGTGGAAGTCATTAAAGCAAAGACGTGTTCCGTCGCAGCGAGATCTATTTACGAAATTTCAGTCACCAACTTTCTATTCCTAATGCGAAAATATTTTGTTGAGCCCAACCTACATAGGAAGGAATGATCATCAAAATAAATTAAGAGAAATTAGAGCTCGAACAGAAAGATTTAGGTGTTCGTTTTTCCCGCGCGCTGATCGGGAGTGGAATGGTAGAGAGATAGAATGAATGTGGTTCGATGAACCCTCTGCCAAGCACTTAAATGTGAATTGCAGAGTAGTCATGTAGATGTAGATGGGGGGTAAGATATGAAAGAGGAAGCAGCCTGGTAGAATTTCGCACAGAGCACAACTTAATCAAAGCCAACACTTGGTTCAAGAATCGTAAGAGAAGGTTGTATACATGGAAGAATCCTGGTGATACTAGCAGGTATCCGATAGAGATTTAAGAACCAGGTTTTAAGTTGTGTCTTACCGTTGTATAGTCTAAGAGATTTCCAGGGGCAGATGTGGACTCTTACCACAATCTATTGGTTATGAACAGTAGATTAAAACTGAAGAAACTGCAAAAAGGTGGAAATTTAAGTACATGGGACCTGGATAAACTGACTGAACCAGAGGTTGTACAGAATTTCAGGGGAGCATAAGGGAACAATTGAAAGAATGGGGGAAAGGAATACAGTAGATGAAGAGTGGGTAGCTTTGAGGGATGAAATAGTGAATGCAGCAGAGGACAATTAGGTAAAAAGACAAGTGCTAGCATAAATCCTTGGGTAACAGAAGAAATATTGAATTTAATTGATGAACGGAGAAAATATAAAAATGCAGAAAATGAAGCAGGCAAAAAGGAATACAGACGTCTCAAAATGAGAACCACAGGAAGTGCTAAATGGCTAAGCAGGGTTGGCTACAGGACAAATGTAAGGATGAGGAGGCTTATCTCACTTGGGGGAAGATAGATACTGCCTACAGGAAAATTAAAGAGACTGTTTGAGAAAAGAGAACCAACTGCATGAATATCAAGAGCTCCGATGGAAACCCAGTTCTAAGCAAAGAAGGGAAAGCAGAAAGGTGGAAGGAGTATATAGAGGGTCTATGCTAGGGCGATGTACTTGAGGACAATTTTATGGAAATGGAAGAGTATGTAGATGACGATGAAATGGGAGATACGATACTGCGTAAAGAGTTTGAGAGAGCACTGAAAGACCTGAGTCGAAACAGGGCCCCGGGAGTATATAACATTCCATTAGAACTACTGACAGCCTTGGGAAAGCCAGTCGTGACAAAACTCTACCATCTGCAGACGAAATACCCACAGACTTCAAGAAGAATATAATAATTTCAATCCCAAAGAAAGCAGGAATTGACAGATGCGAAAATTACCGATCTGTCAGTTTAATAAGTCACGGCTGCCAAATACTAACGCGAAATCTTTACAGACGATTGGAAAAACTAGTAGAAGCCGACCTCAGGGCAGATCAGTTTCGATTCCGTAGAAATATTGGAATACGTGAGGCAATACTAACCCTACGACTTATTTTAGAAAATAGATTAAGTCTACAAGTGCTAGAAACGTATGTTTGCCTTTCCTTAGAGTATTCCAGTAAACACTGTCAAAAGCTTTCTCTCTTTCAAATTCTGAAGGTGGCAGGGGTAATATACAGGGAGCGAAAGGCTATTTACAATTTGTACAGAAACCAGATGGCAGTTATAAGAGTCGAGGGGCATGAAAGGGAATCAGTGGTTGGGAAGGGAGTGAGACGGGTTTGTAGCTTCGCCCCGATGTTATTCAGTCTGTATATTGAGGAAGCAGTGAAGGAAACAAAAGAAAAATTCGGAGTAGGTATTAAAATCTATTGTAATACTATCAAAGTTTTTATTTCATCTCAATGTCATCGGCAAACCTCACAGACAGCAAAGGACTACGAACAGCAGTTATGCGGAATGGATAGTGTCTTGAATGGAGGATAAAAGATGATATCAACAAAAGCCAAACGAGGATAATAGAATGTTGTCGAATTAAGTCGGGTGATGCTGAAGGTATTAGATTAGGAAATGTGACACTTAAAGTTGTAAACGAGTTTTGCTATTTGGTGAGAAAAATAACTGATGTTGGTCGAAGTAGAGAGGATATAAAATGTAGACTGGCAACGGCAAGGAAAGCTTATCTGAAGAAGAGAAATCTGTTAACATTGAGTATAGATGTAGGTGTCAGGAAGTCGTTTCTGAAAGTATTTGTATGGAGTGTAGCCATGTATGGAAGTGTAACATGGGCGATAAATAGTTTAGACAAGAAGAGAATAGAAGCTTTCGAAATGTGGTGCTACAGAAGAATGCTGAAGATTAGATGGGTAGATGACATAACTAATGAGGAGGTACTTAATAGGATTGGGGAGAAGAGAAGTTTGTGGCACAACTTGACTGGAAGAAGGGATCGATTTCTAGAACATGTTCTGAGACATCAAGAGATCACCAGTGTAGTGTTGGAGGGGAGCGTGGAGGGTAAAAATCGTAGAGGGAGACCAATAGATGAATACACCAAGCAGATTCAGAAGAATGTAGGTTGCAGTAGGTACTGGGAGATGAAGAAGCTTGCACAGGATAGAGTAGCATGGAGAGCTGCATCAAACCAGTCTCAGGACTGTAGGCTCCAACAATATAAATTAAGAGAGCGCTATTTCATTTACTCTGTATCAACCTTAGAGAGTGACTTCTGCTACCTTGGTATTTATTTGATTGTTGTTATTTTAAAAGTGAAACCGATTTCTCATATGCTTAAAAGTAATTCAGTTCAATCTTTCAATAGTAAAAAATAAATGCTTCCCGTTTTCTAAATTTTGCATTAAGTTACACTGAGGTTACTGAACGTCTTTTTTTGCATAACATTTAACGTTACTTTCAAAATTTAGTGTTTCAGAATGAGTAACTTTAAGTAGTGGGGCAACTGATGACGCGATTGATGTTAGCTGATGCCACGATTACCATTATCCAAGATGGTGGCTTTTGGAGGGAAGATAGCTCAATTGCGCTACCTCTACTCACCTAAAAAAATGGCGGGAAAGAATTGGCTATCTCCACTAACCTAAGTCAACTCTTCCTAGGAAGTAGGCATAAGTCTTTATTTAAACCATTAGAGGTAGTACCACTATCAAGTGTTTTCGCCATGCTCTTGTCAAATGTTCACGAATTTTCCTCTAAGAGCTTACTCCTGCAGCTGATGCAAGTTATTATGATATTGTCACTCAATTCGAATATAATTTTTATAAATTTGTTTAAATAAGTTTAAATTTGATTAGATTTCTTTAAATTTATTATCTACCTACGGCATTAGTGTGTTACCACCACGAGGCTGAGATATAGGTTGTCGGTATGTTACATGAAATCATTCAACTCTACACATAAGACCTTATTAAGCAGTTAGAGCGAAATTAACGTGCATTTTCCAAGAGGATTGTGGTACTGCCTCTAAGAGCTTATTCCCAGAAATCATGGGAGTTAGTGTTGTGTTGCCTCCACTAGAGCCTGCTCATTCAATTCGGATATAATTTGTTTAAATTTATTATCTACCTACAGCATTAGTGTTGTATTACCGCCACAAGAGGCTTAGACATCGATGTTTTAATAGCTGTAGTACATGCACTGTATCGACGTGACAGCGTTGTGTTTCGTCCTCGGATAATAAACATCGTCCGGGTAGAGTAGAGTGCGGGAATTGGCATAAGAGGGCGACATACGTAAAACGAGAGCCAGACTTTGACGCTCAAAACACCATATCTCTTCCACTGGCCCACAACGGAGCCGGTGTTGGTCTGTATTCTAGACGTTACAGTTCACACATAAGGCGAATCTGCAAGATGGGTTCTATGGAGAGTCCCTCGAATACCAGGTCGAACGTACACCAGGATCGAGCGTCACCGCGTTGACAGAGCACCATACTACGTTCCAGTGCACGGTAGGACACGTCGATTCGACGACATTAAACGACCGGCGGCGAAGTAGTGTGCGGCAGGTGACTGGCTGTTGGTAAGCGAGAGACGGGGAGGTAGCCGTACTCCAGGTAAAGCCTGCCAAAGCAGGAAAAGGGCACCCGTGTCTGACCTGAGGGTCAAGGGAACACGGTGCCAGGCCATCCGGCAGTAGGCCGGTGAGGCTGGTCGGGCATCGTCGAAAAAGCCTGCGGTGCAAACTAACGAAGAGAAATACTTCTCGATAGTGAACACTGACAAGGCCAAGTCCGGCCCGTTCTTTTGGAAGGGTGACGGAGTAATATCGAACCTTTAATATCATTCCAGCGCTGACAAAGGAACCGAATGCGGCCACGATGCTCCGAGCTATGTGTTTAGGCATCGGTAGTGTTTGCGCTACGTGCGGAATTCGTGATGCCCGATAGACGTTAACATATTCGGTCCGTTGATGTAGGTCCTACACACGAAGACGAAGATCCACAAGCCCAGCACTTGCAAGAGACTCCGATAATTGATGGTGGTCGTGCGTGAGATGTAGTCCGTGAAGTCGATACCGAGACAACGGATTTTATCGCGCAGTGCCACCCTCGCAGGTGTCATCCCATGCCAGTGTTCAAAGCCATTGATTTAAGTACATTTACACGGCATCTCGAAGCTTGGAAGTGGCTAACCAATCCAATGCTTTGCGAACATCACGTTCGTCACGAAGAGGTAACATCAGATCATCTGCATACGCAGTGCACCTAAAAAAGGAGCCACCAAGAGACAAACCCGTGAGGCGGTGTCGCAGCCCGCTTAACAAAGGTTCTAATGCTAAGGCGTACAGTATTGTCCATAATAGGCGTACCTGTGTAACACAGCGACGAATTTACAAGGTGTTCGACAGTCTAACGTTGACAAGCGCTTTCCCTGTTGAGCCACGTAGGAGACTAGTAACACCTCGGAGGAAGCGTCGGGGTAATGCTTATTCTGAAGAACAGCAGTTTAGTACGTATGACTGACGCAATCAAATGCTGACGAATATCGCAGCCAGAGCTCCCGATACGCGACGCACCTTAGCGAGGGCAATCAGCGGCACAGGGCGGAGCGGATATTATGCGTCCCACCTATCGATGACTCATCCATTGATAGGACACGGGATGTCGTACGCAGAATTCGAGCTGCCACTCGACGCGTGAAGTTTTTCGTATCACGGTTCAACCAAGTCAATGGTCGGTAGACTGTAGTACGTGAACCTCCGTGAGGTTTACGGATTGGGATGGTGGTACCTTCCACAAATGCAGCGGGATGTTGCGCCTCTATTGTCATGAGCTCTTGACATATAGTAGTCCAATAGGGCACCAGTAGTCTCTGGAACGTCCTATAAATCTCCAGAGGTAACCCATCCAGTCCTAGTAGCTCATTGGGTGCCCCTTTTCCTATGGCATCCAACATTTCTTCTTCAGTCACCGGTTCTAGCAGTTCCTGTTGGAGTTCCGGAGTAACCGCTGCGTGTGTCAAACCAGCGACAACACTAATTATCTCTTGATCAGATCTCGTCCTCGTGTACAGGTGAGAATAAGGGGTAAAGTATGCATTGCTTATGTCTCTTTGCGTGGCGTGACGGACGCCGTTTTCTGTAGTCACTTCATAGATCAATGTCCCGTGTATCTGCTCTCATTCCATGGCTATATGGTACATGCCCCCCCCCCCCCCCCCCCCATGAACCTTGGAACTTGCCATTCGTGGGAGCCTTGCGTGCCTCAGCGATACAGATAGCCGTACCGTAGGTGCAACAAGAACGGAGGGGTATCTGTTGAGAGGCCAGACAAACTTGTGTTCCTGAAGAGGGGCAGCAGCCTTTTCAGTAGTTGCAGGGGTAACTGTCTGGATGATTGACTGATCTGGCCTTGTAACACTAACCAAAACGGCCTTGCTGTGCTGGTACTGCGAACGGCTGAAAGTAAGGGGAAACTACAGTCGTAATTTTTCCCGAGGGCATGCAGCTTTACTGTATGGTTAAATGATGATGGCGTCCTCTTGGGTAAAATATTCCTGTGGTAAAATAGTCCCCCATTCGGGTCTCCGGGCGGGGACTACTCAAGGAGACGTCGTTATCAGGAGAAAGAAAACTGGCATTCTACGAATCGGAGCGTGGAATGTCAGACCCATTAATCGCGCAGGTAGGTTAGAAAATTTAAAAAGGGAAATGGATAGGTTAAAGTTGGAGATAGTGGGAATTAGTGAAGTTCGGTGGCAAGAGGAACAAGATTTCCGGTCAGGTGAATACAGGGTTATAAACACAAAATCAAATAGGGATAAAGCAAGAGTACGCTTAATAATGAATAAAAAAAAATAGGAGTTCGGGTAAGCTACTACAAACAGCATAGTGAACGCATTATTGTGGCCAAGATAGATTCGAAGCCCACGCCTATTACAGTAGTACAAGTTTATATGCCAACCAGCTCTGCAGATGACGAAGAAATTGATGAAATAAAAGAAATTATTCCGATAGTGAAGAGAGACTAAAATTTAATAGTCATGGGTGACAGGAATTCGACAGTAGGAAAAGGGAGAGAATGTAACGTAGTAGGTGAAGATGGATTGGGGGTAATAAATGAAAGAGGAAGCCGCCTGGTAGAATTTTGTACAGAGCACAACTTAATCATAGCTAACACATGGTTCAAGAACCATAAATGAAGGTTGTATACATGGAAGAGGCCTGGAGATACTGACAGGTTTCAGATAGATTATATAATTATAAGACAGAGATTTAGGAACCAGCTTTTAAATTGTATGACATTTCCAGGGGCAGATGTGGACTGTGACCACAATCTATTGGTTATGAACTGTAGATTAAAACTCAATAAACTGCAAAAAGGTGGGAATTTAAGGAGATGGGATCTGGATGAACTGAAAGAACCAGAGGTTGTAAGGAGTATCAAGGAGAGCATAAGAGAACAATTGAGAGGAATAGGGCAAACAAATACAGTAGAAGAAGAATGAGTAGGTTTGAGGGATGAAGTAGTGAAGGCAGCAGTGGATCAAGTAAGTAAAAACACGAGGGCTAGTAAAAGTCCTTGGGTAACAGAAGATATATTGAATTTAATTGATGAAAGGAGAAAATATAAAAATGCAGTAAATGAAGCGGGCAAAAAGGAATATAACCGTCTCAAAAATGAGATCGACAGGAAGTGCAAAATGGCTAAGCAGGGATGGCTATAGGACAAATGTAAGGATGTAGAGGCTTATTACAAAAAACTCGATGGTTTGTCACCTCATGGTTCCATGTCACAGACATCAGCGAAAGTTCTTCACCAAGTGTTATGCACAGATCACATCTGGATCACCAGTGAAGACGGAACAGGCTAATATTGTTGCTCACATGCCAGTTGCGCAGTGAACTAGCTTTATTGCTGTACACTTGTACTGTGTTGAAGGACAAGGATAAAGTGATGGCATGGCGATGGAACTTGATGAGGTTTGTTTGAAATAGATACATTGACTCTGCACAAAAGAGTAAACAAGTAACCGGCAAATGAAATCTATTTACAATGTCTACTAGCTGGTGAATGCGGTAAATGATGTTCTCACAGGAGTGCACGTTGAGGGCATACAGGCCTCAGTGATATGAGCATGTCGTCCGATCGCGTGACCACGGAATAACAATGGACGTAAGTCTGGAGTGAAGCAAACTTTCTTTATGAACCACCAGGCACACTGTACTTATGAACGAAAGCGAAACATGTGGACAGCCCTAAATAAAGCCAAACACATCAGTAGCTCACGTTAAGCTCAACCCAAGTAGTCCATGGCTCGTGCACCAGACCCAGAATACGTGTATACACGGTACTATAGCCCATCTCAAACTGGTTTGTTTTTTACTCCTGTGTGCATCATACCATTGCCATAATTTGGCCTAACAGAATATTTGCTTGTGAGTGGACACCACGTGCCACACGCTTTGCGCTGATTGCCGTCCACATATTTCTGCGGGACAGCTGTCGTGATAGTCACTAGGGGAAAGATAGACACTGCCTACAGGAAAATTAAGGAGACCTTTGGAGAAAAGAGAACCACTTGCATGAATTTCAAGATTTGAGATGGAAACGCAGTTCTAAGCAAAGAAGGGAAACCTGAAAGGTGGAAGGAGTATATAGAGGGTCTATACAAGGGCGGTGTTCTTGAGGACAATATCATACAACCGGAGGAAAATGTAGATGAAGTTGATATAGGAGATATGATACTGCATCAAGAGTTTGACAAAGCACTGAAAGACCTAAGTCGAAATAAGGCCCCGGGAGTAGACAACATTCAATTAGAACTACTGACAGCCTTGGGAGAGCCACGCCTAACAAAACTACCATCTGGTGACCAAAATGCATGAGACAGAAAAAATACCCTCAGACTTCAAGAAGAATATAATAATTCCAATCCCAAAGAAAGCAGGTGTTGGCGGATGTGAAAATTACCGAACTATCAGTTTAGTAAGTCATGGCTGCAAAATACTAACGCGAATTCTTTACAGACGAATGGAAAAGCTGGTAGAAGTCGACCTCAGGGAAGATCAGTTAGGAAATATTGGAATACGTGAGGCAATACTGACCCCACGACTTATCTTAGAAAATAGATTATGTCTACAAAAGCTAGAAACGTAGGTTTGCCTTTCCTTAGAGTATTCCAGTCAACACTGTCAAAAGTTTTCTCTCTTTGAATTTCTGAAGGTGGCATGGGTAATATACAGGGAGCGAAAGGCTATTTACAATTTGTACAGAAACAAGATGGCATTTATAAGAGTCGAGTGGCATGAAAGGGAATCAGTGGTTGGGAAGGGAGTGAGACAGCTTTGTAGCCTCTCCCCGATGTTATTCAATCTGTATATTGAGTAAGCAATGAAGTAAACAAAGTTTTTATTTCTTCTCCATGGATTTTAATACCTACTCCGAATTTTTCTTTTGAGGTTCGGCGATGACATTGTAATTCTGTCAGAGAGGGCAAAGGACTTGGAAGAGCAATTGAAAGGAATAGATAGTGTCTTGAAAGGAAGATATAAGATGAACACCAACAAAAGCAAAACGATGATAATGGAATGTAGTCGAATTACGTCGGGTAACGCTGAGGGAATTAAAATAGGAAATGAGACACCTAAAGTAGTAAAGGAGTTTTGCTATTTGGGGAGCAAAATAACTGATGATGGTCCAAGTAGAGAGGATATAAGATGTAGACTGGCAATTGCAAGGAAAGCGTTTTTGAAGAAGAGAAATTTGTTAACATCAAATATAGATTTAAGTGTCAGGAAGTCTTTTCTGAAAGTATTTGTACGGAGTGTAGCCATGTATGGAAGTGAGACATGGACGATAAATAGTTTGGGCAATAAGAGAATAGAAGCTTTCGAAATATGGTGCTATAGAAGATTGCTGAAGATTAGATGGGTAGATCACATAACTAATTAGGAGGTATTGAAAAAATTGGGGAGAAGTTTGTGGTACAACTTGGCTAGAAGAAGGGATCGGTTGGTAGGATCAAGGGATCACCAATTTAGTATTGGAGGGCAGCGTGGAAAGTAAAAATCGTAGAGGGAGACCAAGAGATGAATACACTAAGCAGATTCAGAGGGATAGAGAAGCATAAGGAGCTGCTTCAAACCAGTCTCAAGACTGAAGACTCCAACAACAACAACGTGGGATATGGAGGGCTGTCGTTGATGATTCCCACCATTTGACGAGTACAAATGATGGTCCCTTCACAGTGTTGATGTGCTCGGTTGACAGTCATCTGTCGAGTCCGTGTTTGTGGCATAACGGAACACTACCTGAGGATGGCGTAGTAAAAGTCTGCGATTCCCGGATGGGGGGGGGGGGGGGGGGGTTCAGGCATTTTTCTGCCACGTGATGACCGAGTGTTGTGTAAAGTCCTTAGGTTAGTTAGGTTTAAGTAGGCACAGTCTACACGTGTCTCCAACTGACGGTTGACATTCCGGTGAGATCAGGTAAGCGGGCAGCGGCTACGCCATAGTAGTTGTCGTCGAAGCTTGATGGTACAGGCGTAAGCAGTGTGATCAGTAAATGCAGCTGGCCACAACTCGGCTGCCTTGACTGCATCCTCGAGAGAGCGGGATGTATACATCCTATTAATGTAGACTGGCAATGGAAAGGTAACCATTTCTGAAGAAGAGAAATTTGTTAACATCGAGTATAGATTTATGTATCAGGAAATCGTTTCTGAAAGTATGGAGTGTAGTCATGTATGGAAGTGAAACATGTACGATAAATAGTTTGGACAAGAATAGAATACAAGCTTTCGAAATGTGGTGCTACAGAAGAATGCTGAAAATAAGGTGGATAGATCACGTAACTAATAAGGAGGTATTGAATAGAATTGGGGAGAAGAGCAATTTGTAGCACAACTTGACTAGAAGAAGGGATCCGTTGGTATGACATGTTTTGAGGCATCAAGGGATCACAAATTTAGCATTGGAGGGCAGCGTGGAAGGTAAAAATCGTAGAGGGAGACCAAGAGGTGAATACACTAAGCAGATTCAGAAGGATGTAGGTTGCAGTAGGATCTGGGAGATGAAGAAGCTTGCACAGGACAGAGTAGCATGGAGAGCTGCAGCAAACCAATCTCAGGACTGAAGACCACAACAACAACAACAACAAAACATTTTTCGCAAGCTCGGAACCTTCTGGTCCGTGAGAAACTATCACATTCATTTTTCCATAAATACAGTGTACAAATCTCACAAAATTTAACAAGACAACCGTCTGGACCTTACAAAAGTAAGAGAAAGAATGAATAAGTAATTGTTCCTTCTCTTTCAACAACATTCAAATATTCACAAATAATGTTTGACGTCGCACTGAGACGGCGCGTTTGTTCTTTGAGCTTGACATGTAACTCCTTACAAATGGAAGGCCTCAGACACGGCCAACCGATTCGGCTAAAATTTGGCAGGTCGCTTGTGTACAACCGAAAACGGAGGAATCTAAGATATTTTAGGTCAACACCGCCGCGTTATTGAAAAAATCACCCCTAAAATTTATGAAGAGCAATCGACTCAAAATTGGTGGGATCGATAGATAATTGTAAATAGAGCATTTTTCAATATTAGCTATTCTATCCGAAAACGCATACTATTCCAGAAACCGAGGAAAGAAAGTTTTACAACTGTCGCTTCTGTTCCTACTTTTTATACGGTTTTTGCCGACAGCACTGATAGCGCAACAGCCAAGGTAACTGGCTGGGAATCTAAGAACCCGGGTTCGAATCGCGAGGAAACCCAGTGGATGTTATTATTTTCGTTTGTATTTTTCCATATCTCAATTCATAGGAATAGGAGGGTTAATAAGGTAAGTAAATCTATAAGGAACGATAAAAATAAGGTAGGCAAATAAATTTCTGAAACTTCTTGGGGTAGTAAACAACTAAAATGTTACTCCAGGTCACTTTAGAATGGCTCTTCCAGTCACTGTTACGTGTCCTCATTTTTCGTCGAACAACGAGATGGGTGGTACTTGTCACATAAAAATTTGAAACAAATATACTCACGGCACCAAGAACATCTAATGAATTCAATCTTTCGAAAGCTACACTGTTCCTTCCCAAGAGTAGGCTGAAAACAAACTTGGTTTACATTTAAAAATGTCTTTTTCGGGAATTAATTTTGATGCGTACCACGCATACGATATCATTGCGTGAAAAATCGGTGCTGAAAGTTGGTTATGAATTATGTTGTAAATAGTTATTGTATCCGTGCGGTTGTCCAATTCCCACTGGGTTTCCAGAAGCACACTGCAATCCTGAAGCCTGGAAATATAGTTTTTAACCTGGCGATCGAAATCAACATCACACAGCTGGTACACAGGTGTACAGTTGGGCGGTATTACTTTTACCGTGCACGTCGGCTGACCCTCGCCATCTATAATCATTGTGTCATATAATATAGCATTACTTTGTCCACTCCAGGAATCCACTACTAGAAAAAACTTGCTATCAGAAACGTATCGTCTTAAAACATTCTCAAGAAATGTTCTGTAAATCGCATTCGTCAGTTTGGAGAAGGTAATGTAAACATTTTTCAACGAGTCGGTTAAACGGTTGACCTCTTCTATAACCTGAGGACCAAATGTAACATTCGTTTCTTGTAAACACAGGAAAACCTTACGTAACAGATTTCCAGAGGCTGCAGTGGCATGTTGCGCCGTGTACGAATGTGTTATTAGGTTTTTACTACCAACTGCGACAAGGATTCGTTTTTCTCCCTTATGCGATAACGTGCGTCGAATGTTCACGCAATACTCGCATCCTGTATGACCGGTGTTGATCACGTAATCACTATTAAAACCGGTCATAAGTGACGCCGTTTGCCTGTTGAAAAGAGCTCCCACTTTCTGTATATCTTCTATATTTTGTACTTCCTTATGAGAGACGTATTTAGTGACGCGCCGTTGACGAATTTTATACCCCGATCTGAAATTTTTTGCCCAAGATAATGATGCAGCAGACGTAGAATCCTTGTTGGCCGTATATTGAAGCGCTGCACCTGCAGCCCACTCCTGAAGTATTCTCGCTGTTACATTCTCGTTACGTCAACAAGATTCGACAATTCGGTCGTATGTCCACATATTTATCGCCTGGTATTTGTCGTAACTTGTCCCTCCTTTAACGATATCACTTTCCCACAATTTCAATTCCTTCTTCCGTTCCAGGGCTGTTGTTGCTCCATTCTTTTGCAGTGTTTGTAAGTTCAAATTTGGATGATTCCTGGCTAGCGCTACCGCCTTAACTTTTACTTCAAGGGGTATAGAGCTGTAGTTAAGTCGTTTAGTAACCGGTTTGTGATACTCATCGGGAACGGATGAAGCACATATTCCCAGTGACGTGGAGATTTCTGAAGTGTTATGACAATTTAGCGATTCACTAGTCGGGATATCTTCCACTGAATCACCTTCTGCTTCGTCTTCATCGTATAGTACCTCAGTATCAAGAAAAGTCATTTCGTTCGTCACCACCAAAAATCTCTCGACCATAGCCTTTTCTATCAACGTGGAACGCCGAGAAACAGACCTGGCTGCTTCCAGTAGTGCGTTGATAATGTATCTGTATTTGGCAAACCAAAACACAGCGACGGTAACTTCCCGCTTGCCATCGTCTGTGACAGGCTCCCAACTATATATTACAACGCTAGTCGAAGGGTGTACATCCTCCGTTACTCAGATTATGCACCTGAAAGATATGACAACAAATAATAACTAGTTACTACGGCATAAACAGACGAGCTAATTTCTACAAACTACATACAACACTCGTCATATGTTACTTACAGAATAACACTGTATTCATTCACGAAACTTATTTCATTCGGCACATTAATGATGGAAAAATCACTACTGTATCCGCCAGGATCGCGGCAGCGTAATGACGGAAAACAACTCTTTCCGATTTACGTCTATAAGGCTCGTGCTGGACACCTTCTCTCTTCCAGATTCACAACTATGATATGACGAACAGGCAACCGGGACAACATAACTCTCCCCGCGTGCATTCTGTCCCGAGCCTCGCTGTAAACAAGCGTCGCGCGGTTGGCTGTCTGTGATCCCTCGTGAGGAATTCGAAGCACTCTTACAAGGGGAGGCCGCCAATTGTGAAATTCAGATTCAATTCATACTGCGCATAATAATAGCTCATGGCCAGAGGTGCTATGTGGGAAAGCACCAAGATGTACTTCTCAGACGTTGTCGAGAAAATCGACAGTTAAAAGAAACTGTTGCGGTGAAATACTCACTACGATTGATAGTTTTCTACAGCGTCGTGGCGCAGCTGTAAGCTCTCGGGTTCGGGTTCGTAATTCAGAAGTTCGCCGGATCGAATCTCGCGCCATGCAACCATTTTTTTTAGTATTTGTTTTTTGTAATTCAAATGTGTGTACACAATATATATATATATATATATATATATATATATATATATATATATATATATATATATATAATTCCCAGCAATCAGTTGCAACAATTATGCATATAATAAGTTGTTGAAAGTCGTTTGTCGTGGAAAAACGGGCAACTTCGAACATCATTATGTTTTCCGCAAACAAAGTTGTATTTCATTAATGTTATTAATTGTCTTCATAATGTTAACCAAGTATAGTTAATGGAAGATGTAGAAACGATATTCCGAAACGAATACGTATAGCATAAATCAAACGTTCGAATTAGAATACAAACCCCACGTACACAAATTTGCTGTGGCAGGTATGAAATATAAACTCCGTTACTCGCTCGTTACACTCGAAGGACAGATGTTGAATGGGCCGAAACGAGCCGCCGCATAACAGCGTAGTTGCCTGCCAACTTCGAAAGAAGGTAGGTGCGGTCCCTAGCGCAACTTATAACATCTTCGAAAATCAGTGCGGACGTGAGAGCTTTGGTACACCCTGTTAAACAAACGGAAAAATTGAGGCGGTACAATTGGACAGCGATCCGCCATCACCAATATGTGTAAGCAATTCATATATGAATTACAAAACACTAATAATAAAAAATGTTGCATGGCGCGAGGTTTTTTTTTTTATTTTTCCGCCTCTCCCGAAACGCTCATATACCCTGCGCTGCTTATGCTGCTAATTAATTGGTTAGGCGTTCCATTGATTTTTTTATTTTGTTTATTTTTTTTATTTCATTTTTGTTCATTGTATCTGCTCGGGGCGGACATCGCAAGACACCCGTTTCAGTTAGTCGTTGATCCATTAACTCAGTTTTTTTTATTACAGACGGCAGCTAACACACTGACCGAACACGTTAAGCTACCGTGCCGGCTGTTCGATCCGGCCACCTTCGGATTACGAACCCGAGCGTTTACCGCTGATCCACGACGCTGTAGAAAACTATCAATCGTAGAGAGTATTTCACCGCAACGGTTTCTTTTAACTGTCGATTTTCTCGACAACGGCTGAGAAGTGCATCTTGGTGCTTTGCCACATTACACCTCTGGCCATGAGCTTTTATTATGCGCAATAGGGATCGAATCTGAATTTCACAATTGGCGGCCTCCCCTTGTTAGTCGTAGTTGTGGTCATGTGACAAGCCTTAAAAGTTTAATACTTTACTAACCAACGGCGTTGGGGTAATTAGTTTGCCTACTTTATTATTATCATTCTTTATTAATTTACTTACCTTATTAACCATCCTATCCCTATCAATTGAGATATGGAAAAATACAAACGAAAATAATAACATCCGCTAGGGTTCTCCGATTCCCAGCCAGTTAGTTACCTTAGCTGTTCCGCTATCGCCGCTGTCGGCGAAAAGCGTTTACCATGTGGATACAGGAGCGACAATTGTAAAAGTTTCTTTCCTCAATTTTTGGAAAAGTTTGCGTTTGCGGACCCCATACCTGATGATGAAAAATGCTCTATTTGCAATTATCTATCGATCGCTCTAATTCTGAGTCCGTTGCTCGTCAAAACCTTTAGGGTTGATTTTCTCAAAATTGCGGGGGTGTTGACCCAAAAGATCTTGGAGTATTTCATTTTAGGTTCTACACAAGCAACCTGCCACATTTGAGCCGAATCGGTTGGCAGTGTCTGAGGCCTTCCCCTTGTTAGCCAGGATCGGCGACTACCTGCCCGCGCCTATCATCCGTCCTATACATGTCCGTCCTGCACACACATAATTGTGGTGCAGTAGATACATTCTACTTTACCACACTCGTCTCTAAAATAACCCGTGTTCAAGACGGTGGAAATACGAGGGTCTCTAGAATTTACCCCGAAATTCTCGAGACACTACAATGCCTTTCAGAATGCTGGAAGTTAGCAAAGTATAACTATTAAATTGTCATTACTTCAACACCCCCATCAATTTAATACTTTCCTTAATTACCCGTAAAATTCACTATCCCCAGCTTTTGACATATTTTACCAAAAGCAACTAGGACTGGACATTTCAGTAAACTGCCATTTGTTCCTCGGAGCTAATGTATTGAACATTTAGATGGCCTCGCCCTGTATAAAGAACAACAGCCGTTCTATCACATTTCGTGGTCTCTGATGAACCCTCACCATCGAGGACAACATAATGCGTACTATTTTTCAAGAAGTTTTCGAGCCATTCACATATCTGTGAACTTATTCGATATGCTCGTAGTTTCTTTAACAATCTGCAATTGGGCACGATGTCAAATTCTTTCCGGAAATCTAGAAATATGGAATCTGCCTGTTGCCCTTCATACATAGTTCTCAGTATGTCACGTGAGGAAAGGGCAAGCTGAGTTTCGCACTTATGATGCTTCCTAAAGCCATGTTGATTCGTCGACGTATGTTGCTTAGCCTCACGTAAGTCTATTATAATCGAACTGAGAATGTGTACAGGGAGTCTGCAGCAATCAGAAGTTTGGGATATTGGTCTCTAATTTTACGGGTCCGTTTCTTTACCTCTCTATATACTGGAGTCATCTGCGCTTTTTTTCCAGTCGCTTGGAACTTCGAGCTGGGCGAGGGATCTACGACAAATGCAGGTAAGGGACCAATGACGTATAACACTCCTTGTAAAATCCAAAACCTATAACAATATTAATATACAGAAGAAAACGCTGCGATCTTATGCACCATCCTAATAGCTTGCGATCTCAGAATTTGCGGCGTGAGGCACCGTCACACGTCGCGAGTGCCAGGGAAGACCACCCTCCCTTGCAAAAAGCACTAGCATTAACGTGCCTGTATACTAGACTTGCAGTCATTACGACACTCGCTTTCTAAGTGGCGCACACATTCCGCCAGTATCAGGGTTATCGCCTGCTCGTTAGACAGCCAGCTATACACGCCAGCTCCTATCTAGCTCCGCTCCACCTGTCTGTCAAAACAGTGCGCATATAGCCGCGCCAGTCTCTCATACTCTGCGCGAGAAAATTCAACATTTCTTCTTTTAAAATATGTAAAATTAAATCAATACGTTTTTCAGTTTACTGCAAATATTAGTTTTTGAAGCACTGTAATCATTTTCTTTCTTTAACTACAAATAGTGGGGATAATATGAAAAATGTTCTCAAACATAATTTTGAATGTCGAGTGTAGAGTATATACGAAATTTGGAAGGCTTCCTAACACCAAACGCTGACTGGAAGTATCTTGTATGATGAGGGGCCCTGTAGTCTGCAGGTCGACAGAAACTGTTCCGTCAGTGGAGGCGCGCCTATTTGGTAAAACATCCACACCACGTCTCCGTGCGACTTATCGCCAGCCACGGGTGGGTCTTGAACTTGTCCTGGAGAGTGGTGGCGTGTTTCAGCCCGAATTAATGGAGTGCTCTGTTAGTTCAGAGACAGGTCTCCGTGCCGGCGCTGACGCACGGCGTGGTAGGAGGTCCGCAAAACCTCAGGCGTGGTGGGGATGTTTTGGACTTTGCGAGGGAAATAAGGAATCAACTTTTACATTAGTATGGCCAGTGTAGCGGGCTGTGTGTAGCCTTCTTATCTTGAGAATCTGCAACTCTATTGGAATTTTCGTAAGAATCTTTACGTACTTCTGCAGAACTGATATTTTTCATGTTCATTAGTGAATGACGGCGCTGCTGTTATTACGCAGTTTAATCTTAGTGATTCAGCTCATATAATGTGAGTTACTTTTTCGTTGTTTAATGAAGCTGTTTAATTAAACAGTAATAAAGTACCCAATATCAATCTGGAAATATCCACCAGGCTGTGGCTAAGCCATGTCTCTACAAAATCCTTTCTTCCAGGAGAGCCAGTTCTGCAACGCTCGCAGAAGAGCTTCGGTGAATTTAGGAAGGTACAATTGAAGCTGTGAGGACGGGTCGTGAGTCGTTCTTGGGTAGCTCAGACGGCAGAGAACGCCGTGAGGCAAATATCCCGAGTTCGAGTCTCGGTCCGGCACACAGTTTTAATCTGCCAGGAAGCGCCAGTAATAAAGTAAACTTTCATTACATCAGATTGTTGCTGCTTACAAGTGTTACTCCATAGTAATGGCCCATACGAAGGAATGAACACTGCAGCTGCAACAAATCCCAGCCACCAGGTTATGCTATGAAAGCTGCCTCGTTGTGGGATTGTGGTTCTGGCTCGGAACCTGGGTCATTTTCTTGCAGGTATCGCCAGTTTTTCTCATCTAGATCGTTGCCCGAGTCAGAATGTGTGGCATGAGACCAGCCATGCGTAGCGGTCTAGATATGAGATGCACACAGACGTATATCTCATTAAGGATATCATGAGTGCAGTTATCATGTTAGTTTGGTCACGGTACGTGGTAGTGGCTGAGTGAAGTAGGCAAAATCCGCGAAATATGGAGCAATAATTACTCTTAGGTAATACTAAATAATATGCACTGAAGCGCCAAACAGACTGGTATAGGCATGCGTATTCAAATACAGGCTGAATACGGCGCTGCGGTCGGCAACGGCAATATAAGAGGACAGGTGTCACGCTCAGTTGTTAGGTCGGTTACTACTGCTACAATGACAGGTTATCAAGATTTAAGTGAGTTTTAACGTGATGTTATAGTAGGCGCACGAGCTATGGGACACAGCATCTCCAAAGTAGCGACGAAGTGAGGATGTATGTGTAGTGAACCGTGAATATCAGGAATCCGGTAAAATATCAAGTCTCCCACGTCGCTGCGTCCGAATCATTTAACGAAACATCATCGATATGGGCTTTCGGAGCAGAAAGCCCACTCGTGTATCCTTGATGACTGCACGACACAAAGCTTTACGCCTGAACTAGGCCCTTCAACACCGATATTGGACTAATGGTGACTGGAAATATGTTGCCTGGTCGGACGAGTCTCGTCCGATAGAACAGACACCATTGCTGACCTGAGGCCGTCTAGAACGAAATTACGATTGTATTAATACCTTGAGCTGCTGACGGGCGTTGACGTATAGCAACGGGGACTGGTGAAAATGTGTGCCCGACCGGGATAGAGCGTCCTTCATGTAAGCAGGGATCCCGGGTTCGAGTCTTGGTCGGGGCACACATTTTCACCTGTGCCCGTTAATATATATCAACGCCCATCAGCAGCTGAAGGTATTAATGTAATTCTAACCTCAGACATTAGTCGAGCCATGCCACGTCGAGTTGCGGTACTTCCGTGTACTCACGGGGGCTTTACACGATGTTAGGGAGGTGTCCCAGTTTCTTTGGCTCTTCAGTGTATATGACTTAAGAGCATTGCCATATATGTAAAAATGTTTTTATTGTATCACTTATGATGCAATTTAGTGGTCTTCAACGTGTTTCATCAGTACTGTGGTGGCCCGAGGTGAGTGATTGTGGTTGGCAGATACCTCATTGTACTGTGGGATGTAGAACACTTAGTTCTCTCAGAAAAGGCTATATTCTCTATTACCTTTGAACTTTACCGCATTACTTAATATACTCGCTTATACAATCCTCTCCCTGTTGCATCTATACTGGCATTAACGTTGCGTTACGCGACATATTTAACAGCAGTAATACTCTTTTAAAATAATGCTATTTAAATGAAGCTCGAAATGCGAGGAAGCTGCCTTATGTCATTAGGCATGTACTTTTCATTGCATATATGTAATATATTGTTTTCATAATATTTTCTTACAGACTATATTTGCAGTTACTGACGGAAACGCGCAAAATCGTGAAAAGTATTATACATATGAAGAATAAGCGAAATGCTTATGCGAAATCACTGTAGAGAATCGTTCGGTTACTCATTTGTTTGTTACGAGTGGTTTTACCTCGTAGTATATCTGGATTTTTTTTCTTTGGGACTCTGTTGATTGTCGGCAAACTGCAATTAACGAAAACGCACTGGGACATTAAAAACTGATATATTTATTAAAGTTTGAATAACGAAACTGGGCAAGCATCGTATGGCGTCCGTCAAATGAAACAATAAACGCATTTTCATATGTACGGTAAAGTTCGTAAATCACAGAGTATGTAGCTCTTCCTAAGAGTATTTGTTGCTCAGTATTTCGCGAATTTCTGTTCGCCACACTTATCCACTATCACGCACCAAGACAGAAGTCCCTTACTATCTTACTAACAGCGTGAGACCAAGCGATAGCTACGAACATAACAAGGAGTCGGTGGCAGTCCGTCATGCAGGAAAGTGTGTAAGTAAAAGAAAGAAAAGAAAAGAAAAGAAAAAAGAAACATTCCTACGGCCTACCCAAACCATTGTTTCTTGTTTCCCAATCGCGGTAGATGGCGCTGTAATCGACGAATATCCACTGTGCCTGTTTTTGCATTTAAGACACAAAGTATTTACGATGTGAATGAAAACCTTTCTGTTCAAAAGGAACATACTGATCTTCAGACATTGCTTGAGTGTGTTGTAAATGTGTACGGGGCAAATAAAAGACATTTCTAGCAAATAAGCTACTTGTATGGTAACGTAGTTTTCTGTTTCCTTCGGGGTGGCTGTGATTGTATCACTTATGATGCAATTTAGTGGTGATAGAGTCTTCAACGTGTTTCATCAGTACTGTGGTGGCCCGAGGTGAGTGATTGTGGTTGGCAGATACCTCAGTGTACTGTGGGATGTAGAACACTTAGTTCTCTCAGAAACCACGTGAATGCTTCGCCGGGCGTTGTGGCCGAGCGGTTCTAGGCGCTTCAATCTGGAACCTCGCGATCGCTACTATCGCAGGTTCCAATCCTGAGTTCTGAGTTGTAGGGCACTGATGACCTCAGATGTTAAGTCCCATAGTGCTCAGAGCCATTTGAACCATTTGAAGCTGAATGCTTCACTTCGGTCGCCTCCCTCGACCGATTTAGATGTGCGTTTCCGCCCAACCGCTGTAAATCTCACGCTGGCCGCTACGCGGAAGACAAACCACAACCACTCTAATAAGTTAAAATGCCCACAAGGTGATAATGACAGGCTCACCTGCCATGGATACTCAACGAAATCAAGCATTCCAATGGTGAGCGGCATGGGTGCTCAGCGATAGTAAGCATCCCGATGGAAACAAAATAATATTACCTCAAAAACTTGTTACTGGATCACGTTAAACGTCGATTCGAAGCAGACCCTGGAACCGGTAACCACGTTACACTCTACAGTCCAATTTGGAAGAGTCAAGTAGGTATCCCACTGCTGTCCAGGGCGCCTCCAGACACACTTTCGCTCAGTTCGAAGCCGGACTCAAGAATGAAGACAGCTCTACCCCAGCCAATGAGATTCCAGGCCGAAGGCGTTTGTGGAAACCTCATGGACAGTGGTGGTATACCACCATACGACCCGACAACCAGGAGTCATGCTCCGGGGTGCCATAACTTTTCACAGTAAGGCCTCTTTGGTTGTCAGCCGCGACACCCTTACAGCACAGCAGTGGTACGTCCAAGACATTGCACGTGCTGTTTTTTTTTTTTTTTTTTGTTCTTCATGAGAAGCCATTCTGGTCTCACACTTCAGAAAGACAATGCCAGTCAGCACACGGCGAGAGTTTCTACTGCTTGTCTTCGTCCTTGCCAAACCATACATCGGCCGGCAAGGTCGCCTGGTCTCTCTCCAACTGAGAACGTTCGGAGCATTATGGGCAGCACCTCATCTGCATGGATACTCTGCAAATTACATTTAAGTGCCTGGCAGAGGGATCATCGAACCACCTTCACAATCCTCTATTATTCCAAACTCGTAAACCTCGCGGAAACAACGAACACTTATATCTTTTCGTACGAGCTCTGATTTACCTTATCGTGGTGATCGTTTCTCCCTATGTAGTCAGTGTCAACAATATATTTTCGCATTCGGAGGAGAAAGTTGGTGAATTTCATGACAAGATTCAGTCGGAACGAAAAACGGATTTCTTTTAATGATGTCCAGCCCAAATCCTGTATCATTTCTGTGGCACTCTCTCCCATATTTCGCGATAATACAATACGTGCTGCCCTTCTTTGAACTTTTTCGATGTACTCAGTCAGTCGTATCTGGTAAGGAACCCACACCACGCAGCAGTATTCTAAAAGAGGACGGACAAACGTAGTGTAGTCAGTCTCGTTAGTAGATCTGTTACATTTTCTAAGTGTCCTACCAATAAAACGGAGTCTTTGGTTAGCCGTCCCCACAACATTTTCTTTGTGTTCCTTCCAATTTTTGGTTGTTCGTAATTCTAATTCCTAGGCATTTAGTTGAATCTACGGCCTTCATATTTGACTGATTTATCGTGTAACCGAAGTTTAACGGATTCCTTTTAGCACTCAAATGGATGACCTCACGCTTTTCGTTATTTAGGGTCAATTGACAATTTTCGCACGATACAGATATATTTTCTAAATCGTGTTGTAATTTGTTTTGCTGTTCTCACGACTTTACTAGTCGATAAACGACAGCGTCATCTGCAAACAATCTATGACAGCTACTCAGATTGTCTTCCAAATCGTTTATAAATATAAGGAACAGAAAAGGGCCTATAACACTACCTTTGGAACGCCAGAAGTCACTTCTGTTTTACTCGATGGTTTTCCGTCGATTTCTACGAACTGTGACTTCCCTGACAGCGAATCACAAATCCAGTCACAAAACTGAGACGATATTCCAAAGCACGCAATTTCACTAAAAGCCGCTCATGTGGTACAGTGTCAAAAGCCTTCTGGATATCCAGAAATACGGAATCGATCTGAAATCACTTGTCAATAGCAGTCAACACTTCACATGTTACATAAGAACGATCTTCACTAAATCCATGTTCACTGTGTGTCAATAGATCGTTTTCTTCGAGGTAATTCATAATGTTATCCTACTACCTTTCTTGAATATTGGTGTGACCTGTGCAACTTTCCAGTCTTTGGGTACTGATCTTTCGTCGGGATTTCGCCGATCTAACGCGTCAGTTCGACAGAATTTTGGCACGATATACCTCAGGAGAAATCCTACAACTGTACTTAATAATGCCGAACCGAATAAATACCTGAATAAGCACCAGATGTGGATCAACGCGTTACTTACTTGCTCGATTTCTGAAGCACTTTCTGTTGGATAAATCATCCACATTGTTCTGTACATGTACTACACATCGACGGATTTTCGTCTCATTCGCATTATTCTTTCATGGCCTATAGTTTTTGTGTGTGTTATAACGTATATCCATACTCCCAGAATGACTAGGAAGATGTGTTATAAATATGGTGAAAATACTGTTTAATTATTTGCAGTATCCTTAATATGGGAAAACCAATAATAATTAGTCTACAACAGATTGCTGTTCAAAAAGGACTGTCATCTCTTTTTTGCAAAGCATTTGCAGAAGAGAACGCTTCTGCTCATATAATGTGTTTACCTTTAATCAGTTTCAATAGATGGTTCAAATTGCTCTGAGCCCTATGGGACTTAACATCTGAAGTCATCAGTCCCCTAGACCTGGAACTACTTAAGCCTAACTAACCTAAGGACATCACACACATCCATGCCCGAGGCAGGATTCGAACCTGCGACCGTAGCAGCAGCGCATTCCCGGACTGAAGCGCCTAGAACCGCTCGGCCACAGCGTCCGGCAAATTCCAATAGATCATCGAACATTGAGAACAGCTGAAATCTCTCAAATTGAATGAAGCTCCATGGCTCGGCCGATCCCTTAACACGGTGCATGGTATTTGCGGCTGCGTTAGCAGTTCTGTTAACTATAATCCATCGCCCATCGCACGAACAAAAAGCCCTGCCCAGTAGTTGGAAGAAATCACAGATCGCACCCGTTTACAAGAAGGGCAGTACACGTGATCCTCAAAACTTCCGTCCGGTATCCTTGATATCGATTTGTTATAGAATCTTCGAATATATTCTAAATTAAAAAATAACGAGGTATCTCTGACAGAATGACCTCCCCATGGCAACCTGTATGATTTCCGAAAACAATGATCACGTGAAACCCAACTCGCTATTTTCTCAGATGACTGCTAAAAGTAATGGACGAAGGCAGATAAATGCAGTATTTTTCGATTTTCGAAAAGTATTTGATTCAGTACCACTGCTATACTATTGTCAAAAGTAAGGCACTATGAGGAATCAATGAAAATTTGCGTCAGTTGAGGATATTTGATAAGGAGAATGTAGCTTGTAATCTTGGATGAAGAGTCATCATTAAGTATCAAAGTAACTTAGATTGTGCCCCAGGGAAGTGTCTTGGAAGCCTTGCTGTTGATATTGTGCAGGGAAATGCTAAAGTCTGTATTATTTCAAAAGTCAATATTTCACGGAATAATGCAGGTAGTGAGAGCCGCACGCGGTAGCCGAGTTGTCTTGGGCGCCTTGCCCCGGTTCGCACGGCTCCCCTCGGAGGTTCGAGCCCTTCCTCGGGCACGGGTGTGTGTTTTGTCCGTAATGTAAGTCAGTTTAAGTTAGGGACCGATGGTCTCAGCTGTTTGGTCCCATAGGAACTTACCACAAATTTCCCAAATTTAGGTTTTTACTGAAACTAAAGAAAGTGCAAATGACAAATAATCCTGAGTTAATAACGAGCATCAAAACCGTTATAGGGATTAGTGAACACAGGGTTGTCGTAGCGAGACTGTATATTGTAATCCCGAAATCCTCGAAAAACAAACAAAAAGTATACCTATTCAAAAATGTTGATAAAAATTCACTTGACGCCTTCCTGAGAGACAATCTCGACTCATTCCAAATTAATAATATAAGTGTAGACCAGAAGTGGTTTGCATTCAAAAAATAGTATCGGCAGCAATTGAGAGATTTATACGAAATAAACTAACAAACGGCGGAGCTGATCCTCCGTGGTACACAAAACGGGTTAGAACACTGTTGCAGAAACAACTAAACAAACATACCAAATTTAAACAGACGCAAAATCCCTAAGATTGCGCTACATTCCGGGCTTCTCTAAAGGATAGCCAGAGTTCAATGCGAGATGCCTATAAGAGTTTCCACGACGAAACTTTGTCTCGAAACCTGGCAGACAAATCCAAGATATTCTGGTCGTATATGAAGTATGCTAGTGGCAATTTACAATCAATGCCTCCTCTGCGCTATAACACTGGAGATACTATCGAAGACAGAGCTACCGAAGTAGAGTTACTAAACGCAGCCTTCCGAAATGCCTTCACGAAAGAAGAAGTAGTAAATGTTCCAGAATTCGAATCGAGAGCAGCTGCCAACGAGAGCAACGTAGAAGTAAATATCCTTGGAGTAGTGAAGCAACTCAAATCACTTAATAAAAGCAAGTCTTCTGCCCCAGACTGTATAAAAATTAGGTTCCTTTCCGAGTATGCTGATGCATTAGCTCCATGCTTAACAATCATATACAACCGTCCGCTCAACGTGAGATCTGTACCCCAAGACTGGAAGGTTGCGCAGGTCACACCAATATACAAGAAAGGTAGTAGGAGTAATCCACTAAATTGCAGGACCATATCGTTAACGTCGATATGCAGCAGGACTTTAGAACATATATTGTGTTCGAACATTACGAATTACCTCGAAGGAAACGGTCTATTGACACGCAGTCAACATGGGTTTAGTAAAGATCGTTCCTGTGAAACACAACTAGCTCTTGTTGAGTGCTATTGACAAGGGATTTGAGATCGATTCCGTATTTCCGGAAGGCCTTTGACACTGTACCGCACAAGCGGCTCGTAGTGAAAATGCGTGCTTATGGAATATCGTCTCAGTTTTGTGACTGGATTGGCCATTTCTTGTCACGAAGGTCACAATTGTTAGTAACTGACGGAATGTCATCTAGTAAAGCAGAAGTGATTTCCGGCGTTCCCCAAGGTAGTGCTATAGGCCCTTTTCTGTTCCTTATCCATATAAACGATTTGGGAGACAATCTGAGCAGCCGTCTTTGGTTGTTTGCAGATGACGCTTCCGTTTATCGACTAATAAAGTTATCAAAAGATCAAATTCAAATTGCTCTGAGCACTATGGGACTCAACTGCTGTGGTCATTAGTCCCCTAGAACTTAGAACTACTTAAACCTAACTAACCTAAGGACATCACACACATCCATGCCCGAGGCAGGATTCGAACCTGCAACAGTAGCAGTCGCACGGTTCCGGACTGCGCGCCTGGATCAAAAGATCAAAATAAACTGCAAAATGATTTAGAAAAGATATCTGATTGTGCGAAAAGTTGCAGCTGACCCTAAACAACGAAAAGTGTGAGATCATCCACAAGAGTACTAAAAGGAACTCTTTAAACTTCGGTTACACGATAAATAGGTCTAATCGAAAAGCCGTAAATTCAACTAAATATCTAGGTATTACAATTACGAACAAGTTAAATTGGACAGAACACATAGAAAATGATGTGGGAAAGGCTCACCAAAGGCTGCGTTTTATTTTCAGGACACTTAGTAGGTTGGTTACATTTTTCTAAGGAGACTGCCTACAGTACACTTGTCCGTCCTCTTTTAGAATACTGCTGCGCGGTATGGGATGCTTACCCGATAGGACTGACGGAGTACATCGAAAAAGCTCCAAGAAAGGCAGCACATTTTGTTTTATAGCGAAATATGGGAGAGAGTGTCACCGAAATGATACCGGAAGTGGGTTGGGCATCATTTAAGGCGTTTTTCGTTCTGACGGAATCTTCTCACGAAATTCCAATCACCAACTTTCTCCTCCGGGTGCGAAAATGTTTTGTTGACACCGAACTATATAGGGAGGCACGATCATCACCATAAAATAAGGGAAATCAGAGCTCCTACGGAAAGATACAGGTTTTCATTCTTTCCCCGCGCTATACGAAATTGGAATAATAGAGAATTGTGAAGGTGTTTCTATGAACCCTCTGCCAGGCACTTGAATGTAATTTGCAGAGTATCCATGTAGATGTAGATGCAGATGTACACCAACAGATGGCTCTTTATATGATACAAAAGCAATATTTTGCATAGCAATGGAGTTTTGAAGATGTTACTTATAACAAATGCTCAGTATGTGAGCCGTCATTCACCCACAGTGCCTGTAGTCAGGCGACAACGTTGTGAAATGCTCTGTACAACTTACCAGTTGGTATGGTGAAAAACTGCCGTCGAGTGTTGTCTTTTAGCATCGTTAATGCGGTCGGACGATCGCGGGTGACTTGAGACTTCAGCTAAGCCCACAGCCAATAATCACACGTACTGAGGTCTGGGGAGCCGGGAGTGGCTGCTCAGCTCGTGATCCTCACTAAATAATGTGCGCGAGACATCTTGCACACGTGTAGCAGTGCGGAGTGGGGCGCCGTCCTGGATAAAAGTCGTACCTTTCGGAGAGTGTTTATTAGCCAGACATGGGACGATGCGATTTAGTAACATCGCCCTACCTCGCACCCGCCACGCTGACAGTTTGCAAAGTTGCCCGTCTGTTGCCCAGTTTTACTGTCTTTTTCCATTTCAATAAAAGCCGATGCCATTTCAGGCATTTGTTTCATTTTTTACCACTCGACCGAAATTGTTCTGTGAATTAGGCTACAGGAAAGTTAAGGAGGTATTCGAGAAAAAAAGAGAAGCAGCTGTACGAATATAAAGATCTCAGATGGAGAACCAGTCTTCAGCAAAGATGGGAAAGGTGGGCGGTCGAAGGAGTATGTAGAGGGTCTATACAAAATGTAGGTCAGCTGGTTAACAGTAGTCATTGTAATCACTCACGTTGTTGTTGTTGTTGTTTTGGTCTTCAGTCCTGAGACTGGTTTGATGCAGCTCTCCATGCTACTCTATCCTGTGCAAGCTGCTTCATCTCCCAGCACCTACCCCAAACTACATCCTTCTGGATTTGCTTAGTGTAGTCATCTCTTGGTCTCCCTCGACGATTTTTACCCTCCACACTGCCCTCCAGTACTAAATTGGTGATCCCTTGATGCCTCAGAACATGTCCTACCAACCTATTCCTACTTCTAGTCAAGTTGTGCTACAAACTCCTCTTCTCCCCAATTCTATTCAATACATTCTCATTAGATATGTGATCCACCCAACTAATCTTCAGCATCTTTGTATAGCACCACATTGCGAAAGCTTCTATTCTCTTCTTGTCCAAACTATTTATCGTCCACGTACTCCATACAAATACGTCTCAATCTATACTCGGTGTTAACAAATTTCTCTTTTTCAGAAACGCTTTCCTTGCCATTCTCGGTCTACATTTTATATCCTCTCTACTTAGAATATCATCAGTTATTTTTTTCCCCAAATAGCAAAACTCCTTTACTACATTAAACGTCTCATTTCCTTATCCAATTCCCTCAGCATCACAGGCCTCAATTCGACTAAGTTCCACTATCCTAGTTTTGCTTTTGTTGATGTTCATCTTATATCCTCCTTTCAAGACACTGTCCATTCCGTTCAACTGCTCTTCCAAGTCCTTTGCTGTCTCTGAGGTTCGCAAATGACATTGTAACTCTGTCAAAGTTTTTATTTCTTCTCCATGAATTTTAATACCTACTCAGAATTTATATTTGGTTTTCTTTACTACTTGCTCAATATACAGATTCAACAGCATCGGGGAGAGGCTACAATCCCGTTTCAATCCCTTTCCAACCACTGATTCTCTTTCGTGCCCCTTGACTCTTATAACTGCCATCTGGTTTCTGTTAAAATTGAAAATAGACTTTCGCTCCCTGTATTTTACCCCTGCCACCTTCAGAATTTGAAAGAGAGTATTCCAGTCAACACTGTCAAAAGCTTTCTCTAAGTCTACAAATGCTAGGAATGTAGGTTTGCCTTTCCTTAATCTTTCTTCTAAGATAAGCCGTAGGGTCAGTATTGCCTCACGTGTTACAGCATTTCTACGGAATCCAAACTGATGTTTCTTGAGTTCGGCTTCTACCAGTTTTTCCATTCGTCTGTTAAGCATTCGTGCTAGTATTTTACAGCCGTGACTTATTAAACTGATAGTTCGGTAATTTTCACATCTGTCAACACTTGCTTCATTTGGAATTGGAATTATTATATTCTTCTTGAAGTATGAGGGTATTTCGCCTGTCTCATATATCTTACTGACCAGATGGTAGAGTTTTGTCAGGACTGGCTCTCCCAAGGCTGTCAGTAGTTCTAATGGAATGTTGTCCACTCCCGGGGCTTTGTTTCGACTCAGGTCTTTCAGTGCTCTTTCAAACTCATCATGGAGTATCATATCTCCCACTTCATCTTCATCTACATCCTCTTTCATTTCCATAATATTGTCCTCAATTACATTGCCCTTGTATAGACCCTCTATATACTCCTTCAACCTTTCTGCTTTCCCTTCTTTGCTTAGAACTGGGTTTCCATCAGAGCTCTTGATATTCATGCAAGTGGTTCTCCTTTCTCCTTTCTTCCTGTAGGCAGTATCTATCTTACCCCTAGTGAGATAAGCCCTCTACATTCTTACATTTGTCGTCTAGCCATCCCTGCTTAGCCATTTTGCACTTCCTGCCGATCTCATTTTTGAGACGTTTCTATTCCTTTTTGCCCGCTTCATTTACTGCATTTTTATATTTTATGCTTTCATCAATTAAATTCAATATTTCTTCTGTTACCCATAGATTTCTAGCAGCTCTCGTCTTTTTACCTACCTGATCCTCTGCTGCCTTCACTACTTCATAACTCAGTGCTACCCATTCTTCTTCTGCTGTATTTCTTTCCCCCATTCTTGTCAATTGTGCCCTTATGCTCTCCCTAAAACTCTGTACAATCTCTGGTTTAGTCAGTTTATACAGGCCCCATCTCCTTAAATTCCCCCTTTTTGCAGTTTCTTCAGTTTTAATCTACAATTCATAACCAATAGATTGTGGTCAGAGTCCACATCTACCCTTGAAAATGCCTTACAATTTGCCGGCCTGAGTGGCCGAGCGGTTCTAGGTGCTACAGTCTGGAACCACGCGACCGCTACTGTCGCAGGTTCGAATCCTGGCTCGGGCATGGATGTGTGTGATGTCCTTAGGTTAGTTAGGTTTATTTACTTCGGATTTCTAGGGGACTGATGACCTCAGATTTTAAGTCCCATTGTGCTCAGAGCCATTTGAACCTTTTTTTGTCATTAAAATTTAAAACCTGGTTCCTAAATCTCTGTCTTACCATTATATAATCTATCTGATACCTTCTAGTATCTCTAAGCTTCTTCCATGTATACAACCTTCTTTCATGATTCTTGAACCAAGTTACATTCACTCATAGGGGGAAATATTTGAAATATTAGAATTATTAGAATTATTTAGAATTTCTGTAAATATTTTTCGGCGTCGTTTACGAGAGCCTGGAACATTTTGATGGTGACAATGTAGTTCGGAATATTTAAACAACTGTGGCGCTTTTTTATCCCAATTTTGCAAGGAATGGCATCAACATAACTGACCAAGCGTTATTACACTGTTGGAAATCCTTTTCACCAACCTCATAGCACTGTGCGACCACACCTCCAACCAGTTCGCGAGGCTGGCCATTTCGCCTATTTCTTCATGCGGAGGCTGCACTACTCCCACTCAGGTCCATGACTGGCTACTGGCAGAGCGGAAGTTGCACTAATCCCTAAACAAAAGCTTCAGCTGGTGGCAAAGTTTCGATATTTGATACCTGAGAAATTCCTGTTGAAGCACATGCTCTCTCTCTCTCTCTCTCTCTCTCTCTCTCTCTCTCTCTCTCTCTCTCTCAAGCAGTCACGTCATGTAGTGTGACACTGCCAGGACTGTACGCACCGTTGGTCATGGTTGGTTAAAACCACAAACAAAGCAGCATTTACCTAGTAAACCCCAGGTGTGCATGTCTTGGAAATATTCCCGCACTCTATCTGACTGACTGAGTAATTAATTACATCGATACCCTTTTTGTGGACAGTTTTTCCTTGCTTCCTATTGGTGGATAATAGAACTGGAATATTTGATGGGATGTTATCCTACAACCTCCCAGCCGGCCGGAGTGACCGAGCGTCTCTAGGCGCTTCAGTCTGGATCCGCGCGACTGCTGCGGTGGCAGGTTCGAATTCTGCCTCGAGCATGGTTGAGTGTGATGTCCTTAGGTTAGTTAGGTTTAAGTAGTTCTAAGTTCTAGGGGACTGATGTCCTGAGCTGTTAAGTCCCATAGTGCTCACAGCCATTTTTACAACCTCCCAGTATGCAAACCCTACTGTTATTTTTTTCACTTGCCTCCTATCGGTCGATACTAGTACAGTTACGTCATTTGGTAGAAAGTCCATTAAGTTGAAGGTAACTGAAAATTTCGAAGTTCAGTTCAGTTGCACGCTATGTCTATAAACTATCTGTGGAGGGTTTGTACTGGTGCTACAATGAGATGGAGATGGAGGAGAATGAGCAGGAAGGGTCTACTGCCTGATATGATAGAGACAACAGCAAATACCACTGAAAGACAGAGATCACTGTGATGTATTGAGAAGCACTAAACCTGACACACTTAAACCACCTCCTGATCGTCCACACACAGCGCACCTGTCCCCTCGTACACCGCCATTGCCAACGCTCAGAGGCCAGAGAAAACTGTAGCAGCCATGGATGTGCGTGTATACCAGAATGCACCATCCAAGCCATGGGCGGCGTCCAGGGATAATTGGAGTGGTAGGACTTCGGATTTCATCAATGCGTTCAGGACCAACACTTGGCAGTGATCAATACTGAATTGCTCAATTGTCCATGGAGAATACATGCAACACACGCGATCGAAAAGACAGCTCAACTCGTACTGAGTATCAGTTCGCTATTCAGCTATCCAGAGTGCATAATCGCCGGGAGTTGTCCTGCAGCTGAGCGCAAAAAACCACTAGTCCGCTGGCCTGAACTTTTCTTTGTCTCTACCACTCGCAAGAGCTTTTAGCCAACAAACCCATTTGTTCTGGCCACAGTCTATCTCTGCCACGTGCTCCTCATGACGAATTTTGTCGTCCTAGGAAACCAGCGACGTATTTACCACTGTAATTACAATCACATAGTTCGATTGCAGCCCCAACCTGATAACATTAAACAGAGATCGAAGTAACAGAAACACCTCCTCCTGAAGACTGTGGTCTGGAAATATCAATAACCCTCTTATGACTGGGCATCTCCTTATGGCTATCGATGCCTTGAAACTGCAGTCCCCCATGTCAAACCAATATCTCCCTTATGACTGGACACAGCCGTTTTCTTTGTACGTGTTGAAACAATAACCACAGTCACTTCACACCCCCAAAACAAGCTTTATAAGCATGCCATTCATACCGCCAACTAAGTACAATACTTCGCCAGTAACTGAATGCTGGTGGCTCCAAGCAATATTCAGTGGAAAACCGCGATGGATCGACATGCCTCATTTGTTTACCTTGCATGTGTGTCTTAGGAAGAGAGACATAATCGTCTTATGAGCGACCAGATATTAAAAATACGATCGCAAAGACCGTGTTATTGTAACCCCGCATAAATATCGGTCTTCGTTCTACAGACACCCAAGTATCAACAACGATATCCAATGCTGAAAAGTATAACTTCCTTATTAATCGAGGTATGCTAGTGCTTCTGAATAAAGTAGTCTTCCGCACAAATACCAAGATATTGAACGTGGATAGTGATTGCGGTTTCTGTATTAACAGACCGAAAGTGTAGGTGCACATTGCTAGCGAAGTAAGCCCGTAATAAAATCAACACTATCACCGAATTTAGAAAGTGATGCAGCTAAGAAACATGGTACTAGTCCAATATTTGGGACTGCTTCTTGCAGCTGCTACGTATTTGTCACACTAACAAACAGTATTTGTAGCGTCTTCTATATCGATAGTATGTAGACAGTGTAACAGAGGTTCTGCGACATGTCCACGTGGTTATAGGGGAGGTTGATGGTTGAGTGAGAATGATCGCATACAGTGGATGGTGTGTTAGATGAGCAATCACTTAAAAATGCATCACTAGATGGACCTCATAAAATATGTATAAAATCCCATGACTTCTCAGGTCTTTAGTGTCAAGCTTTCAGCCAGAAATGCTGTCTGGAATTTAGTACCATTCAGCCACATATTTTGGGTGCATCCTATCGCGTTGTCTTAATGATTACAGCGTCCGGTCCCGGTAGCTGAGTGGTCAGCTCGACAGAATGTCAATACTAAGGGACTGGGTTCGATTCCCGGCAGGACTCGAGATTTTTTCCGCTCAGGGACTGGATGTTGTGTTGTTCTAACCATCATCATTTCATCCCCCATTGACGCGCAACTCGTCGAAGTGGCGTCAAACCGAAAATGACGTCCTAACCGCCGTCTTCTTCACGTCTGCTGTGCAGCGAGCTACGTTATGTAAGTATTAACTGTATTTTTCTTACTTGTCACTTCTTTTTCCGTGTGTTTTTGCTTTTAGGAAGCTTTAATTGTCGATTGCTATTAATAGTGTTCCATAAATTTCCTCTTAGTTTTGAATACAGTCAGAGAGAGTCCCTTTGGTCAGCCATAGTGCCAGTAGTGCTAGTGATTGTTTTCAATACAGTCCAGAGACGGGTAGTGCAATTTTCATTGTTTTCTACAAGAAGTGGCTAGCAATCACAGTTTAGTCAATAATCAGCCGCCTTTAGTGAATTATCAGTAGTTAAAAGTTGATTAAGTCTCTTCAGTAAATTAATTCCTTAGGATGGATAGGATGTGTGACTGCTGTGTACGGACGCACGAGGAGCTGGCCACTCTTCACGAACAGCTGAGCGTGTTGATGGCCGCGGTCATCCGTCTTCAGGCTGCTGCCTCGGAGTGTAGCGGCAGTAGGGAGTCTGGTGCGTCGCAAGGTACACCCCAGGTGTTACATGCTTCACCCACTGTCCCTTCTGTCGAGATACCTTCGCGGGTACCGGGCGCGGTTGGGCCACCCTCTCTGCAAGGGGAGTGGCGGGTTCAGTGGCGTTCGCAGTGCACGAGGCGGAGGGTCAATGTGGAGGCTGGCCGTGTGGCATCGCCCGCTCTGTCTGTGAGTGGACATGTGGCTGCTCCTTCAGCAAGGTCCGAGCAGGCACACGGGGGGAGGGGTTTATTAGTTATTGGGAGCTCCAACGTTAGGAGGGTGATGGAGCCCCTTAGGGAAGAAGGCCAGTGTTCACTCTGTCTGCTTGCTGGGGGGTCTCATCCGAGATGTGAAGGAGGCCTACCGGCGGCGATAGAGAGCTCTGGGTGCACCTGACTGCAAATTGTTGCTCATGTCGGCACCAATGACTCCTGCCGTCTGGGTTCAGAGGTCCTCCTCAGTTCGTACAGGCGGTTGGCGGAATTGGTGAAGGTGGAAAGCCTCGCTTGCGGGGTGGAATCTGAGCTAACTATTTGTAGTATCGTTCCCAGAACCGATCGCGGTCCTCTGGTTTGGAGCCAAGTGGAAGGCTTAAACCATGGCCGGATGCGGCTACAAGGGTAGCGGAGTACGTGTGGAGTGCACACGGGGGTTTTTAGGTTAGAGAATTCCCTCCCTAGGCCCGACAAGACGCCTCCTGAGACGCGGCAAGGTAGGAGTAGCCAAAATGCAACAGGGAATAACAATATTAATGTGCTAATAGTAAACTGCAGGAGCGTCTATAGTAAGGTCCCAGAACTGCTCTCATTAATAAACAGTCACAGCGCCCATATAGTACTAGGGACAGAAAGTTGGCTGAAACCAGACGTAAACAGTAATGAAATCCTAAACTCAGATTGGAATGTATACCGCAGAGACAGGCTGGACAGTGAAGGGGGAGGCGTGTTTATAGCGATAAGAAGTGCAATAGTATCGAAGGAAGTTGACGGAGATCCGAATTGTCAAATGATTTGGGTGAAGGTCAAGGTTAAAGCAGGCTCAGACATTGTAATTGGATGTCTCTATAGGACCCCGGGCTCAGCAGCTGATGTGGCTCAGCACCAGAAGAATAATTTGGAAAACATTTCGAGTACATTTCCCCACCATGTTATAGTTCTGGGTGGAGATTTTAACTTGCCGGATACAGACTGGGTGACTCAAACGTTCATAACGGGTGGCAGGGACAAAGAATCCAGTGAAATTTTTTTAAGTGCTTTATCTGAAAACTACCTTGAGCAGTTAAACAGAGAACCGACTCGTGGCGATAACATATTAGACCTTCTGGTGACAAACAGACCCAAACTATTTGAATCAGTTAATGCAGAACAGGGAATCAGCGATATAAAGCGGTTACTGCATCGATGATTTCAGCCGTAAATACACTCCTGGAAATGGAAAAAAGAACACATTGACACCGGTGTGTCAGACCCACCATACTTGCTCCGGACACTGCGAGAGGGCTGTACAAGCAATGATCACACGCACGGCACAGCGGACACACCAGGAACCGCGGTGTTGGCCGTCAAATGGCGCTAGCTGCGCAGCGTTTGTGCACCGCCGCCGTCAGAGTCAGCCAGTGTGCCGTGGCATACGGAGCTCCATCGCAGTCTTTAACACTGATAGCATGCCGCGACAGCGTGGACGTGAACCGTATGTGCAGTTGACGGACTTTGAGCGAGGGCGTATAGTGGGCATGCGGGAGGCCGGGTGGACGTACCGCCGCATTGCTCAACACGTGGGGCGTGAGGTCTCCACAGTACATCGATGTTGTCGCCAGTGGTCGGCGGAAGGTGCATGTGCCCTTCGATCTGGGACCGGACCGCAGCGACGCACGGATGCACGCCAAGACCGTAAGATCCTACACAGTGCCGTAGGGGACCGCACCGCGACTTCCCAGCAAATTAGGGACACTGTTGCTCCTGGGGTATCGGCGAGGACCATTCGCAACAGTCTCCATGAAGCTGGGCTACGGTCCCGCACACCGTTAGGCCGTCATCCGCTCACGCCCCAACATCGTGCAGCCCGCCTCCAGTGGTGTCGCGACAGGGGTGAATGGAGGGACGAATGGAGACGTGTCGTCTTCAGCGATGAAAGTCGCTTATGCCTTGGTGCCAATGATGGTCGTATGCGTGTTTGGCGCCGTGCAGGTGAGCGCCACAACCAGGACTGCATACGACCGAGGCACACAAGGCCAACACCCGGCATCATGGTGTGGGGAGCGATCTCCTACACTGGCCGTACACCTCTGGTGATCGTCGAGGGGACACTGAATAGTGCACGGTACATCCAAACCGTCATCGAACCCATCGTTCTACCATTCCTAGACCGGCAAGGGAACTTGCTGTTCCAACAGGAGAATGCACGTCCGCATGTATCCCGTGCCACGCAACGTGCTCTAGAAGGTGTAAGTCAACTACCCTGGCCAGCAAAATCTCCGGATCTGTCCCCCATTGAGCATGTTTGGGACTGGATGAAGCGTCGTCTCACTCGGTCTGCACGTCCAGCACGTACGCTGGTCCAACTGAGGGGCCAGGTGGAAATGGCATGGCAAACCGTTCCACAGGACTACATCCAGCATCTCTACGATCGTCTCCATGTGAGAATAGCAGCCTGCATTGCTGCGAAAGGCGGATACACACTGTACTAGTGCCGACATTGTGCATGCTCTGTTGCCTGTGTCTATGTGCCTATGGTTCTGTCAGTGTGATCATGTGATGTATCTGACCCCAGGAATGTGTCAATAAAGTTTCCCCTTCCTGGGCCAATGAATTCACGGTGTTCTTATTTCAATTTCCAGGAGTGTAGAAGTATTAAAAAAGGTAGGAAGATTTTTCTGTTTAGCAAAAGTGATGAAAAGCAGATTGCAAAGTACCTGATGGCTCAACATAAAAGTTTTGTCTCAAATACAGATAGTGTTGAGAATCAGTGGAGAAAGTTCAAAACCATCGTACGCTATGCGATAGATGAGTATGTGCCAAGCAAGATCGTAAGCGATGGAAAAGAGCCACCGTGGTACAACAACCGAGTTAGAAAACTGCTGCGGAAGCAAAGTTAACTTCACAGCAAACATAAACATAGCCAAAGCCTTGCAGACAAACAAAAATTACGAGAAGCGAAAGGTAGTGTGAGGAGGGCTATGCGAGAGGCGTTCAATGAATTCGAAAGTAAAGTTCTATGTACTGACTTGGCAGAAATCCTAAGAAATGTTGGTCCTATGTCAAAGCGGTAGGTGGATCAAAACAAAATGTCCAGACACTCTGTGACCAAAATGGTACTGAAACAGAGGATGACAGACTAAAGGCCGAAATACTAAATGTCTTCTTCCAAAGCTGTTTCACAGAGGAAGACTGCACTGTACTTCCTTCTCTAGATTGTCGCACAGTTGACAAAATGGTAGATATCGACAGAGGGATAGAGAAACAATTAAAATTGCTGGACCTGATGGGATACCAGTTTGATTTTACACAGAGTACGCGAAGGAACTTGCCCCCCTTCTTGCAGCAGTGTACCGTAGGTCTCTAGAAGAGCGAAGCGTTCCAAAGGATTGGAAAAGGGCACAGATCCTCCCCGTTTTCAAGAAGGGACATCGAACAGATTTGCAGAACTATAGACCTATATCTATAACGTCGATCAGTTGTAGAATATTGGAACACGTATTATGTTCGAGTACAATGTATTTTCTGGAGACTAGAAATCTACTCTGTGGGAATCAGCATGGGTTTCGAAAAAGACGGTCGTTTGAAACCCAGCTCGCGCTATTCGTCCACGAGACTCAGAGGGCCACAGACACTGGTTCACAGGTAGATGCCCTGTTTCTTGACTTCCGCAAGGCGTTTGACACAGTTCCCCACAGTCGTTTAACGAACAAAGTAAGAGCATACGGACTATCAGACCAATTGTGTGATTCGATTGAGGAGTTCCTAGATAACAGAACGCAACATGTCATTCTCAATGGAGAGAAGTGTTCCGAAGTAAGAGTGATTTCAGGTGTGCCGCAGGGGAGTGTCATAGGACCGTTGCTTTTCACAATAAATGACCTGGTGGATGACATCGGAAGTTCACTGAGGCTTTTTGCAGGTGATACTGTGGTGTATCGAGAGGTTGCAACAATGGAAAATTGTACTGAAATGCAGGAGGATCTGCAGCGAATTGACGCATGGTGCAAGGAATGGCAATTGAATCTCAATGTAGACAAGTGTAATGTGCTGCGAATACATAGAAAGATAGATCCCTTATTTATCTACAAAATAGGTCAGCAACTGGAAGCTGTTAATTGCATAAATTATCTGGGAGTACGCATTAGGTATGATTTAAAATGGAATGATCATATAAAGTTGATCGTCGGTAAAGCAGATGCCAGACTGAGATACGTTGGAAGAATCCCAAGGAAATGCAATCCGAAAACAAAGGAAGTAGGCTGCAGTACGCTTGTTCACCCACTGCTTGAATACTGCTCAGCAGTGTGGGATCCGCACCAGATAGGTTTGATAGAAGAGACAGAGAAGATCCAAAGGAGAGCAGCGCGCTTCGTTACAGGATCATTTAGTAATCGCGAAAGCGTTACGGGATGATAGATAAACTCCAGTGAAAGACTCTGCAGGAGAGACGCTCAGTAGCTCGGTACGGGCTTTTGTTAAAGTTTCGAGAACATACCTTCACCGAAGAGTCAAGCAGTATATTGCTCCCTCCTATGTATATCTCGCGAAGAGACCATGAGGATAAAATCAGAGAGATTAGAACCCCCACAGAAGCATACCGACAATCCTTCTTTCTACGAACAATACAAGACTGGAGTAGAAGGGAGAACCGATAGAGGTACTCAGGGTACCCTCCTCCACACACCGTCAGGTGGCTTGCGGAGTATGAATGTAGATGTAGAAAGACTTGCACCCGGCGAACACTCTACCCGACGGGAGGCCATAGTTACATGAGATTTACATTTTAATGATTACTGCCACTGGTAGATTATATTCACGGCACTCTCCTATCTCAAAACTAGTTACCTCTTTCGATCCTGTCTGCTAAGGACCCTGTACGGCAAAACTCCATCGTGATTTTAATCAGTCCCTCGGCACCTTGTAACTCTCCCTCGGTCTCTGCCACGATCTCACTGCAGCCTTGTCCATGTGGTCATCACAGTTTGAGTCGTAACTGAGCCGAAGTTGGAGAGACAAACACGGAGAGCTGAGTTAATGCAACGGGACGATCTTTTTACCGTCTGGTGGAAATGGGAACATTTTGTCTTAGCTCTGCTAACCGTGTGCAATGTGTAAAGCCAGTGCCAAACAAAGCTTTCTCCTGCGACACAAGCTAGTAGGAAAGACAGTACCAGCAGTTACAGTAGTGTTTATGAGGAAAGTTAGGTAGACTCCACATAATATGTCAACTAGAAGATGGACAATGATTTTGCTACAGCTTTGAGGGATGTTTTCAAACTACAAATGGTTCAAATGGCTCTGAGCACTATGCGACTTAACTTCTGAGCTCATCAGTCGCCTAGAACTTAGGTTAGTTAGGTTTAATTAGTTCTAAGGACATCACACACACATCCATGCCCGAGACAGGATTCTAACTTGCGACGGTAGCGGTCTCTCGGCTCCAGACTGTAGCGCCTAGAACCGCACGGCCATTCCGGCCGCCAGCGGTGGACTTAGCGCATAGTATCCCTCAGGGTGCATTTCTATCTGTCACCAAAACATTATCTCTATCTTCGTTATTTTGTACCATCCAATAGAAAGAAACTATGAGCTATAAAATCTTCACTCTCACCCAATAGAGAATTTGATAAGGTGTTACTGTGTTCCTCTCTTCCGATATGTCAAAAACAAGTACCGTCTGTGTGCTATGTGGAGATCCTACTGAAAATATACAGGTACTGCTCGACTGGAGCAGGTAACCAGTGATCGAAGTCGCTTCAGGACCTGCACTGTAGGACCACCATATCCCACAGACTATCAATTAAAATAGAGTGTCATTGGGCCTTTGTTTGATATGTTGCTTTCCGCTGTAACACATCGAAGTAGTATATGTCTGCAGCTTTGTACACCGCCATACCTTTTTTTTTTTTTTATCCACCATGACTTCAAGGTTTGTGTCAGGTGTTAAACCGACATAAACACATTTCGATCCATGTGCTCTCACAGAATGCTGGACATTGCATGGTGTAAACTATGATGCTGTTCTCACAGCACACAGGATGGTTGAAATAAGAGAGAGGCGGTGTTTCTTACTGACCAAAATGTGAAAAACATCACAATATGTGGAAACTGGAAGAGTTTGCGGCATTGTGGAGCGTTTCCAAACAGCTATACAGAGGTGATGACCTGTACATTTAATCTCACCTTCAATAGTGATGGGGGTAGCAGACGTCTTGGTGTTCCATTATGATTGAAACAGATATCACGTACATAGCTGCAATATAAGGAATCGGTGCTGGTCATCCCTGGAACGTGTTGCTCTCATAAAGACTCTCTCCCTCTCAAACAGGTGGTGTCGGTCAATCATTGTGTGGTAATCAACCATGTACCAGTAGATGGAAAAGATGCCACCGATGCACTGTAATAAGCACCACAGTTGATGGTGCTATCAATTTCAGCAATATTATCAGTTTTTCCATAATGTCAACGCGGACCAGTGACATGGTAGCATGTTTCCCAGGTTCTGCATCATCACTAAACTGCCCCCCCCTCTACTTTGCGAGTACCATTGCGAATGTAGATAGATGACTGGTGCTTATGTACAAGAATTATCGATGAACAGATGTACTGCACAAAGTAGACCAGACAGCATCTCTACTCATGAAGTTAGGTTATCTACATATTTCTAGCAGTTTGATCACAGTGCGTAATTTAGTATTACGATTGCCTATCTTTCCCTGCGTGGATGTGGGTCACAGACTATTCTTGCATTGATTAGATAAAGTTGGATATTGAAAGGTCTCCTTGCACTGTCTTTGACCAACCCTCCCTACAAACTGTCTTCTATTTAATTTTCAACTGACCAGAAGTAGGAGGTTATTATACCCATTAAACCCCAGGTCTCGTGAAGGAACAGAGAGAGCTGAATCCGTAACAGGTGTTCAGGGAGACTATTCTACACCAATCGTACTCACAGCGCATCTCCAGATGCAGACATGTCGAAGAGGTTAGCACCCCTTATCGGTGTATGGTAGATATGACAGTGTTGTGATGATATAACAGATGATCGTAAAGAAGAAATTTGTGCATGATTGAGCTCCAGACGAATGTAGTTTAGAACTGGTAGCACAGTAGATTCATATAAAATATTCTAAATTATTGGTCCTGTGTTTGGTGCCCATACAAGTACGGTATCAGAAAGAGAGAAATGATCGTGGAACATAAACACATTCCAAGGGCTACATGGTCCTGCATTAAACACGCTATAATGCTAGAGCTGTGCTGCTTGTGCCTTCTTAGTCGTGTGGAATACAACGCTGTTAATATTCCAGTGTAATAAAGCGCATGATATACATTCTTTCTGTGAGTTTCTTTATGGTGAACTATGGTGACGCACTGTAAGGTGATAAAACTACTATCTATCACGTCAAAGAAGGCATTAATTCTTTGTAAAACAAACACTCAAACTTTGTAAACACCTGGTGTCATACACCTCTGTAAAAGTATGAAGGCCAAATACAGTTCGGAAATTGTAATGTTTTCACAACAGTCCCATAAAATGGTCGTCATCAGGCAAAAATGCATACGAAGGAACAGCGACATCTTACAAGGAAATAAGCACTACAGGCAGTGCCAGAGATTGTGTAACAGTCCTACAGTTTACCATTGCCCCTTGTAACCTTCCTCTTGCACACAGATGTCATGGTTCGATTTTAGGTTGTATTGCTCATATGCACGATAATATTGCCATCACCGCTATTAAGGTGTCTTTATGTGGCGCCATTCTACCACCCTCATCCAGAATATGCAGTCCTATTGATTTCGCTAGCTTCATATCTCATGGCATTCTTCTCTAATTTTGTATATTTAACTAGTTTTTCGTGATTTTACATATTTTATCGCATTTCCCTCAATTTCAACGTATTTCACAATAGTATTTCGTGATGAAATCGGTTAAAATCCTAGAAAAACCTCGTATAATGCGTTATTCAATTTTGCGTCAAATTTTCCCATAGGTGTGGTCGTAGTGCTGACATCCCATGTACTGTCTGATATTCTACAAGAATATTTGCGTTTATTGTACACCAAACTATTAAAAATCCCAAGACTTGCCCTTTCCCTTATGGTCCACATGCATGAATTTTGGATAGGCCGATCATTAAAAATATAGTAGCAGTCGATTAGTACCTGTATGAGACTCCACTACATCCATCATACGCGCCAGCCGTTGAAAAACAATTTCATGTGCTGATATGATCCATGAGAGAGGCTGTCGGCAGACTCATGTAGTGCAGCTCCCGTGGCTTTAGATATTGACTTGTGTTGTGCAACAAATCGCCTCCTTTGCTTTTTCTAATGTTTAGAATTAGCATTCAGTGTAATAGATAGTCTGAACACAAATCAAATGTGCTAATCAGACCCCTACTGCAAGTATCGAGTCTCAACATCTGCATCTCTTGTATATGCCCTGTGACACCGTTTGACGCTGATCCAAATCATCAACCTCCCTTCACTGGATATTTGTCTGCCGGCATTTACTTCTCACCATTCAGAACTTGTAGACTGACCTTAAACCCCTGTCTTCCCTTCATCCTCTGTTAGAACACGACAACATTTAAATTCGTGCTGCTAAAGATCATACCACGTTCGATATAATTTATATTACCAATATTTGTGCAAGACATTTCCAGGGGCAGATTTGGACTCTGGCCACAATCTATTGGTTATGAAATGAAGATTAAAGCTAAAGAAATTGCAAAAAGGTGGGAATTTAAGGACATGAGACCTGGATAAACTGAAAGAACCAGAGGTTGTACAGAGTTTCAGGGAGAGCATAACGGAACAATTGACAGGAATGGGGGAAAGAAATACAGTAGAAGAAGAATGGGTAGCTTTGAGGGATGAAATAGTCAAGGAAACAGAGGATCAAGTAGGTAAAAACACGAGGGCTAGTAGAAATCCTTGGGTAACAGAAGAAATACTCAATTTAACTGATGAAAGGAGAAAATATAAAAATGCAATAAATGAAACAGGCAAAAAGGAATACAAACGTCTCAAAAATGAGATCGACAGCAAGTGGAAAATGACTAAGCAGGGATGGCTAGACGATAAATGTAAGGATATAGAGGCTTATCTCACTAGGGGTATGATAGATACTGTCTACAGGAAGATTAAAGAGACCTTTGGAGAAAGGAGAACCAATTGCATGGATATCAAGAGCTCAGATGGAAACCCAGCTCTAAGCATAGAAGGCAAAGCAGAAATGTGGAAGGAGTATATAGAGGGTCTATACAAGGGCAATGTACTTGAGGATAATATTATCGAAATCGAAGAGGATGTACGTGAAGTTGAAATAGGAGATATGATACTGCGTGAAGAGTTTGACAGAGCACTGAAAGACCTGAGTCGAAACAAGGCCCCGGGAGTAGACAAGATTCCATTAGAACTACTGACAGCCTTGGGAGAGTCAGTTCTGACAAAATTCTACCATTTGGTATGAGACAGGCGAAATACCCTCATACTTCAAGAAAAATATAATAATTCCAGTCACAAAGAAATCAGGCGTGGACAGATGTGAAAATTACCTAACTATCCGTTTAATAAGTCACAGCTGTAAAATACTAACGCGCATTCTTTACAGACGAATGGAAAGACTTATAGAAGACGACCTCGGGGAAGATCACCTTGGATTCCATAGTAATGTTGGAACACGTGATGCAATACCTACCCTACGACTTATCTTAGAAGAAAGATTAAGGAAAGGCAAATCTACGATTCTAGCATTTGTAGACTTAGAGAAAGCTTTTGACAATGTTGGTTGTAATACTCTCTTTCAAATTCTGAAGGTGGCAGGGGTAAAATACAGGGAGCGAAAGGCTATTTACAATCTGTACAGAAAGCAGATGGCAGTTATAAGAGTCGGGGGGTATGAAAGGGATGCAGTGGTTGGGAAGGGAGTGAGACAGGGTTGTAGCCTGTCCCCGTTGTTATTCAATCTGTGTATTGAGCAAGCAATGAAGGAAACAAAAGAAAAGTTCGGAGTAGATATTAAAATCCATGGAGAAGAAATAAAAACTTTGACAGAATTGCAATCTCATCGGCGAACGTCAGAGACAGCAAAGGACTTGGAATAGCAGTTGAACAAAATGGACAGTGTCTTGAAAGGAGGGTATAAGATGAACATCAACAAAAGCAAAACGAGGCTGATGCTGGGGGATTTTGATTAGGAAATGAGACACTTAAAGTTGTAAAGGAGTTTTGCTATTTGGAGAGCAAAATAACTGATGATGGCCGAAGTAGAGAGGATATAAAATATAGAATGGCAATGGCAAGGAAAGCGTTTGTGAAGAAGAAAATTTTGTTAACATCGAGTATAGATTTAAATGTCAGGAAGTGGTTTCTTAAAATATTTCTATGGGGTGTAGCCATGTATGGAAGTGAAACATGGACGATAAATAGCTTAGACAAGAAGAGAATAGAAGCTTTCGAAATGAGGTTCTACAGAAGAGTGCTGAAGATTAGATGGGTAGATCACATACACAATGAGGAGGTATTGAATAGAATTGGGGAGAAGAGGAGCCTGTGGCACAACTTGACTAGAAGAAGGGATCGGTTGGTAGGACATGTTCTGAGACACCGAGGGATCACCAATTTAGTATCGGAGGGCAGCTTTCAGGGTAAAAAACGTCGAGGGAGACCAAGAGATGAATACACTAAGCAGATTCAGAAGGATGTAGGTTGCAGTAGGTACTGGCAGATGATGAAGCTTGCACAGGATAGAGTAGCATGGAGAGCTGCATCAGACCAGTCTCAGGACTGAAGACCAAAACAACAACAAATATTGTCTAGATTCTCCAGTAATAATAAACATGCAAGGTGTACGATTGCTCCTACCACACCTCCTTTTATACTCTAAAAATCCACAGTGATGGCACATGATCACCCCAATCAAACTATTTTGTGAGCTGGATGTCCATTGTACTAATGCACCAATATCCCCAAGGAGGATGAAGCATTTTATGTGTTAATCTGTACCCAGTTGTAAGGGGGATATTTTGAGAGTTAGTGTCGAATGTTATGAGATTAGGGCTGCAAGTGTAATATTTAATTCTAATTACAGCGATTAATAAATTTTGCTGGTTTCCTAGGACGACGCGGTTTCGAATGTGAGGCGTGTGCCAGAGGAGGCATGTGGCCAGAACAAATGGGCTTTTCTGGCAATCGGTGGTTACAACGAGAAGTTCCAGTAGGCCAGCTAGTCGGTTATTGCACACAGCTACAGGAGTAAGCGATCGCATGTGTTGCATGTATTCCCCTTGGAAAATTGAGTCATTCAATAGCGATAACTGCCAAGTGTTGGCAATGAACGTGTTGATAACATCCTAATTCCTACCACTCCAATCACTTCCAGACGCCCTCCACGTCAGGGTGGTGCACTCTGGCGGACACACGCGTCCACCAAACTGGCTACGGCCGTCCGACCTCTGAGCGTTGGCGCTGGTTGTTCATGAGGAGATTGTCGAGTGACGTGTGGACACTGGGCATGTGCATTCAGGATGTATTTCAGCGATATCCAACATCTAGCCATGACAACTACTGCTACGGCCTGGATTGTGGTATTTTCTGTGTCTTTGTCCTATCCCCTAACAGACCCTTTCTCCGCCTCCTCCTCCTCCTCCTTCCGAATGTTGTGGAGAGAACCAATTTAGGAATTCCACAAAGGTTTAAAAATCCAATCGCAATATCCAATTCCCGTTTAATCAATTTATTGTTGTTGCTTTATTGTGAGCACACATACCAGTCCGAAATCTCCACAGATTTTCTATGGACACAGCATGCAGCTGAGCTGAAATTTGAAATTTTCAGCTACCTCCAGCTTAATGGACTTTCTATAAATGACTTAACTGTATCAGTATACACCAATAGGAGGCAACGGGAAAAAATAACAGTAGGGTTCGGAAATTGTGAAGCTGTAGGATCGAATCCCATCAAATATTCTAATCCTAGTAATCCACCAATAGAAAGCAACGGAAAACTGTCCCACACGAAGGGCATCGATTTAATTAATTAAACAATCAATCTGATGGAGATATTACCTCACTCTAAGAAATGCACAGGTGGGGTTTACTAGGTAAATGCTGCTTTGTGTGTGATTCGATCCGACCATGGCCAATGGTGCATGCAGTCCTAGCAGTGTTACACTACAGGACATGACCGGTTGTGAGGAGGGGGCGGTGGAGGGAGAGAGAGGGGGATAGCGGAAAGAGAGAGAGCGCATGTGCTTGAACAGGAATTTCTCAGCAATCAAATAATAAAGGACAGCCACCATCAGAAGCTCTTTTGTTTGGGGATTACTGCAACGTCTGCTCTCATAGTGGCCAGTCACGGACCTGAGCAGGGGTAGCGTGGCCTCCACATATAGTAATACGTGGAATGACAAGCCCAGTGAAGTGTTTGGGCGTGTGGGCTAAAAAAAAATTTCGAAGTTGTTTAATATTCCAAGTATCTTCTCACCCTCAAAGAATTTGTAGGGAATGGAATTTTGTCTATTTATATATTTAAAGTAAATAAATGAACTATATGATATACACTGCCTTGCATCCCTTAAATTGTTTAAATAAAGAATCTTTCACACATTGTCTTGTGTATGAGAAACTTTTTAACCCTTTATTTGGCAAATGGTGAAAATAAAAAAAAAATTAAGTGCTTATATCTATTTATTATACTTAAAGAAATACAATTCAGTCAGTTTTAGAAATTTTTGACAAAAATTATGAGAATTATGAAACGTTGCTTACAAGCAACATTGCCAGTAGTAGATCACACTTATACATATTATAGGAAAAAGGAGTTTGCCGATAACCTCAAGCAAAATGTTTGCCGTACGTGAATAATTTAATTTATAAACACATTTATGCATTCCTGCTGTGTAATAGAACTGTTTCATTTTCCCTTCTTGTTCTTCTTGCAATGGAATTTTTGGAAACAGTTCCTCTTTGGATCGAAGTACAATACTAGATTGCAATTGGAACACATGACTGTAGAATATTCAGACGGACAATAACGACAACTACCTTTGGGACCGTATACAGGCCAATGCTCCATATTATCAAATCGGACATCTTGTGTAACAGTCGGAGCTGTTGCCTTCCTCCTATTCTTTTATGGTGGTGGTTTGTCTGTTGAAGGTCTTCCTACTTTACTTTTACCTGAAAATATCAAACCATTGGCAGTATCTGCCCTAAATGACTTTGATGAGGTCTTCTTGTCCAGAGATTCTCTTCGAAAAATGCAGGCAAGCATTTAAAACACTCAGATCTAGAATAAATCTAAACCATCTCATGTACCATCGCCTAGTTTTCATTGGTACTCTGTAGAGCTCTATCAGCATACCAGCAAGATCAACTCCTCCCATGTGCTTGTTGTACTGACGTACAATACTGGGACAGGGCACATCAATTCTTTTTTGATTGCTGTCCCATCGTTTTCCTGTTGAGAGTGGTTGGACACCAAAAAACGAGCTTGCAAGTGTCACGATTTTATAGCCTGCCCACCTTATTAAAATGAGGTCTGAGTGACTGTCCTTCCTGTAGTCATAGCTGACTCGTCATTCAGTAACCGCTTCTCGTCATGTAGAGGACAGTTCTTTATTCAGTTCTTCCTTATGGTGCCCATGGACTCAATGTTTTGATGTTTTTTAAGTATGTTTTAAGTTCAAGGCTGCAAAATAAATTGTCAAAATAAAAGTATTCCAATTCCATTATTTTCACGTCATCAGCAAGATCAGTTATCATCCCCTTGCCAGTATAGGGAAGAAAATCATAGACAACTCTAGACACACCAGCACGAACAAAAATCTTAAAACGCCACTTGTGTGGCTTATTTGAATATATTGGCGCAAATTACCTGCTCTTGTACCTTTATATGCAACCATCTTCTCATCTGTAGAAAATGCCGACTCTTGTTTCTGCTCACGGCAGTTCTATACAATTGACTCAAGAACAGGTCTTATTTTCAAAAGTCTGTCAGAACAGTTCACAGCATTCTCATTGCTCGTAAAATGCAGGTATCGGCGGAGTTTCTGAAAGCGCTTCAAACTGAAAATGCTGGTGAATTTTTCACAGTTCATTGACTGAGACCAATAGTCAGTCTACTAAGACATAGAAACAAGACCCATGTATATCAGAACACCGAAAAATTGTTCTATTTAATTTCAATTGCTGTTTACTGACGTGTAGTTCGTTGGTCAGAGTTTAAGTTCGTTTCCTGCACAATTAGTTCTGAATCAAAGAATCTTCTGAAATAACCCAGTGGTGTATTGCCTTCATCAGAAAACACAGGAGAGAGACTTTCTGCCCTAGCAGTTGTATCTTCCTTTACCCACATGTAAGTGACTGGTTTTGTAATTTACTTTTTTACTTGACTGCCACTTTCACTAGAAGGATTCACTGCAGAAGGTCCTTGCACATGTTCAGCTTCTGAGATTTCACTTCCTAAATCAGAATCAGTGTCTGGTATAACTTGGTTATGGAACTGAGATTGACGCTCTGGAATATAGTCTGGATCATCATCACTACAGCCTGCAAAAACTTCGAGTGCAGTGTCTTCAGATTCACTTAGATCAGACAAAGCCGGGTTTTCTAGTGGAACTACTATTCCTCTCGCTTTTTTAATTCCATAAAATATTCTGGAATCCATTGCTAAAAAACCCCTAAAAATAAAAACATCTTCTCTGTCACGCCGTAAACATGTGTGATATACTAATGGCACATGTCCTAACTATAGGCAATGTAGCTCACAGGCAACATAAAAGTTTTATACTACTTACGTATTTCAAAACAAAGATTGAAATATTACTGCTGTAAACTCACCTCTGGGTATATCTTGCCAGTAATCATAGCAGTTTTTCTTCAATCTATTTAAATCCACTCTTTTAGAACCAAAATAAGACACCCCTGCTGCTCACACGAGGAGATCTCTGTAACACCACTGCACAAACTGTTATCTCGTGTGGAAAACCTTAAGCTATTACAAAAACTGGCGTTCGCAGTGTGTAAAGGAATGTTGCCTGGAGGCAGTAATGCCAGTGAAATGCACTGGGAAGAGTTTGTTGTCCCATAAGGCCAAGGTAAATTTGATGTTGCTTGAAAGCAACACTGCCAAATAAAGGGTTAAACATTATTCCGTACACTGCAATCAATTTTCCACCTGCTAGCCAATCAATTGAGTCTTTTCCAGACAAATTCCTGGAGGGGGAGGGGAGGGGAGCTGCTGGGGGTGTCCCAGATAGGGAGGGGTTAATTAATTGGTCGATTTAATTAATTAGTCAAATAGGTCCATATCATAAGTGTGCTTGTATTGAGAGACAATTTCCAGAGTGGTGGTGGAGAAGGAGGAGAAGTGGGGAGTAGGAGAGGGAAGGGAGGAGTGTGGAGGGTTTCTTGGAATGACGGATTATCCTCAGATGGTCATAATCCACTTAGAAAAATAGTAAGTTAAGGACTCGTCAATCAAAAGAGAAAAATAGGTTTTCCACTGAATGTATGCTTGCTCCTGATGTAGGCAACCTGCGCTAACAAAATGTGCTGATCCTTTCCTTACCCAACTACTAGTATTCACAGACAAATGTGAGTTCACTGGGGAGGGACTGTGTTCTGAATTCGCTAAACAGCCATGTCTGGCAGCCAAAAAGCCCCATGCGAAGCACATTCCGAGGCTTCGGTGCCTGTTGGATATTTGTTTGTTGGCAGGCATTCCAGACTGTCGTGTATCTGGGCCGTACCTCCTTCCACTCTAACTGGTCTTGCATCTCTTATGTTTCTACATAAGATATTGGGGCCGTTCTTGAAAGCTGTGCCACTGATTGCCCATCAGGAAATGTGGTTTCAGCATGATGATGCACCAACTCCCTTGTATCGTGCAGTTCGCAGACATCTGAACAAACGATATGGTGACAGATGGACAGGGCGAGGAGTCTTAACACAAACAAATGTGCTTAAGTGATAAACAGGTGTTCCGTTATGTTTCATTTCGAATTGTTTTGTATTGCCTAATGCGTAATTTAATCCCTCAAACAGAAGTGGATGAGTTAAAAATCGAAGTTGAAATCATTGTAGAACTGAAACGGTACATTCCCGGGCATGGGTTTGTACTCAAAATATTCTTTCCTGTCTCCCTTCTACAAGTCCTAGAAGTTTGTCCGAACACCCGGCATTCAGATTTTTAGTTCGACTATCGATCGTTTATATGCTTGGACAGCGTTTTGTGTTTGTTCTTAGTTTTGACAATTATTAGCGAAAAGTGTTTTACCGTGGAACACACTTCAGACTTTCACACTTTAATAGACCTTTACTCCATTTTGTTATTCTATTTTGAAATGACAGCATTCACTTTAGGAGTGGTGCACTTTCTTTCTGAAATTACAATTACTCCGGAAAAGTAAGATTTTTGACAAATGAGAGACTGTTCCAAGATACAACATGGTCATGTACCTAGGTACAAATATCAGTTCAAATCGTTGCAATCGAGAAAAAATTTTGTCAGTAGTCTATTTCTCTATGAGAGATGTCTTACGTTATTACTCTACTACACAAGAATAATCAGCAAGCGAAATCAATCGTTTTATCAAAAACCAGTTAGAAGTTAACAACGATCTGAAATAGAAGCTGTTGCAGCTATCACAAATTTCCCTTTTCGAGACAGGTAACTTCGTTAATACATTACATAAACTTACTTCTTTTGCAAATCTCATATACTCCATGGTGCAAGGTCTTCCGTTTGAAGGTACGAGATGGTTTGTGACTCATGAACTATAACTTATTCATCCACACGTTATGTAACTAGTCAAAATTTAACAATATTTTATTCACCACAAAATTCTTTAACCATAGAACAGACAGTATCCTCCAAATATCTTTAATATATTACACAACACTAAATATGTAGAACTCGTTATATTTGCAAACCCTGCAGAAAACAAAACCTCAGGCCCCACAACAGCAGCAGTCGAAAATGCCAGGAACTACTTACCGCGTCCTCTAGTACGCGTTGCTTCATATAGTTCTAAAATCGGTGACTAACTGGAACACCGACCAAGAAAGAAGATGTGCTTGTAGGTACACTATCCTATGCCCCCCCCCCCCCCCCCCCTATTCTCATATTGTCATAGCCGGAGCAGCAGAAACCGATATTGCTTACATACAGTTGTAGTCAGTTTCGTATTCTAAGATCCCAGTCACATTTCTTTGGAATAGTAAATAGCGTTTTCAAGAGCTCTTAATTTTAGTCTCTGAAAGTACCGGTTCACATGCGATTAACTTTAATCTTCAGCATATACTCGACAAATGAAGATCAAGTACTTTCAACTAAATTCAGTCCTTCATACAATAAAGCAGCCGCCACAGTGGTATGGAATCAGCTCCCGTGGTCTCACTTCACCCCAATAGACCCCGTCAGACCTTTTTCGTTTTCGATTATAATGCTTTGCGAAACTCCGGGCCAAAGTAACTTTCACATGTTGTGTCACTGTCAAGCAAAATAGAAATAATTGCTGATGCATGGTACAGATGGTAACAAAGAAACATGCAATGATACGAACATAACTGACGTTTTTGTTCAAAGACAGTAGTCACATTGCAAAAGGCAGAACGTGTTCTCCATAAAGCATGTGATCACCAAACACAGCTATGCGTGCTCTGTAACCAGCTCCCAAGCTGGGCACGAGGTTGGTAAGGAAATGTGGTAGAGCGTTCCATTCCTCAACAAGTTTGACTGAGAACTCTGGATGGTCGGTGGAACATGTAGGCGAGCTGCGGTATGCATCCCCAATGCATAACGACGTGGCCCACGGGGTTTAAGTTTGCCGAACATGCACTCATTCAAAGACCTCCTACACCAGTGCTTTCGATGCGATCACGCATTGTCGTCCTTAAAAGTACAGTGAGGGTCGCATACAGCCTGAAAAGATACGCATGGGAAACGAATGCAGTGTCACAATGCCGCTGACCTGCGAGTGTACCATGATCAATTTGCCCAACCAACGGTATGCCTCTCCAAAACATAACACGTGAGCGCATCGGAACGATTATATGGAGAATTCTCGTCGTACCCTCTTATGGCCAGAAGTGGGAGCACGTAATGCACCCAGGAACGTCGCCGAATTTCAAGATCACTTACTGCCCTCCAGTTTTTGAGGGGCCAGACGACCCGCAAATAATAACTATAACCTCTTCTATTCGTAAGCTGTTCATCGCAAGGAGACGGTATTTTCGTTGTGCACAGCGGCCAAAATGAACGATCAGTTACTTAACACAATTCGCTCGTATTGTATGATTATAGAGATCGTTTATTTATTGGCGAGAGATAGTAATTTCGATTTTCCCTTGGTTTGTATTGTTTCAAGATACAGAGATCACAGCTTCCGCAGCAAAAGGAGCAAAAAAGGTCATGCGGACATATGGCCGGAAATGCGTTCCCAGTGAGGTAGGCCATTTTGATGGCGAAGGTAAGAGATCATTATCAGAGAAGGTATCAATGACACTTGAGAGCGCACCAGACGAATGGGAATGTTCTGCCTCTATCAGTGTTCCAGCTGCACACTCTAGGGGGCGCAATGTTATCCACGAGGGCTGTGCACTCGCACTTTGTTATCAGGGGCAACGGCCGTGCACCGCAAAGTTATGTGCAGACTATGAACGTAACTATACAGCCGATTTTGGTAGGCTTTACGTTAGTCAAATATTCGAATCAGTTACATTTTTTGAAAATTTGAAGCAAGCCATGTTAATAAGCCAGTATCTTTCACTACTACCTCATTTATCGCTTTCGCCGGCCGTTGTGGCCGATCGTTTCTAGGCGCTTCAGTCCGGAACCGCGCTGCTGCTACGGTCGCAGGTTCGAATCCTGTCTCGGGCATGGATGTGTGTGCTGTCCTTAGAACTACTTAAACCTAACTACCCTAGGTCTATGGGACTGATGACCTCAGATGTTAAGTCCCATAGTACTCAGAGCCATTTGAACCATTTATCACTATCTCTGTTGGTGTCTCGTTGTTTACATTGACAATAATTCATTAAGATCTTAAGAAAGAACTAATTCATTGAGCGGAGACTGTTGAATGACGGAAGTCTGTCACCTGTCATAATGTTTCTATTGTACACTAGCTGACAGCCGGCACTGCCGGTCGGGGTGTTCACTTTGCCAGTTTTCCACAACGAGGAACCTTGCACGCACACCTGCCAGTAGGCTCGGCGTGGGATGATGCGCTTGGCACAGCTACTTCGAGTATCTGCACGCCTCTGTGGAGAGGCCTACAACCGTTTGCGCCTCATAGTTGAAAGCTGCCAAAAGCGCTGCCTGGAGTCACTTCACTCGACTGCACGAGTGGCTCGGCAGTAAAGAGTCCTACAACGATGCATTCATGTAGGCGCATTCAGCGGCGTATGTCGATACCGTCAGCAAAATATGTTGCTAACAGAGTGAGCAGCAAGGATAAATATAAACATTAAGCACACTCCGGCAGTTCTTCACACATCTTGGTGTTCATGACGTCGGATCTCCCGAATTATGTGTGGCATCATGATATAATTTTGTATGTGCCTTTCGCTGCGAATGTCTGCGAAATTTGTTACGAATAGAGTTAGTAGTACAGAAGCAAATTTCAACATCAGGCATGGTGCGGCTGATTTTCATGCATCTCATCGTTTATGATGCCGCACCTCCTGAATTATGATTGTTACCTGTCAGTAAGGGGTATGTGCACAAACTTTGGTCCATATCAGTCCAGTGGTCTAGGGGGAGATGTGCCACATACGTACATACATCAATTTTTTGTAATATGTGTGGGTTCTTTCCACGTAAACAGTGCAGTTACAATCGTCTACTGTGTGTATCTAAATAACCCAATTCCTGTTGTCCTTCACTTGAGACAGTTCCACACCACCAGTCAGAGACGTTAATCACACCCACCGTTATCTAAGATTAACACAGCTATTTCATGGAGACAACGAAAATATTCAGATTTCGTAAGTCCCCGAAATAAAAAATAAGAGTAGTCATAACATTTGTGAGAGAACTAGTTCTGTATTTGTTTTTCGCATTTACCACTACATATTTCCCGTGTGTCTTTCCTAAAATAAGCTCGTATAGCATATTGAAATAGTACTGTGTTTACGACACAATAAATTCTTTTAAAGCTGAGGGCCTCATGAGCTAAATGAAGAAGAGAGTTTCAACTACAGGGTGAGGCATAATAAAGAGCGATTTTTGAAAAGCTGTTAAATAAAGACACTTTTTCTATTTCATAATCTTAAAATATACGAAAAAGTGTTTTCTGTAACAGTAAAACGTCAGTTACTTTTTCACCGAGCGAGGTGGCGCAGTGGTTAGCACACTGGACTCGCATTCGGGAGGACGACGGTTCAATCCCGTCTCCGGCAGTCCAGCTTTAGGTTTTCCGTGATTTCCCTAAATCGCTTCAGGCAAATGTCGGGATGGTTCCTTTGAAGGACACGGCCGATTTCCTTCTCCATACTTCCCTCACCCGAGCTGGCGCTCCGTCTCTAATGACCTCGTTGTCGACGGGACGTTACACACTAATGTCCTCCTCCTCCTCAGTTACTTTTTCAAGATAACTGTCTTATTATGGCGTCCGCTTAGAAGCACGCATTCCTCCAGCCAGACCTTGTACTGGCTCATCACACTTCCTGTCGCATCCACTCTTTCAGGGCTTCAGTTGTTCGAGGTGGGTTATCTTGCTAAACTTTCCGCTTCAGACAACCCCAAAGAAAAAGTCACAAACATGTGTCGTCCAGTGAACGAGAGGGCCATGCAATGTACCCATTTCGGGAGGCCATATCTTTGGAAACAAACGACTGACTATATTCATGATTACTAGCGTATCTCTGGGAAGTCAGTGTTACAACTTAAAAATCGTTTGGCCTTATGATCCCTAATTGAAGACATTACGAACCACACAGTAACTTTTGCCCAGTGCAGTGGTTGCTGATGCAGTTCTCTAGTATTAACGTCACTGCAAAATCGAAAGTTCTGCTTGTTCACATAACTGGAGAGACGGAAGTGAGCTTCATACCTCATCCACAAACGGTTTACAATGTCCTGGTCCCCAATAATCATGACCAAAACTTTTAATCAGAAGCGGCTGCGGATCACATAATCTATTCCCTTAAGGACCTGTACCGTTTAGATTTTGTAGGGGTGAAAGTGCAAATCCTGGGGTTAAATCCTTCCTACCGTTCTCTTTGAAATCCCAAGTTTAGCGCGCGTTTTTGCAACTTCACAGGTTCAAATGGGACCGCGCAAACTGCGACGCGACGCGACTGGGACGCGACACGCGCCTGCGTCAGGTCGCGCGGCTTTGTGGTAGCGGCGCAGTTTCTCGCGCCGCGCGTCACGCGGGTACTGACGGATGTGTGAGGCGGGGAGCGGGAGGGCACTTCTGCCATATACTCACTTCGGCATGGCGCATACGGACAGTGGAAGTATTGTCCATCCGAAGAGTACGGCCTGTAATGTAAACTGAAGTTTTCTATCACTGAGCAGTGTTCTTTTTTTCGCTGTTTAAGCGCTCCGTCCATTTTCGTTAGCACGTAATAGTTTTCATTTACATACATATGTACAGTTCTTTTGTTTTGTTTATTCTTTGTCAAAAAACCCAATGCACAGTTCAATAACCGGTGAGCCATTAGCCACTGAAAGTATATCGTCTGCCTCCACAATTTTTTCAGAACGTAAGAAGGGACAGACGATTTACCGTGAGGGTAGTGAATAAGGAAGTAAGGAATATTATAAAATCGTGTCATCTAGAAGCAAGACAGGAAAGTAAAACAAGGTTACCTACTTGCTGCCTCTTATGCTGAAGTATCTCTGCGATCCATTACAAAAAGTCGGAAAGGCATAATTTCCACAGGTATGACCCCTTTGCGCTCCTGGTAAAAAGCGTCCGAGATAGTAAAACTTACGTACTTCATATCATCATGTGGATATGGGTCTAATAAGAGACGTTATACTTCGTACACGTGGACGTGACATTTCCATTGCAAGCCCGAAATAGTCGAGAAGCCCTCGTAAATAACGATGTTTTAATCGGCTCGTCGTGACGAGGAAAAGTATTTCAGTGGTTGCATACACGCTATCAGCATTAATAAACTAATTACACAACAGGCTACACAAAGGAATTAGTGGTCGGTACTATTATAAAAGTAGGAATATCCTGAAAGAGTGTGGTGATATGTAGAAATGTAATGGTGACAATGTTTTCGGAACGATGTGAACTCTTCCTCTCACAAAGCATACTTGCTGGCTTCCGCATTCCTGTCGCGCGATTTCTTCCCAGCTGCTGACGATACACTGGCCATTGTGTTTTGCCACGAATCAGTTGTTTACTTTTCTCAGTAACAACTATTTTATTCGCGAACCACGGACTGTCAGTTTGGCAAGGCGTTGGTGAGGAACCGGCATCAGTAGTGTGCGTGGTATCCCGCCTGAAGACCACGCTCTTCATTACTTTGCTATTGCTCAGATGAAGGAAAGGAATAAAACTCCTTTCGTAAGTTTCCATTTCAGTCGCTCGGTGTTAAAAATAAAATGGGTTGTGAGATTCAACAAAAATTCCAACAGAATTAGCGATTTATTTTCGTGTGAGTTGTTAACCTCGTCTCATTCGAAGATGCAATACCATTTGCGAGTAACGGCCACACTTCTCTTGTTGAAGGGTTTGAGAGCACTTCTTTTGCCAAAACACAATATGATTTGCATAAACTCATTTTTGCACCAGTTATTGTGACACACTGTTTTAGAAATCTGTCTCATTAAACAAGTAACTGGCGACCAGAGAGCCGAATATCTTATCAAAAAACTCATTGTGACGGTTTGTGGCAACATAAGAGAAGAAATTTCATGTTTACTTTCATATTAGGACACTCTTGTCTCACTAGCTGTCGATAACTCTAAAAAAATTAGACAGTGGAATGAAAAAAATAAATAAATATGGAAGTGTAACTACTGATATACCGTGATAGATAAGAAAGCTCAGTGTGTTTACGACGTGGCAAAGTATGGTTCCAATGGCTCTGAACACTATGGGACTTACAATCTGAGGTCATCAGTCTCATAGAACTTAGAACTACTTAAACCTAACTAACCTAGGGGCATGACACACATCCATGCACGAGGCAGGATTCGAACCTGCGATCGTAGCGGTCGCGCGGTTCCAGACTGAAGCGCCTAGAACCACTTGGCCACACCGGCCGGCGTGGCAATGTACTCTCTTCCTTGTGTCATCATTAACCAAAATCTTGTTTCCATGTCTCGAGCGGTTTAGGAAATACCAGTGATGTAGGAATATTTAATTCCCGTGGCGTAAGATTGGGAGTGAATGCTCTACATGGGATCCATTTTCTCGAAATCGAAGACAGATGGAGACCTCCTCCTAAGTCTAAACAAAAATTTTATATGTTAGCTGAATTTCATACTCATAAACATATGGTGTAATACGCACCAAACGCAAAATCATAGCGCCCCCTATTTTTCATTGCAAACTTTTTGAGTTTTGCGTAGTGACTTACTAAAATGTGTAGATCACAGTAAGCATGACTATTAGCCAGATGATAGGCACTTGGCCAAGAAGTTCACACGTAAAGCCACAAGTACGGAAAAAAATCAAATATTTTCAGTGAATAGTTTCTGTAAATTATTAGAGAAAGATAAAAAGGTGCGCGCGCTTCGGTTCTGTCAGCGCAGAGCGTCGCCAGTCGGCGCGTGCTAAGTACGGTGTACGTGTCGCAATATGCACTGCAGCCGCGCCACTCGTGCGGCACGTGCGTGTCGCGCTGTAGTGTCGTGTCAAATCACACGTGCTATACGCGTTTCATTTGGCGTACACGTTCGATGTTTTTCAGGCGAGCGCACAGTTTTTGGTCTCCCAGTTGGCGCCGTCTCCTCAATGTTCCCCAGCCACTTTTTAATCGCCCAGGCAGGTGCACCGGCCGATTTCGATTAACGCTGAAGTGGTTGCGGATTGCACGACGTGCTAGCTGGTACGAACTACCGTTTTGATAAAATGCTTTGACAGTGTACGCTCCATTATGACTAAATGCTATTTCGCGTCAAACGTAACTGAAGCTTTCCCCTCCACCTCTATCCGACGCAGCTTGATTCACTCGCTTTTTAAAATCGCTAAATATTATATCTCACTGTGCATAAAACTATAAAAAGGTAGCACGTGCAAGAATGTAATGAATCATGAAGAAATCCCAAGAAAGATCATCGAAATGCCAGCAAGATTATTACCGAAGTAGACGCCTTGTGATTAACCGAAGAACCTTAACTTGGAAGCCACGGTCACATTATTTGCTACTTGTGGATGTCTGCTCATGTCCGAGAAAAGTGAACTAATAATACAAATTAAGCCCATAATACTGAAGTAGCCAGATCAGTTATTCATGTTTTCCGAGTGAGCTACGTGGTGTGCTTACAATTTAAAGCCACAGTGGCCACAAGACGGCAGCCTTTTCTGATGAACGGAGTGCTCCAGTATTCATCTACAGACAAGAAAACGAAGTAAATGCGCTCTCATACGGCTTCTATTTGACTTTCTCTGCAGGAAAGCCACAACAAACGACAAGACTGAAAAAATACTTGCATTAAGGTCTATGTCCATTCTGTTTGAATGTTTTTTGTTTTGTCATATTTTGCCTGATAAAGAGGTGATAGCTCGAAACGCGTTGCAATATTAAATAATTTAAGTAAGTGAACTGGTAGGAATTTCTGAAAAACCTGTTTGTAAAGTCCTGTGATAATATTCTTTTGTACTCGCTTTTGAAAGATGTATTCGAATCCAGACCGATTGCTTCGGTTTACGCTTTCGACGGCACCACCTCAGAATGGGTTTTTGATGTAGCCGTAGAGAACGTCACAACTACTTCTAACCTCAGTTGTGTACAAAACGGTGGGACCCCGAGTGAGTAAACAAAAGAGTTACTATAACGGATTCAGTTTTTAGACTACAATAACGCACCGATAACTGATTACCGCCCGAATGCACGGTTATTGGTTGCGGGACTGAATTAACGCAAAAGATAACAGCAGGAACGAATCGCCTTACGTAACAGGTTAAAGAGTGACTGATACGGGGCACTCGGAGTGTCTCTTAAAAACAGTGTAAATTACCAGTCTGTGTGAGAGGATCTCTTGAAAAATACTCAGCCAGTAAGCAACTACGTCGTTCCACTATACGAAAGGTATCAACTGGCTTTATTACCTAATTCTGCCTCAAGTAAAACGTGTGAAAATGTAATTTTATTTACGTTTCGTACTCCTAACACAAAGTACCTCTTAGAAAGCCACCGAATGATTTTATAAAATAAGGGCAACAAAATATATTAGGAAAATACTTTAATCGGTCTTAATGATCAACTCCATTAGCCACGATACACTTCTGGCTACATTTATAAAGCTGGAACTGTTCTTCGGACAGATTGAAGCATTACCGCCACACTACTTCGGATGTCTGTTCGGATACCAACCACACAGCTATACCCAACTACCGTAAAGGCTACCTAAACCGTTCTGGATTGAACTATTAGTACTTCGTTTTTCTGAGGATCAACCTCAATAACCACGAGGCTAACGATGTAGCTTGGATTCTTATGGGAAACCATTTCGATAAGGGAGAAACCACGAATAGATCTTACATCAAACCTCCTCCATCCTTTCTGGTGCGATAGAAACGCTTGCATATAATTTTATATGCAGGGAACAAAACCAGATCTAGACGTAGGGTGGAAAAAAGTTAGCATAAATCAAGAGAACCACCCACAACGTTAATAAATATTGAAGGCATCTTATGTTCGTCACTCTTCTTTTAACCTGTAGTGCAAAGTGTCGAATATTTCGAGAGGTGGGACTGTCCACCAAAACAAGAAAAAAAATCCATTACACGTTGTAACATTACAGGACATATTGGGACATATTGAAGTATTCGATACTGTAGACTTTTAGGGGATGTCGATACAGATATGCAAAATGTAAAGGGAAACTTTGGTGATGTTTAAATATTGTACTGTGTCAATATTAGGACTTTTGCACAGAAAGAACAAAAATAGAATTAATGTAAATATATATTAGTGTTAGTAACCTATTTCCATTCAATTTTGTAATTATATTTCATTTTGTAAAAGAAAGACTCACTGTTTGCTGTAGCTCTGATTAATTGTATAAATTATCAGTTTTGAGCTAAATTATTTCGTATAATATGGACAAGATACTTTTAAAAACTCTCCAGCTATCGAGAAAGTCTGTAAATGAACGTTTAATGCACACTTCTGGAACTTTCAATGGAGAAATTCTATATTATGATCGCAAAAATACGAAAACTTGTGAAAACTGTTTCATAACCTAATTTCGAAAGACGATTTGTATCAAGAAATATTGCTAAAAAGATTTATTTACGTTTTGAAACACGATTTAAATCATTTTACATATAAATAGTTGTTCTAAATCACTCAAGAAATATCCAGAATCAAATGTCAAAATATTTCTGGAAACACCGGTACAAATCTGGTGAAGGTTATCCAGAAGCTGGTAGAAAAATGTTATGAAATCTATTTGTAAATAATGCTTGTAAGAATTTATATGTACTGATCCTCTTACTTACTTTAATCTGTACTAAAATTCTGTAATGTCTAATTTAGTTTTAAGTCGTGAATTGCTATCGTGTTCTAAACAAAACATTGTCAAAGACTCTCATTGTTTGGAAAGATATTAATACACCTAGGAGTTATCAGTTGCCAGTTCGGATATGCAGTGCGGTCAGCTCGGAGAGTCAGTTGTTGAGTCTGTGAAGTCTGTCAGTTCTGTTTGTATATAAACGTCTGTAACGAAGAATTACTTGTTGTCGTCAATATGAACTCAAGACCTTTTGCACGAAGCAGACACCTCCTAATGCAACGTTTTAACTTGGTGTTGAGGAGCTGAAATGTTATAATTTGGTGCAGAAAGTCCTGAGACGTTATAATTTGGTTGAGGAAGCTGGGATGTCATAATTTGGTGGAGGCGCTGGAGCTGGGATATTTTAATTTGGTGGAGGAAGCAGACGATTTGACGACCACCCAGTGATTCTTCTAAATAAAATACGTCTCTTCTGGGATCACAAGAAGTAAATACGTCGATTCTGGGGTCACAAGAAGAGGAGTGAATCAACCGAGTGAAACCATCCTGGAATTGAAGAAATTTCGCAAAACACGGACACCAACGACCGCCGACGGACACTAAGATAAGTAACTGCTTCCTAAAATAATGGAAAAAGACGCAGATTTCAGTACTGACAGCGGTGTAGCAAGTACACCTATTAGGGAAAGTGCTTCTGACAGTGTAGGAATGTTGGAAATGTTAAAACAAATGTTTTCAGAGTTAAACTCGAAGATGGACGATTCTCGTGCCGAATTACGTCAACAAATTGAACAGACATAAGAACAGATGGACAGGTCGATTTCGAAGGCTGTGTGTGATTTAAAATCAGAAATAAACTCAAATACAGAACAGATTGCTCATACTAATCAGGTTCTCGAAGAATGGCGAATTACTTTTGAGTCAAACCAAAAAGAACTTAGTTGTCGTGTGGACACGGTTGAGTTCAAAATTTCTGTCCTTGAAACTGATTTAAGTAACGAAATTTCAAATAACCAGTCAAAACTTAAAAAAGTTGTTGATTTTGTAAATGAGGAAAATTCTCAATTGAGAAATGAATGTGACCAGACAAAACGATTTTTTGAAAACGAAATTGAATCATACAAATCTGATACGGAATCTGATACGGACAAAAAGGTCACAGAAATTTGTAGTAGAGTAGCTAATGTCGAAAAAACTGTAGACAGAAAATTTGTAGAAATACAAAAAACTATGTTTCAAAAAGGTTTTAGTAATAGTTGTAATGGGGTATGGGGAAATTTTCCAATAAAAACTTATCCCGGTGACAAGAATATACACCCAAAAGACTTCATGCAATTCTGCAAGGAGCAGTTCACGTCCATAATGACAGATAGTGTTAAGATAAAATTTGTAAAGAAATTACTTGATGGTGAGGCGCTTTCGTGGGCCAATCAGAATTGTTATGCGGAAATGTCCTTTGAAGATTTCGAAAAATGTTTTCTAACCAAATTTTGGTCTGAAACTGAGCAAGCTCGAATCAAAAGTGAATTCTTGAATGGTCCTAGTTACAGAGAATCTGATGGGTCAATGAAAGCCTATTGTGAGAAACAGTGCAAAAATTAGTGCATCTGGATAAGCCATTTGATGAGCTAACTCAAATTGATGCACTAAACCGGAGACTTCCGAAAAGAGTACAGTGGGGTTTAGTATATGGTCCAGATGAGTCCATAGAACAATTCTTGAAATATGTGGACAAACTTGATAGAGCCTTTGAACAAAACAACACATTCAACGACTTTGTAGGTTCAGCACACAGAGGGTGGGAACCGAACCGTGCAAATAATAACAGTAATAGTGAACGAAGAAACTTTAACAACAACAGGGATAATTATAATAGCAATGACAGAAGAAATTTTGGTAGGAATGATTAGCACTTTAATTCAAACAGAGAATGGGAAAATCGAAACAGGTCCTGGGGTAATGACATGAGAGAAGGTAACCCGAGGCAGGGAAACGACAGACATAGGCCTTTAAACGACTAAATGCTCCACTGGGAGTCTGTCAGTTTGGGGCAAGGAATTTTCAAAATCAGGCTAATTTCACCCGGAACAGACAGCACTATAATCAGAGACCTAACCAGTATAGACAGTATGCTATGATCGATCTGTAGATAGAGGTAATGAAAAAATTAAATTTGACAGGAAATTTTGGAATGTCATCAGAGAAAATACTAGAAACAACTGTAATAGGAACCAGGCTACCGTTGATGAAGTAGGCCTAGAAGATGATATAATTGCAAATTTATATAATCAAGAAGAAGCACCTAATGCTGAAATGAAAGGTAAGAATAACTTTGATAATTTTGGATTGTACAAACGTTTTGTTTTAGATGTAAGTTGTCATAATGATGTTCGTACTGAAGTTTCTGGAGAGTCTGATATTCATGTGGATGTGGTTGGTGAAGATGGTGTTGTGAGTAATGTTGGTGATACTAGTAGTGTTTGTAGTGTAAGCTCAGGCAATGATGATGATAATGTTGATGTTAAGGCTAATGGTGATTATGTACTAGAAGATTTTGATGGTGAATTGGATGGAATAGTTTATGTTGAGGTTAAGGAGGATGTTATAAGCAATAGTATTGAGAATAGTTGTGCCAGGAACTCTAACTACATTCCACATGAGAATCAGATTGTGCCAGTTCAGCTTAGTAATACATCAGGAGACAGGGGGTTGATTGTGCTGATGCATCTGTGATTATTTTGATATCTGTTTGGGACAAATTTAAAGATTACAGTGATGACAATGATGTTAAGATCAAATTAAGGGAAATTTGTGAACCAGTTTCTGCTTTTAAGCCTAATGAAATCATGAAACGGGGTACTAGTCAGGATGTGAGTGAGGTAAATAGTAATCCAGACATTCCAGTAAATTCCAGTAGACCTAGAAGTTTGAAGAAAGTATTGCCTAATAAAGAAAACCTAAATATGGAACAGAGGTATGATGAGATAGCAGAAGATCTTTTGTATGAAGAACAGGAAGAAAGGGAAAACACCACTATGGGTTGTCCATACATAAAAATTAAAGCTGCAGGTTGGGAAGGGTATTGTTTGATTGACACATGGAGTCCAATTACTGCCATTTCAAGCAAATTAAGACACATAATTAACCATGATCCTGACTTTGTTGAATTACCAGTTGTTGGAATAAAAATTACAGGCATTACTGGCAAACTAAGCAAAATTGTTAATAGACAGATGTTGTTGTCCTTCAGTATAAATGATGTACAGTTTACTCAAGGATGTCCTGTAATAAGTGACCTAAATGAGAATGTACTGTTGGGTATGGACTGGATATTAAAAGCTAATGCAGCATTTGATTGGGAAAAGAGTTTGTTTACCTTTATTGATCCTAAGACGAGAGTATGTTCCAGTACTGACATGTCGGTTCAAAACTGTGCTGATAAGGGAATTGAAATTAGGGACGTTACATTTTCTAAAGACAGTGGTTATTGTGTAGAGGAAATTACTGAGGATTATGATGATGGAGAATATGGGGATATAGGTCAAGAAAAATTACGGGAATCAGATAATTTGAACCAAGAACAGAAGGTAGAGTTAGAAAGATTATTGTGGAATTACTCTGATGTTTTTGATGATAGACCTGGCAGAGTAAAGAATTACCAATGTAAACTCAGGTTAAAACCACATGAGCCATTCTTTATAAAACCTTATAGTGTACCCATTGCAAAGAGAAAAGATGTAGAAAAGGAACTTCAAAAGATGGAAGAGTGGGGCATCATTGAGAGAAGTAAGAGCCAATACAATAATCCTTTGGTAGTGGTTGCAAAACGTGATGGCAGTGTCAGGCTTGTACTAGATTCAAGACACCTAAATAAGTATGTGGAAAGAGAGACCGATCATCTCGAGAATATAGACGAACTACTTCATAAATTTGAAAGAATGAAATATATGACCAGTTTAGATCTCACACCAGGATTTCACCAAGTAGAATTAGAAAATGATTCCAAAAAGTATACTGCCTTTTTGTATGGGGGAAGATGTTACCAGTATTGTGTGGTACCATTTGGGCTGAATGTCTCAGTAGCCGAATTCATTAGAGCAATTGACTTTGTTTTGGGAAAAGATCTTTTATCAAAATTAACTGTGTATGTAGATGACATTTTGATCACTGGAGGAACTTGGGAAGAACATGTTAATACTTTGAGGGAGGTTTGCAATAGATTAAGGAAAGGGGGAATGTCACTTAAATTATCTAAATGTAAGTTTGGTATGAAAAAATTGAAGTTTCTGGGGCACAGTATTTCTGAAGATGGTATTTTGCCAGATCCTGAAAAACTCAAGGCAATTGCAAAATTCCCAATTCCAAAAACCAAGAAACAACTCAAGTCAATTTTCGGGATGTGCGGTTACTACAGAAAGTTCATTAGTACCCAAGCTATAATTGCTCCAAGTCTTAACAGATTGCTGAAGAAAATCGCAATGTGGGTTTGGGATCAGGAATGTGAAGCTGCTTTTGAAGAAATAAAAACACAGTTATGTAACAGTAAAATTTTGTACCATCCTGATTTAAGTTTACCTTTTTGCATTATGGCAGATAGTAGTGATTATGGCCTAGGTGCTCACCTTTTCCTAGAAGTAAATATAAATGGGAAAATAGAACACAGGTCTATTGCTTTTGCTAGTCGAACCTTGAAAAAACATGAGAGGCAATACACTGTTACCGAGAAAGAGCTTTTGGCCATTTACTGGGCATTTTCTAAATTCAGAAATTGTTTATTGGGAAACCAGGTAGTGGTCTACACAGACCATAAGGCATTAATTTATATTCAAGAATGTAGGTTGCATCATGGAAGGATTACCAGGTGGGCACTCTTGTTACAACAAATTAATTACTCAATAAAATATCTTAGAGGACCCGATAATGTAGTTGCTGATGCTTTATCTAGACTACCTGTGGGGGGTGACTTTGAAGATGACAGTGGGGAATGTGAAAAAGAATTCAAAATTATGTATTTAAGAGGGGTGGACAATGAACAACAAATCAGAGACATTTGTAATGACATCCGATGGAATCAGAACCATGATGAGAACTGTAAACTGGTCAAAAGTTATTTAGGGAAAAAGGGACATGAAAAAGTGGGAGATTATTACAAAATCTACAAAGGGATTCTATTCAAGAGAAACAGTGTAGATAGCGATGTATGGAAATTATGTTGGCCTGAACAGTACATCAATGTACTCATCAAGTACATTCATGAAAGTTTTGGTCATTGTGGGATTCAAAAGTGTATCCAGAAAATCCAAGAAAATGTGTACTTTAACAACATAGCCAGGAGGGTTAGAAAAATTTTAACGGGTTGTGACAGGTGCCAAAGAGTAAAAGTATCCAACCAAACTTGTCGAGGATTGATGCAAAACATCTTACCGAAAGAACAACACGAGTTTGTCGCTGTCAACTTATATGGACCATTACCGAAGACCAGAGGAGGCTATTGCAACATTTTTGTTATGGTTGATGTTTTTTCAAAATTCATTAAGTCATACCCTCTTCGCAAGGCAAACAGTAAGAGCATTATTTCAAAAATCAGAGGAGACTATTTTGGCAGGGTTGGAAAACCTCAGAAAATCTTATCAGACAATGGGACTCAATTTACTTCTGGAGTATGGAAAGCTTTTGTTGAAGATGAAAATATAAGTCACATTCTTATTTCAGCTTATCATCTGTCAGGAAACCCTTCGGAGAGATACATGAGGGAAATTGGGCGATTCTTTAGAACCTACTGCAATACTGATCATGCTAGTTGGATTGACTATGTTGAGAAATTCGAAGATGTTGTGAACAGCCTACAGCATTAGTGTTTTCGCCGTATGAAATACAGTATAATAGCAAACCACCACATCCAATTAGTGATTTCATTGATTTTCCAGTCTGCAAACCATTAAGTACTCAAGAGAGAGAGGAAATAGTGAGAAAGACCATGAAATCTCAAGGTGATAAGAGGAAATGTAGACATGACAAAAGATTGAAGCCTACTCAATTTAAAATTGAAGACTTGGTCCTTGTTGAAACACAAGAGAAGTCTAAAGCCATCAGTGGTGAATTAAAAAAGTTTTTTGACATATACATTTGACCTTTCAAGATTCAGGACAATCCTCATCCGAATGCTTACCATCTAGTCTACCCAAATTCTGGCAGACTGTTTGACCTACGAAACGTGACCGAACTGAAATTGTATAAAAAAATGTAACAAAGTATTTTAGATAATAGATGTTTATAGACTTTTATATGTAATCTTACCAGGATATTTTTGTATACTTTGTTATGTTGTATTTATATGATTCCTCAGGGGAGCATACATTCTTTGTATGCTAAGTGTTTGGCGAGCACTAGGTCCCCTAGCTATGCAATTGTCATATTTCATGTTAGTATTCTGGCATTGCATCTTACACTTATTCTGTGATCCTGTATAATCAATTTTCTCCACCTGTCAGTCTATCCTCTCTTAGCTTTAATAAATTATTTAGAGTAAATTTTCTTGAGTAATTAGACTTTAGAGAATTCAAATTTCTGTGTCCTTAAAAACCGGTGCACCGACTATTAAATGCTTTTGCTAATGTTTAACTGGGTTTGACCACTGTGTGCTGTATATTCATAGCGGACTGTGCTATTGCAGCCTGTGATAGCATGCAGTGTATATGGAAACCATACGGACTGTGAAGACGAGACTGAAATACAGTGTGCGGCATTGAGGTATACCGACCTTTAAGGAAGAAGATCACCGACCTTCAAGAAAGAAGATCACCGGTCTTCAAGAAAGAAGACACCAAAGATATGTGTAAAACTTTTCTGTTTTGTAATGTAAGGACATCAACCCTTCCGTGTTTCACGTGGAAGTGCTGATGGGGGGGGTTGTGTAACATTACAGGACATATTGGGACATATTGAAGTATTCGATACTGTAGACTTTTAGGGGATGTCGATACAGATATGCAAAATGTAAAGAGAAACTTTGGTGATGTTTAAATATTGTACTGTGTCAATATTAGGACATTTTGCACAGAAAGAACAAAAATAGAATTAATGTAAATATATATTTGTGTTAGTAACCTATTTTCATTCAATTTTGTAATTATATTTCATTTTGTAAAGGAAAGACTCACTGTTTGCTGTAGCTCTGATCAATTGTATAAATTATCAGTTTTGAGCTAAATTATTTCGTATAATATGGACAAGATACATTTAAAAACTCACCAGCTAAAGAGAAAGTCTGGAAATGAACGTTTAATGCACACTTCTGGAACTTTCTATGGAGAAATTCTATATTATGATCGCAAAAATACGAAAACTTGTGAAAACTGTTTCATAACCTGATTTCGAAAGACGATTTGTATCAAGAAATATTGCTAAAAAGATTTATTTACGTTTTGAAACACGATTTAAATAATTTTACATATAAATAGTTGTTCTAAATCACTCAAGAAATATCCAGAATCAAATGTCAAGATATTTCTGGAAACACCGGTACAAATCTGGTGAAGGTTATCCAGAAGCTGGTAGAAAAATGTTATAAAATCGATTTGGAAATTATGCTTGTAAGAATTTATATGTACTGATCCTTTTACTTACTTTAATCTGTACTAAAATTCTGTAATGTCTAATTTAGTTCTAAGTCGTGAATTGCTATCGTATTGTAAAAAAAACATTGTCAAAGACTCTCATTGTTTGGAAAGATATTAATACACCTAGGAGTTGTCAGTTGCCAGTTCGGATATGCAGTGCGGTTAGCTCGGAGAGTCAGTTATTGAGTATGTGAAGGCTGTCAGTTCTGTTTGTAAATAAACGTCTGTAATGAAGAATTACTTGTTGTCGTCAATATGAACTCAAGACCTTTTGCACGAAGCAGACACCTCCTAATGCAACGTTTTAACTTGGTGTTGAGGAGCTGAAATGTTATAATTTGGTGCAGAAAGTCCTGGGACGTTATAATTTGGTTGAGGAAGCTGGGATGTTATAACGTGGATCGGGAAATGCGTACTTTCTGTGATCTGTACACTTGTCCATACGAGCCGTCCATCCTGATATCCGTTAATGACATTTCTCATATGAGGTGCTCAACGTGACGTTCCTCCAATGGCAATGTATCGCTCTGATCCTCAGCTTAAGAGATAACGCACTCTCCGAAATACGCTTGCTCGTTGTTGCGTCGAAGACGCGATCCTGTAGTGTCTGGGTATCATTGACCGGCGTGGCGTCGGCTGAAATGTTACAAGCAATCTGGGTTGCTCCATCCATTGATAAACTAACACCACCCACTCCTTATGACGGAGAAATGCTGGAACACGATTCTCATCACTTTATTAAATTCTCATTAATATACTTGATTTTCACTATTGTGCCTGATAAAAATTCCAGAGGTTGTGTGTCTTAACTTACATCACTTCAGCTGAGAGAATTCGTGGGAACCTCGGAGTTCGTTTCCCCAAGAGTTGTAGAACGTCCGAGGCACACAACAATGGGAATAAGGGAGGGACAGCCTGCTCACCGCTCAGAGCATTGAGTCCCCGGTTATAAGTGCGGCAGGGCAGCTACATTGGGGCCCGCAGGGGTCACGCGCCGTTTGGAGGAGGGTGGGATCTTTGGTGTTGCGTGCGCTACTGGCGGCTAGCAGGTTTGAGTCTCAAGACCCGGCGTTAATTCCTTAGCTTTCTGGGATTGTGACTCGCGACGTCGCGCCAAAGGTACCCAGAGCTGCCGCTAGGTGTCACACTCAGCGAGTCGTCACCAGAGACGGAGAGAGAGAGAGAGAGAGAGAGAGAGAGAGAGAGAGAGAGAGAGAGAGAGGGAGGGAGGCCAACGCCGCGACTGTGCGGCAACCGGGTTTCTCTCCAAAAATGTAGCGGAACATACGAATGGGTGACAGCCAAGCGCAAACTCTGTTGTTGTACCTCTGACACTGAGGCAAGAACGTAAGATCAAATTGCGGAAAATGAGGTAGTAAACGAGTTTTGAAGTATTGTACGCTTACTGAATCTATAATGCACCTCCCTAGCGCTATTTACGCTAACAGTGTATACATTTCTGTACAGACAAAGTAAAAATGTACATACATCAAAAAAGTTTCGCATCACCTCGGCTCCAAGAGCTCCGGAACCTGTACACAAAATTGGAATTGAGATCAACATGAATATCCTTTGCACCCTTTTTATTGCTAATGAAAGTCAGGCATTGCATCTTGTACCACCATACAGGGACACCTTCGGAGGTGGTGGTCAACATTGCTGTACACACCTCTCCCTCTAATAGCCAGTAGCACGTCCTATTGCATTGATTCGTGCCTGTATTCGTAGTGGCATTTTAGCCATAAGTTCATCAAGGCACTGTTGGTCAAGATTGTCCCACTTATCAACGGCGATTGGGCGTAGATCCCTGAGAGGGTTGGTGCGTCACGTCTTCCATGAACAGCCCTTTTCAATCTATCCCAGACATGTTCTATAGCGTTCATGTCTGGAGAAGATGCTGGCCACCCTAGTCGAGCGATGTCGTTATCCTGAAGGAAGTCATTCACAGGATGTGCACGATGGGGGCGCGAACTGTCGTCCATGAAGACGAATGCCTCGCCAATATGCTGCCGACATGGTTGTACTATCGGTCGGAAGGTGGTATTCACGTATCGTACAGCCGTTACGGCGCCTTCCATGACCACCAGCGGCGTACGTCCGCCCTCCATAATGCCATCCCAAAAGAGAAGGGAACCTCCACCTTGCTGCACTCGCTGGACAGTGTATCTTGAGGCGTTCATCCTGACCGGGTTGCCTCCAAACACGTCTCCGACGATTGTCTGGTTGAAGGCATATGCGACACTCATTGGTGGATAGAACGTGATGCCAATCCTCAGCGGTCCATTCTGCGTGTTGTTGGGCCCACCTGTACCGAGCTGCAAAATGTCGTGGTTGCAAAGATCGACTTCGCCATGGACGTCGGAAGTGAAGTTGCGCATCATGCAGCCTGTAGCGCAAAGTTTGAGTCGTAACAAGACGTCCTGTGGCTGCACGAAAAGCATTATTCAACATGGTGGCGTTGCTGTCAGAGTTCCTCCGAGCCATAATCCGTAGGATACGGTCATCCACTGCAGTAGTAGTCCTTGGACGGTCTGAACGAGGCATGTCATCGACATTTCCTCTCTCTGTGTGTATCTCCTCCATACCCAAACAACATAGCTTTGGTTCACTCCGAGACGCCTGACCCCTCCCTTGTTGAGAGACCTTCTTGGCACAAAGTAACAATGCGGACGCGATAGAATACGGTATTGACCGTCTAGGCATGGTTGAATTACAGACAAGACGAGCCGTGTACCTCCTTACTCGTGGAATGACTGGAACTGATCTGCTGTGGGATTTCCAGCTATTTTGGTGGAACGAATTATGTTTGCAGAAACAAAATAATATAGTCACATAAAACTCTCAGAGTTCTTGTGAATAAAGTGAAAGAGCAAATAAATATCGTGATAAGCATCCTTCACAGAAATAGATTATAGTACTTAAAAATTCAAAAGGATAGACTGTATGTGCAGAACGATCTGCTGGTCAACTGGAAATGTGTATTGATTGCCCTTTTTGTACATACTCTAGTCACTGTGAATGTCGAGTAATTCTTTTTTCTCCATTACATGGAGAAACGAACATATAAAGCGCACCAGCATTACTGATGGAACCTTCTGGCAGATTATTCTAGTTCTGAGAGGACGTTTCATCGCAGCGCACTCTCTGCTGCAGAGTGATATTCTTTCTGGGAGTTTTATTAGTATAGACAAGTCATTTCACATGTCTGAATCAAATTTTAATTTATTTGATTTGACTCAAATAAAATCGTATTTTCATTAGAATATTATAATTCAGTATTTCCAGTTGACAAAAAAATACAATATTAATACAATTAAAGAAACTGCTGAAAATGAGGTTCTAACCTCGAGACTGTTTCAATATGAAACTCAAATACTTACGAATAGATTTGTATTTAAGTGAGCCGGAAAAATATCTCCCTTTTTTAGAATTAACAATTTTGAGTTTTACAAAATTGTCACGTTGTTTTAGTAAACTGATGTCTGGGCACAGATTTTCGAATTACATAAATGTACGTAAAGGAAATCGAACGGCCAGTCCACAAGCTCCGCTAGCCACATAACAACGTATATATACGCTCACAAGCGTAAAATCTATACCAGCTGCTGTCTGAGCAGGGTGAAAGCACATACAGAGCGCATAACAAATCCGGCAATAACTCACGCATTACAGTCATTTTCACGCCTTGAAGAAGAAAGTTTTTCCGAGTCTGACATCCAGTGGCACACATAGTGACGTCCCGAGTCACGACCCCAGGAAGCTCAGAATTTGACGCTGAGTGTCTTACCCGGTAACATCTGGAGAGAACTGACCAGTTCTTGACGAGGAGCGGCCTGCTGCTGTGTGAACCTGACCTGGTGGGGTTCCAGCGGCGTTTGCTTGGCTTGTTGGAAATTCTGAGTTGTTTATACAAGGCTCTGATTCGTCTGCTGTCATTGGACAGAAGTACATAACGTTTTACCTGACATGCTTGTTGCCATGACGGCCCAAACTGAGGAGTTGAATGTGGATGATCGAACACTCTTGGGTCGATCGTCGTAGAGGAGACTTCTCGTGCTCGATCGCTGAGGGGGGGCGAAAATTCTGGTGTTCTGCACTAGGAAGTCGTCCCGACAACTTAGCTCGGTCCACAAGTTCCATGGGGGCGCAGATCTCGTGTTGACGCACACATCTTAGTGTTGCAGGCCCTTTGCTGTTCCTTATCTGTATAAACGATTTGCGAGACAATCTGAGCAGTCGCTTAGGTTGTTTGCAGATGACGCTGTCGGTTATCGACTAATAAAGTCATCAGAAGATCAAAACACATTGCAAAGAAATAGATAAATGGCTCTGAGCACTATGGGACTTAACATCTGTGGTCATCAGTCCCCTAGAACTTAGAACTACTTAAACCTAACTGTCTTAGGGACATCACACATATCCATGCCCGAGGCAGGATTCGAACCTGCGATCGTAGCGGTCACGTGGTTCCAGACTGTAGCGCCTAGAACTGCACGGCCACACCGGCCGGCAAACAAATTGCAACGACCATAAATAACGAAAAGTGTGAGGTCATCCACATGAGTGCTAAAAGTAATCCGTTCAACTCCCGTCACACGATAAATCAGTCAAATCTAAAGGCCATACATTCAACTAAATACCTATTAATTACAATTATGAACAACTTAAATTGTAAGGAACACACAGAAAATCATGTGGGGAAGGCTAACCCAACACTGCGTTTTTAGCAGGTACATCGAAAAAGTGCAAAGATGTTTTGCATCAACGCGAAATAGGGGGGAGAGTGTCACTGAAATGATGGAGGATTTGTGATGGAGATTATTAAAACAAAGGCATTTTTCGTTGCGGAGCAATCTTCTCACGAAATTCCAGTCACCAGCTTTCTCCTCTGAATGCGAAAATATTTTGTTGACGCCGATCTAGATAGGAAGAAACGATCACTATGATAAAATAAGGGAAGTCAGAGCTCGTACAGCCGGTCGCTGTGGCCAACCGGTTCTAGGCGCTTCGGTCTGGAACGGCGCTTCTGCTACGGTCGCAGGTTCGAATCCTGCCGCGGGCATGGATGTGTGTGCGGTTAGGTTCGTTAATGTTTAAGTAATTCTAAGTCTAGGGGACTGATGACCTCAGATGTTAAGTCCCATAGAGCTTAGAGCCATTTGAACCATTTGAAGAGCTCGTACGAAAAAGATGTAGGTGTTTGTTATTTCCGCGCGCTATACGACATTTGGAGAATAGAGAATTTTGAAGGTGGTTCGAAGAACCCTCTGCAAGGCACTTCAACGTAATTAGCAGAGTATCGATGTAGATGTGGATGTAGATCGAGATGGCTAGTGATTGGTGAGCACATTGTAGCGGCACCAATTTGTCTGGGAGATTACCATTTTATAGTTGTACACCACCGCAGTACCGTAAGATTACGGATACGAAGAGAGGTTCTTTTCATTTTAGTCCCGACAAGGAACCACTACATAGTAAAATTCAGATTCGTAGGGTTTATTCACATTGTAATGACACATTCCGACGCAGAGACATACAACACCTTAAAGGCTGCGCCAAAGATCAAATTGAGAGGGATGTAGAATATAATCTCTAATGTTCATATTGGATTCTCTTTTGTTTCATACTCCAAGAAGGAGCTAAGAGACACTTTCGATTGTTGCCTTGTGGAGGACGGACGTAATTTCGGACTGTGCGGAAAGGCAGCCATGTTGTTAGTAATCATGATTTGTGCGACGAGCAGAGCAAGTCTTATTGTCTTGTAAATAAATAATTTTCGTAACACTTCGATACTTCTCACTATTTTTTAAAGTGACGTAGCATTGTATTTCCTTGGTTTCCACCGTCTACGTGAAGTGAACCGATGCCGACTTAGGAAGGTTCACACAGTCAACAAAGAGAAGAACATCGAGGGCGACTAAAGGATTAATACTGTGGCAGAAGGACTAATTCTACGTCTAAGGTGAGAACTCTGATTAAATCAACAGCGACGTAGAATTCAAAAATGTAATTAATCGGTATGGTAAATTATATTACAGGCATATTTCACGCAGCACTGAATTTGTCCGCATTCAAGCTGGTCAATACAGCCCGTAAAAAAACAAACGCCTTTCAAAAATTCTGAAGTTACAATTCCATGTCCACAATTTTCCCTCTTTACAAAAAACCAAGAAATTTAATTTTTTTTATTTATTTCGCCTCAACATCGTGGAGGGAATGTGCAGCATGAACACATTATCCTTCCCTGGACATTATGATTTTGCTGATTGTCAGTATTAGTCTAACATGATAGACAGTTAGTCTATTGGTTTTCTTGTGTACGAAGAAGACTTTTTGCAATAAATCACCAGTTCATTTTTTACTTGAATTTCATTTAAAGAATTTAGTGTTCCTTTCATTCGATTTGCATTATTAATTGTTTTTAAAATACAGTTATTAAGTAATTTTATACAAATTGTTCACCCTAGGACCTCATGTAAGGGCCAAATTTCAAGTAGCATATTTCCATTGTATTATGTATATCAAAACTGTATCTAAAGGGATTTGTCAGAGTCTAAATAGTCTCCGACTCTGGTAACGATTTCTAATTTCACATACATGTGGTACTGCAAGACTAACGCCTTGAACTGTTCCCATAACCAAAACTACAGAGGACTGAAGTCGAGGGAACAGGGGACCAAGGTGTGCCCCCTCCGCCCCAACCATTCCAAAAGACATGAAGCGTCAGCATCCGATATTCACACACATTGCAGATGAAATGTGACATAATGCATAAACCACATCGGTAGTCTTTACTGATGTGGTACCTCCTCCGACAAGGTAAGCAAAATGTTAACAAGAAGTTGACGATAATGAGCTCCATTAAATGTTTGGAGTAGGATATATGGCCCTAGTAACTTATCACCAAGAATGTCTATCCATTAGTTGACGGAGAAATGAGGTTGATGTACTCTTTGTACAGCAGCATATGGGTTTTCATAAGCCCACACGTGCTGAGTATGGAAGTTCACAGCACGACCCTTTGTGAACCGCACAGGATCAGAGAAATAAATTCTTCGTCGAAAACAGTGGACCTGCAGCACGCTTCTGTATGGGCCAATGACACAACTATGATTGGCTATCGTGGTCCTCTGGCATTAGTGCCTGGATGTGTTGAAGGTGTTACGGATACAGCAATAGCTCAAGCAGTACCAGCCGGACAACAGGATGACTTATGCCTTCTGTTGGTGTCAATCGCCAAATACCCACACTGCTGTTGCACGTCTTTCGTCCAGCAAATCTGGTATGTCCTCCTGCATCTTAGGTGTGTGAACTGACTCATGCCGTCCACTACTCGTCTTTTGGAAGCTAGAAAATCCGTGTCCTTAAGAAGCAGAAAACTTTGGGTCAACAACTTATCGCATGGTACTCTGCAACGTGGGTATTTTTCTGCGTAGTGGGAACGTGCTTACGGGCTATTTCCAACTGCTAACCCATAGCAGATAATTATATCCGCCATGTCACTTTAGGAGTAGTACGCTTCCATTGTTAACAAGCAGAAGAGAAATGGAAAATTTACCAACCCATTCGTGCACAGTGCATTACAAATATCACAGTGACAGTAAACATTGCGATATGACTTACAGGGACTAGATGTTTGTCTGTGAACACATGTAATATAGAATAACGTGATGCAATTCTGAAATGTACTTAAATGCCATACTCCGAATAAATAAATGCGATACATACCCATAGTTGCAGGCAATTTACTACAAAATAACACACACTAACAACGCTAAAACTATAGTACATGCAACACAACTGCCTGTAGATTACCCAGTGCTCAGACTTGTGTACACTGGAGTACGTCAATACGGAAAGACACGTACAGTAGTGAACGCTATTGACGGATCATGGGTTGGGGTTCGGTTGTTTGGGGAAGGAGAGCTGACAGTGAGGTCATCGGTCTCATCGGATTAGGGAAGAACGGGGAAGAAAGTCCGCCGTGCCCTTTCAAAGGAACCATCCCGGCATTTGCCTGGAGTGATTTAGGGAAACCACGGAAAACCTAAATCAGAATGGATGGACGCGGGATTGAACCGTCGTCCTCCCGAATGCGAGTCCAGTGTGCAAGCCACTGCGTCACCTCGCTCGGTTCACGGATCATGGGGGCAGCACCTGTGGCCATACATCACTTGTTTATTTAATATCTACCTTGCGTGTCAGGCGGACATATTCATACCCGAACGTCTTCAGCCACTATGGACAAGTGTAGAGATCTCACAAAGTATGCATTTCCAGACCCACGTTCAAGGTATTTTTTTTCTTGTTCTTGTGGTTGGTATCACCTATCAAAATATTTGCCACTATTTCTCCAATATCCTGTGTAGGTATTCCACCCAAGAGTCTTCAGGCGCATTTGCTCTGGTGTTCCGACAGATATTTTCAATTTCGTGTTTGGAATGTGTAGGTGGAGTCAGTCGAAATTAATACTGTTCATTACGCCTGTCATGATGTGCCACTGTCGCCGCAAAGCGTCGGTTTGTTCCCGGTAAAAGAAAAAATTAATTTATTTTCAAAGCGGAATTTCACGTACCCATTCGGATGGATGGGCCACAAACTAGTCTACAACGTTTTTCGCTTCATCCATTTGTATTAACAGGAGCGGGAAAACTCTAAGAATAACCGATACTCTAACAGCGACAACAAGGCCCTGGCCCAAATTGATTGCTACCGCCGCTCTCCGTTTTCCAGTTTTCCTGCTAATACGTATCGCTAAAACGAATACCAAGCTGGACTCATCTCGGGCCACTCTATAGAATGAGAATGTAAAATTCCGCTTCAAAAAGCATTTCGCGTGTAACGGAAACAAACCGAAGCTTTCCTTCGACGTGATGACCAGTACACGTTTGGACTGACTGCATCTACACATTTAAAATATCTACTGAAAAGCCAGAAGAAATGTGCCTGAAGACTTTTAAGAGAGACATCCGGTACATTTATACACTGAAGTGGAAAAAGTCACGGAGCACGTCGTAGCATCGTGTCGGACCTCGTTTCACCCAGTACAGAGCATCATCTCCGTGTGGCGTGTACTCAAAAAGTCGACAGAAGTCCCTTGCAGAAATATTGCACGCTGCCTCTGTAGCCACACATAATTACGAAACGCTGCCTCACCTGTAATCGAACACAGGCAGATGCAGCTCAAGTGCGTTCTGGGTGCTGATATTCTAATAGAGGTGGTGATATCTGGCATAAAAGCTGAAACCTTACTGCCTGCAGTCTACTGTCACAAGTCGTCCCGTGTGCTGGATTTTTCCACGTGTAGAACATTCGCACTTACCTTGCTCAGAGATCCGTCCTGTTCCGCACCATTCTGTCGCGAGAGTTCCCGCCACTCATTGTCGTTAAGTGGATTATGTTGTGGATCAGCGGGTTCGATTTTCTCCAACTGTGGTGGTCCCGCCAAGGCATTCCTATTCTGCTCACGGTCCCCTCATGAGCAGTCTCTGCTTTCGTGGTGTAACGTTTTCTGGCAGCACGCATCCAAAGTGAAAGTTAAAAGAACATTTCGATGTATAATGTTCATTGCAACAAATAATTTATATGTGTTTCTGTTAATTGTATTTCAAAAGGGCATTTAAAAGATAATTATGAATTTTGCTATTATAAATGATTATTCAAAGACTGTTAAATACTATCTGTGGCGGAGGATGTGAAAACCGCTACAGAAGAAAGGATATGTTATCAAAAACGACAAAGACTGTACAAAAATTAGGTAAGATATAAATTGGCAATTTATTGTAGTAGAATCGCTTGCCTTCTGCACAGACTGAATGGGAGAGGAACCCGTAACGTTGCATTAGGCTCTTACGTAGTCTTCATTTGTCATAAGTCGATGATCGACGCCATTTGTAGCTGGGATTGTAAACGGTGTGTAAAGATTTTAATTGTTTCTGTTAAAATATATTTATCTAGTAAAATCTGTTTGTCACAATTACTGCAAAGTTCGCACCGGACATTACCCATTTTAATTTAGAATTTCCAGCATTTTATTGGATATCGCTGGCAGTACGGAGCTGCACCGTGAGCGAGCATTCTGGAACAGCGGCAGATTATAATATACCATCGCAATAACGACCACATCCTAAAAAGGGTACAGGTAGAGGTGAACGAAAATAAAAACGTGTTTCTTTTCACAGCATTCCATACGCAGAATACAAAGAGATAGTAGATTTTATCTTGTGCATTCACAGGTGGATACAAGCTGCAGCTCTTTTAAATTTTCATTCAAAAAGTGATAAATTCTGAACATAACGTGAAGTGTATTTAAAAGTGGATAATTCTTCAGGAGAGCTTACAAATATAAAAAAGAATTCATAAAGTAAAGATAGTCTTATGCTTCAAAGCTAGTCGGGCTATATCCAGTAAACAAAAATCCAGTGCAACGTGAAAATCTTTGCTAAGTTCGATGGAAAATAATATTTTCATTCTTGTACAAACAGCAGTAGTCCTTGAATAAAAATTAAACTTGAATCATTATTTTGGGAACATTCAAAGAAATTCGTTTTTATTAATCTGCAATAGAATATTTCATATGTAAAGTAATAATCATAGATGAAAAATTTATTGCAACGTTTGAAACCTCCCTTTAGAAAAATTTATGAATGATTGTGCTGATAATCTCCTTTACGTTATTTGATTTTCAAACAGCTGAGCAAAACTCAGCGTACTCAGACATTTCTCTTTACTTACTCTGATCATCACTAAACGGACTCACAATATTTTAGCGCAACGCAATCTGACTTATATAATCCCCACAAAAGAATGGCCCCGACTAACAATAACCTATACCTTTCACGAATCACTAACCTCATAAAAATCTTCCTTACTCGAACTACTGCAATATAGCGAGCGCCAGTACTGCCAGCTACATAAAAGATTCTAACTATTGAAGGCACTAACTAGAAATCCAGTCCTACAAACTTACTCTGATGGACACACGTCCTGATCATCCGCTCTCAAAACTCTGTCATCTCTCTCCCCACATCCAACACTGCTGGCGGCTCACCTCCAACTGCGCTAGCTAAGCACTGTTCACATCCAACTGCCCAACACTACATTAGCGAATATTTCAACAATGCCAACCAGCCACAGACTGCACACAGCAAAATCAGTGATTTTCATACAGAGCGCTATGTGGCGTTACCAACATAAAAACCTAAACAGCCTACTTACACCTTTCATTTCTCATGTCCATCCATGTATATGTTAAGTTTAATCTCAACGGTTTCCCAATCAAATTAAACGCAGAAAACAAAGTTTAAGACCAAACGGTCAGCTCCCGAATAATTAAACAGACAGAAAGGCATTAAAGTGGTTTCTGATCCCACTGCTTCCAGGGTTTTGTGATTGCGTTCGCGTGTCTCTTCATTCCTGTACTGATTTGCCCTATTTTTTTCTATTCCCCAGTTGTTCCCAAATCACCGCCACCCGTTATTGCTATCACCACTCAGCTGATTCCAGCCCCATAATCAAACTCACTACGACCGCCCGTTGTTGTCGCTACTACATCTACATTTATACTGCGCAAGCCACCCAACGGTGTGAGGCGGAGGGCACTTTACGTGCCACTCTCATTACCTCCCTTTTCTGTTCCAGTCGCGTATGGTTCGCAGGAAGAACGAATGCCGGAAAGCCTCCGTGCGCGATCGAATCTCTCTAATTTTACATTCGTGATCTCCTCGGGAGGTATAAGCGGGGGGAAGCAATATATTCGATACCTCATCCAGAAACGCACCCTCTCAAAACCTGGACAGCAAGCTACACAGTGATGCACAGCGCCTCTCTTTCAGAGTCTGCCACTTGAGTTTGCTAAACATCTCCGTAACGCTATCACGCTTAATAACCCTGTGACGAAACGCGCCGCTCTTCTTCGGATCTTCTCTATCTCCTCCGTCAACCCAATCTGGTACGGATCCCACACTGATGAGCAATATTCAAATATAGGTCGAACGAGTGTTTTGTAAGCCACCTCCTTTGTTGATGGACTACATTTTCTAAGGACTCTCCCAATGAATCTCAACCTGGTGACCGCCTTACCAAAAATTAATTTTATATGATCATTCCACTTCAAATCGTTCAACACGCACACTCCCAGATATTTTATAGACAGAAATGCATAAAAATGGTTTTTCATGCCACTGCTTCCAGGGTTCTCGTGACCGCGTACGTGTGCCCCTTCATTCCTGTACTGATTTACCCTACGTTTTTCTATTCCCCAGTTGTTCCCAAAGGAACTAGGGTGGCCGCGTACGGTCAGTCACTCTGGTCTAGGTTTTCGACTGCGCCCGCAACTGGAATCGTGCGTTTGCGCACCGCGTGACTAGATCGTATACTTAGACACATACTCCCCCAAATCGTACTCGAACTCTTATTGCACCGCTTTAAATGCTTCCACATCATCCTTTCATTTTGCAAAACGATGAGGTATCAGTCCCCTATAACTTAGAACTACTTAAACCTAACTAACCAAATGACATCACACTGAAGCGCCTAGAACCTCATGGCCACACCGGCCGGCTGCATTTGGCAGCTGGGATGATGTGACACATGTGGGTTGGCATTATAGTCAGGCAAATACTGATCAGCTCTGCTGCTCCGAACGTATAAAATAAAAATTGATTAGCCTGTACCATGTGTTCGAGCAAACGGGCGGCGCTCGTAAATCCAGAATATTTAAGGAAGAGTATTACGATAGTGTTGTGTGGGCTCGTGCAGCCTCCGACTAGTAGGCTGAAAGGAATGTGTGTGAGTGAATTCCTAAAGTACCAAACTGCTGAGATCATCACTTACACTAACCCCAACTAAGAACAACACATAACCCATGCAAGAGGCAGGACTCGAACCTCCGGCAGGAAGGGCTCTCAATCCGTGACATGGCGCCTCAAACCTCGTGGCTACTCCGCCCGGCGCTGAAAGGAAAGCCTGCCGAAATTCCCTTACTGTCTCACAACGCCGCTATCTGGTCCTCATTGGCATGGCAGGTTCCCCTGCTAAGAAACAACGCACGAATTCAGTTGTGTGTGCTGGGCCACACTGGGGAAAGCACAAATTCGAACAGTTCCGACCAGGCATAGGGTGAATTCAGTTAACCGAGTTCAGGAACAACTCAAACTCACGTAGTGAAAGGAAATGCTTAAAACAGAAGCTTTGCTTTTCTCTCGCGAAGGTCTGTCCTCCGCCGCGAGAACCTCCCGCAACATTGCTTTCCCTGTAATCGCACTTATCCTCGCGTTCCGAGTCCCTCTTTGCACTTTATTCCCTGAGGCTCCAACTCCATCAGCCCCTATACATCTACATTTACATGGATACTCTGCAAATTATATTTAAGTGGCTGGCAGAGGGTTCATCGAACACCGCGCGACCGTTACGGTTGCAGGTTCGAATCCTGCCTCGGGCATGGATGTGTGCGATGTCCTTAGGTTAGTTAGGTTTAAGTAGTTCTAAGTTCTAGGGGACTGATGACCTCAGATGTTGAGTCCCATAGTGCTCAGAGCCATTTGAGCCATTTCGTCGAACAACCTTCACAATTCCCTATTATTCCAATCTCGTATAGAGCGCAGAAGAAACTAACATATATATCTTTCCATGCTAGGTCTGGTTTCCCTTATTTTATTATGCTGGTCGTTTCTTCCTATGTTGGTCTCCGTCAGCAGAATGTTTTAGCATTCGGAGGAGAACGTTGGTGATTGAAATTTCGTAGGAAGCTTCCTCTGCAACGAAAAACGCCTTCGTTTTAATGATCTCCATCCCAAAGCCTCCAACATTTCAGTCACACTCTCTCCCCTATATCGTGATAATACACTTTTTCGATGCACCCCGTCAGTCCTATGTGGTAAGGATCCCACACCGCACAGCAGTATTCTAAAAGATAACGGACAAGCATAGTGTAGGCAGTCTCCTTAGCAAATGTATTACACTTCCTAAGTCTCCTGCCAGTAAAATGCAGTCTTGGGTTAGCCTTCCCCAGAACATACTCTGTGTGTTACTTACAATTTAAGTTGTTCGTAATAATAATTCCTAGGTATTTACAGCCTTTAGATTTTTCTGATTTATCGTGTTACCGAAGTTTAACGGATTACGTTTAGCACTCATGTGGATTACCTCACACTTTCCGTTATTTAGGGTCGATTGCCAATTTTCGCACCATCCAGATACCTTTTCTAAATGGCTTTGCAATTTGTTTTGATCTTCTGATGACTTTATTAGCCGATAAACGACAGGGTCATCTGCAAACAATCAAAGACGGATGCTCAGATTGTCTCCCAACTCGTTTATAGAGATAAGGAACAGCAAAGGACCCTGGAGAACGCCAGGAATCACTTCTGTTTTACTCGATGACTTGCACCACCAAACTCTGATAGGAACCTAATTGGTATACACTCTGGGCCAGAAGACTTGCCTTTATTAAGTAATTCATGTTGCTTCACTACTCCAAGGATATCTACTTCGACGTTACTCATGTTGGCACCTGATCTTGTTTCGAATTCTTGAATATTTACTTCGTGTTCCTTTGTGAAGGCATTTCGGATAACTGTGTTTAGTAGCTCTGTTTTGGCAGCACTGTCTTCGATAGTATCTCCATTGCTATTGCGCAGAGAAGGCATTGATTGTGTCTTGCTGCTAGCATACTTCACATACGAACAGAATCTGTCTGAATTTTCTGCCAGGTTTGGAGATAAAGTTTCGTTGTGAAAACTATTATAAGCATGTCGCATTGAAGTCAGCGCTAAATTTCGAGTCTCTTTAAAAGATCGCCAATGTTGGAGATTTTGTTTCCGTTTAAATTTGGCCTGTTTGTTTCGTTGTTTCTGCAACAGTGTTTTGACGCGTTTGGCGTACCAATGAGGATGAACTGCGTCGTTTGTTAATTTATTTGGTGTAAATCTCTGAATTGCCGCCGATACTATTTGTTTGCATTCAAGTCACATCTGGTCTGCAGTGACATTATTAATGTGGAAGGAGTGGAGGAAGATGTTATGTGAATTTTTATGTGCTTTTTTGAACAGGTATATATTTCGTTTATTTGTGGAGGACTTGGGGGTCTGGGTACGTTCAATAATACCAGTATACGTTTTAATCCTCGTTACTAGTTCAGGATTATTCCTTGTTAACAGGTAAAGCGCGGTTTTCACAACCTTTTACTATTCATGAAGTAACTGCTCGAAATAGTTGTCGGAGAAAGCGTTTAGCAAAATTTCGGATGATGTTTTATGCGTACCTCCGGAATTAAACATGTATTTTCACTAACATATCGAGGATAGATTAAAGGCACCACGAACTATATTTGTATGAGTCGGGTACGCGTTTGAAATTAAACTCAACTCGTCTTTGAACCTTTCAGCTACTGTATCATCTGAATTGGGAGGTCGGTAAAAGGATCCAGTTATTATTTGATTCCGGTTGCCAAGAATGTCCTCTGTGCATACTAATTCGCAGTAACTGTCTACTTCAATTTCGGGACAACCTGCTTTGAGGTGAGCCACACGTTTCTTCAAGTCACGAGCTACGTATCGTCCCCTCCGGACCAAACCTGCGTGTTGCTCACAGTAGCCGGCAGTCTGTTGCTTTATCGCCACCGCCTGCGGCCGAACTGGTGCTCGCTGTCTCTGCGACGTTAACTCCCGGCTCTCGGCAGCTCTTTGGAACAGGAACTCGGGCGCAGCAAAAGACGGAGTACGTATAGCGCTGATTCTCTGCTCTGCCTGACCCTTCGTGGCTTCCAAACGCCCGGCAGCCGCTCTCTCAGCTCGGGACAGTAGCTCTACGCGTTCACTTTGGGACAGCCACGAACGTCGCCATATCCCTGCTCTCCTGTTCTTCGAGCACTCTGTTTAGCGGCAACTGCTCGCTTTCAGCTTCACAGACGCTTCTCGACGACCCTCGACGTTTTCGCTAACTCGATCGCTATTTCATCCCGTAGCATCTTCTAAAGTCATTCGCTTTACTTTCCACGTTCCGTTCGAGCTTAAGATTCGCAGCTTCTAAGTCATCAAATAGCTTTTCATTCACTTTCCTCGGCTCATTAAATTTCTCTTCAGTCCCTTCGTGAGTTCACCAACCGGCACAGAGGTTGTTTGAGCATAATGGAAAAAAAATTTGCATGCAGTTAATGCAATACTAAATCTAACCATAGTACATAACATCGTCAAATGAACCTGTATAATTAATCAATGGATTGTGAATTTGGCACATTAGTTCTACTCATTCCTCTCTCTGGGTACTTCGTTATCACTGTCTTTTTGTGCAGCATATAAAAATCAGGCTAATATTTCAAAGAAAGAAGCCGTTAAGAGCATCGAGTTGCAAGTCTGGCAGCTATTTGGTGCGTTCTGAAGTAGTTAGAGGACACACGATTTGAGTTTTCATGAAACACATTTATTCAAAAATAGCCACAAAGAATTATGGGTGGACATTCTGTAGATATACTTAAGTTGTGCCTGAACACGAAATAAACTAATCTGATCTGGCAAGAAGAAATTACATAGCGCAATTTAACTATGCATACGTGAGGGAAAAGAGAGGAAAGGGAACAGAAACATATGACTTCAGTTATCCAATCAAGCTTCACACGAAAACGACGAAATTCAGAGGAACATTACCTGCATTGCCTGCATGCACTAACATCAAAGGGGTTTACACCGATTGAAACATCTTGTTACAGCAAATACACCACCTGAGAATTCACGCAAGCATCATGGAAAGAAGTCACCTGAGTTGCACATCCAACTTTTTCAAACAGATGTGAGTGAAAATCGCTAAATGTATACAATCAATGAGAGTACACCACTGTAAGAACGAATAGATCATGAATCACACCGAATTCATAATAAAACCATCAAGGCAGAAGGCCCCAATGATTCGAGAAACATATGGCCCCCATTAAACAAAGGCAGCTGCTACACGTTCCCACAAAACACGGAAATGCAGTAACGCAAATATTCACCCATCACTTATCAGTTAAAATAACACGGACCAACTATTGAGATTCAGTAATAGAGCGCAACGCTCACAGAATAAAGACAACTCGAGATCACAGCAGAAAATAGAACATGCGATAAACTACAATACATAAAAAGAAATATCGCACATACACGAAAACACAAATTCTGTCATATTCACAAAGCTTTAAAGCACATTAACTCAGGCTAACCATATCCCGTAGAGCGCATTGACACCACAATAGTAGAAAGGAACAAAGCAAACTCCGGACACTGACAAAATCATAGACTCAAGCATTGCCTATCAAGAGCAATATAAAGCAAGAAGTAATCGAAACACTTCATTCAGGCCAAGAGCTTTTCCGAACGGCTCCACGCATGAAGACCGCGTTTGAAGCTACGACCTGTCTCATCACTGGCAGGAGAGGGCTCACTTAAGAGCACGGCTACATCCACCGAGTTCAGTCCGGAACTGCGCGACTGCTACGGTTGCAGGTTCGAATCCTGCCTCGGACATGGATGTGTGTGATGTCCTTAGGTTAGTTAGGTTTAAGTAGTTCTAAGTTCTTGGGGACCGATGACCTCAGATGTTACGTCCCATAGCGCTCAGAGCCATACATCCACCGACAGCCACCGCTCGGCTCGGAGCACATGGAAAGCCCACACGGGAAACGGACAATACCAACTTGACAACCACGAAGCTGTCGAACAGCACCGATAGACCTCTTTGCCCACGTAAGAGGTACAAAATTGGTTATCCTGTGCTTCTAGCAGACGAAAAGCAGCTCAAGTACCAAACCCAAGACAAACCTGAAAAGACACATAAAAAGACCTGGTCACACAAGGTAGGCTAATGGACGAACTTTATAAATATGGGGCTAGATTACACATGGAATATTAATGGATCACTTAAAGTACTGACATACTGATGCGCAGAACGAGTAGCTTGCACTTAACGTCAGATTATCACTGAAACTTCTCAGTCCTTCTGGGAGGGTTAGTAGAACCAACTGCAGACCAACAGAATCAAACAGGGCAACAGTCTTATCAAGCGACTCTACACAGACATTTCAACATATCATAAACACACTAATTATAATCCTTCATGCAGTGATTTTTGCGTTTTCTCCTGTGGAGTTACGGGGTACTTTTATTGATATGAGCGTCCACTGTCTACATCTATATCTCCATGGGTAGACTGCAAATCACACTTAAGAGCCTGGCAGAGGGTTTATCGAACCACCTTCACAATAATTCTCTATTATTCCAATCTCGAACAGCGTGGTGGAATAACTAACACGTATATCTGTCAGTGCGTGCTCTTATTTCCCTTATTTTATTATGATGATCGTTTCTCCCTATGTAGGTCAGCGTTAACAAAATATTTTCACGTTCGGAGAAGAAAGTTAATGACTGAACTTCCGTGAGAAGATTCCGCCGCAACGAAAAACGCCTTCGTTTTGATGACGTTCTCCCCTAACTGTGTATCATGCAGTGACACTCTCTCCCCTATTCCATATTAATACAAAACGAGCAGCGCTTGTTTGAAGTTTCTCGATGTACTCCGTTAATTCCATCTGGTAACAATCCCACACCGCGCAGCAGTACTTCGAAAGGAGACGGACAAGCACAGTGTAGCTAGACTCATCAGTAGATCTGTTACATATTCTAACTGTTCCGCCAAAAAAACGCAATCTTTGGTTTGTCTTCCCCGCATCATTTTCTCTCTCTTCTTTCCACTAAAGTAGTTCGTAACTGTAATTTTTAGGTATTAATTTAAAATTACGGCTTTTAGATTTGATTTATGGTGTAGCCGATGTTTAACGGATTCCTAGTAGCACTCTTGCGGATAACCCCACACTTTTCATAACTTTGCGCTAATTGCCAACTGCCAACTTTCGAACCATACAGATATCTTTACTAAATCGTTTTGCAACCGATTTCGATCTTCTAATGACTTTACTAGACATTACCTACAAACAGTGATCGTAGATGACAACTACTCATGATCGTAACAGAGTTTCACTGGACACGGGGAGAAGAACATTTTTCCATAACACATCCGTCAGTAGTTCTCTTTGATGAACAGGATGTGCTTCACTTCAGCAACTGCTTCATTTCTGCACTACAATAGGGTGTCTCACGGAGACCTAGGAGCTATAAAGGGCTTGGAAAATCTCTGTCGGCTAGTCTCATAGTCTTTAAACCGGAGATGCTTATTTTGCTGTAATTGGTTTTGTGGAACCGAGAATTAATTGAGATCTTCTCTTGCAATGCTGCGTGGTGATTACCCTTTAATCGCCTTAATGAGCTCCGGTCTTATTGCCAAAGGTAATTCAAACTGAGTTCGAGGATGTTATAAATGCATAAGATCCAAAGTTGATGAGATGTAGATTGTTTACATAGGAAAGTATCACTTTGCTTATGTCACCGAGAAATACTGGCAATGAGTGTTGTGTATAGAGTGACTAACTTATACTTCTCCACAGTACTGCTTGTGAGTCAGGTAGATCTGTGGTACATCTACATCTACATCTACATGACTACTCTGCAATTCACATTTAAGTGCTTGGCAGAGGGTTCATCGAACCACAATCATACTATCTCTCTACTATTCCACTCGCGAACAGCGAGCGGGAAAAACGAACACCTAAACCTTTCTGTTCGAGCTCTGATTTCTCTTATTTTATTTTGATGATCATTCCTACCTATGTAGGTTGGGCTCAACAAAATATTTTCGCATTCGGAAGAGAAAGTTGTTGACTGAAATTTCGTAAAAAGGTCTCGCCGCGACGAAAAACGTCTGTGCTGTAATGACTTCCATCCCAACTCGTGTATCATATCTGCCACACTCTCTCCCCTATAACGTGATAATACAAAACGAGCTGCCCTTTTTTGCACCCTTTCGATGTCCTCCGTCAATCCCACCTGGTAAGGATCCCATACCGCGCAGCAATATTCTAACAGAGGACGAACGAGTGTAGTGTAAGCTGTCTCTTTAGTGGACTTGTTGCATCTTCTAAGTGTCCTGCCAATGAAACGCAACCTTTGGCTCGCCTTCCCGACAATATTATCTATGTGGTCCTTCCAACTGAAGTTGTTCGTAATTTTAACACCCAGGTACTTAGTTGAATTGACAGCCTTGAGAATTGTACTATTTATCGAGTAATCGAATTCCAACGGATTTCTTTTGGAACTCATGTGGATCATCTCACACTTTTCGTTATTTAGCGTCAACTGCCACCTGACACACCATACAGCAATCTTTTCTAAATCGCTTTGCAACTGATACTGGTCTTCGGATGACCTTACTAGACGGTAAATTACAGCATCATCTGCGAACAGTCTAAGAGGACTGCTCAGATTGTCACCCAGGTCATTTAAATAGATCAGGAACAGTAGAGGTCCCAGGACGCTTCCCTGGGGAACACCTGATATCCCTTCAGTTTTACTCGATGATTTGCCGTCTATTACTACGAACTGCGACCTTCCTGACAGGAAATCACGAATCCATTCGCACAACTGAGACGATACCCCATAGCTCCGCAGCTTGATTAGAAGTCGCTTTTGAGGAACGGTGTCAAAAGCTTTCCGGAAATCTAGAAATACGGAATCAACTTGAGATCCCCTGTCGATAGCGGCCATTACTTCGTGCGAATAAAGAGCTAGCTGCGTTGCATAAGAGCGATGTTTTCTGAAGCCATGCTGATTACGTGTCAATAGATCGTTCCCTTCGAGGTGATTCATAATGTTTGAATACAGTATATGCTCCAAAACCCTACTGCAAACCGACGTCAATGATATAGGTCTGTAGTTAAATGGATTACTCCTACTACCCTTCTTGAACACTGGTGCGACCTGCGCAATTTTCCAATCTGTAGGTACAGATCTATCGGTGAGCGAGTGGTTGTATATGGTTGCTACGTAGGGAGCTATTGTACCAACGTAATCTGAAAGGAACCTAATCGGTATATAATCTAGACCTGAAGACTTGCCCTTATCAAGCGATTAGAGTTGCTTCGCAACCCCGAAGGTATCTACTTCTAAGAAACTCATGCTAGCAGCTGTTAGTGTTTCAAATTCTGGAATGTTCTGTTCGTCTTCCCTGGTAAAGTAATTTCGGAAAACTGGGTTCAGTAAGTTCGCTTTACCTTCACAGTCGTCGGTAACAGTACCATCGGCACTGCGCAGCGAAGGTATTGACTGCGTCTTGCGGCTTGTGTACTTTACATACGACCAGAATTTCTTCGGATTTTCTACCAAATTTCGAGACAAAGTTTCGTTGTGGAACCTATTAAAGGCATCTCGCATCGAAGTACGTGCCAAATTTCGCGCGTCTGTAAATTTAGCCCATCTTCGGGATTTCGCGTTCTCATGAACTTCGCATGCTTTTTCCGTTGCCTCTGCAACAGCGTTCGGACCTTTTTTTGTGTACCACGGGGGATCCGTTCCATCTCTTACCAATTTATGAGGTATAAATATCTCAATTGTTGTTGCTACTATATCTTTGAATTTGAGCCACATCTCGTCTATATTCGCATAGTCAGTTCGGAAGGAATGGAAATTGTCTGTTAGGAAGGCTTCTAGTGGCACTTTATCCGCTTTTTTAAATAAAATTATTTTGCGTTTGTTTCTGATGGATTTGGAAGAAATGGTATTGAGCCTAGCTACAATGACCTTGTGATCACTAATCCCTGTATCAGTCATGATGTTCTCTATCAGCTCTGGATTGTTTGTGGCTAAGAGGTCAAGTGTGTTTTCGCAACCATTTACAATTCGCGTGGGTTCGTGGACTAACTGCCCGAAATAATTTTCGGAGAAAGCATTTAGGACAATCTCGGCAGACGTTTTCTGCCTACCACCGGTTTTGAACAAGTATTTTTGCCAACATACCAACTATAACCGTATGAGTGGGGTATTTATTTGTTACGAGACTCAAACTTTCTCTGAACTGTTCCGCAACTGTATCATCGGAGTCTGGGGGTCGGTAGAAGGAGCCAGTTATTAACTTAATTCGGCTGTTAAGTATAACCTCCACAGACACCAATTCGCACGGAGAATCTACTTCGACTTCACTACAAGATAAACCACTACTGACAGACACAAACACTCCACCACCAATTCTGCCTGATCTATCTTTCCTGAACACCGTCTGAGACTTCGTAAAAATTTCTGCGGAACTTATTTCAGGCTTTAGCCAGCTTTCTGTACCTATAACGATATCAGCTTCTCTGCTTTCTATTAGCGCTTGAAGCTCAGGGACTTTTCCAGCGCAACTACAACAATTTACAACTATAATTCCGACTGTTCCTTGATCCAAGCACGTCCTGTATTTGCCAAGCACCCTTTGACATTGTAGCCCATCCCGCACTTTCCCGAGGCCATCTAACCTAAAAAACCGCCCAGTCCACGCCACACAGCCTCTGCTACCCATGTAGCCGCCAGATGTGTGTAGTGAACTCCTGACCTATTCAGCGGAACCCGAAACCCCACCAACCTATGGCGCAAGTCAAGGAATCTGCAGCCAATACGGTCGCCAAACCGTCTGAGCCTTTGATTCAGACCCTCCACCCGGCTCTGCACCAAAGGTCCGCAGTCGGTTCTGTCAACGATGCTGCAGATGGTGAGCTCTGCCTTCATCTCGTAAGCAAGACCGGCAGCCTTCACCAAATCAGATAGCCGCTGGAATCCAGAGAGAATTTCCTCAGATCCAAAGCGACACACGTCATTAGTGCCGACATGTGCCACCACCTGCAGCTGGCTGCACCCTGTGCTCTTCATGGCATCCGGAAGGACCCTTTCCACATCAGGAATGACTCCTCCCGGAATGCACACGGAGTGCACACTGGATTTCTTCCCCTCCTTAGCCGCCGTATCCCTAAGGGGTCCCATTACGCGCCTAACATTGGAGCTCCCAACTACCAGTAAGCCCACCCTCTGCGATTGCCCGGACCTTGAAGGCTGACAATGATCCTCTGAAATAGGGCAGGCAGCTGCATCTGGCTCAGCCAGAGACAGTGCCTGAAACCGGTTTGTCAGACACACCGGGGAGGCTTTCTGATCAGCCTCCGGGGACGCCTTTCGCTGCCTGCCAGGCCTTGGAACGACCTCCCAATCAACCACAGGCGAGGGCTCAGCGCCACTGCGGGCGGCAACCGGGGCAACCACAGCGGCAGACCAATAACTTAGGTTATCTGAACATGAGAGAAACTACAGATTAAGAAAGAAAGGTTAAACCTTTGCTAATTATCTGATAACAGAAAACTAATCGCTCAAATTATGTTGATTGTAAGATTTTACATTCTGTAAAGAATATCAAAAGGATGATCCACCTGGAAATACTTGAAATGAAGAAACATATGACTCAGAATGCCATGTTAGTATTAAATGACAAAACTCAGTTTCCTTGGGTCTCTGAGTGGAGGACCATGCTGCAGGTGATGTGCTGTTCATTAGGTAGGTTTGTTTCAGATACTGCTCACCTCTCCAGAGGCATATTTTGTAGTGCTGTTCTACAAACACAGTAGCTTTGATTGGAAGCATCAAAATATCGCTATGACATCACACAATCTGACGATGTATTTGGTATTTATGTATCACAGTGTGGTATTTGTTATACATAGAATATCTTTGGTTAGAAATTCTTTATTATGTATTAGACGAGACGTCACTATTTCTACCAATTTCTTCATTTCTAACACTATGACGTAACACACACACTAGTAATGGAGTGGTGGCTTAGCAGTGATCTGTAAATCGGAACCACGCTGGACTGTAATTGGCAGATAGAGTCACAATGGCGACGTGATGCCGGGAAAAGTGTGGTGGAAAATACGTAAAATTGTGGAAAATCTGGTAGCAATAAGAAAAAGAAAGAAAAATACGTAAAACTGAGGAATACACAAAAAAATATGAAAATGGGTGAAAACTACAAAAAATATGGAATAATGAGAGTACTTCCTGGATGCGGCATCCGCTGGTGCCTCTAATTATATAATACTGGTATTAACAAATATAACTCAAGTGACATGACTTAATGTAATTCGTTACAAACAAATAGCCATTGGCTGATGCCCCCCCCCCCCCCCCCCCCCCGTGCTTTACAGCTCTGGAGTAGCCCCTCGCACTCAAGTGTCCCAGTTATAAAAGAGGGGAGGAGGTAATGCTTGATCCTCATTGCTTAGAGGGGAGAGTAAGTGAGCCGGTTGTCGTCACCTTTGTCACATGACAAAGTTGCCTCGATGACTACTCTGGGGACTTTAATCAATTCTCACTGGTTCTCGGGGAATAGGGAGGGGGGGGGGGGGGGAGTTTACCAAGCATTCCCAAGTTGGTTACCTGACACCTAATGTAAGATATTTGCAGATTCAACACACCTATCCTGCAGTCCTCCATTGCCTCAATAGACATCTCTGCTGGCCAACGTCCCGTACTGAACAGAAAGACTTGCTATGTGGGTCCCATTAAATAATGTAGACGGCATTAGCACATCTGCATCTTAGCAGGATGACCAACTGAAAATAGAATGTTTGCAGTGGTGCACATGTACATTTAGATTGGAGATCTGCATCTCAAGATTGCACATAGACCGAGTATTGGGGACTGAAGACGCCAAATAAACTGTTTCAGCGCAGTGGCTCCGGGGTAAACTGACCTTATGGCATCTTCCTCAACCGAATCAGTGCATGGCAGCTAGGAGAGAAGGAGCGCAACGTCAAACTGATAAATGGGCTCATACTGTCAAGTTCTTTGTAACTTGACATGATTATGTAATCACTGAAATAGCGTCACACATGCAGTAACCACTCACAGACAGCAAGTGCAGCTCTAGCAGTGGAGGGTGTACGCATAGCGTGTCAGGGGACGCGGAAAACGGTGCAGTCGTTGATAGGAAAAGGAGAAACTCAATTGGCGACCAAAAGGGCACGATAATTGTTTTTCGAGCCAGGGATGGAAACGGCTAAGTTTAAAAATTGTTCGCTGTCACCGTGGCTGAAGCATGAAGTCAACGGTAAGACGGCGCTAACCAAACCTGGCGCCAGTGGAAGTGTAGTGCAGCGCGCCCCACAGATGACAGGAGTGAATGATGGCTGTGGAGACGTGTACGGCCGAAGAGACGAGCAGCTGTTGAGCAGCTGGCCGCCCATCTTAGCCGAGGGGCTGCCGACTGCGTCTCCTCAGCGGCCGTTCACCACACGTTGCTGTGTCTGAACCTCTACAGCAGGCGCCCGCTTCAGGTCAGCATGCTGACCGCTGTTCGTCGTCGACAGAGGCTGGAATTCGCAGCCCAGTACCGTAATTGGACGTCCACCCAATGGCAACAGATGGCCTCATCACGTGGTTCCCGTTTTTATGGTCCACTAGACTGACGGCTGCTGGCGTTTATGGCTAGAAACATCTAAAAGAAAACACCCGGCAACAGTCGTCAGAAGAGTCCAGGCCAGAGGCGGGAGCGTTGTGGTATTGGGAACGTTTTCATGGCAAACCCTGAACAGTTTTGTGAACGAAACGGCATTCGTCATCTAACAAGTGCTCCGTTTCACCCGCAGACCAGCGGACAAGCAGATCGCTTCATACGGACTTGCAAACAACAGTGGCCAAGCTTCTCACCACCTACACATTTACTATAATACAGAATAAAATCTGATTAATAGTTTAAATTAAAAACCTCGGAATGGTGTTTTATTGTAAAATTATTAAGATTCTAATTCGGAACAGGCGCTGCAACTCTTTTCCGCCTCCTATCGCTCACACCCACGAGACGGACCATCACAGCCGGAACATCTGCACGGCCGCAGCCATAGGTCAGTGCTTCACTTGCTACACCCACCACAGCACCCGGTGCCGCGAATGGGCCGCAGGTACCGCTTCGTGCCGCGTAATCTTGTTTTTTTTTTTTTGTACTGTTTATGGCAACAGTGAGCGCTGGTGCAAGAGGCGTGGTTCAGGAACGCATTGGCTCTTTACATATTTGATTGCAGCTCCGAATGGTTTGCACCGCCGCCAGCAGAACCAAATTCGTGCGTGTCATCTCTCCACGATTCTACTGCTTTTCTTCCCCCATGTTCACTGCCTCACAGGGGCGCACGGCCTTCGCAGATGCCCGCTGGTGCCACCAAGAAACAGATGGACGATACGCCCTCGCCCTACCGTACCCGCTCGCCGACCCAATGGAGGTGGACACGGCATCAGCATCGCCGTCGCCCTCGTCGCCCCAGGACACGCCCTTAGGCCTGGATGTGCGGCCTGGCAGCAGTTTTCTGGAGTGCGTTGCTGTTGCCTCACAAGCCAGAAGGCAGGGTACAGCCAGAAGCACGCCATTCTCCACAGCTACGGCTCCTCGCTCATCTCTACGTCCAGCATCCTGCCTCCCTCCCCATTGTCATTAACTGCCTCACTACACGGCAACGGTGCGCCATTTCGGGGGAGGGGGGGGGGGGAGGTAATGTGCTGGCATAAGCTCTCGCCAGCACAGCAGGTGACACAGAGGTTGTGAGAAGATTGATTGTAGTCACCGGAGCAAGCGAGCCTATTGGAAGAGAGGCATAAGACGCACTCGCAAACAATGCGCCGCCAGCGCCCTCTCGACCTCCAGTATTTAGATCGCCGCCGCAGATTTGGGGTGGAGAGGGGGGTAGTCAGCAGGCGTCCAGTGAGTCAACGAACTGAGTCATCAGTCACAGCCTAATGGGAGTCGAAATCGCAGTTAGCTCAGCCTCTAGCTCACAGTCAGTACCTAGCCATCAGAATAGTGTGCATAGTCCAGGTCTTGTGTGAAGTAAAAGTCGGCCATCTTAAGTAACTTCTTGTTCTTATAAGTAAAGAACCCTGTTAATACACCCATGCACTTTTTGTTATAGAAGGGGATACTGGCCACCAAACAACATGCTCTCCTTGCTTCCCACAGTACAAGTCTACAGTGACAACAAGACGACACAAAATTCCTTGAATGATCTTGTCATTCTGGAAGCCACAGTGGATCAACACAAATATGCGTCGATGTCAACCTCTACATGCAGTTTGTTTTTCCTAAGCGCGATGGCATCTACCAGCAGGACAATGCAACGAGTCACACAGCTCACAGTGTACGAGTGGTTTCAAAGAGTGGCTGCATGGGGCTGCTCGTTCCATGCTTGCTCAGCTGAGACAAGTAGCCAGGCTGGCCACGGCTGTAGACTTGGCACGGCTCCACATCCCTGCCGGTACCTTCCAGAACCTCAGCGACTCTCTTCCCACGCGTCTCCCAGCACTCTTAGCCGCAAAGTCATCCGACAGATGGTCACATTAATGTGAGTGCACATTGGAAGTCACAGGCAGCACTGCAGCCCTGCACGCCTTAGAGCTGAAGAGTGGGAAGCAATCAGGGCGTCATGGTTCTCAGACTCTTCGTACCTCCTGTAAACCTCCAGAGGCAAAGAAGTAAGGAAGGCTGCATAGCACTGGCGTAACGGGATATTAAAGTTTGTGTTGGGATAGCAACATTCTAACGAAATACGACACAATTAAATAAGAAACACCTCGAATACATCGCTCTTGAATATCATAAGAATTCTCTTCATTATTAAGTACCGTACAAAAAATTTATTACCATTAACGTATTCACTGGCATTGAAATGCATAGTGTAAAGGCCTTGGCCATGTATGTGTGTAATGTCCTTAGAACTACTTAAAACCAACTAACCCAAGTTCTAAGGGACTGATGACCTCAGATGTTAAGTCCCACAGTGCTCAGAGCCATTTCGTAGAGGCCTGTAAGCGTAAAATCGTTAGTTCGAATTTCGCTATTAGCATTCACTTTTACTTTTATTTAAATACCGAATTTATGATGATATGGAAACGTTTCTTATCAAGTATCGAATCACATTTTTTAATAAAAATAACGTACTTTTTAAAATTTATTGGGTACAAAAATGCGAAACATCAGATACAAAATAAACACTATTTTCATTTCTAGAGATTGAACTGCGTTGTTGATGTACAACTTTCTTATTTAATAAACGCATTTCGCCTCTCTATATCAAATTTTTACGCGGTCAGTAATTCGAAATGGAGAGATTTTATTATCATTAAAGACTATGAGATAATGTCAGTTAATAACATTTTCATTTGTTAATAAATGTGAAACATAAATACTAAAAATAGACATTGCTACTAGCAAGATTCGAATCACAGCTACGCTCCTTTTTACTTTTCCCATTTAACTCCGTCTTACGCTCACCATAAAAGAATTCCTAAGTTGATGGAGGCTTGTAGCTCGTAACGGTATTTTCCTCACAGGATTCGACCTGATTCCTCTTCCAGAATCCTTAAGTAACCCTCTCAAAACTATAACCTGGTCTTTGTACAAGGTGAGCTGCTTCGTGAAAAGCAGAGAAACAAATTCTTCATGCAAAAGAATGGAATAAACTGTGAAGTAACACTCCTCTTCGCAAAATTGTTAAACATCGTCACGCGAAGAAAGGAAGTTATAACAAATTACTCTGGAAGACAACAAGAAAAAGGCTCCTCTTCACAGGAAAAATAAGCAATAACAACTCTTCTTAAAAAAACAATCAAAATACATGTACAGCGGCCATTAATCTATTTTACTGGGAGAAATTTCTAGAAAATTGCAGGAAAATTATTTCTATTTCTGTTGTAAGTTGGTTATTAAAACTACTGTTGCATATTTAAGTAGTCACTAACGCCCGTTGTGTCTCTCGTTGAAGTGAGTATGTAAGGGACAATGTGAGTCACGTACCACACGCAAATGTTATGTTAGAACTGCCAATCCGATGTTAATATACACTGAAGAGCCAAAGAAACTGGTACACCTGCCTAATATCGTGTAGGTCCCCCACGAACACACAAGTGCCGCAACACGACGTGGCATGGACTCGACTAACGTCTGAAGTAATGCCGTAGAGAACTGACGCTGTGAATCCTGCAGGGCTGTCCATAAATCCATAAGAATACGAGGGGGTGGAGATCTCTTCTGAACAGCACGTTGCAAGGCATCCCAGATGTGCTCAATAATTTTCGTGTCTGCGCACCTTGGTGGCCAACGTAAGTGTTTAAATTCAGAAAAGTGTTCCTGGAGCCACTCTGAGGCAATTCTGGACGTGTAGGGTGTCGCACTGTCCTGCTGAAATTGCCCACGTCCATCGGAAAGCACAATGAAAGTGAACGGATGCAGGTGATCAGACAGGATGCTTAGGAACGTGTCAGAGTAGTATCTAGACGTATCAGGGGTCCCATATCATTCCAACTGCATTGAAATTTGCAGCAATTTTCGGAAGGACTGCACTTCTGTCACATTGAACGATTCTCTTCGGTCGTCGTTGGTCCCGTTCTTGCCGAATATTTTTCCGGCCACAGCGATGTCGGGAATTATATGTTTTGCCGGATTTCTGATATTCACGATACCCTCGTGAAATCCTCGTACGGGAAAATCCCCAATTCTTCGCTACCTCGGAGATGCTGTGTCCCATCGCTCGTGCGTGGACAGTAACATCCCGTTCAAACTCACAATCATGACCTATTGTAGCAGCCTTGACAGGTCTAACGACTGCGCGAAACACTTGTCTTACGTAGGCGTTGCCGACCGCAGCGCCATATTCACCCTGTTTACATACCTCTCTGTTTGAATACGCATGCCTATACCAGTTTCTTTGGTGCTTCAGTCTATTTTCTAGCGGTATGGTTAAAGGCGCCGTGTGCGTGACACGGGCCAATCATTTCGCTGCACACTCACTTGCGGAGGAATATATTAAGAAGATAACTATAAGAGTTCTGTGAAGGTTACAGAACTTCCGAGTATATTAAGCAAAGGCGATATTTCAACCTTTTTTGAGAACTGTGTCGTACTATACGTACGCAAGGAAGTACACGTGCGACACTGACCTTGAACTGCGGTAGGTATGAAGGAAGTGGCAGAGGGCAATTCAGCAAGGTCCTCTCGTCTGCCTCAGAGCAGGTTACAGCAACGGAGCGTATCCGGTATCGGGACATCATTGTCGTTTCTTTCGTGTCAGAAGCGCTACTTGAAATTTCTCTACAGAGCGTAAGAACACGTTTGCAAGAAATTGTTGGTCCACTTTATCAGTTTTGATGCAATTTTTGTGATGGCGTAGTGGCGCTATCGCAGGTCAAAAACGACACACTCAGAAAATGTTCGTTAAAAGAAATCGTTAGTAATGCGAGCAATATCGTTTCTTTTTTGCGAGTTAGTAGTATATCGGTCAAATATAGTAATGGAAATCCTAATCACTTACAGTCTTGACCAGTAACCCTCGCAATACTCGCATTACCAGGGGGGGGGGGGGGGGTACTTTGTACCCACCTTTTGAAAATATTGAAATCTACTCGGGTACTTTATTTTCTTAACTTTTGTAAAAAATGTTTGTTGTCTTTGATGAAATCTTCTTACAGATTTTATGATTGTTTTACATTTTTCGTTTAAGCTTAATCCGAAATTTTAAGTTGAAGGGAGGTGGTCATAATGTCTTACCCCCTTGGTAGTAGATGAGACTTCCACAATGTTTGTCTTACTCCACAAATAACAGCATTATATGACCTTAGAACACATGGAAATTATATTTCTCTGGACGGATAGCAACAATGGTCCCAACAATGATTCATTTCCCTTTGTTTCTTTATTGTTTCCTGTTCAGTGGCACTTAGTTCAGTCTTAATACAACTGTGCTTCAAAACTTGTCGACATTCACTTACTGATGGAGAAATATCACAGATTTGGGAAGAAGCTACGGCTTCTCAAATGGAATCTGATCAAACTGAAGCTGTAGTGAGTGGACCTGAAGAGGATTGTGTTGTGCGCTATGATGTGGACAGTGATAGAGCACTTACAGAAGCTGGTGATGAACTCTGGGTACCTGAAACTGATGACGTCGCAGTTTGCGAGGTTAGTGACAAGGATATTACAAGCACTGGAAAAATTTATACCTCCAAACCATGTCAAATTAGAAGACGAGTAGCAGAAAACACAGTGAAAGAAAGAGAAGGCATAAGAGACGAAGGTAAACTAGGAACAATAACAGACATATTTGAAGAGTTTTTGTCTCCAGAAATTGTCAACATCATAATAAAGCATACCAATCAAGAAGCATTGAGGCAGAAAATACCCAAGACAGACAGACAGACAGACAGACCTGCGTTCATGGCGTATATAGGACTATTTATTATAATGGGGAAGGAAAACGACAGTAAGTCATCATTTATAGATTTATGGTTCTATACTTAAGGAACGTTTGTTTATACTGCTACAAGTCGTACCAGATTCGAGCAGCTTACTAAAGTAATAAGATTTGATCACAGAGAGTCACGAAGCGATCGCAATAAACGTGATAAGTTTGCTGCAATACAAGAAGTTTTTGATAAAAAGAATGAATTTTGTCCAAAATATTATTCTGTTGGGATGCACACTGTTATTGATAAAAAGTTTCCATTGTTCCGTGGCAGGTGTCCCGTCAAGGTCTTCGTGAAGGAAAAGCATGGTAAATACGGTGTACTTACACGCATGCTCACAGACGCTAAAACCAGATATGTTATCTGCACGGAGCCTTATGCTGGGAAAAGAAATAATGGTACACAGCACTCAAATTCCGCTGCAGCTGTGGTCAAACGCCTGAAAGTTCCTATACATAATTCAGTGAGAAAGGTCACCACATATAGATATTACACTTCAATTGATTTGGCCGAAGATCTATAGAGGAATCACAAGCTGACTCTCGTGGGAACATTACAAGTTAATTGGAAACACATACCTCAAGAACTGAGAGACATCTCAAGACGAGAATTACATATTAGTGTTGGAAATATTCCAATCACAATTGTATCCCCCGTAAAAAACCCAAAAGAAATCTGCTATTTCTATCATCTGATCATAAATTTATACTATAATGAGACTAAAGGTGGCGTTGACACGATAGATCAAATGGTGAGGAAATATTCAACTAAGAGGGCTACAAGAAGGTGGGCGCTATCTCTTTTCTGTACTCTTGTGTACATAGCAGTGGTGAATAGGTCTACACTATTTTTGTTGAACTTGCCGGACTGGGATAAGAAGAACCTAGTAAGTGACGACTTATTCTTCAAGAACTTGGACTACAGCTCGCGAAACCATACACTGAAGAAAGGGCTAAAAATATTTCTGGACTGCCAAATCCTGTAGTTTCAAGAATGGAGGGTATTCTCAGAGGAAAATCCAGCAGGACTGCGGTGCAAAGGAAGCTCATGGAGGTAAAGGTAGATGTCTTTTGTGTGTTAGTGAAAGCCTTTCAAAAGCAGAAAAGTACAACAAAGTGAACAAAACAATAGTAGTCTGCCACAATTGTAAGAGGTACATATGTGCAAAACAGCAAAAAACTGTTGTATGTTCCAAGCCCAAGAAAGTCGTGAATAATTACTCTCACGACACTATGTTATGTACATAACATATATTTCTATATTACGTCAGGTATTTGTAACTATTTTAATTATAGTAAAGTGCACTTCAATAGTATTATAACGACTTTTACTACTAATTTTTCTCAAGATAATTAGACTTACTTAACTTAGAAGTGAAGTAAGTGAAAGGTTAAAACTGTTTTCAAAAATGCATTTTATAAGACATATTGAGGTACTGGATCCTGACTATGTTCAATAGATCTTTCAAAAGTAAGCTATTAACGCAATTTAAAAACAATTAATGAAACGTTTTTATTTTATAAATTCTTTACGGTGGGTACAAAGTAGCCCCCCGCCCCCTCTCTTTGGTAATACACGTTACTGAAAATGGCTTGGTATTGCGAGTGTTAAAACTGCACTGGAAGGACAGTAAATAACTAAATCTTCTCACTGTGTACTTCACACAAATTATATACATATTTGTATGTATATGTGTATGTATGTATGTTCGTTAAACACACCTGCCTACACCACAGGACGAATTTCAACCAAACTTGGTGCACGTATCATTTACTGAGTCGAAAGGAGCACTGTGGTGGTAAGGACCACAAGGGGTGGGGGTGGGGGGTGGGAGTGCGAAACCAGCGCAGCCCACGAGCGAGAACACCCACTCTTCAGTCATCCAGCATTTGTAGCTCAGATCACTTACAGACTTGCAATAAACTTGACACATAATTTCAAATCTTTACGAAACTTTTTCTCTCTCATAACACCAAAAACTGATGAAAACAAAAAAAAATTTCGCTTACTACAGTGTTGCTGTTCACTTGGCAAGTGACGTTTTAATTAATTGGGTATTTGTTGCTAACGTTTTCGTGGCAAATTTTTTATGCAGACAGTATTCGCCTATAGCTCTGAATGTAGCAGAAAATTACATCGTGGAACGACATTTACACTCCTGGAAATTGAAATAAGAACACCGTGAATTCATTGTCCCAGGAAGGGGAAACTTTATTGACACATTCCTGGGCTCAGATACATCACATGATCACACTGACAGAACCACAGGCACATCGACACAGGCAACAGAGCATGCACAATGTCGGCACTAGTACAGTGTATATCCACCTTTCGCAGCAATGCAGGCTGCTATTCTCCCATGGAGACGATCGTAGAGATGCTGGATGTAGTCCTGTGGAACGGCTTGCCATGCCATTTCCACCTGGCGCCTCAGTTGGACCAGCGTTCATGCTGGACGTGCAGACCGCGTGAGACGACGCTTAATCCAGTCCCAAACATGCTCAATGGGGAACAGATCCGGAGATCTTGCTGGCCAGGGTAGTTCACTTACACCTTCTGAGTACGTTGGGTCGATCGGGATACATGCGGACGTGCAATGTCCTGTTGGAACAGCAAGTTCCCTTGCTGGTCTAGGAATGGCAGAACGATGGGTTCGCTTACGGTTTGGATGTACTGTGCAATATTCAGTGTCCCCTCGACGATCACTAGAGGTGTACGGCCAGTGTAGGAGATCGCTACCCACACCATGATGCCGGGTGTTGGCCCTGTGTGCCTCGGTCGTATGCAGTCCTGATTGTGGCGCTCACCTGCACGGCACCAAACACGCATACGACCATCATTGGCACCAAGGCAGAAGCGACTCTCATCGCTGAAGACGACACGTCTCCATTCGTCCCTCCATTCACGCCTGTCGTGACACCACTGGAGGCGGGCTGCACGATGTTGGGGCGTGAGCGGAAGACGGCCTAACAGTGTGCGGGACCGTAGCCCAGCTTCGTGGAGACGGTTGCGAATGGTCCTCGCCGATACCCCAGGAGCAACAGTGTCCCTAATTTGCTTGGAAGTGGCGGTGCGGTCCCCTACGGCACTGCGTAGGATCCTACGGTCTTGGCGTGCATCCGTGCGTCGCTGCGGTCCGGTCCCATGTCGACGGGCACGTGCACCTTCCGCCGACCACTGGCAACAACATCGATGTACCGTGGAGACCTCACGCCCCACGTGTTGAGCAATTCGGCGGTACGTCCACCCGGCCTCCCGCATGCCCACTATACGCCCTCGCCCAAAGTCCGTCAACTGCACATACGGTTCACGTCCACGCTGTCGCGGCATGCTACCAGTGTTAAAGACTGCGATGGAGCTCCGTATGCCACGGCAAAATGGCTGACACTGACGGCGGCGGTGCACAAATGCAGCGCAGCTAGCGCCATTCGACGGCCAACACCGCGGTTCCTGGTGTGTCCGCTGTGCCGTGCGTGTGATCATTGCTTGTACAGCCCTCTCGCAGTGTCCGGAGCAAGTATGGTGGGTGTGACACACCGGTGTCAATGTGTTCTTTTTTCCATTTCCAGGAGTGTAGTTTAGGCGACAAGACTTCATAAACACTGACTGCGTGGAAAACTACCATATCATGTAAGACGTTTAAATCTATTACTTAGTTGCTACTTATTCTATTCGCAACATTTTTTGCAGACAATATCTACATTTGTACCTACAATATATCATTCTACAACTCATCTCAGTATTTGACATGTCTCCTGAACCATGAGTGAAAAACGTTCAGATTATGCATGACGTTTTAATTTATCACTTATTTGAAACCAACTCTAGTCGCAAACATCATCCACATATGCCGCTCAACGTACCTACAAAAATATATAATTTTATAACAAATAGTTCAAGAGATATTACGTCATAAACAGTGAGATGCGCGAGAAACTGTCAGATGATGTGTGACGTTTTAATTTATTACCTCTTTACTGCCAACTGTGTTCACAACGCATTTCGCAGATAGTGGCCACGTATACTGCTGGATCTACCTGGAAAATTATCTTTTTGTACAACACATATTTCAGGATATACGACGTCATAAACATTTAGCTATATGAAAACACAACAGCAGGGTGAAAATTCGCTAGGCATACAGGTGAAATATGTATACAAATATGATCGACATTTGTCTGAAATTAGGTGACGTGTACGTATACGAGCAAACTAGCGGTAAAATGCTCATCCTCATCCTTGGAACGACTTCAGTCATATTTGGCACACATATTAGTCGCTGTCTAGAATGAAGAGCTAAAAACCACCAGCTTCCTGCTGGGGTGAGCGTGATAGCGTGGAGAGGGACGAGGGGAGGAGGAGGAGGAGGAGGAGGAGGAGGAGGACATGGACAGCAGAAGAGAGGAAATGGACAGAGAGAGGGGAGAGGACGAGATGGCAAGAGACAGGGGAGGTGTGGAGGCCGTGGATAAAGGAGGGACGGGAGAGAAGAGTGGATAAAGAGAGAAAGAGGATGGCTACAGAAAGGGGGGAAGTAGGTGGACAGAGTGAAGCGGGAGGAAGAGATGGAATAACGAAAGACTAGAAGAAATAAATACTTGCTCAATGCCTGGTTTCTCTTCTAGTTAGAGTACTTAATTTTTTGTTCATTCAGGCTTCGAAAATTAATAGACAGTGAAGCTACATCAGGCAGTGACAAGCGGCAGCACATCGAGTCGAACTAAGCTCGTGTGACAGACAGGGGTGCCGCGAGGCATTCCACGCTGATACGACTCTGTATCGTACTGAATGGAGGGTGGTGATCCGCCACACAGAATACCAAAATATCACAAGAGTAGCGACTATGTTAAGGTACGGTCGCAGAGACCGACACTAGCGCTCCAAATAGCCTGGCGGTGAACTTTGAATTCGGGGAAATATGACGTGATAATCTGTATTCTTGCTCTGCAAAATGCGAGTACTATATGATAATATTTTTCATTTATATGAGTGGGTCTGGTGCCAAAGTGCATTTATTTTAAAACCCAATAATGCAATTTCTACCGTTTGGCTGTAATCGAGTTGAAATTATGTTCCCGATTAAGACATCTCTACCGTGCGACCGCTACGGTGGCAGGTTCGAATCCTGCCTCGGGCATGGATGTGTGTGATGGCCTTAGGTTGGTTAGGTTTAAGTAGTTTTAGGAGACTGGTGACCTCAGATGTTAAGTCCCATAGTGCTCACAGCCATTCAAACCACTTGAGGACCTCTCTATGTGTATTGCAGTCTTTGAATTGCATTGCAAATACGTTGCTCGTATTCTGTTTAATTTTTGCTGACATCCGTATTATAGGGTGAACTAAATGCTTCTGTATTTGTTTTTGTTGCATGCTAAAGGACGCTGGTTTTGTCTCGCGGTGTTCTGCAGACTCACGTATTTTTGTTACAGCTTAAGAACCTCGATTGAAATCCATTGTTAGTGTACTCTTCGTATCCTTTGTTATTTTTGTTCCCATTCGTTTTTCGTACTCCACCAAAATTTTCATTGACTTCTGCTAAAATGCACTATCTGCACTGCCTGTTAATAACGTGTGAAAACATTTGCTAGTTACTGAGACTACGAAACAGACATCTACACCTACATCGACACTCTTCGAGCCATTGTGAAACGCATGGCATCCAGTGACGAGAAGCAACAGCACTCAATGCAGAATTAGATACAAGTTCCGCAACAGATGTAATAATGTGGAATAGCAATACTGTCGACACCCGCTAAGATGGAGTTCTTCATTAAAAGCGTGAAAGTACAGGACACGTATGTAAACAGATATAAAGTGTTGTGTTGGCAGAAGAGCCAACACCGTGTTACAAGAGGAGGCCGAAATGCACGCGTTTTAGCTCACGCAGGCTGGCGTGAGGAGGAAAGAACTATACTGACGTCAGATCTGGAACATGACAAGGAATTAGAATTCAGAAAGCGGACGTAATTATTTTGATACTTAACTTTAATCCATTAATGATGAACGTCGCTTTTGACGGTACATGATTCACAATATTATCTGTTCAGAATACATTCATATTAACTGAATATGGCGCCTTGCTAGGTCGTAGCAAATGACGTAGCTGAAGGCTATGCTAAACTGTCGCCTCTGCAAATGAGAGCGTATGTAGACAGTGAACCATCGCTAGCAAAGTCGGCTGTACAACTGGGGCGAGTGCTAGGGAGTCTCTAGACTATACCTGCCGTGTGGCGGCGCTCGGTAAGCAATCACTGATAGTGGCGACACGCGGGTCCGACGTATACTACCGGACCGCGGCCCATTTAAAGGCTACCACCTAGCAAGTGTGGTGTCTGGCGGTGACACCACATAAAGTATAATAAAAGCGGCGTTCTTAACAATTGTCTAAATCGCGTAGTTAACACACAGATTCGTAAGTGGTAACAAAAATCATAAATCTCAGAACATCATGTGAAGAAACCAACTTCTGTTTTATATGAACAACAACCAAATATGGACTCATTTACCCGACCCAGTATTACTGATGTCAACAGAGCTCAATCAGAATATGAGCAACATACTTACAATGTAACTCAAAGAGTGCAAAGCACACAATAAGGAATGAGAAGCACAATGATTTGAAACGAGCATCTGTTAAGTTCCGTTCACTACGGAACGAAAACAAACACAGAACCTAAAGATCATCCAATAAGAAAGCGACATGATGCATTAATAAACTTGCAGCACTGCAAGTGGCCTGACAGCGAACCGAAGTCGTGTTACGTGTAGCCCCTACACGGGTTTCACCCCCTGTTGTGGCTGTCTCTGCACAGTTCGTAGCCAGTGTTTCTGGTGTCTGTTTAAAGCAACAGTCTGGAACGCTCTGTATCGACGCAAAGAGGATTATATACTGAGCATGGTGGCGCAGTGGTTACCACACTGGACTCTAGTTAGGGAGAACGACGGTTCAAACCCATTCCGCCATCCTGATTTAGGTTTTCGGTGATTTCCCCAAATCGCTTCAGGCAAATGCCGGGATGGTTCCTCTGAAAGGGCATAGCCACCTTCCTTCCCCATCCTTCCATAATGTGAGGGACCGATGGCCTTGCTGTTTGGTGCCCTCCAACAATTCAACCAACCAACAGTGGATTACATGTACCGAAATCCTGGCCAAAATTATTTTTGATAGTTTCAAACCTTTAAAGCACTCCCTTTCACTACTAGGTTAACTGTAGTTGTGAATACCCCTAAACTACTCCACTGCCGTCCATAGAGATGGGCCTGGGATGACTCGGCATGCATTTGTTAGTTTTTCTGCCTGTCTTTCAGTTTGTACCATGCCACTTTCCCCAAGTTCTTAACCTTTTGTACTTGAAAATTTCAAAGTAGATTCGTGTGATACCCTTAATTTGCTGTACCGATTTTACTGGTGACGTGATGACAGGACTGCTTCTACTAGGGCACCGAATTGCTCGTCACGTGTGTGATTGTTCCATATGTAGTTAGTTTGCCATACTTTTCTCGCAATTTTTAAATGCGCCTTCAAACTAATTATAGCTATGTACTGTGTTATATATGTGCGTATTGAGAAGTGTATGTTAGTGTGTGTAATCTAGGTTGGTTCTGCTACGTTCACTTGTCTAATGTTACCGATCACAGCAGGTGATTGTCCCAGGCCTCTCGCAAAGTTCTTTTCAATTGCACGTTGGTTTATTGTCTTACTTCTCGCAGTTCACAGCCTGATGCGATAGATGGTGCTGCATGCAGCGCTAGATTGCAAGCAAAATCTATCTACGTAGGGGGGCAACACATCTGTATGCTCCACCGTGACGTAATCCAGCAAATCAGATGCCTTCCTATGAGTATGAAAGAGGGAACCTTGCCAGTTCACGACAGTCAGTTTTAGTCCCTGACGACGATGGTGGAGGGTATCATCGAAAGCGTGGAATTTTCTGAAAATTTGACGAGGCAAGTGAACCGAGAACCTTTCATGTACTTGCTACAATAGTTGACCAAACGTCCATTTTTGCCATTTTGGCCATAATTTCGGTAAATATACTCCGGTGTGCGGCACAGGTCAGCACAGCATGGGCAACATGCGATGTTGGTGTAATGTGTTGAAAGATAATGTCACGAAGATCTCGGAGAAGGGTCATAGCCACCGTCCTTAAGGCGCCAGAAATGTGATAGGTACAGTCCAAATTACCATCTGTGTGGACAAGACGCGATCATCTTATGTACCCAGTGGTACCCCATACCAACAAGTCAGATGATGAGCCCATGAGAAGATGACGAAAGCAGTCTGGCAACGTTCGTCCTCCTCAGAGCTTGCATGCATGGATACGTCCAATGTGATGTTGTACACAGGACTGGGACTCGTCTGCAAAGACGACATAGTGCCACTTTGGTATGTCCAGTCTCCTTGTTGGGAGTTCCACTGTCGGCCGCCTCGGTCTCCTGCCACGTCGATGTGGGCTTCGACAGTAGTTGTCGCTGGACGTCGCCGCACTGTCCGTGAGGGCGCTCTTCTGGCCACCAGTGAGCTCGCTGCGTTCCATGACACAGGGAACCTGGTGTGTCTGTGTGGTCCTGCACAGCCAACCAAACAGCACGTCGAGCCTCTCAGGCGCTAGTCACGTAGGGCCATTAACAGCCTACGTGACCCTCGCGAACCGATAGGCACCGTATTCACGTGACAGCGCGAGCAGCGTAACGACAAACTGCAGTCTCGGACTTTGGTACGTGCTGGTAGACGTTTCCCCTTCGTACACAAGGTGTCACACAGTCTTCCCACAAACAAACAACACTCAAATGCGATTTCTGAACGACAAACCCGCTGTAAAATCTTTACTTACATACAGAGCATAGTGGCAGCTGTGGAAAATCACTGGTCCACATCTACCCTATACCTTGCAAGCCGTGTAATATGCTGTGGCAGATGGTGGAATCCGTGCTGGATACAGTGGCCGATGCGCAGGGAACAGTTACTGAGCGATTTCATTTGTTTCTTTAGGCGGGGCCGACCTTGTCTGGCCACTTCCAGCCGGCTGGCGACACACTGCGATGGCAGAAGCGAGCCACACGCCCTGCGTTCTTCCTCAAACGATTTTACAGATACTATTCCGTAAAAAAAAAATCTTTTTTCCCTACTTATAGCTTTATATGCCAGCTTCGTGTGACGTGCCCATCATTTCGTTAATGGTGACAGTTATTATGGTACTTCGATTTAAGTAAGACACTGCATGAAATATGAAAAAGCTTAAAATAGAAAATAGGGGTTGCTAAGATTTTGCGTTTGGTACACATTACATAATATGTTGCCGCGTATAAAATTCAGCTGAGATAATGAATTTTTCTTTAGACTTTGGTGGAAGTCTCAGTCACCAATGACGGAAAAATTAACCTGATGTAGCGCACTCATCTGCAACCGTCCGAGCCAGCGAAAAAGCCAGAATGAGATATTCTCAACATTCCTCACATCTCAAACGGTTTGAGATATGGAAACAAGATTTTGGCAAATGACAGCCCGCAAAGAGAAGAGTGCTTTGCCGTATGGTTAACATGCAAAACTTAATTATTGACCGCATTATACGATGAAACAATGTAATTATTAAGGGGCATCGATAGCTGGTGAAACGAGACATACTGTGGGATATAGTACAACGTAAGTGAAGACATTACAAGCTCATTTTTGAATCGGCGATGTGCTTTTTCATAAACGTTTCCTCCCTATTTTTCCTCAGTTTCTCACTTAAAAAACTTCATAACCACTGTCCATTTTCAATTTCTCGCGGCGTAATGAACAGTCCATTAAATTTTGGGCACGCAGCCGCGCAAATAAAATTTCCTCCGCTGATATTTCGGCCGCGTATCGTCCGGCCATCCTCAGAGTGAGTCATAAGACTGACGACAAGATGCCAAGCGCGGCCTTAGATGCTCCATCGCGGCGGTACTGCGCATGCGAGTGAGAGATGTTGGTCGGCGGCAAAGAAATACGCTTATACATGCACCGCCTGTGGCGAAGGCGTACAGACATTTGATTCGCTTATCGATGTATGATCGGCGGCGGTGACACCGTGACGACTTCTCTGCAGTTCAATTACCCCAAGAGCCGGATTCCATGCTTTGTCCAAATTAAAACAATTATCTCTGTTTATTAAATTATTAGCTGCTCTAATCTCTATACCTTGACGGCAGATTCCCAAAAGGAAGACGTGGATGTTAAAATATTCACATCACTGTAATTCATGGAATGACCTGTACCAAGACAATGTTCGGCCACAGCTGACTTGTCTGGCTGTAATAAGCGTTTGTATCTTCGATGCTCTACACATCTCTCATGAACGGTGCGTGTTGTTTGATCTCTGTACGATTTCTCACAATTTCCGCTATAAATCTGATACACACCCGCTTTACGAAGCTGTAAATCGTCCTTCACAGAGTAAAGCTGCAGCAGTCTTCGTTGGGGGGTGGATGGGGGGGGGGGGTGAAAGACCACCACAACACAGAATTTCTCAAGAATACACCCACATCGGCAAAAAAGTACTAGATTTGAAAGAATTACTATCTTCTTCCTAGGTTTTACATTGAATGCTCTACAAATTTGTTGCGGAGAAAATCCATTCGATTTAAAAATGCTCTTAAGGTATGTGAGCTCTTGTTGCAAAATGTCTTTATCGGAAATACAGTGTGCCCTATGCACTAAGGTCTTAAGAACACATACGGTCTGTGAAGGGTGATGGCAGCTACTGGCATGAACATATAGATTTGTATACGTTGGTTTCCGGTATACGGCGTGTCCTAATGTGCCATCAACTTTACGGCGAGCGACAACATCCAAAAATGGGAGGTAGACGTTTTTTTATATTTCCATAGTAAATTTGATACTAGAATGGATGGAATTCTAATGCTCAAGAAATCGATGTAATTCATTCATCCCGTGCGGCGATACCACAAATGTGTCGTCCACGTACCTCCAGAAGACCGTTGGTTTAAAACTTGCTGAGTCCAGTGCCTTGTCCTCGAAGTCTTCCATGAATAAATTAGCTACCAGAGGGTAGAGGGGGCGTCCCATGACAACACCATCGATCTTGTATGAATGCATGGTTTCTCGGCGATATGAATTAATAAAATATTCTCAGGCTTCCAGCGGTTAAAATCGCACGAGCTTCCGACCGAGCTCTCCCCGGTCATTGTCGAGTGGTAAGACTGACTGCTGTGTCGACGTGGCCGCGTCGTTATACAGCCGCACTGCTAGCTGTGACGTCACTGGTGCTCTCTTCCTCGACAAACAGGGTGTTGCAAAAAGGTACGGCAAACTTTCAGGAAACATTCCTCACACAAATAAAGAAAAGATGTTATGTGGACATGTGTCCGGAAACGCTTAACTCAATGTTAGAGCTCATTTTATTACTTCTCTTCAAATCACATTAATCATGGAATGGAAACACACATCAACAGAACGTACCAGCGTGACTTCAAACACTTTGTTACAGGAAATGTTCAAAATGTCCTCCGTTAGCGAGGATACATGCATCCACCCTCCGTCGCATGGAATCCCTGATGCGCTGATGCAGCCCTGGAGGATGGTGTATTGTATCACAGCCGTCCACAATACGGGCACGAAGAGTCTCTACGTTTGGTACCAGGGTTGCGTAGACAAGAGCTTCCAAATGCCCCCATAAATGAAAGTCAAGAGGGTTGAGGTCAGTAGAGAGTGGAGGTCATGGAATTGGTCCGCCTCTACCAGTCCATCGGTCACCGAATCTGTTGTTGAGAAGCATACGAACCCTTCGACTGAAATGTATAGGAGCTACATCGTGCATGAACCACATGTTGTGTCGTACTTGTAAAGGCACATGTTCTAGCAGCACAGGTAGGGTATCCCGTATGAAATCATATTTACGTGCTCCATTGAGCGTTGGTGGAAGAACATGGGGCCCAATCAAGACATCACCGACGAAAAATGCCTTCCCAAACGTTCACAGAAAATCTGTGGTGATGATGTGATTGCACAAATGCGTGCGGATTCTCGTCAGCCCACACATGTTGATTCTGAAAATTTACAATTTGATCACGTTGGAATGAAGCCTCATCCGTAAAGAGAACATCTGCACTAAAATGAGGATTGACACATTGTTGGATGAACCATTCGCAGAAGTGTACCCGTAGAGGCCAATCAGCTGCTGATAGTGCCTGCACACGCTGTATATGGTACGGAATCAACTGGTTCTCCCGCAGCACCCTCCATACAGTGACGTGGTCAACGTTACCTTGTACAGCAGCAACTTCTCTGACGGTGACATTAGGGTTATCGTCAACTGCACGAAGCATTGTCTCGTCCATTGCAGGTGTCCTCGTCGTTCTCGGTCTTCACCAGTCGCGAGTCATAGACTGGAATGTTCCGTGCTCCCTAAGACGCCGATCAATTGCTTCGAACGTCATCCTGTCGGGACACCTTCGTTCTGGAAATCTGTCTCGATACAAACATACCTCGCCACGGTTATTACCCCGTGCTAATCCATACATCAAATGGGCATCTGCCAACTCCGCATTTGTAAACATTGCACTGACTGCAAAACCACGTTCGTGATGAACACTAACCTGTTGATGCTACGTATTAATGTGCTTGATGCTAGTACTGTAGAGCAATGAGTCGCATGTCAACACAAACATCGAAGTCAACATTACCTTCCTTCTATTTTGCCAACTGGAGGTGAATAGAGGAAGTAGGGTACATACTGACGTAACTAAAATGAGCTCTAACATGGAAATTGAGCGTTTCCGGACACATCTCCACATAACATCTTTTCTTTATTTGTGTGTGAGGAATATTTCCTGAAATTTTGCCGTCCCTTTTTGTAACACCCTGTATATAGTCATGTTTTCATTCCGCGTCCGTCGCGCCCGTTTTAACATCGCGATAGTCGGGTTCCGTCCTTGTTGATGGTGTTTTCAGCGGTTTTTATTTCAATAGCTTCTTTTATGACGCTATCGCAAAATCCCTCCTTCATATCGACATGTTTCGTCGAATAGAATTCGATGTCCACTTTCTAAGGCGTGTTCTTCCACGGCTGAATTTTCTGGATAGCGTAGGTGTAAGCACCTCTCGTGTTCCTTCCCGACGTTGCTCTACCATGCGTACTGTTTGGCTGACGTAGTAACAGCCACACTGACATGGTATCTTGTACACTCGAAGCGTTCTAAGATCTAGATCGTCCTTCACAGGCCTCATGAGCTGACGAACTTTTGCTGGGGACCTGAACACCGATGAAATGTTATATCTCTTCAGGAGCCGGCTAATCTTTCCCGACACTGTACCACAGAAAGGCTAAAACACAAGTTTCTTGTTTGCTTCTTCGGTGGTGTTCTCACCTCTCTTAGTTTGTTTTTTTGCGTGTCGCGCCAGATATAGCCTGTGATACCTGTCCGTGGCTGTAACCGTTTTCCCGGAAGACGTTTCGGAGCCGGCTCAGTTCTAGTGGCAGACTTGCTGCGTCTGGGACGACTTTAGCACAATGAACGAGGGTATTCAGAACGCCACTTTTTGTGCCGGATGGTGGTGGCTGAGTTACCGATCTGTGTGTGTAGGTTTCCTGCGGGCACTGTGGCTGAGGTGCCCGTTGGTTTTCCGTCGAACGAGTACGTCAAGCAAGGGCAGTGCATCATCTGTCTCGACTTCCATCGTAAACTTGATGTGGCCGAGGAGAGCTCGGTCGAAAGTTCGTTGGATTATAACCACCTGACGCGGCTGGAAGCCCGAGAAAATCTTATTAATTCATATCGCCACGAAACCACGCATTCATACATGGCGTACCTCTACGGGGGGGAAACGTGGCGCCTAGGGAACCTGCTTGGGAAGAAGGCTAACCTGTTAAGCTCTCTAGCCTTCCTGCTACGCTGTCGAGATGAGAACGCGATTCCACGATTTACCTCGGCAGCCAGGTGAATCTACCGTTCAGCCAGCTCTGCCCTGTTGCGGGAAACGATACACTTCACTAGGAGGCAGCTGGATTTAAAAGGTCGCGAACTGCTGGCTATACATCTGCAGTTGACAGAGGTACTCTCACAATTAGATTTTGAGTGGGTCGACGCGGCCACCACAGCAAAAGAAGGCCACAGAGAAACAGAAAGGGTAGTTCGCGCGGATTTCTTAACAACAACACGGTGCAGAACGGAAATCAACAGAAGGAACTGTCATCAATATGACGGAGAAAGAGGTCGATGCGGGTGCCATTTCGGCGCGTAAGAAAGGTATTAACTTCGCACCAGCGCTTCAGAGCATCCCTGTCTGTGATGATATAAGTGGGGTTGAACAAGCAATCCGTAAGATGCCTAGTGAGAATGCTGACGAAATTCATCGCGAAACGTGTCGCATCATTTCAAAATCTAAACCACCGAGGTCTAACTTGACTAGGGCTAAACGCAATGGTCTTCACGCACTCCGCAACGACGCACTCATCGTGGTTCTGCCAGTCGACAAGGGCAATGCATCCGTCATTGTAAATAAAGCTGACTACGATGCCAAAATTCAGTTAATGCTTGAAGAGGATATATAGCGTTAACTGCCACGGGACCCGACGTCAAGAATAATGAGGAAGACATCAGAGCTTCTAAAACAGTAAATGCTGGAAGAGGGCGTTATTAAGACTCTCCTCCCTCAGGCGCCGAGACCACCTACGCTTTCTGGACTACCAGAAATCCACAACCGGATTCTCCTCTTCGTCCCATTGTGAACACCATTGGGTCACCCACTTATAGACTGGCAGAACACCTGACCAGCCTCCTTGCACCGCATGTGGGTCGTTGTGTGCATCACATCAAGAACACCGTCGACTTTCTCAACAGAATTAAACAACTGCGTCTTAGTCAAGGAGATATGATGGTTAGTTTTGGTGTGGTCTCCCTGTTTACACGTGTTCCGGTCAAAGACTGTATAGATCTCCTCTCCCAATTATCTGATAGCACAATTGTGGGACTGTTTAAGCATACAGTGACATAGTCGTACTTCCTACATGGCGGCCAGTATTTCGACCAGTTGGACGGCGTGGCTATGGGAAGCCCTCTGGCTCCATCCATAGCCAAACTTTTTATGGCAAAATTTGAAGACTTCGCCTTGGACACGGCTCCAGCTAAACCAAGTTGCTTTTAGCGTTACGTCGATGACACTTTCATAATGTAGCCCCATGGTCGTGAATTTTTGGAACACCTGAACAGCATTCACGGCCACATCAAGTGTAAGATGGAAGTCGAGACAGAGGGTACATTGCCCTTGCTTCACGTCCTCATTCGACGGAAAACCAAGGGGCCCCTCAGCCACAGTGTCTACAGAAAACGGAGACACACACACACACACACACACACACACACACACACACACACACACACACACACACACACAGACAGATCAGTATCTGCACGCTCTCAGCCACCACCACCGGCACAAAAACGTGGCGTTCTGAATACCCTCGTCCATCGTGCTAAAGTCGTCCCAGGCGCAGCAAATCTGCCACTAGAACTGAGCCACCTCCGAAACGTCTTCCGGGAAAACGGGTACAGCCACGGACAGGTGTCCAGGCTATATCTGGCGTGACACGCAAGAAACACACCAACAGAGAAGAGAACACCACCGAAGAAGAAAGCAAGAAACTTGTGTTTTAGCCTTTCTGTGGTACAGTGTCGGGAAAGATTAGCCGACTCCTGAAGAGATATAACATTTCATCGGTGTTCAGGCCCCCAGCAAAAATTTGTCAGCTCATAAGGCCTGTGATGGACTACCTAGGGCTAAGAACGCCTGGAGTGTACAAGATACCATGTCAGTGTGGCTGTTACTACGTCGGCCAAACAGTACGCATGGTAGAGCAACGTCGGAAAGGAACACGAGAGGTGCTTACACCTACGCTATCCAGAAAAATCAGCCGTGGAAGAACACGCCTTAGAAAATGGACACCGAATTCTATTCGACGAAACATCTGTCGTTATGAAAGCGGCGGGATTTTGCGATAGCGTCATAAAAGAAGCTATTGAATTAAAAAACGCTGAAAACACCATCAACAAGCGCGGATGTTTGCAACTCAGCACAGCCTGGGACCCGGCTATCGCGATGTTAAAACGGGCGCGATGAACGCGGTATGAAAACATGATCATATATGGCGTGGAAAAGAGCACCAGTGACGTCACAGCCAGCAGTGCGGCTGTATAACGACGCGGACACGACGACACAGCAGTCAGTCTTACCACTTGAGAATGACCGGGGAGAGCTCGGTCGAAAGCCCGTGGGATTTTAACCACCCGACGCAGCTGGAAACCCGCAAATTTTTAATAACTATCAATCTTCTCATAAAATTCAGCATTAAACTGGAAATAAGATGATAAAAGCACATGTTCAAATAAGGCAGTAATGTTCGTATCAAGATGTTGGCTGATAAGAGAAAGAGTCCTTTAAAGGTACCGGTGCATAATGACAGCAACGTCAGGCTAAATAATAATGATGTGCTAGTTAGTTTTGACGTGTTAAGTCTCTGAATAAAATCCATAGAATTATCACGGAGAGAGAGGATAACAGCATAACCGCGAGAGACTAATCACAGAATATCAACCAAAACCAAGATTTAATGGGAAGCATAACACGAGCCAGCCACTGCTCAACCTGCCGCCCTCAAACAAACACGATGCTGGAAGGGGGGGGGGGGGGGTTGCTACTTAACCATCAGACTAACTAACTGGATTTAACCTGGCTAAGGTGAACCCAGTACTTGTTACCGGAATGGTTATCCTTAAGCAGCAGATTCACCGGGCCTAAAATGCGCAAATTGGTGCTAGGCCCCAGAAAATGAGGAGTGAATTTACTCATATTTCCGACACGCAGCTGCCTACTGGGGAAACTACGGGCATAGACCTGATCTCCTAGCCTCCCTCTAAAGGTTCGCCGATTACGATTGTAACGCTCACCTTGATTATTATGGACCCTGAGTATATTACGTCTGGCACGGTTCCAGTTTTCATTGATGACTTGAGGAACTAGATCTTGAATTCCCCACAAGTTCTAAAAAGGGGAATTAACAGGATAGGAAAGGAACAAAGAGGCGGGAGTAGCTCCCAAGGCTTCATGATTGGTGGTATTAAAAGCAAAACTAAGCCAAGGAAGACTAGAGTCCCACTTACTAGGCGTTTTCTGAAATCAAAGCGGATTTACGATTTCGGTTAACCCTCTCCGTAAAGCATGCCTGCGGATAATACGACGCAGTCGTGATATGCTTGACACCGTTCTGAAAATAGGACGCCTTGAAAGGAGCCGAAAGGAAGGCCGGCGCATTATCGCTAACAATTTTCTTAGGGGGGCCAAACACAATGAAAACTTTAGTTAAATGAGAAATAGTGGTGGTAGCAGTGACGTTACGGCTCGGAAGGAGCCAAGTGAATCCGGAGAACGCATCAATAATAACTAACACGTATCGATGACCTTTCTTAGTACGAAGAAAGGGTCCTAGATAATCGATATAGAGCTTGTGCGTAGGACAGGACTCGCGCTCAGAGCTCAGCAAACCCTGTTGAAGAGCATTCTTGGGTTTGACTACATTATACAGCCGATATTGCTATACCATCTCTCTGACATTTCGCTCCATGGAGGGCCAAGAGGCTTTGACTTAGGAACTTATAAGTGGCTACCCACCAACGAATCATGAAAGTACCGAAAAACCGGGCGCACCAGAGCTACTGGCAAACTTCCTTAACTGCTTCGCATGCCCGACCCTTTTACGCAGAATGCAACTGTTAATAATATACTCATGCGACAGTTCCCCAGCCAAATAGGGTCCTGATCCCGACGCTGAGCGACATCAAACTAAAGAGGAATTTCTCCCAATCCTGCCTCCATCTGTCTCCCGGGTTCCCTCACTAGGTGTAGATTCGGCGAACTACCGGCTGAGGACATCCGAAAGGATATTTTCAGTGTCTCTCACGTGTTTAACTTCAAATTAAATGCGTACCTCTCATCTGGCACTACGGCCAGTTTTACGGCTAAAATACCAGCATTAGATGTGTCATTTTGGAGAATAAACCTTTTATTAAAGTATGGTACTCCTAGAAATGGACGATTGGCTACAGCTGCCTTAATATACTCAAACGCGGGCTCCTGGACAGGTCCTTATTCAAAACGCACTCTCTTCCGGCACTGTTCGTTTGAGGTCGCGGCCAACTAAGCAAAATTAGGGACAAAACGCCTAAAATAGTTCAACATGCCTATGACCCTAGCAATTCCGCGTTTATCAGTAGGCGGAGGCAACGCCCGTATGGTCTTAGTTCGCTCTTGTTCGATGCGAATACTCTGACCTGACACTAGGTGACCTAAGAAGAACACCTGCTGCCTTTCTAATGTCATCTTACTGGGTTTAACAGTCAGCCCGGCTCCCTGAAACCTCGAAAGAACTTTCTGGATATGATCCAAATGGACTGAAACGAACAGCTATAGATGACTAAATCGTCCAAATAATTATAGGCAAACACTGATTTCAAGTCCCTAAGGATATTATCCAGCAAACGAGTTGCCAAACCAAAAGGAACTCTGTCAAACAGATTCCAATCAGTACAAAATGCGGTAACATGTTTACATTCTTCAGCTAATGGAATCTGACAACAGGCTTGGTTCAAACCAAGAACAGTAAACCAATTAGTACCGGCAAACCAGGTAAAAGTTATGCAGATCAGAGGCAGAGGCACATTCGAAGACAACCTTAGTGTTCAAGCACCCGGTAGTTAACCACAGGTCTGAAATAGTGCTCCTGATCCTTGGGAACATGGCATATGGGGGAAGCATAAGTAGATGTAGAAGGCGTAATAACTCCTTGTTGGAGCATTTGTGATATTCTCGCCTTCAGTATCTTCACCTTAGGAGGTGAGAGGCGACGTGGGGGCTGCCTGACAGGACTATCGTCGGATAGAAGGATATGGTAATTAAGAACATTAGTGACACTCAAGTTATCACTAAGAAGCTCAGGAAAACTCTGTAACAAATCCCGTAATTGAGAAGCGTGATGCGGCGATAGATGGGTAAGATCAAACTCATTAGCCACATCCTGAACGGCCAATGCATCTGCATTTCGATGCACAATACGTTTAGCGCACTTATAAAACGAAACATAAGGTGGCTTGCGGAGTATGGATGTAGATGTAGAAACTTCTCCACAGGAGCTAACTTAAATAAAAAGGTGTGCCCAGAATAATCCAAGAATAACCCAGTATTTACTGAAATCACATCCCAAAATTAGATCGACCGGCAGCTCCTTGACCGAGGCTAATGACAAGGGCCAGGAAAAATCCCCCATCGATATACTCCCTCGGACCCAATCATGCAGAGGCAACACCTGGTCATTGGCCACCCGACATCTCTGCACCGGAGAAAGCACCGACCGAAGTTTCGTAAAATGACCAACTTCCAAAAACCACTCGAAGCACAATAATGAAAATGAGCTACCAGAATCGGAAAGAGCACAGATCGGTTCGCCACCTACTCGAGAACAAACGTAGGGCGAGGGCGGTGAAGAGGGAGCGACAACACGGGTACGCCAGCGTCTAAAGGCTCGATCACGAGATAGCTGCCCAGTCCGGCGTCATTTATTGGCTCTGAGAGCGCGAGGCTGAATCCAAGAGCGCTCCAAGTGAGCCGTGCTGCCGCACCTGAAACAACCCCGGGGTTCCAGTTTTACGGCTTCAGCGGATGCAGACACTTCGGAATTTCCCTTGCCAGCGCCGGTGGCCTGCCCCTTAACTTCGTGACATACATCGTATCCAAGCGGCAACGCCCATATCGCTACAACCGCGGCACGGAGTTCTTCCCAAGCTGAAGGCTGATTACGGAAGACATAGTGCTACTTATCCGCAACGCGCATTCCCCTAAGAACAATAGACACCGGCTGTTGTTCAGGCAAATCGATTAACAAAGCCAAGGACGCCGTCTGAACTCTGTCCACATACTGATGTAACTGCTCTTTATCCCGCTGCATCTCCCAAATGTAACGACATTCAAGCTGTTTTCGAACTCCGGTGGTCAATCTCTGCCTAATGACGAGCTCCCTCAATTGCTGTAAGGAGAACACTTGTCATGGCTCGGAAGAGGAGGTTCTGCAACTCACTTCTAGCTAACAGGTACGGCAGTGACTAAATTACTTGGTGTGGAACCACGAAAGGGAGAAGCATAAAGTTCAAGACGAACCGACAACCGTAATAATTTTTCGACCTGTTCAAGCCACTCCACGACTAATTCAGTAATATCACGAGAGGATTAGGCAAATTGGCAAACATTGCGTCTAACTTCACCGAGGACGTAACAGTACCATCCCGGGCAGGCTCTCGCCCTCTCCCGAACACAGCAAGTCCCGCTCCTCAATCCTCTTCTCACCAAATCTAAACACGTAACATTAAACTGCAATGCACTAACCAAAGAGCCCAATTCGGCGGCTAATTTTTTATGGTGATCTTCCAAAGCTAACATGCCCAAATCCGCTTTCCGATTTGTTAAATACATTAACTGGGCCTTCACCCTATCCAATAGACTGGCACTAGGTTGAGTGCCTTCCAAAACGCAAATAGTGTCCTCAAGGCCCCTAACAGCCTTCAACAAAAATTCAGTGGCCGCTCCTGTCTCACCCAACACCGCCGGCGAGACGTCAACCGGCTGAAAAACGGCAGCACCTAAACGGGCCACTAAATCCGGATCACTGCTCTCAGTAGCTTGGCGCCTTATTTCCAACTCGTAAACAAGATGTTCCTGAGCAGGCCGATCCCCGGACTCTGACTGACCGCCATTACAATACACCTGAAACAATCAACACCCAAAACAATGTGGTGTCACAGAACAGAAATAAAATTGAAACTAACAGTAACTGAAATGGCAAGAACACAAACGTAACCACGCTCTGCTACCAGTGAAATCCCTGGGCTAGCAGGACGGAGCGGATGCGGTTATATTTGTGGAAAGAGGTCAAAATATGTTACTGTCAGTTGCACACCATCATACAAAATTTATTTCTTAAAACACACAATCAGACTAGCAAGAATCAAAACTCTCAAGGTTTTAACGAAAGACCTCCTTTGATTTAATTTAGATCGGCTGAAGGCCACATCGAAAATCCAAGGCACAAGGCCTAAGCAAGGTACAGGAGTTCTTCTGGCGGTTTCACTTCTTCAGAATTTTTTATCTTCAATATAAATAGGCTGAAAGCCTTAGCTTTAATGTTATCCCATATAACGCGGCTGAAGGCCTCACGTTAATCAAGAACAGTCCCGCGGCTTAAGGCCGAGACAAAGATTTTCAAAGTTTAATTTAAATTGGCTGAAAACTCGGTTGAAGGCCGCATATCAACAAAACAATTTTACGGATTTTGCCTGGGAAGAAGAGCTTTCAATTTGAAAAGGCTGAAGGCCTGATCTCAAAATACTTCGTGTAAAACTCTGCTGCAGGCCTCATATTAAAAAATAACAATCTTATGACTTAAGGGCAAGACAAGGATTTTGAATTTTTAATTTAATAGATATTAAAACACACATCATGGAGAAAACAATTTTACGACTTAAGGCCTAAAGGAAGAGATTCTGAATTTCAACTAAAATAGGATAAAGTCTTTATCCTAAAATGCTTCACATAACTCTCGGCTGAAGGCCACATACGAAACCCAAATAATCTCACGTCTTAAAATTAAAAATTGGAAATTTCTTTGTCTGGGCTTTAACTGAAAAACTCGGCTGAAGACCACATAAAAACTACAAAATATTTCTTCCGGCTTAAATCCTAGACAAAATTTTCAACTCTTGATTTGAAAAGGCTGAAAACTCGGCTGAAGGCCACATACCTACTTGAAACCAATTTACGGCTTAATGTCTAGGCACAAGGAATTTGCAATTTTAATTTTGAAAGGCTGAAACTCGGCTGAAGGCCACATACCAGTCAAGAAACTTTTTTACGCCTTAAGGCCTAAGAAGAAAAGCCTTGAAATTTCAATAAGCAAAAACTCCGCTGAAGGCCACACACAGTACTTAAGACTAAAAAGGAAATCACTCTGTAAAACACAAGGAGCGGCGCTCAGAAGGTTCCAACCTGGGGAAGTAACTAACGCACTTTTAGGTGAAACAGGCAGCCAGACCGACAACTTCTTAATCAAAAGGCAACCCAACAAAAAGCCAGCCGAGGAACCAACAAACAACATCAGTTCTACTGCACCTGAACAGCAAAACGACAACAAGATGTCAATCGCACAACGTTCCGGATACTGGTGGCCAATCAAGCCAAATGAGAATAAACGCCCAAAACTACCAACACCTCAGCTGTCACACTACACGCTGTGCTGTACAATACCAACACGATGTGGAAAATACACTGCCAGAAACTACGTCAACAACCACTTTAGGTCACTGGAACGTCAACGGCCACAACACAGGAGATACCTCTGGTACACTTAATTTAAGTCATTCCTTCATTAATGAAGTTTAACACCACACAGGAAGACGGCTGCAATTCTAATCGACTTGAACGCACACACGTTGTTGCTCGCGTGGATCTCTCAGAAAGTGACAACCAGGATCAAACCAAGAGATGTGATAGCAGTTGAGGCTTGATAGTAGGTCAAGTGAGCTCTCAACTTTAGTGTCCAGTTTCGGTGGCTGACGAACTTCGTAACCCTCGCAAGAAGTGCCTCACAACTCCAACCGCACGTGCACGCCGCCAGCGGCTCCGGTCTGACCACGCGCCACAGAGACTTCCTCGTTGCTCTGACCCAACGGACCGACTGTCACACACAGCACACCCGGAAAACATATCCGCCACACCAGACATAGTACAGCAGTACTAGTATCGATACACACTGCTACTGGGGCTCACGGAGAGAAGACAGCAACGTTATTGCGGTAACCACTGGGCTACAACAAATGATTAAAAAAAAAAAAAAAAAAACAAGGCACCCATCCAGCCAGCCACGGCTCACATACGTTGCAAAGAGCAATGGTGCTGACAATTCTTTTCAGTATTCAATACTGCCTTCTCACGTTGCCATCCTGATAAATCAATGTTGACTTTTATAGAAGAGATATTCATTTTCCAAAAACATCGCAGTTCTTCCACATAAAACATGTTCCTTAATTCTACAACACTTATTCAAAAAATGGCTCTGAGCCCTATGAGACTTAACATCTATGGTCATCAGTCCTCTAGAACTTAGAACTACTTCAACCTAACTAACCTAAGGACAGCATACAACACCCAGCCATCACGAGGCAGAGAAAGTCCCTGACCCCGCCGGGAATCGAACCCGGGAACCCGGGCGTGGGAAGCGAGAACGTACAACAGCTATCGTTTCTATACAGGCTACACTTTAGTTTCTTTTTTTGGCGTGCTTTTGCCTAGAGCGGAATGCTGTCTGTGTATTTCATTGGTAAAATTTTTCAGTGTAACGAAAATATGATTCTCTATAAATTGTTCGAAGCAAAGAGTAGGATATGACCAAATGAGGAAGCAAATAGACCAGCGTGAGGCCTAGTTTTGCGAAAAACGATTTAACTTCTTTAAATAAATCAGGGTAACTGAGAAAAACTTAAATCTTTCGTTGCTGTCATACTAAAGTCATGCGCAGTGTTTAGAATTGTCACGTCGATGTCTCATATCTGCCTAGTGTTAGCGAGATGCTTTAGGAGCTTTAAGTAGAATGCTATGGACCACAGGGTGTACTCAAAAAATGTCTGAAGTAACTAATTGTGTTTTCTTATACATCATAGTTATTGTTTTGCAACACTACTATAAATCTCAGAAATTCTGCTGGTTTGTACATAATGCGGATGTAGTGGAACATAGATGCTCCAGAAAATGGCGCAAAATGTGCAAAATATTGATTTGTGTTATGTCAAAGTCATGTGTAAATATTATGTCGATATTTTGTGACCATACTTTGTCCATAATTAGCGTCCTGATACAATCGCTCTAAAACAAAAAAATTAAGTCTGAAATCCTAGGTTCACTTGAAAATATGTATCTATTAGGCTGGTGCAGAAGTTCACAGCTTTTTCTTTTTTTTTTTTTTTTTTTTTTTTGTCAGCTGGTATTCAGGTTGCTATGGGTTTATTTAACGATTGTCAGTTTTTATTGTTAGTTCACTGTTGCTATTTGAGTTTACATGTTGAAATTTTGTGTCTGAAGATAGTGAGTGGAGCTGTCGACGCTACAAAATGGAGTACAAACAGGATAAATCGGAACATTTCCGACATTTTACGCGGTCAGAGTTCATTCGAGGAGCTACAGCAGCGGAGGCACCCAGAAACATTTGCACCGTGTGTGGGGATAATACTATTGGACAGAGGACTCTAAGGAAGTGGTTTTCTCTTGTTAAGGAGCATCGTTTTGACGTTAATGATTTCGCTGTTTGATGGAAGTCGTTCACACTCATGAACCCACAATGATCCACGCGAGTGTACTCGAGAGCTGGTAAATGTGGTAAACTGCAATTATTTCACCACCGTACGAATTTAAGTGCAATGGGAAAGGCTCAAACATCAAGAGTACGGGTGCCGCATGCCCTAAGCCAAAATCACAAAATCAGCAGGTGACCACATGTGCATCATTGCTTGGCTCGTGAACAACACCGGCGATGACTACTCCGTACCGCTATTGGGGTGCAAAATAACAGATGATGGTCGAAGTACAGAGGATATAGAATATACACTGGCAATGGCAAGGAATGCGTTTCTGAAGAAGAAAAATTTGTTAACATCGAGTATAGATTTCAGTGTGAGGAAGTCGTTTCTGAAAGTATTTGTATGGAGTGTAGTCATGTATGGTTCAAATGGTTCAAATGGCTCTGAGCACTATGGGACTTAACATCTATGGTCATCAGTCCCCTAGAACGTAGAACTACTTAAACCGAACTAGCCTAAGGACAGCACACAACACGCAGTCATCACGAGGCAGAGAAAATCCCTGACCCCGCCGGGAATCGTACCCGGGAACCTGGGCGTGGGAAGCGAGAACGCTACCGCACGACAGCCGTGTATGGAAGTGAAACATGACGATAAATAGTTTGGACAAGAAGAGAATAGAAGCTTTCGAAATGTGGTGCTACAGAAGTATGCTAAAGATTAGATGGGTAGATCACATAACTAATGATGAAGAATTGAATAGAATTCGGGAGAAGAGGAATTTGTGGCACAACTTGACAAGAAGAAGGGACCGGTTGGTAGGACATGTTCTGAGGCATCAAGGGATCACAAATTTAGCACTGGAGGACAGCGTGGAGGGTAAAAATCGTAGACGGAGACCAAGAGATTAGACGGAGACCAAGAGATGAATACACTACGCAGATTCAAAAGGATGAAGGTTGCAGTAGGTACTGGGAGATGAAGAAGCTTGCACAGGATAGAGTAGCATGGAGAGTTGCATCAAGCCAGTCTCAGAACTGAAGACAGCAAACAACAACAATGCTAACAGAAGGAAACGAAAGGAATGGTTGAGCCCAGAAAAGCAGCAACTCCCCGAACAACGACCTGTAATCATCTACAAAAGATGATGTTATGCATCTGGTGCGCTACGAATTGCTTCCCCGAAGTGTAACCATCACTGCTGACGTTTATTCTCAGCAACCGAGACGTTTTGCAGACGCAATCCAAGAACGACAAGGAGGAAGACCGCGTGAAGTGATGCTACTCCACGATAATGACCACCCGCATTTTGCTAGGCTGAGGGAAGACACTATACGGGAGTTGTGTTGGGGAGTCCTTCCGCAACCACGTTATTCAGCTGATCTGGTGTCCTCAAACACAGATACAACCTTGAAGGAACTTCCCTTTCCAATGAAGATGCTCTATGAATATGGCTCGACGAGTTCTTCGCCTCAAAACCACGTGATTTCCACAGTCGCGGAATATAAAACGTACTCCAGCGTTGACAGATTGTTTTAAATAGAGAAGGAGAATGTATTATTGATAAACGTCTGTGTTACGTTAGAACTTATGCACCAGACAAATACCTTTTCTGCATGAGTCACGGCAGTCCGCAGAGCTTATCGTTGTGACGGGATGCCGCAGCGTGAGGGGAACGTGCATCCAGCCATGAGGTTGCCCCACTGAACTGCAGGCGTTCATGAACAGTACAAGGCGTAGGGTAGTATCTGACAACTTCTCGGGCTTCAAACTACCCATTTCAGCGATAGTATTGCTCGTAACGGGAATATTTTTCAATCTCTGAGTTTTGACGTTATAACAACAGCAGCTGCCGAAGAGCACTGAAACACATAAATCAAAATTAGGCAGCTGTAGTAGACGAAATTCCTTCAGAATTCTTGAAACTTTGGGTGAACTTACCTTCGTAGCACCATTCCACTTAGTAAGCGAGATATATGTATCGAGTAACACATACTCTGACATCAATAAAAAATATAAAACAGCAATTCGGAAGATGCTGACATCTGTGAAGAATATTACGGCTACGAAGAAGTCTCGGACGAAATATCAGCACAGGTCAGTTACTGGATGCAGCAGTATTCTGAGCACTTTATTCACCGTGGTCGTTTCTTTACGTTTGATTAGCCAGATAGGATTCTACAAGCAGTCAGCTGAATTACTTCTTAGCAGCTTCCCTTACGGTTGGGCAATGCCTTTGCCACACACATAAAAAAGAGACGTATTTCACAAAAAGATTGTCAATGTAAAAGGATTCCTTTCCTGGTTAATGGTTGGTTTACGATATCTCTCAGCATTCGCAACCACTGTATCCTGATGATTAGTAAATCTTCTTGGCCGCAGTATCATCCACGGGCAATTATCGTCCTAACTTACAGGCAAAGCAAGTGGATGTCCTTTCTGTGCATACAAAAGCTTGGTGAATGTTGGGCGGTCACATCATTGTCCGGCGAGTTGCCATACCTACCTGTCACTCTGGGAATGATGGGATTCCCTCAAACATATATACATGAGATAGTCCTTCAGATGTACGCGTGAGACTCCTAGCAGTTGACGTCTAAATGTGGTTTTTTATGTATTTATTTGCAATGGATTTCGGTGTCTCTCCATTTTCTGGCATGTCTACGGTACCACGTGATCAGGCGTGTACCGGGTAATCATCAATATACACATGTCTCATAGAGGGTATAACACCAAAAATGCAGACAAAGTACCGTCTGCAACATCCAAAATTTTCGCCGTTTAATTTTCGTTGATATCTTGCACTATACTCTTGATTCTGATGCTATATGCTGTACTACAGAAACTAAATACATCAATACTTCGAATACGTATTAAATAAAAATTTGACTGTATATAATTGATTGTAATTATAATAGAAATATTATAAATTGCCGGTAATAGCCAAGGGAACTTTATTGAGATGTATCAATAGCAAAGACGAAATGATAATAGCTGTACCGATGTTTATCTTTGCGCATGGAGAGCCTCTGTCGCGTGGCGTGCAGATGGGAGGCAGAGCAGTTTGTGTCATGAAAGAGTGCGGAAGTGTTTGTTGAACGCTCCGGCCGACCCGGTGTGTACCTATACTCGCGCCAGTGTAGACATCCCTCACTCGTTAACCTGCGATTACTGAGAGCACGGTAGGAGTGGACAGGCGGGGGAAGTTGCAGTTTCAGCGGTTGCCTGTCCCGTACGTATCCGTGGCTCTGGAGACGACTCGGGGTTCCTCTCATCAAGCAGCAGCAGCAACAGCAGCTCCGCATTGTCGTCGGCTACATACTTGTCATCCGCACAGCTACAATATCGAAGGACTGTTAATTGACAAACATTGTAGTGTAGAGAGGCTTCAACCAGCAACATTTCATTCACAGAGTGTGAATAACTTGAATAATAACTTGCAAAAGTTAAAATTTCTAGGACACCTGTGTTGCATTGTCCTCATACATTATTACCATGCAGGGTCCCTTTCCTTTCCATGCAATCGTCGAGTGTCATATGAATATCAAAACTGATTAAATATTTACTGCTAGTTTCGTGTACTTCATACTGACCAGTTTCAGTCTAAATTTTCTGCCTTAGTAACTACATTGTTGTATTGCTTAACAGAAGCTACTTACAGCAAAGTAAGTTTCGCTGGCAAAACAAATAACTACAGATACAATATAAATCTCCCACATGAACCATGGACCTTGCCGTTGGTAGGGAGGCTTGCGTGCCTCAGCGATACAGATAGCCGTTCCGTTTGTGCAACCACAATGGAGGGGTATCAGTAGAGAGACCAGGCAAATGTGTGGTCAATGAAGAGATGCAGCAGCCTCTTCAGTAGTTGCAGGGGCAACAGTCTGGATGATTGACTGATCTAACCCTGTAACACTAATCAAAACGGCGTTGCTGTGCTGGTACTGCGAACGGTTGAAAGCAAGGGGAAACTACAGCCGTAATTTTTCCCGAGGGCATACACCTTTACTGTATGCTTAATGATGATGGCGTCCTCTTGGGTAAAATACTCCGGGGGAAAAATAGTCCCCCATTTGGATCTCCGGGCGGGGCTACTCAAGAGGATATCGTTATCAGGTGAAAGAAAACTGGCATTCTATGAATCGGAGCGTGGAATGTCAGACCCATTAATCGCGTAGGTAGGTTAGAAAATTGAAGAAGGGAAATTGATAGGTTACAAATAGATATAGTGGGAATTAGAGAAGTTCAGTGGCAGGAGGAACAAGACTTCTGGTCAGGTGAATACAGGGTTATAAATACAAAATCAAATAGGGGTAATGCAGGAGTAGGTTTAATAATGAATAAAAAATAGGAGTTCGGGTAAGCTACTACAAACAGCATAGTGAACGCATTATTGTGGCCAAGATAGACACGAAGCCCACGCCTACTACAGTAGTACAAGTTTATATGCCAACTAGCTCTGCAGATGACGAAGAAATTGAATAATTTCTTTTATTTCATCATAAATTTCTTCAGATGGTGAAGGAAGACGAAAATTAAATAGTCATGGGTGACTGGAATTCGGTAGTAAGAAAAGGGAGAGAAGAAACATAGTAGCTGAATATGGATTGGCCTTCAGTTGCTTCAATTTCTTCATCTGCAGAGCTAATTGGCATATAAACTTATACTACTGTAGTAGACGTGGGCTTCGTGTCTATCTTGGCCACAAAATGCGTTCACTATGTTGTTTGTAGTAGCGCGTAATGGGGCCCCTTAGGGATATGGCGGCTAAGAAGGGGAAGAAATCCAGTGTGCACTCCATGTGCATTTCCGGAGGAGTCATTCCTGATGTGGAAATGGTACTTCCGGATGCCATGAAGAACACAGGGTGCAGACAGCTGCAGGTGGTGGCACATGTCGCCACTAATGACGCGTGTCGCTTTGGATCTGATGAAATTCTCTCTGGATTCCAGCGGCTATCTGATTTGGTGAAGGTTGCCGGTCTTGCTTACGAGATGAAGGCAGAGCTCTCCATCTGCAGCATCGTTGACAGAACCGACTGCGGACCTTTGATGCAGAGCCGGGTGGAGGGTCTGAGGGTCAGAGGCTCAGACGGTTTTGCGAACGTGTTGGCTGCAGATTCCTTGACTTGCGTCAGAGGATGGTGGGGTTTCGGGTTCCGCTGAATAGGTCAGGAGTTCACTACACTAAGCTGGCGGCTACACGGGTAGCGGAGGCTGTGTGGCATGGACTGGGCAGTTTTTTAGGTTAGAAGGCCTCGGGAAAGTACGGGGAGGGCTGCAATCTCAAAGGGTTCATAGCACATACAGGACGTGCTTGGATCAAGGAACAGTCGGAATTGCAGTTGTAAATTGTTGTAGTTGTGCTGGGAAAGTCCCTGAGCTTCAAGCGCTAATAGAAAGCACAGAAGCTGAAATCGTTATAGGTACAGAAAGCTGGCTAAAGCCTGAAATAAGTTCTGCAGAAACCTTTACAAAGTCTCAGACGGTGTTCAGGAAAGATAGATTAGGCAGAATTGGTGGTGGAGTGTTTGTGTCTGTCAGTAGTGGTTTATCTTGTAGTGAAGCCGAAGTAGGTACTCAGTGCGAATTCGTATGTGTGGTGGTTATACTTAACAACTGAATTGGCTCCTCCTACAGACCCCCAGACTCCGATGATATAGCTGCTGAACAGTTCAGAGAAAATTTGAGTGTCGTAACAAATAAATACCCTCACTCTAACGGTTATAGTTGGTGGGGACTTCAACCTTCCCTCGTTACGTTGGCAAAAATACTTGTTCAAAACCGGTGGTAGGCGAAAACATATTCCGAGATTGTCCTAAATGCTTTCTCCGAAAATTGTTTCGAGCAGTTAGTCCACGAACCCACATGAATTGTAAATGGTTGCGAAAACACACTTGACCTCTTAGTCATGATGCTATTAGCTCTGGACTGTTTGTGGCTGATACAGGGATTAGTGATCACAAGGTCGTTGTAGCTAGGCTCAATGCCATTTCTTCCAAATCCACCAGAAACAAACGCAAAATAAAAGCGGATGAAGTGTCACTAGAAGCCTTCCTAAGAGACAGTCTCCATTCCTTCCGAACTGACTACGCAAATGTAGACGAGATGTGGCTCAAATTCAAAGATATAGTAGCAACAGCAATTGAGAGGTTCATACATCATGAATTGGTAACAGATGAAACGGATCCCCCATGGTACACAAAACAGGGCCGAACGCTATTGCAGAGGCAACTGAAAAAGCATGCGAAGTTCAGAAGAATGCGAAATCCCGAAGATTGGCTAAAATTTACAGACATGCGAAATTTGGCACGTACTTCGATGCGAGATGCTTTTAATAGGTTCCACAACAAAACATTGTCTCGAAATTTGGTAGAAAATCCGAAGAAATTCTGGTCGTATGTAAAGTACACAAGCGGCAAGACGCAGTCAATACTTTCGTCGCGCAGTGCCGATGGTACTGTTACCGACGACTGTGAAGGTAAAGCGAACTTACTGAACCCAGTTTTCCGAAATTACTTTACCAGGGAAGACGAACAGAACATTCCAGAATTTGAAACACTAACAGCTGCTAGCATGAGTTTCTTAGAAGTAGATACCTTCGGGGTTGCGAAGCAACTCTAATCGCTTGATATGGGCAAGTCTTCAGGTCTAGATTATATACCGATTAGGTTCCTTTCAGATTACGTTGGTACAATAGCTCCCTACGTAGCAACCCTTTACAACCACTCGCTCACCGATAGATCTGTACCTACAGATTGGAAAATTGCGCAGGTCGCACCAGTGTTCAAGAAGGGTAGTAGGAGTAATCCATTTAACTACAGACCTATATCATTGACGTCGGTTTGCAGTAGGGTTTTGGAGCATATACTGTATTCAAACATTATGAGTCAACTCGAAGGGAACGATCTATTGATACGTAATCAGTATGGTTTCAGAAAACATCGTTCTTGTGCAACGCAACTAGCTCTTTATTCGTACGAAGCAATGGCCGCTATCGACAGGGGATCTCAAGTTGATTCAGTATTTCTAGATTTCCGGAAAACTTTTGATACCGTTCCTCAAAAGCGCCTTCTAATCAAGCTGCGCGCCTATGGGGTATCGTCTCAGTTGTGTGACTGGATTCGTGATTTCCTGTCAGGAAGGTCGCAGTTCGTAGTAATAGACGGCAAATCATTGAGTAAAACTGAAGTGATATCAGGTGATCCCCAGGGAAGCGCCCTGGGACCTCTGCTGTTCCTGATCTATATAAATGACCTGCGTTCTCTTAGGTCGATCGCAGATGATGCTGTAATTTACCGTCTAGTAAGGTCATCCGAAGACCAGTATCAGTTGCAAAGCAATTTAGAAAAGATTGCTGTATGGTGCGGTAGGTGGCAGTTGGTAAATAACGGAAAGTCTGAGGTGATCCACATGAGTTCCAAAAGAAATCCGCTGGAGTTCGATTACTCGATAAATAGTACAATTCTCAAGGCTGTCAATTCAACTAAGTACCTGGGTGTTAAAATTACGAACAACTTCAGTTGGAAAGAGCACATAGATAATATTGTGGGTAAGGCGAGCCAAAGGTTGCGTTTCATTGGTGGGACACTTAGAAGATGCAGCAAGTCCACTGAAGAGACAGCTTACACTACACTCGTTCGTCCTCTGTTAGAATATTGCTGCGCCTTGTGGGATCCTTACCAGGTGGGATAGGCGGAGGACATTGAAAGGGTGCAAAAAATGGCAGCTCCTTTTGTATCATCGCGTAATAGGGGAGAGAGTGTGGCAGATATGATACGCGAGTTGGGGTGGAAGTCATTAAAGCAAAGACGTGTTCCGTCGCGGCGAGATCTATTTACGAAATTTCGGTCACCAACTTTCTCTTCCTAATGCGAAAATATTTTGTTGAGCCAAACCTACATAGGAAGGAATGATCATCAAAATAAATTAAGAGAAATTAGAGCTCGAACAGAAAGATTTAGGTGTTCGTTTTTCCCGCGCGCTGATCGGGAGTGGAATGGTAGAGAGATAGAATGAATGTGGTTCGATGAACCCTCTGCCAAGCACTTAAATGTGAATTGCAGAGTAGTCATGTAGATGTAGATGGGGGGTAAGATATGAAAGAGGAAGCAGCCTGGTAGAATTTTGCACAGAGCCCAACTTAATCAAAGCCAACACTTGGTTCAAGAATCGTAAGAGAAGGTTGTATACATGGAAGAATCCTGGTGATACTAGCAGGTATCCGATAGAGATTTAGGAACCAGGTTTTAAGTTGTATCTTACCGTTGTATAGTCTAAGAGATTTCCAGGGGCAGATGTGGACTCTTACCACAATCTATTGGTTATGAACAGTAGATTAAAACTGAAGAAACTGCAAAAAGGTGGAAATTTAAGTACATGGGACCTGGATAAACTGACTAAACCAGAGGTTGTACAGAATTTCAGGGGGAGCATAAGGGAACAATTGAAAGAATGAGGGAAAGGAATACAGTAGATGAAGAGTGGGTAGCTTTGAGGGATGAAATAGTGAATGCAGCAGAGGACAAGTAGGTAAAAAGACAAGTGCTAGCAGAAATCCTTGGGTAACAGAAGATATATTGAATTTCATTGATGAACGGAGAAAATATAAAAATGCAGAAAATGAAGCAGGCAAAAATGAGAACCACAGGAAGTGCAAAATGGCTAAGCAGGGTTGGCTACAGGACAAATGTAAGGATGAGGAGGCTTATCTCACTTGGGGGAAGATAGATACTGCCTACAGGAAAATTAAAGAGACCGTTTGAGAAAAGAGAACCAACTGCATGAATATCAAGAGCTCCGATGGAAACCCAGTTCTAATCAAAGAAGGGAAAGCAGAAAGGTGGAAGGAGTATATAGAGGGTCTATGCAAGGGCGATGTACTTGAGGACAATTTTATGGAAATGGAAGAGTATGTAGATGAAGATGAAATGGGAGATACGATACTGCGTGAAGAGTTTGAGAGAGCACTGAAAGACCTGAGTCGAAACAGGGCCCCGGGAGTATATAACATTCCATTAGAACTACTGACAGCCTTGGGAAAGCCAGTCGTGACAAAACTCTACCATCTGCAGACGAAATACCCACAGACTTCAAGAAGAATATAATAATTTCAATCCCAAAGAAAGCAGGAATTGACAGATGCGAAAATTACCGATCTGTCAGTTTAATAAGTCACGGCTGCCAAACACTATCGCGAAATCTTTACAGACGATTGGAAAAACTAGTAGAAGCCGACGTCAGGGCAGATCAGTTTCGATTCCGTAGAAATATTGGAATACGTGAGGCAATACTAACCCTACGACTTATCTTAGAAAATAGATTAAGTCTACAAATGCTAGAAACGTATGTTTGCCTTTCCTTAGAGTATTCCAGTCAACACTGTCAAAAGTTTTCTCTCTTTCAATTTCTGAAGGTGGCAGGGGTAATATACAGGGAGCGAAAGGCTATTCACAATTTGTACAGAAACCAGATGGCAGTTATAAGAGTCGAGAGGCATGAAAGGGAATCAGTGGTTGGGAAGAGAGTGAGACAGGTTTGTAGCTTCGCCCCGATGTTATTCAATCTGTATATTGAGGAAGCAGTGAAGGAAAGAAAAGAAAAATTCGGAGTAGGTATTAAAATCTATTGTAATACTATCAAAGTTTTTATTTCATCTCAATGTCATCGGCAAACCTCACAGACAGCAAAGGACTACGAACAGCAGTTATGCGGAATGGATAGTGTCTTGAAAGGAGGATAAAAGATGATATCAACAAAAGCCAAAGGAGGATAATAGAATGTTGTCGAATTAAGTCGGGTGATGCTGAAGGTATTAGATTAGGAAATGTGACACTTAAAGTTGTAAACGAGTTTTGCTATTTGGGGAGAAAAATAACTGATGTTGGTCGAAGTAGAGAGGATATAAAATGTAGACTGGCAACGGCAAGGAAAGCTTATATAAATTAAGAGAGCGCTATTTCATTTACTCTGTATCAACCTTAGAGAGTGACTTCTGCTACCTTGGTATTTATTTGATTGTTGTTATTTTAAAAGTGAAACCGATTTCTCATATGCTTAAAGGTAATTTAGTTCAATCTTTCAATAGTAAAAAGTAAATGCTTCCCGTTTTCTAAATTTTGCATTAAGTTACACTGAGGTTACTGAACGTCTTTTTTTGCATTACATTTAACGTTACTTTCAAAATTTAGTGTTTCAGAATGAGTAACTTCAAGTAGTGGGGCAACTGATGACGCGATTGATGTTAGCTGATGACACGATTACCGTTATCCAAGATGGTGGCTTTTGGAGGGAAGATAGCTCAATTGCGCTACCTCTACTAACCTAAAAAAATGGCGGGAAAGAATTGGCTATCTCCACTAACCTAAGTCAACTCTTCCTAGGAAGTAGGCATAAGTCTTTATTTAAACCATTAGAGGTAGTACCACTATCAAGTGTTTTCGCCATGCTCTTGTCAAATGTTCACGAATTTTCCTCTAAGAGCTTACTCCTGCAGCTGATGCAAGTTATTATGATATTGTCACTCAATTCGAATATAATTTTTATAAATTTGTTTAAATAAGTTTAAATTTGATTAGATTTCTTTAAATTTATTATCTACCTACGGCATTAGTGTGTTACCACCACGAGGCTGAGATATAGGTTGTCGGTATGTTACATGAAATCATTCAACTCTACACATAAGACCTGATTAAGCAGTTAGAGCGAAATTAACGTGCATTTTCCAAGAGGATTGTGGTACTGCCTCTAAGAGCTTACTCCCAGAAATCATGGGAGTTAGTGTTGTGTTGCCTCCACTAGAGCCTGCTCATTCAATTCGGATATAATTTGTTTAAATTTATTATCTACCTACAGCATTAGTGTCGTGTTACCGCCATAAGAGGCTAAGATATCGATAGCTCTATTACTTGCGCTGGACATAAGTCCTTATTTAAACAATTAGAACCTCTACAACCATCAAGTGTGTTCGCCACCGTCTTTGAGAATGTTCACGAAATTTGCTCTAACAGTTTATTCTTGCAGCTGATGAGAGTTAGTATGGTGTTTCCTTTAAATTCCAATATAATTTGTTCAAATTTTTATAAATTTATTGCCTATCTACAGCATTATTTTCATGCTACCGCCATAACAGGCTGAGATATGAATAACTGTATTACATGAACTAGACATAAATCTTTATTTAAACGATTATAGCACTACAACCATCCACTCTGTTCACGAAATTTGCTCTAGCACCCGATGGGAGTTAGTATCGTGTTTCCAATTCACTTCGAATATAATCTCTATAATTTTGTATTAATTTCTTTAAATTTGTTTAAATTTATTATCTACCTACAGCATTAGTGTTGTATTACCGCCACAAGAGGCTTAGATATCGATGTTTTAATAGCTGTAGTACATGCACTGTATCTACGTGACAGCGTTGTTTTTCGTCCTCGGATAATAAACATCGTCCGGGTAGAGTAGAGTGCGGGAATCGGCATAAGAGGGCGACATACGTAAAAAGAGAGCCAGACTTTGACGCTCAAAACACCAGATCTCTTCCACTGGCCCACAACGGAGCCGGTGTTGGTCTGTATTCTAGACGTTGCAGTTCACACATAAGGCGAATCTGCAAGATGGGTCCTATGGAGAGTCCCTCGAATACCAGGTCGAACGTACACCAGGATCGAGCGTCACCGCGTTGACAGAGCACCATACTACGTTCCAGTGCACGGTAGGACACGTCAATTCGACGACATTAAACGACCGGCGGCGAAGTAGTGTGCGGCAGGTGACTGGCTGTTGGTAAGCGAGAGACGGGGAGGTAGCCGTACTCCAGGTAAAGCCTGCCAAAGCAGGAAAAGGGCACCCGTGTCTGACCTGAGGGTCAAGGGAACACGGTGCCAGGCCATCCGTCAGTAGGCCGGTGAGGCTGGTCGGTCATCGTCGCCAAAGCCTGCGGTGTAAACTAACGAAGAGAAATACTTCTCGATAGTGAACACTGACGAGGCCAAGTCCGCCCCGTTCTTTTGGAAGGGTGACGGAGTAATATCGAACCTTTAATATCATTCCAGCGCTGACAAAGGAACCGAATGCGGCCACGATGCTCCGAGCTATGTGTTTAGGCATCGGTAGTGTTTGCGCTACGTGCGGAATTCGTGATGCCCGATAGACGTTAACATATTCGGTCCGTTGATATAGGTCCTACACACGAAGACGAAGATCCACAAACCCAGCACTTGCAAGAGACTCCGATAATTGATGGTGGTCGTGCGTGAGATGTAGTCCGTGAAGTCGATACCGAGACAACGGATTTTATCGCGCAGTGCCACCCTCGCAGGTGTCATCCCATGCCAGTGTTCAAAGCCATTGATTTATGTACATTTACACGGCATCTCGAAGCTTCGAAGTGGCTAACCAATCCAATGCTTTGCGAACATCACGTTCGTCACGAAGAGGTAACATCAGATCATCTGCATACGCAGTGCACCTAAAAAAGGAGCCACCAAGAGACAAACCCGTGAGGCGGTGTCGCAGCCCGCACAACAAAGGTTCTAATGCTAAGGCGTACAGTATTGTCCATAATAGGCGTACCTGTGTAACACAGCGACGAATTTACAAGGTGTTCGACAGTCTAACGTTGACAAGCGCTTTCCCTGTTGCGCCACGTAGGAGACGAGTAACACCTCGGAGGAAGCGTCGGGGGAATGCTTATTCTGAAGAACAGCAGTTTAGTACGTATGACTGACGCAATCAAATGCTTGGATACTCTGCAAATTACATTGAAGTGCCTGGCAGAGGGATCATAGAACCACCTTCACAATCCTCTATTATTCCAAACTCGTAAACCTCGCGGAAACAACTAACACCTATATCTTTTCGTACGAGCTCTGATTTACCTTATCGTGGTGATCGTTTCTCCCTATGTAGTCAGTGTCAACAATATATTTTCGCATTCGGAGTAGAAAGTTGGTGAATTTCATGACAAGATTCCGTCGGAACGAAAAACGGCTTTCTTTTAATGATGTCCAGCCCAAATCCTGTATCATTTCTGTAGCACTCTCTCCCATATTTCGCGATAATACAATACGTGCTGCCCTTCTTTGAACTTTTTCGATGTACTCAGTCAGTCGTATCTGGTAAGGAACCCACACCACGCAGCAGTATTCTAAAAGAGGACGGACAAACGTAGTGTAGTCAGTCTCGTTAGTAGATCTGTTACATTTTCTAAGTGTCCTACCAATAAAACGGAGTCTTTGGTTAGCCGTCCCCACAACATTTTCTTTGTGTTCCTTCCAATTTTTGGTTGTTCGTAATTGTAATTCCTAGGCATTTAGTTGAATCTACGGCCTTCATATTTGACTGATTTATCGTGTAACCGAAGTTTAACGGATTCCTTTCAGCACTCAAATGGATGACCTCACGCTTTTCGTTATTTAGGGTCAATTGCCAATTTTCGCACTATACAGATATATTTTCTAAATCGTGTTGTAATTTGTTTTGCTCTTCTCACGACTTTACTAGTCGATAAACGACAGGGTCATCTGCAAACAATCTATGACAGCTACTCAGATTGTCTTCCAAATCGTTTATAAATATAAGGAACAGAAAAGGGCCTATAACACTATCTTTGGAACGCCAGAAGTCACTTCTGTTTTACTCGATGGTTTTCCATCGATTGCTACGAACTGTGACTTCTCTGACAGCGAATCACAAATCCAGTAACAAAACTGAGACGATATTCCAAAGCACGCAATTTCACTAAAAGCCGCTCATGTGGTACAGTGTCAAAAGCCTTCTGTATATCCAGAAATACGGAATCGATCTGAAATCACTTGTCAATAGCAGTCAACACTTCACATGTTACATAAGAACGATCTTCACTAAATCCATGTTCACTGTGTGTCAATAGATCGTTTTCTTCGATGTAATTCATAATGTTATCCTACTACCTTTCTTGAATATTGGTGTGACCTGTGCAACTTTCCAGTCTTTGGGTACGGATCTTTCGTCGGGATTTCGCCGATCTAACGCGTCAGTTCGACAGAATTTTGGCACGATATACCTCAGGAGAACATCCAACAACTGTACTTAATAATGCCGAATCGAATAAATACCTGAATAAGCACCAGATGTGGATCAACGCATTACTTACTTGCTCGATTTCTGAAGCACTTTCTGTTGGATAAATCATCCACATTGTTCTGTACATGTACTACACATTGACGGATTTTCGTCTCATTCGCATTATTCTTTCATGGCCTATAGTTTTTATGTGTGTTATAAAGTATATCCATACTCCCAGAATGACTAGGAAGATGCGTTATAAATATTGTGAAAATAGTGTTTAATTATTTGCAGTATCCTTAATATGGGAAAACCAATAATAATTAGTCTACAACAGATTGCTGTTCAAAAAGGACTGTCATCTCTTTTTTGCAAAGCATTTGCAGAAGAGAACGCTTCTGCTCATATAGTGTGTTTACCTTTAATCAGTTTCAATAGATGGTTCAAATTGCTCTGAGCCCTATGGGACTTAACATCTGAAGTCATCAGTCCCCTAGACCTGGAACTACTTAAGCCTAACTAGCCTAAGGACATCACACACATCCATGCCCGAGGCAGGATTCGAACCTGCGACCGTAGTAGCAGCGCATTCCCGGGCTGAAGCGCCTAGAACCGCTCGGCCACAGCGTCCGGCAAATTCCAATAGATCATCGAACATTGAGAACAGCTGAAATCTCTCAAATTGAATGAAGCTCCATGGCTCGGCCGATCCCTTAACACGGTGCATAGTATTTGCGGCAGTTCTGTTAACTATAATCCATCGTCCATCGCACGAACAAAAAGCCCTGCCCAGTAGTTGGAAGAAATCACAGATCGCACCCGTTTACAAGAAGGGCAGTACACGTGATCCTCAAAACTTCCGTCCGGTATCCTTGATATCGATTTGTTATAGAATCTTCGAATATATTCTAAATTAAAAAATAACGAGGTATCTCTGACAGAATGACCTCACCATGGCAACCTGTATGATTTCCGAAAACAATGATCACGTGAAACCCAACTCGCTATTTTCTCAGATGACTGCTAAAAGTAATGGACGAAGGCAGATAAATGCAGTATTTTTCGATTTTCGAAAAGTATTTGATTCAGTACCACTGCTATACTATTGTCAAAAGTAAGGCACTATGAGGAATCAATGAAAATTTGCGTCAGTTGAGGATATTTGATAAGGAGAATGTAGCTTGTAATCTTGGATGAAGAGTCATCATTAAGTATCAAAGTAACTTAGATTGTGCCCCAGGGAAGTGTCTTGGAAGCCTTGCTGTTGATATTGTGCAGGGAAATGCTAAAGTCTGTATTATTTCAAAAGTCAATATTTCACGGAATAATGCAGGTAGTGAGAGCCGCACGCGGTAGCCGAGTTGTCTTGGGCGCCTTGCCCCGGTTCGCACGGCTCCCCTCGGAGGTTCGAGCCCTTCCTCGGGCACGGGTGTGTGTTTTGTCCGTAATGTAAGTCAGTTTAAGTTAGGGACCGATGGTCTCAGCTGTTTGGTCCCATAGGAACTTACCACAAATTTCCCAAATTTAGGTTTTTACTGAAACTAAAGAAAGTGCAAATGACAAATAATCCTGAGTTAATAACGAGCATCAAAACCGTTATAGGGATTAGTGAACACAGGGTTGTCGTAGCGAGACTGTATATTGTAATCCCGAAATCCTCGAAAAACAAACAAAAAGTATACCTATTCAAAAATGTTGATAAAAATTCACTTGACGCCTTCCTGAGAGACAATCTCGACTCATTCCAAATTAATAATATAAGTGTAGACCAGAAGTGGTTTGCATTCAAAAAATAGTATCGGCAGCAATTGAGAGATTTATACGAAATAAACTAACAAACGGCGGAGCTGATCCTCCGTGGTACACAAAACGGGTTAGAACACTGTTGCAGAAACAACTAAACAAACATACCAAATTTAAACAGACGCAAAATCCCTAAGATTGCGCTAAATTCCGGGCTTCTCTAAAGGATAGCCAGAGTTCAATGCGAGATGCCTATAAGAGTTTCCACGACGAAACTTTGTCTCGAAACCTGGCAAACAAATCCAAGATATTCTGGTCGTATATGAAGTATGCTAGTGGCAATTTACAATCAATGCCTCCTCTGCGCTATAACACTGGAGATACTATCGAAGACAGAGCTACCGAAGTAGAGTTACTAAACGCAGCCTTCCGAAATGCCTTCACAAAAGAAGAAGTAGTAAATGTTCCAGAATTCGAATCGAGAACAGCTGCCAACGAGAGCAACGTAGAAGTAAATATCCTTGGAGTAGTGAAGCAACTCAAATCACTTAATAAAAGCAAGTCTTCTGCCCCAGACTGTATAAAAATTAGGTTCCTTTCCGAGTATGCTGATGCATTAGCTCCATGCTTAACAATTATATACAACCGTCCGCTCAACGTGAGATCTGTACCCCAAGACTGGAAGGTTGCGCAGGTCACACCAATATACAAGAAAGGTAGTAGGAGTAATCCACTAAATTGCAGGACCATATCGTTAACGTCGATATGCAGCAGGACTTTAGAACATATATTGTGTTCGAACATTACGAATTACCTCGAAGGAAACGGTCTATTGACACGCAGTCAACATGGGTTTAGTAAAGATCGTTCCTGTGAAACACAACTAGCTCTTGTTGAGTGCTATTGACAAGGGATTTGAGATCGATTCCGTATTTCCGGAAGGCCTTTGACACTGTACCGCACAAGCGGCTCGTAGTGAAAATGCGTGCTTATGGAATATCGTCTCAGTTTTGTGACTGGATTGGCCATTTCCTGTCACGAAGGTCACAATTCTTAGTAATTGACGGAATGTCATCTAGTAAAGCAGAAGTGATTTCCGGCGTTCCCCAAGGTAGTGCTATAGGCCCTTTTCTGTTCCTTATCCATATAAACGATTTGGGAGACAATCTGAGCAGCTGTCTTCGGTTGTTTGCAGATGACGCTTCCGTTTATCGACTAATAAAGTCATCAAAAGATCAAATTTAAATTACTCTGAGCACTATGGGACTCAACTGCTGCGGTCACTAGTCCCCTAGAACTTAGAACTACTTAAACCTAACTAACCTAAGGACATCACACACAGGATTCGAACCTGCGACAGTAGCAGTCGCACGGTTCCGGACTGCGCGCCTAGATCAAAAGATCAAAATAAACTGCAAAATGATTTAGAAAAGATATCTGATTGTGCGAAAAGTTGCAGCTGACCCTAAATAACGAAAAGTGTGAGATCATCCACAAGAGTACTAAAAGGAACTCTTTAAACTTCGGTTACACGATAAATAGGTCTAATCGAAAAGCCGTAAATTCAACTATATATCTAGGTATTACAATTACGAACAAGTTAAATTGGACAGAACACATAGAAAATGTTGTGGGAAAGGCTCACCAAAGGCTGCGTTTTATTTTCAGGACACTTAGTAGGTCGGTTATATTTTCTAAGGAGACTGCCTACACTACACTTGTCCGTCCTCTTTTAGAATACTGCTGCGCGGTATGGGATACCTACCAGATAGGACTGACGGAGTACATCGAAAAAGTTCAAAGAAAGGCAGCACATTTTGTTTTATAGCGAAATATGGGAGAGAGTGTCACCGAAATGATACCGGATGTGGGTTAGGCATCATTTAAGGCGTTTTTCGTAGTGACGGAATCTTCTCACGAAATTCCAATCACCAACTTTCTCCTCCGGGTGCGAAAATGTTTTGTTGACACCGAACTATATAGGGAGGCACGATCACCACCATAAAATAAGGGAAATCAGAGCTCGTACGGAAAGATACAGGTTTTCATTCTTTCCCCGCGCTATACGAAATTGGAATAATAGAGAATTGTGAAGGTGTTTCTATGAACCCTCTGCCAGGCACTTAAATGTAATTTGCAGAGTATCCATGTAGATGTAGATGTACACCAACAGATGGCTCTTTATATGATACAAAAGCAATATTTAGCATAGCAATGGAGTTTTGAAGATGTTACTTATAACAAATGCTCAGTATGTCGGCCGTCATTCACCCACAGTGCCTGTAGTCAGGCGACAACGTTGTGAAATGCTCTGTACAACTCACCAGTAGGTATGGTGAAAAACTGCCGTCAAGTGTTGTCTTTTAGCATCGTTAATGCGGTCGGACGATCGCGGGTGACTTGAGACCTCAGCTAAGACCACAGCCCATAATCACACGTACTGAGGTCTGGGGAGCCGGGAGTGGCTGCTCAGCTCGTGATCCTCACTAAATAATGTGCGCGAGACATCTTGCACACGTGTAGCAGTGCGGAGTGGGGCGCCGTCCTGGATAAAAGTCGTACCTTTCGGAGAGTGTTTATTAGCCAGACATGGGACGATGCGATTTAGTAACATCGACCTACCTCGCACCCGCCACGCTGACAGTTTGCAAAGTTGCCCGTCTGTTGCCCAGTTTTACTGTCTTTTTACATTTCAATAAAAGCCGATGCCATTTCAGGCTTTTGTTTCACTTTTTACCACTCGACCGAAATTGTTCTGTGAATTAGGCTACAGGAAAGTTAAGGAGGTATTCGGGAAACAAAGAGAAGCAGCTGTACGAATATAAAGATCTCAGATGGAGAACCAGTCTTCAGCAAAGATGGGAAAGGTGGGAGGTCGAAGGAGTATGTAGAGGGTCTATACAAAGTGTGGGGCAGCGGGTTAACAGTAGTCATTGTAATCACTCACGTTTTGTTGTTGTTGTTTTGGTCTTCAGTCCTGAGACTGGTTTGATGCAGCTCTCCATGCTACTCTATCCTGTGCAAGCTGCTTCATCTCCCAGCACCTACCCCAACCTACATCCTTCTGAATCTGCTTAGTGTAGTCATCTCTTGGTCTCCCTCTACGATTTTTACCCTCCACACTGCCCTCCAGTACTAAATTGGTGATTCCTTGATGCCTCAGAACATGTCCTACCGACCGATTCCTACTTCTAGTCAAGTTGTGCCACAAACTCCTCTTCTCCCCAATTCCATTCAATACATTCTCATTAGATATGTGATCCACCCAACTAATCTTCAGCATCTTTGTATAGCACCACATTGCGAAAGCTTCTATTCTCTTCTTGTCCAAACTATTTATCGTCCACGTACTCCATACAAATACTTCTAAATCTATACTCGGTTTTAACAAATTTCTCTTCTTCAGAAACGCTTTCCTTGCCATTCTCGGTCTACATTTTATATCCTCTCTACTTAGAACATCATCAGTTATTTTTTTCCCCAAATAGCAAAACTCCTTTACTACATTAAACGTCTCATTTCCTAATCCAATTCCCTCAGCATCACAGGCCTTAATTCGACTACATTCCATTATCCTCGTTTTGCTTTTGTTGATGTTCATCTTATATCCTCCTTTCAAGACACTGTCCATTCCGTTCAACTGCTCATCCAAGTCCTTTGCTGTCTCTGAGGTTCGCGAATGACATTGTAACTCTGTCAAAGTTTTTATTTCTTCTCCATGAATTTTAATATCTACTCCGAATTTATATTTGGTTTTCTTTACTACTTGCTCAATATACAGATTCAACAGCATCGGGGAGAGGCTACAATCCCGTTTCAATCCCTTTCCAACCACTGATTCTCTTTCGTGCCCCTTGACTCTTATAACTGCCATCTGGTTTCTGTTAAAATTGAAAATAGACTTTCGCTCCCTGTATTTTACCCCTGCCACCTTCAGAATTTGAAAGAGAGTATTCCAGTCAACACTGTCAAAAGCTTTCTCTTAGTCTACAAATGCTAGGAATGTAGGTTTGCCTTTCCTTAATCTTTCTTCTAAGATAAGCCGTAGGGTCAGTATTGCCTCACGTGTTCCAGCATTTCTACGGAATCCAAACTGATCTTTCTTGAGTTCGGCTTCTACCAGTTTTTCCATTCTTCTGTTAAGAATTCGTGCTAGTATTTTACAGCCGTGACTTACTAAACTGATAGTTCGGTTATTTTCACATCTGTCAACACTTGCTTCCTTTGGATTTGGAATTATTATATTCTTCTTGAAGTATGAGGGTATTTCGCCTGTCTCATATATCTTACTGACTAGATGGTAGAGTTTTGTCAGGACTGGCTCTCCCAAGGCTGTCAGTAGTTCTAATGGAATGTTGTCCACTGTCGGGTCTTTGTTTTGACTCAGGTCTTTCAGTGCTCTTTCAAACTCTTCATGCAGTATCATATCTCCCATTTCACCTTCATCTACATCCTCTTTCATTTCCATAACATTGTCCTCAATTACATTGCCCTTGTATAAACCCTCTATATACTCCTTCCACCTTTCTGCTTTCCCTTCTTTGCTTAGAACTGGGTTTCCATCTGAGCTCTTGATATCCATGAAAGTGGTTCTCCTTTCTCCTTTCTTCCTGTAGGCAGTATCTATCTTACCCCTAGTGAGATGAGCCCTCTACATTCTTACATTTGTCGTCTAGCCATCCCTGCTTAGCCATTTTGCACTTCCTGCCGATCTCATTTTTGAGACGTTTCTATTCCTTTTTGCCCGCTTCATTTACTGCATTTTTATATTTTCTCCTTTCATCAATTAAATTCAATATTTCTTCTGTTACCCAAAGATTTCTAGCATCTCTCGTCTTTTTATCTACCTGATCCTCTGCTGCCTTGACTTCTTCATCCCTCAGAGCTACCCATTCTTCTTCTGCTCTATTTCTTTTCCCCCATTCTTGTCAATTGTGCCCCTATGCTCTCCCTAAAACTCTGTACAATCTCTGGTTTAGTCAGTTTATCCACGGTCCCATCTCCTTAAATTCTCCCCTTTTCGCAGTTTCTTCAGTTTTAATCTGCAATTCATAACCAATAGATTGTGGTCAGAGTCCACATTTACCCCTGAAAATGCCTTATAATTTGTCGGCCTGAGTGGCCGAGCGGTTCTAGGTGCTACAGTCTGGAACCGCGCGACCGCTACTGTCGCAGTTTCGACTCCTGGCTCGGGCATGGATGTGTGTGATGTCCTTAGGTTAGTTAGGTTTATTTATTTCCGATTTCTAGGGGACTGATGACCTCAGATTTTAAGTCCCATTGTGCTCAGAGCCATTTGAACCTTATTTTTTGTCATTAAAATTTAAAACCTGGTTCCTAAATCTCTGTCTTACCATTATATAATCTATCTGATATCTTCTAGTATCTCTAAGCTTCTTCCATGTATACAATCTTCTTTCATGATTCTTGAACCAAGTTATATTCCCTCATAGGGGGAAATATTTGAAATATTAGAATTATTAGAATTATTTAGAATTTCTGTAAATATTTCTCGCCGTCGTTTACGAGAGCCTGGAAAATTTTGATGGTGACAATGTAGTTCGGAATATTTAAACAATTGTGGCGCTTTTTTATCCCAGTTGTGCAAGGAATTCCATCAACATAACTCACCAAGCGTTATTACACTGTTGAAAATCCCTTTCATCAACCTCATAGCACTGAGCGACCACACCTCCAACCAGTTCCCGAGGCTGGCCATTTCGCCTATTTCTTCATGCGGAGGCTGCACTACTCCCACTCAGGTCCATGACTGGCTACTGGCAGAGCGGAAGTTGCACTAATCCCTAAACAAAAGCTTCAGCTGGTGGCAAAGTTTCGATATTTGATACCTGAGAAATTCCTGTTGAAGCACATGCTCTCTCTCTCTCTCTCTCTCTCTCTCTCTCTCTCTCAAGCAGTCACGTCATGTAGTGTGCCACTGCCAGGACTGTACGCACCGTTGGTCATTGTTGGTTTAAACCACAAACAAAGCAACATTTACCTGGTAAACCCCAGGTGTGGATGTCTTGGAAATATTCCCGCACTCTATCTGACTGATTGAGTAATTAATTACATCAGTACCCTTTTTGTGGACAGTTTTTCCTTGCTTCCTATTGGTGGATAATAGAACTGGAATATTTGATGGGATGTTATCCTACAACCTCCCAGCCGGCCGGAGTGACCGAGCGTTTCTAGGCGCTTCAGTCTGGAACCGCGCGACTGCTACGGCGGCAGGTTCGAATCCTGCCTCGAGCATGGATGTGTGTGATGTCCTTAGGTTAGTTAGGTTTAAGTAGTTCTAAGTTCTAGGGGACTGATGTCCTGAGCTGTTAAGTCCCATAGTGCTCACAGCCATTTTTACAACCTCCCAGTATGCAAACCCTACAGTTATTTTTTTCACTTGCCTCCTATCGGTCGATACTAGTACAGTTACGTCATTTGGTAGAAAGTCCATTAAGTTGAAGGTAACTGAAAATTTCGAAGTTCAGTTCAGTTGCACGCTATGTCTATAAACAATCTGTGGAGGGTTTGTACTGGTGCTATAATGAGATGGAGATGGAGGAGAACGAGAAGGAAGGGTCTACTGCCTGATATGATAGAGACAACAGCAAATACCACTGAAAGACAGATCACTGTGACGTATTGAGAAGCACTAAACCTGACACACTTAAACCACCTCCTGATCGTCCACACACAGCGCACCTGTCCCCTCGTAAACCGCCATTGCCAACGCTCAGAGGCCAGAGAAAACTGTAGCAGCCATGGATGTGCGTGTATACCAGAATGCACCATCCAAGTCATGCGCGGAGTCCAGGGATAATTGAGTTGTAGGACTTCGTATTTCATCAATGCGTTCAGGACCAACACTTGGCAGTGATCAATACTGAATTGCTCAATTGGCCATGGAGAATACATGCAACACACGCGATCGAAAAGACAGCTCAACTCGTACTGAGTATCAGTTCGCTATTCAGCTATCCAGAGGGCATAATCGCCGGGAGTTGTCCTGCAGCTGTGCGCAAAAAACGACTAGTCCGCTGGCATGAACTTTTCTTTGTCTCTACCACTCGCAAGAGCTTTTAGCCAGCAAACCCATTTGTTCTGGCCACAGTCTACCTCTGCCACGTGCTCCTCATGACGAACTTTGTCGTCCTAGGAAACCAGCGACGTATTTATCACTGTAATTACAATCACATAGTTCGATTGCAGCCCCAACCTGATAACATTAAACAGAGATCGAAGTAACAGAAACACCTCCTCCTGAGGACTGTGGCTCTGGAAATATCAATAACCCTCTTATGACTGGGCACCTCCTTATGGCTATCGATGCCTTGAAACTGCAGTCCCCCATGTCAAACCCATATCTCCCTTATGACTGGACACAGCCGTTTTCTTTGTACATGTTGAAACAATAACCACAGTCACTTCACACCCCCAAAACTAGCTTTATAAGCCTGCCATTCACACCGCCTACTAAGTACAATACTTCGCCAGTAACTGAATGCTGGTGGCTCCAAGCAATATTCAGTGGAAAACCGCGATGGATCGACATGCCTCATTTGTTTACCTTGCATGTGTGTCTTAGGAAGAGAGGCATAATCGTCTTATGAGCTACCAGATATTAAAAACACGATCGCAAAGACCGTGTTATTGTAACCCCGCATAAAAATCGGTCTTCGTTCTACAGACACCCAAGTATCAACAACGATATCCAATGCTGAAAAGTATACCTTCCTTATTAATCGAGGTATGCTAGTGCTTCTGAATAAAGTAGTCTTCCGCACAAATACCAAGATATTGAACGTGGATAGTGATTGCGGTTTCTGTATTAACAGACCGAAAGTGTAGGTGCACATTGCTAGCGATGTAAGCCCGTAATAAAATCAACACTATCACCGAATTTAGAAAGTGATGCAGCTAAGAAACATGGTACTAGTCCAATATTTGCAACTGCTTCTTGCAGCTGCTACGTATTTGTCACACTGACAAACAGTATTTGTAGCGTCTTCTATATCGATAGTATGTAGACAGTGTAACAGAGGTTCTGCGATATATCCACGTGGCTATAGGGGAGGTTGATGGTTGATTGAGAATGATCACATACAGTGGATGGTATGTTATATGAGCAATCACTTAAAAATGCATCACTAGATGGACCTCATAAAATATGTATAAAATCCCATGACTTCTCAGGTCTTTAGTGTCAAGCTTTCAGCCAGAAATGCTGTCTGGAATTTAGTACCATTCAGCCACATATTTTGGGTGCATCCTATCGCGTTGTCTTAATGATTACAGCGTCCAGTCCCGGTAGCTGAGTGGTCAGCTCGACAGAATGTCAATCCTAAGCGACCGGGTTCGATTCCCGGCTGGACTGGAGATTTTTTCCGCTCAGGGACTGGATGTTGTGTTGTTCTAACCATCATCATTTCATCCCCCATCGACGCGCAACTCGTCGAAGTGGCGTCAAACCGAAAATGTCGTCCTAACCGCCGTCTGCTTCACGTCTGCTGTGCAGCGAGCTACGTTATTTAAGTATTAACTGTATTTTTCTTACTTGTCACTTCTTTTACCGTGTGTTTTTGCTTTTAGGAAGCTTTAATTGTCGACTGCTATTAATAGTGTTCCATAGATTTCGTGTTAGTTTTGAATACAGTCAGAGAGAGTCCCTTTAGTGAGCCATAGTGCCAGTAGTGCTAGTGTTTGTTTTCAATACAGTCCAGAGACGGGTAGTGCTATTTTCATTGTTTTCTACAAGAAGTGGCTAGCAATCACAGTTTAGTCAATAATCAGCCGCCTTTAGTGATTTAGCAGTCTAGTTAAAAGTTTATGAAGTCTCTTCAGTAAATTAATTCCTTAGGATGGATAGGACGTGTGACTGCTGTCTACGGACGCACGAGGAGCTGGCCACTCTTCGCGAACAGCTGAGCGTGTTGATGGCCGCGGTCATCCGTCTTCAGGCTGCTACCTCGGAGTGTAGCGGCAGTGGGAGTCTGGAGCGTCTCAAGGTACACCCCAGGTGTTACATGCTTCACCCACTGTCCCTGCTGTCAAGATATCTTCTCGGGTACCGGGCGCGGTTGGGCCACCCTCTCCGCAAGGGGAGTGGCGGGTTCAGTGGCGTTCGCGGCGCACGAGGCGGAGGGTCAATGTGGAGGGTGGCCGTGTGGCATCACCCGCTCTGTCTGTGAGTGGACATGTGGCTGCTCCTTAAGCAAGGTCCGAGCAGGCACACGGGGGGAGGGGTTTATTAGTTATTGGGAGCTCCAACGTTAGGAGGGTGATGGAGCCCCTTAGGAAAATAGCGGAAAGGTCGGGGAAGAAGGCCAGTGTTCACTCTGTCTGCTTGCCGGGGGGTCTCATCCGAGATGTGAAGGAGGCCCTACCGGCGGCGATAGAGAGCACTGGGTGCACCTGACTGCAAATTGTTGCTCATGTCGGCACCAATGACTCCTGCCGTCTGGGTTGAGAGGTCATCCTCAGTTCGTACAGGCGGTTGGCGGAATTGGTGAAGGCGGAAAGCCTCGCTCGCGGGGTGGAATCTGAGCTAACTATTTGTAGTATCGTTCCCAGAACCGATCGCGGTCCTCTGGTTTGGAGCCGAGTGGAAGGCTTAAACCAGAGGCTCAGACGATTCTGCGGAGAGCTGGGGTGCAAATTTCTTGACCTCCGCTATCGGATGCAGAAATGTAGGGTCCCCCTGAATAGGTCAGGCGTGCACTACAGGCCGGAAGCGGCTACAATGGTAGCGGAGTACGTGTGGAGTGCACATGGGGGTTTTTAGGTTAGAGAATTCCCTCCCTAGGCCCGACAAGACGCCTCCTGAGACGCGGCAAGGTAGGAGTAGGCAAAATGCAACAGGGAATAACAATATTAATGTGCTAATAGTAAACTGCAAGAGCGTCTATAGAAAGGTCCCAGAACTGCTCTCATTAATAAACGGTCACAGCGCCCATATAGTACTAGGGACAGAAAGTTGGCTGAAACCAGACGTAAACAGTAATGAAATCCTAAACTCAGGTTGGAATGTATACCGCAGAGACAGGCTGGAAAGTGAACGGGGAGGCGTGTTTATAGCGATAAGAAGTGCAATAGTATCG